>NC_064278.1:26320000-27570000 GCF_003254725.2 Canis lupus dingo
CACCAAGATGATTTGGGCACAGTCTGGCTCCGGCCTCCCTGATGACTGCTTTCTCCCTCCCTCCTGCAGCCACCCCGGCATCTGCTTGAAAATGCATAATCAAGACTCCACCACGAAACAGCCTTTCTCTCTACCTGTCATACCCCACCCCCGCAACATCAGACCCGAGCCCAAGGGTTAGCCCCTCGTAAAGCCTCCTCTGACCACCCTATTCAAAGTTGCCCCTGTCCCTAACACTTCTATCTCCCTTTCCTCCCTGATTTGCTGCATGCCCGAATCATC
Organism: Canis lupus dingo; assembly: GCF_003254725.2. Classification (NCBI taxonomy): domain Eukaryota; kingdom Metazoa; phylum Chordata; class Mammalia; order Carnivora; family Canidae; genus Canis; species Canis lupus. The sequence continues at coordinate 26,320,283 of NC_064278.1, forward strand.
ACCAACATTCTCTATATTTTACTTTTCTACTTTGTTGGTTTTTTCCGTTAAAGCTTGGGCTCCCAAAGAGGACAGAGACTTTGTTTTTTTTTTTTTTTACCATGTTGTTTACGTACATCAGTGTGATCTCTTTGTAAGTCTTTTCAAAAATCGCTTGTTAGAAGGAAGGGAGGGAGGAAGGAAGGGGCAAAAGTTGACGCAGGTCGTCGTGGCGGTTTAATACCAGCCACTGCAGAGGACAGTTCAGCCCTGGCAGAGTCCACAGTGTCCTTCGGCAGCCTGTCTGATGGGGCCTGAAGGTGACAGTGGGAATGACAGGTCTGGAACAGGACCCACATAGGGACTCTAAGCAGCAGCAAATACAAGTGCCTTTTACCTCAGGTAAAGTCTTCTACCAAAATTACTTAGAAATCAGATCATTAGCGAGAGTGTTCTGTGTGATATTTTGCATCACTCATAATAGGAAGGAACAGGGGTGATGTGGCTGTTTTAGTGTCCCTCAGCTCCAACCCCACCCTCACTGCTTCCGCAAGGAGGAGGCCAGGGCTGGAGAACTTCCCTGTGACAACTGGCAAGATGTAGTGTTCTGGAGAGACCTGGAGGGGGGGGCTTTCTGTGGGGTTCTGGTACCCCAAGGTGGCCCGGCTCCTGTGGAGCTGCAGCTTCTCCACCACCTGGCTCAGAACCCGAGGCCCACCAGCCGGCAGGTTCCCCAGGTAGGCCTTCGGGTGGTTGGTTGTGTGGTAGCATCCTGGGGGGGCTTCCAGCAAGTTCCATCACTCAGCGTCGCAGTGCTACCTCGGCCATCCAGTGGGCCATGGCTCCACTGCAACAGCAATCAGGTGCCAACCTGGGAATGCTCTTCCTTGAATTCTCAGCCCCTGGGGGGGGGGGGGGCTGCCCTTTACATCACTTATTCCCATGTTGTTTAAACTTCTTTCTTTCTTTTATTTAAGATTTTATTTATTCATGAGAGACACAGAGAGAGGCAGAGGGAGAAGCAGGCTCTCTGTGGGGAGCTCAGTGTGGGACTCGATCCCAGGACCCCTGGGATCATGCCCTGAACCAAAGGCAGATGATGCTCAACTGCTGAGCCACCCAGGTGCCCCTTACCAGCATCTTCTTACAATGGTAATATTAATTAACAACAGCAAAAAGTTTAAAGAAAGCAATTACCTGTTTATCATCACCAGGAAAAAATGTGTCTACAGATACCAATGGTGTATTCTTTTCATTGTAAGAAAATATGCCTAAAAATCATAGTTTTCATTTGTTTCAAGTTTTAATTGAAATTCTAGTTAGTTAACATAGAGTGTAATATTAATTGGAGTAGAATTTAGTGATTCATCACTTACATGTAACACCCAGTGATGATCACAAATGCCCTCCTTGATCCCCATCACCCCCACCCACCTCCCTCCATCAACCCTGTTTGTTCTCTACAGAGTGTGTCTCATAGTTTCTCTCTCTCTTTTCCCCTATATTCATCTGGTTTGTTTCTTAAATTCCATATGAGTGAAATCGTATGGTATTTGTCTTTCTCCGACTTATTTTGCTTAGCATAATACTTTCTAGTCCCATCCATGTCATTGCAAATGGCAAGATTTCATTCCTTTTCATGGCTGAGTAGTATTTCAGAGTGTGTGTGTACACTACCTCTTCTTTATCCATTCATCAGTCGATGGACATTTGGGCTCCTTCCGTAGTTTGACTGTTGTTGATAATGCTGCTATGAACATCAGGATGCACGTGTCCCTTTGAGTCAGTATTTTTGTATCCTTTGCGTAAATACCTAGTAGTGCAATTGCTGGATCATAGGGTGGCTCTATTTTTAACTTTTTGAGGAGCCTCTAATACTGTTTCCCAGAGTGCCTGCACCAGTTTGCTTTGCATTGCCTGCCTACCAACAGTCCAAGAGGGTTCCCCTTTCTCCACAGCCTTGCCAACACCTGTTGTTAGTTTTAGCCATTCTGACAGGTGTAATGTGATAGCTTATTGTAGTTTTGTTTTCCCCTAATGATGAGTGATGTTGAGCGTCTTGTCATGTGTCGGCTGGCCATCTATACATCTATCTTCTTTGGAAAAATATCTACTCATGTCTTCTGCCCATTTCTTACTGGGTATTTGTTTTTGGGGTGTGGAGTTTGATAAATTCTTTACAGATTTTGGATGCTGACCCTTTTTCACACATGTCATTTGCAAATACCTCCTCCCATTTTGAAGGTTGCTTTTTAGTTTTGTTGATTGTTTCCTTCACTGTGTAGAAGCTTTTTATCTTGAAGAGGTCCCAATAGTTCATTTTTGCTTTTGTTTCCCTTGCCTCCAGAGACATGTCTCAGAAGTTGCTATGGCTGATATCAAAGAGGTTGCTGCAAAAAAATCACAATTTTAAAATTTCCTTCCTCAATGTGCAGTTAAAAAAATTTTTTTTTTAAGATTTTCATTTATTCACGAAAAACACACAGAGAGAGGCAGAGACATAAGCAGAGGAAAACCAGGCTCCCTGTTCTACCTTTTGCAATACTTTGGTCAGAGGAACTTGGAACAAATTAGGCATCAAGCCATTCTCTTTTGTTATATGTTAACTTGATAATTGTCTATCCTAATCAATGTCTATCCTTAAATAATGTGAAAAATATTTTTTAAACTATAAAGCACTATACTGATGTTATTTTCTTACTCTGAATTGGTCAGGAAAAATCTTTTAGTCATTTTGGACTTTTTCTTTTTTTTTTCAGAAACTTCACTTGTTTTCTGCTTTTGTAAAATGTTTGTTCACATCACAGGATAACACAATCTGATACGCTTCTAACACAGAGTGTACCAGCCTTCCTTTATTCTGTAGCACCGAGTATACTAGTCTTCCCCAAGTTCCTAGCACAGAGGATGCCAGTCCTCTCCCAGCCAATAGCATGGGGTATGCCAGTCGTCCCCAGTCTGTAAGATAGTCCCTTCAATTATTTTTACTTTAAATAATAAAATGTCAACTGTGCAATATAATTCATTAGTTAATGAGCACACAGATATTCCAAACAAGAAAGTTTCTTGTTATTAGTGTTAGAACTTTATTTTCTCTTGTAATTTATAGAATCTCATTGGGGCACCTGGGTGGCTCAGTTGGTTAAGCATCCAACTCTTGATTTTGGCTCAGGTCATGATCTCAGGGTTGTGAGACTGAGTCCTGCGTAGGGCTCCGCACTTAGTGCAGAGTTGGCTTGGAATTCTCTCTCTCCCTCTCTCTCTGCCCCTGCCCTGTGCTTGCTCTATTGCTCTCCCTCTCTCCCTAAGTAAATAAAATCATAGGGGCACTTGGGTGGCTTAGTCGGCTGAGCGTCTGGCTTCAGCTCAGGTCATGATCCTGACCTGAGGATCTGGGATTGAGCCCCGATTGGGCTCCCTGCTCAGCAAGGAGTCTGCTTCTCCCTCCCCCTCTGCCTCTCTCCCTACTCCTTTTCTCTCTCTTGCTCACACTCTCACTCAAATAAATAAAATCTTAAAAAAATAAGTAAAATCTTTTTAAAAATGAACCTCATATATTGTAACCTATGTAGACATAAAACTAATGCTCTCAACAAACACTCTTTTTTTAAAAAATATTTTTTATTTATTTATTCATGAGAGACACACAGAGAGAGGCAGAGACACAGGCAGAGGGAGAAGCAGGCTCCATGCAGGGAGCCCGACATGAGACTCGATCCTGGGTCTCCAGGATCACACCCTGGGCTGAAGGTGGCACTAAACCTCTGAGCCACCCGGGCTGCCCTCAACAAATACTCTTAATAAATATTGGGTTTCTTAGTACTACTGGGTTATGCTTAGAACTACATATATAAATACTGTTCAAAGCTCAGAACACATCTAAAGACATTTCTCATGTTTGTAAGTGAATTTTGTGGAGAAAGAGGTCAATATAACTGCAGGCAATATATTAAAAATAATTAAAAGACTTAGAAGCTGTTGGGAAGTTGTTGCATAAGAGACAGGTTTAGGAATGAAGTCAGAATGACAGATGACAGACAATAGAAGCCACTGAGGAAGAGCAAAGTTACCGCATGTTCCAGTGATGGTACAGGGTGCAAGAAGCTGAAAAACTGTTTGTATCAAGGAAAATCTATGTAATGGGAGAAATGTTAGTATTCTCTTCTAAAATCTATCAATAATTATGATCCTGAAGATAATATTAACTATGGAACATGTGACATAGGTTTTAAAGCAGTCATGATAAAAATGTTTCAGTGAGCCATTATAAACAGAGTTGAAACAAATGAAAAAAGTTAGAAAGCCTCAGGAAAAAAAAAAAAAAGGAAGTGTCATCAGAGAAATAGAAGCTATAAATCATAACTAAATGGAAATTTTAGAACCAAAAGGTATGCACAATAAAAATCTCAGGAGATGGGCTTAACAGTAGGATGGAAGGAACAGAAGAAAGACTCAGTGAGCTGGAAGACAGAAGAATAGAAATCACTCAGTCTGAGCACAGAAGTAATAAAAATAAAAAAGAAAAAAAAAAGGAGAGCCTCAAGTAGCTATACAATAACAAAAGATGTGATACTGTTATTAGAGTCCTAGAAGACAGGTGGAAAAGCAAGGCTGAACAAAGTACTTGAAAAAAGAATGGCTGAACATGCTGCAAATCTGGATAAAGAAATAAGTGATGGAATAATCAGACCAACAAGACACAGCACTCCTACACGTGTCCGTACCAACCAATACGGATGCAAACGTGCAAAGCAAAAACCTACAGAATTGAAAGAATAGACAAATCTACAATCATACTTGGACACTTCACTCCTTTCTTACCAATTACTTGATAGGATAAATGTTCAAAAAATCAGCAGGGATATAGAAGAACTCCATGCCATCAACCAGCAGGATCCAGCTGACATTTATTGAATACTCCACCCAACCACAGCAGAATTGTTCATTTTTTTCAAGTGCCCGTGGAACATGTATCAAGAAAGAACATACCCTGGGCTAGAAACCAAACTCTAACAAATGTAAAGGAATTTGAATCATATAAAATGTATTTCTTGGCCACGCTGGAATTATTTTATAAACCAGTAATATGAGACACCAAGAAAATCATCAAACACTTGGAAATTAAGCAGCGCACTACAAAATAATCCATAGGGCAAATAAGGCAAGTGTTTCAGAGTAACAAAAAATACGCTGAACTGAATGAATATAAAAATAATAGAAAAATGTGTGGGACACACCTAGCTAAAACAGCTCTGAAAGGGAAACTTATAGGAGAAATGAAATGCATACCTTAGAAAAAAGGGAAAGCCTCAAGTCATTAATCTAAGTCTTACTTCAAGAGCCTCAAAAAGAAAAGCAAAATAAGTGCAAAGAAAACAGAAGGATGAAAGAAAAGAAATCAATGAAATTGAACACAGAAAAGTAACAGGAAAATCGATACAAGAGCTGGTTCTTTGAAAACACCAATAAAATTAACAAACCTCTTGTAAGATTGACAAAGGAAAAAGAGAAGAAACAGATTACCAATATCAGGAATTAAATGGACTATGAGACTGCAGACATCAAAAGGACAATAAAGAGATAGATACTATGAATAACTCTACATATAACCTTGGCAATTTAGACAAAATAATGGATCACTTCCTTGGAAAGCACAAACTACCATAACTCCCTCAACATGATTAGATAATTTGAATAGTTCTATAAACTATTAGGTAAATTGAATTAGCAATTTAAAAGCTGCTAAAAAGAGACATCTCCAATATCATTTTTTAAAAGAGATTTTATTTATTTATTCATGAGAGACACACAGAGAGAGAGGCAGAGACCCAGGCAAAGGGAGAAGCAGGCTCCATCCAGGGAGCCCGATGCGGAACTCGATCCCGGGACCCCGGGGTCACGCCCTAAGGTAAAGGCAGACGCCCAACCACTGAGCCACCCAGGCCCCAAGATCAGATTTTCTTATAAAATTTCATTAGAGAATTCTAACTCTAATTCTCTAATTTCATTAGAGAAGTGTTTAAAAGAGATTAACAATAACTTCACAATTTCTTACTGAAAATACAAGAGAGAATATTTCCCAATTCATTTTATGGAGGTAGTATTAGTCTCATACCAAAACCTGACAAGGACAGTGGGAGAAAAGAAAAGAAAGAAGAAAAGAAAAATGAAACTACAGCCAATATCACTCCTGAAGTACAGATGGAAAAATCTTTGACAAAATATTAGAAATAGAATTCAGCTATATAAAAAATGAATTACATACCATGACAGAATGGGGTTTTCAAGTATACAAAGCCGGTTCAACATTTGAGAGTCGATTTGTATAATCCACCAGATTACCAGGCAAAGAAGAAAGATCACATGCTCATGTCAATCAGTGCAGAAAAAGCATTTGACAAACTTCAACACTTGTTCAGCATCCTCCCAGAAAAATAAGAAAAACCGAGAATTCTGCCAACTTGATAAAGAGGAGCTACAAAAAAAACAAAAAACAAAAAACAAAAAACAAAACCCTATAGCTGACATATGTAAGAGTGAAAGACTGCATGCTGCTGTTCTTTATTTTTTAAATTGGGAGCAAGGCAAGGATGTGCATTCTCACCACTCTTTTTCAATATATTGCTTCAATTTCTAGCCAGTGCAATAAATCATGAGAAGGAAATAAAAGGTATACAGATCAGAGAAAAAGAAACAAGTCTTCGTTTTGCAGACGGCACTGTTGTCTGCATAAAAAATTCCAAAGAATCTACAAAAAGACTAGAACAAGTTAAAGTTCAGCAAGGTTGTAGTGTACCAGATAAATATCTAAAATTAATTGTTTTTCTATATACTAGCAATGAACGCTAGGTCACCGAAATTTAAAAGGCAATACCATTCATAATCACTCAGAGAGAGAGACAGAGACAGAAATACTTAGACATAAATCTAACAAAATATGAATAGGACTTCTATGCTCCAAATCTCAGAATGCTGATGAAAGAAATTGAAGATGTAAATAAATGGACTGGAAGTTCATGGACTGGAAGATTCACCATAGTAAAGATGTCAATTTTCCCCAGGTTGATATACAGGTTTAATGCAATTCTTATCAGAATCTCAGCAAGCGGGATCCCTGGGTGGTTGCAGCGGTTTGGTGCCTGCCTTTGGCCCAGGGCGCGATCCTGGAGACCCGGGATCGAATTCCACATCGGGCTCCCGGTGCATGGAGCCTGCTTCTCCCTCTGCCTGTGTGTCTGCCTCTCTCTCTCTCTCTCTCTCTCTCTCTGTGACTATCATAAATAAATAAAAATTTAAAAAAAAGAATCTCAGCAAGGATTTTTATAGCTATAAATAAGATTATTCTAAAATCTATATGGAAAGGCAAGGAACAAGAATAGCTACAACAATTCAGAAAAAAGAAAAAGAAAGTGTACTTATTATTTTTTTTTAATTTTTATTTATTTATGATAGTCACAGAGAGAGAGAGAGAGAGAGGCAGAGACACAGGCAGAGGGAGAAGCAGGCTCCATGCACCGGGAGCCCGACGTGGGATTCGATCCCGGTTCTCCAGGATCGCGCCCTGGGCCAAAGGCAGGCGCCAAACCGCTGCGCCACCCAGGGATCCCTAGTGTACTTATTATATAGCCATGGCAGTACTTCTCATACAGCTGTAAGACTTACTATACAGCTACGGTAATCAAGATTGTGTGGCACACCCAAGACAGATAGTCACTTCGATCAATGGAACCAAAAAGAACAGAGAACCCTGAAAATAGACCCACACAAACACTCAACTGACTTTTGACAAAAGCCATTCAAAGAATGAAAGAGGAAAAAAAAAAAAAAAAAAGAATGAAAGAGAGCCTTTCAACAAATGATGTTGGAGCAATTGGATATCTGGTTTTTCATAGTTAAAAAGATGAGTTTTGACGTAGTCTAATACCTTCTACAAAAATCAATTCAAAATGGAGCAGAAACTTAATTGTTAAACTATGAAAAATTCTAGAAAAGAATAGAAGAGAATCTTTGAGATCTAGAGCTAGGCAAAAAGTTCTTTTACTTGACGCCAAACTTATGATCCATAAGAGGCAAAATTTATAAGCTGGACTTAATCAGTATTCAAGATTTTACTCTGTTGAAAGACCTTATGACGAGGTTGAAAACAGAAGCTACAGAATGGAAGAAAATATTTGCAAACCATGTATCCAACAAAAGGCTGGCGTATAGAATATATAAAGAACCCTCAAAACTTGATGTAAAAAAAAAATCCATCAAATTAGAAGTCGGACAAAGGCATGAAGAGACGTTTGACTGAAGAGGACACACACGTGGTGAGTAAGCACACGAGGAGATGCCCAGCACCACTGGCCACCAGGCAGGTGCAGGTCAGACCCGCGAGGAGCCATCCCTGCGTCCCCATCAGGACGTTACAGTGAGACCCGGGGGCAACAGGAATTCCGGCAGGGACGAGGAGAAACTGGCTCACCTGGGACGAGGAGAAACTGGGGATCACCTGGGACGAGGAGAAACCTGATCACTTGCAGGTCATGCTGCTGGTGGAACCCTAGTGCAGAGCTGCTGTCTGGAAACCAGTTTGGCAGGTTCTCAAAAAGCTAAACATGCAACCACCCTAAGCCCTGGCAACTGTGAACCTGGTCGTTGTCTTCAGAGAAAAGACGATGTACAGTAATACAAAAGCCTGCACCTGAGCATGGAGAGCAGCTTCCTTTACAGCCCAAAGCACCTGGGGGTCCTTGGGTGACACACGGTTAGCCGCACTCACTGAGCCGAAGGCAGGTGCTCAACCTCTGAGCCACCCAGGCGTCCAGGATTTTGGTCTTTTAAACCAGTGGGAACAACTCAAAGATTTTAAGCAGGAGAGCAATATGCTCAGAATGTTATTTTTCTTTTTCTTTTTCTTTTTTTTTAAAAATTATTTATTAGAGAGAGAGAGATAGCAAGAGAGAGCACAAGTGGGAGGAGAGGGAGAAGCAGGCTCCACGCTGAGCAGGGAGCTCGATCCCAGGACCCTGGGATCATGATCTGAGCCCTGAACCAAAGGCAGTCACTTAACCAACTGAGCCACCCAGGCGCCCCCAGAATGTTATTTCTTAAAAGATCACTCGCACTGCATTGTGGAGAATGGGTTAGGGAGAAAAAGTAAGAGCATTCAGGAAGCTAAGTCCAGGTATCAGACGAGAAAGCTGGGATTTGGTTACAGCAGTAAAAACAGGAAGAAGTGGATATTTTTGAAAGGTATTTAAAAGCAGAATTCCTAGGGCCTGACACTGGACTGGTATTGGGAAGAAATTTTCAAGGCCATCCCACGGTTTAAGGCTTTTCCACCTAGATGGCCTAGATGGCTGGTGGTTCCTTTCTCTGCGATAAATATTCATGTTTTACAGAAAAGAGCTTAAGTTTGGGTTTTTATATTTGGTTTTGGGGGCACCTTTGAAATATCTAAGTGGAGATGTCATAGGATACAATTGGATACATAAGTTTGGAGCTCAGAGAATGATCTGGGCTGGAGGCATGAATTGAGACGCACTGAGGGCAACGGACACGAATGACATCACAGGGAAAGAGCTTTGAGTGAGACCAGACCGTAAGACTGAGCCTTGGGGAGTATCGTTTAAAGGCTGGCGGGGAAGGATGAGTCAAGAAAAGAAACCTGACCATGTGATCAGAGAGGTGGGAGGAAAACCAAGAGGGTATAATGTCAAAGAAACTAAGGAGAATTTCAAAGAGCATTTAGTGTGAACTAATGCTGTTGAGATTTATTTAGGATAAGGACTGACAATGTCTTGGATTTAGTTTCGTGGAGGTCTTTGGTGACCCTGGCAAGAACTGCTTGGTGGGTTAATGGGGAAAGAAGTTTGTTAAAAACTATATGATATGCCGAATACAGATAAGAACATTAGGATAAATTTCAGTCATTGAATATATATTTCATATATTTATCACTAGGTGAATAAATCAATGTATTACATATGACGTAGTTACTATTATTTCCAGTACTCAGATGAAAGAGCTAACTTCTAGAGATTTTAATGTCAAACAACCATTATTTAAAATCAAGGTTTGCTCCTGTCCTCAAGAAAATGCTGCTTCTCTAAATGAAGACATTGTCAAGTAGGAAGATTTATTTTTCCATTAAATTTTTTTTTTTGGTCACAATTTAGTTTAGTTTTTTTTTTTTTTTTTACACCTTTGAACACCTTAGAATTTAGTCTTATTAAATAAAAAAAAGAATTTAGTTAGGAAAAATGTCATACACAAAGTTATAGAGATCAGCATAATCAATGCCTCCTCAGTAATTATCACCCCACGGCTTTTCTTCTTTAAAGAATACCTTTAACCATTATGCTCCTTCCCTGCTCCTGCCCTCCTCACCACAACAGATTATTTCAAAGCAAATCCCAGACAAAGCTCTTTCTAAAATCAATCCTATTTTTTATTCTCAAAGCGGTCTATTTTGCCTGCTTAAACTTCCACAGGGTTTTCAAATATCTGATTAAATCTATACGATAGTTCCAATATAAAAGCAGGAAATAAAATTAAGCCTGAAAGTCATATGAGTTTTTAAAAAATATACCTTATTTTTTAGAGCAGTTTTAAATTCACAGCAGATGTCCCGTGTGCCTTGTGCCCATGCCCCTCCTCCCTCATCTCCTACCGGGATGGTACACTTGTTACGCTGACACATCATTCTCATCCAAAATCCATCACTTATATCAGGGTTCACTCTTCCTGTTGTACATTCTGTGGTTTGAACAAATTTGTAATGACACGTATCCACTATTATGTATCATGCAGAGTAGTTTTACTGCCCTAAAGGTCCTCTGTGTTGCACCTATTCATCCCTCACTCTCAAAGTTTGTAAATTTTGATGTTACCTTTTCACTTCCAACAGACGCAAAGAACCATTTAATTTTTTAACAACAACAGGTGAATCAGCTAAACTGATGTTTCCTGATATTTGGCTGCCCCTTTCTGCCAGTTGTTTCCTGTAATAAGATGATGAGACAAAACTCACACATTTCCAAATGTAATAGTTCATTTTTGATTTATAAAGACATGGCTTTGGTGATTATTTATGGAAGTCAGATGATGCGAATAGGAACTAATGGATCTGTATTTTTCTGGACATGTTCCCTACATCTTAAACATCACAAAACTCTCTTGGAGATCACTTGTCCTTGGGGCCTACAGAGTCATGGTTCCTCTGTGTGCTCTATGTGACGTCACAGTCTCAGTGCCTGGCAGCCCCTCTATACCAACTGCCAGAGGCTGCGATGCTGAGAACCTGAGTGATCCGAGGCTTCCTCTCCTTGCTTTCTTTCTGAAGGTGACAAACTGTTTGGATATCTTTTTTCTTCACTTTAATTTAAAAAAACTATTTGTTTTTATTTTTAGAATGGGCTAGGAGTGGGCTTTTAGGAGAATGAATTTATGCTTATATACAAATACTGCATATTAATAAACATAAATAGGTACCGAGTATCGAGTATATATGATATATACACAAGCAGCTCGGCTCTGTGAATATATCAAATATGTTGAACATAAGTAAATCTTGAGATTTCACACATTTCTGACTTTTAAGAAATTTGTTTTGACTTTAGAAGAAAGTTGAAATATACATAAAGCCCAGATCTAATTTTCAAGTTGGGCTCTGTGTAGCCCCAGGTACTCCACCCAAAGGTTTCCGGGGTCACCTGGAGGTGTGATATCAATCTACAGTTTAGGGCACAAGAACCTGAGTTAGTGGGCCTCAGAGTCTTCCCATTTTTTCCCCCAACCAGAGCAGTTCTCTTGTATGTAGTAAGTATCTGCACAATACTTTGTTAAAGAAAGGGTTCCTCATCTAAATTTGAATATCCGTAGTCTACAAAAATGGTGCTTTGATGAAATCTTATGTCATCAGAGGGCAGACTTCAGGGAACCATGAATCCAGAATAGAAATAGGGAATAGATGTTCCATTTAAAAATTTTTTTAATTTTTAATTTATTTATTTTTTAGATGTTCCATTTTATGTGAAATTTTACTTAATATGTTCAGAGGGGAAAGTACAAAAACAAGTATATTGTAATTAAGATATTAATATTCATGTGCAGAGGAATATGGTAAACATGCAATATTGTTAAAGATTCTAGTTTAATAAATATAAAAAAGTAAAATCATGCCACGAGTTTTTCATTCAAGATAATCCAAGTTATGATAATTTCACTTTATCAAAGAAGGATAATTAGAACTATAAACTTCATTTTATAAATAATAAGCACTTACAATAGAGTTAGTGTACAAAATTATGATCTTAAAAAATCTGAAAACATACAAAATTGATTCAAAATGTCAGACAATTAACCTTTATTTAATGTTTACTTATTTGGAGCTCATTCACTCATTTACTTTTTCAATATATTACTTACTTTTCTAATACGTATTTACTGAAGATTGATGGAAATATAGAAAAGTTTACAGTCCCTGTCCTTGAGAAAACCCATCTAGTGAGAAAAAACTTAAGAAACAAATGTCTTATAGCAAATGAGTTGCAGAAATAACGTGTTGGACATTCTGAAATGGAATGATGACTGAGGGCTGGCACAGGGGGAGCAAGCTTCATGGTAGCAGAGAGGCTTGAGCTGCCACCCGTAGGAAGCGCAGGGCTTAGTCATTGGGGTGGAAAGCAAAGAGGGATCTTTGTGACCAAGGCGAAGAGTGTGAATACCTTTCACAAGAGGTTGAAGGTTTGCCCAGGGAAATGATGGGGAGAATTGATTGAAGAAGGTTGGGGTAAAGGGACCTGATGTTTGAGGCCAGAGTTCTCAACCACATTATGGTGATATTAGGACGACAATGCGTATTCCCATTAAGGGGGCCTCTTGCAATCTCTGAAAGAGATGCTCCCCTCCTGTCTCAGTATATTTGGTCTGTTAGAACAGAATACTATGGGCTGGGTGAGTTATAAAAGAGACATTTATTTCTCACAGTTCTGGGAGCTGAGAAGTCTGAGATCAAGGCACTAGCAGATTTGGTGTCTGGTGAGAGGCTGTTTCATGGTTCACACATGGCATATCCTCACACAGCAGAGGTTGGGAGGCATGGAGAGTTCAGTGGGGTCTCTTTTATAAGACTAGAAGTCTCATGCATGAGGGCTCCGCCCCATGACCTAATCACTTCCCAATGGCTCATTTCTGAAAACCATCAGATTGAGGGTTAGGATATCAACATTTGAATCTGGGGGACCCACACATATAGTACCTTACACCCTGAGCTTCTGGTTTTCCCTTTCCCTGTTTGCCCAGGTGAGAATATATGTACCGGCTGGTAAGTGTTACACACGTGAATCTTAGGGGTTTGAGGATAAGGGGGATGCTCTAGGGAACAGGAAGTCCGTGAGGGCTTTTGAACAGCTGGGTAATAGGAGCAAAGAAGAGAGAACTGGCTGGTGGAATGTTAGATTTTATGGGAGAGGCTGGAGGCCAGGAAATGTCAAGTGTTGACTGCAATTGTCTAAGAATTGAGGAGGCAGAAAAAAATAAGACTTGGTACCTGAATGCTTGATGGCAGGGAAGGTGGAAGCCAGAAAAAAGTAGAGTGGACCGGGCGCCTGTATTAAGCGTTACTCCGTTTTTAAGGTATTGTTTCTATTTTACAGAAAGTAAAATCTGGAGATATTTAATACAAATCCAAGTAATATAGGATTTAGGTGGGCAGGTTAGGCTCTGAATTCAAGTCTGTTTGACCTTAAATTCTGTTTTAACATGTTGCGATTTTAATTTTGGGTTTCTAAGAGACTAAAAGAGAAAGGTATGAATGGAATGGGGCTAGTTTTAGGGATAATATTAGTTTGTTTTTGAGGTTTCCTATGCTAGGTTGTTCAGGAACCATCTAGAAAAGTAGCATTTGGCCTTAGAGAGTGGTGGGGCATACACTGGACAGAAGAGAGAGAGGACCAAGTTTTTACTAACAACAATATTTCCAGGTTAGAATGAAATGGATCAGGAACGGAAAAAGTTAGGGAAAGAGGAGAAAGTTGTAAGGAGAAACAGGAAGTGTAGTGTCACCAAAACGGGAAAAAAACAAACAAACAAACAAACAAACAAACAAACAAAAAACACTTGTATGGAGGAAAAGACTGTCAAAGCAGTCGAGTACTGCAGATGTCAGAGAGGCAGGCCTGGACTTGGCAATTAGGAGAAAGGGTTGGGGTCAGCGGTTTCAGAAGAGGATTTACACAGGGGCCAGTGTGCAATGAATTAGAAAACAAGAAGGAAACGTTAGGGAAAGAGATCACCTACTAAAGTCTGTAGAGCCTCCATTTGAGGTCTTGAGTGAAATTAGTGCATGGTATCTAGAAGAAGGAGCAAGGTCTAGAGAAGGTTTTTTTATAGGGCAAACTGGGGGCATCTTTATAACTTGATAAGGAAAGGAAGAAAGGGTCGAAAGGGTAGAAGAATTGAAATGCAAGTGAAGGAAGGAAAATGACTTTCTTTAAAAAAAATCAAGTTTTTAATTGGAAGATTCTCAGCCTTTTGGCTAAGATCAAGTGAAGTTTTTAATGTGAAGAACAATTACAATAGTAAATGACATGTATAATCAACCACTAAAAAGTTATATAGAATAAGTTAAAGGTCCTGCTGAAACCCTCAAATCTACAAACCTGTCTCCTACTCTACCTTCCTGTTAATAGTTTGGCACAAATGTTTTCCAACTTTTTAATTAATTAATTAATTCATAGAAACACACACACACACACACACACACACACACACACAGAGGCAGAGACACAGGCAGAGGGAGAAGCAGGCTCCACGCAGGGAGCCTGATGTGGGACTTGATCCAGGGTCTCCAGAATCACACCCTGGGCTGCAGACGGCATTAAACCGCTGCGCCACCGGGGCTGCCCTTTTTCTTTTATTTATTTATTTATTTTTATTTATTTTTTTTTAATTTTTATTTATTTATGATAGTCACACAGAGAGAGGAGAGAGGCTGAGACACAGGCAGAGGGAGAAGCAGGCTCCATGCACCGGGAGCCCGACGTGGGATTCGATCCCGGGTCTCCAGGATCGCGCCCTGGGCCAAAGGCAGGCGCCAAACCGCTGCGCCACCCAGGGATCCCTTTTTCTTTTATTTAAATAAGCATTCTTTCCACTCCTTTGCACATGGATCCAATTTCTTTAAAAAATAAGATAAAATGATGTCATATATATTTTTTCAAATTGCTTCTTTTTAACAAAGATTTTATTTATTTATTTGAGATAGAATGAGAGAGTGAGCACGAGCAGGGGGCAGAGGGAGACCGAGAAGCAGGCTCCCTGATGAGCAAGCAGCCCGACATGGGGCTTGATCCCAGGACCCCAGGACCCCAGGACCCCAGGACCCCAGGACCCCAGGGATCATGACCTGATCCAAAGGCAGACACTTAACCACCAAGCCACCTAGTCGCCCCTAAATTGCTTCTTTCAGTATATGGATCATGAAGATTTTCCTAAGTCAATTCACACACATCAAATATATCTCATGATTTTTAACAGGTGCATAGTGTTCTTTGGTTTGGCCAGATCAAAATTTACATAGAAATTCCTTCATTTATGCATCCTACTTGGTACCTTCATTCTAAAAAGGAGAATGGTGGGTGTGTTGGGCAGAATGATAGCCCCTGAAGGTCTCTTCACTCTCACCTCTGGAACCTAAGAATGTTACCGGACATGGCACAAGGTGCTTTGCAGATATGACTATTGACTTAGTATAACTGGATATTGAAGTGAGAAGATTATCCTGGATTATCTCAGGGGGCGCTAAATATAATCACAAATGTCCTTATAAAGAGGAAGGGACAGGGAGAGTTTACGACAGAAGAAGGGCGTGTGATGACAGAAGCAGAGAGATAGAGGATGCTATGCCGCTGGCTTTGAAGGGCCAAGAAGGAGCTATGAGCCCAAGAAAACAGATTTTCCCCTGAAGCCTGCAGAAGAAACCAGTCTTGCTGAAACCTTAATTTTGGCCCCATAAGACTAATTTCAAATTTCTGGCCTCGGAACTATAAAAGATAAATTTTTTGTTGGTTTAAGCTGCCAAATCTGTCCTGATGTAGTATGACCTCCTCTGACCTTGGTGACATCTGCAAAGACCTTATTTCCAAATGAGGTCACATAAATAAATATGTACTGGAGGTCAGACCTTGAACATGACCTCTTTGAGGTCATGACCTCTTTGAGGGACACCATTCAACCCAGACACCCGGTTTTTTGTTTTTTTTTTTAAGTCAACCGGTTTTAGGTTTGGTTTCTGGGAACTTGCCAGAAATTAGGCAATGCTGGAATTGTCATTGCCTCACTCAGAACATTCTTGCTGGACTTGGGATTTCAGGAAATCCCAGAGGCAGGTGGGAGGGAGCATGGGTGGGTGTTTAGAGGGTAAGGAATATGCACATGCAATGTGTCACTTTTATAGTCATGAGCAGCAGGAAACACGTTTTTTGCACATGCAGATATACACGATGAGTGCTGCCTATCATCCTGGAAGACCCTGTCAAGGAAAGTAGCAAAGCAGGGGGGAGGCCGGCGGGGGGGGGGGGCGGCTACTGCAAAGCTCTTGTAGGTATTCAGGTGTAATAAGCCGTCACATGCATGATGCCTGGCGTACACCTGTGGCCCTGCAGCGGCAGGGAGACGGTGGGCGCTAGGCCTCGGGATGGGGCTCCTCCCCCGAGCCCACAGCGCTGCAGAGCCGCAGCAACGGCTTCAGGAAGGTCCTTTGTCCCAGGTGTCACTTGCAAAAGCTGGCCGACGGCAGGTCCTGGGTAAACTCAACGCTAATTAGAAAACAGTGGGTGAAAGGGCTCGTGCATCCGTGAGATCCCAGCAGCAGCAACAACAGTCCCGGGACCTCGTTCCCGCCGCAACCCTGCCGGAAAGGCGGAGCCTGCGCAAACACGTTTGCCCGATTCCAAAATGGCGGCCGCGGCGCCCACAGCGCGCGTACGGCGCAGGTCCGGAAGTGACGCAACCTCGCGCGGCAGCGCGCCCTTACCCGTGGGGAGAGTTTCCGCCATTTTTGAAAATCGGGAAGGCCCGGGGCCCGGCGGAGTGGCCGCTGCTATGGCGGCCTTTGCGGTGGAAGCCCAGGCGCCCGCGCCGGGTGAGTGTGGGCGGCTGCTCTTCGCCGGCGGCCCCGCGGCCCGCGCCCGAGCCCCCGGAGCCGTCAGGCCCTGCGCTAGTTCGCGTGGCGGCGACGAGCCCCTGTCGGCCCCCAAGCTCCCAGCTGTCCCCGAGCTCCGCGCCGGGAGGGCGGCCCCGGGCGGATGGGCGCTGGCGGCGGGGCGGCGGGGCGGCGGGGCGGCGGGGCGGCTGGCGGCGGCGGACCCGCGCTCCGGCCGCGCCTCCCTGAGCCTCCCCCGGGGCCGGCGCGGGGCGGGCGGGGGGCGCGGGGAGGCTCGGGGGTGCAGGGGCGCGGGGGGCAGGGGCGCGGGGAGTGCGGGGGGCGAGGGGCGCGTCCACGTGGGTGGGCGGTGCCCTGGATGCGCGGACTGCTCCTCCCCCTCCCCTCCCCCTGGCTCCTCCTCTCCCGCTTTCCCCCTTCCCGCCCCCCCCTCCCGGCTCCCCCCCTCCGCGCTTCCCCCTCCCCGCTTCCCCCTCCTGGCTCACCCCCCTCCCGGCTCCCCCCCTTCCCGCTCCCCCCTCCCGGCTCCCCCCTCCCGGCTCCCTCCCTCTGCGCTTCCCCCTCCCGGCTTCCTCCTCCCCGCTTCTCCCTCCTGGCTCCCCCCTCCCGGCTCCCTCTACCCCCTCCTCGCTCTCCTCTCCCCCTTCCCGGCTCCCTCCCTCCCCGCTCTCCCCTCCGGGCTCCCCCCCCTCCCGACTCCCCCCCCTTCCCCTCCCCTCTCCAGGCTCTCCCCTCTCCCTGTCCCCCCTCCCCCCACCCCTCCAGGCTCCCTCCTCCCCGCTCCCCTCTCCAGAGGGCTCCAGGCTCCCCCCCACCCCCCACTTGGCTTTTAGTTCCTGCAGGATGGGAGGTCTGCCTTCTCCCCAGGCTTTTTCGCAAAAGGAAGCTGTTATTGATGGGAACTGGAGCTGCGCGACCTTTGACCTTTAACCCATTGTTGGTAGCCACGGAGATGCTGGCTTTTGCATTTTGTCCCTGTCCAGCCCCGTTTTCCCGCCTTCATCTTAGGGAAGTGACTTACTTTTCGTCGGAGGTCTCTATCTCGCATCAGCCACAGCCCTGGTGAAAGTGTTTTGTCGTTGGGAAAAACAGAAAAACAAAACAAAAAAGTAAACAACAACAAAAATACGGACTTATCAAGTGACCAGGATGTCCACTTCCTTGACATCCTTTTTCGTTGGTGCCTTTTGGCGCTTGGGAGAACCGTGCGCGGGTTTAGAGCAGAGGGCTGTCTGCTGTCCTAGAGAGCCTTGGAAAACGAGGCTAGACATTCTGAAAGAGCAAGCACCATGTGTGTTTGTACAGTGTTTTGTTTTTTAGAACTTAAAAAGTGTTTAGTGCTTGCCATGCTTTGTGCAAAATGCTTCTTTCAAGGAATAACTTGCAGTGTATTCGTCCGTGCATGACGTTGGGCCGCTGCTCTGCTGCCTGTACACTTACTACACAGACGTTGGTCTAGGGACTTCTGTATGTTTTCGAGAACGGAAGACCGTCCCTTTCCAGTTCCAAAGTTTTCGACTTAGCAGAACATTTTGGAGTCCATGCCTCTTGGGCCTGCGAATGTGAATGAACTTGTTCCTGTTTATCGCCTGCTTAGCAATCTGACATTGGCTGATACTGATTGCTCAGGTCCACCTAGTGCAGGGATCCCAGGTGAAGAGTAAATGACTTTCCCAGCACCAATACGGCCTTAAAACTTAAGGGTTTCTTCGGCAAATGGTGCCAGCTGAGTAGGACGGAGGACTCAGCATCTTAGGTGTACAGACCACGAAATGGAGTTTTAGACCCGCAGGAGCCGTTGTTCCAGCTCCCCGAGTGGAATGTAGGCTGAAGGGTGGTTGGTAGCAGGCGCATTAACACCCTTTGTGCCCTCCACTCTGGTGCTTTCTGTGTGTCACAATGTAGATCAGAACTTTTATGGACTTGATTCTTACAATTGCCATATGGTCTTTGGTTTGGTTTGTGTTTTGTGGGGACGAGAGAATGAGGTAGTTGGTCAGTCGTACCTAAAACTTTGTGTTTACTGCCACAGGTCTCTCAGGGTCTGTTCAGAATATTCTTTTTAGACTTTTGGTGCCTGTGATCTTTGGAAATATGTAATAGTAACATAGTAAGTAATATGGCACTTTAAAATAACCGCAATGTAGTTATAGTTTTTCACACATTATTTCAGCATTTGCTTTATTTTTTTCCTGGATTGCTTTGCCTTTTTCCTCTTTTATACACTTGCATTGGCAACGCTAATATCTGTGTCTCCGTTAATGAGGAAGGATAAATAATAGCATTTGGATAGCAAGAAACAGATTTTTGAGGCTGCGTAGAGGTCAAGGATAGTTAACCATTATAGATGATGCCCTTTCTGAGTGCCCTGAGTTACATTCAGCCTTCTCACAAAGTTGAAAATTTAAATTATCTTAAGCAGAAATTGCAAGCTCTACATTTACATTTTAGTGACTCAGTTTTTGCTATTCTAGGATACCCTTAGAATAATGATAATAACTAATGTTTGTTGAGCACTTACTGTATATTAGGTACTGGGTCAGTGCTTTCTTGGCTGCAATCCTAAGCAAAGCTCTGTGACTGGGCGCTTTGATTGTGCCCATTTTGCCGAGAGACTTGAACCCAGGTCTCTAACTCCAGGACCCATGTTTTCCTTACTGTGCTGTTGTGCTGTGAAATTAGGGTACGTTATAGCCTCCTTATCTTCATAATGGGAATAATGCCCTGTAAATTGTGAAAATTAATTTTGAATTCATGATTGTGAAGTATGTTGGGGAGACTTTTGTTGAGTATTCCTAACTTTAAAATGATTTTAAAAAATGATACAAAAAATAAACTTTCCAAATTTTTCAATATATTTCTTAGTTTGGATGCTAATCATTACTGTTATTTCATATACATGCAATGATGAGTGTGCATGATTTTACTCTTATTACAAAAATTTTTACGGTTTTTGTTTATGGGAAAGAAAAAAATGGTACATATGGCAAGCTGAACCTATTATGTTTGATATGCTAAGACTTTGTGTCAAGCACGTTGCACTTGTTTTGGTTGTTGCATAGTAGAAGCTGACCCAGAAATGGAAAGATGATATTCTGTATATAGTAAGAATTTTTTTAAGATCCAAAATTTTTCCATTTAAACATAAATGTTGATTCTTAAATCTGTGAAATGATGTAAACCGAACAACTGTCAGATTAATATTATTAAAAATGCTTTCACATTTTTATAGAAATTTTTATTGTTTTTTTTTTAAGTAATAAATTCAACTATGCTTCTGTAATATGTAAGTTTTGATTAAATTCTCAAAATTATTTATGCTAGATTCCTACATCTTTTAGATATTGTAACGTTAAAGTCCTTTTATCCTTTGATTCATTTAGGATCTGAACCAATGATGCTAGGGTCACCGACATCTCCGAAGCCAGGGGTTAATGCCCAGTTCTTACCTGGATTTTTAATGGGGGATTTGCCAGCTCCAGTAACTCCACAACCTCGATCAATCAGTGGCCCATCGGTAGGAGTAATGGAAATGAGATCACCTTTACTTGCAGGTAGGTAAACTGCTTAAAATAATTTCATAGTACTATTAATTAATATGTGTATTAGAGTTTTAAAAAAGAGTAATTCACTAGTTCACCCTTTTCAACACATTATCAATTAAAAAAAAAAAGCAGTGCCTCTATTTTTAATTTTTAGAGTCTTGGAGTACAGGTATATGTCATATATGCTATTTTAATTCCAAGAACCATACATTAAAACTATGTTTATTGCATTTCATCCAATTTAGGATGCCCTTGATTATAAACTCACTGTTATCTTAAGTAGCACCAAGAAAGAAAAGCACTAAACATGATACAGTGTCAAGATACCATATTTTATAAATTGTCCATATCAGAGATGTTAAAGTGTGGAGGACTGGGGAAGAAATATTGTCATATAATTTCAACTGAATAACTTAATGCATTTAAATAACATAAATACAATAGCAAACATTCAGTCAAAATAACTGTGACTTGTTTTTTTTTTTTATTGAAATATAATCAACCTACAGTGCTATATTATTTTCAGTGTACAATGTATTGACTTGACAATTCTGTGTTACTCAGTGCTCATTATGGAAGGTATAGTCCCCAGCTGTCACCATACATTATTACAGTACTATTGACTATATTCCCTAGGCTGTGCTTTTCATCTCCATGGCTTGCTTATTTTATAACTAGCACCTTGTACCTCATAATCCCCTTTATTTTGCCATTCTCCCACTTATCTTCCCTCTGGCCATCACCAGTTCATTCTGTATATCCGAGAGTCTGGTTTGTTTTGTTATTTTAGTTGGTTTTCTAGATTCCACATACATGTAAAATCATGGTATTTGTCTTTCTCTGTCTGACTTCTTTCACTTAGCGCAGTACCTTCTAGGACTTTATAGATGAATGAATAAAGAATGTGTAGGACATGTACACAATGGACTGTTACCTATAAAAAAGATGAGACCTTGCCATTTGTAACAATCAGAAGTGTAATTTGAAATTTGTAGATATGAGTTCTACTTCTAGCCATAGTAAGAGTTTCACCTTGTTTAATGAAAGGACTTACTCTACAAACTGTGGGGCAGTTTTTTACAGAGTTTGCAGTGATCAGCACAAAATATTAAAGATAAGTGAAGTTTTGACTATGAGAAGTAAAAATTAGCTGCAAAAATGATTGAATTCCAAATGTGAGCTAAAATCCTTTTAAGGGATTAAATGGAAAACTTCTTAATTTGATTGTTCTTAAAGTATTACTTGGTTTAAAGTGGTTTATTATTTTAAGATTGATCAGGGAAGGTAAAATTATATTTGATATAATTGACTTAACATTATTCTGGATAGCTTTTGTTTTCTATACAGTTGACCTTCAGACAATGCAGGGGTTAGAAGTACTGACCCCCTGGACACTTGAAAAATATATAATTTTGACTCCCCCAAAACTTAACTACGAATAGCCTACTATTGACTGGAAGCCTTACTGGTAACATAAATTAGTTGTCTGACACACACTTTGTATGTTATATATGTTATAAACTATCCTTGGGATCCCTGGGTGGCACAGCGGTTTGGCGCCTGCCTTTGGCCCGGGGCGCGATCCTAGAGACCCGGGATCGAGTCCCACATCGGGCTCCCGGTGCATGGAGCCTGCTTCTCCCTCTGCCTGTGTCTCTGCCTCTCTCTCTCTCTCTGTGACTATCATAAAATAAAAAATTAAAATAAAAAATTAAAACAACAACAAAAAAACCAAAAAAAACTATCCTTACGGTAAAGTAAAGCTAAAGAGAAGAAAATGTTATTAAGAAAATAAGGAGCACCTGGGTGGCTCAGTGGTTGAGCATCTGCCTTCAGCTCAGGGCGTGATCCTGGAGTCCTGGGATCAAGTCCCACATCCGGCTCCCCATGGGGAGCCTGCTTCTCCCTCTGCCTGTGTCTCTGCCTCTCTCTCTGTGTCTCTCATGAATAAATAAGTAAAACCTTTTTAAAAAAAAAAATCATAAGAAAGATGGGGCACCTGTGTGGCTCAGTTGGTTGGCCGCTGACTCTTACTTTCTGCTCAGTCATGATCTCACGGTCCTAGGATTGAGCGCCACATTGGGCTCCGTGCTCAGTGGGGAGTCTGCTTGAAGATTCGCTCTCCCTTCTGCCCCTTGTCCTGCTTGTACGCTCTTTCACTCTCTATCTCTAAAATAAATTAATCTTTAAAAAATATAAGGATGGGGCGCCTTTGTGGTTCAGTCGGTTAAGCGTCTGCCTTTGGCTCAGGTCATGATCCTGGGGTCCTGGGATCGAGTCCTGCATCAGGCTCCCTGCTCACTGGGGAGTCTGCTTCTTCCTCTCCCTTTGCCCCTCGCCCTCTGCTCCTGCTCTGTTCTTGCTTTCTCGCTCTCAAAATTTTTTTTAAAAAATCATAAAATAGATTTATAGTACTGTACTGTAAAAAATCTGTGTATAGGTGGACCTGTACAGTTCATACTTGTGTCATTCAAGGGTCAAATGTATATTTCAAGTGTGTTTTTATTGTAGTTACTATATATTGAGTACATATGAGCCAGGCAATATGCTAAGCATTTTATGTTACTTTAATTCTTTTGTCAATCATAAGGGATAGATAGTAGTATCCCTGATTTTCAAAATAGGAAACTGAGACTAAATGCAATAAAGAATTGCTTAAGTCTACTTGTTAATAAGTGACAGAGCAGATCAGTCTTGTTTTACAGCCTACGCTATAGCCTAGGCTATACTATTTAAGTTCAGAGGATAAGTCATAACAGAGAATCTGGACTGTTTTACTATTTGGCATTGCTGGTTCTCTGACTTATAAAGACATCTTTATGTCCCCAAGAGTTGATTCTTTTCTTATATGTTTATAATGTACTTAAATATGCTTCTGTTGTGTGAAACATGAATGATACCTGTTTAATTTTGACAGTCAATTTCCACATTAGGGGATTATATTGATTCAAGTTTTCTACAAGCTGTAACTGTTTACCTACTATCAAGTGAAAAATAGGATTAAGTTTTGTATTGAAATGTTAAGGATTTTGTAGAGAAAGCAAAAACTACATGTATTTGTTAAAAACTAAAATTTCTGTTTTCTTATTCTGAAACCTTTCATTTACATGGAGTCTGAATCACCAGCATTGGCATAACTGGGAGTTTGTTAGAAATTCACAATCTCAGGCTTCACTTCACATGTTCTGAATCAGAATCTGAATTTTTGACAGGATTCCCAGGTGATTTTTAAGTGTATTGAAATTTGAGAAGCCCTAGTAAACAAGAGTTTAAATCAACATATTAAAAATATAAATGAGAAAGAATCTTATCAGGAAGGTGGAAGAAAAGAAAAAAGAAAGGTGGAAAATTTCTTTGTTTTCTCATCTGACTGTATTTTTTGTACATTGTAGGTGGATCACCACCACAACCAGTTGTACCAGCTCATAAAGATAAAAGTGGAGCTCCACCGGTTAGAAGTATATATGATGATATTTCCAGCCCAGGACTTGGATCAACACCTTTAACTTCAAGAAGACAGGTGACATACACATTCATGTATATGACCCACAATAATTTCTTGTTTTTTTTATGTGGATGCACAGTGAAGATCAATGTTTTACTGAGGTTTGCTTTAGTGGAACTGTGTTGTACAGGATAAGCATTAAGGACATTTATCATAGGATCTACTTCGATTATGTTTATTTATTTTATTTTATTTTATTTTTTTTAAAGATTTTATTTATTCATCAGAGACAGAGAGAGAGAGACAGAGAGAGAGAGAGAGGGACAGAGAGAGAGAGAGAGGGGCAGAGAGAGAGAAGCAGGCTCCATGCAGGGAGCCTGACGTGGGACTCGATCCTGGGTCTCCAGGATCAGGCCCTGGGCTGAAGGCGGCGCTAAACCGCTGAGCCACCCGGGCTGCCCCTTGATTGTGTTTATCATGAAATGTATTTAATGTAATAGAACAACAGATTATTTTCTCAGATCAGTAATTCTGTGGTTTTATAGGTTCTGGTTTTATTTCAGTTGCTCCTCATGGTGAATTTTCAAAGTAGCTCTTATGAGCTTCATTTTATCATTGAGGAAACTAGGACACAGAAAGCTTAGGTAATTTTTAAGATTAATGCAACTAGTGTAGTGGAGCTATGGTTTAAACCCAGGCAGTCTTCAGTCTAGAGCCAGCGTTTGTAACCGCCATGCCGCACTACTGTGGTTAGTTGAAAGGTAGTATGGGTTTTTCTTTATAGGCAACGAAGTTTAGTTGCCTATATAGTTGCAAGTTTTCTGTCACTTTTGTGCTTAGCAGGACTTAAAACTGTGTGTCAGTTAAACTGATAAGTTCTTTGAATAAAGACATTTTTTCTGTTTGGTTTGGGAAAATGTAGCATACTAGGTCTACCTTTTTTTTTTTTTTTTTATGCCTACTTGTTTTAAAGCAAAAGTAATACATTGGGTTGAACACATTACCTCTCTTTCCAACACTTTTATAACTGCTATACTCTCCAGCACAGTAGCCACTGGCCAACTGTGGCTATTGACATTTGAAATGTGGCTCTTCCTGTACTAAACTGAGATATACTTAAGTGTTAAATACACACCCAGGACGCCTGGGTGGCTCAGCAGTTGGGCGTCTGCCTTCGGCTCAGGGCGTGATCCCAGAGTCTGGGATCGAGTCCCACATTGGGCTCCCTGCATTGTTTCTCCCTCTGCCTGTGTCTCTGCCCCTTTCTCTGTGTCTCTGGTGAATAAATAAATAAAAACTTAAAAAATACACACCAGATTTTGAAGACTAGAAAGAAAGTGAACTACCTCATTTGCTTTTTTTGTTAATTACATATTGAAAATGATAATAATTTGTTTGTACTAGATTAAATAAACTACTTGTTTTTATTTTCTTAATGTGTCTATGAAATTTAAAATTACTTATATTGTTTGTGTTATATTTGGACAGTGGCATTCTAACAAATCAGAATATTCTGGCCTGGGATATTTTTCTAAAGACTGACAAGTAAATCTGTTGTTTAGTTTGGTATGAGAACCACTGGCTTATAAATTCATGCTAGTTTTCATTACTTCTCTGATGATCAATGAAAACAAAGGTAGTTTACAGTTACTGGTGTGTTCAAAATATTTAAAAGTCTTCTGTCATAATTTGTAGAGAATGTTTTTGACTTAAAAGTTGGTAAGAATATTAGTAAAGCCTAAACTAGTTTTGCCCCCTGAGGCCTCTTTCTAATCATGAAAGAAACTGGCATTAAGAATTGAACAATAAAAAAAAAAAAAAAAAAGAATTGAACAATATAATGTATTTTGTATCTCTCTTAATATAATTTCAGCATTTTGTTCTGGTTGCTAGATGATAGCCAAATTTTAGATTTCCTTAATTGAGGACGTTGCAGAAAAAAATCTATATATTTATTTCTAGAGAAAGAGTCTGTTCTTATTTTTGATTAGATAATGTTGTCTTTGTTTATAGAAGGACTTCTAACTGTTTAATCTTTAGTTTTCTCACATTTAAAGGGATTTGTATGGATAATTTTCTTGCTCTATAACTTTCTACTTGTAGAGGCAGAGATACGCTGTCTTTTATTATGTAGATTGATTTGACTATTTTTTCATGGTTTGTAAATGTCTGTTTACAAATAGGTCTGTCATCTTTCTATTTTTCTGTGTGAGCTTGGTGATCTGAAGAACCACGTGCTCTCCGTTATTTCAAATACTGTGTACGTTAGGGATTAAAACCTAATAGCAAGTTACTTTCTACTAAAAATAGTGTCTTTCTCTGATGTGTCTTATTTTATTTATTTTTTTAAAGATTTTATTTATTCATGAGAGACACAGAGAGAGAGAGGCGAGACACAGGCAGAGTGAGAAGCAGGCTCCATGCAGGGAGCCCAATGTGGGACTTGATCCCAGGACTCTAGGATCACGCCCTTGGCTGAAGGCGGCGCTAAACCGCTGAGCCACCCGGGCTGCCCCATGATGTGTCTTATTTTAAAGAATATGCTAAAGGGTTCAGCATATTTTAGATTAATACTGCTCAGTGGGAAAAGTTGGAGTACTCTTAGATTGTGAACTAATTAGAGGCCTCTGTAGTACCTCCCGGCATGCAATTGTCTAATGAATGAAACCTTCCAACACTCACTGCGTTTACATTATGGTTAGAAGTTAGAACTTTGTGTTTTTACTTTAACATTCTATTCTGTTTTCATGTAGCCAAACATTTCAGTGATGCAGAGTCCTCTTGTTGGAGTTATGACAACTACTCCTACTCCTGGAGCAGGTAAATAATGCCATTTAACATTAAAGACTAATTTCCTTGATAATTGCCAAAATTTTTTCTTTTACGTTTCAAACTTGGAGACTTACTCAAATGTTAGTAATTTCATTTGGGCAGGAAATACTTTGTAAATTGAGGTTTTTCCCTGATTTTATAGGTAGGATGTGATATTCTCAAAACATTAAGAGTTTTTGAAAAAATACATACTTTAAAAAAATTATTTATTGGAAAGTGCACATGTGAGTGGCGGAGAGGGACAGAGGAAAAGGGAGAGAGAGAATCTCAAGCAGACTCCTTGCTGAGTGTGTAGCCTGTCCCAGGTCTCAGTACCACGACCCTGAGATCATGACCTAAACCAAAATCAAGAGTCGGCCACCCAGGCGCCCCCCAAAAATACATACTTAATACATACAGAATAGTACATACACTATTAAGTTACTCTCCTGAGTAACTAAAACCTGTGATTTAAAAAGGGGGTGTTGCAATTGGGAAGAAAAGGAATTACAGAGACCGAGCAATAAAGGTGTTTTGAAAGAAGTTAATGCATACCTATAGATCTAAATGTTATTAACTACAAACATTCACTGATTATATGTAGTTTTTCTTTATTTTTTAATTTAATTTTATTATTTTTAAAATATTTTCTTTATTTATTCATGATAGACACACAGAGAGAGAGAGAGGCAGAGACACACACAGGCAGATGGAGAAGCAGGCTCCATGCCGGGAGCCTGACATGGGACTCGATCCCGGGTCTCCAGGATTGTGCCCTGGGCCAAAGGCGGATGCTAAACCGCCGAGCCACCCAGGGATCCCCTGTAGTTTTTCTTTAATGGTATTTTTATCACCATTAGCTTCATCATTAGCACACTCTTCTTACATATTCATATCGCCTGTCACATGTTCGCTCAACAAATACATGAACACATAACCATGTACCAGACCCTGGGAAACTGAACAAAATAGATAACCCTTACCTCTGTGGAGCTTGCATTTATTTACAGAATTTACATTTATAAATAAAATAATTAAATTACAAAGTTTGTTAGAAAATAATGCATTTTATGGAGAAAAACTAAGCAAAGAGGGTAAGTAGTGGGTGTCAGGGCTTAGGATTTTAAGTAAGGTAGTATATTAGTTTTCTGTTGTTGCCATAATAAATTACCACGATTTTAAAAATGGCTTAAAAAGCAGATCTAGAGGTGAGAAGTCTGAAATGGATCTCAGTGGGCTGAAATCAAGGCATTGGTAGAGAGCTGTGTTTAGTTTTTGGAGGCTTTGGGGGACAATCTGTTCACTTGCCTTTTCCATCTTCTAGAGGCCTCGCACGTTTCTTTGCTTGTGATCGCCTTCCTCATCTTCAAAACTGGCAGCTTTGCGTCTCTGGTCATTTCTTCTGTAACCACATCTCTGTCCCCCTCTTAAATTCCCTTGTGAGTACATTGGACTCTACTGGATAATCTGGGATAATCTCCTTATTTTAAGGTCAGCTGATTAGCAGCCTTAACTCCATCTGCAATCTTAATTCTCCTTTCCCATGTAACATGACTTCTTCCCAGGTTCTGGGACTAAGAACATGAACATCTCTGGGGACAATTACTCTGCTTCCTATAGAAGGGTAGAGGAAAAGTAACATTTGTTCAGAAACCTGAACTAAGTAAGGGAAGTAGGGAAAGTGTTCTAAAAAGAGGAAATAGCAAGTACAAAGGCACTGAAGTGGGAGTGTATCTGGGGTGTTCAAGGAGGCTAGTGTGAAATGGTGCGAGTGAGGGGTAAAACAGGAAATGAGGTCAGAATGATAACGGGGACCCTTAGTTCGGGGACTTGTATGTCATTATATCAGCTGATCTTTACCCAGAAAAGGTGGAAAACAAATAGGATGAAACTGCTGCTGTAGTGATTGTAGACTTTGGGGTGAGGGGTGGGGTAGAAGCAGGGAGACCAGGCTACTACTGCGTTAATCCAAATGAGGGACAAAGCAGAGTAGGAAAGGAGAAAACGAGGAATAGCAACAAGATGGAACCAAAGAAGCAATAGCAAGACAATAGATTTAAAATGAACCAAATCGGGCACCTGGGTGGCTCAGTGGTTGAGTATCTGCCTTTGGCTCAGGAAGTGATCCTGGAGTCCCGGGATCAAATCCCACGTCCGGCTCCCCATGGGGAGCCTGCTTCTCCCTCTGCCCGTGTCTCTGCCTCTGTCTCTGTGTCTCTCATGAATAAGTAAAAGTCTTAAAAATAAGGATGTAAATAAATAAATAAAATGAACCAAATCTACAATTGTTATAAAATGAAATGTACTGAACATTCCAGCAAAAGGCAGAGATGATCAGAATGGGTAATAAAAGCAATATCCAATGACTAGTTAGATCTTTTGATCTTCCAGGCAGTTTCAAGCAGTCTGAATTTTCATTAGGCAGTGTCCTCATAGTCTCTCTGACCTCCTCCTTCTGTTGTATTTCTGACATATCTGGCCTTTGCTATTAAGGGCTCATTTGATTACTCTGGGTTCCCTGGAATAACCCAGGGTAATTCCTTATTTTAAGGTCTAGCTAATTAATAACCTTAATTCTTTTGCAAAGTCCCATCTCAGCAGTACCTGGATTAGTGTTTGAATTACCAGTCAAATCAGGGGACAGAAACTTTGAGGAGGTATCTTTAGATTTCTGTTTGCCATCTTAATCATAGTGAAAATTCTAGATTTGTTACTTCCGTTTCAGTTACATATGTTTGGTGGAATGTGCTGGGGGAATTAGTTCAGGGTTTAATCTTAATCTGATCATAGAAATAGGTAGATGACAGTGCTGTTATTTGAGTAGTTGCTGAGTCAGTTATTGAGTTAGTAAATGATCCCAGGGACATTGAAAATGCAAAAACACATAATGTTAAGTAGTGTATTTTATTCTTTAAAGGGTCTTTTAATGTTTGAAGAGCAAACATAGTATTCTTACTGTTGTCAAGTGAAAGAGCATATAATTAAAGTTAATTAGACATCCTTTGTAATTTTTTTCTAATAGTTTAACTTCTAGGAGCTTCTTGTATTTTTAGAAATTATATGTGAAAATATAAGAACCATGGTAGGAGGAAAATACATGTATCATAAATTGGCCACTGGGAGCCACTGCTGCTTCTACTTTGAGGTTAAGGAATTTATGTGTACAAAGTCTAAATGGAGTAGAAGTGGAAAAAAAGTGTTTTTGAAAATATGTGATGGGCCTGAGGATCTATCATACATGGTCAGTAATAGGCAAGAATTGGGAAAAGGAGTTGACTTGAGAAAATTGAAGGGAAACATAAATTTCTTACTTAGAGCTATTTTTTTAAGCTCCTATAGTGTTAAATAAATGGAAACTTCTGTATATAATTTGTAATTTTTAGCTTCTGAGATTGGCAGCTTTTATAAAGCGATGTCATGGGACTTGATGATGTGACTTATTTTATGCTTAGGTCTTTGTTTCCAATAAGGAGTTTGTTTTTATTTCATAGCTGATGTTAAAATCTTTTGAAAAATCTTATTTCTGATGCAGGGAAATCTTGACAAAGTGGAAACTCTAGAGAATTTCAGAAACACTTTTCAACCATGGGATATTATTGCCCTGAATATATGTTTGCCCTATTTCCCCATCCTTACTCTTCAGTTTTCTTCTGCTACTATTTAAATGTTCCTCTGCTTTTTACACTCTTTTAAATTTTTTCTTAAATTTTTTTTGGGAAGTTCTTTCCCATATCTATCAGTTGTCTTCTCAGATGGTTACCAGTTTTATCTATCTACAATTTGAATGTGAGAGCCCTTATTTTAGCATATGGCTAACAGAGTAAGTATGATATGCAGACTATAGCACTTCTGACTGCTTTTGTTGATGCTAGGGACTCCGAGTTCTGATAGTGTTCCCAGAAGGGAAAGGAAAGGGTTAGTTTCTCTGTGAGGGACCTTTTACTGAAAAGGGTTATGGGGTTAGTAGCTCCTTGTATGTGCTCCTGTATGGCTCCTTCTGCTCAGCTCCTGTCTTTCTCCATTACTGGATTATGAACTCATTCAGGACATTAATTCCCCCCCCCCCCCTTTTTTCACCCATTATTTACCCATCACAGAGCTGGTTATAAAGGGACCTCAGTAAATATTTGTTGACTGAATGGATTGATGTAAGTTGTAGTGAGTTGAATGGTGGCCACAAAATGACATGTCTGTGTCCTAATCCCCAGAACCCCTGTGGTTAAAACAAGTAGTTAAGATCATGAGAGGAGGAGCTCCCAAGGAAAGCTAGGGAGTTAAGGAGAGAGAAAGATGGGGAGAAGATAATCCTGGTAATTACCTTGCTAGTCCTGAATCCAGTTATTAGTGTCCTGAACATTCAGGAGAGAGATTTGACACAGACCTGAGAGACCTGCAGAGGATAAGATGATGTGAAGACTGAGGCAAAGATTAGAGTATTGGCACTAAGAGCCAGTCAACACCAAACATGCCAGCAGTAACCAGAAGGTAAGAGAGGCAAGCAGTGGGTTTTCTCTTCGTGCCTTTGGCATACATTTAACCCTTTTGAAAATTTGATTTATCTTGGACTTCTGGCCTCCAGAATGGTGAAAGAATAAATTTCTGTTGTTTTAAGCCACCCAGTATGTGGTAATTTGTTACAGGAGACACAGAAAGCCAATATATATGTTATGTTTTGAGGCAGTGACATCCCAGTGCCAAAAAACATATTGGAATATTTGTGTGCAACTTGGCATGACATAGTGTTTTTAAAAAAAATAATTTTAGTAAACAATAACCTTATTCTAGATTGCATTAATTTCAGATGCTGCTAAAACAAATTATTGCAGATTTATGGTGTGAAACAACTCAAATTTATTAAGATTCTAGAAGTCAGAAGTATAAAATGTGTCTAAAATCAAGGCATTTTTTAGGCCTATATTCTTTTCTGGGGGTTCTAGGGCTAAATCTTTTTTTTTTCTCTCTCTCTTCCGGCTTCTAGAGTTGTCCATATTCCTTGGTTCATGGTTCCCTACCATCTGTGAAGCCTGTACTAGCCACTTGGGCCTTTCTTATATCACTCTTTTCCTTCCCCATGTATGGAACCTTGTGATTATGTGGACCTACTAGGTTAATCCATAACAGTCTTCTCATTTAAAATCAGATGATTAGCAGTCTTAATTTCATCTACATCCCTTATTTCTTTTTATCATGTAATATTATGTACTCAGTTTCTGGATATTAGGACCTGGCATCTTTGGGAGACCATTTTCTCCCTACCATATTTTTAAAAAAGTAGTCACCAAAATTTATATAATCTCATGCCGGACTAACCATAGGATCATGGGGTGGTATCTAGTTTTGGTGGGGATAATATTTTACATTTTTTAGTCAAAACCATAAAAGGAGATAGTTTTAGAAAATCAATGAAATGTAGCATTCTTTAGCTTTATTTCTCCAGAACCAAAATGTAGCATTCTTTAGCTTTATTCCTCCAGAACCAATCAGTCCAGATCTTAGAGCTATTCCTTTTGGAATTTAACTCCATTTATCTAATTGAGATGGTGTATTAGCTTTCTATTGGTGCTGTACCAAATAACCACAAATTTAGTGGCTTAACATAACTCAGATTTATTTTCAAACAGTTCTAGAAGTCAGAAGTCCAGAAAGGCTAGAGTCAAAGTGTTCATAGGGCGGGTTTCTTCTGGAAGTTCTAGGGAGAAAGAATCCTTTTTTTTTCCCCCTGGTTTCTAGCTGTATTCTTTGGTTTGTGGCCTCTTTCATCTTCAAAGTGTATCTCTCCAATCTGTTTCCATCATCACATCCCCTCTGTAGTTAAAATCTCCCTCCTTCTTCCTTTTGTAAGGGCACTAGTGGATATATTGGGGGCCTATCTGAATAATCTTGGATAATCTCCCCATTTCAAGATTGTTAATCACATCTGCAGAAGAGTCCCTTTTGCCATATTAGGTAAATATTCACAGGCTGCAGGTATTGAGATGTAGTCATGTTGGAGGTCCATTACTCAACCATATATGATTATGTATGTTAACTGATTTTCAGTTTTCAGTATTGGTAATTTATCTTAAGGCAATTGGAGATAATCTGTCTTACATCCCATCCCCCACATTATCTGAATATAAGTATGTCAGACTTTACTCCTTTTGTCAGTGTTTCTGACTATATAAACACTTTTTTATGCTGAACCAAATAGTATAATTATCCTTTCTCTAAAATTTGTATTTCTCATTAAGTTAATAATTGTTTTTTTTCTATTTGATTTTCTCTGTGCCATCTGCTACCTTTATTTTAAGCAAATGTTGTTGCTAAGATACTTATCTGTCTTTTAAAAAATGCTCAAAGACCGTTTCAAATACTGTTTTGTTTTGCTTTAAACTGAGACCTTCTCTCTCTTAGCCTCTCTTTTGGCGGTTTGCTGTTTCAGCATGGTATACAGCTATCATCCTAGAACTTGCCTTAGCAAGTTTCTAGACTTGAGCTATTTTTCCTACATGATATGCTTTCTTCTTTCTTAGTTTATTTGCTCATTTTGGTGAGGAACATATTTGTTTGAGTGGCGTTCTAAGAAAGCTTGTGAAGGAAATGAAATTAAAAAAAAAAAAAAAGGAAATGAAATTTAAGACCTCATATCTGAAATGCTTTTTTTTTTTTTTTTCCCCCGTCTTCACATTGGATGCTGATTTGGCTGGGTATAGTATTTTAGTTCAGAATTTTGGAGGCATCATTCCATTGTCTACAAGCTTCTAGTGTTTCGTGGAAGTCACTTGTGATGATTTCTTAGGCTTTTGTATGTTTCGAAAAATTTAAGATCGCTCTATGGTTAGTATACTCAATTTCACAACTGTGCTTTGATGTGGGACTTTTTCATTTGTTTTCCTGGGGAATTGATTTATAGATCCTTTAAATCAAAGCACTTAACCTACAGTTCTGGGAAATTTCCCTGTATTTGTTTGGTAATTATTCTTCTGTTTGTTTGTTTGTTTGTTTGTTTGTTTCCTGTTTCTGGAATTCCTTTTGTTTGTGAGCACTGAAGAGATTTCTAATGTTCTACTTTTTCTCTCTTATGGGGTCTTTTATGTATGTATTCTACTTGGTGGGACATGTCTTCAGTCTCAGTTTCCAACTCTTGTAATAATTTTTTATTTTCCCGTTTTTAATTTTTATTCTCTAAATGTACTTTAAAACATAGTATCCTTTTCTTGTTTTATGGATAAGATATCTTACAAGTGAGATTAATGTTAGCGTGTTATTCCTGTTCATACTATTTCCTTCTGGTTCTTACTTTTTTCCTCCTTTCTCTTTTTTAAGTGTTCTTTCTTTCTTGGTGGGGGCATATTTAGTTCAATGAGACACTAAAACTACTTAGAATCTATGTATGTGGATCAACATTGGCTGGAAAGTGGAAATTGATGTTTTGTCTCTTACTGGGCTTTACTGTAAGAGGAATGGACAATCAGCTAGATTTTTGTTGGGAAAATCTCTGATTTCAGTTTATGTAGGTCTCTTTTTCTTTGAATTAAAATTTTCCCAAAGAAGAGTTCTTTACATTCAGCCTTTATGTCTAAGCAGGTATTCTGAATATAGAAAAGGGAGCAGTCTCCTTTTCAATATGCAAGACTTTCACTTTATCCGTTTCTGTATAGTTCTCTACTGTGGTTGGACTCACTGGATCCTGAGCCAGTTAGGTTCCTTTTTCCTCGGATACTAACTAAATTCTTGGTCTCTTAGGGGTGGAGTGGCTGAAGGGTGGTCATCTGGTTACTTAAGATGAAGAAAGGCCTGCCATCTCATTCCTTATTATATATACCTTAAAAGAATTTTTCCTTGATTTCAGCCAGCATCCTCTTTCACACCTTCCACAGTTCCCATGTTCTCAAAACCTGAGACTTCCTAGAATGACTATCATTGGGGTGTCTGAGAGGGCTTAGAGATGAATACAGGTATTCGCTATGTTTGGGTATTATATCCATTGTTCAATGTACTCTTGGAGTACAATGAGTTTATTAATCAGAAAAGTCTGAAGAAACATTCAGATTAATATGCCAGGATTTAGATGCCAGTTGCAAATTTGGAGGTCCCCAAAGTTGCCTGCAACTTCAGACCAAGTGGCTACAAACACAGGGATTTCCCAAACCTACTCTTAAGGTTTGATAATTCACTAGAAAGATTCAGAACCCCCTGAAAGTGCTTAAAGTTATAGTTTTATTATAGCAAAACAGTATAAATTAGAGCCAAAGATGCATAGGGTTAACGTCTAAGAGAGTTCCAAACACGAAGCTTCCATGATGTGTTACCCTCCCAGCGTTGATATATGGTGCTTATACATGCAATATTGCCAATCAGGGAAGCTCACTGAAGTCTTCATGTCCATAGTTTTTTATTGGAGTCTCTTTACATAAAGATGGTGACCTAGTGGCTAAAATCAGTTTCCAGTCCCTTCCTCTGCTGAGAGGTGGGATGACAGCATGTGGCTCAAAGCTCCAACCAGAATCACATGGTTGGTCTTTATGTTGTGACCTGTCCCCCTGTGAGCCACCTTGTTAGCATAAACTATCAAGTGCACTTGTGGGACAAGCCATGAATAACACAAATACTCCTGTCTCCCCCGGAATTCCTAGGGTTTTGAGGTTACCTCCTGAGAACCTGAACAAAGGCCAGACCTTTCTTTGGGCTGAGGCTAAATTCTTTACTATACCTTGTGCTACATTGTTTCATGGTAAGAAGGGAACAACAGTACCAGGAACCTCTCTTTCCCACCTTTCTTATGCCATGCATCTGTTTAAAATTTACCACTCTTTTTTTTTTTCATTTATGTTAGTGGCCTATTTTGAAATAATTGAATCTGTTCTTTAATTGAAGACATTTCATAAAGAGTAATAAGGTCTTTTGCCCTCTGCTTTAATTTGATCTTATGAAGAGTGTTTGAATAGTGATTTACCAAGGGAGACACATTACAGTCCAATTTGATGTGGTTTGATAGGTGTACTTTATTTTCATTTTACAGAGCTTAGCATGTGGGTACCAGAAGTCTGATTGAAAGGAAGTAAAATCAGTGGAGCAATTAAACATTAACAAGGTGGGGGGCAATTATGCTAAAGTTATGTAAATAGTTTTAGATTATGTATAAGTAATTATGTTTTTCAGAGTAGTTGACGGGGCAAAAATTAGATTGCTTATTCGTTTGAGACTTAATTTTGATTTGTTTTATTTTTAAAGGTCATAATGGTTGTCTCATTTTGAGCCTTCATTTAATTTCTTGCTTGAAGGTTATTACATGATGTAGCATAAGTAAATTGAACCTTTTTTAATGGCAATATACAACATAAAAAATTGGAATTGGCTTCAGATTTTATACTAAAATACCATTTACTAACTTTTCTATGTTAAAGGCGTGTCTTTGTAGTAAAAACTAAATTTATTTAAAGGTATCTTTTGTGTGCTTTTGCTTATTTCCTAAAGGGGATAGTTGATAAGTTAGCTGGTAAGCCGACAGTTGTCAAAGTAGCATGTTCATTTTAAATCATCCTGATTTTAAAAATGTGTTGTACTTATTAAATGCATCTGTGATGTTGAAAAGAAGAATAATTGTTAAATGTATTATATATCATGTATATAGTTTGATTTTTTTTTCCCCAATAAATTGTACTGTCTTTTTTGTAAGGATGAATTTGGGTTTAAAAGATAAGTCTATGAGACTGACCCATGTAATATATACTGAGATTCCATTTCCTTCTTGTATGCTTTTTTGTTTTCTCTAGAGTTAATAATGATTGCATATCTTCACTTGCTTGATTGCTTTTTTAAAAAATATTTGAATATTTTTCAAGCTTTCTGGCTGCTGAGCTGTTTCTTATTAACCTGGTGACTTGACGACTGAACATAAGCAGTCTTGAGCATCTTTCCTTGTTTTCTAGTAGTGTCTAAGATAGTGTTCTGAATTAAATAGGTACTTTAATGAGCCTTATAGATCTGAGGTGATCTGAAACAGTTTTTTTTCTGAAGGAAAGGCTGCATTACTTTAATGGCTAAATTAGGTTAAATTAGATTAATTGTAGGTTTCTAAACTTGAGTCCAAGTGAAGTGTGTGGATTCAAGTTGTATGGTGTACTAAAGAGTTAAGAATTTTCAGATCTTTAAGTGACCATATTTTTTCCTCTGTGGTTAGAATATAGTTACACTATAGTTTTTAATTAATTGATACCTTTAACTTTTGATCCTGTTGAGGGTATAGTTTTGGTTTGGTGCCATTTGGAAGCAAGAGTTAGACATCATTCCTGGAAGTCTTTTTTTAGACTTGACTCTGAGTATATTTTTTCCTTCAGTGTAAAAGAATAATTGTACCAAGTACATCATTTATATTGAAGTTCTGTATTGTTTAAACAGTTAACTTTTGTTCTTATCTACCACTGTTCCTTTTGATTATTGGAGTAACCAATTGGAGTAAGTCTTATGGATATAGTAACTAAGGGAAACATGTATTATAAGTTCAAGATATAGTTGACATAAAACATTGTGTAAGTTTAAGGTATGCACTGTGTTTATTTGGCACACATATTACAAAGTGATCATGGAGTTAACTTTCTTCCAAGTATATAATACAGTATCATTAATAATAACCACTGTGGTGTTCTTTACCTCCCAAGATCTTACTAGTATTAGGACTAGAAGTTTGTATCCTTTGACTAACATCTCTCCATATTCTACAGCCCCCAGGCCATAGTAACCTTTACTCTTTCTTTCTCTGAGTTGGGCTTTTTTTACATTCCACATAAAGGTGAGATCATGGAGTATTTGTCTTTTCTTTGTCTGACTTCTTTTTCTTAACATTATGTCCTCAGGATCTATCCTTGTTTTGCAAATAGTGGGATTTCCCCCTTCTCATGCCTGAAAAACATCCATATATGTGCCACCCCTTCTTTATCCATTCATCCAATGAGGGACACTTTGATTGTTTCCATATCTTGGCTGTTGTGAGTAATGCTGCCAGGAACATGGGAGTGCAATTTCAAGATCCTGTTTGCATTTTCTTTGGATATATACCCAGAAGTGGGGATTGCTGGATCATATGATAGTGCTATTTGTAATTTTTGAGAA
Organism: Canis lupus dingo; assembly: GCF_003254725.2. Lineage (NCBI taxonomy): Eukaryota > Metazoa > Chordata > Mammalia > Carnivora > Canidae > Canis > Canis lupus. The sequence goes on from NC_064278.1 coordinate 26,358,306, forward strand.
GCCTCCATACAGTTTTCCATAGTGGCTGTACCAATTTATATTTGTACCATTTATATTTGAAAAGGAATACAAGGTTTTCCTTTTCTTCAAATCCTAGCTCTTATCTTTCTGAAGATAGCCTTTCTAAAAGGTATGAGATGATATCTCCGTGGTTTTGATTTGCATTTCCCCGATGGTTAGTGATTTTAAGCACCATTTTTGGTCTCTGTTGACTATATGTCTTCCTTGGAAAAATGTTATTCGGTTCCTCTGCTTAAAATTTTTTTTTTTTTCTGTTGAGTTGTAGGAGTTCCTTATATATTTTGGAGAGTAGCCTCTATCAGATACATGGTTTGTGAATATTTTCTCCCATTCCATGTGTTGCCTTTTTCATCTTGCTGATGATTTTGTAGATGGCTTTGATAAGTATGGATTTTAACAATATTAATTCTTCCTATTTATGACCCTGGGATTCTTTCCATTTGTGTCTGTACAGTTTATTTCATCAAAGTATTGTGGTTTACAGTATAAAAATCTTTCACCTCCTTAGTTAAATTTATTCCTATGTATTGTTCTTGAATGATATTTTAAAGAAGATTGTCTTACATATTTTTAATTTTGTTATTAGTGTGTAGAAATGCAACTGATTTCTGTGTGATTATGTATCCTGCAACTTTACTGAATCCATTAATTACTTCTAAAAGTTTTTTAGTGGCGTCTTGAAGATTTTCCATGTATGAGATCATTTTATATGCAAAAACAGTTTTGCAGCCTTCTTTCCAATTTAGATGTGTTTTATTTTTTATTTTTTTCTTGCTTGGTTGCTCTGGCTAGGACTTGCAGTAGTATGTCAAAAGGAGTGATAAGTGGGCACACTTCTTTCTTCCTTATTTTAGAGGAAAAACTTTCTACCTTTCACCACTGAATATGTGAAATGTAGACTTGACAAATATGGCCTTTATTATGTTGAAGTATCCATTTGAGCATTTTTATCATGAGAAGACGTTACATTTTTGTCAAAAGCTTTTTCTACTTCTGTTGATGATCATCTGATTTTAATCCAGCTTTTGCATCAGAATAATACTGGCCTCATAAAATGGAAACTAATATTTATTGAATCTATTAAACATGCTCTTTCAGTTAATCTTCAACTATGTTGGATAGGTGTTTTATATACAGTTGTGTTTTGTGTTCCTCATATGTAAAATGTGGAAGGTAGGTTCTATCTCATAGAATTCCTTTTAGGATTAAATATGAATGCATGCAAAAGAACCTGTAACAGCACCTTGAATATATAGGATATATATTTGCTAGCAATTATCATTATACTGTTACTGTTTTTATTTTTGTTGTTGTAATATTTAGGAAGTGAGGTTCAGTAATTCCCTCTAGTTGTGACAATAAATAATAGAACTACAGTGTGAACTAACTACAAACCCATTTACTGTCTTCCATCTCATCTTCCCATGATGCTCTCTACCAAGATCAATGATTGGTCCAGGGGTAGCAACACTAGCCTTCTGCTATTCAGTCCAGTCTTGTTCTGGGCTCCTGCCAGGATCACATGATGCCTTCCTAAAAGCAAGATGCTGTACTTCCTTCTCTCCCCGTACATTAAAGATATTTTCATATTTTTTTGTAATTCACTAGCAATTGGAACATGAGGATCTAAAATAAAATAATAATATCCCCAAATAAATTTTGGGGGGATGTTTAGGATTTTTCTTTTTAAAATTTAGTTTGACCTTTTGAGTGGTATATCTGGAGAATAACTTAACTCCAGTACTACTTTGTTATGGATTAACAGTGTGTCACTGTGACTGGTCATTGAATATTTTTTTTTTTTTTTTTTTTTTTATGATAGTCACAGAGAGAGAGAGAGAGAGAGAGAGAGAGAGAGAGGTATAGGCAGAGGGAGAAGCAGGCTCCATGCACCGGGAGCCTGATGTGGGATTCGATCCTGGGTCTCCAGGATCGCGCCCTGGGCCAAAGGCAGGCGCCAGACCGCTGCGCCACCCAGGGATCCCGAATATGTTTGTTAAGAGAACTTTCTGTGTGGTTCGGAGAAAATCATTCTGTATTTATAAATAGGAAAACTCAGTTACCCTTTTTGTATCTCAGCTTTGGATTGGAATAGCTTTATTACTCATTTCCTAATAACATTTCGTGTAAGTTCTCCCATTAATCAACTCACGATATCATTTAGGATATACTCAACTCACGATCACCATTTACCAAAGTATGTGTTTTATGAAGGTAAAATGTCATTAAAGTATAGGAGATATTGGGTTGAATAAAGTTACAAATAAATCTTTCTTTATTGAATAATCTTTGAGAATTTTTTATTTGCATTGTAAAACTCCGATCAGGATAATAGAGTATATGGCCTTTTATGAAACTTAACACAGTAACTTTGTCCCTCCTCTTTTATGTGTTTTAAGAGCATACCTTGAGGGGGTCCCTGTGGTTCAGCGGTTTAGCGCCTGCCTTCCGCCCAGGGTGTGATCCTGGAGACCCGGGATTGAGTTCCCACATTGGGCTCTCTGCATGAAGCCTGCTTCTCCCTCTGCCTGTGTCTCTGCCTCTCTCTCTCTCTCTCTCTATGTCTCTCATGAATAAATAAATAAAATCTTAAAAAAAAAAAAGAGCATACTTTGAAAGCTCCATTTGACTACAAACACTTTGAAATGATTTTAGGTTGATTTCCAACTCCGTTGGGCATTCAGGACAAATGACCAGGCAGTGGATACACAGTTAGAATGTACTGAGCAGAGAGCCTCTAGAAGTTAGCACATGGATTGTGAATCATGTACAAGGCCCTGTAGAACACTTGTTCTCAGACTTCTTAGTTTCAGGGTCCTTTATACCCCTATTAAATAAGATTTACTTATTTCTACTATCAGAGAGGGTGTGGGGGGAGAGGAGGAAGGAGAGAACCCTCAAGCCCACTCCTGCCAAGCTCAGAGCCTGACTCAGGACTGCATCCCACCACCCTGAGATCGTGACCTGAGCTGATATCAAGAGTAGGATGCTCAACTGACAGCCACTCAGGGGCCCCTTGGGTCCTTAATATACTTAGAAATTAAAGCCCAAAGAGCTTTTGGATTATAGCTATTGATGTTTATTTACTGCATTAGAAATTAAAACTATTTTGCAGTATGTATTAATTCATCTAAAAGTAATTTGTTTCATATAAACCTAAGTAACCTTTTTTTTTAAAAATAAAATATTTTTCTACAAGAAAAGATTCTTATGAGAAGAGTGACATTGCTTTGTGCTTTTCAGATTTTGATGTTTGGCCTAAAATAATAGCTGAAATCTCCTATCTGCTTCTGTATTCAATCTCAGTTGATTGTATCACACCAGGTATCCTCTGGAAAGGTTCACCGTACACTCATGAGAGAGTGAGAGTGTAAAGGCAAATGAAACCTTAAATGACTATGAAAATAATTACGACTTGGCTGATCTTGTGAGAGGGATCATAGGGAGCTCTTGGTCTCTAGTGCACACTTTTACAAACCGCTGCTGGAGTAAATACAAGTGTTAACTAGGCTACTTCCTAAGAGCTTATACTTTGAATTTGGATCATGTAGATTGGAATTCCAGCTGCCCTTCTAGACATTAACATTCCCTGTTTCCTAATTTGTTAAGTGGAGTTATTAATAGGACCTATCTTATAAGATTGTTAGAATTAAATAAAATTGGGGCACTTGGGTGGCTCAGTGGTTGAGCGTCTAGACGCCTTTGGCTCAGGTCGTGATCCTGGGGTCCTGGGATCGAGTCCCACATTGGGCTCCCTGCATGGAGCCTGCTGCTCCCTCTGCCTGTGTTTCTGCCTGTCTCTGTCTCTCATGAATAAATAAATAAAATCTTAAAAAAAAATAAAATTGTACATGTAAAAATGGTATAATAAGTACTCCAAATAAATTGCTGCTGTTCATTATTTCAAAATTTTTCTCCTGTTGTGTCACTTTTGCTCACAATTTTCCTTTGGCTTCCCAACTCATTTGAGGTGAAAGCCAGAGGCTTTATTTACAGTGGTTCACAAAGGTTTTTTTCATGATCTGCTTCTAGTTACCTCTGTGCTAATATACTTGTTTTCACCTCAAATGCCCCTCCTTACCATGCAAATACTGGTTTTCTTACTGTTCATCAAACACCAGTCATATCCTTTCTTAGGGCCTTTGTACAAGATTTTTTTCCCCGGTTAACATTTACTTCTTCAGATATTGGCATGTTCTGACTTCTATTTCTATCAGGGTTTTGTTTTAATGGCACCTCAGTGAAATATTTTTTTTCATTTAGCCCTTCTATATATACACACACACACACACACACACACACACACACACTTCTGTCTCCCTTCTCTGCTTTATCTGTTTATTTTTCTGTAGGAGCTTCTGTTTTCTAATATACTTTATTCACTTGTTTGCCTGTCTTCCATTAGAATCTAAGTTGTATTAGAGATAGGTGGGGTTTTTGTTTATTTTAGCCTAACTTGTTCACTACTGTCTCTTCAATAACCTAGAATATGCTTAGTGTGTTTTGGTAGGGCGGAGGCATAAGCTAGTGTGGGGAGGGACAGAGGGAGAGGGAAGGAGCGAATCCCAAGCAGGTTCTGTGCCTAGCATGGAGCCCGATGAGGGGCTCAATCTCATGACTCTAAGATCATAACCTGAGTTGAAATTAAAAGTCTGATGCTTAACCAACTGAGCCACCCAGGCACCTCTGCTTGGTGCATAGTTAAGTGCTGTAAAAATATTTTTGTTTGACTCATTATTACTACTCCAAAGATGAAGGAATAATCTCTGCTTCTCAGAAATGTGTGGTCTTAGTATAATGGTGCCTCTGAAATAAAATGAACATGTTGTAAAGCATTTAGCTTGGCCTTTTGGCGATGTAGCAGTACTCATTAATTGGTAGTTGTTGTTGAAGGATAAGCAGAAAACAGTGTTAGAAATTTCAGAAAGAAATGACCTGAATAAAAGAAAACAAAACTGCATTTATATCTCAGGAACTAGGGTAGATACTCTTTAGGGGAATATTGAAAAAGTAAGGTTGGAACTATTTTGTGGAGGCCAAGGCATTTAGGTTTTTCTGTAGGTAGTGAGTTATTGCATATTTTTAAGGCAAAGGTTTTGTGATGAAAGTGGTACTTTGGAATATGAATCTAGTAGAAGTCCTTGAGGTTGATTGGAGATCCTTCTGGTGTAGGCTTAACTGAAAATTAAAACATTAGTAAATTTATAATAAATAATAAAACTTTTGCAAGATTATAAGTTATACTCAATTATTAATGAGCTCTGAAATTGTACGGTAGTATAAAATTATCATTTGATTACAGTTGTATATTTTGAAATATTTATGCAATTGCCAACTTTTAATGTGTATTTTTTCATTTTAAACTGAGAGCTTTGATTTAAAATAAACCAAGATGTTTATATTTGTAACTAACTTACTAAATATACTAATATAGGGCAAAGTATGTTTAGTCCAGCAAACATTGGTCAACCACGAAAGACAACATTATCTCCTGCACAGCTGGATCCTTTTTATACTCAAGGAGATTCTCTGACTTCTGAAGATCACCTTGATGACACTTGGGTGACTGTGTTTGGGTAAGGTTTCTGAATAATTTACTCTTCCAGAAAAAAAAAAAAAAAGAAAAGAAAAAAAACCTTCTCCAACATTTATAATAAACATTATATCAAACATATCAAAAAAAATTGCACAGCAGATGGTTGTATACCCACCACCTGGCTTTTACAGTTAATTTTTTACTTACATTCATTTTATCTTCCATTAGCTCATCCTTTTTTGTTGGTACATTTCAGAGTAAGTTGCACACATCACTACCAATCATTTATCCTGACACTTCAGCATGCATATTGTTTTTTAAAATTTTTGTTTATTTATTTAAAGAGGGAGGGGAAGGGCAGAGGGAGAGGGGGAAAGAGAATCTTAAGCAGGCTCCGTGCTGAGCATGGAGTCTGAAGTAGGGCTCGATCTCACAACCCTGAGGTCATGATCTGAGCTGAAATCAGGAGTCAGACACTTAACTGAGTTACCCAGGTACCCCTCTGAACAAGCGTTCAGTATTTGTGTTTATCTGTTTGCCAGTTCTCATATTCTTTTCTCTTAAGCCTATTTGTTGGATAATGGAATAGTATTGCATCTTTAGACTTTAGGAGTTCCTTTCTTTGTAGTGGTTATTTCTCTGCTTATATTGGACTTAACCAGTTTGGAACTAAAATCGAATTTCATATGTGTGTGTATACGTATACATACATATACATACATACTGTATCCCAAGGTTGGTACTTAATAGTCACAAGATATTGAGTATTAATAGAAATTGTACATGACAGCCCTAGATGCATTTTGAATAGATTATTAGATTAAAAAAAAGTACTTTATAGCTTTTGGAGATCACATTGCATTATTTACATATGAGAAAACCAAAGTAGTAGGTTAAATGACTTATTCAGAGGTTTACATCTAGTTCTAAGTAAAGTGTCCGCAAAAAACCTTAGGTCTTTGATTTTTAAGCTGTTACTGTTCATACCGTACTACCATACTACGTAAGGTTGCTTTTGAAAGTGTGATGTGTCATACTGATACTGGATCTTACTATATTTAGTTTTGGGATAAGAAGTATAAAAATAACACATGAGCTTCTTGAACAATACACAGTAAATGTTAGTGGACTTTATATGTTCAATTTATTTAAAATTTAAAAATTCAAAGGAATTATAAGAATCTACAGTGAAAACTTGTCCTTCCCACTTTTGTCCTTTTTTTTCCACTTCCCAGCTGCAATTTTTCTTCTAAGGCAATACTTGACACCTGTTCTGTGTGTAACCTACCACAGATTCTTTGTTACTGATCCTGTTTAGGTGACAAATCAGGATCATTGCTTTCTCTTATTCTCCAGAAAGATCATGCTTAGCCCACAGCAATTGGATGGCCTCTTGATTTTTTTTCTTTATTTAAATTTTCATATTCTTTCATGGCATGGCTGTGTTTTTGAACTTGGACGTCCACCCTTAAGTCTGTTTTTGAGACTCAGTATTAATGGTGTCTCTTTTAGATTTCTCAGTAAGTGGATAAATTACTTGAAGTTCTTCTGCTAGTCTTTTTCTTCATTTTTAAGATCAACACTTTCATACCTCTTAATTTTCTGTTGGTTTTATGTTTAGTAACCATATGAGTTTGATTGCAAGAACTGAAACATTTTTTTTTTTTTTTACCCTTTAACAGTATGTGTTTATTTTTTATTTTTTTATTTTTTTTAATAAATTAATTTTTTATTGGTGTTCAATTTACCAACATACAGAATAACACCCAGTGCTCATCCCGTCAAGTGTCCCCCTCAGTGCCCGTCACCCACTCAACCCCACCCTGAAACATTTAATAATTTGATCATTTATAGGGTAGTATATCTAAAATATGTATGTTCTTTCTTTGATAATTTAACTTTTTCCTGTTGACTCAGGGTCATCATTCATTCATTCATTGTTTTAGGGTACTTCTTTTACAGAATATTGGAATGTTTCCATTCAGAGTGGTCCTAGGGTCTTAGAACTACATTTTATTTTTCAAATACCTCCTACTGCAACCATTATTTTTCTTTCATTTTTATTTTCTTCAGCTCTGGTTTATAGGCACTTGTTGCTTTACTTTAAGGTTAGGAATCTTAAAAAAAAAAAGGTTAGAAATCTTATAAAATTTGAGTCTTGAATGCAGTGAGTATTTTACTCACATTTTAATATGTACACGTCTCATTTATTTTTGTGACTCCTTTTTTTCCTTAGGTTTTTTTCCTTCTTTATTTTAAATTTTTAAATTTTTTATTTACATTCAGTTAATTAACATATAATATATTACTAGTTTCAAAGGTAGAGGTCAGTGATTCATCAGTCTTATATAATACCTAGTGCTCTTTACATCATGTGCTCTCCTTAATGTCCATCACCCAGTTACTCCATTCCCCCACCCACTTCACTTCCAGCAACCCTCAGTTTGTTTGCTTGATTAAGGGTCTCTTATGGTTTGTCTCAAGTCCTCCCTAACTGAAGCTGTTGGTTAAGAGAACTCCAGATTTTCAACTTAAAATAACTTTATTGTTTGGATTATAATAGTAATGTCTGATAAAATATTTAAACCATACAGAATTTTATAAAGGAGAAAATGAAAATCACAATTTTCTCAGATTTTGGCTATTAAAATCTTGGTAACCATCCTTTTAAATGTTTCTATACCATTGATACTTGGTACTGACTTTCATTTTTGTTTGAGAACTAAATTTCTGAATTTTCAATTGGTGCTCAATGTGTAATAAGGACTATATAATTTAAAATTCGTTTCCTTTTAATAACCATAGTATACCTCAGTATTTCACACATACTCCTATATACATGCTCACACACTCTTGCAAAATATATACAGAGCTGCAAGTTCTTAGTTCTTTGGGCATGGTAAGGCAGTGGCAGTGGAATTTTAGAGATTTCATAGATGGAATATAGGGATGGAGAAGAATGGCTGAGTCAAAACTAATTTTAACATATTTGTTTTTGGGTGACAGGCAATGATAGATTTAGCTGACATGGGGGAAACAGCAATCAGGGGTTTCCTTAATATTTTAGTCTCTTGGGACCGTATCTTAAAACACTTACAAGTATGTTAATTTGCATTTGTATTTGTTATGGAAGTTGACTATTTGGACAATTCTTTTTTCAGGTTTCCTCAAGCATCTGCTTCCTATATATTATTACAATTTGCACAATATGGGAATATCTTAAAACATGTGGTAAGGCTTCTTTTCAGTTCAAGATTTAGTATGAAAAAAAAACCAACTGTGAATTGAGGGAAACTTTGCTGCTGAATACTGTCTACTTTTTCCAAACTAAAGTTTTTCTTTCTTAAATTTTCATTTAATATATCTGTTGGAGTGTAGAAGGGTAGAAGTTGCATAGTAGTTGATAAAAAGGGATAGAGAAGATAAACAAGAGAATGAGAATTTCAGACTCCCACCCTTAAATAGTTCACAGTCTCTTTTAACAAAAATTATGGGAAATATTTATATTTATATATGACATATATTATATGTCTTCCAGTATGAGCTTGTTTTATTGGAGATAAAGGAAAAGAGAGAAGTTCCTGATGTACAGAGTTCTTAGGGTTTTTTTTAACCTTATGTTGAACATTTTTGAAAAAGTATCTTACCTTGCTTTACCTATAACAAGTTATGAATAACAAATCTTTTTTCTGTTAGCAGGGATTGACTAACTCCTACAGAAAATTAGATTGATGAGTATAATTTTTATAAACTTAATAGTGTTAATAAAGCCTATTTATAAGAAACAAGTATCTTTTTGGGAATTAGTTTACTTTCAGAGAATATTTGCCACCTATCCTATCCTATCCTATCCTATCCTATCCTATCCTATCCTATCCTATCCTATTCTATTCTATTCTATTCTATTCTATTCTATTTTTCTATTCTATTTATTTATTTGAGAGAGAGAGAGTGCGCGTGTGCACGAGATGGGGAAGGAGCAGAGGGAGAGGAACAAGCAGACTCCTCGCTGAGTGTAGAGCCCCATATGGGGCTTGATCCCAGGACCCTGAGGTCATGACCTGAGCCAAAATTAAGAGTCATATGCTTATTAATGACTGAGCTAGGAACTCCAATATTTGCCAGATATTTTTGATAGAGAATTGAGGGTTAGGTAGAAATTATTGAAATTGTTTAATAGGATTTTTTTTCAATCCTAGCATACGGCTTATAATGGGGCATTAAATAAAAAGTAGAAGCAGAGGCTCCTGGGTGGCTCAGTGGTTGAGCATCTGCCTTTGGCTTAGGTCCTGATCCCGGGGTCCTGGGATGGAGCCCCACAGCAGGTTCCCTGCAGGGAGCCTGCTTCTCCCTCTGCCTGTGTCTCTGCCTTTCTCACTGTGTCTGTCATGAATAAATAAAATCTTAAAAAAAAAAGTGGAAGCAGATATATCTTTATATATTTGTATTTTCTAACAGAATTCATTTCTTAGATTTTATATTTCTTATGTTTTAAAAAACAACTTCATTCTTTGCAGATGTCTAACACAGGAAATTGGATGCATATTCGTTATCAATCTAAACTGCAGGCCCGGAAAGCCTTAAGCAAAGATGGGAGGATTTTTGGAGAGTCCATCATGATCGGTGTAAAACCATGTATAGATAAAGTAAGTTATTGCTGATGTAAGGAAAGTGGCTTAATCTATACGGAGAGCATGGGTCTAAGCATTGACATTGACGGTTATGCCACTTGGCTGCACTATGCCCCTTTTTCTTGCTTTGTAAAATGTGATGGTGTTACAGTACTGTTTTCATGGGAAGCCAAAAATGTAGTCACAAGACTTTAGAATTTAGAAATAATCCATACTGGCCCCTTAATTTTACAGATAAAGAGGCTAAGAGGATTTAAGTAACTTATCCAGAGTGTGTTTTTAAAGGTGAGACCTAGATTTTAGGTTTCTTAACTTCTCATTCTGTTGTGCAAAGCAACATCAAATTCCTTAAATACTTTAAAAGAATGCTGCTATTTCAGTAGAACGAAAGATTTCACTGGAATGGTTAAAAGGATTAACTATTAAATGGCTGAAGCTTTTTTAGTTATGTAATTATTATATTGTGTTGTAACGGATGCTTATAGAGGAGAATCTGGGGTTCCTAGCTACTAAGTAACACTGGACTTTATTCCTCTCCTCACCCCAGGATTTCCCCAAGATTCTGCTTTTTCTTCCTTGTGTTTTTTCATAGTAGTTTGTTAGATTTTTGCTGTTGTGAGTCTCTAGTTGTTTTGATCAAGTATTGAAGTGGATTTTCTGGCCGAGCATTGTGTATCAAAAACTAGCTAAAAAGCATACATTGCTTTATCAAGGCTAAAATTATTTGAAAGGTTAATTAGATCAAAGAAAAGATGCCCCTTTTATTAAAGTTTTCTTTTTGGACAGCCCAGGTGGCTCAGTGGTTTAGCACCGCCTTCAGCCCAGGGCGTGATCCTGGACACCCAGGATCCAATCCCATGTCGGGCTCCCTGTATGGAGCCTGCTTCTCCCTCTGCCTGTGTCTCTGCCTCTCGCTCTCTGTGTGTCTCTCATGAATTAATAAAATCTTAAAAAAAAATAAAGTTTTCTTTTTAAGTAGGATGTAGTAGTGGATGATAGATAACATGTTATGTTTATAAACAGAGAAGTTCTTTATCTTTATTTCTCCAGAGTGTTATGGAAAACAATGACAGATGTGCTTTATCATCTCCATCTCTAGCCTTTACACCACCAATCAAAACCTTAGGTACACCAACCCAACCTGGAAGTACTCCTAGGATTTCTACTATGAGACCTCTTGCTACAGCATACAAAGCTTCTACTAGTGACTATCAGGTATTTTAAGAATTGGATAAAAAAAGATATACTTTATGTATTTATTTATTAAAAGATATACTTTTAAAAGGTGAAATGCATAGCATGTTTAACTTTTTCGTTGGATTGATGGTTAATTCTTACTGACGTGATTGCCTTGAAATACCTATAAACTTTGCATTCTTAAATTTCCTATTTTAAAAATTAGAATTATGGCCAATTGAAAACTTACATTGAAACTTTGCCATTTTTTTAAAACATTTTGAGAGTTTATTTTAATTTTTTCTAAGTTATATTTGCATATATTAAAAGTTTCTCTTGTGAATATCTCTGGCATGAGGGAATATTAAAAACTGTGTTAAAACTGATGACTAGGGATCCCTGGGTGGCTCAGCGGTTTAGCTCCCGCCTTCGGCCCAGGGTGTGATCCCAGAGTGCCGGGATTGAGTCCCATGTTGGGCTCCCTGTATGGAGCCTGCTTCTCCCTCTGTGTATGTCTCTGCCTTTCTCTCTGTCTCTCATGAATAAATAAATAAAATCTTAAAAAAAATTGATGACTAAATCTGATGGCATCACAAATAACCTCAGGTTAGAGTTATCAGAAAAACCACTGACCAGCTCCCATTTCAAAATTGCTCATTTCAAAGAATTTTAAGGGAAAGTTCATGTATACATTGAAGAATGATAAAAGTATTGTGACTCTCATTCAGGATGTGATATTATACCCTACTTAATTAACCAGGTTCTGAACTTGCCTAGCCACAGACATGGTTCTTGAAACAGCAAATAAAAGTTTTTACCCTATGCTTTAATAAGACAGTGACGATTTAATCTTTGGATTTCCCTTGATATTTGGAGATTAGGACTGTTTTTTTTTTTTTTTTTCTTAAGGTTTTTCTTTTAAGCCAGTATTTTATTTTATTTTTTTATTTTCCAAGTAGGCTCCATACCCAGTGTGGGGCTTGAACTCACAACTGAGATCAAGAGTCACAAGTTCTACTGACTGAGCCAACCAGGCGCCCCTAAACCAGTATTTTAAAATCCTCATCTCCGGGAGTGCCTGGATGACTCAGTTGGATAAGCATCCAACTCTTGATCTCAGCTTAGGGTCATGAGTTCAAGCTCCACATTAGGCTCCGTGCTGGGTGTATAGGCTATTAAAAAGAAAATCTTGTAGCTTTTGTGTGTTTGTTCAGTTTCCTGATATAAGGAGCAGATATAATTTGTCTTGCCAAAGGAATAAGATTTTGTCCTTCCTTTAAAGCAAAGGATGTTCTGACTAAATCCAGATATTAATAATTAAATATACAATTCAGTACTACAAATGGATTTTAACTGTTCGATTCTTTTAAATTAGCTTTTAAGTCAAGAATTGATTATGATACTGAGGAAACTATAACCTAACAATTGTGTATGTTTTTTTGAATAGGTTATTTCTGACAGACAAACGCCAAAAAAAGATGAAAGTCTTGTATCCAAAGCAATGGAGTACATGTTCGGCTGGTAGTATAGTAAGAACCGAGAACTCACCTACTGTGGAGGAGGCTGCTACACTAAAACAGAGTCAGCAGAGTACCGCCAACTTCCTGTGGTTAGTTATATAACCACTCTTGGCGGTATTGGAAAGCTGGCTCATACTTTCCTTAGAAGCCTTTTTCTTTAAGGATACAGCATATTTGTAGCTCGCACTTTAAAAGATGCTTGAGACACGTTTTAAAGAAAAAAAAATCCCTGTAAATAGGATTTGGTGCTTTCTGTGATAATTGCATGCTTAAGCACAAAAAACTCAGCATTGATTACTGTAAAATATCTAATTGAATTTGTCGTGAGGCTTTGTAGTCTTCAGGAGTTAATGGGCTGAATTTCATGAAGGGTAACTTGTACAGCTCCTTCTGACAAGACACAAAGATTATACTTAACAATTTGAATTATGATCTTTTAATTTAATATTTTAATTATCTTGTTTATATATGTCCTATTGTGGATTGTCATCCTTCAGTATTCTAAAACCAAAACAGTCTTTTTAAAAACCCACTAAAGTTTCTTGATAATAAACTTTGTCAATTATATATATTGAACCATTTTTGTAAGTGACTTATTAACTATTTAAAAAAAGTTGAAGTGTTGAAGGGAGACCAGCAGGACTCCTTGCTGAGTGGGGAGCCGGATGAGGGGCTCAGTCCCAGGACCCTGAGGTCATGACCTGAGGTAAATCAAGAGTACTTGTTTGCTATATCTGAGTAGCTTACTTGGCTTTGTATCCGTTACATCATTTACTTAAAAAGAGCCAGGAAAGATGTAAATATATCCAATGAACACATTGTATGACTTAAACTTACACGGTGTTACATGTCAATTACATCTCAATTAAAAAAAAAAAAAAAACACTACAAAAACCAAAATGAACGAAAAGAGCCAGGAAAATCTGAGAAAGCAAAGTGCCGTATTTTTCAATACTACAGAATACTACAGAAGTGGAAACTGAGAAAGCTAGAAAAGTTACTCTGCAATTTCAGAGAAGCTGATTTCATACAAAAATAAGTAACATAAAACTGTAGTCATGCAAAGTTGTTTAAAAAAATGGATGTTAAGAAAAAGGAGCAAAATATCCTAAAGACATTGAACACCAGACATTCCCATAGTAGATCTGAACTATGACCTATTATTTAAAAATGACTTCTAAGATGTTTTGAAAGTGATACAGAGTATGAATATCAATCAGAATTTCAAAAACTTAGGAAAGTACTAAAAATAAAAGGAAAAATAATTTAGAAATGAAGACTAAACTAGGATAAACACAAAAGCAGATAAACAGCAGATAATGTCTTACAGGAAATAGAATGTCAAAGTAGGATGGCTTTAGAAATCTGGAAAGGGGATCCCCGGGTGGCTCAGTGGTTGAGCGTCTGCCTTCAGCCCAGGCCGTGACTCTGGGGTCCTGGGATTGAGTCCACGTCGGGCTCCCTGCATGGAGCCTGCTTCTCCCTCTGCCTGTGTCCCTGCTTCTCTCTCTCTCTGTCTCTCATGAATAATTAAATAAAATCTTAAAAGACAAATCAGGAAAGATGTAAAAAGGTTCATGAGAAAATGACAAACTTTAGAGCCTAAATAGAATGAATTATATGAGGAGTACTTTTTTTTTTTTTTAAGATTTTATTTGACAGAAAACACAAGCATGGGGGTGCGGAGGTGTGTGGCAGGTGGAGAGATAGGGAAAAGCAGGCTCCCCGCTAAGCAGAAGGCTGGAGGTGGGGCTCGATCCCAGGACCCTGGGATCAGGACCTGAGCCCAAGGCAGATGCTGAACTTGGGCTCTCCTAGGGAGGTGTACTTTGCTAAAAAAAATAATTTTAAAAAACTTGGAGCTACGTATTGAAAGAACACTCTGCCTACCTGAGAATGTTCTCTCATATAAAGACTTCAGGTTTGGGTATCTAGATAAAAACAGCAAGTGACTTAGAAACAGCACTGTGCCAGGTAAAAATAATACATTTAAGATACTTGGGGAAAATGTGAACAAAATATTTTATTTCTAACAAAAATGATTTTGAAGCATAAAAATTACTTCTCAGGCGTCAGCTTGCAGGAGTTCAGGAAACATGTTTTCCTTGAGCGCTTCCTGGGAAATGGACCAGAGAATGTGCTCAGACGAGCTGAATTACTGGGAAGCTGTTGACACAAAGTCTACGGTGAGCATTGAATTTGACATCACGTCGCCACCAGAGTGCTGACCAGCGTCATTGCTTGAAGCTCAGCTCACTGGGTGGATCTTCCCTCGCTGCCGTCTTTCTCGTCCACTCGAACACGGCAGCAGTCCATGTTCGGCGTACAGAAACTCATCCCTCCGTGAATGAAACTTGTATTTTTTCTCCCGTTAGCTGATGGTAGTGAACTCCGGCTAAGTCGTAGACTGTGAACAGAGGGAGAGGTGTCAGTATCTTGGGGGTATGTGATGTAGGGTTCTGGGCCACCATTTCATGAGACTTCAGAGCCTGTGGGCCTGCTTGGCCCCCGTGCTGCATGTGTCGGGGGTTATTGCCACGCTGGCCGGGCTGGGGGCCAGCAGATCTGACCACACTGAGCTGATGGGCCACCCTGGTCACGCGGCTGTGCTGTGTGATTGATGCTTTGGCGCTAAGACGTGTCGGGTGTCCACTCCCCGTGGCTCCACTAAAATCTTCCGGGTCCCCTATGGGATAGGTTGAAGTGTTTTCCCATCTATTTTGTGTAGTCTCAAAAATCCAGCAGCCTACCACATGCTTCATCTCTTGTAGTGGTGGGAGGAACGAGGTACAACAATTTGTCCTTGGGAGAGAGATGTCTCAGGATGTCCCGCTGTAGGGCTTCAGAACCGCACCCATGTGGTAAAGCTGGACTTCTGTGCTTTACCTCCCACCCCCGGCACCCACCTGCCTTTCCAGGATTGCCTGAGTATGTGCCACTTACTTTTTAATGAACCTGAGGCCATCAATGCACATTATTTGAATGATCGAGTTTCCTGGTTACATACCGTGATTTGCCCACTGACGGGCCATTTTTCAGGAGCCGTGAGAACATTGGGGTTCATCAGGTCACCTATGACCTTGTATCTAACAGGCCTTAAAATTCCTGGGGGATTCTCTTCAGGAGAAGAGCAATGAGGAAGCCTTGGGGGAACTGCTACTGGATGTCCTCGCTGGGGCCCTGAAAATTCTCTCCACAATTGTAAGTCGTTTCCTGTTTCTTCTGGGTCTAAGAATTGACTCCTATTGGGAAAGTAGGGCTGAGGGCAGCTGGCCTCAGGCTTGGTGCGTATCTGCTTGTGATCTTTTTAAATTGTCTGTAAAGCAAAACCTTTTTAGTTTCCCTTCTTTTTAAAAAGCATTTTAATCACCAAATAAGACATGAATACAGAAAATGAAAATGCAGCTGAATGGAATATGAGGTGAGTAACCATGTGACCACCACTCGTGAAGGAACAGTTGCACCTGCAGTTTCCCTGTGCCCCAGTCCAACCTCCACCCTCGCCCTCCCCACAAAATTAAACACTATTCTAACTAAATTGTTCGGTGGTCCAGGTAGGCTTTCCAAGAGTTGGGATTTCTCCTTGGATGTAGTAAGCTGCTGGAAGTTAAAATTCTTAAGTTGGGAGATTTCTGAATGCTAAAGCAGCCAAAGCTTGAGTGCTGTAACTCAGAGACCCAGTTTTGGAAATTAACTGCAGGTCAGGAAATGAATCCGTATTTTAACTTAAACATTTAAGTAGGTCATGATTTAATGTGAAAATAATCCATCTGACATCATTTTCAATAGCTGACGAAATGGACCTAGTACTTACTTTCCTGACTCGGGGTGTTTACTTACCGTCCGTGAACGTTGATAGTGTGTGCGGCCCACGTTCCTGTGCTGCTAACTGGTTAGTGAGAAAATAGTGGCTAAGTTACTGGAATTTTAGAATTTGCTTTCGACAATAATTAAGAGCGTGGATTTTGGAGTGAGACTTAAAATCCTGTGTCTACTAAGCTACAGGACCTTGGACAAGTTACATCTCTGTGCCTCCGCATCCTCATCAGCAAAATGGTAATAACGTCAGTGTCTTTCTCACGGGGTCGTTCGGACTAGATGAACGGGTACGGTGTGAGTCGTTTAGGTCGACGCCTGTCGTGTAGTAAGGACCCGTTGATCGTTAACCATCATGGAGTAGTTAGCAAGTCAGTCAATCCGCCTGCTAACTAGTCTCAAAAAAAAAAAATGAGTATGTGGAAGATTAAGGATGCCTTCAGATTTGACATTCCCCCCCGCGCCCCCGAGAGGCAGGGTCTGTGTCTCCTGTGCAGGTGTTGGGTTCACAGGGTAGGGGGTGATGTCCACTGGCCCCCAGACTGGCCTGTGCAGGACCAGCTTGTACCTGGGGCTCTGAGGCCCTGATTTGCCACAAGGGGAGGGGAGGCCGCCGCACGTCTCCCAGCAGCCCCCTGCCGGCACCGCGTTGGGAGAGCCGCTTGCACCCCATGGGCCTAGCCTCTTCCTTCCTGAGCTCACAACCTTGGGAGACACAGTGACGTGGGTGCTGTAAACCCAATTTTAGGGAGACAGGTTACACAGCAACTGGAACAGGGTGAGCCCGCAGAGCGCATGTCCTACCCCGGTGGCTCGGCAAGCTCTGGGCTCACGTCAGGCTCTCAGGGTCACGGGAGGGCGCCCTCCACGGTCCCACATGGTGGGGCTCTAGGCTCAGCGGGGGTCTGCTGCAGATCCCCCTCCCTTCCCCCCCGCCCCTGCCCTCCTGTTGTGTGTGCCTGCGCTTGTCCGCTCACACACACACACACGTGTGAAATCTTGAAAAAATAATAAAAAACATCTCCCTAAGATCACGTGGATCCATACTTCGAGGAATAGGACAGCAACCGGATGCTTCACGGGGCAGTGCCGTGGAGGCCTAGTGCGGTTTCTTTCGTATTTAGGTCATTTGGCTTCAGTTGCTTGGGACGCACTGTGGAGGTGTTTTAAATGAGTCTCCTGGGTTCCCAGTGCAGCCCGAGAATCAACTACCTGGTAAAAGACTATTTGAAAAGAAAGTATTAAAAACAACGTAAGACCAAGGAAGTGAATGACTTGGATGTTTAAAGTCCTCTCCACATTTGCAACACATGAACACCTCAGGATAGGTGGCTGCGTGCGGTTGTTAGGGCGAATGTTCGAGCCTCACGCTCTGCCCAGCTCCTCCTGGGTCTTGTGCCAGCGAGCACTTAGCTAGGCCTTGTTAGCGCAGGAAGTTCTGGCAACTCAAAGGCCCAGGCTTCTGCAGCCCGGGCGCCCAGGCCCTTGTGCTGGGCTGGAAGGGGCCTCTCCAGTCACAAGTGACCTACCGGGTTATTTCTTGGCCAATCTGGAAGACTTTTTTTTTTTTTTTTTTTTTTTTCATGAATTCAGTCTGTCTCTCTCACATTTCTTTTATAAGCACCTGCTAATTCTTGCAGAAACAGGTTTTGAAGTGGAACTTCAATAGATTTTCTATTGTTGACAATAATGTTCTGTTCCAAGTGCCTTAGACACATTTAACTCAAACTACAGAGGTAGCTCCATCTTGTGGAGACGGGCAGAAGTGCCCGAAGTGAAGTTGTACAGTAAAAACAAGCTGGAAAGTCTGAGATGAAAAGTAATTGCTAAATTTACGCTTTTCGAAATATTGACAACTTTCTTTGTTCCTATCTGCCCTTTATTGAGCCTTTGGTGTCTTCTTGCATGTATTTACTATTATCATAAAAGATCAAAAATATGTTTTGGAGGGAATGAATAGGTATAAATAGGTTGTTTCTCAGAGTTTTCTTTTGAGCCAGAATAAAAGGAATATTGATGAATCGAAACATAGAAACACTGAGTTAGGTCATTGATTTAAAAAGGAGAAGTCAGTATCAAGGAGATCTAACTCCGTATTTCAAGCAGCTAAACTACGGTTTGTATGACCTGCAAAAGTACACAGTACCTGTAATCCTAGCAGTATTTGGAAAAGTTCTTTCAACAACCAATTGAAGTAAATATAGTTGAGCTCTTAACACGCGCTAGAGCCTTGGGGTTACATCAGAGGAGTACAGGTGGGTATCCGCTCCCGTGGAGCTTACATTCCAGCAGGAAGACCACAGGGTATAATCATGGTGAGTAAGTCACAGGGCACGTTCAAGGGTCGTAGCTGCTCTGGGGACAAAGTGATCAGAAGTACTGGGGTGTTAAATAGCCCTCCTAGTAGGTAGGCCTCCTCGACAAGCTGAGATCTGGGCAGATGTGAAGGGGATGAGGTTGTGAGGGTGGAGTTTGTGGAAGAACGATCCAGGCAGAGGGAACAGCAAGAGCAAAGGCAGGAGTGTGCCTGGCACCTCAAGGAACAGCACAGAGGAAGCTGGAGTGGAGTGAGCAAGGGGAGGAGTGGTAGGAAAACAGATGAGGTGATGTGGCTCAGGTCACATCGGGTCTTCTAGACCTTAATAAAGATCTTGAACTTTTGTTCTTGGTGATGGGTGTGTAATGGCCCCAAAAGATGCCAGTATCCTGATCCCCAGGACATGTGAATATGTTGTAGGACATGGCAAAGGGAGCTGAGCAGATATGATTAAGGGCGTGGCCCTTGGCAGCAGGTGCATGAAAAGGTGCTCACTGCCCCTCCCCAGAAAAATGCAAATCAAAACCAATGAGATACCACCTCACACCTGCTGGATAACTATTATCAAAACCACAAGAAATAGCAAGTGTTGACGAGAATGTGGAGAAGAAAGAAACCCTTAAGTACTGTTGGTGGGAATATAAGTGGAGGCAGCTGCTGTGGAAAAGAGTGGAGTTCCCTTATAAAGTCAAAAGTACAACCTTCTCGTGATCCAGTAATACTATTTCTGGGTATTTATGCAAAGAAAACAAAGACACTAACTCAAAGAGATGTGCGCACTCCCATGTTCACTGCTGCCTGATTTACCATAGCCAAGATTTGGAAACGACGGTAAGCGTCCACCACTGGATCAGTGGGTCCAAAAAATGTAGTGTGTGTACACAACAGAGTATCACCGAGCCGTGATAGAATGCAGCAACACGGATGGACCTTGTGGGCGTTGTGCTCCGTGACGTGAGTCCCGCAGAGAAAGACTAATACCGTAGGATCTCCTATTTGGAACCTAAGCAAAGACCAACAGAGGAACAACAAAACCACCACAAATCCATCTTCGTAGATAACGGAGAAGGGACTGGTGGTTGCCAGAGGAGGAGAGGTGTGTGGGGGGTGGTAGGATGGGTGAAGGGGGTCAAAGTACTAACTTCCAGTCTTAAATAAGGCGTGGGATGGGACGTACACCACGGGGCCCGTAGCTAATGACACTGATACGCATTTGAAAGTTGCTGAGAGTAGATCTTAAACATTCTCCTAAGGAAACTGGGGGGCGTCTGGGCGGCTCAGTCGGCTCAACACTGGACTCTTGATTTCAGCTCAGGCCGTGGTCTCAGGGTCGTGGGATTGAGCCCTGGGGAGGGCTCCACGCTCCGCGCCGAGTCTGCGTGAGGTTCTCGTTCTAACCTGTCCCTCTGGCCCTCCCCCCGCTCGCACACGCACTCTCTCTAAACAAATAAAAATCATATAGAAAAATTCGTGACTATTGATCATTTCTTAATACACTCAAACATCGAATCCTGTTGGGAACTTAAAACTAGGATGTTAATTGCACCTCAATTTAAACAGAAAAGCTCAAAACAAGCAAACGTCAAAAGGGTATGGCCTCCAGGTGGGCAGGGCATCGGGTTATCTAGGTGGGGCCTAATCCTAGGAGCCCTTGAGCTTGGAGGAGGCTTTCCACCCCCTGAACCGTGGACAGTGTCTTGGATGAAGGGAGCCCTCAGTGGACAGCGGGGAGGGGGAGGATGGGGACCTCGAGGGGACATCGAGGAAGCAGCCTCTCCCAAGCAGCCTCCCTGTTGACCTCTTCATTTTGGGGAGACTCTAAGTGGGGGCTCTTCTCAGCTCTCCAGACTTCAGGCCTCCAGGAGTTGCAAGATAATAAACATTGCCCTGTTTGAAGCCGTTTGGGGTCATTGGATTGAAGCAGCGATAAGCCCCTGAACCCCCCGAGTGAAAGGGGAAGGGAAGGGAAGGGATGCTTTGTGGTGGAGGAGTCTCGGGCGGAGTGTGTGTGGCCCGTTCACTAATCCTGTCCCTGGGGCCTCCTGACCGCGGGTGGGGGACGCTCAGGCTCTCCCTCGGGTCCCTGCCTTCCGCCCTTGGAGGCTGAAAGCCCAGTGACTTGACCCCTGATGTAACTTGGGGAGTTTGCAAAGGCTTTGACGCTTTCCGAACTTCAGCATTACTTGATGTTTTCTTCCTCCCCAGGAAATCCAGGTTAATATGATCTGGAACGATTATGTGAATTTAAAGTCATTTCACTCATTTAGAGGAAAGCGGTGCCTCTCGTCTGTAGCACAGCCAACCCGAATTCTCTCTGAAGTCAATTTTAATCCTTGACTGCCTTTTGTCGTCCTATTTTTTTTTTGGCATTTTCTTCCCACGAGCTAAGTCCTTGTTAAAACCAAAATGCTAAGGATTAAGTGAGAGAGAAAAGATCCTAAGATTGTCTTTAAGCTCCTGTTTCAGTGTCCCCTAGTATTGGGATGTGTTTTCCACGCCCTTCCATTCTGGCGGCCTCGAGCACATGCAGCAAAGTTCAGTGAGTCAGGCCCGTCACAGCTCCTGGTCCCCTCCGATCGTACACAGTAGTGGCTCAACAGGACGGGTCCCATCGAGGCAGCCCAGCCCGCGGGCGGGGAGCTGTGGCTCAGGGGGGCCACGAGCAGGACCACGAGTGGCCCGGCCGTGGGAATCCTCCCGAGAAGAGCTTTTCTCCAAGCTCTGTGCTCGGCGTCATGTGTGCGACGACCGAGGCTGACCCTCTGGGTGCCCTTGTGGTCTCCGTCACCCCAGCTGACCCTGTCACCCACGAGAGGCCACGAGCTTTGAAGCAGTAGGTCAAGTGCCCAGAGCTCCAGAATGCTCCTCCAGAGTCCCCGAGTCCCTGGGGGGGAGGGTCTCATTGGCAGGCTCTCCCCCTGAGCCCAACGCTGGGCATGGGTGCACACTGCTGTGACGACTCTTTCCCGACGGTGACAAGTCTCTCCGGGGACCCAGCTGCCTCGTGCCCAGCTGGTTGTCCCAGCGCCGGAAGCCCGCTCACCGGAGCGCGATGCACACCCTCAAGGCAGCAAGCTCCTGCTCCCACCGAACCCCGATCCCCATGTCACATTGTCGGGCTCGACGTAAAGCTCTTGCAAGATCAACGACTTATGCTGTGACCAATGTGGGAAAGAAAATTAGTCCTGTGAGTTTTGAGATGCTCGTGGTTAGGGTGACGACTGATTAGTCGCTAAGGCCCAGGGACATCGGGGGCCTGTGACGTTGCACGGGGGCTCGCTCGCTCCTCACCCGGGAAGTCTGCTGGGTGCCCCACGGTCTTTCCTGTCGTGAGTCAGCTCACACCTAGTCCACGGAGACAGGTCCCACCCACAGGACACTGAGGTCACGGGCTGGGACTAAAGGAGAAAAATAAAAGGCAGCGTCGGGGGCCCTGTGACTTACCTGCGCCGGAGACCACGCGTGTCACCTGTTCTGACGACTGCGTGGTGTTGGCACCAGAGGGCAGGCGCGTGGCCTTGCGGGTCGCAGTCCAGAGCCCAGCGCGGTGGCCGGAGCCACCCCCCCCATCCTCCAGCTAGACGCCCCTGGCCCCCGGGCTCCCCAAGTCTGGTGTCTGCCCCCCGCTCCCGAGAGTGCCGCCTGGGGACCAGCCTCGCTGGAGCCCTTCGGGGGTCCCTGGGCCCACAGCTCGGCTGCTCCGGGCTGGCAGGGAGGCACCGCGGGGTGTCCGGAGGCTCCGGCCGTGGCGGGTGGAGTCGTAGCTGTGCACTCCTGGGTCTCGACGTCTTTGGGGGGCTCTCCGATCTGCTGGGGTTTGCTTTGTCACCTTGAATCTGGTCCAGGCTGCTGCCTGCGCTGCAGAGAGCGAGGCGCCGGGTAGTGGGGCCAGCCATGGCCTGGGGCCTGGAGGACGGGCCGCCAGACGCCCCGTTGTGTACTTCATGCCCGTATCCCTTGCAACATGACTCGGCAGTTCCTTGCATTGCAAAGTGGGGTCCCTTTCCCTGCCCCCCCGAGCCTGGGGCAGCTCGGGGAGTTGCTCTGACCAACGGAATACGGGGCGGCGACGGTGCGAAGGCCCCCACTTGAGGCCTGACGGGGCCCGCAGCGTCCCCAGGGCCCCGGGAAAGCAGGCCGGGCTGGGCCGGCTGGAGGACAAAGCCACGCCAGGTCGGGGATTGTGAGTGGCTTTAGCTCGCACTACTGGGAAGGCCTATAGGCGGCGTCCCAGTGGCCGCCGACAACGGACAGCGCGGCAGGCCCAGGTGTGGCCGCTCCAAGTGGGTCGACGGGGGGCACATGTAGACACTCAAAAAATAGAGACTTATAAACACTTTCAGGTCATGAAGTTCAAGGTATCACAAATCTTGTAGTGGCACCAGGTCGCTTTTCCTCCCAGGGGCGCACCTCTCTCCCATCTTACCTCTGATCACCTCCGTCCACTAAAAAAAAAAAAGCATCCTATTCCGTGACGCCTCTAAAATAGTCTAGGCTTCCCAAACAGAGACAAAGGAAAGACACGTCACGACGGAGAGCGTGGGCCTCGGGGGCAGATGCCGCCCCCCGCGGGCCGTCCCATCTCGGGAGATGGTATTCGTGTCTATCATCTGGGGCTGGTGAAAGAATTAAATGGGTTGATGTCTAAAAGTGCTTAAGACAGCACCTGGGGAGCAGTAACTATTAGATGAGTAAATGTTAGGGGAGCTCGGAGCATGAGGTGCAGCCTTCCCGTCGGTGGGAAATTGCAGCTCTTCCATACTTTAAAAAATCCTAAAGAGGCCAGTCTTCAAGAAATAGTTGGATAAATCTCATGTGCTGGAAATATTTTATTCCTTTTCTAATCTCTTCAAACTGCTACGCAGACTTACCTGTCGGTAGAGAGTTGTGGGCGGGCGGGAGACGCGATAGCACGAGTGGCTCCATTCAAGGTGCAAAGGTGCGTTCAGCTAAATGGCCTCAAACAACGGCCCCGAGTGATTTTAGAGCTACCGGAGTTTGACGTTGGCAATTCTGTGAGTGTGCAAAAGAAATACGAAGCCATCCTGCTTTAAAAACCTCCTCGTACACTTACCGTGATGAAATAGATTACAATGAAATAAAACGATTAAAAAAATTAAAAACATCCTTAAAGTTTAACTCTGGCCCTTTGCTGGGCATGATGCAAATTATCTTGCCAATCAGCTGTGAGGCCCTTTCCATCCTGCTAACGATAGTGATTTTTAGAATCACTCCTAGAATAGTTATATTTATATTAAGTTTGATAGAGACTGTGTTAACCTTCAAGAAAAAAATAAAATCTATGTTAGATATTTTGCCAGAGTGGGGAAAAATATCCTAACAGGGATCAGAATGGGAAGTGTCAGAAGAAAATATAACTATATTATGTAAGTATGTGTGTCTATATTTGCACTCTGATCTTTTTCAAAAAAGCATTGGAAGGAGCTTCTAAAAATATATACGGTATAATAGGATAAGAATCATTTAAAGGGAACATCAGTTGAACATAAGCAGGAAGTCATTTCTGTCTTAATCTGTTCCCCCTTTTTCGGTTTTTCTGTTTGAGAGTTATTTGCACAGAAGAGAAAATCAGGTGTTATGTGAAAGCTGATATCATTAGTAAGAAGGAGACTATATGCTAATTCTGATAAGTGGCAGCTGACCTATTTGGAGGTTGAACTATTTAAGAAAGAAAGCAGAATTTTCAGGACTAGAAAATCATGTAGAGATATTGATATGGATATTATATTATCTATCCATCTATTTACCTATGTAGTTTCCAGTTAACTCCAATCCAGTGATTACTCTTTGGGAACAAATTAAATGAAGTCAAAGGGTTGGGGAATTCTGGGATCTCTTTAATGTAGATCTCTATAGGATGTGTGTCTCTAGTGACCATGCTCAGTCATGTCTTCCAAATACAAAGTCCCTTTTGGGCGGTGCTGGACGGAAACTCTAATGAATCTCATACTGCCTAGTAACAGAGGCATAAAAGGCTTGTAGTTAATTAGAGTCAAGTCATAAAAAGATTTTATTATTTTTACTTTTTTTCATAAAAAGATTTTATTTTTTTTTCTTTCAGTAGGAAGTAGAAATGATTCCACAGTAAAGAGTATCTTAGAAAATTTGAAAATGGATATTTAAACGGTTTCACAGTTAAGAGATAAAAAGCAAATGAAAAAGTCACAGGAAAGGAGATTTGGAAGTGGTTGCTTCCTAACCTGTTTAATGTGGTTGGTTTCTGGAGAAGTGAAGGTCCATCTTGGAAGGAAGGATTTGGTAGATGGTGGAATTGGGTCAAGGGTTCATGGAAGGAGTGCTCTTGAAAAAGGTGAAATCGAGCCTTAAAAAAACATACGCAATTAGACTCTCCTGATAACTGTAACGGCTCGGATATCACACAGTAGCTCAGGTTTAGGAGCTTCCAGTCTGGCTCATGACTTGCAAGGATGTAAGTGTTAAGGCTGTTGAGACGCAGCAGGGCCCAGAGCATCTCAGTGAGGTGGTCTCGAAGACAAGACCAAAGCAGGGAGCAACTGGGATAGATGATTAATAAACCTTGGTGGGCTGGTCTCTCAAAAAAAGTGGTTGTCCTGGAGTACAAAACCCTTATCCTAAGGGACTGGTAAGGTCTGTGATTATAAACACACGGGGACTGTGAAGAAAGCTTAATAATGGCCATGTATCGGGAAGAGGGAGAGATGTCAAGAGGAATTTTAGGCAACTCTGTGTGATGTGCTATGTAACACTTACACTGTTCCTTTCAGGAAAGCAGTGGTAAATATGTGATTTTTTGAGGCTTCTGGCAATTTTTTTTCTTTTCTGTTTTTTCTACTTTTTTTTATTTTTTTTGGGGTTGATAAGCTGATATCAGCTTCATGGAAGCCCACCTATATTTAGTTTATGTGCATATCTCCCCCAACCTAGGGTTATCCAGTATGTTTCCTTTTAAAGGAATTACCCTTCCCTCTAAAAACTCAACATATACATCAAAATTCTCTAGGACAGAAAACTATGTCCTTAAATTTAGAGATAGGAATAAAATATCAATTCGTGTTTTTAAAAAGGGAGTAAAGCATTCTCCCTCTACAGACACCTACTGCCTAACATTCTGTGTAGGGTCACACTGTTTATCTTGTTGGGGGAAAAAAGGTCACTTTTTACACACACTGAATTCCCGTAGTTAGAACTGGTATCATAACACGTCCCTATTTTTCAAAATGGGGCTCTATTTTGTTATTACCCTTTTACTAGTATAATAAAATACATTTGTTTAGTGTTTCCTCCACAGTCCACAAGTGCAGATTGAATAGTGTTAGAGAAAGTCCCTGGGGTCTGGTAGAGGGACTCGTTGTGGGCCGTTAGACATGGAATAAAACCACGCTCTACGCAGCCACCTAAAGTGCTTGTGGTATAAAAGTGGCATGTGAAATCTTCATAGCTATTTGGTGACTATAGTAAGGAATATTTGTGATTTTCAAAGGCTACGTAAAATCAAGGCCAAAGTGTAGATAGATCGACGCTAGGCGTAAGCTCTAGAAATCCAGCACATTCCTAAAGCTCCCTTAAATAACAGGTGTTTTGTTTTGCCTCTTTTACTCTCGGAGCCAGGAATTCATAGACACTGTAACCTGCACGCACACACAAATTTAGGGGGGGAAATGCCGTAATTGTAAGACAAAGAGAAGAATAAAATAATATATAATACACATGTATTGTGGTATGTAAATCCGTGAGCGCAATTACACCGGAAGACATAGTGATGTCGTGAGAGACTTGTGTGTCGACACAGAAGCACACTGGCCGCAGTAGCTGACGATGCAGATCGGATTGCACTAGAAGGTCGAGGAAGCATGACTAGTGATGGTAGGATTTTCCAAAATAATAAGCGACTCTTGGTTAAGTTCTGAATAGAAAATACATCTTGTCCTTGATTACACCGAACCACATATATGGTCACTGCATAACAAAACGCAAAAAATACTTTGGATTCATGTGTAAAATGGAATTAGGTTCTAGGCCCAAGTTATTTTATTTTTTTATAATGATTATTTTTTTATTTAAATCCAATCAGCCAACATATAGCACATCCTTAGTTTCAGAGGTAGTGTTCAGTGATTCATCAGTTGCATATAACACCCGGTGCGCACCCCATCACGCGGCCTCCTCAGTGCCCACCACCCAGTCACCCCATCCCCCCACCCGGCTCCCCTCCAGCGACCCTCAGTGTGTTTCCTAGAGTTAAGAGTCTCTCATGGTCTGTCTCCCTCTCTGATTTCTTCCCATTCAGTTTTCCCTCCCTTCCCCCATGATCCTCTGTGCTATCTCTTATATTCTATATATGAGTGAAACCATATGATTGTCTTTCCCTTATTGACTTACCTCACTCAGCCCCTCCAGTTCCATCCATGTCGCTGTAAATGGCAAGATTCATCCTTTTTGATGGCTTGGTAACATTCATATATATATACATATATACATATACACACACACAGATACATCTACCTCACATCTTCTTGCCCAAGCAATCTTAAACAGGTTCTCACCTACACAAGCCATGTGGTTGCCATTTCCTACTGAATCTGTGTAGTCCTCGTCCCCGTGTTGCAGTGTATCCGGCATGTCTGTCCCCACCTGCTGAATGCCACTAGGGTCCCTCCCCATCGTTGTGACAACCAAGAACATTCCACGAACAGCAACTAGCTACCTGGCATATTCACTAACTTCCCAGTAACTACTGACGAGCAGTTTCATCTCTGTTGAAAATGTTGCTTTAGCACTTTTTCTTGATGTTTACCTGTTCCGGTGTTAGTAGGAAGGGAGTAAATAAATACATCAGTCATTTGTAGCTATAAAGTCCACAAACAGTCTCCTCTTGGCTGTTTTAACCTGCCAGTTTTCTCTTTTTGACTCTCTCCTATGCTAGGAACTTGCAGCCTTTAGGTTTTTAGATACCACCTCCTGTGTATGTAGCCAAGTTTGGGAACTTTTTTTTTAAGCCTTTTCTTTTTTCTTTTCTTTTCTTTTCTTTTCTTTTCTTTTCTTTTCTTTTCTTTTCTTTCCCTTTCTTTTCTTTTTTTTCTTTTCTTTTCTTTTCTTTCCTTCTTTCTTTCTTTTCTTTTCTTCTTTTTTCTTTTCTTTTCTTTTCTTTTTTCTTTCCCGTCTTTTCCCTTCCTTTCCTTCCCTTCCCTTCCCTTCCCTTCCCTTCCCTTCCCTTCCCTTCCCTTCCCTTCCCTTCCCTTCCCTTCCCTTCCCTTCCCTTCCCTTCCCTTCCCTTCCTTCTTTTCTTTCTTTTTTTTAAGTAATCTCTACACCCAACATGGGGATTGAACTCACTACCCTGAGATCAAGAGTTGCACGCTCTATCAACCAAACCAGCCAGGTGCCCCCAAGCTTGGAAACTTCAGACACCATCCTGGAGGTGTTTGTGAAGAGAGTTTATGGACAACTGATTATAAAATTAAACCTCAGTGCGGTAGGAAGAGTAGTGGCACCCCACAATGTCCACATCCTGATCCCCCAGAACCTCTGAATATGTCACCGTCCTTGGCGAAAGAGATTTTGTGAATCGATCAGATTAGGGATCTTGACCATCCTGGATGATCCGGTTTGCCCCAGTGGGATCACATGGGTCGTAATATGTGAAAGAGGGAGGCTGGAGTGTGAAGGGTCAGAGTCACTGAGAGATTTGAAAATGCTACAGGGCTGGCTTCACAAAACGACCCTATATGATCAGCGTATCAAACTTTGAAGAGGAACAATCAATGGAATCAATATTTTCGATCCCTTAGGTAGAGCGCTGGCTCTCAAGCAAGCCTCTTTAGTGAAGCTATATTTCCATGTATTTTCAGTGTGTTGGCGGGAAGAAAAGTTCTCAGTGAGGTTGTGCTACCTAAGTGTTAATACGCACTGAATTCCTTACAGCCCTGGCTGTCAGACCTGGGTGAATTAATGAGGTTTTCTGCTCCCAGGAGGAAAATAGGTTGTTACAGGTTAAACAATGATGAGCAAAACACAGGCAATGTCAGTTTGATAGAAAGCCTTCAATTTAGAGAAGTGACCTTTAAAAGGGAATGCATAAATTATCTCAACATAATCACTTGGTATAATATTTTGGGTTTACAGTTTAGATAGCCATGGAGCGTATTTATTTATTGATTGGGTTCTTAAAAATTGTGCCCTTTGCGAAATCACCTCAGTGCAGAATTAAGGCAAAATGGCAGTGATGACAACAAACACGAACGACTAAAACAATCATGGAATGAAAAATGGTTTGAAAAAGCCCCCCCCCTCTTTGCATGACTCACTAGTGTGGAGAGTCAGGGGGTTTCAATAGTCCCAGATCACCCGGAGCAAGTAGAGAGTGGTTGTTGGTGTGGAGGGGGCCCCAATACCTCAGGGCCACTCCACCTACTGCTCCCCCGTCAGTTCCAAGTTCATCCAGGGCTTCCCTCGTCTAGAACCCTGTCCAGAGGACTCGGATCACGTCCTTTGTTCTGTGACAGTAAAGATGACCCTTGTCCCATTCAGACGGAGCCGTAGGGGTTAGGACCCAAAAGGAGGAGGACGTTGTGCTCAGGGGACTCGGCCAGCAGGAAGGGAGCAAGTCTTGTTTGTAACCATCTCAGAATATGAGGGAAGGAGGTTGAGTGAGGCCCGGGTGCTGCTCAGTCCACGAGGCAGCCCCGCGTAGACCTGCTCTCCATCCCTTCTCCTTGGGAGCGTGGCTGTGGGGCCGCCAGCTGGGGTGGGAGGCGGTGGGGGTGGCCAACTGGGGTGGCTGCAGAGGCGAGACGGAGCAGCGTCCGGGCTCCCACGGGCCGGCTGCTGCCCCAGTGGGCCACTGCGGCCTGGGTGAGGTGGGCCACCCCGTGGGGCCGTCCCAGGCCTCCTGGGGACACCCGCAGTGCAGGCAGCATCAGGCTGGGGGTCCCCTCACTGCCCCGATGTCACCAGCCTAGGACCCAGCAAAGCAAGCAGGCCTCCCTCATCAGGCATGCGGGTTGGTGGCCTCCAGGGTCCCACCGCCACCCCGACCCCGGGGTCGCACGGGCACGGCCGGCCCCATGGGAGGGACGACGCCCTGGCTTCTGGAAGCTTGTGGCCCGGGAGCCAGCGGGGTCGGGGACCCGGAGCAGAGCAGCTGCGACCGGGGGTTAAACTGGAGTGGACGGAACCCGGTGCGGCACAGCCCGTTTGCCCAGGAACCGCTCCCCGCGCCTCTGGGACGACCGCGGCCTGCCCTTTCCCTCCAAGCGGGTGGACTGTTGAGGGCAGCGCTGCCGGGTCAGGAAGGCGAGACGTCGCTCCTCCAGGAGCAGAGTCGCCTGGGACTGGCCGGCCCGGCCTGCGCGGCTCCCCTCCAGGCCGCCGCCCTCGTGCTGGCCTCCCGCCTCGCTTTCTCCTCACGGCCACGGAGGGGTCTGCGGGGAACTTCCACAAGCTTCCGTCGCCTGCGCGCCTGTGACCATTTCCACACACTCTCCCCTCCACACCCGGAGAGGAGAGGACCGGCCGGCCAAGGCCCTGCTGGGCCACCGGCTCTGCGGCCTCTCGCCTCCGCGAGCTTCTCCCTTCTCCCCCGAGTCGTCGCCTCTGTCCTCGCCGTGAATCGGTCCGTCAGAAGGCCGCGGGGGCCCGGCCGCCTCTGGGTTCAGCGCGGACCGTCCCAGGCCGGGCCCTCGGCCACGAGCACGCGTTTCTCACAGCGGCGGACGCCGGCAAGGCCCAGGCGAGGCGCTTGGGGCCGCGGCCGGGGACGGCTCACGGGCTGGCCCGCGACGGCCGTGGCCGAGACCCGACGACCCGGGCAAGCCGCAGCCCGCTCCTCGACGGCGGGCCTCACGTGCCCCAGGTCCTCCGGCCCAGCTCCCCTCGAGCTCCCGGCCGTCTTCTCACCTCAGACTTTCCGCTGAAACTGCCCTGACGGAGGCGACCAACCACTTCCGTGTGGCTGAACGGAACAGCTCGTTCCCCGTCCCTGTCGGCTCGGCCCCTCCAGCGCTTGGCACAACCGGCACCTCTTCCTCCCTCCCTTACCCCACTGGCTGGCCTGGATCGGCCTCTTCGGTTGGCACCTCCTCATCTTTCCAACTCCTCGATGTCGGCGGAGGTAAGGGCTCAGCCCTTGCATTTCTTCCCTTTTCTGTCCACACTTACTCGTTTTGTGATCACATCCAGTCTCACGATTTTTTTTTTCAATTTTTTAAATTTATTTATGATAGTCACAGAGAGAGAGGGAGAGAGGCAGAGACACAGGCAGAGGGAGAAGCAGGCTCCATGCACCGGGAGCCCGACGTGGGATTCGATCCCGGGTCTCCAGGATCACGCCCTGGGCCAAAGGCAGGCGCCAAACCGCTGCGCCACCCAGGGATCCCAGTCTCACGATTTTTTAACATCACTCCCATGTTGGTATTTCCCGGTCCTTGTACCCGGCGTGAAACTCTCTCCTGAACTCTCGCGTCCTATGACACGTTGCCTCTTCATCAGCTCCCCTGGGTGTCTAACACGCGCCCCCGACTTAACGTGTCCACATGGAACCAACTCCTCAGTTGATGATGACTCCATCCTGTGGTTGTTCAGGCCAAAGAGCCATGGACTCATCCTGGACGACTCTTTTCTCTCACCATCTGTTATCAAAGCCACCGGCAAACCTGAGCATCCTGCTCTTTCTCACGACCTTTACTATCCCCACTGCCATCACTGTTTTCGCCTTTGTGCCCCTGGAGTGTGTATATATATTTATATATTTTTATATATTTTTGTATATATATATTTTATATATTTTTATGTATAGATGCATATATACATATTATTTATTTATACATATATATTATATATATACATATATTTATTAATACATATATATTATGTATATATACATATATTTATTATTTATTTTTATATATACAAAATATATATTATATTTTAAGATTTCTGTATTAATTTATTTTCAAGGGGGAGGGGCAGAGGGAGAGAGAGGGAGAGTCTCCAGCAGACTCCCTTCTGAGCATGGACCCTGATGCAGGCCTTAGTCTCATCACCCTGAGATCATGACCTGAGCTGAAATCAGATGCTTAATGGACTGAGCCCCCCAGGTGCCCCTAGAATCTATTCTTAACCAGAGAGATGCTTTTGAGTGTGAGGTCAGGATACTCCTCTGCTCAAAACCCTCCAGGGGCCCCTTGTACCCTTCAGAGCAAATGTTAAGGTTCTAACTCTGGTTCGCAAGCGGCTCTACGGTTTTCCTGTCCTTACTTCCTCACCTCTTTACCTCACTCACCACCGTTTGCCTCATTTACTCTGCTTAACCACCCTGGTCTCCCGTGTATTTGAGAGAGAGAAAGAGAGAGAGAGAGAGAAGAGAGCATGAGTAGGGGGAGGAGCAGAAGGAGAGGGACAAGCCGACTCCACGCTGACTGAGGAGCACCACTCGGGGCTCCGTCTCATGACTCTGGGATCGTGACCTGAGCCAAAAGCAAGAGTCGGATGCTCAAAAGACTGAGCCTCCCAGGCGCCCCTATTTATTTTAATAGAGCTTGTGTGAATGTGTCCAAGAAGTAGAGGTTGACTGTAGTTTGCTAAGGACAGAACACTCAGGTCACAGCTAGACAAGGGCAGGGTTGGGTACATTTTAAAGGGAACTCTGTTATTTGGGGCAGTGTGAAGAAACATCAGATTTGTTTCGTGGGCAGTTTTTAGAGCAAATTCTCCAGGGGATCTGAGGAATACCATTGGTTCATATAGATGTAAAACGAAAAGTGAGAGACCTCGTGCAGAAACTTAGGCCGTCCTCATTCTTTCTAGGTTAATTAAATTTATATTTACTGCAAATTTAAGTTTATTGTGCTGTTCTGTTCTCTGCCTCTCTGTGTCTCTCATGAATAAATAAATAAAATCTTAAAAAAAAATCTGAAAGGCATGTCTAGAGAATTTTATGCTGTTGTAGGACATTGAAGGATTTAGGGATCCAGACGGCATTCTTCTTTCTTCTTTCTGTTGATGACGATTATTTATTTGTTTATTTACTCTTGTAAGGAGATGAGCCAATTTACTAGATGAAGACATCCTTGATGTCAGGGACCTGGACTTCCCTTCCTGTATCACTGTTTATAAAAATACTGTGATGGAATCCTAGCAAGGGAGTGGGGCTTTTCACTAACACCAAAAAAATGTATTTGACTGGAAAACTAGCCCTTGATCAAAGTCAGTATTTGTGACAGAGGGAGAAACTTCCTGAGACGACTGTGAAGTTGGACATTATGTAGTTTAAGAGAATTATGGCGTGTAATAGCTGCATATTGTGAAATGCTGTATTTGTGAAATGAGACATTACGCTTTTTTGGGGCCTGAATTATTTATAACAAACACGCATTACTTTCATAAGTAAAATATTTAAACAAATACATGGATAACTAAGAAAATGGGCGCTGATCGAGTAGATCATTTTCAGAGACCAGACAGTTATCTAAGTTTTGAGTTGTACCCTAGGCATGTGTGGCTCCATCCCGGGCCCGGAAATTTATTTCAACACACCATTCCCCAGATTCCTTCAGCTTAAAATATTTAATATACCAAGGTTCCATATTTTGGGGTAGCATGTCCTGAGCACCGTCAGAGACATTTCAAATACGGAGGCTTCCTATCCCATCCAACCAGCCACGGAAGCACATTTCTTATCCAACTAACTAGCTGATGGACCTTAGCCGGTCACTCTGTTTCCTCTCTGGACCTCTGCTTGTTCACCCATGAAAGCACGGACGTGGATTACATAATCTGTATAAATCTCATACCTTAAAAACAAATCTATGAAATTGAAATATGCGTCTTTAAAATTAATTAGCTCAGGGACATAGTGCATTTCTGTTGACAATCAACTTTTAAAAAAATATGAATTTCATTAAAATGAGACTGTTGGATCTAAACATTCCACTGTATTTTTTATTTAAGATTTATTTATTCATGAGAGAGACAGACACACAGAGAGAGGCAGAGACACAGGCAGAGGGAGAAGCAGGCTCCATGCAGGGAGCCCGACGTGGGACTCGATCCCAGGTCCTCGGGATCACGCCCTGGGCCGAAGGCAGGCGCCCAACCGCTGAGCCACCCAGGCGTCCCCCATTGTCTTTTTAAAAGAGAATCTACATATTTTGCTGAGATAATTTTTCCTCCATAGGATGTTAACTTGTTGGTTTTGAGTTTTCTATTACGCTTTTCAACACTACTCAATTGTACGTATATCCTTTGTATCTCATAAAATTAAGCTAAATGTATGTCAGTTCTCACGTAGGAATGCACAAGCAAATAAACAGTATATAGCCACATATTTCAGTACATTAAACTGAACTGAAATTATCCCTCATGCTGGCACTGTAATAGGCTATTGATCTCAGATCACATTTTTCTGTTTCTTTATAATTGAATTTTGTTCCCAAATGAAAGAGCATGTTCATTTTCAGATTGCATTTAGTGAAATAAAAACTGCATCTGGGATCAGTTTTATCATCGCTCAATGGAGGACTAAACCTTTCATAAAATTAAGTATAGAACACAGTGGCTATTAAAAAAAAAGTATATCACCTTCTTAGAAGCGATTATTTTCCAAAAAACCTAAATTTTGGATGTCAACTATTTAAAAAATTCTGCATGATTCCATCCAAAAGTTAGAATATACACAAAACTATAGAATTTCTCCCTATGGATGACTGTTTATGGAAGATATGTTGCAATTACATAAATTAACGCATTTATAGCAACTAAAATAAATTAAGACTAAAGGAAACAGGACAGAACATTTAAAAATAAAATAATAAAAAGATCTTTATGTATGGGCGCCTGGGTGGCTGAGTCAGTTAAGTGTCTGAGTCTTGATTTCAGCTCAGGTCATGGTCTCAGGGTTGTGAGATCGAGCCCCACATCCGGTTCTGTGCTGGGCATGGCTCCTGCTTGGGTTCTCGCTCTGCCTCTCCCCTTGCCCCTCCCCTCCCTTAAAAAAAGAGCTTTAATGAGAAAATAGCTGACTGCCAAAAGTAGAGATGACTTTCCACCTTGGTCTAGACCTTACTTTGAGTTTTGAAATAGCAATGAAATGGAAATTTCAGAAAGCTAAGATCATTCAAAGGCTTCTTCCTGCCCCTTATTCTCTGTCCAATGCAAGTGTCCCGATAATATTCTGATTTTGGTCACACTGCTCTCAGCCTCTACCTGGAGGTGAGCATCTTCAACTATCCAAAAAGCCCCGGGTGCCCAAGCTCTTAGTTGACTCACTGGTGATTGTGTGATTTTCATTTACCAGCCTGTAGCGGGTATGAGGTTGCTCTGGAAACCAAATGGGGCATTTCTGACCCTCTCCCTCCTCTCTGTGGTCGGGGAGGGTGAGAGCGCAGCTGGGGGACTTCAGTTAGGAAGCGTTCGCTCTCAGGACTCGCACTGGTTAGGTACAGGGGAAACATCCCTCCTTCTCTTGCCCAAGGTCCTTGAGCCTGAACGCTGTGAAGGGCGTGTACTGTGCTGGTGTCCACACTGGGAAGGACCCAGCTTCAAGGCCTGGGGAGGCTGTGAGCCCAGGAAACACATCAGTGAGACGAAAGACAGGTTCACTTACCAAGCCTTCCTGGGAGATGGCACCAATGCAGTGGACCCCCTGCGGCCTGGTGTCCTCTCCTCGTCTCCCTTCATGTTCCAACGTGTGGGTCGGAGGCACTCACCAGTTAGTGAAGTCTTCTCAGTGGTTGCACATGGCTACTGAGGCAGGTTTGGCGACGATAATCTGTTTTGTTCTTAAACACAATCCTTGTGTATTTATGCTTAGATTCACTATGTATTAAGTATGATACCACGTTGACAGGTAGATGGCTATTCCAGGTGAGAATCGGGAATGGTTTTACTTGTCCAAAGTATTGAATTCCCAAAGTAATGAATAATATTAATTCATATTAACTTAATATTAATTGAATAATTACTATTAAGTAAATTTTAAAAATGAAACTAAACTACGGACTTTAAATAATTCTGATGTGAAAATTTGAAACTGGTAGCTCTGCGACTTTTCATTTTAAAAAATAATTTTGAATATTTTAGGAGAAAAATAAACTATCTGAAGATATATGAGGAATAATTTTTTCAATTTTCAACATTTGCTTTAACTCATATTTTTGATACAAATACACATTTGAACACTTTGAAAAAGTTATATTTACTTCTTTTTTTTTTTTTTTGAATTTTATTTATTTATTTTAGAGAAACAGAGAGAGCACAAGCAGGGGGAAGGGTGGAGGGAGAGGAAGAAACAGACCCCTGCTGAGCAGGGAGCCCGATGTGGGGCTCCGTCCTGGGACCCTGAGATCATGACGTGAGCTGAACGCAGATGCTTAACTGGCTGAGACCCCCAGGTGCCCCCATTTGGTTTTTAATTCTTTAAGTTATTGGGAATGCATATGTCACCATGGTGATAAAAAGAATAAAAATAGAAAAAAATGGAGTCTTAGTTTTTAAGTACTTTCCTCAAAAGTAAGGCTCAAGAAGGAAGAAAATTAGAAGGGAAAAAAAAGGAATAAAAGGAATAGAAAACTTACAAAAAAGGCAATCTGCTTACATTTTTAAAAGCTAGAAATAAAGCACAAAGTTCTTTTTGAGGATGACTCACATAAAAATCATGAGTAGAACATGATAAATTAATAATTTTAATAAACTAATGATGACTTAACTATTGATCAAAATAAGGAAAACGAGCAAGAAAGTTATTCTCATCAAACCCACAGCTTGAATAGGTCAATAGGTCACGTGAAATCCCTGAAACATGCTATTATTATTCACTAACTAAAGGTGGAATCACTGGTTAAAAGATGAGAATGTGTGTTAGCTTCCACTTGCCCTTGTGCCCGGCTCCTCAAACCTTGAGGGTAGATCCTTCTTCCTCTTCCATCTTCCCTGAGCTCACTCACCCCTTCCAGGCTTCTCTCTCCACACCCCCGAGATGGCATCACATGAGGTTCCTGATGTCCTGTGCTGTCCTAATGCCCTGGTCAGTTCTAGTCCTCCTCTTACTTGACCATCAGTCGCTGCCTTCCCCTTGATACCCATTTTTGCTTTCTCCAGGGCTGGCAGACTTGGTTCCCTTCCCGTCTTGTTGGTTACTCCCTCTGGGTCTCACTTCAGTTGTCCAAAATTGAACTGCTCGTACTCATCCCCAAAGTTTTATCTGTTAGGGATGACCCTGTCCTTCTGTTGCTCAGGCCAAGCAACTTGTAGCCACTTCTTGACTTCCCTCATCCTCTTTTACTCCTCATCTTGCTTGTCCCTCAGTAAATCCTGCTAGCTCAATTTTCAATTTATATCAAGATTCCAATCCATTCTTCTTCTTCCTTTTTTGAATATAGTTCACGCACAATGTTACATTAGTTTCAGGGATACAACTTAGTGATTTGACGAGTTTATACATGACGTTCAGCACAAGTGTAGCTACCAGCTGTCCCATCACATTGCTCTTAGAATATCATTGACTGTACTCCTTACGCTGTGCCTTTTATTCTTAGAGTCACCCATTCCATAACTGGAGGCCTGTACCTCCCTCTCTCCTTCCCCTGTTTTGCCCAACTTCTCACCCTCTTGCCTCTGGCAACCATCCAATCAGTTCCTAATATCTCCATTGCTACCACCCTGTCCCACCCACCCTACTATCACCTTTTCCTGTGCTAGCACCTCCTAACTAGTCCTCTGTTTCTACCCTTGCCCTCTGTGGAGGTTGAAAGTCTATTTACAAACTCTGAGTCTTCAACAGGTAGAGCCTAACTCCCTTCTCCTTCGGTGTGAGCTGGACTTAAAGATTTGCTTCTAGTGCATAGATTGAGGCACAAAGGGCAGGTGCATCTCTGAGAGTTGGGTCATAGAAGACATTGTGATGTTAGCCTCTTTCACTTGGATCGCTTCCCTGGGGGAAATCAGCGGGCGTGACATGCGTACACTCAGGCAATCCTATGAAGAAACCCGATGATGGGGAACCGAAAACTCTTGCTAATAGCCAACAGGAAACTGAGACTTCTTGACAGCAACTGCATAGGTCAGTCATCTTGGAAAGGAATCCTCGGGCCCCAGTTGAGCCTTGGAGTTACAGCCCCAGCTGACATCTCGTCGAAAACTTCATGAGAGACCCTGAGCTAGAATGACCTCTCCTAGCTGCTTCCAAATTATGGACCCTTAGAAACTGAGAAACTGTAAATGCTTATGGTTTTAAGTTGCTACGTCTTTTGGAAATTCATGTACAAAC
This sequence comes from Canis lupus dingo, assembly GCF_003254725.2. NCBI lineage: Eukaryota > Metazoa > Chordata > Mammalia > Carnivora > Canidae > Canis > Canis lupus. The sequence continues at coordinate 26,396,587 of NC_064278.1, forward strand.
AGATAACTAATATACCCTCCATCAATCTGCTTTTATTTTTTTTTATTTTTTATTTTTTTTGAGTACCATCAATCTGCTTTTAAATGGCAAGCCCAGCAGTCCAATGGCTCCCCATTTCCCTCAGGGTAAAACCCAAAGTCTTCAATAGCAGTTGTGGACTGAATGTTTGTGTCCTCCCAGAATTCATGTGTTGCTTGGTCCTGGTGATGCAAGCGTAAATAAAACATAATTTAAAGTGAATTACAGTTTAATAGGAGGGAAAATCAGCAAACAGTCAATTATAGGAGATAGGATAGGGTGAGAATGGTAGTTACAATTATATGTGTTAAATTAAAGGTGCTTTTGGGATATCCAAGTGGAGGTAAATGGGTCTTGAGTTTATAAGAGAATTTGGGGCAAGACATGTCGATTTAGTGTTATTGTCACGTGGGAAGTAAATAAGTTTATTCAGGAAGAATGTACACAGTGGAAAAAGGAAGTTAAGAATCTAATTTTGTGAAATATTTAGGGTGGGAGGGAGAGGATAGAGTTTTAGGGACTGTTTACAAATATTCCTGTGCTCTTCCTTCTGGGCATAGAGAAGTATTCCATTTCCCTGGCCTTTGTGAAGTGACAGCCATGCTACTTGATTAGGTCAATGGAATGTGAGCAGAAGTGATGCATGTCACTCCTCACAGGAGCTTTAGGCCACAACGCGTGAGCCTGCTGGCTCCCTCCTTCCTGCCTTGATGATCATGAAATGTGTTGAGATGGAGTCTCTGTCACCCTGTCTTGAGTGATCATCCATACTGAAGCCCCTCACGACCCAGCTGGGGCTTGTAGTGTGAGTGAGGGCTGCGCTTTTTTCAGGATATGCCATGGGGCGGGGTGGGGGTGGGGGATGCTGTTACCTCATGATGACCCTGGCAGCCCTACTGGTTCCGGGAAGGCTTTTAGGAAAGGAGACATTCAGGAAGATGAAAAGAGGTTGGTGAGAGGTTTTGAGATGATGAAGATGGGAAGGATTCACTGCGAGACAGAGACTGAGAAGTCTTCATTTGCTCTGGCATTTGAGGGTCATTCGTGATTGTAGGAAATCATACAATGTGCAGCAAACACAGTCCCTTTCAAAGGGTTAACAACTCAAGAGAAAAATGACAAGTCTGGGCAGTAGGAGAAGGGAGAGAGGCTCTTGCTGTTGCCATTCTCTTGCTTCTCATTTAATTGGCCAACATCAACCATTGGCCTCTGATCCCACTGATTTCTCCCTTCCCTTTTCCCTACTCACTTTGAAGTTCCGTCCCTCCAATACTCTTTCCTTCCTCCCCTCCTTCCCACCTCTGTGGGCTTCCTGGAGATTGTGTCGCAGCTTCCTCCATCCTTTCTCCCTGGAACTTCTTAAAAGAGAAGCATGTAATTGCAATTTGCACTTCTTCACCTTCTCAGCCTACTACAAATTGACTTTTGACCTCATCAATCTACTGAAATGGCTCATGCCAAGGAGATTTTTCATGAAAACCAACTATAATTAGCTTTTCTGTGTTTTACTTTCTGCATAAATCTCTTTAATTTTATATTGTGACACAGTGCACGGATTATTTGCTGAGTAGTTCATTTTGTATTAGCCAAAGAGAAAATTGAACCTGTCACTCAAACTGCATGGAATAAGAAATAATATATTTTTGTTAGCAGTAAACAGAAACTTGTACAATAAAAATGTTTTGTGTCGCTTGAAGCGGTACCATTGGTTGCAAGTTTGGAAGGTATGCAAAGTGATTCCCTATCCTTATTTATTTCAGTAGGGACTTTGATTGCAGGCTGTGTAGTGTCTATTTTTTTTTTTTCTCTTTTGGCTGACGGTCACAATACTTGAACACAAATATAATGAAGGCTTGTTCAATTTGAGACTTCCCTATAGTAATACAATAATATTACAGGGATTTTTCACAGACATTTCCTCATTTACTCCCCAAAGGACTTCTTGAAGGGTATTTAATTTTCACCCTACTTACAAATGACGGAACTGAAACTCAGAGAAGGAGATAAATGGCCACAATTCACCTTGCCACAGGTTGTGAGGATGGGTTTGCCCAACGCTAGCTCTTCTAGTCCCAATTTAGAGCTGTTTCCATTAGGACCTGGCTACTTGGATGCAGCACATGAACATAAGGAAAAACAGAGGTACTGTGACTCTTCAAAGTAAATCTACTTTTTTTTTTTAAAGATTTTATTTATTCATGAGAGACACAGAGAGAGGCAGAGACACAGGCCGAGGGAGAAGCAGGCTCCATGCAGGGAGCCCAACGTGGGACTCAATCCTGGGTCTCCAGAGTCATACCTTGGGCTGAACGTGGTGCTAAACCGCTGAGCCACCCGGGCTGCCCAGTAAATCTACTTTTTATTTATTTATTTTTTTTTATGTACTATTTTTTTTAAACTTTTTTTTATTTATTTAAGATAGTCACAGAGAGAGAGAGAGAGGCAGAGACACAGGCAGAGGGAGAAGCAGGCTCCATGCACCGGGAGCCCGATGTGGGATTCGATCCCAGGTCTCCAGGATCGCGCCCTGGGCCAAAGGCAGGCGCCGAACCGCTGCGCCACCCAGGGATCCCTAAATCTACTTTTTAAACCATCATTTTTGTTAAAACATTCCAGGACCATTCATGTCCCATAATTTAATGCTATTTTGATGCCCTATTAAAATTACATATTGAGAGCTTTTAGATGTCAAATGAGCTTAGGCTGCTACTAAGGAACCGCCAGACACTTTGAGAGATGCTCTTTCCACCACTCTGCTCCGAACATGTAAGTGGACCTTGTCCTTAACACAGAGAGAGGTGTTTAATAGTCTTTGGCAATGAGAAGAGGGTAAAGACGTTTGGGCAGAAATGGTGAGAAAACTAATTGGATACAATTGTTATCCTAAGCATAGCCACAGGCTGTTGATTTAAGTTTCAATCTGTCCTAAAGTAGTCATAACAAAATTTGCTGGGCACCTTCGCTGGTTTATCCGTGTCTGGGAGTCTACAGAACACCACTCGATGTGTAAGGCTGATCCGTATGCAGTAAACTAAAGCGTGGCTCCCTAAAAGGTTCTTTTCAATATTAAAGTGTACCAGAGGGGTGAACACTTAGAACCAAAAGTCTGGCTTTGCCTTTCCCAATTCAAATTCATGTTAATAAAATCCTTCTCAAAGTCAGCCTCCTTGAGAATATGCACAGACTCCTGGGAATAGTCAAGACAAAAGATTAAGAAGATTAACTGGCTGACTCAGCAAGAAAAGAAATTGAGGGAATCTGGCTCTAGAAGGGAACTAGAGCAAATGAACAGGATGAGCAACCCCTTATAGGAATGCATAGAATTTTTAAATTTCAGGCATATTTAAACTGGGGAAAGAATGAGGTGGTTCATTTTGTTTTGTTTTGTTTCCAGAGATTAAGAGCATAATCAGAGCTGGAGCTGGAAGGACAGGGTACGTGGGAGTGAGGGAGGCCACCTAGCTCACTAGTCCACATGGGCAGGCTCTTCTTGAGAACTAACATAGAGTTGTCAAATATTTGTTTTGCTAAGGAAGGATGTTAAGAAAAAAAAAACACACACACACACCAAAAAAAAAAAAAAAAAAAAAAAGTAATGACTGCATGTTATCTCCACTATTTCATAAAGGAATCGAATTTTAACACCAAATTAGTAGGAAGGACGCTCTCCCAGAGCAAAGGACAGAACATTAGAACGAATCCACTTGGTGTCATTAAAGACTTACTGCATTGTCCTTATTTTCTCATCTTCTCTTGTACCAGTAAAGCTGTGTCCTGTGCCTGCCCGCCTCCTCAGACGGATGTCTGAGAGTCAGTGAGCTAAGGGAATGTCATCAATATTCAGGCGTAAGATGATGAGAATCTAGGAAAGGAGGAGAAAGAACAGTGAAGGCCGGAAGATGATGTTGGAGGAAGGACAGTGCCTGGTGACAGATTGAATATAGACGACAAAGGGAGAGGGTGAAGGATACCTTCAGAAACTAGACTGCGACCTGCTATCGTTTTTAGTAGTTGGTATCACACGTAGCCTTGCCCTAATTCATCTCATAATTATGACGCAAAAATATAACATCTTTGGAATGTCCTAGCAACAGATGGGTCTCTTGCTATCTTCTTTATCTGCAACCAGAAACGCATGCGAGGTACCAACCATATGAAGATCATGTTTTTATTAGTGATCAGTGGGTTAAAAATAGTTTTCCATCTAAAGCCAAACTGATCTTGGGTGGGGCTTTAAAGGAGGCAAGAAAGTTGATTTTAGAGGAGATGCAAAAGCACCTCCATCCCATAGTCCTCTCAAGCTTTCCAAAAATTCTTAAACAATTACCAGGATTCTTAGAGCCCGTTCATGATGTTCTGTTCCTGACTCCCCCGAATCGCCATTTAGCAGTTGCCAGGTTCCACTGTTGTAGAGTCCCCGATTCTTGTTCTTTTGCAGTAGGATGACGGCACGCTCTAAGTGGAGGTATTAGAGTTCTATTTGCAGAAAAAGGGCAAAGGTGCTTTGTGCCTTTGGAAATTGTATTTCAAGGCTACTCACAAGGGGATACCTTGTTTAGGAAAGAAAGGGAATTCTTTTCTCTCAAGCAGGAGGTTTCTTCAAAAATAGTTAATGGCAAATGTGTTCTTTGCCGGATGTTAACCTACAGCATTAATTTAAGATGTTCTTAATCTATGTTTCCGGACTTCTTTTAAATGTCAAACTTTCGAAAGGCTAAACTGGCTCACCCCTCTGCTAGGTAATAGCTAGTATTGTCTTCGCTTCAGGGCATTTCAAATGAAATTTTGAGGTTTATTGAAAAATGTTACCAGTTCACTACCTATACAAGAGCTTGGAATGTGAATATCTGAACGAGGAAAAATTCAATAAATGGCGGTGGAGTTATTTGCTGAATTCACACCATAATAGCAAGAAAAGGTTTGCCGCCTTGGTCATAAAGGAAATGAGGCATTTAATTTTACTCTTAGTGTGGGCACCTAGTTTCAGCACTCGGTAAGAAGTCTGCATGCATTTAAATAACTTAAACAATTATTAAAGGAAAGTCGCGAGAAGCAAATGGCATTTATTTTAAAATGGGTTCAGACTTCTAGTGCTTTAAAATTTCCATAAGAGCAAATTCAAGCTTGGAATAGGATTTAGTAACAATTAAAGGGATTTCAGTCCCTTAATCCCTCTGTGAGAGAAAAGAATAAAAATGTTAATGTTGATTCCTATCAGCACTTGTAACTGAAAAATTTATTATATATTGTAAATACTTATGACCCCAACAGCTATTTGATTTGCAAGTTAGGTATTGAAATGTAATGAAATATTTTCTCCTGATTTGTAATCACTGAAAGAGCAATATGAATCATCCTTCAAATAAAAGTACTTCTTTTCTTGACCTTTCCCCAAAATGTTTCAAAGTAAAAGGATGCCTCTCTGTTTTGTCTGATGTCTCAAGACCTTTACTCATCATCTTGAAGGTGATTATTTTCCAGGTTGATCCTAGCCTTGCAAGATAGAACTTTGGTCTATCTAGAGACTTAAATATTTTTCATGAAGTCAGAAAATAAATTTCAAACTATTCAATACTGTTTTACCTAGAATTATTACATTATTAAGAGTAAATATCTTATTAAACTCAAGAGGGAGCCACAAAACGAATAAGCAAGATTTCTAAAGGAGGTACTGGGTGTATATAAAATAACTAATAAAAAAAATAAAAGTTAATAAGATGGGGCGGCTAAACCATGTAAGTCAACAAAATTTATATTAAAATGACCTTGTAAATATTACCTTAAATTTTCCTGGATGGCCATATGGAATTGCTGTTTTTGGAAGTCAGAACAAAACTCGAGGGGTATCTGACATTTTTACTTAAATGTACTTCAACAAGGTTTGTACGTGTTCTGAACTGGTTTTTGAGATACTGTTCCCAGTGCTCCTATTTATTAGCTGTTTGATCGTCACCGCCCCACCAGGATCTAGAAACCCGTCCCCTGCCCATCCTACCGATGAGGAAAGTAGGACGTAGAGCTGCACATGGACACATGCTGCTGAGCAGCTGTGTGGTCTTGGGACTGAGTCTCATCACCTTGGAGAATTGCGTTTCATGATTCCGTCTTGGCTCCGGTAGTCCCTCTGTCACCACGTGCTGTCATTTCATATGTCTTTGGATCGTTCCTTCTTCTCATTTTTTGGGTTCTCATCACCTATGCCTGATCCTGCTACTGTAGTCTCTCAGTTGCATCAATCTCAGGCCTCAGCCTCAGGATTAAGCTGATTTGTGATGAAATTTCAGGACCCAGCCTCCTAACCTACTGATATAGTTCTGGGTTTCAAAAAAAAATGGTTCACGTGGGACAGTGATTATTTATAGACTGCTGTGGGAATATTTGCAGTCATTCAGTGAGCACTTACAAGGGCACTTTATAATCTCCAGAACGTTCTCCCTGCATCCATTCTTGTTCCCTCTATTTTGTTCTCTATTATGCAGCAGCCAGAACTACTCTTTTAGAATGTAAATCGGATCATATCATTTTCTTTCCAAAATGCTTCCAAGCTTTCTGCTGCACTTAGAATAAAATCCCAACACCTGCTCAGGACTACAGGACCCTGAATAAAGGCATTCCTGCCCGCTTCTGTCCTCTTCTCCTGAGCACCTCTGTCCTTTTGTTCCCTCAAATGCACCTTCCCACAGTCCTGCTTTTTTGCCCTTTCTAATATTTCCGTCTTTGGCTCCTTTGTGTGCTGCTCGGCTCACATTTCCAGGGAGGTTTCCTTAACTCCCCTGGCTTGAGTATGCCCCCCGCCCCCAACCACTCTGCTATTCTCTCTTGGGCCACCCAGTTCTTTTCCTGCAGAGCCTCACTCCAGTTCAAAAAAAGGTTGTTTACTTTTTTTCATATCTGATGCATCAAACTGTAAGCTCACTGAGGACCGGGAGGGAGTCAGTGTGTGTTGTTCACCAGTACATTTCCAGTACTTAGCACAGTCTTATGTACCTGGTGGATTCTGACTACATACGCGTGCGATCTGATTACCATCTGATGTATTTTGATGGGTTACAATGATGTCAGCAGAAAAAGGAGCCTTATAAAGATTCATAGGGTCCAAATTTGAAGTGGATTAGAGACCAGGAAAGCAAAAATCTCAGAAACGGTTGGGGTGAGCCCGTAACTTTGAGAAGGTGGACCTGTATAGTCCTGTCCCATTGTATTTCCACACACATTTCTTTTAAAGAGGGAAGATATTGAAACGAAAATCATCTTAGAAAACAGAGGACTTTAGCTTGTGCAGAAGTTGGTAGTGATAGCGAAGGCGATCGGAGCGCGCCTCAGCCAAATATGCCACTCTTGCAGGAGAACTGTATTGAGCTGAAGGCAATTAAGACGCAGTAAAGGCAGAAAGAGGTGTCTGTCTTCTTCATCGGCCTAATAGCAGGACATGATTTCCCTTTGTGGAGATCTTCCCTGTTGCATCTCCTATATCCGGATTTGGGGGCGGGGAACAGATATTATTACTGGAGATAAAAAGTCAGCACTGAGTTGGATCTACACTAACAGCCCTTCCTAAAATTACCTTTATCTTCCATTAGTTCCCCCATATATCTACCTTCACACCACTGACCAGCCCGAGAAGCCCCTCTCTTTTTGTCACTTCTCTACCAGTTCATCAGTCTTTGTTAAAATGGCATATAAGCCCTTGGGTATAACTACTTCTTTGGGTCTTCATTTCTTTTCTATGAAGATTCCTATGCAGAAAAGCAATAAACTATTCAGATCAAATAACACTTGTATGCCTTTTCTTCTGTAATCTCTCTTTTGTCAGTTTAATTCACAGATCTCAGGTACTAAACTCAAGAGGGTAGAGAATACAGTTTTTTTCCTCTTCTACAATAACAAGTCTTAGATAAGCTCCAGCGGTGTGCACAGAGTTGTGGCTCTTCCTTTCTTGCTGTGGAGATCAAGGCCTCTTGCTTGAGAGCCATAACTCTGACTTCTGTTTGCATTGTGCTAACAACATCCCAACTACACTTCTTTACTATGCTACATGGGCTCCTTTGCCAAGACCTTCCAGACTTTCACTTTTTGTCCTTTTCCTTTGCCTAACAGGCATATGCAGCTATTCAAACTCAAATTAACAGAAATTGGCTAGTGGCTACCCTATGGCACAGTGCAGTTCTTGAAAATAACCATTATTGCAGAAATTTATTGGCTAGCACTGCCTTTATGTTGTTCTAAAAAGACTTGAGGTGTAAATAGAACAGCTTTTCAGACTTGAGTTCAGATGGCTATTGCTTTTTTGACATCTAAATGGCAGTCTAGGGTGCTTGGCTGGCTGTTGGTAGAGTGTGTGACTCTTGATCTCGGGGTTATGGGTTTGAGCCCTACGCTGGGTGTAGAGATTCCCTAAAAATTAAATGTTTGAAAAAATAAATAAATGACATCACACAGGATCAGCCAATGGGGGAATAATCCATATGTGATTGTCATATACTTTTGAAAGATAATGAAAATGGTAAAATATTAACTCTCTGTGCAAAACATTAAGGAACAGGAATTGTTTCAGGGTAGAGTTTAAGGCAGAGGGGATGACATGAAGGTAATGTTCAGAGGAAAGGGAAATGAGCTACAAATCTGTCAAGCCAGGGTTGAGTTTGCTGATTCCCAGCTGGCCAGGCAGGGGTTCATCTCCTCCCACGCCATTTGTCACCTCCCGAGTCAGAGCGCTTTTAGAATACAGTTGTTTTGACTAAGATCTACAAGTAGTAATAGGTTTTCAGTCTACAAGATTGATCTAGGTATCCTGTGGCTGATAACGCCAGGGCCAATTATTCTGTTTTAAGAAATCAGGCTAAATGGTACCAGAATGACATATCTTTTGTTTTGCAGAGTTTTGCTAAAGGAAAGCTACCTTGAGGTTGAACAGGTTTAGCCTGTGGCATTTCCTCCAGCAAAATCTCAACAAGGGTAAACAGAGTAGTTCAACCCATCTAAGGGTTAGGTTCTGCAAGCAGTCCAATTTGCTTTGGACAGGCATTTAAAAAATTCTTATTGAATAACTAATCTGTCTTCCATTTGTAATTCTATTCAGATTTATCCCCATAATGACTGTTCAGTGAAGGAACTTTTCACTGTGATGACTGGAAAAGTGATACCATTTTGGACAATGACTCTTTTTATTTATTCTTTTCCTTAAATAACTTGTTCCCCCCCAAAGTACACTAAAGGAATACACCATAAAAATGACATTTCAATGTTATGATTTCAGGCAAAGACATATTTGACAATTTCCTTGATGTAAAAATTTCCATTCAGAGCTTTCCACATGGAACACATTTGAATTGCCTGCCATGTACAAATGAATCCAAACCATTTTGCTTTGTGTGTGTAGGGGAAGGAAAGGTAAACTTTTTCTCTCCTGTCCCAGGTCCTCTGGCTGGGGCCCTGTAAATTAGATTGACAAAAGATAGATTAACAAGAGAAAAGCATACAAGTTTTTTTTTTTTTATTATTTTTTTTTAACATGAGTTTTATGGGACACAGGAATCTTTTTGTAAGGAAGATCCAAACAAATGGTGGAATCTGAGTTTTTTTTCAAGGTTTGATGAAGAGTGGAAGACTCTGGGAAAATATGATAGGATGGAGGGTATGAGCTAAGACTTGTAAACTGGGGGAAGCTTATGAATCCTGTTTGGATTCCTCTCCACTTGCATCTTTGGAAATAAGGATGATCCTTTCCTCTGGGAATGGGGAGGGCACCTCTCACAGGAGGGTTACATTACCTGCTTCACGGGGAGTGGGGGGGAGGGAAGGAAGGAGGGAGGGTCAGAGAGCACTGCCTGCTCCTGCTGTTTCTCAAATTCCTTCCATTTAAAACATGTGCTGGCGCTTGTGGTTTAGGTAAACTAAACTAACTAAACTAAACTAAACTTCCTTGTGTGTGTACTCTAAAGAGAGAGATGAAGATTTAGTATCTTCAATCTGTTATGTCCTCCCTTACTTAGCCTATATTTTGCCCAAAAGGTATTTTTCTGGGATATGATTTTATTTTAAGGACAAAATGATCACGAGCCTTCAAATCTCAAAGATTGGTCAAGAAAAATGTTTCAAATATCAGAGAGGGTGACAGAGCCTGAGAGACTCCTAACTGAGAAACGGACAAGAGGTAGTGGAAGGGGAGGTGGGCAGGGGGTTGGGGTGACTGGGTGACAGGCACTGAGGGGGCCACTTGGCAGAATGAGCACTGGGAGTTATGCTATGTATCGGCAAATCGAACTCCAATAAAAAAATATACCAAAAGAAAAAAGAAAAAAGAAAAAAAAAAGAAAAATGTCTCACAAATAAAGAAAACAGTTAACTACAATAACAGTGGGTTTTATGTACAAGCCATATTTGTTTACTTTCAAATTGCTGTTTATTACTAATATAAACATGTTTTCATTCAACTGATATATTTTTCTAGCTGTGAAAATGATTTGAGAATTTTGTGTTGAGATCAAACATCACAATTTCCTTATTAAACTTAATGGAAACACTTTGTTTTTTATTTTTATTTTTTCATTTAAAAGCTCTTTACTTAACCACAGGGTTTTCAAGCACTAATGAAAATCATTAAGCGAGGGATCCCTGTACTTGAAAAACAACACTTTGATTGGGACACTTAATGACTAGAAGACCCTACAGTTTGAGAGTCATCACTGTAAATGAGAAGTCTTGACAATTTTGTTGTTTCTGCCTAGTATTTATCGGAGTTGAATTCTTTTGCCATGAAGCTGTCACATTTCCCGTTCTGTTTCCCTACCTGCTACTTCTCATGGGCTCCGACAAGAGGAAGAAGTTAGCAACATCCCTCACCTTTGCTACCGTTACATTGTTCTCCCTCCAATTCCTGAGCGTTTATGAAGCAATTCAGATGGCTGAGAGTCTCCTATTATTCCCCACTTTTAAGTTTTTTATTTTATTTTTAAAAGATTTTATTTATTTATTTGAGAAAGAGCGAGAGTGTGTGTGAGCGGGGAGGAGAGGGAGAAGCAAGCTCCCTGCTGAGCAGGGAGCCCCATGGGGACTTGATTAGCACCCTGGGGTCACCACCTGAGCCGAAGGCAGGCACTTAAGCCACCGAGCCACTCAGGAGTCCTTATTTTCTGTGGGTTTAATCAGGAACGAGTCTTGTCTGGAAGCTATTTTCTTTCTCAAGGAGTCTTTGATAAAGGACGGAAGGGCTCCTGAAGAATCCTTTGCTATTTCTCAACTCACTCTTAACATTTTATTTCTAAAAATGATACAGGGACAACCTAGGTACCATAAAGCTACATATAACTATACATAAATATGGCTACAATGATATGTATGTATGTTCATAGTTTTCTTTTCTTTTTGAAATATTTTATTTATTCATAAGAGACACACAGAGAGAGGCAGAGACATAGGCAAAGGTAGAAGCAGGAAACCCAAGGGGAGTCCAATGCGGGACTCGATCCCAGGACCCTGGGATCACGACCTGAGCCAAAGGCAGATGCTCAACTGCTGAGCCACCTGGGTGTCCCTGTTCGTAGTTTTCCTTTCTAAAATTTTTATGCCATATTTTTTTTTTAAGATTTTATTTTTTTAAGTAATTTCTACACCTAACCTGGGTCTCAAACTTACAAACCCAGGAGAGGGTCCCATGCTTTACCGACTGAGGCAGCCTAGTGCTCCTAGGCCAGATTTTTAATATCGCATTTAAGAAATCCTGTCTAGTACTACTAATATATGCAAATATGTCTCTGTAAATCTCGTTTACTGAGCCGGATTTGGAGGGCTGCATAACTTTAATGAGCTTTTATTGTAGGTGGATATGAAACGTGCTTTGCTTCTTCATATGTAACTCTTCTTATAGGCACAAGAAGAGATTTTTATCAGTCAGGAGTAGTCATTTTGTAGTGGTCATTGATTTGCACTCTCTAATACAGCATTCAGGGAGAGGAAGACAGAGAAAATCTCAGTTACTTATTTGACGGAGAAAGGTAAAGTTAATGACTAATAAGGTATGCAGCGGCTTCCTGGTCATAGATGGTTTTTTTTTTTTTTTTTTTGGTCATAGATTGTTGAATAGCATTTTTTTTCGTTTCAAATGTAGGACATCATTAATTTTATCAAAAATGATTTTAATCAATGATTGCATTACATTGCCTTGTGCAAAATAAGCCTTCAATAAATAATGATTTATACATATTTTATCTACATTAACAGGCATTTAATTTATTTACATAGTGATGTGAAGGACATTAGTGAGTATTAAAATTAGTTTGTGAACACCTTTTATCATAGTACCATAAATACATATTTAGGCTTAGGTTTCAATAATGTTATCTTTAGGATTTTTTTTCCCTTCTCTCTTTTTTTTAGGTTTTTATTTAAATTCCAATTAGTTCACATACAGTGTAATATTAGTTCTGAGTGTACAATATAGTATCCATACAGCACCTGGTGCTCATCACAAGGGCCCTCCTTAATCCCCACCGCCTGTTTCACCCATCCCCCCACTTGCCTCCCTTCTGGTCACCATTAGAATGTTCTCTATAGGTAAGAGTCTAAAAAAAATGTGTCTTTAAATAATTTCAGCTGATTTACTTCTTTGGAAGAGCTTGGATTATACTTATTTGGGCTGTGACTAACTAAAAAATAAAGGTATAGAATACTTTGGCTTTAATGAGTAGACTTTAGACTAGAACATGTCTATTATTAGGAAAAAATGTTTCAACCTAAGCTTTGATGATTTATGTTGACTGAATTATCTAATTTCTATAATCTTTCATTCATTGTCATCTGATTGTTATGTTCAGAAAACAGTATTAACTGGCTGATTAATCCTATGTAAAGTTTCTAGTATTTCCTGTATTTGTAGTTATAATTTTTCAGAACTAGCTCTCTTAAAAATTGAAACTCATTCAATAATAACTCTTTAAAAATATTATATCATTAATTCCAATGCAGTTTTATACTAAAGAAAATATTTGACTAAAAAACGTATGCATGATGAATTATTTATAATAAAGCATAAAATAGATTATTATCCAAACAAATAAAAAACCCCACAGCTGTTTATTGAACACTTGACATGATACAGGCTTACATTTTAAAAATAAAAGTTATTTCCATTGCTCTTTTCTAAAGATACTTGAACTGCCATCATTTTTCATCAAGAGTTTTATAGAATATGAACATCTTCTTTAGGGATTAAAAAAAAAAGAGTCAGAACTCTATTGCCTGTCCTCTACAGGATAAGGGAAAAGTAGGAGGAGGGATTTAACTTTGAGTTAAGACCAATTGGGTGTTAGTCATATACTTTCAATAGTAAATCTCATCTAATTTTTTTAACAGCCCTTTGAAGTAATTATTAACTCCATTTTACACTGGAGAAAACTGAAGTTCAGTGTGGTTAAATAATTTATTCCAGGTCACAGAGTGAGTAAATGATGGAGTCAGCATTTGAACGTAGTGTTGTTTAACACCATGTTTTTAACCTTAACATGTTAGCTTCATTCCTTTATTATTGAAAGAGGGTCTTTAAATTATCTTTTGACAAAACATAATGTCATTTTAGTTTCACATAATAAAAAAATTCACTTTTTGAGCATTAATCTAAAACTGCAGCCTCAAGAGACTTGCCCACAGTTTGTTATATTACTCTCCTATGTGTGGGCATATATTTTGCAACTACAAACAAACCTGGAAAGGATAACCTTTTGCAGTTGCATTTCTGTTTCTTAATCTTTTTAGAGAAAAAAAGTCCAGTTTCTAGTATTTACTTACATTTTTATAGTGTTACATAAATATATATAAACGTAATATTAGACTCTTTTCACTCTTGTAGCTCTAATAGAACCATAAAATCATAACAAGTTATACACTATATATCAAACCATAAAAACAAATAAAACTCAAATTAACAATAATTTAATATGATAGAGGGTAGTGTTTGTCTGAAACTAAATCATATTTTATAATAAGAATTTTGGTCATAATGGCCCTAGTGTCATATCTAACTGATAACTCACATCAACAATTTTTAAAAAAAGATTTTGAGTGATCTCTACACCCAACAGGGGGCTTGAATTTACAACCCTAAGATTAAAAATCACATGTTCTACTGATGTTCTACTGACTGAGCCAGCCAAGTGCCCCTTAATTCTACTTTTTGTCCACTGAGAAATTCTATTCATATAACTCCATGATTCTATTTGGTTTCACCTGGAATCATTTTGGTGTTAAGTCCCCTATGTCCCTTACTTTTTTGGTCTATAATAACTAAAGCTATACATTTTCTCTAGTATGTATTTTTTTCACATCTTTTTTCAAGTCTCATCTTAAAGTATCTTAGAAACTAAACTCTTACTCTATGAAGTCCTTTCACTTGCGAATTATCATTATAAGATGAAAATTTGACTTTATAAGCAGTAAAACAATTCAACATGCATACAGAGTTAAAAGCAAAAGAATTGTCCTTAGTTTCATGTGAAGACATCCCAACGTTATGACAGCCAGGCCAGCTTAGCAGCTTGTTAAATGTTAGTATTGCTATTTCTGCTTCCCGAAAGTTAATAGAAATTTTCCCACCTTGAGAAAACAAGCAAAATATTTTTTATAATAAGCATAGATGAACTTAACAGAGTATGAAAGAAATTCTCAGGTGCTTGAGCAAATAGGAACACGAACACTGGATAGGTACAAACGGGACATTGTGACAGCCTGGAAGAGGAATTGGACCAGAGAGCAGCTAGGGGCTTAGATTTGATCACCTACACAAAGATGTGAGAGTGGACCTGGGGCTCTTGAGACGGAGAGTTGGAGGCTGGACCCATGCATAGAGCCCAGAATATACTCTAAGAGAAGGGACTGAAAACATCACCCATTAGAGTGGACGGTGAAAGAGAGAAAAAGGAAAATTACCTCTTTTTTGGGTGGGAGATATTTAAACTTTGGTCTATCCTTCAAATGGATTTGGAGTTAAGTTACAGTATCCTGATGGTTTAGGAAATTCTAAAATGAGAAATTAACATAAAAATGTATCTGAAGCTGTAACATGTTGGGTCACCTGATGGAAGGGAAATAAAACTGCTCAGGAGAAATGTGTCAATGATGCACAATGCACCATATTTTCTTGGGATTGGGATAAGGACGGAGAGTCTTGCTTAAGAACAAGATTAGAAAGAAAGCTGTAGAGGGCAGGGATTATTATCTCTTGTTCACTATTATTATCTCTTGTTCACTTCTACTGGCCAGCAGGTAGAACTGTGCCTGGCACTTAGGTGCCCAATATATATTTTCTAAACGAGTGAACACACAGGCGCATGCGTGTGTACAGACACAATCACACACACATGCAAGAAAATGAGTGAGTCAGACTGATTCAGCAAACAAGATTATCTAAGAACTTGAGATGATAGTGAATAATCTGTAAGAAATTGTAAAGTAAATATGTTTATAATAATCAAAAGGCAAGAAAATAGAAGCTATTGGTAAATAAGATATTTATAAAGAGGTAAAATTTTAAAATAGGATTTTTAGAGATGAAAAAATGTAGTTGCTAGATTTAAAATTTGAAGAGTAAGTTGAACAATAGGTTAGCTGGAGAGAAAATTAGCAAATGGAAGACATATTTGAATAAATAAACCAAATAATTGCAGAGAAACAGGAAAATAGAAAATAGGAAGGTGATAGTGGCAGACATTGAAAAATCATGTTCAACATACATTTAATTGCATACTCAGAAGGAGAGCAAAAGAGATGTACTAGAGAAAATTGAAGGCATGAACTAGAAATATTTGAAGGCATGATGACTGAGAATTTAGCAGAATTGATGAAAGACACGAAGTCTTGTTTTTTTATTTTATTTTTTTATTTTTATTTTTTACAAAGTCTTGTTTGTAAGAAGCACAATTAGTTTCAAACAGGAAAAGTAAAAATAAAATGCCAGACCACCAAAGAGGAAACTATTTTTTTTAAATTTTTTATTTATTTAATCATGAGAGACACACACACACACACAGAGGCAGAGACACAGGCAGAGGGAGAAGCAGGCTCCATGCAGGGAGCCCGATGTGGGACTCGATCCTAGGACTCCGGTATCACGCCCTGGGCTGAAGGCGGCGCTACACCGCTGAGCCACCTGGGCTGCCTAAGAGGAAATTATGTTAAAATCAACCAGTAAAAAAGGGCAGATTTATCCCATTAATGAAAGGTGCCACATATGAATGCATGGATGTAGGACAGCTTACATAATTAGCACATTTTCAGTAGCCACGTATTTTTAAAAGTGCTTTGGTAATATTATTTGTCCTAAGAGAAACATTTTCAAACAAATTACCTAATGAAGCTCTGATTAATGAGTATTAAAAATTATTATAAAAACTTTCAAATATGAGGGGCCCCTGAGTGGCTTAGTCAGTTAAACGACCCACTCTTGATTTCAGCTCAGGTCATGATCTCAGGGTCATGAGACTAGCCCCGCATGGGCTCTGTGCTGGGCATGGGGCCTGCTTGGGATTCTCTCTCTCCCTCTGCCCTCCCCTCCCCTTGTGTGCTCTCTCTCTCTAAAAAAAAACTTTTAAATGTGAAAAAAAATAGGAAAAATCGTTCAATAAACTCTCTATTCCCTTCACTCAGATTATCAGGATTTTGACATATTTGCTTCATCTACTCTCCCCTCTCCCTACTTTGCTGATTTAGTGTAAGGTACAATCTACACATAGCATCACTTCACCTCAATGAACTTTGGTATTCATTTCTCAAAGAAAAAAAGCTATATTCTCACAGTGTCATTCTCACAATAAACTTTGAAAATAATTCTTTGGTATCATCTAATAAGCAATTCATAATTACATTTCTCTGGTTTAAAAAAACTCTTTACCTGTTTTTTTTGTTTGTTTTTTTAGAATAAAGATTCAAACAAGTTTATGCATTTGTTGGTTGTCTCCCTTAAAACTCTTTTCACTTGAAGTCATCTCCTCAGTAGCTTTCTCCCCATGTCATTGACTCATGGCAAGTGCCCTGTAGGTTGCCCAAGTTCTGGATTTGTCTATTTGCTTTCTTTCAATGTTAAAATTGTTCCTCATTCCTACATACTTCCTGTAAATGAAAGTTAGTGCTACGGATATGATTTGATCCACATTCAAATTTTTGAAACAGATTATTTTCCAGGTCATCCTTTGTGTTTCCTGTTGTATCACATGTGGAGGCACAATGTCAGGTTGGCCCACTTGTTATAAAAACAGATCAGGGACACCTGGGTGGCTCAGATCATGATCTTAGGCTTCTGGGATCCAGCCCTGCTTCAAGTTCCCTGCTCAGTGGGGAGTCTGCTTCTCCCTCCCCCCAGCCTCAACTCATGCTTGTTTGCTCACTCTCTCTCTCTCTCTCTCTCTCTCAAATAAATAAATACAATTTTTTAAAAAAAGCTCCAAGATTGACCAGTGGTTTCTGGTGGTGAAGCCTGTTGCCTCCCATTGAAAAGTCCACCATCAAATTGTTAACTAATGGTTTCATTCATTAATGAGTAGTGCTTGAATCAGTGATTTCATTTGGGTTGCAAAATGGTGATATTCTAATGTTATCAATTCTTTGACGTTGATTAGCTGGACTACTTGAAGAAATTACTTTCTCTTGTATTGAATAAGACTTTCATAAATATTTCAATATGATGAAATATAATCTGATGTATTTCATTTCTATGAATGTATCTCTCTGTTTATCTTCAGAGTCAATATTTAGACTTATAATGGAGTCTTGGAGGCTTATCATAAGTTCAACTACATATTAATACTAGAGCTTCAAGTAGACTTTAACAGAACCCTAGTCTTGCCACTTGGTGTAGTGTTTTCCTCTGATTCCATCTTTAGAATTGTTCTAAATTTTGCAAATCCATCACTTTCCCTACTGAGATGCAAGGTGAAAAGCAATCATCCTTAGCTTATTGCCATAATGCTTATACAAAGGGATATGGAAACCAGATTAATTGGTTAGATTAGGGTCTATCATTTTTCTCTTTTACCTACCAGCTGTCTCCTCATAGAAGGAAATATCCAGCATCTTTGCACCACTGGTTCTGAAATAGCTCTGCAAACAGATGGTGACTTGAAGGAATCCCATAGTTCATCATTAATGTGGATGTCAAAATTTCTGAATATGTTGTGAGGAAATTGTTTAATTTTTTCCATTCTTAGGTGCTAACTCATTTAAAAAAATGCTGTAGGTTAGTGTTAGAAGCATCTTAGGGAAAGAAGTATGAAAAATATGGCAGACCTCTATTCAGAGAACTGATTTATTTTATGGTCTCAGCAAGTGCTGTTATGCATCGCTTGGATGTCTAAAGACAAACTTCGAAGAAACTCCACCATTCTTTGGTATCATCAATGTCCTTAAAAACAGGTGAATGGATGGGAGTTTCAAATGGTTCCAATGATGTCATGGAGAGTTGAGATAGGATAATGTTCTACAAAAAGTTTTTAGTGCATGGCAGGGAATTACCAAAAGTCAAGGGAATGGCTTTTTTTTTTTTTTTAAAGAAATTAAATGCTCCCAGATAAATACGAGGCTTTAAAATCAAAGTTCATGGATATTAAAACTGCATTGCTTACTTTTGTGGCAGTGTCTGCTCTTCCTTCCACTGGGCTTCCATCATACTGGTCATTTGTGAATCCTTAAATACGTCAGGAATTTTCTTGTCTCATGGCTTTTGCGTATACTGTTTTTTAGTTTAAAACGATTTTCCTCCAAAGCATGGTTTTGTCCCACATGTTATTTAGGTCAAATGTCACCTCCTTCGAGAAACTTTCTGTGGACATATCCTGTCACACTCTACCTTGCCCTGCTTTATTTAGTTCTTTACTGTACTCAAAATTCTTTACTTGCTTGTTTGTTTATGTCATTTTCATGAGAATGTGAGTTCTGCGAATATGTTTGCTGTATCAAGACGACTTAGGAAAGTGCGTGCAACGTGGCTAGCGCATACCTGAGTTAGAATGGTTTTTTGGTTCTGCGTTACAGAAAATGCAGCCAAGAGAGCCTTGAACTATAAGGACATTTATCTACACTTTAAAAGACTCCTAAAATGCTGACTGTCATGGGATTGGAGTGGAGTCTTAAGACTTTCACTCTCCATCTGAATTGCCCGTTTTCAGTGTTGTTCTTGGGTCCTTATGTTTTTTACTCTCAAACACAAGATGACTGCCTCAGTTCCAGGCATTAAGTTTATAATCTTGGCAGATAGAGAAAGAAAGAGGTCATCCCAGGAACCTTTGTTACTTTTTTATCAGGCAGTGGAGATATTTCCACAAACTCCCAGGTGACTTTTGCTTGGATGTCATTGAATAGAATTGTGTCATGTAGCCACTCCTAGCTGAAAAGGAGTCTGGAAGATGACTGTTCAAAACGTCCAAATGCTTTAGCAGAGGCAGGCAAAGGGGAAGAGAGTCTTGGGAATGGCCAATAGCATCTACCAAAGCAGTCAACACAAAGTCATTGAGTGAATGTTGACCAAAACGACAAGAGTTGCTTTAGCTCAGGAGTATAGTAAATGGCTAAATTCCTGTTTATCAATATTAACTTCTGTAAGGAATTTGAGTTTTTTGGACAGTTAACTAAACCTAAGGAGAGTGTAAGGACCTAGAATCAAATACAATGAAAAATAACAAATGAAATAAAATGATAAAAATGATAAAAGCAGGTAGTCATTGTGTGTGTGTGTTTAAGATTTTATTTAGTTATTTGAGAGAGAGATAGAAAGAGAAAGTGCAGTGGAGGTGGGGGAGAAGAGGGAGAGAGAATCTTAAGCAGACTCCTTGCTGAGCACAGAGCCCAACATGGGGCCTCCCTCCCAGGACTCTGAGATCCTGACATGAGCCAAAATCAAGAGTCGGACGTGTAACCGCCTGAACCACCTAGGCACTCCACGTAGGTATTGTTTACTAAGGACAAAACGTCCTGGGGGGGCCATACAGTCGAGTGATTAAATGAATCAGCGAACGTCAGTTTGGATTTTAGCTCATCTGAGTAAGTTACTTAATTCTTCCAAGCCTAGTTTTTCCAAGCCCTATTTTTCCATCATTAAAATTAAGATATTGAAGTCTTTATTTCATTCATGACAGTAAGTCTTCAGTGAAAAGACATGTGAGATAGGATAGACTAGCACTTGGCACTTTACTGGGAAAAAGTCCAAAATCTACATATAAAAAACTAAGTAAAAAAATAAATACAATTACTCTGATTTACTTTTCTTGATCTTAACTGTTCTTGAGAAAATAGTATTGTTTGGTGTAGTACTCAGCCTTTTTTAACCTCTCAAATATCGTCTGATTATGTCTCCGCGTTCCTCCTACGCTTACTTTCAAAATGGCAGAAAATACTCTAGTAGATTGTTGGACAGTGTCTTAAGGTAATTCTGCTTAAAAGAACAAATGGCTTGAATAGTTTAAATTATGAAATTTTATGAGACTAATATAAAACCGTGGTCTGTCCTTAGTTTTTTGTGGTTCATTAGTTACAGTGCTTAGGAGTTGAATGCCACCTGGGTAAGGACGCATTAGATTATTTTCTGCAGGCATGTCTATCTTGATATAGTGCTGACTCTGTTATTCTTGCATCTAATATATTCAAGTTGGCGTAGAAATGAAAGACATAATTCTCATTACATGTGCTAAGCCAGGCAGCAAGGGAAACAAGCCTGACTAAATGCTTGGATTTCACCCAGTGGTGCAGCAAACTAATGTTGTTTCTGAAAATGAAAACTGTGTCTGTATTTGTCAGCTGGAAATGTCCAGGGCTTTAGAGAAAGTATGCAATAAATGGAGGACACTGTTCACTAAGTTAAACCCCTTTAACTCAAAGGCATGGAAATGAAGTTCTCTATGAATAATAAAAGGTGCTTGTGTTAATAACATAGAACACTTTGGTGATTTTATGCTGAAGGACACATTGTATGACATTTTTATTTTAACACGATGCATTCCTTGGCAGCAGCAGCTGACAAAATTAGATGGATATTTTTTTTTTTTAAGTTTCAGAAACTGTTCAAATAGCTCCTGTGGGTCAATTGTGTTGTCTATAGTTTAGAAATTGGCATCACTCAGAGTTTTAGTTGTCTGTCTTTCATTATCATGAACTTTGAACTTGATCTATTTTTTTCTGTGATCAAAAACATTAACCCAATGTATTTTATTTGGTTAGAATTATTCTTATTTTAAGTACTAACCCGACTTTGAAATAATCACAATTATCCATTTCTATTTCCTGTTCTGCTTAAAAGCTTTCCCATCTTGTTTCTCACTGTCTGGTTCCCCATTTAGTAAGCTTGTAAAATGCATGATTATTTATTAGAATACGTGGTGGCTCAAATGCCTCTTATTGATTACCTGTTAGAAAACTAGCAGATTTTATGACGTCACAATGAAAATTGGTTTCCATAAAAATTCCTAATGTTTCCCTCAAGTACAGAACAATGTCACAAATGACTATTGTATGAGAATAATTAATTGTGCATTAGTAGCTCACACAGTCAATAGGATTAAGACTTCAACTATTTCCTCAGGCAATTTTCATCTCATATTAATTTAATAAATATTTTCTCTTAATGTACCTAAAATCTTTTTTCCTAAATAGTCTGGGGTTTCGTGCAAAATTACTGACACAAGGAACCTTTCTAACCAGAATACGGAAAAGCACAAATGTTTTTTGACATCTGTAGAAAGAGTTCCAAATTTTACCTGTCATGGAATATCATAAGGCACTCATGGACTTATCGTTACTGGTTGCCCATTCAGTCTGGAAGCTTCAGAGTAAGTATATGGAGTAAATGATTAATGTGGCTCATCTCCAGGGCTTTGGAGCTTATCGCAAGTTAAGATCAATATAATTACAGTGTGTCTGACTTTCAGTTGCGGCCTTTGGTGTGAAGGATTGTGGGGATTAATATGACTTTGGTAGTAGTGTCTCTATACACTTAGATTTTAGCAGGATTCACCAAAAACTATAGTGTATGGTGAGGCTAAGGAGTGGTTGTCGTAAGGACTCAGTCTGGGCACATATTTAGTCACCTGTCTTCAATCAGCAAACGTTAGTTGAGCATCTACAGTCACGTATGAACTCACTGACCCTGGCACTCTCCTAGGACTCCTCTAGAAGTCCTTTCTCATGATGAATTCACGAAGTGTTTATTTGGGAACTTGTGGTGAATTGTGTCTGAGTCAGATGCTTTAGTCTTTTCCCCTTTACTCTAGTTGATAGGAAAGTCACAGGAAGAAGTAACAGTGGGGCACCTGGGTGGGCCAGTTGGTTGTGTCTGCCTGCAGCTCAGGTCATGATCCCGGGGTCCTGGGATGGAGCCCCACACTGGGCTCCCAGCTCTGCGGGGTGCCTGTTTCCCACCCCCCAGCTCCCACCCCTGCTCTCTTTCTCCCCCTGCTTATGCTCTTTCTCTCAAATAAATAAATAAATAAAATTAAAAAAAAAAAGAAATAGGTAAAAATTATTGTATATGGTATGAACATGAGTTTTGAGATCAAATACTTTTGCAGATTTGAAGATTTGGGAGTTGCATTTCAATTCTCCTTTAACATTTCAAGAAATATGCATGGGCATAGAATCAACTACATTTTAAGTCCTTAAGAAAAAAATAAAGATTAAAAAAATCAGAATGCCAATGTCCTTCCCAATCTTTTTCTTGTCAATGGGCTGTTTGCAGCAGCTACTACAAAGCCCCGTTCCGACACATCTTACCTCTCGCAGCTCATTACCTTAGAGAATGTTCTAGGCTCTGCCAAAGGGACCCAATCATCTTTTGAGGTCCTTGGCTGACACTTTACTTTGGATGCAGTTGTCCCTTTCTACAACCCAAAATGATCTTTTCTTTCCTGAGCTCAGATTTCTATTTTTCTGGCAACCCTGCTCTGAGACAAAGACCTGGGCCTCCTCCTTGTCCTTGTGGGTCTATACGAGCCCCCGAAGAAGCCAACGTTGATGAACATAAATTTGAAAATGTATTTATTACGTACTCTTCATGACTAAGAAAAAACCTGATGAGTTCAGATATTCTTTCAATAATTGACATTAACTCTCTGGTGAGGTATTTTGGTTTCACCAGCTTTTTTTTTTCTTCTTTTTTTTTTTGTTTTAGTACTTATTTATCTTAGAGTTTTGAAGATCTTACAGAGAAAATTTAATCTTTTAAAAAAATCTTATCTGAGATTTTATTTTATTTTATTTTTTTATCTGAGATTTTAAATATCTCCACGTCAACTCTGAAAAGAGAATCTTTTTAGAAAATGGCCTACCTGTTTTTTGCCTATGCGCGCCAGAAGTCCATTAAAATGATATCAGGAATGAACACGAAGAGCCAAGTTTCCAGGGGCTTGCTGTTGTGCCACAGGAGCCAAAACATAGCATTTTAAAATGAAACAGATTTATTTAGTAATAAGATAAACAGAACAATAGGAGTCTCAGCAGGAGATAAGCAGGTGGCACTGAACTGTGCGATCGCTGCGGGAGATGAAGGTGATGATGCTGCTAAATCACAAATATCATCAGTGTGGAGCTATGACAACGCATCACACTCCCGGAGAGGGCAGAGCGAGTTAAGATGTCCTAGAAAGTGGTGTCGCTTGCTTGCCGCACATCCTTGGCCACAAAGTATTGGCTGCAATCGTCGGTTGGGAAGTACGGTCGGTACCTTTTAGGTTTACTTTTTTTATAACAGGTTATTCAGCTGTAATTTCCACGCCATACATTTTACCCATTTAAAGTTCACAGTTTAACCGTTTTATTATATTCGCAGAGTTGGGCACGATTTTTAGGACCTTAGCATCAGCAACCCTGTGCCACTCTGGCACCCCAGTCATTCCCAGTTCCTCCCACCTTCCCGGCCCCAGACGATGGCTGAGCCACTTCTTGTCTCTATGGATTTGCCCCTTGGGAGCTTCCTTATCACCGACCCGCACAGCTTGCGGCCTTCTGGAACTGGCTTCCTTCACCTGAGGTTTCCAAGGCTCAGGGAGGAGCTAGAAGGGAGCATGGGGGGGGGGGGGGGGCGTGCCTCCGGGCAGAGCCCCAAGTCCTCCAAGGGAAGCGGTGGACGTGTGACCCTGATACACAAGCCGCACGCTAGAAGCCTGGGGACACAGCACCCGGGCCTGGGGGCTTCCGAGCCCTGCGGCTGACGCTCCCGGCTCCAGCTCTGCTCCAGGGCAGCCCCCGGCTTCAGGCAGGTGCAGCCCCCGGGTTCGGGCAGGTGCAGCTCCAGGGTTCGGGCAGGTGCAGCCCCCGAGTTCGGGCAGGTGCAGCTCCAGGGTTCGGGCAGGTGCAGCCCCCGAGTTCGGGCAGGTGCAGCTCCAGGGTTCGGGCAGGTGCAGCTCCAGGGTTCGGGCAGGTGCAGCCCCCGGGTTCTGGCAGGTGCAGCCACCGGGTTTGGGCAGGTGCAGCCCCCCCGCCCCCCCCCCAAGACTGCCGTGGCGCTGCTCCCTGCCCACCTGTGCCAGGCGCGGCCCGACTGGAAGCAGCGTCCCGGAGAGACCCGCTGAGGTCACGGCTCACCCGGGGGGCACCTAAGTATACCGGGTTCCAGAATCACTTGGGGGCCGGTTCACCTTCGCGGAGCCTGGGGACTCTCCCACCTTTGGCCTGAATGCTGCCCTCCGTGCTCGTCCCTCCCTAAAGTGGGGAGACCCGGGCGAGTTCTCGTCGTGGGGAGTCGAGGCCCCAGGCCTCCGCTCCCACCGTGCAGACTCCCGTCCCTGACTGAGGCCCCTGTAGCATAAACTAGCACTGTATTCCTTTGTGCGGCCAAAGAATATTCTGTGTGGCCACGTCTCGTTCACCACCTTCTTTCTTGTTTAGAGTGGATGATCTTGCTTGGCTTTGAGCATCCAAAGGCCTGGGTTTGGTTTAGGAAAAGCATGAATAAGTGCGAGGAGAACAAAGATCATATTTGACTGTTCACGTTCAAAAATAAGATTTTGCTGATTTGGAAACCGAGCTATTATCTTCAGAAAGGGTTGTCCGAGTTCACTTCTCTTTCTTTCCGCCTTATCAAGATCTAGGCCTGCTGGGCCAGGAGGTGGGCCCCCGAGGTGGGCAGGCCCGCCCTCTCCCGCCCTGGGCAGAGAAGCACAGGGAGGCCCGGGAGGGGGCAACGTCCAGGGCAGGGGGGTGGGGTGGGGTGGTGGTGGTGGTGGTGGTGGCTGCTAGAGCTGCGCCACCTTCCCCGCTCGTTGTTAGGCCCCTAGAAAGAGGCTGTCTCTCGAGTTCTTCCTCCTTAAACCTTGGGCACAGCCACAGGAACGTAAACTTGATAACAAAACGGGTTGAGGTCGTGTAGGGATCTGAAGTTCGGAGCCCTCCTGTGCAGTGGGTCCTGGAGCTCTAGCCAGCTCGCCCAAAGATCCTCCCGGTGGAGGGGCCCCATGGGCTAGGAACCCCATGGAAGGTGAAGCCGAGGGTCTGGGGCCTGCAGCAGCCAGAGCTGAATGAGCACAAGCCGGGCAGAGGGATCTGGACCCACGAGTGCCAGTCACCTGCCGCTGTGCGAAGCACCACGCTGATACACTCATATGGACTGGTTCTCACGGAACTGCTTTAACTACTGGATGAGGCTAAACTTTATACACCATTGGACATTTATCCTAATATCCATCCATCCATCCATCCATCTGTCTATCTATCATCTAACAGTACCCATGCGCATACTTTTGCTTACCCCCTGGGTAGAAACCTAGACTGGAGGCATCACAGATGAAATAAAGAAATTATTTATTTCTTTATAATAATAATTATTTTTATCTGCATATCGGATATATGGTGATATTTAACGTTTGTGACTCATCTACACGCTTACAGCTATCATCTCTTACTAGGATACAGCATAGTTCTGGTACTAATCAAAGTTCCCTTACCAGGTATTCTGAAACTTTGTGGGGATGTAGCCCACGAAAACCCGCGCACTCTGTTCTGTCTTTATATTTTCCCCGTTCATTTACTAATCGTTGTCCCTAGCTGTCTAGAGCCTAAAGAAACAGGTGGCTGGCAGTGCTGGTGGCCTGGGTATGAGAAGGGGATTTCAAATGAGATAGCTCTCCATTCGGAGGCTGGCTCTTCATGTCCATAACACTCTGAGGATACTATTTAGATTTTTATTTTTATTTTTTTTAGTTTTTAATTTTTTTTTAGATTTTTTTTTTTAGACTGCATTTCTGTCTTGTATTATTTCTCATCCATCCAGGTTAAGTTTCTCCATCTTATTCAGTTTCCATTAGATATTTGTTGGGTTTTGGTTGAGCAATCATCTTTTTGAAACGGGGAGTATATTGATTCATCTAAATACCCGGTATGGCATCTGCTCGGCACAAGGTCTTTCTTGAATGGGATACAAGACTGACTATGGACTTTCGGCTCCATCGGTGGAGATTGATGGTCTAGCTTGGGATCCTCACAGTTTTCAAAGCAGTGGAGATTCACTGGGACCAATAGGGTGGTGATTGTATTAGTTTGTTACAGCCGCCGTAACAAAGGACCACAGACTGGTTGACTTAAACAACAGAAATCTACTTTTTCACAGTCCTGGAGGCTTCAAGTGTGAAATCAAAGTGTCGGCATGGTTGGTTTCTTCCAAGGCCTCTCTCTCCTTTTCATTAACATGGTTTTTTTCCTCTATGTCTGTGTTCTTTCTCCTCTTCTTATAAGAACGCTAGTCCTCATGGATTAGGGCCCCCCCATAATCTTAAGCTAATCACATCTTTAAAGACTCTGTCTCCAAATACATTGCATTCTGAGGTACTAGCGCTGGGATTTCAACATACGGATTTGGGAAGGACACGATTCAGCCCGTAGCAGAGGCCTTCACTGAGTTTTACCCCTGGGGATAACTGCCATCCTTGTTTTACTCTCTGGGTACACTAAGTTATTTTGGGATTCTTGCAGGCTTTGCTCTGCCTATGTCTCCAGCCCAAACGCTCTAAGTGATAATCCTTCCCAAACAAATCTTACACTGTTTTTAGTGGAAAGTTCTTGCAGCTCCAGCTGGAAATGAATGCCACAGCCCTCCTGAATGTGTATCTGTTTCAAGAGAAAGCCAGCATCCCCTTTTATAGCCTCCTCACGTATGTAAGCTGGACTGTTTTGGTTTTGAAAGACTGGATTTATAAACGTAAGTCCTTTCTCCTTCCATCTTCCAGAAATTTGTGAAAATATCAGACTTCCAAATCCTTAGAAAGCATCCCTTCTGACTCCACCGTGCCATGGGTTTTGTTCTCCTCTTCTTTTGTCTGTTTACCTTTGTAATCTCGAAGGGAGTTGGGAGGGAGAAGAGGAATATGTGTGCTTTGTATGGCACGTTGAACTACAAGTTAACTATAAAATTTTATATACACAGTTGAGAGTTAACAATAACCTGGCTTGATCTCTTGGAGTCCTGGAGGTTGTCATTGACACGTTCAAGGTGATGATCATGATGAGAGCTTTTAGGAGGCAAAGAGGTTGGGTATGTGATTTAGATATGGTGCCTGGCTCACAGCAGACTCTGAAAATGTTAGTTTATTTGTCCAGAGCTAAGTCCTATAGTATTTTTAAGCTCCAGGCAACTGTGGCCACAGCATAATTATGCCATCCAGCAAACTGCAATGTCCATTCATTCTCCTTCCCAAAGTGCTTTTGTGTATAGTTCTGTCTGCTGCGGGCTTATTTTCAGGTTACTAGTATACAGAAGTCCTCTCCTAAGGATTCACTTATATTAAAAATATTAATTATATTATATTATCATGTATTTATGTTATATATTAAAAGTAATAAAAGTTCTGAGATGGGGTCTTGCAAGACACTGTTAAGTAGAATATGTCCAATTGCTTTTTCCTTATACAACTATATCCCTTTCAGTTGATTAAATATATTATTTGTGGCAATTGAACATAAGGACAAATGCCCCATTTAGTAATGTTTCATAGGCTGGTCATACTTACTTCATATTGTTTCAACGTTCAGGGATTTTGCAAAATTGAGAATTGTGGACTCGTGGTATAATAAAACCCTTCCAATGCTCTTGTGCCATGTTTGTTTCATTTGCCTCTTTTGCTTTTTTTTCTCTGTTACCCTTTACTTTCTGATGTGTCTCGTGGGCTTGAACTACAAATCTGAATACAGAGGGTGGATTTGGTACATCAGATATTTTTATGTGCCCTCATCACTGATCTGCTGCGATATGTGGCTCCTCTTTCCACACCAGTTCATAATCCTAGGTGAGGGAGAGAGCTGTGTTCAGGGTCATCGAATTTCACAAGAAGGGAGAGTTGGATGAAAGCTCAAAGCACATTATCTGTTAGTTTTTAAAACCCTGAGCATTTCAAGGGAAACATAATCCATATGTATCTCATCTGTTTACAACTTTCCTTATCAAAATGTTATGCTGTTGAGCCCAGAGGTGCCCGGGATGTCAGTTAAGCCTTTTGAAGACTCCTCATTTAATTGCGTAACAGGATATCATGCTTTGGCAAGAAAAAGTAACTCTGTCCCTCCTAAATTCTGTATCTCTCAAGATTTAGTTGTCTTTATCATCCCCAAATCAAGAGATTTAAGACGTAGATTTATTTTAAATTATTATTAAAAATGAGCTAATGCCACTATAGGTCTATAAATAAGAAAGGGGGGGGGAGAGAGAGAGAGAGAAAGAGAGAGAGAGAGAGAGAGAGACTCTCACTACTGTGTTGACTTGGAAGTCTTAAGGGGAAAGGAGAAGACTGTAGAAAAATAACTTTTTTTTTAACAAAGAAATTAACTCTTCAATTTCTAGGGATGCAGATCTTATTGAAGTTGGAGGGTCCTGTTTAATAAGTGGAAATAGTGCTAGAAGGACCTTAAAAAAATCATGGTAAATGATTTTACTGGTGGCTCAGAGGTTTAACGCCGTCTTCAGCCCAGGGCGTGATCCTGGAGACCTGGGATCAAATCCCACATTGGGGTCCCTGCATGGAGCCTGCTTCTCCTTCTGCCTGTGTCTCTGCCTTTCTCTCTGTATCTCTCATGAATAAATAAATACAATCTTTAAAAAAAATCATGGTAAAATCAACAAGATTTGCCTGTGTTATAATTCAAAACTGATTTGTAATAGTTTGAATACCCACCCACTTTGTGTTTTCTGATGTTAAGTAAGACATGAGGTGTAGATGAAAGATATCCTGTGGTCATTGGGATTGCTTCCAAAAGGATTCTCTCATATTGGCTGCGTTTTACTGCCAATGCAATAAAAAAAAAAAAAAAAAAAAAAAAAAAAAGAATTAGAATTCTAGGAAACTAGTGGTCAGCTTTCAAATTTCTGTAATTAAACTGTAAATTTAGTCCACTCTTGATACTTTTCTTAGGCATAAATAACATAAAATCTTTCAAATCGTAATGATAACATATGTGAATGAGATATATGGAACACAGATTGTTTTACATAGATTAAATCAGGGTAAAAAAGATGTTATCTAAAATTTTAAATATTAAAATAAAATTCCCAATAGTGGTGATAACTAGTTATCAGGCGACGTTTATAAAACTTTAATTTTATTGTTTTAGCCACTAGAATAGTTCCTGCGTATGAATAGTTCCTGTATGTGTACAGTTTACAAAAATGGGATTTCAACTAAGTGAGATCTTTTTTTAAAAGATCTGTTCTTTCTGGACAAATCTTCAAGATTCAAATGATGCAGAGTCCAACACAGAATTCATTTGCCTGACTTTCTTCTTGCATTCAGGCTTTCCCAGTTCTGCACGAGTATTCATTTCAGCCCTACCATGTGACGTGGGGGCATTAAGCAACCTCTCTGAGCCTGGTTCTTAACATATAAAAAAGGAGGGTAAGAACTACATGCCTCACAGAATGTTGGGGAGATGAAATATGATTTCCAGTGTATACTGCCTGGATCATTGATGCAATTACTCATAATGATGGCAACAAGATTCCTCACTCAGAATAATTTCTTTATTTTTATTTAAGTATAGTTGACATGCAGTGTTACATTACTTTCAAGTGCATGAAGTAGTGATTCAACTTTTTTATATATTATGCTATGCTCACCACAAGTGTAGCTGCCACCTGTCATCGCATGCTATTCCAATACCATTGACTATATTCCCTATGCTGTACCTTTTATCCCCTTGACTTATTCCGCCCATGACTGGAAACCTCTATCTCCCACTCCCCCTCACCCCAGAATGATTTCAATAGTTATATTTGTTCTATCGCTGCACATACTTTGTTATCTGAAAGTCATACCATTTATCTGAGAGCGGAGTATCATTTTTGTATTCCTTTCCAGAGATTTTTTTAAGTACCTGTTGATTGTTTTTACTTTATCAGTGATTTTTAAAAAAATAGCTTCTGTGATAGAATCAAACCGAATTTATCATCATGATGAATAGATTCCAATATAGACTGGAAGGCAATACCATTTTTAAGAGTATCATTTCCATATCCCTGGGTTGTAGCACAAAGAGATGAGCCTCGGCGTTCCCTGTCAACGTTGCATGAGTTCCAAGAAGTGAAGGCCCTTTCCTCCTCTCATAACCAAAGGACCATTTAAAAGGAAGTGTTAAAGTGAGAATTTTTCTTTTTATAAAAGTAAAGGAAGAGAAAAAATCAAATAAAAAATTGCTGCCAAGGGAGAAAGAGAATTGGAGAACTGTGACAAATCCCTCTGGGGTCCAGATTGTTGGCGCAATGAGGAGAGGTTAGAGTGAATGGAACAATAGGAAATCAGTCATGAGCCTGAAGCTAATCATTTGGCTTCTGAACAAAACGGGGGGAAGAACCAATATTTTAGAAAGGGTAGAAAGCCCAGGGAGCTGGTGCAGAAGTAAGTACCTTTATTCAAGAACAAAAAGTCAAAGAGAATTAATAGATGATTTACTGGAACCTGTCTGGCATCTGAGAAAGACTTAACATGTTATAAAGAGGTTTCCTTTCCCAGATAGTTGAAACAATGTTAAAAAAGTACTGCCTTTAAGAAAATATTTGATAATATATTTTCAGCCTTTTGAACATATTGTTCCGTTTCCTTCACAATTATAAACACAGGGTTCTTTCTCAATCCAATGAGTATCTGACTGTGTAGTTTTCAGTATACTTCGAGTTCGCCATTTTCCCCCTCAAATGAATTGCATTAATTGTAGTAGAGCTGGGTGTGCGCTTTTATTTTCCATTTCCTATACCACGTGACAGGAAATGTAATAAAATTTTTAAATGATTGCCTAATAATAAATAAACATAACTGGTGTTTAAAAGGCTGCACTGCTATCAGCTAATGTGAAATGTGTTATGAATCTGGGTTCTATGTGGGCAGGTGTCTTGGAGGGGTCGGCATGGGATGTAGGGAAGGGTGGGTTGAATGAAAGTTGAAGAATCCCTTTAAGTGGGTCCCTAATGTAGTATAAAGCTCCTTTCCTACAAAATAATTGAGAGAATTTCTTGCCGGATTTGGAAATCAACATTTTTCAGCTGCCCATTAAGTGAGATTTTTCATTATACTAGTAAATAAAATAATTGGGAAAAGGCAGGTAGAGAGGATATTTAAGTATCTGACTAGGAAAACGTAGGGAAAGTCAGTGCTGAAAATATCAGATTTATGAAAAAGTGGTCTTTTTCTTGTTGCTCAAGATGGGGCGCCCAAACACACATACGTAACACAAAAAATACCTCTCTAATAAAAAAGTCTTAGGTAAATGGGAATCAAAGGTTAAAGTAAAAAGAAATTTTATTTTTGATATCAAAAAAGATAGAATCTCATCAAATGAAACAACACAAAAATTACAAGTAAGGAAATAAAACTCACGTGTAATTCCAATATGCAGAGATAATTACTGTTAATACTTTGAGGTCTTGGTGTACTTCCTTCTAATCTTTATTTTATGCATAAATATACATATATTTGTATAATTATGCTCCCATCGTACACATTATTTCATTACCTATTTCAGATCTTAATATATCACACAAGATTGTTCCCGCCTGGCTCCTTTCTGGGAAAATTTAATTCTGGGCTCCTCAGTCTGCTTTGTCAGGAATCAGTTTTGTCCTTAATGATACTCTAACCAGTCTCAGGAGAAAAGTGCATGTTAAAATTCCGTCATAACAGGAATATTTATTAAGATGGGGTGAATATTTTTTCCCCAAAAAATCCATTCATTCAGCATTACATTCTCGATTCGCGGAGTGCAAGGATGAGACTCTGGGACCCTCAGGGCACAGGATTGGACTTGACATGGAGTAAGAAGAGCTCATGTTTGCTGAACTACCTACATGGTATATAAATGGTTCTTTTAGAGGAAGGACAAATGCAGAATGTCTTTCCTTTTGGAAGCTAGAGAAAACTTTTGTGCATTTGGCAATTCCTGAACAAAAAGCGTCATTGCCTTACTTGCCCGATATTTTCCTAAGTACAGAATTTACAGTACGTATATAGCATAATGCATATCTCGTTTCTAGGATCTATACCTATATATACACTGTAAAAGTATGTACAGGAAAAAGCTAAATTTGACTTAAAGAAAAATGTTAAGTAAATGATGGGACACAAGAGTGATGAGGATATGGCAAAAACTATGATGGTTGAACCTGAATGACAAATGTTTAGAAACACAGATTTCCACTAGATTTCTTGGACCAAGCAAAGGGTGTGAGTGCTTTTCCTACTTACTTTGTTCCTTTATGTAGGAGGAGTTACTTAGTGTATGTAGGTATATTATTCCAGATGGAAAATATTCTTTGTTCCGGGTTATGCTCATATTACCGTTCAGCAGATCCCAAGGGCCATTTTCAATCTCCTCTGAGGATTCAACAAGTTATTGTCAACATCTTTTCAAGCACCATTTGCTGTTCCCTTGTTTTTTATTTGTTAATTATGATGCTGTAATTGCGTTTGCCTTTTCATCAAGAATTGCCATGTAAGTGTTCTATGGGAAAGCTGCGATGGTTTTAGGAGTTTATTTTTTTTTTATTTATTTTTTAAATTTTTTTGGTTCTAGGAGTTTAAAATATTTAGCCACGTATTACAGGGTCATACGTTCTAATTTGTGTTTTGCATTTAACAAGCTATTAGAGGAGTGTCTGGGTGGCTCAGATGGTTGAAATGCCCCAACTCTTGGTTCCCACTCATGTTGTGATCTCATGGGTCATGCTCTGCTTGAACAATTCTCTCCCTCTGCCCCTCTCCCATTTGCACACACACACTCTCTTGCTCTAAAAGAAAGAAAGAAATCTTAAAAAAAAAAAAAAACCCAAGCTATTAGATTGAAGATAGATAGCTCTGCTGTTGATAAAGTGAAATAGATAATCTCTCTAGGGTTACTTACAGTTCTAAAAATTTTTCTTTGTTCATGGATGTCTGATTCCTGTGTTTAAATAGATTATGAGGTTAGGGCACTTGGGTGGCTCAGTGGTTGAGCATCTGCCTTTGGCTCAGGTGGTGATCCTGGGGCCCTGGGATCAAGTCCCGCATTGGGCTCCCCACAGGGACCTGCTTCTCCCTCTGCCTGTGTCTCTGCCTCTCTCTCTGTGTCTCTCATGAGTAAAGACATTAAATCTTAAAAAAAAAAAAGAGAGAGAGATTATGAAGTTAAAGTTGTCCTCCTTTGTACTCTATGGTCAGCCACACTGAGCTCCTTAGAGTTCTCAGATTGTCACTATGATCTGTGTGATTTCCAGTGTGCTCCATTTGCCCTGATCTGTGAATATTAGAGTGAAACTCCACTATCTAGAGCATAGTTTTAGATGTGAGACATTAAACAAGAAATGCACAATGACCCTGCCCTTCCATTCCCTGCTATGGAAGGTTCATTCTTAGACTCTGAGATAGCAATCAGGGTTATAATTAACCCTAAAGATTTTAATTCCCTGGCAGGGGAAGGGGTCTCTTCCAATTTCCACACTCAAATCTGAAGCGTTGATGTGAAACTTTTGGTGTTATTCAGTGTAATTGTTGTGTGCACAGAAGATTATTCACAAGTTTGCTTTGGGTTTACAAAATTCATAATACCTAGTTCTTTGTTCGGCTTTTAAGTTTAGCTTACGTATCCTCTCAGTTAGTTTATATGTCTAGAAAATGTTACTCACATTCAAAGATTCTTGAATAACATTTGGTCTATAATCGAAACATTCAGATATTATAAAGTGCCTTTATATATTTGATTACTTTCTTTATACATGTTCCTTCGACTTAATGATACTTCCCAAACACTATTTTTTATGACTCTAGTAAGTTAAACTTAGAGATATGGTGAACCTAGATTCTCAATGCTTTGTATAAACTTAGTAATATACCAACCTAAAATCATAAGCCTAAATCAGTCATTCAGCTATATATTTTAAGTTGGAATCACAACACTGGCACTCTAGTAGGCCTAATTCTTTCCAACATTAAAAGTACAGAAAATACCAAATATGGACAGACTCCTTCCTAACACAAAATATTAATATCATGGTTTTGATTTTCTGAAACATTTCCATACTTAGTTTCAAGTCCTTGAGTTTGAAAAACATGAATTCCCTAAGTCAGACCATCCCAGTTAACTATGTGTAGACATTTGCATTGACTCACTGGTCAGAGTCAGTGGGAGACCTTGAGGGGACACACTGAGCCACATGTGTAGTTGCTAAACCAGTAACTCAGTGACCCACAGGATGATCATACAGCCCATGGCCCTGGGTTCGAGTTTCACAGATTGCTTAATTCTTTGATGTGTTCAGAGAAGTCTACAAGCTCTAATCACGATAATAATTTGATGTTACATTTCTTTGTCTTCTGAGATACGAACATGTCTTTCCCTTCTGACTTGCTTTTGAACTTAATGAGTTACTGAGGCATAAAATGTCTCCTTGAAACAAATTTAAAGATTTAAATTTGACAAAAGTTTAGAATCCTTAGTTTTGCTATCTTTAGCTCCTCACAAATATTAAAATAGATATCTGGTTGGCATTGGATATTTATCATGTTTTTGTTGGACTTGCAGTGCCAACTTAAGAGATCTGTGACTAGGAAGGAAAGCCCCAGTCTGAGTTTTATGGACTTTCCTCAACATAGTGAAATAGCCTTTAGAATGCTCCTACTTAGGGTCAGATATGATTAACTCTGGATATTGTGTTCATCCTAATCACTTAGACCTTTACTTCTTGGGGTAGTATAGGGTTCAGACCGGGGCTAGGACCAATCCTGGGAGTAAGAAAAAAAAATAGGATTAAACTGAGGCTACGTAGAAGCACACTGTGTAGCTGAGTTACTGGTCCTACATCAGGGCAACATGACACTTCCTTTCCCCTTGTTTCTTTTTTTCTTTCTTTCTTTCTTTCTTTCTTTTTTTTTTTTGATACCCATTGTTTCTTTAGAATGAACTAATTAGAAAAAAAAATAAAGATGTCAAAATAATAGAAAATGTTGTAATTTCCTAGACTCCTCTTGATGCTCAGTAAATCTTAGTAGGATTATGAAGCCTTATTTTGCTTTAACAGTAATTAGCTGATTTACACATTAAGATGTTGCTTTGGGGTGTGGATGGGAGCTAATTTTTTTTTTAAGGTTTATTTATTTTATCGAGAGAGAGAGTGTGTGTGGGAGTGAGGGGAGGGGCAGAGGAGAAGAGAGACTCTCAAGCAGACTCCCTGCTAAGCATGGAGCCCAACTCAGGGCTTGATCTCAAGACGCATGAGATCATGATCTGAGTCAAAACCAAGAGTTGGATGCTTGAGCGATTAAAGCCACCCAGGTGCCCCTAAGTTTAATTATTTTTTGATGATGGCATTGGATTTTCCTCTATGCGTTTGGAAGATGGTTAGTATGGGTTGGATTTAGTCTGAGGTTGTGGAGGGAACAGCTGACCTGAGGCAGAGACATCCAGCCTTGGTTGTCCAAGCATCAGGCCACTCAGCCAGACTCTGTAATGAAACCATCCAGTCCATCAGAACACAACTCTTTGTCTAGCATGATTGTTCTTCCCTCTTATAGTTTTCTATTTACTTTATGCTTCTGCCTTCTTTGATTTTTTTTTGTTATTGTTGTTGACTGATAAGATGTCATTTTTAGATATCAACTTGCAAAATTTGTCTTTTCTAATTTGGTACAAATTCACAGCCATTCCATGCCATCCCCTATGCTTAAGAGAAAATATTTTCTATTTTATTCAACAGTTTTGATGTCTTTGGATTCACAATTCATAAACATAGGAAAAATAGGACGTGTAAGTACAGCCTCCACCGCAGTGTACAAATCTAAGACTTTCTTCTTAATGTGGAAAACATTTTGTTCTAATAGAAGGTAAGGCTTCATTTCAAGGGCACTCTCTGGGTGATGCAGATTCTTGGATTCCTCTGTGTTTTGTTGAAATTCATTATGTGCCTGAATGACTAAAGGGAGAATGGATGTTTTTATATTCCTCAATGGATGTCAGTTGTAATCAAGTTCAAGTAGCAAACAAAGTTCAGAGTGAATGAACACAAGGGTGTCTTCTATCAGTGGCATCTTCATTTTTGAGCTATTGTGCCATTCACAATAAAAGCAACAGACAGACTCTGTTGTAAGCAAACACTGAATATCTCAGTTTGGTTCATTCACATTATTGTGGATGTATCATTAACATAGGAGTGACCTGGAAGGGAGCCAGTTTCTCTGTTCTGTATCTAAAAATGGATGACTGTAGTGCTGAGAATACTGTGAAACCCATGTGGAAAATCATTTATTTTGGAAGGAGACAGTGTAAAAGGCTGAAAATTCTCAATCTAGATATTAGACAGAAAATGATTGAGGACTTGTTTGCAAAGCCTCTTTGATTTACGGACTAGTTTTCTTTCCCTGGTCTTTTCAAACGAATGATATTTTGCTCATTTTTTTGGTGGGTACATTATCACTGATATCAATAAGCATCAAAAGCAAACATGAACTTTATACCATTTTCTTTCCCAGAGAAGACTCTTTGTAAGAAAATTAACCTGCTGTGTGAAAAGGGAAATAGTGTTCCCTGAAAAATATTAAGACATTATGGAATCTGGGAAGAGTAAATAAGTAAGGTTGAGATTCTAAACCTGAGGTCAGGACCTGAGCTTCCTTGTTCCGTCTCTCTTTCTCTGTGTGTGTTTTCTCCATTATTCTATCTCTGAGTCAGCTTCCTGGGCTTATTCATCCCGAAGGTGGACCTATCTGGCCACCTCATGTTGACCTTACATGATCTTTTATGCTAATGTCTACATCCAAGGGGCTCAGGCTCCCAGGACCTCAAATCCAAAAGCCTTATAGGTAAATCTGATTGATTATTAGTAAACCACTGGCTGGACTTAGTTCAGAGTCCCATTCCTGACTAACCAGACAGGTTCAAGGATTGTGGAGCAAGCTCACGTAGCCTAGGATGTGGTAGGCTCTAATGAAGCAGCTGTGGTTGGAGCAGCCGGTGGTAAGCGTGTCTCTCATAGTCTCATGGTGTGTTTAAATCAATGGCCTTAAGGCTTTTTCCACCGTGTTCCAGAGGAAGAAATAATTTGTTTTCCATTCTGTCCCAGCATTCATCTATGTGTTAATTCCTTTGTTTTCCATGTTCAAAGTCTGGGACAGTCTTTATTGGAGCTTGAAATCTCACTGTGCTGCACCTTAATCGGAAGTGGACTGTGTGCAAATGGGCAGCAAGAGTGGAGGACACCTAGCAGGTGCCATCCGAGCTGCACTGGGAACCCTGCTCGCCTGCTCCCAGTGCGCAGGCACACGCGCACGCACGTGCACACATATGTACTAATTCTTGTACCTCCTCTTCCTACACCGGGTACAATCTAGCATTCCCTTTTCTATTTCTTTCTATTCCAATTCATTCCATTAAGTGAAGGCTCGCTGCTCTTGTCTCACTCAATTGATTTCATGCTCCTCTAATGAGTTGCAACTTTAGTTTCAAAGGCACCGGTCTATACTTTTCTTTATATTATTTTCATTTGTAGCACTTATTATAATCATAATTGGCTCCCCTGCTAAATTCCGTAGTGTCCTTTGTAGGAGACACCACGATTAAATCGCCTCCCTTGTAAAGCTGTAATCCACGGTAAGGCCGAGACTGCGTCCGTCTTGTTTGCTACTGCATTCCCGGCACCTCCCAGAGTTCCTGGCACCTAGTAGATGCTCAATTGAGTAAATATTGATGAATGAATAAATGAAGACCCAAACAGATGGTCCCCTTAATGGGCTCACCTGGTTCTTCGCGAGAAGGAGATTCAGACACACATAAAACTGGCTAATCTGGTGTAGCCCCGCTGATAGAAAAAGCAGATGGAAAGGCCCAGCAGGAGACTCAGCGGAGCAAGGAGGGCAGGCCCAAGCGGGGTTCCATACAGACCCCGACACCTGCCTGAAATTCTTCCAGCAGGGAAAATTTCCCGTGAGAGGGGGAGAGTCAGGGTCGGCTCAGAGCTCGGCTTCCCTGGTTCTTCACCCAACCTGCACTCTACCTTTTACGCCTCGTTGGTCACATTCTCACAACTTCGGTTTTGGTATTTTCACTTTTATCTTTATAGCTCATCGCAGGGAAAGGCAGGGAAAGAACCACACTGAATCTTAACACAAGATACCGGTGGGGCGCAGGCCTCTGCTTGGGGGTGCAGGGCACGCGGGGCCCTGCTCCCTCTCTTCCTGCAGGCCTCCCCATACACCAAGCTTCCTTCCACTCACTTCTGCGATTTATGGCTCCTCCTGGTCTCCAGCAGTGGTTTCCAAAGCTACTTCGCACACGTGGCCGTTGGTAACGGGGTCACGGGCTTTGGCCTCCCGTGGGCCAAGATTCTGAATCTACAGGGCAATTTAGCAAACAGTCACCCGGTTTCATCTGTAGACCTAATGGACGACCTGGGGGTACGAGGCTGCCTTTAGATGCAAAGCGATTCCCAGACTGACCAGCTTCCCATCACCGCTCTCCGGTGTCCGCAAACCAGGGCCGAGAGGACTATTACTGTAACCCTCTGCCAGTTCCATACGCTCCAAAATATCAATGTACGAGATGAGAACACCATGCCTTTCACAATAGTCCATTGAATACTGAGTTAAAATTACAAAGTCCGATTCAATTCATTTCACGTGCGACCTGATGTATGAATTTGTCACCCAGAAATAGTTCCCATCCTTGGGAGGGAGAGTTTATGACTTAGCCCAGGGTTCCTGCACTGTTTCCATAGGCTGTGTGGACTTGCAGGGCGTCGGGGAGGGAGGGGGGCTTTCCTCCTGCCATCTACACCCCCTCCAGCTTTGATCAAATGAACACGGAAGCCCATGCGGCAGGTGCGAGTTTTGTCCACGGTGCTGGAGTTCAAGGCTTTTGAGGACCAGTCCTCCGGGTCAGCTCAATCCCACTTGGCTCCCTGCTGAGAGCGGCTCTGCACTCTGGGGGCTCGCTGGCAGCGCTGATGTTTGCTGGGCCCAGAATTCTCGGCCTCTGCCTCCGGCCCCCCCGCAGCATCCCGGAGCAGCCTTCATCCCAGGCTCTCCCAGTTCTCCCCGCGCTCTCTGGGCCTGCGGTTCTGGTTTGTGCTGCACGGTCGTAGACAAAACTGCCAAGGTGGCCTAAGGCCTGTTTGGGAAACAAACATGTTACTCTTTGCTACTCAGAAAATATTCTAAGTGAAGAGGTAACGACTGCATATGGAATGACGACCCCACACATATGCCAACACACGCACACGCGTGTACTTCACCGTGTCCTTTCACTCCTGTGTGATCCCTACGTGCTCTACAGAGACTGTGTCACTGAAGGTCTGTTTTGCTGGTGAGTTCCTTCCAATTCTTGGAAGAAAACAAAACAAAATGCCAAGATATGTTTCTGAGAATTATTTGCTGATTATATACAGCACAGATATGCGAATCATGTAGAAATACCTAATGTGTCGAAACGCTATTTTGAGAAGATTATAGTTCGTTTTAAAAACAGCGAATTTGAGAGACAGGCTAAAATGTTTATGGAGAAAATGACCTGATGTATATGATTTGCTTCAGAAATGATCTTGAGCAGGAGAGTAATGAACGGGGTGGGGTTATAGATGAAACGAACTTGTCCCCATGGCTAATCATCTCTTTTTTCCGTATGAGTTTGAAAATTTCCTAATAAAAAAGTAAAATGCATATATATATTTGAAAAACATATACTTCTACCCTTCATCCTGCACTCATAGGGAAAATTGGTGGAAATTCAACGCAGGTTTCATGGCCATGGAATGCTGCCAATATATGTCATGCAGTGTCAACGTGGGGGCCCTTGTGCCCTGAGTTGTCAAACCTTCCAATCACTCAGTGGCACTAAAGTGCATGCATTTATTTCCAGGAGCGTTTAGCCCGTGTTTCTATTTATTTCCTCATCATTAAATCGCAATTGGAATCGCACAAGGTGCTACAAGCTGAGAAACAGGTGAAACTTCCTATGAAAATAAATGCACAAATTCCCAATCGTGTCTATCCTAATAAAAGCAAAAGGAACACCTAATTACCTATTTTCTTTTAGGAAATAAAGTCATCAACAGGGTTACAGCCCGGCTATCCACCCTGCCTACCGATTACTTTGGGTACAAAGCAAAGCTGTCTTTTCTTTCCCGCCAGCCACCTCCATAAGAATTTGTCTATTCTGCTCTTTTTGATGTTGTTTTGATCACTTGAAGTTTTAACCCGTGGTACCTAATTTTTCTTTCAGAGACTCCCTCCCCCCGCCCCACTGAACGACCAGGAGTAATAAACTACAGATATTTGTAAAATGCAGTCAAATACGTATACATATTTTTGAGTCATAAAAATATAGTATTTGAAGATGTGTTTACTAAAATGTATTTCATTTGCAAAGGTTTAAACTTAGTTGAGCAGGAAGCTTGTTTTACATCTAATATTATTAGCAAATCAGTTTTCTATGTGGAACTTTTCATCTGAAATGTTACGGGGGCTGAGAATTGTGAAAAGGAAACTTTTCCTACTCTTGAAGTTTTCACTTACTTTCTCTTTGTCTGAATCCCTGTCTTCATCTCTGCTTTGCCAGGGGGTGAATTCCTGTCCATCCTTTATTTATTTATTTTTATTTATATTTTTTAAAGATTTTATTTATTCATTCATGAGAGACACAGAGAGAGAGGCAGAGACACAGGTAGAGGGAGAAGCAGGCTCCATGCAGGGAGCCTGATGTGGGACTCGATCCCAGGACCCTGGGGTCATGACCTGAGCCAAAGGCAGATGCTCAACCATTGAACCACCCAGGTGTCCCCTTGTCCATCCTTTAAAGGTTGGTTCATCTCCAGTCACCTGTCTTCTGATGTCTTTCCCAGACACTAAAAGGCCTTTGCACTCAGGATATCTTCCTGTTATGCTTCGCTCGTTGTGTTGTCATTACTGTTTTTGCATTTTTCCTCTCCAGTAGATTATAAGCCCCTGGAAGGCAGAGATTTAGTAACATTTATTAAATTGCTGGGTTGAATTGTGTGTTCAACAAGTTGGTGAAATAATGTGGAGATTTCGAATAATAAACACACAAAAAAATAAGACTATGTCAGGGTTGATGGAAATGCTAAGTGAAAAAAATGACCTTTCTCCCTAAGTAATAGCTAAATATCACTTGTTTTTTTTTTTTTAAAGATTTTATTTGTTTATTCATGAGGGACACAGAGAGAGAGGCAGAGACACAGCAGAGGGAAAAGCAGGCTCCATGCGGGGAGCCCGATGTGGGCCTGGATCCCAGGACCCTGGGGTCACGACCTGAGCCAAAGGCAGATGCTCAACTGCTGAGCCACTCAGGTGTCCTTTTTTGGGGGGGGGGGGGGAAGGGGGGTGGGAGATTAAATCACCTTGAAAAAAGTCATTGGCAAGAATATCTGTTCTGCATCATCACTTCCCATTGGAAAATGTCATCATAGTTTACGTTCAGACAAAACACAGACTCCTTCAAAAGAGAAGTTGATTTTCCTCTTTGCAACAAGAAACAAGTTACTGTTCAGTCCCTCATGCTGGAATAGAAAAATGATTCATGTTCACAACATGAAGCTATGCTAGGAAAGAAGAAGTATTTCCAGATAAACCACAATCCTGCACTAGGCCCAGGCCTCCCAAGGCGCTACGACTGGGCGCAGGGTGGCGCTCCCCGTGTGGGGCGCAGTGGGGGTGATGCGTTCCAGTGGCGCCATAAACAACCAAACCCACGTTCTAATCATTCCCATAACTTCGTAATTGGATTTTCCAAGGCAGTGATTTAATGTAGGGAAGAGAACAAGGATAAGACGTTCCATATGTAAGAGCTATCGAACAAGTTAGAAACGTTCGTAGAGTGAGAACTAATCCTGGCTCGCTCTCACCAATCCCAAGATACCCCAATTCCTCACTTGAGTAACCTGACAGTGAGAGAGAAACCTGTAGTGCCATCCTTGGACGGAGGACTCGTCACAACTTCTTACAGTTCAAGGTAATAAGATCGTTGATATGGCTGGAAGCCGTCAGTATGGATTTTTTTAAAAGAGTGCTAAAGTAAAGCTTTGGGAAAAATAACGATGAAGCCCAGCTCATAGGTAGAGAACTAAGCAGGTGTCCAGTCTGGGGACCTTCTTTCATCTTACAGCTTCTTCAGGGTCCTTACGGGTCCCCAGCCTCAAGTGCCCCATGTGTGTTGACTCGGGGACTGCTTCCACCCGGGGAGGAGCCGGGGTCCTGGGACACCAGCAAGTCCAAGTGTGTGAACGACCTTTGGGTTTTCCAGTGTTAAAGCTGAGTATGTGTCGTGGGGTCTGGAGTGGACGCCCTTGGGGGTTCGAACTGCTTTCTCCTAAGGTGCAGACCAGCACTGGGTCAGACGGCGTTAGTCCTGCGGCGCCAGGTGCTCCTGAGTGGACGCTCAAGGCTCTGAATGGGGGTGCGCTAGCCTTTTTCATGCGTGCTGGATGCTAAGTTTTTGTGTTTTTTTTTTTTTTTTTTTTGCTAAGTTTTTTTTTTTTTAATAAATTGGGAGTTAGCTCTGAAATCTTAGCTACTTTCCTTGGAGCTTAGAATTGGAGTCTGTTTGCAGATACAGCCAGCAGATGGGGCAATTTACTCTTTTTACACTCTTCATCTGGTGCAAAAAGACCTCAGAGACTCCTTTATAAATATATATGGGGATGTATATACACACACGCACACACGCACACACACACACACACACACATATACAATTTTAACTGTATGTCTCAAAACTTTTCACATACTGGAAACACCATATTAAACATGATTTATCTCATTTTAGAATAGCAGCACTTACTTGGTAGGGGGTAGGCCCACCTTGCGTTTTACTGGGTTTGTAGCCGTTGGTGGGAGGAAGGCCCGAGAGGGCAGCGTTTGTTGTGGGGGGAGCCACGCACCCCTTCTTCTTGGCCGTTGCTTTCTGCGATTCACGGCCACCCGCCCTGCGAGGTGAGAGTGGCCCGGCTGTGCTGTGCCCGTGGGATTCAGCAGCGCTTCGCTAGGGTTTGGACGG
This sequence comes from Canis lupus dingo, assembly GCF_003254725.2. Taxonomy (NCBI): domain Eukaryota; kingdom Metazoa; phylum Chordata; class Mammalia; order Carnivora; family Canidae; genus Canis; species Canis lupus. The sequence goes on from NC_064278.1 coordinate 26,440,069, forward strand.
TCCTGTAATAACGGACTGGGAAATTCTGGCTCGGGCCACAGACCCCAAGAGGGCCTTCGAGGTGACATTTATGGAACCATTTCGGGTATCAGGCTGTCCACCGTGGGACTTGTCAATAGAGGCTGATTTCCTGTAGGAGGTAACTGAGGACTTTATAGAATCTGGAGATGCACTAGAAGGGTATTGCCCCCTGGAGGTCGGGCTTACCAACCGAAAGGTAATAACTTATTACAAGGATGAAATCGTCTGTGAATGTTTCATTAAATCCTTAAAAATGTGCAGTTATTAACCCTGTGCCTCTGATTTCGGGCTACGGGCCGAGTGTCCTGGGAGCCCCGGGAAGATGCGCTCGGGGGCCCCTTAGCACCTGCGCCCTCGCCCTCTCGCTTCTCTGAGTGCGTGGACCCATAGGAGGCTCTCGGGAAGCCTCCTGATGCTCTCGAGCCTTCTTCTGAGGTCCTGCCCCGGTCTTTGCCTCTCCCGACAGGTCCCGCTGCTCGGCCTCGAGGCCAGGCCTGCCGGAGGGCCCGCGCTCCCTGCTGCCTCCGTGGGTTCGAGAGCACCCAGGGGCGTCTGTCCGTGGGCACCGGGCGGCGCTGAGCCGATGGGGTCAGGAGGACACAGGCCACGTCCTAGAGGCACAGAAGCTGCCATCGCTGACTCCAGGGACAAGCGCTCTTATTTCTTCAGTGTGGGCAGGGTCGCTGCCAGGGAGGTCGTGTGCGGGGCGGGGAGCGGAGAGGATGGCCGGGCCGCGCCTGTCACTGTCCAGAAGGGCCGCACGTTGCACTTTGTCAGGCTGCAAGGCAGCACAGTTTAAATTTTCCTAAGAAATTAGCATTATAGAATCCTTAAAAACAAATATACGGGTTTGACTTTCAGGTTAACATTGTAACTAGCAAAATATCGCAGAATCGAAGTCCCTCCGGGGCTCAGCTTAATGGATAGAGAATAGAATCTGAAAAGGTAATAAAGCAGATTCCTACAGAAAAGATGCTCAGATTTTGCACGCGGATAGCCCGCTGCTGCTACCTCCCAGAGCATCCTTCTCCTTCTTGAACCGTGAAAAAGGACCCCGGCCTTCTGCTCTTCACGGCTCGTCGGCATCCCGCCGGCGCAATACGTCATCCATGTGACACCTGTGCCCTAGCAGTGGGCATGAGGGTACTGGGGGGTTGACCCATTTGCTTGAAAGAAATGTTCCCGTCTGGGTTCTTTGGTTGCAAGGAAGAGGAGCCCGGTCAAATGGTCCAAGAAAAAAAAAAGGCTATTTAAAAAGAGAAGAAACTCATGGATGTAAAATATGGAAAGAACATATAAAATATGGAAATACAGCAAAGTATCAGAGGGCTCTTTTCTTTCTCCATTTCTTACATCAGTTACTTTTAATAAGTGGTCCGAGGGGAGCTTGAAGAGGTCAGTGAGGTCAGCCAAAGGCCGACCGTGGGAGGCCTTGAGGACGGGTCAGGGGTAATGCTGTGACCCTGCGAAGCCGAACCCTCAGCTGAGCTGGGCCGCCTGCCTTCTGAGCTGTGTAGACTCAAGGCACCGGCTCTTGAAATGCTGGTAGTGCCCCGCAGCAGTCGCCAGAAGCTGAGCGTGGCTAGGTTGCTGGCCTGAGCCCCTCGTCCCCACGACGACAGGACGCGGATCGCTGTCACCCCCACTTCACAGGGGAAGAGATCAGGTGCAGAAAAGTAGACGAAGTTGCACACGGTGATAAAGGGGGGAGTGGAGCTGGTACTTCAACCCGGACCCCCGACTCCAGAGCTACATCGCTAACCCCTGCACGACTCTGCTTTACAGCACTAGTGCTTTGGGTTGGCACCGCCACGGTGGGTCCTGTGGTCACACCCACGTGGCCAACACCCACGCGAGTGCGAGTTGGAGGCGTGAGGGAGCCCAGGGACACTGAGCGCGTGGCCGAGCCAGGCCGTGGAGAAGAACACGGTGTCCCCGCTGAGCGAGGCCTAGGCCGGAGCAGACGCGGCCCACGGATGTGCTCGGCGGGGGCTGGGGGTGACACACACCCGGGCCAGCGTGTGCGTGCAGGGAGGAAAGCTCCAAACAATTTCCTTTCATCTCTTTATTTTTAAAATTAATTAAATTGCACACAGGCTGCATGAGTACCTTGTCCTTTATACCTTCACCTACAGAGATGGAATATATTGGAAATATAAAGTACTGTTTTGTGCTATTAGTAATATTTGTATAAGCATTGGGGCGTTTAATATTTTCTTTCCTTGATTCATAATGTGTCTAGATTGTTAGAATAAGCAGCTGGACAATTTCTAAATTCTTGCTGTGATAAATTATGTGGTAATACAGATATGTGTGTGCACGCGGATCTCCTACACACGCGTTGCTGTTGTGTGCTGAGAAGTAGAAATGACTGAGTCGTTGACTGTACACATTTATTGTTTTGGTAGACGGTACTACATCCCTTTCCATATCCCCGACATGACTTTTAAATTTTGGTGCAATATGTAAATCGTTGAATCTCAATATTGTTTTAATTTCTAGTTACATGCGACGTTCATCTTCTCACATTACTAATCACTAATATTTTCTCTGGTCATAAGTTTTGCCCACCTCGATTTGTTTCTCTTTTAAATTTGCTTATAGAAGTTCTAGATACAGTTTTACAACGATCCTCTGTAGGATTTTTAACACATAGACCATTTTATTACTTGTGACGCTCCTAAGCTAGAAAGCAATGGAAGCACCTGAGATATTACCTAGTCCAATGAGTCTACACTATTATGGGCATGCTGGAGAGGTCGTGGGTTTATTTAAACCACTTAGGAAGCTCTTTCAAATCGTACCCTCCTTGTCTCCTGGAGGAATCCTGCTCTGGCAACCGCGATATAACAGCAGTAGGAGTAGGGAGGTGGGGTGAGTAAGCACCTGAGTGGTCTGATGAACTACTTTCCCACAAGGGGGTAGGTAAGCCCCATCACTCCCGCAGCATAAAACCAGCATTTCATACAAAACTCCCACTAGTTTTAGTCCAATATTTTCCTAATCGCACCAAGCTATTTTACTTTGCCCTAACAGTTCATTTTAATGGAGTTTTCATGATACTTATTATGTCCAGATAAAAGGTATCTTCTTCGATTTACTTTAAACTCTGCTCCGGGAGCTCCCTTGCTTCCTTCTATTCCTGTTAAAAAACAAATTAATGGACAAACAACCGCACAGACAACAAGAGCAACAAAACATAGGCAGAGATGACCAATTGTTCACTAAAAATTCATTTCCCCTTTCACGGCCTGGGTTTATTGCTGGTTTTCAGCTTCCCAAGGACGTATTACATCTCTTGGATGCTTTTGCGTCCTGCTGTAGCAGCATAGCTAGTTCCAACCCATAAGAGTGGGAGTGATGGATATATCACTTTTAAGTTGGGGTGGGTTCCTTCTCACTTTTTAATTCACCTTCTCCAGTTATATTCAGAGAACCTTAAGTCCTTATGCTTCGGTGATGGTTGAGCCCAGAAACAAGGAAACTGTATCTTTGTACTACCTCACAGAGGAAAGCCAGCTTAAACCAACCAACCAACCAACCAACCAACCAACAAAAACCATGGCTGTTTTTTTTTTTTTTAAAGATTATTTATTTATTTATTCACGAGAGACACAGAGAGAGAGATAGAGAGAGAGAGAGAGAGGCAGAGACACACGCAGAGGGAGAAGCAGGCTCCACGCAGGAAGCCTGATGTGGGACTTGATCCTGAGACTCCAGGACCACACCCTGGGCCGAGGGCAGACACTAAACCACTGAGCCACCCAGGGATCCCCCACGGTTGTTTCTTAAGGTGAAACTATGTTCTGCGGTGTCTAGCCACTAATATTCTGGGGGTATTTGTTCTGGTGTCTAGGATTACTCTAGTGAATACCCTCATCAACCAACCAACTATTCACCAAGCACCAATCAAGCCATTCTCCTTTTCTCCGTGGCTAATCAGACAAGAGGCAGCCCCTTGTTGCAAGAACTAGTCAGCCATGGATAAGGTGCCTAGTATGAAAACCTTTGCCCAAGTAGAGATGAGGCTGACCGATAAAATTCTACCTATTGCGTGTTTGCTTGTGAGAAATATACAGAGTTAGCTTTTGGGCTGTGGGGACAGAAGCAAAAAGAGAGACCTGAGGTAGGAGACAGAGTTATGAATGTAGAGGAAGTTGGTCAGTTGGGGGAACAGCAGAAGCAGGGAGAAAGAGGCCTGAGTCAAAATGCACGTGCTCTACTGCCTCCCGCTGCTGAACGGGAGGCTGCCGTGGGCTAGCTCAGGTCTGGGAGGGTGTCGGAGCTTTCAGGATACGGGTTACGTTCCATCTGCTGTGAGGCTCAGTCCGACTCTGCACGATTTCTGTGTAGTTCCTGTTTCCTCTGCTCCCATGCGTTTCTTTACCACAAATCCCTTTTCCTGGAGGTAGTCCGAGTTTCTGCCAACCAAGCTTGCCGTCAGAAGAGCCTGACATATTGTCCTTCTAAGTTTTCATTAATTAGTATGTATTAGATTTGTAATAGAATTAAGCACAAAAATATTAATTAAAAAGCAGGCATTGCCATTATGATAGATTTTGGAAATGTTTTATGATTATAATATTATATGCAGTATATTAGGTTTTGGTCTTTAGTTGTTTCAACAAACACACATTAAGTATTTCCTCTTTGCCAGATTATTTTGTTACAGATCAGAACAGAGAGTGGGAATCAAGATTAGATTTGAGTCATTCTCAATTTCTAAGTTCAGTTACTCTCCCGATACACTTCTTATTTATTATGTTCACACTTGAATTGGAATCATCCATGTGTGTCTTTATCTCTGTCTTGGGTTGAGTCCTCCAGAAACACGCCCAAGCTGCACTCCCAGGATGCTCTCCTGGATTCTCCTGGTACGTATTAGCCATGTCCTACAACTCTCAGTGAATAATCTCTTTCCTCCTTTAGCAGGGCCATGCTGAGTTTTGACTCAACTTTGGTCTTGATTAGGAAGGACAAATGGGTCAGGTCTTAAGGAGGACATGTGCTATCTTGTGAAGCATCTGCCTCAGTTAAGGCCTCAGCGTGGTCTTCGGGCAGTGCACTGGGGTCCATCATCTTCTGACAAGGGGGATTGGGCTTCTTCCGCAGGCCCAGCAGAGTAATGTTCTTGAGTGTATCCACCTGGATATCTCTACTTTTCGACCCTTTGGAAGGATTCCATTCTTTCTTTGATCATGCAGAAGACTTGCCAGGGCTGCAAATGCAGCCTTACCTGACTGCATTCCCTACTCTTACAAGTGGGCCTGGTTTTCAGCACAGCCTGTCCTGTGCCTATAGAGGAGAAGGACTTCCATAAATACTGCACTGTGAGCCCTCTGACTTTACCATTTTTACCATAAGCGGCTAACTGGCTGAACTGAGTCTATTATTTTCTCTCTTCAATGCATCAATACCACTCAACAATAATCAAATAAATCTCCCAGGCCCTATAATTACTATTTCCTCCATATCTCATAAATGCCAAAGCTATCAAGAGGCCATTGTGTTCCTTTGACGTGTAATCCATTCCAAGTTGCCACAGGTGAGACCCTTGGTGAGATGCTGTGGCATCCCAGAAGCCTTTCATACTTGCTTAACCCAGCGATGGAGTCCTTGTTGCCATCTAGCAGGGATGATCCAACTTCAGCGTCGCGTCCCAGCACTGCTGGCTCCTCTTTCTCTGCCCAGCCATTAATTTTGGTGCGCTAGGAGGAAGTAGGTGGTGAGAAATTAGAGCCAGCTTGATCTTGAAAGGAAGGTAGAAATAGGGAAGTGGATAGAAGGGAAATAAGGAGCAGGACCTGGAAGAGAGCTGATTGGGTTTATAGGAGAGAGAAAACCAGCAGAGATAAAAGGGAGAAGAGACAAGACCCTGCGCTGGTGAGAGTGGATGGAATGCAAAATCCATTGGAGTGCTTCTTCACTTGAGGTGGAAGGGAGGAAAGGAAAGAAATACGTACAGATAAGACTGTCATTGGCAATGATATAGAGAATTGAGCCCTTACTATGTGCTTAGCACAGTTCTAAATGCATGGACAGAAATTGGTTTTAATTTAGTAACATCAGAAGACTATTTTTTAAAGCTTTCCATCAGGTCCTTGACATCATTCAATACAATGAAATGGGAGAAAACAATTCAAGTGTTACCTGATATCTTTTCTTGCTATTAAGCCCTATTTCCTTCGGTACTTTTCTTAAAAGAGTTAGGATTTACATTTTTATTTTTTATAGCCAAGTATGAGAAAAAGCCACTCATTTTATAAAGTTCCTATTGTTTCAATCCTTTCTCTCCATCATTATTCCTTTACTTTTAATTAAATGGGCAGACCTCAACATAAAGGTTGTCTCATCTATGGCACATTGAATATGAAACATGAATGAAGAGCTGTGAACGTTTGTTTTTCGCAAGACATCTTGATTCAACGGCCAAGTAGGCAGCAATTTATTGCGGTAGTTTCAGCAGAGATCTTAAAAAAGGTGAGCTTTGCCCTGAGCGAAAATGGCAAAGTTAACAAGAAACTATATAGTGTCTCACTGCTGCAAATAAAGGTAGAAGGGCACAAGAGATAATGTAATGGGAAATGCGCAGATTGAGGGGTCTTTGGAGTATTCCGTTATGATGGGGATGGAGCAGTACCTTGTCAGTCCCGATATCCCTATGTAATTCCTTTTAACTAGAGCTCATGAGAAGCTGTCTATCATAAATCTACTCCTCTATTTGATGAATGAATGATCTCCTGATCCCTGCAGCTGAATTACTGCAGGTAGGAACCTTTTCACTAACATAGGCAGAGCTTATGAGTCAACTGCAAGGGCCTTGCTCTCAATCTCACCTAGCAATATTATTCAGATGTTTCTTTTTTTTTTTTTTTTTTATTCAGATGTTTCTGATTTTGAGATGATGAAGGCTTATTACTTTTCACCGTAGAAGCTGTTTTTCTTTATAAATAGCAGTGGTAGCCATTTCTGGCCCATTGAGGAGAGATCAACTAGGCAGGAGCACTTGACCTTAGGATATTTCTTATTGCAAGTCGCCATAACTGATAATTTTTTTTAAAAAGATTTATTTATTTAAGAGATTGAGAGCACAGGTACATGGGTGGGGGGAGAGGCAGAGGCAGATAATCTTCAAGCAGACCTCTCTGTTGAACAGGGAGCCTGATGCAGGGCTCAGTCTCTTGACTCTGAGATCATGACCTGAGCCAAAACCAAGAGTTGGGAGCTTAACCAAGGATCAGTCACCCAGGTGGCCCACCATAACTGATAATTTAATAAAATAGAACCAGAGGGATATGCATTTCCTCATTAACATTATTAATAATTTTCAAAATCCGTCTGTACTTTGTGCTGAAAACTTGTCATGCACCATAGCCAAAAGTAAAGCTGATCAATTTTGAACCCCCTCTGAGGGCATTCAGTTACCGAGTACTTGTTTTAAAAAGTTATTTTGTCTGCAGTATTGACTCTGGGGATAGCACGAGAGTAAGGTTTCAGTTTATTTCCTTTTGTGTAGTCAATAGATGAAAAAAGAAAACTTCTGCAAACAATTATATAAGGGAAATAATCCAACATGGTTTGAATTTGTGTTTCTAAATCTATTGATTAATAGGACTAGGGCATGAGTCTTATGTCTAAGAAACTTGGAAATCTGCTGCTAAGCATTTTCTTTAAAATAGTTAAGGTCACCCACTAAAAGCCTGTAAAAAGACTTTAGGTAGCAAAAAAGCTTATGTTAGACACTTTTGGGCAACCATTTAGAATTTATCAACTGGGATGCTACTTAACTATGCTCACTTAAAATTATCATTATGCTGTTTCCTTTTAATGTAATGATTTGATGTTAGTGTACTTAAGGTAGCTTTTAATGAGATAAATTACTGGGGAATGTACTAGTCAATACTTCCTTGGCTGAAAATGGCAAATACCCGGTTAAAATAGTTTAAGTGATCCTAGGAATCTGGCAGCAAGTGAAGACATTGCTGTGAAAATCTCCATACCCGCCAGGTAAAAATAGAGGATCTAGAGAGCAACACTAATGACCTATTGACAATATTTACCACAAAATTTGATCATAAGCTCTCCCCACAAACACAAAAGATGATGAGAACAAATTGTGTGACTCACAGCCTGCACAGTGTCGACATCCATGTGGGAATGAGCAGAGGGGAGCAATAGAGCTTGTAGCGGTGAAGAGTAGAACCAAAACCCCACAGAAATTCACTGCAATGTGCAGCAGGCCAATTTGAGAGCAGCGTCTAAAGTGGAGAGAGATTTTGCTTACACCATTACTGGGTGAGCGCAGGGGAACTGGGCAAGTATGGAAGGATCTGGAACAGTCTAGTCCTTAGTTTCACTCTTGAAACTCACCTGCAAGGATTCTTTGCCACAATAAGGTCTCTCTCTGAAGAGAAACTTCTTGGAGTAGAACCAAAACAAGTCAAGCTGGACAGAGACAATTGGAACAGAAGAGAGAAGGTCTAGAAAAAAAGTGGAGGAAAGGAACAGAGCCAGGAACTGCGACGAAAGCAAGCCAGCATGTTTCTGAGCGTCATAAGGAAACATCAGAAGAAGGGCCTCTGGGAAGTTAGAAAAACTATCCTGAAATTTTCATCTTTCTAAAGGTTCAGGAAAACTAATTTCACATAAAAGGAGTGACCAAAAAAGTATCAAGGTCAAATTTCATACAAAGTCATTACAAGAAAAAAAAAAAAAAGAATAAGGAGCAGAAAAGCATTTCTGTAAAAAAACAAAGCACATCAGAAGGTCGTGCCCACAGAAAAAGTAAAAGAGTAAGTAACCACCTATTTTAAGACATGATATCAAGAAAAGGAAATAATACCTGAAAGTCAGAATTTTAAAAACTCAGAAATGAGGCGGTGCCCTAAAAGAACTTACACAAGGTTTAGAAATTACCCCCCCCTTTAAAAGTCTTTTCAACAGCTGACAATGATCAAACTAGAGGCAACACAGACGCAAATAAACATAACAGTTTAACGTAATAGTGCCTTAAGGGAAAGGGGGTATAAAGGAAGAAAAATTTAAAAATCTGAAAGAAATAAAAAAAAAAGAGACAAAGTCACAGATATTGAAAATGGAGAAAGAAGATCTGACATACAGAGAAAAGGAGTTCCTGAAAAGAAAAAACAAAGTAAAGGAACAGAATGATTATAAGAGGTATAATTCTAGAAAACTCTCCTGAGAGTAAAAAAAATTTTTTTTAAGGTTTCATATTGAAAGAGGAGTCCATATACCTGAAAATACGATCCCAAATGACCAATACCAAGACATATTGTAGTAAAATTACTGGACCTTAAATCAGATCAAAACAAAACAACATCTTTTTGCTTTGAGGCAAAACTAGCAAATGGCTAATAAAGGAAATGATTAGATTGTTATCGCATTTTCAACAGTGATACCATATGCCAGAGGAAGTGGAGTAATATATTTAAGATATCCAAAGGAAAATAAAAGTGAGCTAAGGATTTTATGTCCAAGGAAACTGACTTTTAAATAGAAAACGTACAAACTATTACTAAGTTCTTTTAGTCCTCCGAGCCCTTCTTGAACAATCTACTGTAGATTTCTATTTTAAAGACCGAAGGGAATAAAGAGACACTGGTGTTGACACAAGGGGTGGTGGTGAAGGTTAAACATGTGGCTTACGTGTAAAGCTAACACTACGTGAGAGTTAAGAAGAGAGCGCGTGGTATGTGCTGGGTGTGTGCTCTCGCAGTGAACACATAATACACCTGGAGAGGTGAGCGGAAGCATGGGGTGACCTCCCACCACACCTGGAGAGATGAGCTGATGCACGGGGTGACCTCCCACCACACCTGGAGAGGTGAGCGGGAGCATGGGGTGACCTCCCACCACACCTGGAGAGATGAGCAGGAGCATGAGGTGACCTCCCACCACACCTGGAGAGATGAGCTGATGCACGGGGTGACCTCCCACCACACCTGGAGAGATGAGCGGATGCACGGGGTGACCTCCCACCACACCTGGAGAGATGAGCGGATGCACGGGGTGACCTCCCACCACACCTGGGGAGATGAGCGGATGCACGGGGTGACCTCCCACCACACCTGGGGAGATAAGCAGGAGCATGAGGTGACCTCCCATCACACCTGGAGAGATGAGCTGATGCACGGGGTGATCTCCCACCACACCTGGAGAGATGAGCAGCTGCACGGGGTGACCTCCCACCACACCTGGAGAGATGAGCGGATGCACGAGGTGACCTCCCACCACACCTGGAGAGATGAGCGGATGCACGGGGTGACCTCCCACCACACCTGGGGAGATGAGCGGATGCACGGGGTGACCTCCCACCACACCCGGAGAGATGAGCTGATGCATGGGGTGACCTCCCACCACACCTGGGGAGATGAGCTGATGCATGGGGTGACCTCCCACCACACCTGGGGAGATGAGCAGCTGCATGGGGTGACGTCCCACCAAAGGAGTTTTTAACAGTCTTTGCACTATTGTTGTTACGTGGTCCTGGTATTTGGAGCTCGTGGTGCGTGTAGTTCGGGAGCGCGGGAGTGAGCGAGTAGGGACGAGCCTAACTGGTATCCCAGGGCCCTGGAGGCCCGGGGTCCGCCCGGAGGGGAGGGCAGGCAGGTGTGACTCGCGAAGGTTTCGTGAAAACCAACTTAAAACTCAAGTGTGTGGTCCTGAGTGTGCGTCACGCATCTGGAGAGAGGGAGCCCGAGCTCTGGTGAGATGCAAAGGCTAAGGCCAGCTCAGGAGCCGCGGCCCTCCCGATGCCCAAAATGAAGCCCGAGGTAATAGTTCCCACGAAGAGGGACCGGGGGGCACGGCTGCTTCCAGGGTGGGCCGAGAGCGCGGCGCTGTCTGTCCCCGTTTCGGGGCCGCCCACACCCTGCGGTCACCAGTGTCGCCTGAGCAGGGCAGCAGCAGCGCCCACTGCGCTCTTGCCGAGGCCCCCGGTCTGGTCCAGCCTCGGCGCCCAGGGCCAGGCTCCGGAACCGGAGGCCAGAGGGTGTGTGAACTGCACAGTGGACCCAAGTCGGCCACCTCCGGATGGCGACCCAAGCAGGCCGAGCACCCTGAGCTCCTCTCAGAGAATTCTAAGGCTAAAAACAAGGGGGGTGTTGGGGGGAGAACATGTGGCTTAAAGAGCAGTACATTTTAATGGATGAGCATGAACTTCGGGGCTTTGGGTGGACGTCTGGGTGGTAAGACACCGAAATCAGGGAAGGGAAGCGATTGTTGCAAAGGTCGGGACGGCACTTACTTCTCTGAGAGTTTGGGGAAGTGAGTTTGGGATATGGACAGGGCAGACAGAGGGGCTTCCGAGGTCCCTGGCAAACTTTTATGTCTTGACTTGCAAGGTGATTCCAAGAGTGTGGCCTTCTGTATCTGTCTTTTATTTTATAATAAAAAAGATTAAAATAAAAATAAGTAAAATAAAACAGAAAAGCGGGTTTTTTGTTTTGTTTTGTTTTGGCTTGGCTGTCTGTACTACCCTCCTGCGGTCATCAGTTTTTATTCACTCTTTATGTGGTGTCAAAGGTGGACCCTGACAACTCTATTTGCAGTAAAATACTAGGCTTGATAAATTCAGCATGTTCTAGGACTGTCTGAATGGCTAAAATCAACAACCCAAGATGTTGGTGAGGATGTGGAGAAAGGGAAACCCTCCTGTGCTGTAGGTGGGGATGCAAGCTGGTGCAGCCCCTCTGGAGAACAGTGTGAAGGGCCCTCAAAAAAGTTGAAAATGGAACTACCCTAACCCAGGAATTGTACTACTAGGTATTTACCCAAAGGATACAAACATAGTGATTCGAAGGGATCTATGCACTCTGGTGTTTATAGCAGCATTATCCGCAATTGCCAAATTATAGAAAGAGCCCAAACGTCCAATGACTGATGAAAGGATAAGGGGGATCTGGTATATATACATACAGTGGACTATCCCCAGGCCATAAAAAAAGAATGGATGAAATCTCGCCATTTGCTGTGACATGGGTGGAGCTAGAGGGTATTATGCTAAGCGAAGTAAGTGAGTTCAGAGAAAGACAAATACCATAGGATTTCACTCATATGTGGAACTCAAGAAACAAGACAAACGAGGAAAGGAGAAGAGAAAGAGAAAAGGAGAGAGAGAGAGAGAGAGAGAGAGAGAGAGACAAACCAAAAAACAGAGTCTTAAGGATAGAGAACAGGCTTGTGATGAGCACCTGGTGCTGTAAGTGATGGGTCGCTATATCGTACACCTGAGACTAATATTACGCTGTATGTTAACTGGAATTTAAATAAAAACTTAAAAAATGAACTATGCAATGAAAGGTTCTGTTCTTGATAGTATATACTTAATAAATAGGATGTCTATATATTCAGATGTTCACAATATTTCTAATCCATTATAAAACATTCCCAATTTCCCCAAGAAGTGAGCAGGGTCACACAAACATATACACAAACATTTTAATTGAAGCCTTCATCGAAGTATAGTAAGTGAGTTGATTACTCGGTTATGCAAGGTTATTGCATATGCATATATGACACATATGAAATAATAATGACGATAATAAATAAAATAATAGCTTATTCTTATACAGCGCTGTGACATGCCAGATACTGTTTTTGCATGTTTTACTACGTACTGTTATTATTCCTACTTTATAGACAGAGAATATGAGGTACAAAGAAGTTAGATGATTGCTCAATGACACATAATTAGAGAGTAGGAGAACTAGGATTTGCATGTAGGCAGCCTGATTCCAGAATCACTTTAGTTTTCTAAAAGTAAATATTTCGATATTTGTTGGAGATGTTGTGGCGTAATAGACATTAAATGAATGCCTGTATATACATATATATACACTCCAATCCTGAAATTTTGCTTCTCAAGATCCTCTTTGTCTTGACTCCTGACAGGAAAGTGCATTTTGATTTGTATTTTTAAAAACTTGGTCTTAATTTAGATATTGAGGTAAAGCCATGAGCAGACAAGGTGCAGGAGCAGAAATTCCAATTTATAAAGATATTTCAAGGAATAGTTTCACACATCCTATTCTGTCTGTATCAACTGTGAAATATTCCAAAGGTTAGCTGGTAACATTTATTAAATGCCAAGTTGATAAGCAACTATATATATATATATGAATGAGTATTTAAAAATACGTACTAGGTCTTATCTTTTCTCTCTATACACCTATATTCATATGCATATGGAATACCCAGGGCATTTGAATCATCAATGGCAGTTAATTTTTTTTGTCTTCTGTGTGCATGGCATTTAGATAAATCTTGGAGGAAAAGCTCTTGCAGGATCACAGCAGGATCTCACTATGAACATACTGATCTGAGTGGTATATAAGTTACAATTCTCTTAGCTGCACGTGGCAGAAACATAATTCAGTATAAAATAAAAGGATGATTTTTTGGGGAAAGATTCTTCGGTACAGCCAAAAAGGAATGAATGATCAAGGAAGGACTAGCATTTGACAAATCTTTAAGAAGAGCAGGATTTGAAATGTTGGAACTTTTCATCTCCCATCTGTACCACTTAGTGTATCTGCATCAGTATTTTGCTCTCAGCGAATTGAATTCTTTTCACTGTTCTGGATCATAGGGCTGCTGGCGGCTTTCAAAATCAACATATTAAAGTCTCAGGCACTACAAAGGGGTGAGCTGAGTCTTGTGGAAAGGGACTCACTGACCCAGTGTGGGTCTGCTGTGAGCTCCTGAACCCATCACCAGTGGGGTGGGGGTGGGGGCAGTTCCTAGAAACTATAAGGATGGAATGTGAGTCTTGTCTTGGGGAGAATGGACCTTCCTGGGAGAAGGTGTTTGGAATGATATGCTCAGAAGAACGGGATGGTGCCAGAAAACAAAACAGTTGTCCACTCTAGAAATTAAAAATAAATATCAGCATTTAATGTGACTTTGCCAGAAACACCATTGTGACTCTAAATATGATTTTTATCTGATGCATTCAGGTATTGTTTTTTTTTTTTTAATTTTCTTTTTTTTTTTTTTTATGATAGCCACACAGAGAGAGAGAGAGAGAGAGAGAGAGAGAGAGACAGGCAGAGACATAGACAGAGGGAGAAGCAGGCTCCATGCACCGGGAGCCCGATGTGCGATTCTATCCCGGGTCTCCAGGATCACGCCCTGGGCCAAAGGCAGGCGCCAAACCGCTGCGCCACCCAGGGATCCCTCATTCAGGTATTGTTTACAGAAAGTACAATTCAACATTTTAAGTTAGTTTGATGGGATTTAACAAATGGATATACTTGTGTAACAACCATCACAATAATGATGTGGAGTATTTCCAGCACCCCAAAAAGTTCCCTAGTGCCCCTTCATGTCAACCTCCTCTAAATTATTGAATGCATTGGCCTAAGTTGTTTATAATATTACTTTATTTTTCTTTTAAAGCATCTCTGGTGATACACTGTTTTTCATTCCCGATATTGGAAATACTCTTTTTCTCTTGGTAAGTCTGACTAGAGATTTATCGATTTGGCATTTTCAAAGAAGCAACTTTAGAAATAAATTAGGTAAAACCTTTAAACTTTAAAAATCCTTAAAAATCTTTAAAAAAACCCCTTTATGGTAGAAAAATTAAGAATTTAAATTAAAAATTAAAAATTTAGACTTTTGCAATTAAACTTTTGATAGAAATATGGAATTTCTGAATTAAAACATTCATAGCATGATGCCTCTGAAAAGATAATGGGATAAATGTATAATTTACTGTTTTTTCTATTTCATTTCTCTATAAATCAAACACAACACTGTCATCTTTATATATGTATATGTGTTTATTTATTTGAGAGACAGAGAGAGAGAGTGAGCATGACCGTAAGTGGGCGGGGTGGGGGGCAAAGGCGGAGGGAGCAGCAGACTCCCCGCTGAGCAGGGAGCCCAATGCAGGGCTCAATCCCAGGACCCTGGAATTATAACCTGAGTCAAAAGCAGACGCTTGACTGACTGAGCCACCCAGGTGCCCCAACACTTACCTGTAAAGTTATTTTTCTACTTATTCCATGTACCATTTGCTAACATTTTTATAAAATTCAAAAACAAAGTTCCAAAGCTTCATCCTGTGTACCTAGCAAGGTCAATTTTTCGAGATTTTCGTACTTTTACTTATACGATCATCCACAGAAGTGAAACATTTCCTCTTCTTGTCGAAGATGTTGCATCTCTTCCTCTTTAAATTTCAAGTCAGGCTTAACGGACTTCCTTGAAATGTCCATGCCACAAATAATTCAACTTTCTTTCAAACCTCCAACAAAATCTTTGACTCATTTGTTTGAAATTCTTCCCATAGTGGTTTGTGCATCCGTGTGTGTGCATATATATACATATATGTTTGTGTATAGGACAAGAGCTTTCCTTGCCAGGTTGCCCCAGATATACTGTCTTGGAGAATATAAGAGATTCCTGTAAGAGCTCTTTTTTATAAGTAATGTCAAGATATTACTTTAAATCTCTTGGATTAAGGGAAGATAGATATTTAGAAATTATCACTTTTAGAAATAAGGTCCTTGGGAGTCCAATGGAAATATTTTAAGGGAAAGTAGAGAAGAGGGAAAGGAAACTATTATACAAAATAGCATTTTATTATATATCATTGTATATTATTATATATTATATAATTGTATATTTATATACAAGTAATATACAGTTTGTATGATTTTATATTATTATATAAAATCATATGATACACGCCTATTTTGTATCATATTATAGAATATGATTTTTGTATAACATAAATTAGTAACTCCGTTGTGAAGGAGAGGTTTGAAATGAAGAAAACTACTTTTCTTCCTCTTTATAGAATTATGGTCTTTAAAAATAATTTCCCTTTGAGATATGTGTTTATATGTGGTGTGTGTGTGTGAGTGTGTGTGTGTGTGTGTGTGTATCCATGTGTAACTTGCATCGGAAGGGAACTGCATAGAAAACCAAACCTGGAGTGCGCGTGCTGATCCTGGACTGTTTAGGGGGACCTGGACAGCCAAAGATCACCATGAATTGTCCTGCTGGAGCACCAGGAATGGTTAATGGATTCACTGGAAAAAAAATGAACATCTTGAGAGAGAAGAATGCATCATGGAATAGATCAGTTCCAGCGGGTGTGAGGCGGCAGTTCCCTGAGAGGAGAGAGGGTTGTGCTACTGTCTTAGGCAGCACAGACCACACAACAGGGGAGCAAGATGGGGACCTGGGTAGGATGACTATGACGTGTTGCTCGCCTTTCCCTTGTAGGATGGAAGAAGACACGTTGAGTATTCGCTTTAAATAGTTTTAACATCACTTAACCAAACTTTAGTAAATTCTGACTCATTCGTACAATTGCGTAGAGTGAATTTGTGGATAATACATGGATGGGAAAAGAGACGGCCTGGAAGTGGGCTCCACCTCCATTCAGCCAGCGTGAGGGCCCATGCGGCTGCCAAGAATGCTGTGTTCCGGAATTTGCAGGCATCGGGGACGTGAGTCCTGGTTCATGGCACGGCTGTAGAAGACTTAGAGGACCACCTTTAGGGTGAACGACTCATGAGGGCACTAAGAATATCCTCCTCCTAAGTCTTCCCTTTTCAAGGGTGGATTTGTGAAGAACAGGGTGGGAAGCTTTACCTTTGACACACACACACACACACACACACACACACACTGAACACTCTTGCTTTTATTGACCTATGTGCCCTAGTGTTTATCCCTTCCATTGGACTGTAAAATTCTTAAAGATAGAAGTCTGTGGCTTTTATCTAATGTGTAATACAAATACTTCTGTATACCCTGAAGTACTTTAATATATACTTGTTTATTGAGTAACTGTTCTTTATTGTATTTGAGGAGCCGTGTAGTTCATATTCAGGATTTCCTTCCTTCCTCCCTCCCTCCCCTCCCCCTTTCTTTTTTGAGTTTTTTGTCCTAGTAAAGGAGAGCATTTTAAAAGTCTTTTTCCAAAGGTTGCAGTTATGTGATTTTCTAGCACATCTCTTGATTCAAGTAAGAAGAATTGCCTTTAAATAGGCTATTATTTGATATCTGCCAAAGGCATTGAAGGGTCTTAAAATTGTAGCACCGTGAACTCTCTTGCCTGGTATTACACCAATGTTAATCCACAGAAAGTAAGAGAGTTTCCATGTGTAAATTTGACCTTAAATGAAGTTTTATTGAACCTACCTCACCCTAAATTTCTTGGCTTGAGAGACACCATATGAATCTGTTTCCCTTGAAAAAAAAAAAAAAAGAGTGCTCTGAATGGAAAGAAATTTATTTTATTCTTCAGAATCTTACTTGTGCCCTGGGTATTAAGGACGGCGAACTATAGTATTCATTACTTGTATGGTTTGATACTTTTGCGAAGTAAAACGTTTTCAAGATAAAATTTACAATATCCTAATATTTAAATTCAAATGTTAAACATTTTTTTTTGTATAGTAATGTTTTAATCAATACTTTCCTCTATAAAAACATATTTATATGGTTGATGTGGGCACAAGGAAGTTTGGGGAAAATGCTTATCTCAGTGCTGGCCCAGCAACAGTGGGATGTAGGGAGAAAGTAATGGCCCACTATTAAGTTCAGGCTATGCACGTTAATGAAATCCTGACCCGTTAAAGGGAATTTCGATCTGGGGGGTCATTGTGCAGCACCTGTAGGTTGGGGAGCTGCCGCAGGTTGGATCATGGGTGTGTAAGTGTGGTTTTAATATTTGGGTGGAGAAAAAGCGTGGTGGGGATGACCCCTCTGTTAGCTGCAGGCAACGGAGAGTCCAGTTGCCTCACTTGGAGAGGAGTGAGAGAGGAGACTCCCTGGAAAGGGAACATGTGTCACATTCTGATAATTAAGTCTTTGAAACAAGAAGTCCATGATTGGAATACCCCTCCATCATGCATGCATCCACTCATTCATATCATCCATTCATTTGTACATTTTCTCATTCATTCACTCATTCAATTGCTGGCAAATTTGCTCATAGCTTTTTTACTGTTAATCCCCAGAATGAGTTGTCATCTCCGATTAACCAATGTTCTGCTCTTCCCTTCTTATGGAATCTCAAGCACCTGCTTTCCTCTCCTTTTAACATTTAGAAATATAGATCTTTAAAATTATGAAAGAAATCCATGTTTAATACCAAAAAATGAAAAATAACTCAAGTATTGAGAAGCAACTGGAAAAAAAAATGTCTACCACAGCTCCCCTGCACAAGTAATAAAACAAAAACATGGCTAACATTTTTTTTAGTCTCTCTTTTTAATAAGCTGAAAAGTTGCAATTGTCCTAATCACATAAGGGCACAAATAATAAATTAGTGGTATATCAGCTTTTGCCTTAGGCTCTACATTCTTGGGATCCCAGGTAAGCACACATAGCTAATTTAAGCAGAAAAATAGTTTATTAAAGCTATTAGGTTGTTCACAGACTATCTTGGAGAGATGGAGAATCTGACTTGGATGCGACACAGTTGAAAACAATGCTCGCATCACACTACAGGGCTGTTCTCTTAGAGATCACGTGGTTGCCACCAGGAGCTGATGCTGCAAAGTGTGTCCGCGAACCTCTGTCAGGGTTATTTCTGCAGTTGGGTAGAGCTGCTCTCGTCTTACTGGAACAGGTCCTATGAGATGGTCCGTTTCTGCTCACTGCATTTGAATCGCAGATTTGCAGTAGTGATGCTGAGCGTCATAGACAAATTCTACGTCTCTACCCTGACTGCAGGGGAAACGGGGGAAATGAGTTTCTGACATGGACTCAGAATGTGCCAAACTCCCTAAATGTAAGAAGAGCTTCAGAAAAGTGCTAGAGAACCCAAAGCATGAAAAATGTCCACAGGATTCCCCCTGGCTGTGCAACATCAATATACCCTGTTTCCTTTTTCTAAGCTTTCAAACAAGATCAACAACAGCAATGACCAAATGTTCCAATATAACTTAATGCTACAGACTCCCGAACAAATAAAACTTGAGGTCCCCTCTCTCTCTAAAAGCAAGACAACATAAAATCTCATTGGTTTTTGCATCCAGTTTTATATCCAGTGTCTTTAGCTTATAGAACTTCTCCTTTACTTTCAACATGGTACTGCCTTGCTGTTTTATAACATGGACTAAATTATTAAGTAAAACGCAACAATATGCCTTAGATAAAAAAGAAAGTAAGAAAAAAGGGAAGAGAAGAAAATGAAAAAAAAACCCTTTATATATCAAAAAAGAATGGGAAGAAATTTTTTTTAAATTTTTATTTATTTATGATAGTCACAGAGAGAGAGAGAGAGAGAGAGAGAGAGGCAGAGACACAGGCAGAGGGAGAAGCAGGCTCCATGCACCGGGAGCCCGATGTGGGATTCGATCCCAGGTCTCCAGGATCGCGCCCTGGGCCAAAGGCAGGCGCCAAACCGCTGCGCCACCCAGGGATCCCCGGGAAGAAATTTTGGATGTACATCACAGTCCTCATTTCTGCAAAAGATTATAAGGCAATGATATTTTGCTGTCCCACTTCTCCACGTATCAGTGATGGTAGTGACGTTACCTGCTTTGTTTTTTAACATCACCATTAAAGTGTGAGACTAAGCCCTTTGCATATTCAGAATCTTAAGATTGTTCCTGAATCAGTTTTGGCATTTTGTATCCTGATAATGCGCAGGAAATTTTGCCTGTGTACGTTCTGTGACACATTCCAGGGATGTCTACCGTCTTTAATTGCAGTCCTGAGGTATGACTACCTTCAACAGTTAGAAAACCACTTTTACTGCTGCATCGTGGGCAATTCTTTGAAGACAGCGTAGCAACAATCAGAGATCCTCGCAGAAGTTAAAACGGCCTGCTATGGGGCTACTCGTACCAAAAACTTCAGTTGGGGGGTGTAATCAGAAGAGGGATATACTGGGGCATCTGGGCGGCACAGTTGATTAAGAGTCTGACTTTTGATTTTTGGCTCAGGTTGTGATCTCAAGGTTCTGAGATTGAGGCCCCCATTGGGTTTCACACTAAAAAGCATGGAGTTTGCTTAAGACTCTCCCTCTCTCTCTCTAAAATAAATCTTAAAAAAATATATATATATATGTTGCACGCATAGCTTAGGATTTGTATTGCGACTATTTTAATTAATCCTTAGTGATAGTAGGCAAATCTCCTTTGCAGTTAGGTAAGATCCATGCCAAGTGTAGATCGTGTGAAATCTGGAAAGGATGCATATAACTAAGATAACTCAGGTGTCATGGCTCTGAAATTAATATTAGTATGTTTTATCCATCTTTACCTCTACCAAAAATCCTTTTTGAAATAAAGGAAGGGACCCAGAGTCCACACAAAACTTAATTTTAAAAAGTAAAGCTCCCCTCTGCTCATGAAGATGGACTATGGCTCCTAGGAAAGATTGAGCCAAGAGTGTGTGACATGTGGAACTTTATGAGTCCATGCTTATGAATCAGACCTGTAGCAGCTGAACTACATATGGTTCTTGGGGAAGCAGCACGCAGTGGGAAAGGCAAGGGCTCCAGAATGGGGGAGACCTGCAACTCAATCCTGGTGCCCCTAGTGCCCCCCAATAAGTGTATGCCTTTGTGCGAGGTATTTGACAGCTGTAAGCCCCAGTTTCCTTATTTTTAAGACAGGGTCTTCATACCCTGTTCGTTGGTGACCTGCAAACATCATACGAGGTAGCCATGTACGTGTGATGCCAGGAAGAGTGCCAGGAACCCGACAGACACTTGGAAAAAATAGTTGCTGAACTACTTTACCGTCTGGTTCCTCATTCTGTCTTGGGTAGGTCCTACGTGATCTACCTCCCAAGGCCGTAGTGATAGCAGGGTGTCTATATAGTACTTGGTAGATTATGTTCTACTCCGGATAGTCTTTAGGAAAAAATGCTACCTCTTTTTCATCTCAACACGAGGGGTTAACCATTTATTATATGTATCAGTGCCGCACAACTGTCATCATCAAAGTTAGCAGGAAAACAGCATAGTTCCTTGAGGAGGACAGGGCAAAACGGAGGCGCTGATAGACAGTTACTAGGTGAGCACCGGGGATAGTGACGGATGTGAGCGAGCCAGGCTGGAGAGGGCTAGAGAGGAATCGTCCTGGGGAGGCTGACTCCACAGGATTCTTCGAAGGTGCAGTAGAACCTCGACCTCACGCACGTAGGCCCCGGTGATAAGCAGCTGTCTTTGTGAGAATTAACTATTGAGGCCTTAGAAGGATAATGGGGCCAATTTAGTCTACAGGGATCCTCATCTACTCCATGGGATCTTTATTTTTCTTGGGAAAGTGATAGAGGATAATTTGCTCAGCTGATCCAGATGACTCATTCGTTAGAAGCTGATGCTTAAAAAAAAAAAGATTTATTTACTTATTTTCAGAGAGAGGGAGAATGCATGGGGAAGGGCAAAGGAGGAGAGAGAGGAGAATCCCAAGCAGACTCGCCACTGAGCACAGGGCCAGATGTGGAGCTCAATCTCACGATCCTGAGCCAAAATCAAGAGTCGGATGCTTAACTGACGGAGCCGCCCAGCTGCCCCAGCGAGGCTGACACTTCTGATGAGGAAATTATCTGTATGCTTTTGGGCGGAGGGCGGGTACAGCCATTCTCTGGCTTCCACTGGGGCATTATTAAAATAAGAACACGTGCCGATGAAGCAATGCCGGTGATCTGTCCAGACACAATCCCCTCCCTCCCCACATCCCTTCCTGCAGCCTGGGCATTGCCAGGTGGTCTCAATCGGGAGGGATCACTCACTGTATGAGTTGGGGCTCTTTGGGGGACAGGGGATAGAAGCTCAGTTTGAAGTAAGTGGGCCAACAGGTGAACTTGTTGGTCATGAAATTGGGAGGGCAGGAGGATCACCGACGGTCAGAACCAGAGGCTATAGCTCTAATTCTCTCTCAACTTATGTCTGTTCCCCTACAGTTGGTGATTTCATTCTCTTCCACCGCCGAGGGGTGAGGGCCCAAAAGGTTTCTCCCTTCACTTCCATTTGAAACATCCTTGGGATGGACTGTGATTTCGGTCACAGACTTAGGCTTCGACCACATCCTGTGCGGCCGAGGAGATGAGGTCAGTTCGTATCTGGACTGCATGATTCAGGGTGGGAGGACTTTGTTGCCCAAAAGTAGGGAGTAGTCGCTCCCTAGGAAGGGCCGCCGGGAGTTTACTGTGAGTCGGGTGATCTGCATCCCCAGTGTGGGATTTGTTAGCGTGTCGTAGCCAATCCTCTCTGATGTCTCGGTCCCTGTACGACCTGCGAGAGACGAACCTTACGCAGAAGGCCCCCCTCGTGTACGCGTTGAGTACTTCTCGTGGGGCTGGTTTTGGAAGGGACTTGGAGGTACCAAGTGATGGTCTCTATCCTCAAAGGACACATGCACACGCCTTATAAATGGGGAAGTGCAGACACGCTACAACCATTACTGCAAGGCCCTGATTAATGTTTTTAAACTTAACTGTGTAATTAAACTAAAATTGTAGCTTTAATTTATTAGAATTTTCCGTTCAATGTTTCTCCGTTTAGTACTCTGTAGATCAAATTAGACTTAACTGAGCTTAGAACTGTGGAAGCTCAAGGGTTGAATTCTCTACTTCGCCTGTAGCCTCAAGTAGCTCTATGTCCATATAACAATCTGCAGGCTCGTTGCCCTGGTAACACGTGTGCGTTTTGCCAAACCCTCAGAAAGATGTGATCTCTAATTAACCTTAAAATTAACAGGCTAACGGCAAAGATTTCATAACAACTCGGAAGAAGAGGCAGAAAATATTCTAGAAAATGTAAATCTGAGGTGACACTTGTAAACCCGCTGAGATCGTAAAATATTATGGGATTTCAAAAGGCGGAGAGACTACAAAGCACCAACATCAGAACAGTAATTGAGTGTGTTTTTTCCTCCGTTCGATCCTCACATCTAAGTGCTTTGAAGGACATTAGAAAAAATGGTTTAAAAATGTATTTAGCCCAACGTCTTTTCGAGTGGCTGGTAGCGTAGGTGTAAGATCTCATTGGAAATGGAATCTACTCTTAAAGAATTCTTAATTGCATATTTTGACCTGTCTCCTTCCTGTCTTAGGGGTTCATTGGACGAGGTTTCTCCAAACTATTCTATTTTCTAGTGAATAAGTAAAAAGTGACGGCCTTTTCGTGAATGGCTCATCATTTTGTGTTGTAAAATTGGGTGGAAGAAGCATCTTTTTTTTTTTTTACCCCAGGCTGGGACATAATTGACGTATAATGTGGTATGATTTTATGGCATACAGTGTAAGGACGTATTTTGTATATTTTGCACAATTTGATTGCCACATAAGGTCAGTGAACATCCTTACCTCACCTAGTTACAAGTTCTTGTACGGACTTTTAAAATCTACTCTCTTAGGAACTCTCAAATATACAACGTAGCATTGTTAGCTGTAGTCACCATGCTGTGCATCACACCCCCGAGCTCATTTTATAACCGGAATTTCGGAATTTCGTAGCTTTTGACTACCTTCGCCCATTCCCTCTACCCTCCCGCTACCCCCCACCCCCCACCCCCCGCCGCGACCCAACCACCAATCTGTTTTCTGTTTCTGTCAGATTGGTATCTCTTGGAGATCCTGCTTTAGCTATATGCCCAGAGTGGAATTGCCAGGTCACGTAGTGGTTTTATTTTGAAGTTTTACAGGAACCTCCATATCGTTTTCCATAGCGGCTGCACCAATTTACACTCTCACCAACAGTTTACAAGCCTTCCCTTTTCTCCACTTCCTTGCCAGCACTTACTATCTCTCGTCTTTTTGATGATCTTCATTCTAACAGGTGTGACCTGATATCTATCATGGGTTTGATTTGCATTTCTCTAATGATTAGTGACGTTGAGCACCCTTTCATGTACCTGTTGGCCATTCGAATACCCTTTTTAGAAAAATGTCCATTTATGTGCTTTGCTCATTTTTGAATTGGATAATTTCTTTATAATTTGAATTGTATATTACACATTTTTGATATTAACCCCTATCAGATATGTGGTTTGCAAATATTTTCTCCCATTCTGTAGGTTGCCTTGTTTTATTGGTCATTTCTTCTGCTGTGTAGAAGCTTTTAAGTTTGATGTAGTCTCACTTGTTTATTTTTGCTCTTGTTTGTTTGTGCTTCGGGTGTCCTATCCATAAAATTGTTGTCAAGACTAATGATCGAGGAGCTTTTCCCCTGTGTTTTCTTTTAGCAGTTTTATGGCTTTAGGTCCTACATTTAATTCATTTGGAGTTAATATTTGTGAGGGGTGAATTACATTTCAATCTTTTGCATATGAATAGAGTTTCCCCAGCATCATTTACCGAAGAGACAGTCTTTTCTCCATTGAGAATTCTTGGCGCCCTTGTCAAATACGGGCTGACCATATATGCATGGGTTTATTTCTAGGCTTTTGATTCTGTTCCATTGATTTATGTGTCTGTTTTTATGCCAGTATTAAGCTGTTTTGATTACTATAGCTTTGTAACACAGTTTGAAATCAGGAAGTGTGATGCTTCCGACTTTGTTCTTCTTTCTCAGGATTGCTTAGGCTATTTGGAGTTTTTTTTGTGGCTCCATACGAATTTCAAGATTGTTTTTTATAGTTTTATGAAAAATGCCATTGGAGTTTTGATCAAGATTTCATCAAAGCTGTGTATCACTTTTGGTAGTCTGGACATTGTAACAATACTAATTCTTTGAATTCACAAAAACAGAATATCCTACCATTTATTTACATCTATTTCTTTCATCCTTTTTATAGTGTTCAGTGGATAGATACTTCACCTCCTTGGTTAAATTTATTTTTAAGGATTTTATTGTTTTCTATTACAGATCCCTATTGTAAATGGGATTGCTTTCCTTATTATTATTATTATCTTTTTTTGGGGGGGATATTTTGCTGTTAGTACATAGGAACACACCGAATTTTGTGTGCTCATTTTGTATCCTGCAACTTTACTGCGTTCATTGAATAGTTCTAACAGTTTCTTTGGTGGTATCTTTAGAATTTCTTTAGGTAAGATGACACCATCTGCAGAGGCAATTTTGTTTCTTTCTGATTGCAGCGCCTTTTCTTTCTTCTTCTTGCCTAATTGCTAGAACTTCCAGTACTCTGTTCAATAGGAGTAGGGAAAGTGGGCCCCTTGTCTTGTTCTTGGTCTTAGAGGAAAAAGCTTCAACTTTTTAACTCAGTGTGATGTCAGCTATGGTCTTGTCATATATGGTTTTATCATGTTGAGGCATATTCCTTTTTTTTCTTTTTTTTAAAGATGTTAGTATTTATTTGTGGAGAGAGAGAGCGCCGCATGCTCACGAGCAGGGGGAGGGGCAGAGGGAGAGAGACTCTTGCAGGCTGTGGGCAGAGGTGGAGCCTCCCACGGGCTCCGTGTCACCACCCCGAGACTGTGACCTGAGCCAAAACCAAGAGTTGCACCACTCAGGCACTCTGAGGTATATTCCTTCTATACTCAATTTGTTGAGAGGTGTGCTTTTCTTTTTTTTTTTTTTTTTTTAAATCATAAATGGATGTCAAGTGTTGTCAGACGCTTGCATCGCTACGTACCTGTGCGTTGGAGTCAGCACAGGTTCTCTCCCAGGCTTGATAGATTTGCTTCGGCGGGAGCGGCCTTTCACCGTGAGCCCAGCTGGGGACTCTGGATGGGTCCCTGGGAGTGTCCCCGGGCAGGCCGGGCCGCGGCTGCGTCTGGGGCAAGGCTGCTGCCCTGCTCTGGGGTCGAGGGTTGCCCTGGCTGGGCCCGGCCTCCGCGTGGGGAGGCCACGCGCTCCCCAACCTCCGCAGTTAGGCTGCGGCTAAGCTGTGCGGTCAGCTGGGCCCCAGGTGGGCTCTGCCCCCCCCCCCAGCTGCGGCCCTGCTGGGTGCCCGGGGGCGGGGCCTCCCCCAGCAGCAGCAACAGGTGTCGCGGGGCGCAGGCAAGCTCAGGCCCGGCTCGCGGCGACCCCCAGCTCCCGAGCGGCCGTGTCTTGCCCAAGACTGCGAATCCGAATCCGAGCGACCCCCGGGGCCACCGCGGCGCGCGCAGGGCCGGTCCCTCGCCAGCCGAGCTCGGCCGCGCACCCCGAGGCTGGGGCGAAGGGCGGCCTTTACCTGGTCCTGAGCCGGGGCCGGAGGCGGCGAGGGTGCTCCGCGCTCCGCTGGGCGAGGGGGGCGCCTAGGCCCTAGGGGTCATGCGGGGTCACGCGGGGAGGGTAGCACAGCAGGGTCAGGCCTGCTCTGCTTGGCCCGGGCTACGGGAGTTTTGTTGAATTCCTTGGGTCCCACAGTCTGTCCCCCCTGCTCAGCTCCCCCCACCACGTGAGAGAGCCCCGCCGGGCCTCCCCCCAGCCCCCCTACCCCCCCGCCCCTCTCCACCCCTCCAGGCCCCCAGGTGAGAGCCCTGCCGGGCCTCTGCCCTCTGGCTCGCTGCCCGCAGACCCTGTGTGCGGCCTCCCCCCCAGCCCCCCCTAACCCCCCTACCCCCCGCCCCTCAGCCCCCTGCAGCCTCTCAGCGCCCCCTCCCCCTCCCCTTCTGGGGGGTCCAGCTGACGGGTGCTGAGCCACGCCCCGTGCAGCCATGGGGGCCTCCCCCGCCCCCTACGCCCCAACTCCCCCCGTCCCCCCCAGTCCCCCTACTGCCCCCCTGTACCCCCCAGCCCCTCGCGGCCTCTCAGCTCCCCCTCCTCCCCCTCCCCCCTCCTCCCCCTCCCCTTCTGCGGGGCCCAGCTGAGGGGTGCAGCCGTGGGGCCTCCCCCACCCCCCAGACCCCATCCCTCCTACTCCCCCGCCCCCCCCCAGCCCCCCTACTGTCCCTCGTCCCCTCCCAGCCCCCCGTGGCCTCTCGGCGCCCGCTCGTGCCCCCTCGTCCCCCCTCCCGCTCCCCTTCTGCGGGGCCCAGCGGAGGGGTGCAGCCGTGGCCCCCTGCCCGCGAGCCCGGCCGGGCGATCCCACACCCCGCGCCCCGGGTTGGCCGCGGCTGCGGGCGGTGCGGTGGCTGCAGGGTGAGGGTCCGCCCGCGGAGCTCCCGGGTGAGCCGCGCCCTGGGGGCCTGGGGGGCCTGTTGCTAACCCGGGGAGAGCTCTGACTCCCTGACTAGAGCCTCGGGAGCTCTTCGGCTTGCGGCTCGCCTCGGCCCTGGGACCTCTGCCCCCGTGCGATCCGGGTCCCGAGGTCACTGCCCGCGCCCGGCCCTGGGGCTGTGGGGCGCGGAGGGTGCGGGGGCGGCTGCGGCTGCGGCTGTGGGGCCCCTGCCCCCGCGGACGCCGAGATTTGCACAGTGGCCCTCCAGTTCCAGGGAAGATCATTTGTTTGACGCTTCTACTGTAACTCACAGACACCTCCCTTTTAAGATTTAATATTTTCTTCTTCCTGGCTGGATGGGAAATTGCTTCTCCTGCAGAGCTCAAAGGTCACAGCATATTATTGTCATTTGTCCTGAGCTGGTAGTGGTGCTGCCTTTGTTTGCCCCCTGCCCAGCTGGGCCGCAGAGCTTTGGCACCGTTTCTTGTTTCACCGCATGCATCATTTAGCCATCCTGATAGGTTTTTCAATGTAACTTTTTCTTTTTTTTAAGTGACGTATAGGTTTATTTTCTTAGAAAAAAAAATCAACCTACCATTTTTTTAAGGTTTTTTAAAAATTTATTTTTTATTTTTTATTATTATTTTTTTAAAATTTTTATTTATTTATGATAGTCACACAGAGAGAGAGGCAGAGACACAGGCAGAGGGAGAAGCAGGCTCCATGCACCGGGAGCCCGACGTGGGATTCAATCCTGGGTCTCCAGGACCGCACCCTGGGCCAAAGGCAGGCACCAAACCACTGCGCCACCCAGGGATCCCCCCAAAATTTAATTTTTAAAAGTTAATATGTGCATATAAGGAAACTGAAAAACATAAGAAGCAAAGAACAAAGTCATCATGATCACATCTTTAAATTTTTATTTGTTTATTTTTAAGATAAATTTATTTATTTATTTATTCATTCATTCATTCATTCATTCATTCATTCATTCATTCATTTATAATAGGCATAGAGAGAAAGAGAGGCAGAGACACAGGAGGAGGGAGAAGCAGGCTCTATGCCAGGAGCACAACATGGGACTCAATCTCGGGACTCCAGGATCACGCCTTGGGCCGGAGGCAGGTGCTAAACCTTTGAGCCACCCAGGGATCCCCAATCACATTTTTTTTTAAAAAAGATTTTATTTATTTATTCATGAGAAGAGAGAAACAGAGACACAGGCAGAGGGAGAAGCAGGCCCCATACAGGGAGCCAGACGTTGGGACTCCATCCTCGGTCCCCAGGGTCACACCCTGGGCTGAAGGCAACGCTAAACCGCTGAGCCACCAGGCTGCCCCAGCCTACCGTTTTTCTAGAAGAATGAGACAATAAAAAAAAAAAAAATTAAGTTTAATAAACTGGTAGACTGACAATTATAAACTTCTAATAGGACTATATAACCGTTTTCTCTGGCTTTTTTTCCCCCCACTTTGAAAGACCGGCGTTATTAAGAGTTTGGGTACTGTCACAATATTCTTTAGGCTTTCAGAAGTTTGCTAACAGTTTAATTCAGTTGTTTAATTACCCTAAAATTTAAGTTAGAATTAGACAGAGGTAATTTGATGATCTTAACCTAGACATATTCCAAATTTATAACAACAGATTCTTGGTTCAACTGTTGGCTGCTTTTCTGTTGCGAAGAATAAATGAGCTCTTAGTGAAAATCAAAGTTAATAAAATGCTAAGCATTTAAACAATTTTTATACTACCTCCAATTTAAAGCTTCTTTTCCTATCAGGTACCCTGTTTTCCTGACGTGTATTTATGCCTACTTCTCAGATTCTCCAGGCCCCAGAGAAGCGGCATGCGGAGACCTCCCAGGATGCGCTGCAAAGGGATCCGTGATAAACACAGTCTCTAATTCCTTATCTGCACTCTGCTCTCCTCTCTTACCTTCCTTTTCACCTTTTCCTTCTCTCCTTGACCCCGAATTCTTTTCTCATCTGGCTAACCGCTAGAATTCCTGCTGCTAAGTCTCAGCTAGAGGTTCTGTTTCCTGCAGAGGACAGGAAATGTGGCTGCTCCTCCTTGATTGATAAGATGTGCAGAGCCCTGCTGAGCAGCTGCAATAAGCAAACCCCTGCTTCCGCACACGTGGCTGTTTTTAAGACATTGATCTCCACCTGGGAGCTTGCCTTTCTTGGGAGGCGTCAGGGAGGATGACCTGGCGTGGGGACACGGTAGCTGATCAGTCTGTGGTCGTATCCCCCATGGAGCGATCATGCCCAATGGGAAGGGGACCATTAGGCGCTGAGATTATGGCATTCAAGCCTGATTCATGTTGATAAGGACAGCTACATTGCCATAGTGGCCTTTATATTGAGTTGTTTTTGTTATGACTATTATTGTTCAAGAATTGCATTTTCCAATTAATGGAAGCACTTTAGGTACATTATCTATAATAATCATTTTTAATGATAACAACGAATATGGAAATTAGGCCAGAGCATAAAATTAAGGATATTTGAATAATTATAGTGCAATCAAGTCGAAATTACTGACGACTTTATTTGATGCTGGATTATGTGGAAAACAGCGCAAGAACATACGTGCTTTGGAAGTTGAAAGTACATCAGATTTTGACAGCACATCTGCATAAATTACCAAGTAGTTTGGGTGACTTTTTATTTTCCTCCATAAATCTTCATGTAAAAATAATATTTGTAAGGATGAGTTGTGAACTAAACTGGAGTGAGTCAACTAAAATTGCAAGTAACTTCTTAAGCATGTTTGCTCTTTGAAGGCATAGTTGTGTAAACTATGTTTGACATAGTGCCTAGGCAATAATGAAATATTGTTCTTAAATTTTTTTTGAAATATCGTTATTAATGTTTAAAGATGTGCCATATGACCAACAGAATTGACTAGAGGGAAATGTGGTTAATTGGATCAATGACTAAGCATATAAAATATATTTGCGGTGGGGGCGGGGGGGGGTGCCTGGCTGGTTCAGTCGATACAGCATGTTGACTCTTGATCTTGGAGTTGTGGGTTCGAGCCCCATATTAGGGGTGGAGTTTCCTAAAAAAAAAAAAAAAGAAAGAAAAAATGTATTTGGTTGAAGGGGTTGGTAGATAAAACAAATGATGTAGTTTTATATGTCAGATATTTCTTCATTCCATGTTAACAATGGAATGTATTATCTCAGTGGATTTAGAAGCATATGCCTCGGTTGGTAATGTACGTGATGATACAGATGAAATAAGGAGGAGTAGGCTATGTATGAATATTTGACTTTCTTGAGATCACAAAATGAAGTGAGTCAAGGACATAACTGGAATAAGACCAAATGGGATAGAAGTCCAGGGCGAGGAGGAGCTGCATGCATGCACCACTAGTTTCTTTAGTGAGTGACCTCTCTTTGCACGTTACTATATTAAAAAATTATCGGAGATAATTGTGATTGTTCAAATAATGCCCTTCTCTCCAAAGATATCCACTCTTTAATCCCTAGATCCTGTTTCATATGTTACATTAAATGTCATAAAGGATTTTGCAGATGTAATTAAGGTTATGGGTCTGAAAATAAGGAGATTCTACTGGATTATCCAGGTAAACCCAATGTAATCCCATGAGTCCTTTAAAGCAAAAAAGAAGGTAGAAGAGTCAGTCAGAGAGATGCGGCTGACGAGGGAGACAGAAGAGATGCTGTAGGGGAAGTCCGAGAGATTCCACACCTGAGAAGACTCTGAGATGCGAGGGCCCTGCACAAAGATGGAAGGAGGCCCCAAGAGCTAAGGATAGCCCCTCGCTGACAGGCAGCAAGGCCTTGGGGACTGCAGTCCTAGAATAGCAAGAAGCTGGCCTCTGCCCACAGCCTGAGTGAACTGGGAAGAGGATCCTTCCGAGACCTTCCTGATACGAGCCTAGCTTGCTATCGGTTTGATTTGGGTCCTGGGAAACCTGCTACAGAGAAACCAGTTGAGCCAATTTGGACTTCTTACCCATGGCACTCTGAGATAATACATTGGTATTGTTTTAACATCTTAAATTTGTGACTGCTTGTTAGGGCAGTGATGGAAACTAAGACAGTAACATGCAGTAAGATGCTCAGGTTTTCAATTTACATCTTGATGAATTTTTCTCCATCTGCAGTCCCATGTAACCATCACACCAAGACGGAATATTTCCAGATCCTTACAAAGCTCCCTCATGCTCCTTTCCTGTCGGTACCCTCTTCTCGCTTGCCCTAGAGGTAGTCACCATTCTGACTTTAGTACCACAGGTTACTTTTGCCTGTTTTTGAACTTCATCTGAAGGAATCATTATGGACTCTTGGGCCTGGCTTGTTTTATTCATTATATGTCTGTAAGGTTTTCCATATTGCTGTACACAGCAATAGCTTGTTCTTTTCTATGGCTACCCAGTAATACGCATCTGCTGTGCGGCTCTGTAAATTGCTATTCATTGTATGAATAGAGGACAATTGATTTGCTCATTCTTCTATTGGTAGATATTTAGATTTGTTGTGGTTTTTGACCATGATGAATGAAGATGTGATAGACATCTTTGTCCATATCTTGGGGGGGACATACGTACTCATTTCTCTTGGGTCTATAGCAAGAAGGGAGTGGAATGGCTAGGTTATATGATGGGTTTATCCTTAGTTGATATTACCAAACAGATTCTGCTTCTTATTCTCTACTGATTTTGGACTTTCTCCAGGGAGCACCAGTGGAACAAAGGAGAGCCCAAGAAACAGAAACACATATTTATGCTTACCTAATTTATGGTGAGCAAATCATTGAAATTCATTGGGAAAAAGAAAGTCTTTTCAATAAACGATGCTAAATCGATTGGATATCTGTATGGGGAAAGATATGAATGTTGTTCTGTAGCTCATACTACTCGCCAGTTATGGTTCAAATTGGATGATAGAACTAAATCTAAAAAGAAAAAAAAAGTAAAACTTAAAGAAGAAAATGTAGAAGGAGATATTCATGACCTAGAGGTAGGCAGACGCTTCTTTTTTTTTTTTTTTAGGCAGACGCT
The DNA here is from genome assembly GCF_003254725.2 of Canis lupus dingo. NCBI lineage: Eukaryota > Metazoa > Chordata > Mammalia > Carnivora > Canidae > Canis > Canis lupus. Next base: position 26,472,117 of record NC_064278.1, read on the forward strand.
TCTTAAACAGGATATTAGAAAGCATAATTCATAAAAGGAATGGTTGATAAATCTGACTTCATCAACATCAAGAACTTCTGTTTACTGAAAGACATCATCAGGAAAGTGAAAAGGCAAGCCTTAGACTGAGAGAAGGTGTTTGTAATGCATATATCAGCATAGGACTCGTATATGGAATATGTAAAGAACTCCTTGAAATCTTTAAAAGATGAACAGTTCCAAAAAAAAAAAAAAAAAGGCAAGTAGTTCAATCTAAAGGGGGCAAAGGCTTGAATGGGCATGTCACAGGAATGGATATACAAAAGGCCAATAAGTCTATAGACAGGTGCTGAACTTGTTTGGTCGCCAGTGCGACGCGATAGGACAATGAGACGCTGTGTAGACGGCAGCACACAGAGAGCAGAGTGGCTAGAGTGATGAGGAGTGCTTTCAACAAGGATGCAGAGCAACCGAAACTCTCCTCTTCCTGGTCAGAGCTAAATTGGTGCAGCCACTTTGGACAAATGTTCCGCAGTATCCCTGACACTTCTGTTAATATTTTAGGAAGTCAGAATTTACCAGAGGGATAAAAGTAACCACGGTGGTGCTGGGAGAGATTTTGTGAACTCTCTTCTCTTAGGAAGAACACTGGGGTGGTGGGGAGGTGTAGACAAAAGCCCTGGAGAGGTAAATAAAGGGATATAGTGCATCTGTGTCTTTGAGGGAAACTCAGACGCTGTGTAAGCTTGTTTCCTCTACCAGCAGGGCCACGACCATAATAAATCAGACGTTTGTGAAGCTACGTGGCCTCACTACCTGGCTCTTCTCCTAGGCCACAAAACGGGATTCAGAATTTGTGAGCTGGTCGGTGAGTGCTTTTGTGGGTTGGCTCGGTGGGTGGGTGGCTCCCCTTTCCCTGCTGCTGCCCAGAGCCTGGAAGGGGTGGGGTTTGCTTCAGCAGGAAGGTTGCTAATCAGTGATGTTTTTCAATAGAAATAGGGGAGAGATGTGGTCTATGTATACAGTGGGATATTCCTCAGCCATTAGAAACAACAAATACCCACCATTTGCTTCAACGTGGATGGACCTGGAGGGTATGATGCTGAGTGAAAAAAGTTATTTGGGGAATAAAAATTAGTGGAGGGGGAAAAAAAGGGGAATAAATAAAGGGGAAAGGAGAGAAAATGAGTGAAAATATCAGTGAGGGAGACAAAACATGAGAGACCTAACCCTGGGAAACGAACAAGGGGTGGTGGAAGGGGAGGTGGGCAGGGTGTTGGGGTGACTGGGTGACGGGCACTGAGGGGGGCACTTGGCGGGATGAGCACTGGGTGATATGCTATATGTTGGCAAATTGAACTCCAATAAAAAAATAAAAAAGAAAAAAGAAAAAAAGAAAAAAGAAAAAGAAATAGGGGAGAGTTTTACTAGAGCGGTTTCACCTTCCTCTTAAAATACTCTCTAAAATGGATCAGTGCATTTTAAATGACTATACAATAAAAATGTTACTCCTTCCAGAGTTACCATTTTCCTCTGTAAAGCCAAGCTTTAGGTATTTAAATTTTTTTTTTTGAAGATTTTATTTTTAAGCAATCTCTACGCCCAACATGAGGCCTGAACTTATAACCCCGAGATCAAGAGTCCCATGCTCTACCACCTGAGCCAGCCAGGCGCCCTGATGTGTTTTAATTTTGAAGGAGACATTCCCAAAGCTAGAATTATTTGCATCATGAGATTTCATGCTTCTTGGTGCCCTCTGTTAAGAGGCAATTCTTCTCTCTCTCAGGACTGCGCTCCATACTATGTTCACAAAAAAGGTCCATTTTGAGGATGACGTGGGGCCCAGAGAGATGAGGACAGCATCCTTAGCTGTCACTGGCACCTGTTCTGCTTTGTCCTGGTGCTGTTGATGGATTGCCCTAATTCCTGCTTGTTCACCATCACTTACTTTTGCCTTGTTATAGACACCACCGTCAGGCATTTTAATGTTGAAGACCTTTTGCTTTCCCCCATGTCCGTTTCTTCTATGATATAGATGAATATAGACTCTAATACTTTTCTGTTGTTCTTTATTAGCCAGAGGAGAGTAAACAACTTGATTGTTCTCAGAACCTGTCTCATGCCTCATTAGGTACTGGGGGTAAGCAGACGGCAGCAGCATTACATGGCTCTGCAGAAACATCTGATTTATTTTTATGAGCAAGTTATAGTCTTTAAGACATGAGCACCAAAGTCACAAGTGGTGCCATATACATCATAAAAATGAAAGATGTTTTCTTACATGTCATGAAATAACCCATGCATGTAATTCCTTCAAGGGGAAAGAATAAATAGTCGCTTAGAACAAATTGATTTTTTTTTTTAAACCATGTTATATAGTTGTCTTTCCAAAATCGGTGATTTGGTTGCCTTGGCAAAAATTAAAAAGCACAAAAATGTTAGCATCTGTATCTGAGAAGAGTGTGAAAGTTCAAATTTTTCCTGGCTTAATGCATGGTCTTCTAATCCCGTTTTTGTAGAGAAGCTTCTCCATTTGGAAGGTTGCTCTTCCTGAGAGCAAAATTCTTTTGTTTAGAAGTGTGTATCTTTAAGTGATTTCATTGATGATGAATGAGCACAACCAAATATCCTTTGCTAGCAGAAGGGCTGGGTTTGTTATTTTGGATTTATGAGACAATAATAATAACCTTGCATTTTCCAATATTTTATCATTTACAGATTGCTTTTTCTCAATAAGCGTGGCAGGTAGTTTTCAGTCCCTATTTTTCAGGTAAGAAAACCACGACAGAAGTTATTTTATATGGTTATTAAACGACAGAAAAATCAGGTTAAAATTCAGTCTTCCTACAATGGGGTCCTAGAGTCTAAGTCTTAATTCTTTTTTTTTTTTTAGATTTATTTATTTATTTGAGAGAGAGAGCGAGCATGTGGCCACAAGCAGGGGGAGGGGCAGGGAGAAGGAGAGAGAGAATCCCAAGCAGACTCCATGCTGAGCACGGATGCTGATGTGTAGGGTTTGATCTCAGGACTCTGAGATCATTATGTGAGCTGAAATCAAGAGTCGACCACTTAACCAACTGAGCCACCCACGCACCCCCTAAGTCTTAATTCTTTTTTTTTTTTAAAGTCTTAATTCTGATCTTTTTTACTTATAATTTACTTTTTTACTTATAATTGCTTTTATAAGACTCTCTGAGAAGAACTGTTCCTTGATGGCTTAGCAGACTTTGAGGATCAAACTCAGAGCTGGGAATCAAAGGCCTTGAGTTCTAGTTTGGACTCTTAATTCAGAAAGCATGCTACCTTCAACAGGTTTCTTATTCAGCAAACAGCAAAATATTTCTCAGAGACCTACAGAATGCAAAGTCTGATATTAGGCTCTGTGGCACCAACCAACAAGTGGGAAAAATTCTTTCTCTCCAAAGAACTTATACTTGGCTTTAGGACACAAGATTGATTTAAAGGTTCAATTCATGCTAATGTTAGAGTGTTATAGGCAGATGAGTCTTTTTTTTTTTAAAGAAACCTGGGAGTTGAGATACGGCGGTGAATGGAACTGAGGAATGGAGTGGAGTGGGAGAGCTTTGAGAAACATCTGCCTCTGGGGGAAAGGAGGTGGCGAGAAGGGCCAGTGCAGGTAGTCTAGGGGGTAGCCGGGAAACAGGACAGTCAGAAAAGTATAAGACAAAAACCCAGTTTCAAAAAGAAGGAGGGGGCTGATTTTAACAAGAGAGTAAAAATGCTGTATTTTAGAAGTTTTCTGTTGCAAAAGTATTAGGAAGAAATGGAGTAATCTTTATAGAATGAGTCCAGGAAGTCTATTAAAGCTTGTTTCCTGATCTTGTAGGGGTGTGTGGATAGGAGACATTTCTAGAACTTGGTCTGGTAGTTTTCTATATTTCCTAAAAGATAAAAAACTCACAAAAATAGACAAAGCCCAGTCGAAAAAACAACCTTGAATAGAGGTGCAAAAAGACAACTTTTTGTTGATGGAAGTATCAATTTCTCAGTGATTTGTTTCATCCTCATTTTTATTTTATGGTGTTAAATTTTCAGTGCTATTATTTCTCCAAGTGGTTGACTTTATGTATGTATGTATGTTTGTATGTATGTATGTATTTATTTTCAGTTCTAATATAGCTACCATACAGTGTTATATTGATTTCAGTGATTCAACAATTTTATGCATTACTCAGTGCTCTTTAAGATAAGTATACTCTTAATCCCCTTCACCGACTTCACCCATCCCTTCACCCACCTCCCCTCTGGTAATCATATGTTTGTTTTCTATATTTACTATTATTTTTAAAAATAGAATTCCTATTAAGAGTGTAAAAGAATTGGATGAATGTTCTTTAATTTCTCTGGGAAGTATCACTCCAAATTAAAAACAAATAGATTTTGACAAGTAGACAAAAGAGATTTATTTTCAAAGAGGACTGACTTAGTAATTATAATTTAGATGATTTGAAACACAGTATCTTCATTTCCTAAAACAGTTTGGAAAAAAGAAAAGATCTTTAAAAAGTGTGTTTAAAAGCATTTTTTTTTTTTAATTGATGAGAGTAGAGAGAAGTGTGAAGTGTGTTACAGCTTTAGATGTGTGGAGAATTTAAGAAGGTTAGTAGGGTTACTGTGAACTTACTTTATTTTCTTTCTTTACGTCTCTTATCAGAACATACTTGGAATTAATTTCTACAGCTTTGCTTGCCTTCCAGCTTCCTCCTGTGTTTTATGCCTTATATTTACTATGAAATGATAGAAGAATATTTAATATACAAATTATGTTAGACATCATCATGTAAGTCAACTGAAATGAAATTTATTTTCTACATTTGTAAATAACTTCTTAAATTTTATGGACTGCTTGTCAAGACTGAAAAAAATAGACTGTCAAGATTTTTGGAGATGACATCTAAGAAGTTTTTAAAGATCAGATACATTTATCAATATTTTGTTCCATTTTTCTGATTTATATTAGTTATTTTTATAGAATTAATTCTTTGTGTGATGATGTTGAATATTATTAAGTACTTAAATTCTTTAAGCATGTAGTTTGTATAGTAGATCAACAGATCTACTATAGACTTGAAACCTGGACCCCTACATCTAATGATAACTTTATTCTTTTATATTGCCATAATTTTTTCTCCTAAAATTTCCTAGTTTTCCTTCTCAGAGCCTTGACATCAATGTCTTTTTCTAAATGAAAATGGAAAAAGCCCAAAGTGAGGATGTGTAGAAAGAATTTTGCCAGGAATGTTTAATTTGACCTATACTTAATACCTGCATGGCAAGCAGATAGCAAGATTGAAATACAGTATCTCCCCAGACATGAGACCCCGATATAAAAGTTTGTGATCGGATGAAATTATTTGGTAGCTCCTTCTGGCAACTAAAAGATTTTGGATTTCATTGTATGAGAATTGTGAATAATAATTTCTGGGGATATTTAGTAAAAAGGCAACTTGGAGTTGGGAATATTAAAAAGAGAAGTCAAGCTAATGATGGAGAAAGAACAAATTTGTATAACAACTGAGACAGACACTGAAAGATACCTGGTAGAAATACTGGGCCTTGGAAAAAATTCCTCAGTCGTCTCTAGGAGGAAGGGAGGCTACTTGGTTGAGGCTTCAGTGAGCTAAGCGCCTGGGGCTTGGGAACCTGGAGAGACCAGGAGGCTGGTGGTGGGCGTGTGGGAGTCCGTTCTGAGTCATAGACTTGAAAGACCATGGTCATTTAGATGTAGTCACAGACGAAGAGAAAAGATGCACCCTTGGCAGAGTCAATGACAATTACACGGGAGACGTTAACAGTAGCGGTGATGCCAGAGTTTCCAGACGAGGAGACCAAAGTAGGATATTGTAATATTGTCAGCACTCTTGTATCCGAGGACACTAACCCCCGAGGCATCCCTCAGTGCTATTTGTGCAGATTTAGAGATGAGACTCAGAACTGTGGAAACGTGGTTATTAATTTGGCTGTTCAGGTGTGACTAGTTATATTCAAGGGCTGGTACATCCGGGGACCCATAATGGTGTATGGAGCCTCACCATTATGTTCCAAGACTAAAAAGGTTGCTGTTATTGACTCTGCTAAGGGTACACGTTTCTATGTGGCCAGTGCCACCAGTTCCCCGTACACATGCTTAGGGTTCAACTTAGATGTTACATTCATAGGGATGCCCTCCTGGTCCCTTCTCTCTCTGTGCCTTTGTAGCTCTCTGGACTACTTTTTAAAAAAGACTACTTATTTATTTATTCATGAGAGACACACAGAAAGAGTGAGGCAGAGAGACACAGGCAGAGGGAGAAGCAGGCTCCATGCAGGGAGCCCGATGTGGGACTCGATCCCGGGCCTCCAGGATCATGCCCTGGGCTGAAGGCAGGTGCTAAACCGCTGAGCCACCTGGGGATCCCCTGGACTACTTCTTTGTAGACTTGCACATGTGTAATTATTTAAGTTTTTTCTGTACTTCTTCAATTTTAAGACATACCCTACCCCAATATTTTTAGCATTTTAAAATGCATGATGTGTCTTCTAACTGAAAAGAATCATTTTATGTGATTGTTTTTTTTGTTTTTTGATCATGGAGAAATTATTGAGATGATAGTATCCCTTATGACTGAGGACATCTTGCAATTTGCTTGGAATCCCCTTGGGAATGTGATTAGGTATGAATTATTAATTACTTATTCTTTTAAATCCAGCCTTACTTGGCATTAGGAATCTGGGAAATTTCTCCATTAAATTATGGATGATTTTGCTTATAAAAACTACTACTGTACAATTGTTGAGATACAAACTTTGGAGTCAGACCTGACCCTCTGAGGTTTGGTATATGTAATTGGTATGTAGTACAACGTGGTCTTTAATTGATTATGTATGTAATTATGTATATAATTGATTTTTTTAGGTTAAATGTCACAAATTTTAAAATGTTAAAAATGGAACCAGTAATGAATTACAACATTATTGGGTAAGTGCTTGAATAGAGGCGACTCTGAAATGACACAGTAGCATAAAGGGGTGTGACTAGCTCCCCGGAGGAGAATAGAAAAGTTTCACAGAATGGGTAGCTTGCAGGTAGACCTAAATGAATATTTAATAAATTCATACCCAGTCACATTCCCAAAAGAATTCAAAGTAAATTGCCAAATATATACAATGCAACAAAGTAAACAACAAAAGACAAATCTAGTAGGAGTAGAAAATAAATTTTGAATAATAAGATGGAGTCAGAGGGGAGACTCTGAAGGCAAAACTATGTGCTATAGGGTCCTACACAGTAGCCCATTCTATTTAGTATTTTCTCTCTCTCTTTCTAAAGAGGGGATTCAGGGAGTGGGCAATGGTAAGACAATCTGTTTTCAAAAATGATTTATTTAAATTGAAGTATTATGAGCATAATTGTTTTTTTTATTCAATGAACTTAATCTTGTATTAATTTCAGGTGTACAACATATTAATTGCACAATCCTGTACATCCCTCTGTGCTTACTGCAATAAGTGTAGTCACCACGTAATGTTACTACAATATTATTGACTTTTGTGTGCAGAGTGGACTGAGAGTGGAGGTAGGGAGCGAGGCTGGATATAGAGAAGCCAGGAAAGCTGAGAAACTAAGAAGCCCTTGAGATAAGTTAGTCATGTGTAATGAGGGTCTGAACTGGGGCAGTGGCAATTGGGGTACAGTAAGGAGGCTGATTCTGATTCCATTAACATCAAGACTGCTTTCATTTCTGGGATTTTGTTCTTTCTGCGTTTTTTAGGTTTTTTTTTTTTTTTTTTTTTTAACCCTCAATGACCATACCTGTTGTTCAATAGATACTACTAGGGGGACCACAGATCTGACGTTCTGGTAATGTATGCATTACATTTTGGATTCTAGCCTCAGTGACAGATACCACATATCAATCAAAATGAACTATGGGAAGCTGTGTTCGTCTGGTGGCACTGCTTAACAGAGGCAGAGTTTTTCAAGGTAATATCAACTTTAATTCTTACCATGAGATCACGGGTCTTCTTTTGATCTTCAACTAAATACGTAGTTTTGCTTAATCTCTGGGATGATGAGACACGGACACATACCCTGTTTGTAATTGCCGAGAGGCTATGGCTTGGTAATACTGAAATTTGCAGTTAATTTAATGGCTTGTTGAGACTTAAATAGACATCTAAAGAGGAAGGAAAATGTAGATACTGCCAGTAGTGTATGTAACACACAGCATAAAGTGACTTCAGTTTAGGAGATTTGCCAAAAATTGGTTAATGCATCTTCAGGTGGGACGAGCCTAAAAGGAGCTGGTTTAAGGGTCCAACAAAGTTCTCTTGGTGGGTGATTTTTCTCATCATCCCACTTTCCCTCAGTATTATGTCTTTGTTCCACCTTATTTTGTCCCTTTCCTTTATAAGCATGAGTGTGTCTGTATTGAATTTAAATTGTGAAAAAGTTACATGAGGTTTAAAGTGTTAATGGCTTGCTAAGCCATTATTTTGAAACAGGAAAAAAAAAAAAAAAGAAAGAAAAGAAAGAAAGATAGTATTGCACAGTAATTTCCTGACAAAAGTGCCTCTGTTTTATGATTTATAAAAGAAGTAGGAAGCGTTTTCATTGAAAACTGCTAATTATTTTGGTTTTCCATGATGAAAACCCGTAATGTTGTTTAAATGTCTCTGTTCATTAGTTTACTCTGCGACACTGGTACATTTGTTTGCTTTATGTGTTCTCTCACTTCTCCACACCAAATAAGAGTGATACCATGATCCAAGAGCATAAAGTTTTTTGGAAATTATGACAATAGCCTCTTGACCATGAGAATCGTTGACTTTTAAGTTGTGCTACTCAAGATGAGAAGAATGTTCCAATCATCCTTTTTGGTCTATTATTTCATTTATCATCATGTATCTTAGAAGACGGCTCTTTTTTTTCTGTTTTGTCAGAAACATCCACAAATCAAATAATTATTGATACACACTTGGTGACTTATGTCTAAAATAAATTTAAAGGTTACTAAAGAAATTAACCTTGGTAGCAATTGTTTTTGTCATGCTAATGGCTCTTAAGGAATGATTTAATTGTGCATGCCTGTGGCAGGCGGCTCAATGACACTGCGGTTCCAACCAGAAAAGGGACAAGGTTGTAGGGTCAAACACCAGAAATAGCATGTTCCATCACTCTCAAATTCAACAAGTTCAAGAGTTTTTGAAGCCCAGAGTTTTCTTAACTTTGATCACAATAGGGATTGTGAATTTATGGATTCTGGTGTTTTCCTTTTTTTCCCCTTTTCTTCCTGCTGTCTGCTTTGCTTTTGCTTGGTGCTGAATTATTGCTGTTTCTTTTCTTCCCACAAGCCCTTTAGTACGTGGTGGAGGTATGCGGGAGAGGTTGCAGCTGGGCTCATAAACGCTGCCCTCCGGAGTGCGCGCTGCAGGTTTAGGTGTGCTGATCGATCTCCTATCTGGAGTCCAAGGCCTCTGTACCCGTCCAGCACGTTCTTTCTGCCCTCTTTGACTGTTTTCTCGCCCCTTACCCAAATGAACGCAGAATGCCATTCAGCAGACAGTGCTCGGTGTCACAGGGCCGACCCCAATCTGCCTCAGAAGATATACCATCCAGGTAATCCGGCTCTCCCAGGTGTGTGACCTTGTTTCTTAACACTAACTCTTTGGCATTTACTCTAGAATTTATGGACCAAGACCTCCTGCTCATCAGGTCCTTTCAGAAATGGGGAAAAAATATTAGCAATGAGGGAAGAATAAATCATAAATGAGTGATTCCTCTGAAACTAAGTAAAATAGAGATGGGACAGTGAATACTTATTTTGTGCTGGGCTCTGTGCTTTTTCAAAAAAAAAAGTCTCATTCAAGGGATCCCTGGGTGGCTCAGCGGTTTGGCACCTGCCTTTGGCCCGGGGCGTGATCCTGGAGTCCCAGGATCGAGTCCCACATCGGGCTCCCTGCATGAAGCCTGCTTCTCTCTCTGCCTGTGTCTCTGCCTCTCTCTGTGTGTCTCTCATGAATAAATAAGCAAAATCTTTTTTAAAAAAAGTCTCATTCGAGGCATTCCCTTACTTCTCTGTCTTTTCACTTTGCTATTCTCTCTGCCAGCTTGCTCACGTCTCAGATTTGCCGGCCTGCTTGCTGTTTTACACGTTTGGCATCATCCCAGTTTAGACTTGTCTCCAGGAAGGCCTGAGAATTTTCTAGGTAGAATGGCAACGTAATTAGTAAGGAAGGAAAGGGAATGACCACAAGTCATGATTTTGCTAATGCACAGAAGAAAAACGTTAAGTAGGTATTATATTTCTTAGATGAACCCATGCGTGCACCCCTTTCTGCGCGCTAAGAAAGGCACTTCTTTTCCCTTTTCCCATCACGCGTCTACATAGTCACCTTGGCTGCTAATGTGATAGCTGCCAATTCTGAAGCAAGAGTAAAGTTGTACTCCGACAAGAGAAGAAGACTGCCTTTTACCGATTTCAAAACACCAAAGTGGCACTTGCAAGATACTTTATTTATTGCAAGAGACATCGCAATCAGTTGACGCTGGTTCTCACTGACTCACTGTTGAACGTAGTCTGCACTGGCCCTCAGATCTGGGTTCTCTGGCCCCTGCAGCTCGGGTTCCGTGGTCCTTAAGTTAATGACCGTACAGGAACCTGGAGAACCTGTGCAGAAGCCTTCACAGAACTTCCTGGGGGCATTTCTGATAGCCCTGGCTTGGGGCGTCTGGGCCTTCCTAGGGCTGGGTGGGCTCACCAGAACCCGTGAGCCAAAGCAGGTTACTATGGGGAGAGTGATTCCCCAAAGGAAAAACGTACTAGGTAGACAGATGAAAGGTCTTGTTCAATAGATGTGATAAAAATGGAGATAACTGGCTAGGGTTATTAAGAACAAAATGAAGTAAGAAAAGCGTAAACCGGACTTAGCAGCTGATATGAAGGTGGTCTTGCTGTAGGTTGTTTTCTACCCCATTGTAATGAAAAGACTCCCGGTTTTAGAGGACTCCAAATGGGAACATTTCTTTTATCTGATATGGAATCTATGAATAGCATTTCAGCTTCTACTTGCTGAGTGTTTTTTTTTTTTCTCCTCTAAGGCAGTGGTCTTCAGATGGAAAAGTAATAGATTAAGGCTTCCAAATTTAGATAACACAGAATTATTAATTTTATTTGATTTCTGTAGGCTAGAAAGCAGATTGATACAAAATGAGAAAATGTGTCTTGACAGTTTCCAACAGTGAATGAGGATGGCCAGCCTTATTCAGCATAGGAAAGGCAGATAATTAATGGCTAGTTAGTAGTTATTTGCATTTGTAAATGTTTAAATGAGTTCTTTAAAAATTCTACTAGATTGTAACTGTCCTTGTGGAGCAGGCAACTGGTTATTACACTTATACATATGCGCACATCGCTCAGAGTGACTGCTTCCTAACCTAGTAAAGAATAGGAATAGAAAAGTTTTGTTGCTTAATTCTCTGGGAAGGAGGTGACTGGGACAGGAGGTTGAGGTCCCCTAGTGATTGAGCTGCTCTGAGAGGGTAGGAGAAACGTGGCTGAACTTTCCATCCCACCAGAGTGTCTCCATAGCTCCGGAGTCACAGCATACCGTTTGCAAAGCACTGTAAGTAAGACCAAGGATGGGATTCGAAGCACTTTATAGCATTACTCGTAACTAATTCTGTGAGATGGGTACTCATCTGTGTTTTTCATTCATGTACATGTAGAGATGGCACTAAGAATATTTGACAGTTAAAAAAAAAAGGAAAAAAAAAAGGAAAAGAAAAGAAAAAAAAAAGAATATTTGACGGTTGATGGTATAGGCCTCCGTGTAGTACTGACCAGTCAGAGCAGCCTGCATCTATAAACATCTGAGACACCTGATAGGTGCTTCAGCCAGCCTACCTCTAAGGATATCAAATATGCAAAGCTGTGCAAAATTCCTATTAATAAGTCTCTTTATCTGTTAAAATGCATCCTTTAGCTCTGTTTCAGTCTATTTCATTAATATCAAAATCATTTTTTTCATTTTTTTTCAAAATCATTTCTAGTAAAAAGTTGTATTGGGAATTTTACAGTTTCCTGGCTGTTGAAGGCATGACATATATAATTTGCATGTTATTTGTATTTATATTACTTAATATAGTTAAATATGCTACCTACCTAAAGGCTGCCTTTTTGGGACATAAATTATCTAAGTAACTAAATGATTTATCCAGGCTACAGTTTTGTCCAATCAGCTGTAATGCTTTATACCTCATGTGTGTGTCTTATTTGAGGGCAGCGGCATTATCATCGCGTTATTGACACCTTGAGTAACGTCTATCACGCATGGATGTTAGGGGTTCGTGGTACTTCCTGCCTCTCCTTTTTTCTTTTCTTTCTTTTTTTTTTTTAAATTTGGGGTGTACACAAAAGGCTTACTACCCAAACGTGAATAGTATTGCCTTTGTTACTTTCTTCCAGTATCTCAAACAGACTGGATTGGGGAATGAGGCTTGGATCAAGAATTTTATGAGGGACTTCCTCCTCCCTAACCATGGAATTGGATGGGAGTTCTGTATCATGGGTCTCACCCTATCATTCAGTCACAGGGAAATCAGCAATAAACCACAGGGCCGGACATGGGTCGTGAAAAACGTGAGAGGAAGGAAGGAAGGGGCCAACTTCTTGCATTAGGCATAGTAGCCCTGCGCACCCAGTAAAACATGAAATGTGGTCAGTGAATGTCACTGTCAGTGAATGTCAGTTCTGACCAGTCTAATTAGCCATCCCTTTTTTATTGCTAACATGATCATCTGCAAACACATTTTCTCAGCATATATATCATTATATATACTCAGTAATGGAAAATCTGCAAGTTCCATTGAAGCAAAGGCTGGGGTTTTGGACATTGTTGGATGGATGATTGGATTTGATGATTTAAATTGCCTTCTAGCCCAGACACTCTATGCTCCTTTTATCTTTGACATTTCTTTCACCTGAAATTATTTAGTGTCCTTGGGACTGGGGAGATCTGGATCAGAGGGCGTTCTAGTTCATGGAAAGGGATGAAATCTATGGGAAATATCCTTGCTCTTAAGTTTGTTTTCTTTCACTCACAATTTGACCTTGCCACAGGGTACGGGTAGCCTGGTGCAAAGTGTAACCAAGCACCGTAGGTAGCGATGTATATGCATGAACACTGAAGCAGCTTTTGCTCTGTGAGAAGCTATGAGCCCTTTGGTTTATTGGCTGTGGTCTGATGACTACCAAGCTGTAGGACTGAAGTTTTAATTACTTTTTTTTTTATTAGATATGATCTCTGTAAACTGTCAGATAATGCTGATTGTGATTTTGGAGACTAATCTAAAATAGACAAATAAAATTGACCTTCTGCCTGAAAAATACAAAGTTAGATATTAATTCTTTAAAATATAGCATGTTTAGTGAAGATTGGGGATAAATGATCTCATCGATTGCTGTGTACTTAGCAAACAATTTCAGATGTAGTAAGACATGAATATAGTAGGAAAGAGTAGTGAGTCTTTCCTTGAAGATGGGTAGCAATCACATTTCTTCTTGCTTATTTATTCATTTATTTATTTGTAACTGTTCTATTTAGGGTAGATTGGTGGGCACTGAGGGAATCATGAAGTGGTGGAGGGGTGAGCTAACATGCCAATCCTACCTTTGGTGTCTGCTTTTGTTTTTACTGAGAATTATTTTCAGTATTTATGTTTCAAAGTTCATTTTACTTTTATTTATTATAGCAACAGATGATATTTTTCTGGTACTGCTAATTCAGTTTTTTAATGGAAGTAATTCTAGATTTGTTGGGTGTATTACTGTAAATACAGTGATACAGAGTGCAGTGAAAATGCTAAAGCTACAAACATTATGGATTAAACTTGCAACAACACTATTTTATAGGAAATATGTAAAATGTTATATATCTTTTAACATAAGTTAAGAAAAAAATATTCTGTTTCAGAGGAATTTCAGGTTAGGAACTTGAAATTTAGCAATTTTGAGGTAATTGAATTGAGCAGTTTGACATACTCACTGTTGGAGAATTATACAACTTTGTAAAGTTTCAAGATCTTGCTTCCTATTTTTTGAGAAATGTTTATGTAGCTATAAAAAAAATTGGGACACCTGGGTGGCTCAGCAGTTGAGCATCTCCCTTTGGCTCAGGGCGTGATCCCGGAATCGGGGATCAAGTCCTGCATCAGGCTCCCTTCGAGGAACCTGTTTCTCCCTCTGCCTGTGTCTCTGCCTCTTTCTCTCTGTGTCTCTCATGAATGAATAAAAAAATGGTCACGTAGGAAATATTTTTCAGAAAGATGGAAAACTCTTTGGCTCATTATGTGTTATTGTATATTGTCCCTCATGGCCTTATCTAATTTTTTTTTTTTTTTGGATGACTCCAGTGAAATTGCTTTAGCAAACTTGCCAGATAAGAGCTTTTCATAGGTTGATGATAACCTATAAAGAAAAGTTCTTTAGTGGACGTATCTATGCTTGTTTGTTTTATTTGTTTAATTAAAAGTTATCTTTATGTTACGAGATATAACAATCATAGGGATGATTGCAAATAACATCAAAGTATAGTGTAATGAATTTTACAAAACTATAACATGTCCTAGGTCAAACATTAGAACATCTACAGCTTTCAAGAGGCTGCTCCTCCCACATATTCCCTGTTTTAGCTACACTCTACTGACTTTTGTGATCAACTTGCCCTTGCTTTTCTTTATATTGTTTAACCACGTATGTCTGCATTCCTAGGCAATGAGGTTTTAAAAATATATGCAAATGGAACTACCCTACGTGTAATATTTTTGTGCCTTGTTCTTTTGTTCACAATCATACTTAAAACATTGATCTTTTACTTCGTTTTGAGAAATTTTAATTGTCTTTCATGTGAAATAATTATCTGGATTGATCGAAATTTATTCTTATGTATCATTAACAGGTATTTGTCTCACTTCTTTTCAAGTTTTGTTCCTCTAGTTGATTGTTTTAATGTACAAGTACATATAGACTCTCATTTACTTGCCATGATCTTGATTCTTTTGTAGAGGATTTTTGATTGCTATTTTTCTAGTTCTTGGATTATCATATCAATTTATAGAGTGCAAAGATTTTAAGCAGAAGGGAAAGGAATAGATGTTGCCCTTTGAAATGATTGAATAAACTTACTAGAGAAGCATATGGTATGAAGTATGGCATGAAAAGAGCTGAGTGGTAACAACAAGGTTTCAGGGAATAGGGTCTGTTTAGTTTCAAGAGGAGAATCAACAAAGGAAGAAAAACAGTTGGCATCTTCATGTTTAGTAACCTTTTGGCTTTATTGCTTGGAAAATTCAGCATTCTGCCAAAACCATTGCAAGTTTATGACAGTGTAGAGAAGTAAGTAATTGTGATCGAAGGATTTTTTTTACCTAGAATCCTTTCACATAAGGAATGTGATTATGTTTGGACCCTAAATATGTATGTTATGGAAAAAGAAAAGTAAGAGCAGGTTTTTATTTTTATTTTTTTAACTGGGACAGTCCTGTTGTTGACAGCAACTCGAGTCCCCAGATCCACAGATATTTCACCCTACATATTTTGAGATGCTCCCTGTGGAGTCCCAGCATAAAGATTTGGCTGACACTTCAATGACTGTTCAATTAAATGAGTGATGTAAACAATATTGGAAATTTAGTTGAAAAAGAAGGGCAAAATAAAACTTGAGATTTCCTTAAAATCAAGTTATTATTTTTTCTTTGAGAGAAAGAATGTGGGAGTCGGGGGCGGAGGGGCAAAGGGAGAGTATCTCAGGAAGACTCTGCACTGAGCACGGAACCCGATGTGGGGCTTGATCTCATGGCACTGAGATCATGACTTGAGCTGAAATCCAGAGTTGGATACTCAACTGACTGAGCCACCCAAGTGCCCCAAATAAAGTTATTGTTAATTGAGTTCCAACTTCTCTTTAGTCTCTACTTTCGTAAGTGGAACTACCACCCACCCAAGTCCCTCAAGTCAGAAATAAGGAGTCAAACTCACCTTCTTTGGTTTATGTACTACCAACTATCAAATTCTATTGCTTCTTTCTCTTAAACGTCAGTATACTTCCTTCATGTTCTCCATTGCCATTACCTCAGTTTGGGGAAGTATTTCTCATCTAGTGGATTGAAATTTTTTTTTTTTTGCCTCCTTTTTTTTTTTTTTTAAAGATTTTATTTATTTATTCATGAGAGACACACACAGAGAGAGGGAGAGACACAGGCAGAGGGAGAAGCAGGCTCCATACAAGGAACCTGATGTGGGACTTGATCCTGGGAACCCAGGATCACGCCCTGAGACGAAGGTAGACGCTCAACCACTGAGCCACCAGGCATCCCTTTTGCCTCCTTTCAAAGATCCTTTATCTTAGGTATTTTCAGAAGGAAAATTCTTTTTAAAAATTGAATTATAATTGGCATACAATATTATATTAGTTTCAGATGTATAAGATAGTGATTCAGTATTCTGACACCTTACAAAATGATCACTGTGATCTATTTAGTTATCATGTCACCATATAAAGTTATTACAATATTTATTGGCTATATCCCCATATGCTATATAATACATTCTGGTATTCTGGAATTACTTATTTTATAACTGGAAGCTTGTACCTCTTCATTCTCTTCACCTGTCTTACCTATCCTCCATCCCCCTCCCCTCTGTCAACCTCTTGTTTGTTGTCTGCTTCTATGAGTTTATTTCTGTTTTGTTAGTTCATTTGTTTTGTTTTTATATTACATATATAAGAGAAATATATGGTATTTGTCTTTCTCTGTCTGACTTATTTCACTTAGCATAATACCGTCTAGGTCCATCCATGTTGTTACAAAAGACAAGATTTCATTCTTTTTTATGACTAATATTTTATATTATATACGTATATATATGTATATACAGATACTAATGTTATATGTGTACACACACACACAGACACACGCACACAAGTTTTGACACAGGGTGGCCTGAGCATGCCTTCCAGTGTAGGCTAGAGGGTGAGCACTAACGATGACACCCATTGTCATCAGCGATTAGGATGAGATCGCACAATTAGCATCTAGCATTTCTATTAAAGTCCCTGTTGTTTCCTGCCTCTTTGATATCCACTTTGAAATTAGTGTGTCCCCCTTACTTATGGTCTAGTAACATTCTGTTGCTTTTGTCCTGGACCTCGGGGGGAATGAGTTTGCTCATGAACCCTTTGAGACTGGGATCTCTGTTCTCTACAGTTCTATGATTCTCCTGGTCTTATTCCCTATAGATTTGCAAGACCAGATGTATTGGGGCTTGCCTTTCTGGTGCCAGCCCTCAGGGTTGGGGTCCCTGGTGTGGGGCAAAATACCTTCATTCCAAGAGGAAGTGTTTCCTACCTTTGAACCCTTTTGGAGAACAGCCTTATCTCTTATTATCCCAATTCATAGAAACATTACTGATTATTATTATTTTTTCCTTTTTTTCCTCTTTTTCTTTCCCTTTCTGGTTCTACTCAATTTACTAAGTGGATCCTCTGCTCACGCAATTGTATTAGAAATTGTCACTGAAATTCTTAAAGCATTTGGAAATGACCTGTGTTTTTTACATAACATGCTCAAGCCTTGAAATGTGTTCACATATGATGTTATCTTTATTGAAGAAAATACTTTAACATGATCATATAAATCATTACCACTCACATTGTAATTTCATCATTTCTGAAATCAATATCTAGAGCCATACAGCCTTTAAAGATCTTCTTTTCATATTTTCCAATGCTAGAATATTATAAAGAATGAAACCTGTGCTTTGATTAAGACCCAGAAAACAGTCTCTAGAAATTGGTATTGGAATTTTTTACATAGAAATCTTTCTTTCCTACTCATAAAAATATCTCTCTTCTACTTTGTTTTTATTTTAGGGGAATGTCACTTTTGTTGCATACTTACATGCTGTTTTGATTTAGGACATTTTTTTTCCCTCCAAAAACAAAAACAATATTAAAATCTTATTATAAGATAAATTTAGATTTATTTGGTTTTTCTAATCAGCTTTACCTAAAATTATTAGTAGCAAGCAAAAATTCATACAAAATACTTTAGAGAGCTCAAATTAAAATCGTTAAAATTATGTTTATATTCTGTCAAAGAGCATGATCTGTTCTTTTTACTTAACTCTGCTGGTACATTTTACATTTTGCCTAAATTAATTTTTTTTTGACATTAGTTGGCACTGCCATTAGACTGATTGTAAGATTAAGTTTACATGTGTTTCAGCAAGATACTTCCTTTTTGGTCATATCAAGAAAATATCATGTACAATCTGAAATATTTGCAAGAGTATTATCACCAAAAACACGATTGTGGCCATGTCTTCTTGGAACAAATTTACATTATGTGCTATATACACAATCCAGCCAGTAGAGTGCTTCTGGATTTTTGGTCCAAATTCTGGCTTAAATGAATTTTCTTTATCAACCACAACTATCCCAGGCTTGTCATGGACAATATTTTGAATCAATGACTAAAATGGAAGACCATTACCTAAGTTGCAATTTGTATGTTTTTAAAATTAAGTTTTTAATTTTAATTCCAGTATAGTTAGGATGCAGTCTTATGTTAGTTTAAGGTGTACAATAAAGTGGTTTAATAATTCCGTACATTACTCGGTGTGCATCATGACAAGTATACCATTTAATCCCTATCACCTATTTTACACAACCCCCTACCACCGCCCCTCTGGTAAGCATCAGTTTGTTCTCAGTAGTTAGGAGTCTGTTTCTCGGTTTGCTTCTTTCTCTGTCCTTTTTTCCCCCCTTTGCTCATTTGTTAGTTTCTTAAATTCTGCAGGAGTGAAATCATGTGGTATTTGTCTTTCTCTGGCTTAAACTGCTTAGCATTATACTCTAGCTCTAACCACGTCATTACAAATGGCAAGATTCCATTCTTTTTTTATGGCTAAATAGTATTCCATTCCAAAAATCTCTTTTTTTATCCATTCATCTACCAGTGGATACTTGGTCTGGTTCCATAATTCGGCTATTATGCTGCAGAAAACATAGGGGAGGATGTATACCTTTGAAATAGTGTTTTTGTATTTTTTGGGTAAATAGTAATGTGATTACTGGATCCTAGGGTAGTTCTATTTTTAGCTTTTTGAGGAAACTCGTTATTATTTTCCATAGTGGCTGCATTTTTACCAACAGTACGAGAGGATTCCTTTTTCTCCACATCCTCACTGACCCTTGTTTTTTATATGGTTTTGATTTTAGCCATGCTGCCAGGTGTAAGGTGATATCACATTGCAGTTTTGATTTGCATTTCCCTCATGCTGAGTGACGTTGAGCATCTTTTCATGTATCTGTCGGCCATCTGGATGTCTCGTTTGTGTCTTCTGCCCATTTTAATTGGATTATTTATTTTTGGGTGTTGAGTTGTAAAAGTTCTTTATTATGTTTTGGATACTAATCCTTTATTGGATATGTCATTTGCAAATCTTTTGCCACTCAGTAGGTTACCTTTTAGTTTTGTTGATTGTTTCCTTCATTGTGCAGAAGCTTTTTATTTTGATGTAGTCCCAATATTTTATTTGTGCTTTAATTTTCTTTGTCTAAGGAGACGTATCTAGAAAGAAATTGCTATGGCCGATGTCAAAGAAATTACTGCCTGTGCTCTCTTGTGGGATTTTTATGGTTTCAGTCTCTGTGCCAAGCATGGAGCCTGATGGAGGGCTCAATCCCACGACCCTGAGATCATGACCTGAGCCCAAACCAAGAGTTGGATACTTAACCAGCTGAGCCACCCAGGCGCCCCAATAGGGATTGCTTTGAATGTGTATATTGCTTTGGTTAGTAGACATTTTAACAGTATTTGTTCTTCTAATCCATGAACACGGCATCCATTTCTTTGTGTCGTCTTCAATTTCTTTCATCCGTGTTTTATAGTTTTCAGAGTATAGGTCTTTTACGTCTTTGATTAAGCTTGTTCATAGGTATTTTATTATTTTTAGGGAAATTGTAAATGGGATCGTTTTCTTAATTTCTCTTTCTGCTACTTTATTGCTAGTGTACAGAAATGCAACAGATTCCTGTACATTAATTTTATGTCCTATCATGTTACTGAATTCATTTATGAGTTCTAGTAGTTTTTTGGTAGAGTCTTTAGGGTTTTCTATATATAGTATTATTTCATCTGTACAAAGTGAAAGATTTACTTGATCCTTACCAATCTGGATGCTAGCTATTTTTTATTTATTTATTTATTTATTTATTTATTTAGTCTGATTATTGTGGCTAAGAGTTCTAGTACTTTGTTGAATAAAAGTGATGAGAGTGGACACCGTTGTCTTATACTTGACCTTAGCGGGAAAGTCCTCAGTTTTTCACCATTGAGTATGATGCCGGCTGTGGGTTTTTCATATAAGGTCTTTATTATGTTGTGGTATGTTCCCTCTAAACCTACTTTGTTGAGGGTTTTTATCATGAATGTATGCTTTTTATGCATCTGTTGAAATGATCATATAGTTCTATTCTTTCTCTTGCTGATGTGATGTATCACATGAATTGATTTGAGAATATTGAACCACGCTTGCATCTGAGGAACAAATTCCCCTTGATCATGATGAATGCTTTTTTTGAATGTGTTGTTGGATTTGGTTTGCTAGTATTTTGTTAGGGAATTTTGCATCTCTATCAGAGATATTGGCCTATAGTTCTCTTTATCTGTGGTCTCTTCATCTGGTTTTGGTATCAGAGTAATACTGGCCCTTTAGAATGAATTTGGAAGTATTTCTTCCTCTTCTATTTTTTGGAATAGTTTGAGAAGAGTAAGTGTTAATTATTCTTTAAATGTTTGGTAGAATTCACCTGTGAAGCCATCTGGTCCTGAACTTTTGTTACTGATTCAATTTCATTGCTGGTAATTGGTCTTTTCAAAATGTCTATTTCTTTGCGCTTCAGTTAGGGTGGGTTATATGTGTTTAGGTATTTACCTATTTTTTCCAAGTTGTCCGATTTCTTGACATATAATGTTTCATCATATGCTCTTACACTTGTTTGTATTTCTGTGGTGTTAGTTGTTCTTTCTCCTCTTTCATTTGTGATTTTGTTTATTTGAATCCTCTCTGGTGACTCTGGCTGGAGTTTTATCAAATTTGTTGAACTTTCAAAGAATCAGCACTTGGTTTCATTGATCTGTTCTATTGGTTTTTTTTTTTTTTAGATTCTATATAATTTATTTCTGTTATAATCTTTATTATTTCCTTCCTTCTGCTGGTTTTGGATTTTGTTTGTTCTTTTTCTATCTCCTTTAGATGTAAGGTCAGGTTGTTTATTTGAGATTTTTCTTGCTTCTTGAGGTAGATCTGTATTGCTATCAACTTTCCTGGTAGAACCACTTTTGCTGCATCCCAAAGATTTGGACCATTATATTTTAATTTTCATTCGTTTCCACATAATATTTTATTTCTTTTATTTTTGGGCGACCTAAAAATTGTTTAGTAGCATGTTATGTAACCTCCATGTATTTATGCTCTTTCCACACTTAATTGTGTTTGATTTCCAGTTTCACAGCATTGTGGTTAGAAAAGATGCATGTTGTGACTTCAGTTCTTTTGAAATTGTTGATACTTTTTTTGCTGCCTAATGTAATCTATTCTGGAGAATGTTCCATAGCACCTGAAAAGAATGTGTAGTCTGTTATTTAGAATAGAGTGTTCTGAATATCTGTTAAATCCATCTGGTCAGTGTGTCATTCACTGTTTTCTTGTTGATTTTCTGTTTGGATGATCTGCCCATTGTTGTAGGTGGGGTATTAAAGTTCCCTACTATGATTGTATTGCTATTTATATTAGTTCCTTTGGTTTTTTATTATCTTTATGTATTTGGGTGCTCCCGTGTTGGATGCATAAATATTTACTATTGTTGTATCTTCTTGTTGGATTGTCCCTTTTATTATTAAATACTGTCCTTTGTCTCTTGTTACAGTCTTTGTTTTAAAATCTGTTTTGTCTGATATAAGTATTGCTGCCCTGGCTTTCTTTTGATATCCATTTGTATGATAAATGTTTCTCCATCCCCTACCTTCACTTTCAGTCTGCACATATTCTCAGGTCTGGAATGAGTCGCTTGTAGGCAAAGAGATGTGTCTCCTTGTCATATCTTCTCATAAGACTCTTAGGATCAAGGTGTTCCTGGCTAAGAAACAAAAGCAGAATTTTCTCATTCCCTAGTGAATTTGGACGAAAACTGGTAATTAAATCAGGTATAACTCAAAGAGGTGGCATTGGAGAATGAAGCTGGGCTTAAAAGGGATCGCAGGCATATGTACGCTGCATGAAGGTGCTGTGCTTGTATCCTATCACTGTGTAAACATCACTACTGCCTGAACAATAGACGTGTTTTATCAGGGAAATGATTCTTCTCTGTTACTATACTTCTGCACCAGTAGGTTGGTTCAGTGATTACATATTTATGTGAGACATTTCAAAATGTCTATTTCTTTGCGCTTCAGTTAGGGTGGGTTATATGTGTTTAGGTATTTACCTATTTTTTCCAAATTGTATCCTATCACTATGTAAACTATTGTTTGTTTGAAAAAAAGTAATTATTGATAAATATGTATTTATTGCCATTTTGATACTTGTTTAATGGTTGTTTTTGTAGTTTTTGTTTGATCCTTTCTTTCTTGCTTTCTTTTATGATTTTCTGGGTTTTTTTAGTGATGTACTTGGATTCCTTTCTCTTTATTCTTTGCATATCTATTAAGGATTTTTGATTTGTGGTTACCATTTGGTTCATATATAACATCTTCTGCATATAGCAGTCTATATGAAGTTGATAGTTGCTAAATTTAAACCTATTCTTTATTCCTCTTCCCCCCATACTTTAGGTATATGGTGTCATATTTCACACCCTTTTATTCTGTGAATCCCTTGGCAAATTTTTACAGATATACTTCTTTTTACTGCTTTTGTGTTTTCTACTTTTTATACTCTCACTTATGGTCTTTTCTTTCCATTCAAAGAGTCTCCTTTAATATTTCCTGTAGGGAAAAAAAAAATTTCCTGTAGGGTTTAGTGGTCACGAACCCTTTTAGTTTTTGTTTGCCTGCAAAATTCTTTATCTCCCTATTCTGAATGATTGCCTGCTGAATAGAGTATTAGCTGCAGATGTTTCCTTTTCAGCACTTTGAGTATATCATGCCATTCTCTTCTGGCCTGCACAATTTCTGCTGAAAAAAATCCATTGATTAGCCTTATGGGGTTTCCCTTGTGTGTAAGTGTCTTCTTTTCTATTGCTGCTTTAACATTTTTTTTTCTTTATCACTACTTTTACCATTTTAATTACTGTGTGTCTTGGTGTGGATCTCCTTGGGTTGACTTTGCTGGGGACTCTCTGTGCCTCCTGGATGTGGATATCTGTTTTCTTCTCCAGATTTGGGAAATATCCAGCTATTACTTCTTCAAATAAATTTTCTGCCTCCTTTACTTTCTCTTCTTTTTCTGGGATCCCTATAATGCAAATGTTATTACATTTGATAGAGTCACTGAGTTCTCTAACTCTATTCTCATTTTGCATATTTTTTTCTCTTACTTGCTCAGCTTGATTACTTTGTAATTCTGTCTTCCACATCATTAATTTCATTCCTCTGCTTTCTCTAGCCTGCTATTTATCCCATCAGTTGTATTTTTAATTTCGATTGTTGTGTTCTTCATCTCTGAATAGTCCTTTTTTATCTGTGTCTTAAGGGTCTCACTGATGTTTTCCACTCTTTTCTCAAGTCCAGTGAGTATCTTTAGGATTATTACTTTAAATTCTCTATCGGGGGTATATTACTTATCTCCCTTTGCTTAGGTCTCTTTGTGCTATTCTTTCATTTGGGACACACTCTTCTCCTTATTTTGCCTAACTTTCTGTGTCTGTTTCTGTGTTAGGAAAGTCAGCTACATCTCTTGCTCTTGAAAGTAGTGGGCAGGGCTCTTTTAACAAAGTGGCATGGGTACTCTTCCTCAGGAGGAGTGTGGGCACTGCAGAGGCCCAGCCTGCTGAGGCCCCTTGGCAAAGTGTGCACAGGCAGGGATGCAATTTTAACAAGGTGCCTGTATCCTGCATGAGAGATCGGGGGGACTGGAGTTCAGGAGATGTGGTGTTGGCAAGGTTTGCACCAGTGTCCTGGGAGAGAAGACCTCCACTGACAGGACTGAGGCAGGCCTCATTGGAGGGGTTGGGGCTCATGGAATAAAGAAATTAGGTAGTGAATGCCAGCCCTGCCCTGGATCCCACAGGCAGCAGTGTGAGGTGAGGTGAGGAGAGTGAAAAGGCATTTGCCAACTCCTTTGTTCCTGGAGAAATTCCTCAGCCAACTCTAAGATTAGTAATTAACTCTCCCTTCCATGTGCCCCAGGCATTTTTTCAAATTGCTGCTTGCTGTGCTGTTTCTTTAAGGCAGGAATTCAGCTTCCTATTGCCCTCCAGGCTCTCCCAGAGCCAGGCCACTGATTTTAATGCTCCAGGCTTTAATTTCTGCTAGTTGTAAGGACTCAGGAAGTTTGGCCCCTGTGATTTTCAAAGCCAAATGCTATGGGGATTCATCTTCCCTGTGCAGGCTCCCCAGTGTGATAGTCTGTTTCTGACCCCTCTCTGTGCCTGTAGCTCCCTCCCTCCAGTGGCCAGACCCTTGGATTTAGCTCCCCACTGCGTCTCTGCCCTTCAACGTGGCCTCTTCTCTTAGTTGTAGAGTTTGTTCTGTTAGCCTTCATGTTGTTTTCTGGGTTATGTGCACTGATAGGAGTGTTATGTAGTTGTATCTGTAGGATGAAGTGAGTTTAGCATACTCCTACTCCACCATTTTCCTGGAAGTGCCCTCACAATTTGTACTTTATGTGAGAGATATAAAAGTGATGACAAGCTACAAAATTTGAACTTCTCAAGAATAAGGCTGTGGGAGTGGACCACTCTGTATGTAGGCTATAAAGGGACGCCTTGTCTTTAGAGGATTCAAAAATAACAAAAGTGGCTAAAAGTTAGTGTCCTTTTTCATGGTCACCATGCACCAGCAATTCTAATATCATTGGTAAAATAATCTCTTAGAAAAAAAAATTAGTCTTTTACTTACCTAAGTCCTAAATAATTGTTGCAGTTACTATTCAAATTTAATAATATGTAATCAAATTAACATGTTTTATTACTTTTCCTTTAGTAAACTTTGCATTCTACATGGAAATTCATTTCAGAACTTTTGATTGTACTGTTGGTTCCTGACATATGAGTTGACTCAACTCTGTGCTTTGAGAGTTAGTTATCAAAAGTTTGGAATTGTTCAAACTGCTTTAGACTCTGTCTCTCCCCACCCCTTCTTTTTTGTCTTCCTACTTTCTTATTAAAATTTGCTCTTGGGAATAATTCTGGAACCTTTTCAAATTAAAGATAAAACGATTGATAAAATTTTGCAATATGCTCAGGGCTATTGATATTTTATCAAGTTACACCAAAGGAATGAATATGATTTTTAGAATTTCAGATGTCATTTAGTTGGGTGAATAGAGTAGATACTTAGAGGAGGAGCAGGGCTCTTCTTGAAGTAACCTTGAACTATAATTTATTTCACCGCTACCATATCTCTGCTTGCTTTTAAGGATTTTTAAGATTATGTAGTTTTCTCCAGCATCTGTATGCACACTATAGAAATTATTTTACCTTTTATTTTAAAGGCCATTCTTGCTTGAGCATTGATAATACTGGCATAAGCACAGTCCAGGGAAATCTTGGGGACCCAAAGCCTGAGATAATGAGAATCTACTCTGAGATTCCCTGTGAAAGTGACCTAATGACTAAAAAAAAATATATCTTTTAATTAAAAAGGAGGTATTTATTGAATGCTATCGGAGACACCTAAAGGTCCTAAAGAATGACATTTGTGTACAAATTATTTCAGAGAAAAATCACCCACTTTCTGTAGGTGAAGTTTTCAAACTGTAGTTCTACCAAACCCAAAGATTCAGTTCATCTGGGAAACGTACACAAGGCAATTGAAGACTGTCCCTGTTAGGTTCCATCTCCGTCATCTCTCAATAGATTTCAGGGTCATAGGGAATCATCGAAATGAAGTTGGGGATCGTTAATTTTACAATTTATATAGAAAGAAATGGAGAACTTCAGGAATTTTTTGCTTAGGGTGGACAAATTACTATATCACTTTTTGATGTTGTAAACTACTTGGTGACTGCTTCATTCTTGGAATTATTAAAATGAATAGTCAACAGGAAGATACTTGAGTTTTTAGATTTAACATAGAGAAATTGTGTGTATTTCTTAACTAAGAACATTGTTTCTTCTTTCTGGTTTCAGAGAATGTTTACAAAAGCTCATTGTGTTCACTTTGAGTAACAGGCCATAATGAGAGAAATCAGCCAGAAACTGCAAGCCAAATGACAGAGATCAAGAGCAGATACTTTAGGATAATGACATCTTTGATAAGTCTGTTACATTGGTACCTTTGAACCATGGGAAATCTCCATGGGGAATTAATGAATGAAGGGTAATAAAAATTTAAACAAAGAACTTTCAAGAGAGAATCTTTTATGGTAGTTGGAAACAGAATTAAAGAGACCAAAAGCTAGTTTCTGTGCCAGGTCATATTAATAAAGGCCAAAAATAGAATCAAAAGGACCAACTATGTGAAGCTTTCTGAGAAACTGGAGAAGAGAGCCAAATTCAACAGGGAAGCTATTTGCGTTGTAAACTACAAAAATATTGAAAAGTTACATTTGAGGTGCATAGTGAAACATATATATCTGAGACTTTTAAAATATCAGTAGAAAAGTAACACAGACAGTAAATATAAATATCCTCCTTAATTTTAAATCTAAGGAACAAATTTTCTTGTAGTGTTTTTCATAGACCTATATTTTTCTGTCGGATATAATAAAAACTACATGTTCTCAAATATTATCTACATATTCAAAATATTAATTAAGAGCCCAAAGTATAAAATTCTTTTTAAAAAATATTTATTTACTTATATGGGAGCTAGAGAGTGTGCATGCGTGTAAGTGGGAGGGAGAGGCAGAGGGAGAGGGAAAGAGAGAGTCTCAAGCAGACTTCCTGCTGAGTATGGAGCCAAGAAGTGGGGTGGGATCCCACCACCCTGAGATTATAACCCGCGCCAAAATCAAGAGTTGGAGGCTCAATGGGCTGAGATATCCAGGTGACCCCCAAAGTATAAAATGCTAAGATTATGATGATATGATGTGTGACGATTATTTAAAAAAGTGTTCTAAAATAAATAAATAGATAAATAAGTGTTCTAAAACATTTAAAGTGTTAGCAGAAAAAAATTTTTATTATAGAAATACATAATTTTAGCTCTTTTTTAAAAAAAAGATTTTATTTATTTATTCATGAGAGACACAGAGGGAGAGGCAGAGACACAGACAGAGGGAGAAGAGGCTCCATGCAGGGAGCCCGATGTGGGACTCGATCCTGGGACCCCCAGGATCACGCCCTGAGCCAAAGGCAGATACTCAACCACTGAGCCACGCAGGCATCCCTAATTTTAGCTCTTAAATGAATGTTATTCTATAGTAGAAATGTGTGAACCCCAAAAAAGTAACACATTTTTATTGATTGATAGGAATGTTTTGTAAATTATGGACACTAATATTTTGGGTATTGTATGTATTACAATATTTCTTTATTATTTTTTTTAGCAACAGTGAGTATTTATGGGTTTAGTACTTTATTACGTGCTAGGGACTCTGCTTAATAATGGAGCTACAGCAATGAGCAAGGATCACATCTGTTAATCTCATAGTCAGATTCCTTCCCTACTACTTTCTTATGAACCATCCACGGAAAGCCCTTTCCCATTCCAAGAGTCAATAAATTTTTATCTTTTTTATTTTTATTTTATTTTATTTTTTAAATAAAATAAAAAAAATAAATTTTTATCTTTTTTTTTTTTTTTGGTCTAGTACTTGTATGAATCCAGTTTTTACATTTAAATCTTTGACATGTTGAGAATTTTTTTTGATATATGGACCATTGAACTTTTAAACAATTTTAGTAGCCTAGCTTTAAATAAAGTGTTATACATTTATAAGTAAAATATTTAGAAATATTTAGAATGTTTTGTTTTATTTATTTCTGAATAATATATGCTAATATTTCCCCTCCTCAACCTCTTCCTCATTTTGTGGTAATAAATTGGTATGGGGTTTTTGGGAGAAGTAGTCAATAGAAAATTGGAAAGCTTGACTCCAGCTAGAAAATGTAATTCTGAATACAGAGCTGGAGCATCTTTAAAATGCAGCTACTCCTGAAAATTTAGCTAATGTAAATGGTTTTATTAGACATGATGCTTGAAGACTAAATTGGATTTCATTCCTCATCTTGATTTAGTAATCTCATGTGCAAGTTTATGGTGCCCTTTAGTGTGATTAAAGATCTAAATTAAACTTAAGTGTTTATTATTTAATGAGACCATTTTAACAACTAATATAGAGCTCTTTACTGATCTCAGGGTCATACAATTCAATTGTTGTCTTCCTAAACCAATTTTTTCTTTTAAAAATGAGAAGTGATTGAGCTTTACAGGGTATATAAGCATATTATGTGGCATCTCACTAATCTGGTTTAATAGTGAAGAGAAAAGGAAGACAGCACCAAGTTTGAACCAATTAAAAATCTGAGTTTAATTAATAGAAAGAAGCATCATAAGACTTAAAACATATCTGATAGACTCTTGACTTTGAGCAGAACATTTAACCTCTGAAACTTAGTTTCCACATATATAGAGTGGTGATCTTACCAGCTTCCTGGACTTTGGTACCATGCCAGTCCTTTGATAAATAAATAGGATAATGCATATGATGGTCTTTTTAAACTACAAGGTTTTGTATGCATATTTACTATTGATAGTATTAATTTAAATGTAGACAGTAATCAAAATGAGTATTATTCATTATGTGTCTGCTTTAAAGAACAGATAACTCACATAATGCTTATAAGTGCATTTGAATACAGAGTTTTACAATGTGTGGCTTTCTAAACAGGCTGAAGGTTTCTCCATTATTTATTATTTATTTCTCTTAAAGATTTTTAATATATTTACTCATGAAAGACACACACACAGAGAAAGGCAGAGACACAAGCAGAGGGAGAAGCAGGCTCCATGCAGGGAGCCCAATGTGGGACTCAATCCCGGGTCTCCAGGATCATGCTCTGGGCCAAAGACAGGCGCTCAACCACTGAGCCACCCAGGCGTCCCAAGATTTCTCCTTTAATTCTAATTATTCTAACATGTCTTTTTTTTTTTTTCCTCACATGTCTTTAAACTAAGTCACCAACTTTATGAGAAGTTTAAATGAGACATCAAGAACTATTAGCACATGGTATTTCAGTCATCATATATACAGTAATTTAGCATAAAAACTCATTTATGTGTTTGATTGTGTTTGGTATTTTTGTTTCTGTTCATTTTGTTATTTGTAACTCCAGTAGGATAATGAGCAATCTCTCTAATTTTTCTTTTTTTTTTTTTAAATTTTATTTATTCGAGAGAGAGAGAAAGAGAGAGAGAGACACACACAGGCAGAGGAGAAGCAGGCTCCATGCGGGGAGCCCGATGTGGGACTCGATCCTGGGTCTCCAGGATCACGCCCTGGGCTGAAGGC
The DNA here is from genome assembly GCF_003254725.2 of Canis lupus dingo. Lineage (NCBI taxonomy): Eukaryota > Metazoa > Chordata > Mammalia > Carnivora > Canidae > Canis > Canis lupus. Next base: position 26,501,777 of record NC_064278.1, read on the forward strand.
GGCGCTAAAGCACTGGGCCACCGGGGCTGCCCTAATTTTTCTATTAAATACTTTTCCATGAAATAAATCATCGTTCTATATATGAAATTTATTAAAACCAGGAGAAAACATGGTTTTCTCAGTCCATTTTGAATTCAGATGTATCCTTTGCAACTGCTTCTGTTACATAGTACCTCTGAAATTTTAGGCAAGATAGTTTTAACTGCTTTATGCCTTAATTTCTTCATCTTAAGAAATTAGGGTAGTAATAAGACCTACTGTATTGGAGTGTTGAGAGGATTAAATTATACATTTAGAATAATACACTGAGAAAATACATTTAGAACATAGACTGAGAAAGAGTAATTATTCAATAATTTAATTATTATTTTATTATTTTAACTCGAGTTTTATTTTTATTTTTTTCTTATTTTTTATTTTTTATTTATTTTTTTTTCTTAAGAGTTTTAGAACTTTATAAGTTCCTTTGTGTGTGGCCTGTAATTTTGAGTGCCTAACAAAAGAATGTGTTCATCTTTAGATGAAGCTAATACAAAATTTCAACTTCAGTGTACACATACATAGGTGAAAATGGTCTTTAATGAATTATAGATTGTTAGCTGAGCAAGTAAATAACTATAATTTCTGTACTTAGTTGGGAAAAGAAAAGTAGATTTATTTTATTAGTTTATACTTATCTATGCTAACCACCTGTCTGGTGGTATGCACCTGTCAGTCAACAAGAACAGCACACTTGACCTTGGAACAACCCAGGGGTTAGGCTTTCCAACCCTCATGCAGTCAGGAATCTGTGTATAATTTTTGACTTTCCAAAAATTTAACTGTTACTAGTCTACTTTTGAGAAGTCTTGTCAACGACATAAACACTTATCACGTATTTTGAATGTTACATGTATTATATACTCTATTCTTACATTAGAGCAAGCTAGAGAAGAGAAAATGTTATTAAGAAAAAATCACAAGAGGGATCCCTGGCTGGCGCAGCGGTTTGGCGCCTGCCTTTGGCCCAGGGCGCGATCCTGGAGACCCGGGATCGAATCCCACGTCGGGCTCCTGGTGCATGGAGCCTGCTTCTCCCTCTGCCTATGTCTCTGCCTCTCTCTCTCTCTCTCTGTGTGACTATCATAAATAAATAAAAATTAAAAAAAAAGTTAAAAAAAAGAAAAATCACAAGAAAAGATAATACATTTACAGTACTGTACTGTAAAAAATCCCTGTCTAAGTGGACCTGCATAGTTCAAACCTATGTTGCCTAAGGATCAACTATATTTGCTAATTCATATTGTGTATGAAGTCCACTCCTAGGTGTTCAGATGAGGCAAGAATCAGGCTATTCTTAGGGCCATGTGTGTAATTCAGAAGAAGAATTACATTGAGCTACAAGTGGTGTACACCTTATCTGGAGAGATATTATTTATTCCTAAATTATATGATGTAATGCCTTGGTATGCATAGAAAGAGAAAATGAGTGTGAACTGCACTAGTCAGGACTGTGCCTTGGAGGAACTGGTATTTTTTATTTTTTTTAAATTTATTTATGATAGTCACACACAGAGAGAGAGAGAGAGAGGGAGAGGCAGAGACACAGGCAGAGGGAGAAGCAGGCTCCATACACCGGGAGCCCGACGTGGGATTCGATCCCAGGTCTCCAGGATCGCGCCCTGGGCCAAAGGCAGGCGCCAAACCGCTGCGCCACCCAGGGATCCCGGAACTGGTATTTGAACTGTGTCTTCACTGAAATTCAGGCATGTGATGTATTAGTCTCCTAGGACTGTGATATCAAAGTACCACACATAGGTTGGGCTAAAACAACAGAAATTTATTCTCTAGTAGTTTGTAAGGCCAGAAGTCCTAAATCATGATGTCGGCAGGATTGATACGATGGGGAATCTGAAGGAGAATCTGTTCCACACCTCTCTCCTAGCTTCTTGTGGCTCCCAGCAATCCCGGCACTCCAAGCTTTGTAGCTGCCTAACTCCCATCTCTGCCTCTGTCTTCACCGGCCAATTTCCCGGTGAATGTGTCCTCTTCTCATAAGTACACTGGTCATACGAGTTCAGGTGGTACCCTGCTCCTAACCAGTATGATGGAGTAGGGTACATCATCTGGTATGGTCTCATCTTAGCTTGATTACATCCACAAAGAATTTATTTCCAAATAAGGTCATATTCACAAGCACTGGGAGTAAGAATTTGAATGTATTTTTTTTTTTTTTTTTTTTGTGAGGGGGTGGAGTGTGGTTAGAGGGGCACAATACAACCCACAACATGCAGACAGAAGAATGGAGAATATCCTAGGCCAGAAAGATAGTATGAATAAAGACAAAACGTTTTTGAACTTTCCCTAATTGTTTCTATTGTTTACTGGAATTTGACCCCTTTTTAATGGTGTCTGGGACATTAACAACTCTGAGTGCTTTCTTTTAAAGAAAAATACTGAAATTGCATTTTATATTTAAATTTCACCATTTAATTGTTTTTGTTTGTTTGTTTTTGGCACCAGGATATGATTTTGATGAAATTTTATTATATTTGAATACTGTAAAATTGTCATGTAATTCTTACTTAGAAGAATGCTAACAACAAAATTGAAACAACTCCATTAGTTTGCATAGTGGTCCCAGGGCTAGCATTTCCTCATATTTTGGGACAAGATCTTCATTGAATTTTTTGATCAGTTCTTCCTAATTTCTCTGCTAGCAGAGGTTTCTTGATAAAACCAAGTAAATGAGCTCCTAAATACCCAAGGAGAAACATCTAATCTGAAGAATTAAGTTATTAAAAGAGCAAACATTATTTAAAAAGAAATGCATTGAAATTGACAACTGATGTCTAGTCAGAATGAAAGCAAGAACATGTGACTTCTGTACACTTAGAATTGGGAAATCAATGACAAAATGGCTTAATTTGACTGGGTGTCTCAGTTATCTAGTTATTTCTCCTTATTTACAATAGCAAAATGACATTATAGAATTGAGGGTGAGTCTTTCCTTCTGTCTAGGTTAGAATTGCAGGATAATTTGTCCACACACCCTTAAAAGATAGTGCGAACATTTGGAAAAACTGAATGTGGAAAGAAACAATAGTTAAGTCAATAAATTACTTTGTTTAGCTTTTTGTGTGTAATAAACATTCATATCAGATAATCATATTTCATGAGCATCTGCAATCACAGAAATAATCACATATTTCATGAGCTTCTGCAATCATAGAAATGCATCTTTATTTTCCTTAGGCAATTTAAACCTTTCTTAAACCATTGAAAATCTTCAATCAATGCATTTAAGGCCATCTATGAATAATAATCTAATTAAGGAGGAAAATGAGCAGTTAATAAAGGTCAATGAAACAATTAACTATTCAATTTTACTCTTGAAGAAGTCATACAATTCTTTTTTATAGAATATGGAGCAAATGATAGCAAAAATATTAATTATCAAACAGCTAAAGGAAAAATACACTAGGTTTCTGATATCCCAAGAGTACATCAGTATGTTAATCAGAATATATCAACCAAAGTGAGATAAGTTTAGAGAAAAAAAATCAAAGATAGACTTTCTTAGACCATTTGGAAAGATAGAATTAAAAAATGAAATCCCCTTTATCTGTGGAGTGAAAAGATTGTAACTGTTCCAAGCAACGAACTAAATTAATGGAAAATACCTGCTCCCTATACTAAGACAAGAGATTTTACTAGGTGCAATAGCTTCCCCAGCTTCACTTTATCTTATTCCCGTATATCCATAATTTACATGGAAAGCACTTGAAACACAATCTGCAAAGAGTGAGCTTCTTAGAGGACGCTCTTGTCTCCCTGTGAAAAATGTAATCATCCATAGCGGAACCACATCTGTCTACAAGTCAGTCATTAGAGCTGGATGGTCTTAAGCCAAGGGCAGTTTTTTTGTTTTTAGTTTTTCAAATATCACCCATCTCAGTTCTCATCACTTTTGATTAATATGATATGTGCACAAGTTAAAAAAAAACAACAACTATGGGCATATTTAGATAGACAGTGACCTAAACCCTAATATGGTTTGTCTCTGCTACATAAAACCAGGCATGGCCTTTGAGCATGCATCTGGTGCTTGCAGGCATGGGTGGGGTATAACAGAGGATCCCCAATAATGAGAAACCCTCTAGCACAAAATTATCAAGCCTTTGCAGTCTTTTGAACAGAGGTACCTAAACTTTTGGGTTGCTGTTGAATTTTTCAGGTTTCAGACAACAGAAAGGTACTTGAAATGAAGTGTGCTTTGAGGTCTTTTTTTTTTAAGCTAAACTACTTTGAGAATTTGCTAAAAACAAGGAGTAGCTAATAATTTGAATCTTAGATTTTGTCAACATTAACTTAAACATAGAAGTGATGTTAGGTGTGTGTGGGAGGGTGGGTGGAGGGAGGAGGGAGAGCTGTGATAAGGTGTTGGGATAGTGCACAAAATCTTAAAAAAACCCATTAATTCCCACCCCCACTCCCTGTCCCACCCCACTCCTGCCCAGATACTCTGTGGTATAGAGCATCCTGAAAAGCCTTTTACCTTTTGCCTAGGGTCTGATTTTGCTATTACTTACTCTTTCTACCTTCACTTGTTCCCTAAATCACTCTTCTGTGTCTTCTGTTTACTGTTTTCTTGTTCTTACAAGGCCATTTACTAGTTCTCCCGGTTTAGCATTTGCTATATAGCCTCTTGAGCGTGTCAAAGTAAAGCACTAAGTAAATCTTGTAAACAGCCCTTTGGTATGTGCAAAAAAAAAAAAATTCTGGATTATAATTTCTTCTCTAAAGTCGAGATTTCAAAATTCCGGGCATATAAAACATCATATAAACATGTAGTTGGTATTCCTATGATATACTCCTCACGCTTTGTATTTAACAAAGGAATTATTGCCAGTGATTTCATTGTAGACAAATCTCTTCACTCAGTGATTTTATGAAACTTGAGTGCTCTTAGTATTTGCTAGAATTATTATTTCCTTAGGAAAACTCAAATCGTGACATCACGCTTTATAGTTGTTTCTTGGACAATGAGCTTTGAAAAAAAGAGATAGAAAACCAACATGAGAGTACTCATTTGAAAGGAAATCTTTCAAAAAAAAAAAAAAAAGGAAAGGAAATCTTTCAGTGGTTTTACTGTAGGACATCTGAAATATCAGCTTCTTTGCTACCTCATGTCTATACCACAAATGGTACCTGGCCAGTTTGGAACGCCCATGACTACCCAAACTAGATTTTCGATGCTTACCTTTTGCTGGATCTTTACATTCCTATGTTCAACCACCTGCTTGACCTATCTGCCTGGTTATTTAGAAAGATACTGAACTAAGCAGGACAAGACCAAACCTTCTTGATGGCCCACTCCCTCAACCCATCTCCCATCTCCCAGGCTTCTTTATGACAGTAAATGGCACCAGCGACCCCCTGCTTACTTAAGCCCCCCAAATCTGGGAGTTATCTTAGATTTTTCTGACCTCTTCCTTCATGTCCATTCTTTAAGACTTGCCTATTTTACCTCCAGAGTATATCTTGAGTCAACCCCATCTCGCCATTTGTGCGACCGCCTGTCATGGACTACTGCACCACCATCTCTTGCCTTGACTACTGCAATAGCCTCCTAACTGGTCTCTCCTCTTCCACCCTGTACACCTTGCTATCCATAGTGGTACTTCTTAAAAACATACATCCGACTATATTCCTTCTCTGTTTAAAATCCTCCTATAGTTTCTCATTGCTACTAGGATACAACCCTAATTCCTTACCCTGGTTTACATATTCTGGAAATGGCCTACTTACTTCATCCACTACAGCTCACCATTTTACTCCTTGCCCACTACTTTTTAATTAAATGGGCTTTTCTGTTTCTTTTTAACATACTAATCCTGGTCCTTCTTTAGACCCTTTGCAAAACAGTGTTGTACCTGAAATGACCATCCCCTGATCGCTATATAGCACTGGCTCCATTTAATCATACAGAATTTAGCTTAAATATTACCTTCTCCAAAAATATCTTTCTGAACAGTTTGAAGTAGCCACCGAGTCACTAATTCATGCTTCAGAGACCAACAGGGCATAGTGGTTCCTGCCCAAGGAACAATCTAAGTCAGGTCAAAGTCCAGCCTTCCAGCTAGTACCTCAGAATGTAAGGAACATCATGAGAGAATTGAGTGAGAGTGGCTAACCCTTACTCTGGAATGAAATTTGGTTAGTATTCATCAGTTTAATGGTAACTCCATTGTTTTTGCCAGTGATTGGCTTAGGTGTGAGAAGATGCCATCCTCTGAGCCAATGAGACAAGTGAAATCTTCTGAGTATTTCTGAGAATATTTTTGTCATTCTTCCCAACTACACAAATAGGGGTCTTGCCTTGTTTCAGTTGTTTGTGGTCATAAATGACTCTATGACAAATATATTTGATTGAGATGTCAAGATTAAAAATTCATTCTTCCCAGCATAACAAATAATTGCAAAGCTCTTCACATATAAAAGTCTCAGAATATTCATTCGTTCATTCATTTACTCTTTTAAGAATTAATGAGCACTTAGAATGGGTAAGATTCCATTGTTTGACCTATAACTAACAAGCTAAGTCAGGTGAAATTGAGATAATTTTTAAAATGTGAAGTTAAAGTACTAATTAGTGGAGTATTTAGCAGTGACCTTGAAGGAGGAAATATACTTGCTAAGCTTCAGGGTTCCTGAAGGACCTTCTTAGAAGTAGTTCCAACTACTTTCCTTTTCAAAGGAGATAAATTCAAACTTGGGAAATTATTATAATTTCTTTGGCCAGTGTCTGAAATTTTAAAATCATGCTAATTTGCAGAGATGATGTGGATTTAATGATTTTATCTTCTTAGAGATAATTTGCCTCTGGTCAGTTTCTGTCACAGTTAATCAGTATGTTTTGTGCCATTTTCTAATATATAAACATGATTTCCCACTATTGTACAGGGCATAAAATATTATTAATAAGCATATAGGTATCAGTAGATGGGTAGACCTTACAGGTAGAGTCTACTACTTAAAGGCAAATGGGATAAGCTTTACAAATTCTGCTGGTTTCATTTTTCTTTTCTTTCTTTTTTCTTTTTTTTTTTTTAGAAATTCCAGGCAATGTGATCAGTTTGACTCATTTAAAGCCAGTTTATCCATTTAAAATATTGCCCATCTGAGGTGAGACTGGGTCCTAGTTTCACTTCTGCGATATATTATCAGTGTGACATTGGCAAATTTCAGTCTTCGCATCAGTTCAATAGGGATGAGCTCAATTGCTCTTCCTACACGATAGATGAGATGATAAAATGAATAAAAATATGTTAAATGTCTTTGAAAACTCAAATGTGATATACAAATTTAAGTTTTTGAAAATTATGAACATTGTAGTAGATATGATCTAAGAGTTTCAATAGTGATGTTCAAGCGTGGAATAGGTTTCATATTTGTTTTTCGGTCTCGAACCCCTCTTCCCTTTGTCACTCATTTCTAGTTTAAAGCAGTTTCATTTCAATCAAATTGGGATACTGTCAGTGTCCATTTCAAAGACTCTTTCCCAGAATTTGGGCAGAGCTCCCAGGCAGCTGCAGAGTCCCACTGACCAAAGGAATACTGGTGTCTGAACTTGGCCCCTTCTCTCTTCCCAGGTCATTATGTTCACACAGCTGCAGAAGCTGGTGGTGTGTGTGTGTGTGTGTGTGTGTGTGTGTGTGTTAATGTCTGCTTTTATGAATGACCATCACTGGTGATAGCTTGTGGTCCCCTCTTCCTTTGGGCATTATTGTTTCTCTCCCTAACGCCAGCTGCCCGCTGGCTCCCTCTATGCCTCTGGCATGTCAATGTTGGCTCTCTCATTATCATATTTGTTAGTTCTTCTGGGGAATCTGCATTGACATCCCCTCTACTATGGATGATTCCTTTTCCAACTGTAACCACTTTTTATCCTCATGATGGAGAATCTTGTAACTGGAGTCTCCCTACTTCAGTGGGTAGCCCTCATAGGTTGCTGACAGATGGCTTGCCTGCCTGCCTTCAGGAGTACCTAGATATCCATGTAGGCTAAGCAGTGGGATTACAGAATGCCTTTGTGGATCACCCTGGGCACTCTGGCTCTTAGTTTCACACCTGGAATTTCTCCATGTTCTGATAGAACGAGGTCTGTTAAAAAAAAAAAAAAAGAATGGGGTCTGTTTGCAGGCTTGTGGCTTTGAAGCTTGGGGATGGGGGACAAGACAACCCATCCCGAAAGAAAGGGAGGTAGAGGTAGGTGGGCAATCATTGGTGACTCACAAACTCTGTACACATGGGAGGAGAGGCTGTGTTTGCCAGAACAATCCTTTGGAAAGTTAATACTTTGAAAACTTTATGGAGGAGGTACTTTGCTTTTCATTGGATTTAGGAAGTCAATCATGCACTTTTGGTTCTTAGCTCTGAACTGTTTCCGGTGTAGTCTCTATCCCAGGTGGAAGCCCAGGGTGGTGGGGCTGGGCGGTGCGTGCAGAAATGTTCTTTACATCCACCTGCAAGTTCCATTTTTATGAATGCTTAATTGTCCCGTCCCTATAACATCTGGTCTGCGCCTGATGTCAAGGTCCTTGTCACATTGGACTGTCAGCTGTTTACCTACCCGTTTCACTGGCTTCACTGGGGCTTCCTGATTGTGGCAGCTGCTCAGAGGCTGGTGCATAGTAGGTTTGCAGTAATGTTTGCTGCATTGATGAGTAAAATAGATGAATGAGTAAATGAAGGAAACTCTGGCATTGTGAAGGTGTAGCATCTTCCCTTTAATGACTAAGTGCCCATGAGAAACTTTCTAGATAGCAAATATGATGGTAGAGGTTTGCTGTTTGTTCATAAATGATTTTATAAGTTCATGCCAGTGTACATCCAGTTGTCATATACCGAGTGCAAGGCAACTGACTATCCAGAAAAGTGTTCTTTTCCATATAGAAAATGTTTTATGTCACATCTCCCCAGAAGCCAGCAGTAGGATGACTACAGCTTAAAGTAAGTAATAAACTAAGTTTCTTCCCTGTCAACCTACTTACATGCCTAAATTAGTACGGATTTATTTATTTATTTTTCTCTTTTTAAGCAGTGAAATCTAGAAGTGGTTTCCAGGAGCTAACATCTTCTTACTTTTTGAGAACACTTGGAATCTCCTGCCCCAAGCCCGTGTCAGAGTTGTGTTCCATTAAATAGTCCCATGACCTTTTAGCAAGTCTCATTTTATAATTTCATCCTTCGAGGGAATCATTTATTTTGCTCGTCTTCCTCTTAATTTTGTGGATATTTGTCCTTTCATTTTAGCATATAGATCTAATATTAACTTAAAAAAATGGAGCTTAAGGGAAACCAGAATAAGTTGTTCAATTATCCTTGACATTTCAGTAGCACTGAAGTGTAAACTTTTTCACAGAATTCACAGCGTGTCCTCACCTTACTAGCTTAGCTGTTCAGTTCATGTCAATAAATTTGTCGGCTCTGCTCCTCAGCAGATGCAAATATTCAGTTATTTGCATAGTTGAAAATGAAGTCTGATTTGTGAAATCCCTGAATTCGTCCATGTTCTTGGTTATGGAAAGTTTTCTCAAAACTATTCCCATATTCTGAAATATTTCCAGTAGCTTTGCTTTTGGTGCATCTATACTATTTCCCATATTCTTAAGAGTTTTCATTAGCTTTGCTCCTGGTACATCAAATCTTAGCTTTCAAATACGGATTTTGTTTTCTCACTCAACGCACAAGTAGTGTGGGTTGGGCAGGAAGCAGAGTGTCTGTCTTAAGGAACCCATCATGGAGAAATAAAGAGGCTGACTAATATTTCTAATTCATTAGGAACAGTACAGTGACGGAGGAGCGGAGAGGGTGCAGGTTGGATGGATCTGTGGTTGGGCGTTTGTAGGCAAGACGGGATCAGGAAGGCCCTGAGGGGTAGGCCAGAGTTGGGAATCGGCAAGAGAACTGTTAGTTGGGCCTGTATTTGGAAAGAGTCTAGGCCAAATGAAGATGAGAAACCAGTATAGCATGTAGATCAGGGTAAAAATCATCCAAATAATGGAGTGGAGAATTGACATGGATCACTTAAAATGATACATATTTTACTTAGTGTATTAGCCTGTTAGGGCTGCCATACTATAAATCCCACAGATTGGGTGATTTAAACAACAGACAACTTATTTTCTCCAGTATCTGGAGGCTGAATGTCCAAGGTCAAGGGGACAGCAAGTTTGGTTTGTCCTACGGTCTTTCCCTTTGGCTTACAGTTGGCCGCCTTCTTGCCGTGTCCTCACATGGCTCTTCCTCTTCCTCTGTGGGCGGGCATCATTGGTGTCTCTCTTCTTTTTCTTTTAAGGACACCAGTCAGATTGGATCAGGGCCCACCCGAACTCTCATTTTAGCTTAATCACTTCTTTAAAGGCCCTATCTCTAAATATAGTCACATTCTGAGGTACTAGAGCTTAGGGTTTCAACATATGGGTTTTGAGGGGACAGAGTTCAGCCTATAACACTTAGAAAAATGTATTTTAAAGCTACATCAAGTATGAAGTGAGTCTGTGATCCTAGAGTAGTGGTTTCCAAGCATTTAAATGCAAATTGTGAGGTTCCACGACGTCCCCTTGAATTTCTGATTTAGTAGGTCTGGGAAAGGAGCTGAGAACTTGCATTTGTAACATGTTCCTAAGTGATGCTGACGTTGCTGATCTTAGGACCTCGCACTAGTGGGCAGTTAGGGAAATTTACCGTACGGTGTGACCTGCTGCCATCTTGAAAGAAGGAAATGGGGATTCCATAGAACTGAATTCTGCCAATAACCTGAATAAATGTGGAAGAGGATTTATGCCCAGAGACTCTGGAAAGGATTGAAGAGCCTAGACTTTGGCCTGTGGGGTTCTGAGCACAGAATCAGTTGAGCTACCCTATACCCTGACTTCTAACCCACTGAAACTGTGGGATAATAAGTGGGTGGTGTTTTAAGACATTCCTAGTGGTGATTTGTCTTGGTAGCAATAGAGAACTAACAGAAGAGATCATAGTTATTCTGTAAAAACCATGTGGATAGATCACTCTCCCAAAATATGTGGTTATTCTATACGCATAGGTTGGCTTACATTTTATTGAGTCTTAAAAGGCAAAATAAATATCTCATAAACTATTTCCCAGAGTATGTTCCATGGAGAAAGCTGCATGGTATATATCTCTCTTTAGAGGAGTCACAATACACATTTTCACATAAAGGCTCTGCTAAGTCCTGCAGGAAAAAAAAAAATTAATTGATTTGTCTACCTCAATAGTTTTTTATTTTTACAAATTTATTTGACCACTGAGTTCTTTAAAAATAAATGTTTGCGAGTCTACCACCTAAAACTCATTAAAAGCATAGAGTCTGCTGCTCTAGGGACTGTTGATATTGGGACTCTTTCATGCTAGCCATGTAGAAAATAATTCCAAATCTCATTTCCCTGGGCTCAAGTCCTGGAATGTCTATTTTAAGAGATAACATTTTGTTTTCTAGTGAATTTAATAAAAAAATAAATTCCCTCTCCTCACAGTCCATATCTAGATGTTGCAGATACCTACACGCCAGGCCGATAATATAAATGAGCGAAGTGGGCTGATGGTAAAAGAATAGGAAGTCATGTGGCTCATGCATACATATTAGAGTTTTTCTGTAGTAGATATCTCTAGGTATGGTGGCATCTGAAGATCTTAACCTTTATTAGGTATGGCCAAGTTTCTTTCCCAGGTACTTACAGCAGTTTTCGCTCCCACCAGAAATATTTAAAAAGTTCCATAACATTTTATTTCTTTAGAATACAAAGAAATCATTATCTAGCAAGTATAATAAAGCATGTTAAATCAAGTGGCAGGTTGGGTAGACATGTATCTCTTTTCTTATGGGATAATTTTGTTTATTTGAAATATTTTATAATTAATTATAAAGATTTAAAGCAACGAGAAGAGGAATAAATCAGAATGCATAGAGAGTTTTGGAGACTGTGCAAGCTGGAGAGCATGACCTACATAAAGCATGGATTCTCTGCTCCGCTCGAGCTAAACATTGCCATGTAATATGGCATTGTGAGATCTGCTGAGTTTTTAAGAGAAGCCTCAAATTTGAACTTTTCTGTGAGGATTTCCAACGTTGAAAATAAGGGGGAGACCAAATGAGACACATTTGTGCCTGGGATTTGGCTGGTGGGCTTTTGCTCCTTTTCCCTAAGTCTTTGAAGGAGTTGCTCTGGCCACACTCTTCCTCCCTATAAGAAGTGCGGTTCTGAGCTCCTTAACATCTAGAATAAAAAGCCATAAGCATTCTTGGCTTGAATGGTTTTTTGGAAACCAGAACCAAACAGATCGGCTTCAGTAACTTCCTTTTGTCCACAGAATGAAATGAAAACATAGCCAAGCATTTAAGCCCTGTTTTACTTTTCTTTTGCTTTATTTTTGACTGCTCTTTCTGTTGTACCCTTTGTTGAGGCCAAACTGAACTTGTTATCTTCTAGGGAAGGAGTATAACAAAAATTTAGAGCAGAGGCTCTGGAATTGAACTTACCTGGGGTTGAAACCAGGCTTCATCATTACTTGCTGCATGACATTGGGCAAGATATTCCATTGGTCTGATCCATGTTATCTTTACTAGAAAATGGGGACAATCATTTTATTCGTATTACAGGTTTGTTAAGAAGACAAAGTGGGAGCATGTATACGTACAAGTCCTAAGAACGATGCCAGTCACGCAATAAGCATCTGGCACATGTTACCTTATGTTATCTTCTGTAAAAGTGGGATGATAACAGCATCATTATGAGGGTGGAATTAGATAATATTTGGGGAGTGCTAAATGAGTGCCAGGCACAAATAGTAGCTAGAGTTATTCTTTGCGCTTTCCCACCTATCTGTACATATGCCAGTCTCTCTGATTTAAAGTTCTTTTCCAGTGTCTGCATGTTCACATTCTACCCATTTTCAAATGTCATTTCAAATGCCAACTCCTCCAGAGAGTGGTCATTCACTCATTCAAAATATATTTATTAAGAACCCTCTTCTGAACCCATATCCTTTTATCGTGGCACTTTCACTTTTATTCTTGTAGCGTGTTGGTTTTTTTAAAAATAAAAATGTCAGTTTTTGGAAGGCAGGATATATTTTTTATTCATCTTTATGTCTCCCACCCTAATGCAGGATTAGACACAGAGTAGGCAGTCATTTTTTTTTTTCTTTACCAAAAAAGCAAGTAAACCTTTATGGAAATTCTCCTTCCCTGACGAGGGGATCTAATGGCAGATATGCTTTCATCAAAAGACACAGGAATTCAGTCATATGAGATCATGCTCACTGAGAAATGGTACCTTTAAATTTTTCTTTTTTGCTACCTATCTTTATCCACAAAGATTCCCCCCTCCCCCCCCCCCCCCCCACATATCCACAAAGATCGACATGTCCAAACAACCTGAACTATTCAGAGGCTGGGACTTTGTATCATCAGAATTGATAGGATAACTCACTTGTAAACATCTCAGTCAAGAAACCAGAACTGCCATTTAAAAGCAATAGATTAATATGCTTAAAACTTCCTAAATTATTTAAATTATTTGGTAATTCCTTGACAAAATAGAACATTATTTTATCCTATTGATTAGAAAATTTCCTGGTTGCAGGAGGGTTACATTGACACCTCTCTCCCTAATTGGTTACGTGAATTTGAATAAATCACCTTTCTAGATATGATTCCTTATGTGTGTAAAGGGACAGTTCGTTACCTTGAGACTGTTCACTATCTTCACGCTGTCCTAATCTGTGAAAAGCAAATCTTGTAATTGGGAGCTCATTTTTACCTCATCTATTCCTTCCAAAGAGAATTTTAAAGACTATTTGGAAAAAGTCTAAGGGCAAGGTAAAGGAAGAGAAAGGAAAGTCAGACTTATTTGGAGGGGGCTATCTTGGACAAGATAACGGTACCGACTGGAGCAGCTGTGGGTTGTCAGAAAGGGGCTAGGAGGATATGAATTTGAATGGATGATGTTGTGGGTTGTGCCTTCACATGGAACAAGATGTCAGTGCCACCTCGCTTTGCCTCGAAGTTTTAGGAGAGGCCAAAAGGCTGAGGGCACTTTTGGGGACTCTCACATTCTGAAGTGAGGTGCTCGGCGACCTAGGTGGCACTTGCAAAGGGGGTGGTCAAAAATAAATTTTCCTAGCAACAGTCCATCACACATCCATATATCACAGAGGGTGAGGCTGAAGAGGCTGAGAAAGAGGATTTATTGGAGAAAGTGGTCAGTGTGTTGAATTATTCTCCTCCGCCAACTGTGCCCTGAGTGAAGGCCATGGCTAGAAGGACGTTTTCTTTTTACTTTAAATCCAGGGGAAAGTTTGTGCCCTTTAGAACATGAGGGGCTTCCATGGTGGATATTTGACTCATGCCTGAAGAAAGCTGACCCTGCATCTTCCTGATTATAGAGGAACGAAGGCTGTAATAGAAGCAAACTGCATTTCCACCAACAGTGAGGCAAAGGTGAGGTTTCTCAGAGACAAATATGGAGCCCATGGGTGGTGATAGAGACTTTCTAAAACCTGTCTTGCCCAAGAAGACTATTGGACAATGAACTCCAATGGATGGTTGCAGGAAACCAGCTGGAGGAGAGGCTTGTATGTGCCACTGGGATTGTTGACTTGCTGTCCTAGCTCCTTAGGGTGGGAGGCCTCTGAGGTACTTGCCAAAGTTTCCCCATTTCCATCCAGAGAAAAAGGACTAGCTTTGCACATCTGCCACGTACAGGACACCAGTCCCACATCCTCCAGTTGAGTGAGACACATTCTGAAGTCTCTCCTCTTCTTTGCAGTGCTCTGACCCATATGGGAGAGGAAGCAGGGCAGGCTTACCATATTCCATTCCTCACTAGGGGTTCCAAACCGGGGTCAGATGTGATCTGAGGGAGAGGAGAAGTTCTAAACTGAATTTTGATTTTTACACTGAGCCAGATAGACTTACTTCATTTTAAACCAGTCCGTGTTTTTTAAAAATGCCCCAAACAAAGCTTCCATGTATTTAATGTGTAGTAGTGACTGGAAAAATCGGGGGGTGGGGGTGGGGGTCTGTCTGGGATTCCATCCAGAAGGGGGAAAGAATGAGTCAATGAAGCCTGTTTAATGAGGAGCAGTAAGACGAATATAGTTGCTTTCATTATTGAATGAGTCCAGCTCCCAGTCAATGCATCAGTTATGACGGTTTATGAGAAAAGTAAGGATGGAATTCAAACAAGTTTTTACTTTTGATTATTAACTGAGCTTTTAAAATATACCCCTGTTCTGAAACCGATTCACATGAGACCCTGGATTTATTAGAATTATATATATAAGATCAGACAAATGGATTAGGTGGTCTTACCTGTCTCCTCCAAAACCGTGTTTCCATGATTGTAAGAACTGACATGGTGCTTTGGAGTGAATCTAGGAAAGAGACTGCTAAAAGCTAAATACCCTGGTGTGGAATTAAAGTATCTTCAGACCAGGGGATCCCTGGGTGGCTCAGCGGTTTAGCACCTGCCTTTGGCCCAGAGCGCAATCCTGGAGTCCCGGGATCGAGTCCCACGTCGGGCTCCCTGCATGGAGCCTGCTTCTCCCTCTGCCTGTGCCTCTGCCTCTCTCTCTGTCTATCATGAATAAATAAATAAAATCTTTAAAAAAAAAAAGTATCTTCAGACCAGTGTGTCAGTATATATTAGGATTGAATTTCATGTGGGAATTAGATTCCAAAGTTACCATGGAAAGCAAAAATCTGGCACATCAGGAATTGCCCCTGAATATTTTTTTTTTTTTTTAAGATCTTTTAAGCCATTCACAAAATACACCTAGTGGTTTCTTAGGAATGTGAGACTATATTTCTTGGATAGTTCATCACCCATTTACCTGCACATGGTTCAAACTTAACGTTAGATGCCATATCCTCTGGAAAGCCTTCTCTCTATTTTTGCCGTAGTTATATGCTTCAAAGATGGTCTGAAATTCCTTCTTCTAGCAGTTAGCACACTCTACTTTATTGTGACCGTCTGTTTATTGTTATACGATGTTTAACGACAGAAGAATATCCTAGTGCAAAGAACCATATAAACATTTTCAGTTTCTCAAGGGATGACTTACTTTTAAGAATAACACCTAGCATTCCTGGAAGGAATACATTCTGGATTTGGTAGCCTCATGCTCTGGATTTGGATTATAGCTACTTAAGAAGATGAAAATGAAAAGGTGAAAAGGAAAATGATATGTTTTTAAAAATTGAATGTTTCCAAGTCTACACAATTAAATAGCTTTTACAGCCTGATTTCTTTCTTCCTTTTCTTTTTTTCTCTGCTAACTTTGCTTTTTTAAAATATTTTATTTATTTATTCATGAGACACACACACACACACACAGAGAGAGAGAGAGAGAGAGAGAGAGAGAAAGAGAGAGAGACACAGGCAGAGGGAGAAGCAGGCTCCATGTAGGGAGCCTGACGTGGGACTTGATCCCGGGACTCCAGGATCATGCCCTGGGCCGAAGGCAGGTGCCAAACTGCTGAGCCACCCAGGGATCCCCTAACTTTGCTTTTGATGGACGTACTCTTGCCTTGAGATTGGCCTTGGGAAATCAGCAATCCAGCTAAAATCTAATCCTCTAATTCTTTAATAAACACTTATATGTAATATTTGACTCATACAAAAGAATACAACTTATATTTAAGTTATGAAACATAATAATGCAACAAACCCTCATGAACTCACCTCCCCACTAATAACTGGCACATTAGCAACAACATTGAAGCTACTTACATTCCTTATTCTATTTCTTTGCTATCTTTGACAGCAATAATATTTAGCATTAAATTGCTATTTAAAAAATATTACTGCATATAAATAATATATATTTTTCTTATTTTTGGCTATATTCAATGGTATACTATGTTAGTGTTTTGTGACTTTAAAAAAATAATATTATGCATATGAAATTCATCCAATATTGTATGTAGTGTATATTGGTAGATAGTTGAGTGTGTTGTATATATTGATTTGTTTATTTTCACTGCTAAATAATATTTTATTATATGAGTATTCTCTAATTTATTCCCTTTTTGATGGACACTTTTTTTTTGACACTGGGTTTTTTAAAATCAATTTCTTTGCTACATAAATACATATCACCATTTTTGAACATCTTGGGGAACATTGCAAGAGTGTTTATAGGGTGTGACTGTGTTTTGATGGGGTTCAGGACATACTACCCCTAAATGTGGCATCTTGGCATATTACATATTTTAAGCTGAAGAAATTTGGGAAGTGGCATGTGCACAAAAGCCCTTCCTCTGAAGGGGGTCATAAAACTCTTAGGTGACGGGTGCTGTCCCTATAAGGAAAGGAATATCCTTATCTCCAAGATACTGCGAAGAATCTGTATGAACAGGCCTCGCTGTTTCCCCCACTTTATTATATTTACTTATACTCTTTCTTTTGCCCTTGCTCATTTTTCCATGTCTCTCTACTCTCCGTCAAACCTAGCATAAACATTCAGATTTAATTGCTTCTTTGGGTCTTTGTTTCTTTATATAGGTTCCTGTGTCTTGTGAACCTTACACTAAATAAATTTGCATGCTTTTCTCTGTTAATTTGTCTTTTGTTACAGGTGAGAAATTAGCAAGGTAGAGGAAAAGGATGTTTTTCTCTCCCATATCTATATCTATATTTGCATATGTATATCTATATTTGCATAAATACACACATATAGGAATGAAATGATTGAGCTGTGGTAAATTCGTATGCTCAGATTTATAGGAAGATGTTAAAATGTTTTCCTGATTATATCACTTTATACTTCTATCACTTTATACTTCTATACTTATTTTTAAGTTCCTTTTGCTTTTGTCAGCCCTTTATACTCTCAGATTTTAAAAGTTTTTACCAATATAGTAAGCATAATATTAATTTTACCATAATGGAATTTCATTGAGAATCTTTCATAGTTTTCCCTTATTGGCCATTTTTTTTCTTCTGTGAAATTCCTGTTCATATCATTTTCTTATTGATTGTAGAAATCCTTATATATTCTGTAAATTAATCTTTTGTCATTATGTCATTATAAATCTATGTCATTATAAATCTTGTCTCCTCATTTATGGCTCTTTTTTTCTTTTAGTTTTTCTAAAAAAATTCTATTTTCATGAACAAAAATTTTTAATGCTGAAGTTTTCAAACTTATCTTTAAAAGGAAAGATGGTGAAAACCTGGGTGGCTCAGTGGTTGAGTGCCTTTGGCTCAGGTCATGATCCTGGAGTCCCAGAATGGAGTTTAGCACTGGGCTCCAGGCAGGGGGCCTGCTTCTCCCTCTGCCTGTCTCTCTCTCTCTCTCTCTCTCTGTGTCCCTCATGAATAAATTAAAAAAATCTTTAAAAAATTTTTTAAAAAGATGGATACTTTTAATGTTTTGTTTGATAACCTTTCCCTTTTTTGAAGACATGAAGATAATCTACTAGATTTTCTTCTAAAAATCTGGAAATTCAACCTTTTTATATTAAATCTTTAGGCTGTGATAGATTTTTGTTTGGGGTGTGAGGTAGCGATTTAGTACTTTTTCCCTGAAGAGTAACTAATTTTGCCAGTTCCATTTATTGTCTGGCTTCTAACTGATCTTCAGTATCATGTCTTCCATATAACAAGTGCCCTTATTTGTAAAAATAAAAGTAAGCTAAATTATATATGAACATTCCCTTGATTTTGAGCTTCTGGAAGGCAAGATAGTGTTTTTGGCAAAGTGTCTATGGCAAGAAAAGAGAAGAAAAATCAATCAAAATTGATCTCTATTGGGCCCCTCAGTGGCTCAGTTGGTTAAGTGTCCAGCTCTTGATTTTAGCTCAGGTCATGATCTCAGGGTCATGAGAGTGAGTCTCAAGCTGAGCTTCTGCACTGAGTGTGGAGCCTGCTGAAGATTCTCTCTCTTCTTTCTCTGCCTGCTGCACGCATCAGCCCACACTCGGTGCTGTCTCTCTGTCTCTTAAAAAAATTGATCTTTATTAAGATCATTAAATGATAAATGACAGCATAATACTTTTGTTAAAAAGGTTTTTTGTAACTTGTTGTTTACCAAAGTTGATATTCCCCTAGAGGAAATCTTAAAAAAGGTTTAGAATGTCATAATAAAATTTGCCTGAATGTGTAGACTTTTAAATTTTGAATCTTGGGAGAATTTAACTCTCTCTAGCACAGATTATAGGAACAAACCAAAATGCTTAATATTTCTAGAGTATGGAAAATTTGAATAAAATTCAAATTGATTGCACATAGATCCCATAACTTCAAACAAACATTTATGGTTTTAGGTAATAAAACAGTACATTTCTAGATAGCAGATTTCTCCTGGTTCTTTTTAACCTGATAAAAAGAACTGGGGTGTGGTGGGGGTGGGAGGGTAGCTGCTTAAGTTAGAAACCTTGCATGGAGCTTGTTCATGAGAGATGCTTCAACTGACTACACAGTCAGAATCTTGGCAAGCTTCAGAGAAGCAGTCAAACTTAAATGTGTTTTTCTTAGAATGGATTTGTTTTTATAAAGTATGTTCCAAATTGACAGTGTTTAGAGAAACCACAAGTTCTGGGGCAGTTCTGCCCTTAGTAGGCAGTAGATTTAGATTGGGACTCTTTAATTTCTGAAGTATTTCCATTCCTCTGGATCAATCATTTCTCTCCCAAACCAAATGAATGTATTTGCTGAGTGATAAGATGACAGGTTTCATCTTCCTCCTATGTTGATGAGATGGGATAGACTTCCTGGAAGGTATTTTGTCTTATTGTCTCTTCTTTGTGTCCCTGGAACCAGCAACTATTTTACTACCTCTTTTTTTGGGCCCTTCCCTGTACCTCTTTCATTCCAAGGCTCTCACAGGCTCCATTCTCTTCTGTCTGGTCTTCCAGAGAGCATTGGGAGACTTGAGATCTCTTAGACCTGGGGGACCCTTCCTATAGAAATAATACAGGAGGCTCAGTTAAATTTTAGAACTTTGGATGAACAACAAGTACTATTTTAGTATGAGTATGTCCCTAATATTGCAAGGAACATACTTACACTAAAAAAGGTTTTATTTTTTAAATCTGAAAGTCAAATTTGGTAGTATCCTGCATTTTTATTTGCTATGAATCTATAAACTTTCCCTTTCTCTCCAACCAGAATATCCAAAAACAAAAACAACAACAGCAACCCCCCCCAAAAAAAAACCCCAAAACAAAAAACCCACCACTTAAATCACCTGATCTAAGCATATGCTACTTTCAGCTTTTCTAGTTTTAGAGTCCCTTCACAATCTCTACAAAAGTAGCCTGATGATTTCTGTCCATAAATATGGGAATAGGAGAGAAGAGGGGACAACTTCCTTTCCATCTTCTACTGAACTGATTGAATCCTAGCAAAGTCTAATTCCTTTATTGTTCTTTTGCCTGTTTTAGATTTCTCTCATGGCCATTGGGTCTTTTCCTTGTACTACTCTCCATTATGTGTCCTAGACACTTCTCACCTATTGGAACTCTCTTTGGGAAGAAGGCTGAGGATAAAGCATGGAACAGAACAGTGGGTCTATAAAGGGACTGGATGTGAACTGTGATGTGAGTATGGAAGTTATGGAGCCAATACCACTCTTTCTTCCTAGTATTCTGACTGCTGATATTACTCTGGAAATAGGTCAAAACTTTGTGAACTTTAGATTAAAAAAAAAAAAATCCTTCAGGTTGCTGCAAGTCTTGACCACTCCTGACCAAGTTATATTATTATCAAGAATTTAAATGCAAATGATTTTATTTTGGAGGTGGTTTGGCTTATATATCATTTGTAGTACAAGAAGTGATAAAATGAAGTAGTGTATAAAGCAGATCAGTCTGTAAAATAAAACATGAATTTGAATCTGTGTCCAATAGTAAAAGCAAACGCAGTATTTAGGTCCTAAAAGAGGGTTTTCAGTGGCTGTGGGTAGTTGTTTCTTCATTGCAAGGGGAAATAAATATGGAGAGTCTGAAAAACCCAGTTTTAAATAAATCACCATACTAAAGATGTACATAACACAAAATCTTTTTAAAAATATTTAAAGGAAAGGAAGAACTTGTTTTCAATAGAGTCTCATGAAATTTATATTTCAATACATAGAAGCATCCTTCCTTTTTATTTTTCTATACCTTCAAATGAAAGATTTCAATAAAAATCCAGTGGGACTCCATGATAGGGCCATTTTGATGTCATTATGTTCTGTCATTATATGGGAAAATAATTTAAGGTATTTCATTAGATAAATGCCTTGATGGGATTACAAATGGTTTGGAAGGGTGATACATTACATTAAAAAAATCAGTACAAGGATATTGAGAGAATTATCATGATAATGCAAGTTACTTTCACTTGAAAAAACAAATGCTCCTCTCTGTCAAGAAAATGTAGTTCTTATTTCACAATGAAATTCATGATAATTGGAATTATATTTTTAAAGACGATAACAATATATTTACTTGGCACCAAATCTTCAGCCTTAAAGTCAAGCAGAAAATGGAATAATTGACAATGGCTATTTAGACCAAAAAGCTGCCTTTATTTGAGTTAATTATTCAGATAAAATAAAAGAACCAAAGTCAGTCATCACTCGATAGTTGGAGAAAAATGCTGTCTGAAAAATGCTGTCTGCCCTTTGCAGAACTTCCACAAAGGCCAGTGGCTCAATCAGAAGCTTGATAAGCTCCAGATAACATCTCAACTTCAGGACCTTATCTAAAGTGGCTGCATTTTTTTTTTTTAACTTTTGTTATTTGTCTACCATGCATTAGCAACTGAACTTGAGTCAACTGAAAAGATTTAAAAATAAGTCATTTATATGTGATTTGGCCCTCTCAGAACAAGTAGAGTACATTGTTTTATTGTGTCTGGCTCTAACTTAAGGTTTAAAGTGGTGGCTTTCAGACTTGAATGTGCTCAAGAGTCTCCAGGACGCCTGCAGACTTCCTTGGGAGATTTCCTCTTAGTGGATCTGCATTGCTGTTGTAATAGAATTTTGACTGTTAACAAATAGATGATTCTGATGCTTATGGTCTAAAGATCTTACTTTTTTAAAAAGAAGATTTATTTGAGAGAGAGAGAGGGAGGGAGAAAGCTCATGAGGAGAGGGATGGAGGGGGGGCAGACCTCAAGCACACTCCCCACTGAGCGTGGAGCCTGTGGCAGGGCTCCACCCCAGGACCCTGAGATCATGGCCTGAGCCGAAATCAGGAGCCTGCCATTCAACCCAATGAGCCACCCAGGCATCCCTGAAGATCTTACTTTGAGAAACACTGACGTACTTTCAGTTGTTTGCTACATTTGCCGTTCTTCTCTGCCTCTGCTTAAGCCCTAAGCAGCCTAAGACAAACATGACCTGGGTGTAGGATGCGGGATCAGAACATATTGCCTTTCATTCTAATCTGTCCCATTCCGTGCATTTCCATTAACTTCAGCAAATATTCATTATGCCACAGAGGGGGGATAGACTAAGTACTTGAACCAAAAAATGCATTTTGCTATTGAACTTGCAAACTTGAAATATCTGTATAATAAGGTAAAATAAAGAAAGAGAACTTATTTTGTTCTCTAATGTGTCCCAGGCACTTAACATAATGCCTATCACTTCACACACGCTTAATAAATAGTTGCTGAATGTTTAATGAACAAATAACAAAGCAAAGTAAAATGAGAGGATGTAAAGACGTAAGCAACATTCTGGAGTTATATGGAGCAGGGTAGGAGGTTAGTGATGGGGTTATTAATATTCCTAAAATAGTTTCAGTCCTATAATTTGCTTCCTTCCCAACACTACTCCTCATTCCTCTCATGTTACTACTCACGGAATATGATAATCTCACCAGCTCGTAGGATCTTTAGTGAGGATTTTCTGATCTAAGTGTCTAAAACAGGCACTGTAGAAGAATGGGTTGGCCATTGGAAGCTCCGTGGCCTGATCTCAGATCTACCAGCAAGATACCATGTGGCAAAATGTCCTAATTTCCCTGTTTTGGGGGATTGGAGGGATGATACAACCTGCCAGGTTCACAGAAATGGTAGATGATTGTTGAAAACAGAGCTAGGGAAGTACTTTAACAGTTGAGAGAGGAAAAAATGAGATGTAAAGTTAGGAGTTCCTTAGAGCAGACTTCACAAAAGTATTACCCAGGTGACTCTGTCACCTCCGTCATGTCCTCTAGCTGCTTAAGACCTTCCCATTATGTTCCTTTCTTTTTCTGGAGATTAACTTCCAAATTTCCACACTCTTTCTTTTAACTCTTAGACAACCCATTATGTCGAAGCCATGTTTCTATCGAGGCTTAAAAAAAGGAATCAGCTCTCTGAAAATTTTAGTGGGTTATTTTACTTATATGTTTACGTTTTAATAGTTTTTCCAATTAGAATCTAATCGAAATGATTCTGATTATAGAAATTTCTGGTACTATGGTAGACCAAAGGAATACATTTCTTTTTTTTTCTTTTAAGGAATACATTTCTATACCTAGACCTCTTTAATGTTCTAAAATAATCTAATCTGTTCATTCATTTAAAAAAATGTGAGTACCTGTGCCAAGCTCTACTTTAGGAGCTAGAGATGTATCTATGAATAATACGGGAAAGTTCTGGCTTTCATGGAGCTTACATTCAGTAAATAAGGAAGGAGGTAAGGGAAATATCAGCCAACGACAAATACCCTGCGGAGGTTAAGCAGGCCGGTGTGATAGAGAATGACAGGGTGCTTCTTTTAGGCTGTGTGGTCACAAAAATCTCTCTGAAATGCTGACATTTAAACTGAAATCTGAACCATCAGGGGAAGTCAGCCAGATAAAGATCCAAATGAGGAGGATCTCTAGAAGGGAACACCAGCACCTCAGTACTAAGGCAGGAATGTGCTTGGAGGGTAAGTGGGGGAAATAGGGACGTTGAAGTGGAGAGCGATAGATCAGAGGGGAGAGGTAGGCGTGGTCCAAACTGTGAAGAGCTTTGCCAACTGGGTGAGAAGTTTGGGTCAGGTTTTAAGTGCAATGAAAGGACATTGGGGATTTTTAAACAGGAGAGTGTATTGTATCTTAAAAAGGTCAGTCTGGCTCCTTTGGGGAGAATGGCTTGTGGGAGGTCAAGAGATAAAGCCGCGAGACAGGCTGGGAGGCTACCACACTGTCCGGGTGATAGATGATGGTGGCTTCAGTGGGATGGAGGGAAGTGGTTAGATTTATTATATGTTGGTTTGGTGACAGAGTTAATGGAGCTTGTTTATGGATTAAACGTGGTAGCCCCAGGAAGGAGATGACATACACTGTGCCCTTGCATCATACGGTTTCTGCCTAGGCACAATGAAGGTAACTTTGGGAAATAAATTATCTTTGGCGATTTTGGCTGCCTTTTGGTTGAGCAAGTTATTTTTCCACCTGGGCACTTTATTAGTCTGGGTGGGTTGCTACAGCAAAATAACATGCCCTGGATGGCTTGAAAAGCAGATTTATGTCTTACCGTTTTGGAGGCTGGGAAGGCCAGGATCCGGGGCTGGCTGATTGAGTTCTTGGGGAGAGCCCTGTCCTTGGCTTGCAAGTAGCTGCCTTCTATCTCTTTCTCTTCTTATAAGGCTACTAATTCCATGGGAGGGCCCCACTCTCATGACCTCCATCCAACCCTAATTACCCACCAAAGGCCCCATCTCCGAATATCATCGCACTGGGGGTTAGGGCTTCAACCTATGTACTTTGGGGACACACAATTCAGTCCACAGTTGGCACCATAAAGATAATCAAAACTGAGTACGTCCTTGTCAAATCAGAACCCCTGGCCAGTTATTCCTGGTAAATTGCCAGCAAAGATTATACTAGAATTACGTGCCTAAGATTGCTCTGTCTATTGTTTTCTACGTCTTCTTATCCAATGTTATTTAAATCAGGTAGATTGTTTGTGAGAACTCTCCAATCTGAGATTCGTAATTTTGGGCAATGTCTGTCATCACTAGAAATATGAATTATTTTTGTCGACCGTTGACGTTCAGATTTAAACACCAAGAGTCTTTTGAACAATTAGGGAAAGAGGAGAAAGTGGTCACAGGACACTTGTAGGAACCCCACTGTTCCTGAATTCCACCTTTGCAGGTTTGCAGCACTCTCAGAATTTATGACATGCTGCGTGAAACGGCCCTAACTTCGAAAACCTCTTCCAGCCTCCAATAGGCAGAAACAGAGATGGTCTGTATACCTGCTGGCAATTTCTATGTCTTCTTTGGAAAATGTCTATCAGGTCCTTTGCCCATTTTTTAGTTGGACTATTTTTTGTTATATTTGTTATTGAGTTCCTTGTATGTTTCAGATATTGACCCCTTATCAGATATATAGTTTGCAAGTATTTTCTACCACTTAGTGGGTTGGTTGTCTTTTTATTTTGTTGATGGTTTTCTTTGCTGTGCAGAAGCTTGGTTCAGCTGTCAAAAATTAATGGACTATATCTGCATGCGATTATTTCTGGGCTCTCTATTTTATTGATCTACGTATCTATTTTTATGCCAATATCATACTGTTTGGATTACTCTTTGTAATATAGTTTGTAATCAGAAAGCGTGATGTCTGTAGGTTTGCTCTTCTTTCTAAGATTGTTTTGATTATTTGGATTTTTTTACAGTTCCACACAAATTTTCGGATTGTTTTCTAGTTATGTGAAAAGTACCACTGGGATTTTGATTGGGATTGCGTTGAATATGTATATTACTTCGAGTAGTGTGGACATTTGAAAAACACTAATCCTTGCTACCCAGGATCATGAGATATCTTACCATATGTCTATATTTTCTTCAGTTCATTCATCCATGTCTTAATGTTTTCAGATCTTTCATTTCCTTGATTAAATTTATTCCTGAATATTTTATTCTTTTTGTGCTATTATAAGTAGATTGTTCTCTTAATTTCTATTTCTGATAGTTCATTGTCAGTGTATAGAAACAAGACTGATATTTTTATATTGATTCTGTATCCTGCAACTTTACTGAATTTGTTAGTTCTAGCAGGTGTGTGTGTGTATGTGTGTGTATAGTCTATAGGGTTTTCTATATATAATGTCATATTATCCACAGAGAGTTTTACTTTTTCCTTTCTGATTTGGATGGTTTTTATTTCTTTGCTTTGCCTAATTTCTCTGGCTACGACTTCTACTCCCATGCTTAATGAAAGTGGCAAGAGTGGGCATCCTTTTCTTATTTCTGATTATAAGGAAAAACTTTTCACCATCGAGTATGATGTTGGATGTGGGCTTGTATATGGCATTTATTATGTTGAGGTATGTTTTTTTCTATACCCAGTTTGTTGAGGTTTGTTTTTTTTTTTTTTTTTGGCATCATGAAAGGATGTTACATTTTGTTAAATGCCTTTTTTGCATTGATTGAGATCATATGGTTTTATTTTTTATTTTGTTATTGTGGTGTATTTTATTGATTGATTTGTGGATGTTAAACCATCCTTGCATCCCTGGAACAAATCCTGCTTGATTTTGGTCTATGATCCTTTTAATATAGCTTTAAAAAAAAGATTTTATTTATTTGACAGAGAGAGAGAGAGAGCAAGCAAAAGCAGGGGGAGTGGTAGACAAAAAGAGAGGGAGAAACGGACTCTCCTCAGAGCAGGGAACCCTGGGATCATGAAGTGAGCTGAAGGCAGACACTTAATTGACTGAGCCACTCAGGCTCTCTAGTTTTTTTTTTTTTTTTTTTTTTTTAAAGATTTTGTTTATCCACTTGAGGAGTTGGGGAGGAGTAGAGGGAGAGGGACAAGCAGACTCTGTGCTGAGTGTAGAGCGTGATGTGGGGCTTGATCCCAGGACCCTAAGCTAAA
Source organism: Canis lupus dingo (assembly GCF_003254725.2). NCBI lineage: Eukaryota > Metazoa > Chordata > Mammalia > Carnivora > Canidae > Canis > Canis lupus. Next base: position 26,528,637 of record NC_064278.1, read on the forward strand.
ACCAAGAGTCAGACATTTAACCAACTGAGCCACCCACATGCTCTTTTTAATGTATTGTTGAATTTGGTTTGCCAATATTTTGTTGAGGTTTTTACATCTATGTTGATCAGGAATTTTATTTTGGCCTGTAATTTTCTTTTCATGTAGGGTCCTTATCTGGCTTTGGTACAGGGGTAATACTGGCCTTGTAGGATAAGTTTGGAAACGTTCCCTTTTCTTCTATTTTTTGAAAGAGTTTGAGAAGGATTGATATTAATTCTTCCTTAAATGTTTGGTAGAATTCACCAGTGAAGCCATCTGATCTGGGACTTTGCTTTTTGGGGAGGTTTCTGATTGCTGATTCAATCTCCTTTCTAATAATTGGTTTCTTCGGATATTCTATTACTTCATGATTCAGTTTGGGTAGGTTGTATCTTTCTAGGAGTGTATCCATATCTTTTAGGTTATCTGTTGACATATAGTTTATGGGCATATAGTTGTTCATAGTAATTTCTTATAATCTTTACTATTTTGAAGTTATCAGTTATAATATCTCATCTTTCTTATTTTATTTGAGATTTCTCTGTTTTTTTTTCTTAGTGTAGCTACAAGTTTGCCAATTTTGTTTGTTTTCAAAAATAGCTCTTTCTTCATCTTTAAAATTTTTTTTTAGTCTCTATTTCATTTATATCTGCCATGGTCTTTGTTATTTCCTTTCTTCTACTCACTTTGGGCTTAGCTTGACCTTTTTCTATTTCCTTCCAGTGTAAAGCTAGGTTTATTTGAGATCTTTCTTCCTCTTTTTAAAATTTAGGTATTTATCACTATAAATTTACCTCTTAGAGTTGCTTTTGCAGCATCATATAGGTTTTGGCATGCTGTAATATCTCAGAATATAGTTTTATTTACCTTTTGATTTTTTTTCTTTGACTCACTGGTTGTTCAGGAACACAATCTCCATGTATTTCTAAATTAAGAAAAATTTCAATTAGTCAATATATACATTATTAGTTTTAGATGTTGTGTTCAACAGTTTATATGTTGCATGTTATGAGCACATATTTGTAAATTTTCCAATTTCTTTTTGTGATTGATTTCTAGTTTCATTCCATTGTGATCATAAAAGGTGCTTGATGTGATTTTGATGTTCTTAAATTTTTTAAGACTTGTGACCTAACCTGTGATCTATTCTGGAGAATGTTTCATATATGCTTGAGGAAAATGTGTATTCTACTGCTCTGGGATGGATTGCTCTGTATATGTATTTTATATATATATATATATATATATATATATATATATTTGACTTGTATGTGTTCTATATATGTATATTTGATTAAACCTATTATTATTCACTCCAAAGGGTCTGTAGCAATAATCCTAATCCTAATTCCTGGCTGTCATTGCCTGTTTTGATGTGAATTTATGGAACAATAGCTCCTACCTGTCTCATCTCTATCTGCTGCCCCAAGTCTGGCCCAGCTCACTTCACCACTTTCTCCTTGGTTATTAGCAGTTCAAAGAGTGATGATATCACTTGCTTTTGAATAAATGACTAGGGGTACTTTGATAATGGCTTTTCAGTTCTCCACACCTGTGATTTGAATAAACCAAGAAACTGGGAGTTAGGGTTTATAGAGTGTAAGTCCACCCAGCATCTGAGTATCCACATCTAAATTCTCTCTCTTCTTTGAATTCCTGATTTAAAACAATAAAAAGTCAATAAAAGTTAAATAATGCCTGAATCTATCATAAGCTGGAAACCATTTCTGCTATAACATGTAGTATTTATATTATAAAGGAATCTTTTTGAGGGGCACCTGGGTGGCTACTTGGTTGACTCTTGATTTTGGCTTAGGTATTGATCTCAGGGTCATGAGATCAAGCCTGGCATCAGGTTCCTTGCTCAGCAGGGAGTCTGCTTGAGATCCTCTCTGTCTCCCTCTGTCCCATCCCCCACCCCCACATCTCTCTCTCTTTCTAAAATAAATAAACAAATCTTAAAAAATTAAGAAATCTCTTTTGTATAATCGCAATAAGTATCTTACTTAAAATATTGAACATTAAGAAATCCATCAGAATGATCTGAATGGATAAGGAGTTGATCATACATTCATATTTGAACCTAATATTTTAGCGACCTGGCCATGGAACTAAAACAGTTGCCCCTTTGGCATTTCTTATTGGACATTCCACAGGTATTTCACATCACTATGTATGAAAGTGACTTGATTGCTGGGTAATGTAGCATTGTGTATCATCTAGATTTCTATCTCTTACATACCCCTTAATATCCAAAATCATATCCAATAAATCACTGACTTTAAATGATTTCTTTTTAATAGTTTTTGAATGTTCCCTAACCATTGTTCCCTGAGCCTGCCACCTCAGGCTCTTCAATTTCCATTTTCATTGACTTAGTTCAATTCTTACTTTTATTACTTCAATAAGGTTCTATTTGGCATCCTCATCACCAGTATGATCTTCGTTTCAATGAGATCTGTCATGTATATTTTCATTGACTGTTCATGTATATTTCATTTATTTTACTTATACTTATCCTGGCTTAAAGGCAAATATTTTGTCAATAATTCCTCTAATTAAATGTGTGTGTGTGTTTGTATACATTTACATGGGATGTATAGAGTATACTAGTATAAATGTTAACTTGTATTACTTTTTGGCATATTTGGTATTAAATAAATATTTTATTTAGTATCTTGAACAAGTGCATAAATGGCTGAAACCATAATTTTAAGGTAAAAGAAAAATATAACTACAACTGAATTCTACATGGTACTTTGGACATAATTTTGTAATTTTAGTTTCTGTGTACATTGTTATTTAAAATAGTATATAAGTAGGGCTATCTGGCTGGCTCAGTTAGTAGAGCATGCAATTCGATCTCAGGGTGTGAGTTCGAGCCCCAACTCACTCACATCTTCATTTAAAACAGAAGATCCTTTGCAAAGCATCATTAAATTATCCTAAATTGAGTGTACTATCTTTTTTGTTGTTGTTTTTGAGACTTTGATGGAAAAAGTTACATGCTTTTCTGAAATCTTCAGACCCAAAGAAATATAATAGCCAAACATGATTGTTTTAGTTCTTAGTGATTGGTATGATAAGAAATCACTTTTCATGATTGACTAAAATCTCAATAACTTACATTAACTTGTGTTAAAAAGAAAACAATAAATAAGAATGACTAATGGGCATCTCAGAAGCCACAGGTCTATAGTAGAAGTAGAAATCTCCATATTCAAATTTCTCCTCTGCATTTCCCAGACCTCTTGAAGTTAGGCGAGGCCATACAACAAGTTCTGGCCAATGAAATACAAATCTGGGTGTTTTGTAGGGAAGAGCCCATGCATGATTCTCTGTCTTTCTCTCTTCCTCTGGCATCTGAGGAAGTTTTGTGATTCAACTGATACACTACAACAGGGGAGAACCTCTATCATTTTGAGTCTCAGAGGGATGCTGTAGAGCATAGCTTTCTTGCTGACCTGTGTGGAGAACGTAGGTTGGGAGGAGAATACATATTTGTTATGTTAGAAGATTTTTAAGAAAAGATTTATTTATTTATTTGAGAGAGAAATAGAGAGAGTGGGAGAGAGCAAGGGTGGGGAGGGGCAGAGAGAGAAAGAGAGAGAGAGAGAGAATCATCAGCCGACTCCTCATTGAGAAAGGAGCCTGACATGGGGCTCAATCTCAGAACTCTGAGATCATGATTTGAGCTGAAATCAAGAGTCAGATGCTTCACCAACTGAGCCACCCAGGTGCCCCAAGTTACTGAGATTTTGTGGTATTTATTCCCATTGAATGATTGGTCCTTTTCTTTTTTTTTTTTTTTTTTTTTTTTTTGATTGGTCCTTTTCTAATACAAGGACTGTCAGAACCCTTGAAAACCCTTTCCTCCAAACTTTCTTCTCCCTGGGCTTTTCCACAACAGTAGGTAGCACCATATCATGTTAATACATTAAAGAATTTTTGACTCGTCTCCTTTCAAATTTTTAAAATTTTAATTAATTAGTTAATTAATTAATTAATTTGCTTTCTTCAAGGTCATTTTATTATTTTTAAAAATTTAATTCCAGTATAGTTAACATGGAGTGTTATATTAGTTGCAGGTGTATTATATAGTGATTCAGCAATGCCATACATCACCCAGTGCTCATCACAAGTTCATTCCTTAATTCCCATCACTTATTTTACCCATTCCCCTCTGGTTACCATCAGGCTGTCCTCTGTAGTTCAGTCTGCTTCTTGATTTATCTGTCTCTTTCTTTTTTTCTTTGCTTACTTGTTTTATTTCTGAAATTCCACAGAGTAAAATCATATGGTATTTATCTTTCTCTTATTGACTTATTTCACTTTGCATACTACTCTCTAGCTCCATCCCTGTTATTGCAAATGGCAAGATTTCATTCTTTTTTATGACTAATATTCATTCCATTGTATACATGTACCACCTCTTCTTTATCTAGTCATATGTCAGTGAACACTTGGGCTGCTTCCATATCTTGGCTGTTGCAAATAATGCTGCAATAAAAAAAAGAGGTGTGTGTATCCTTTTGAATTAGTGTTTTTTTTTTTTTGGGGGGGGGGGTGTAAATCCCAATAGCATGATTACTGGATTGTAGGGGTAGTTCTATTTTTAACTTTTTGAGGAACCACCATATTATTTTCCATAGTAGTTGCACCAGTTTGCATTCCTATCAACAGTACAAGAAGATTCCTTTTTCTCCACATTCCCGCCAGCACTTGTTGTTTCTTGTGTTTTTGATTTTAGCCATTCTGACAGGTGTGAGACGATATCTCATTGTGGTTTTGATTTGCATTTCCCTGATGATGAGTGATGTTGCACATCTTTCCACATATCTGTTGGCCATCTGCAAGTTTTCTTTGGAGAACTGTCTCTTCATGTCTTCCGCCTAATTTTTAATTGGATTATTTGTTTATGGGTGTTGAGTCATGTAAGTTCTTCATATATTTTGGATACTAACCCTTTGTCAGATCTGTCATTTGCAAGATCCTTTCCCATTCTATAGGTTGCCTTTTAGTTTTTTTGATTGTTTCCTTTGCTGAGCAGAAGCTTTATATTTTGATGTAGTCCCAGTAGTTTATTTGCTTTTATTTTTCTTGCCTCAGGAGAAATATCCATAAAATTTTATTACCCTTTCCTTTTCTTTTTTTAAGTAGGCTCCATGCCCAGCATGGAGCCCAATACAGGGCTTGTTGCCCAAATTCCTTGGTGCCCCAATTCCTCTATTTGTCTCACCTCCAGACACACAATCCATTGGTAAGTCCTGTGTGCTCTGCCACCAAAATATATCCCCAATATATTTCTGATGTTTTTTTTTCAATCCTACGCTGGACCAAGTTGCCATCATTACTCTCCTGGGTTGCTATAATAACTTTGTAACCGGTTACCCTGTTTTTGCTTTTGCACTACAATGGTTTTATATCCACAGGACAGCCTAGAGATCTTTTAAAAATATAAATTGGATGTTTCTTTCTTGCTTAAAACCATCGATGGCTTCCCATTGTGCTTAGAAATACCTGCCCAATCTAAAGCAGCATCACCCCACTCAGACCAGTATCATTAAAGCCCTCTTTAGTTTGTTCATAGCAGCAAATGCTGACTGAAATGGTTTTTTAATATATTTGTTTACTAATTTGTCTTCTGCCTGTTAGGATAATTTAAATTTCATTACAGCGGTTAGTTTTTCTGTATGGGTCATTTTGATATTCCTAGTAACCGAAACAATACTTGGCACAGAGTTAGAACTCAGTAAACATTTGTAGAAAGAATCATAAATTATAAAGGAAAATGGTCTAGGGCATGTTTGCTAACCTTAATGCTCTATTTCTCTTTTTCTTTTATTTTCTGTTTCTACTTTCCTTTCAAATTTATAACTAGAAAATTAAAATCTACCACAGTCAGACTCCAGGCCCTAGGAAAGATTTAATTCAACATCACATTAGCCAGAAAGAATAAATGAGGTGAAAACATTTTGTTGTGTCACTTTTCCAAAACAGCTTTTAAGAACACAGAGTCACCACATGAAGCTATTTTTGTGTCAATTACTGCTGCAAAAATGAAAAGTTCTATTGTAGTCTGTGAATATACTTAAAGTGGCCAAACAACTCTAAATTTATTATGGATTGTGTTCTACATAGTCAGCTTAAATACCCACACTATCTTTGAAAAACCTTCACTGCTGCGGAGACACTTTTATAGGATTGTTTATTATTCACCATGATGGGGCTAAACTCTAGGGTGTGGAAGCCTTGTGATAGTCCTGAGGCATTATGGAAATCCCCTAGATACCATATTTTAGGTCTTCCAGGCATAGTGACTCATTTTTATCCAAGGCATAACTCAAATAATTTCCCAGAATGCCAGTCATTTACTAAAGAACTACTTCATCTCTTTATTTAGTTAGGAATTACTCAGGTACCTAATAGGATAGCCCGCTAAACTGTTTATACCCTTGTGCACAGTTTATAGAAGTTTCTATTCATTTCCTTTCATGGCTGTTTTTTTCAATATGTAATCATCCTTGTGCCATGCATGCTAGATATAATTAAGGAATTATTGTCATTAAGCACCTGAAAATGTTTTCTGTCAAAGTTCTCTGTTGAGATGGGAAGTTTGATTATTTTACTTTCTAGGCCTTAATACCTTACTAGGTGCTTTCTGGCTTTCCTTGTTAAACTCTGCATATACCATATATTTGGTACATTTTAAGGATAGATGTTGCTCATTGGGTCCAATTACAGCATGTTCTAGTTCCAGTAAAATACAGAAACAGTTATTTATCTTGAGGAATGAATCAGTAAGGGAAACAAATGCCTTAGAATGCAAGAATGCTGTTATTACCCAAATAATCCATATTTAGAAGCTCTCTTCCAGTTCTTTAGTTTAAATGGCCTGTTTTATGTTAATGGATTAAAACTGAGTAGTGTTCTTTCCATACCTCTTATCAAAAAGATAAATAGAATCATTAGAATTTAGTCACTCATAATAATTAATTTAATTAAGCAAACACACAAAAAAACTATAAAGAAATCAGCAAAATTGCTGGAAAATACCTCCAAGTCATGAATCCTTATTAAGAGTGTACACTGGGATGATGAAACTATCTTAAATCACCATACTCTGAAAGTTATTACCTGTAGCCAAATCTAAATGTTTAAGGAAGCAATAAAGGGCAAAGTGATATGGAATTATTAATAACAGTTAATTTAGTAACTATAATGTTTTATGAACCTTGCCATAAGATGCTAACAATTTAGAAAGAAAGCAGGTAAATTACACACACACACACACACACCCTGTACTGTATTTGAATTATACAGATGTCAAGGAAATAGCTTAAAGGAATAACAGTCACCAAACCATATGTGGCATTTGTAGATTACATATACTTAAGTCCCTTAAACTTTGCCCTACTCTCCCGAAATGGAGGGAGTTTACAAATGAAACTTTTGGAAAAATTACTCTGAATATTCTTTGACACCTTGTTTTGGTGTGTAACTATATACTAATTATTTGAATTTTCTTTTCTTAGAAATTAATGGCAAAGATTTTATAAGAAAAATAGGGTAAATGAAAACATTTTCCTAAAGTTTTTATTATTTGAAAAGAAATATCCCAAACTAATACAATATTATATCGTTACTTAACAAAAACTTAATTTGGTAATATTTAGAATGTGGATATTAAGATAAGATTATCATATTTGATTAAACTTACGTTAAGCTCCAAGTTTCTTATGAGCAATAGCTATTGTTTACAGAGCTCACTGCAACATAATTTTCATCTTAGAAAAAGAAGGAAAGACAAAATGTGTTTCTCAAACTATTCTCTTTAAAGCAGAAGCCATAAATTATAAAAGGAAACATTGCATTTGGAGGTTAAAAAGAATTTTTGATGTAAAATGTGAGTAGATCTAGCTGCACTGAAGTCCTGGGCAATAGAGAAGTCATTAAAAAAATGCCTTCTTGTCTGGAAATTCTCTACTAAATGTAGAAGCATATTTTATTTTTTTCAAATTTTTATTTAAAATCCAGTTAGTTAACATATAGTGTATTAGTTTCAGGAGTAGAATTTAGTGATTCATCACTGAAATATAATATCTGGTGTTCATCATAACAAGTGCCCTCCTTAATACCCCTTACCCATTTTAGCCTTTGCCCTCCTTCTTCCCTCCATCAGCCCTGTTTGTTCTGTATCATTAAGAGTCTCTTTATGGTTTGCTTCCCTCTTTTTTTCCCCATCTCGTATGTTCATCTGTTTTGTTTCTTAAATTTCAGATATCAGTGGAATCATGGTATTTGTCTTTCTCTGACTGATTTATTTCACTTAGCATAATATACTGTAGCTCTATCCATGTTGTTGTAAATGGCAATATTTCATCCTTTTTAAAGACTAAGTAACATCCATTGTATATATACATGCTACTTCTTTATCGGTCGATGGAAATTTGGGCTCTTTCCATAGTTTGGCTATTGTTGATAATGCTGCTATAAACATTGGGGTGCATGTGCCCCTCTGAGTCAGTAGATTTGTATCTTTTGAGTAAAAACCTAGTAGTGCAATTGCTGGGTCATAGGGTAGCTCTATTTGAACTTTGTTTGTTTTTAGAGAGAGTGAGCAAGAGTGAGTGGGGGATGTGGAGGAAAGGGGCAGAGGGAGATGGGAGAGCAGGCTATATGCCCACTGCAGAGCCTGACATGGGGCTTGATCTGATAACCCTAAGATCATGACTTGAGCTGAAATCAAGAGTTGAACACTTAACCAACAGAGCCACCCAGGTGCCCCTATTTTTAACTTTTGAGGAACCTCCATACTGCTTTCCACCAATAGTGTAAGAGGGTTCCCCTTGCTCCACAACTTCACCAACATCTGTTGTTTCCTGTGTTGTTAATTTTAGCCATTCTGACAGGTGTGAGATGGTATCACATCATGGTTTTGATTTGTATTTCCCTGATGATGCGTGATCTCGACCATCTTATCACATGTCAGTTAGTCATCTGGATGTCTTCTTTGGAAAAATATTCATGTCTTCTGACCATTTTGTTTAAAAATTTTTTTTAAGATTTATTTACTTATCTAAGAGAGAGAGAGACAGACAGACAGTGTGTATATATGGGGGAGGGGCAGAGGGAGAGAGAGACTCCCTGTTAAGTGAGGAGCCCGACATCGGGCTCGATCTCATGACCCCGAGATCATGACCTGAGCTGAAATAAAGTATCGGACACTCAACCAAATAGCCACCCAGGTGTCCCTCTTCTGACCATTTCTTAACTGGATAATGTTTTTTGGATGTTGAGTTTGATAATTTTTTTAAACATATGTTAGATACTAACCCTGTATCATCATGTATGTCTTTGGCAAATATCTACTCCTGTTCCATAGGCTGCCTTTTAGTTTTGTTGGTTGTTTCCTTCACTATGCAGAAGCTTTTTGTCTTGATGAAGTCCCAATAATTCATTTTTGCTTTTGTTCCCTTCCCTGTGGTGAGGTGTCTGGTAAGAAGTTGCTACAGCCAAGGTCCACGAGGCTTCTGCCTGTGTTCTCTAGGATTTTGATGGTTTGCTATCTTACATTTAGGTCTTTCATCCATTTTGAGTTTATCTTTGTGTCTGGTGTAAGAAAGTGGTCTAGTTTCCTTCTTCTGCATGCTGCTGTCCAGTTTTCCCAGAACCATTTGTTGAAGAGGCTGTCTTTTTTCCACTGGATAGTCTTTCCTGCTTTGTCAAGGATTAGTTGACCATAGAGTTGAGGGTCCATTTCTGGGTTCTCTCTTCTGTCCCATTGATCTAGGTGTCTGTTTTTGTGCCAGGACCATACTACCTGGATGATCATAGCTTTGTAATAGAGCTTAAGTCTGGAATTGGGATGCCTCCGGCTTTGGTTTTCTTTTTCAGGATTGCTTTGGGCTATTTGGTGGTCTTTTGTGGTTGCACTCAAATGTATGATTGTTTGTTCTAGCTCTGTTAAAAATGCTGGTGGTATTTTGATAGGGATTGCATTAAATGTGTGGATTGCTTTGGGTGATATAGAGATTTAAAAAATGTTGTTCTTCCTATCCATGAGCTAGACTATTTTTCTATTTCTTTGTATCCTCTTCAATGTCTTTCATAAGTGTTCTGTAGTTTTCAGAGTACAGATCTTTTACCTCTTTGGTTTATTCCTAAGTATCTTATTGTTTTTGGTGCAATGGTAAATTGAATCAATTCCTTGATTTCTTTTTCTGCTGTAAAAGCACATTTTAAACAGCCTGGTCATCATTTCTATTTGAATATCTATTTTAGGTTTTCAGATTCAGTCTCCCCAAAATTCTATATGAAACGGCACATAAGTTGGTCTGAGGGCTGTGGGTTATTGTTAAGCTGAAACGGCACATAGTTGGTGCTCACAAGTATTTATTGAATAAATGAATGAATGTATCATCCTCGGACTTTCTTTTGAATTTCTTATGCAATTGCTCTTAAAGTCTCAGAATCCTAATTACCTCCTCCTTTCTCTTCCATTGTTAATCAGTTTCATAGGTCTGCCAGCATTACTTCTACTGTATCTCTTAAGTCTGCTTCTTTTATTCAACAAATATTTATTGAGTGCATACTGTTTGCCACAAAGAAGAGTGATATGGATCATGCCACCATGGAGCTTATTTTTTGTTTTTATTTTTATTTTTATTTTTAAGGAAAACCTGCAGTCTCATGTCGGTTTTCTTGGCGCTAATCTAAACCTACACTTCCTCTCATCTGGACAACTGTAATGTACTAGCTCACCTCTTGGCATGCAGTATCTCTCTACTCCATTTTATTAATCTTAAAAGCATAACACTTATTATTTGTGTAACATCTGAAACAACTCCTCTTGTCACTAGCTAATGTGGAAATTCTTTAGCATGGCCCAACTAGCCGTGTTCATGAACTTTCCTCTTGCACTCTATTTTGCAGACAAACTAGTCTTCTCATTAGTCCTCCAATATCTTACCACTTCTGTATCATTTATTCCCTTCTTTCCCTGGAATTTTCTTTTCTCCTGTTTCTGCTTATTAAAATCCTCATTTTCCAAGTCCAGTCCTGCCACTCTTTCTTGATTCCTTCACATAGAAATATTTCTTCTCTTTTTTTGAACACCCATGGGAATTTCTTTGTGCCTCTTTTTGCACACATACAAATTTTAACATTATCTTGTAGTTTTGGTGTTTATGCCTTACCTACTTGAGGAGATCCTACACAGAGCACATTGCATCATTATTTACAGCAAGTTGCACAACACAGTATCTTGCACACAAGCTGAATAAATAAAGGATGACCTGGCAAATTAATTGGCCATCTTGTGATGTTACGTAGCGGGACCTATGATCTAATCTAAAGTAATGTAATCACATCTGAACTGTGAGTTTTGATTGAATCTCTTGAATTTGCATAAATTCCATCAAATTTATTTCATAAAAATTATATTTAAGCAAGGCAGAAATTCTTGGCAAGTGATTAAATTGTGGCCAAGTCATTAGTTTCTTTGTGCACGAAGGCAATATATTAATACTTTTTCACACTTACTAAAAATCAACTAAACTAAAATAGATGTTGTAATTTAATGTCAGATCAGAGGGTGTCAAATTGTAATATTTTCTTCTGATAGGGAATTCCCTAGATGGCATTTAGCTATCTGTAAACACACCTCCAAACTTACAGTACTCATAATTGTTCAGGCTGAAAGTGCCTCCTGGTGGTTTGGTAATTCAAAAGCTTTTCTCAGGTCTGCCCTTTCCCCCTTTCCAGGTGCCGAATTTGACAACCTCAAGCAAGGTAGTAGATACTATAAATGCTTTGATGAAAAGCATCTAAGTGGATCATGTTGAGGAACGTTGAAGCCTATCCCAAGATAGTTTCTAGGCTTGTCCAAAATTCATGATTTTGAGAGGATGTGGATAATATTGTATTGAGCTGTGGAAAGAAGATCTGAAAGAAGGAAAGTATTGCAGAGGACAAATGAACTGCTGGGCAGGTCTGTCCCTGGGAGCAGGCACAGTGTATGCCATGGGACATGTTTGTAATTGCTTTCCCATAAAACTCGATTGATTCCATCATTTGGTGGACTCTTCCCTGTGGAAACACACATATGATTTTTATAACGGATGTTTATAACAAATGATTCACTTTGCTTTTATAAACTGTTTGGCCTAACATAGCTATTCCATAAAGTGAGAGATACCACATTGCTTGGTGAGATATATTTCTTATTACATGTTTTAAGTTTAATAACAATTCATTTCATAGAATGATCCCTTGGTTCCCCTAGAAACAATGTTGAAACTAATGCTTATGTCATTGCCAGAATGCTTTCCTTCCCCCTGAGACTGAATAGCTCGTTTCTGTGAATTTGCTTCCAAACACTGAGGGAGGGAATGATCGAAGCTAACTCCTCAAACAGACTTCTGCCCAGATGCACAGTACGTGATGCCAAAGCCACATGGTCATCCCATGGGTAAGCACATTTGTATCGAAACAATCATATTGCTCTCATTCTTTATTAATTTATTCATTGCTATGTTCCCTTATCAAGGCAATCAAAGGGAGCATTAAAAAAAGAAGCAAATGGATTCAAATCTTGAAGAAGCAGGCCTTTGCACTTGTTTCAAAAACACTAAAATGAGTTGGTTAAATGAACAGTTGTTTGAAGAAATACTTTTTATCTGGGGAAACGACTAGAAGGCTTCTACACTGAGGGAATCCTGGACAATATGAAAATCTTTGGAGCCGGTGTCCGGGCTTCTATGAGCCAGGGACTATTCCTGAGCTGTTTGGTTTAGACATTTCCAAGAACCCATTCTGGTAGAGATGCTTCAGGTATTCAAATGGCCAGGAGGTAGGAGCCCATAATACTTCTGAATGCTATTTCTAGATGTTTCAAATTACTCTTTGGCTGGAATTAGGTTCAGATTAGTGGAGCATTCCAATTTTTAACGTTGTTTATGCCTAAAGGTATAGATAGTTGTAATTCCAGGGAGATAAAGTTAAAAAGATCCAGAATTGGGAAAAAATCCATATAGGAACATTGATGAAAGATAAGATAATTTTTCAATTTTTGTTGCTTGGCTAAGTTAACATTTTTAAGGACAAAACTGATAAACTTAATTTTCAGTGCTTCCTGAAAGCAGTAGCTACCCGGAGTGCTGTTTTGAAAAAGGAGTGAGGAGTGCATTGATCAATTAGTGATGTCTGTCACAGGCAAGGCAGAGAGGAATAGGAGAGATTCACATTTAATAACTTGGTATGGATCTTTTAAATGCCTTATTATTCTTTATAATGAAAGCAGAAATATGGTTCATAATGGCTTTTTTCTTTAATTTCATGCAGAACCCATAGTGAAGCTTTAAGAAGCCACCCCAAATATTTGTTCATCCCAATGAAAATCTTTGTTCAGCCCGTAGTTAACCAGTAAGTTAACAACTAGGATGAAATTATGGAAGTCCTACATTCCTTATCATTTATACAGCCAAACTGGGGGTCCATAAGAGTTTAGGATACATATTTTTCAAAGTAATGAACTATTCCGAGGCAGCATTTAAAAATCTTTCTACAATATGGAAAGTAGTAATGCATTAGGTAATTTCTAATTTTAAAATCCTAATGTCTATAATCATGAATAAATTATATGGAACACGCAGAATACATTTCTCTCTTCATGCCTGTTTCAGACTTGAATTTAAGATAAATATATGTCTTCATCAAGTTGGAGGCATCAAAAGAGACAGTTTAAATGGTAGTAAGAAGTTGGAGAGGAGGAGAAAAAAAATCACTGTATGGATGAGCACACTAGCTTATAGGATAATTACACTCTCAGTAATTTCAAATGTTGTCAAATTGGATTTCTTATATTCAGAGAAAAAATGTTAAAATGTCTATTTATGCAAGTGTTTCATGGTCAGATCCAGAAATTCTGTTAAATGAAATATCTCCATTATAGAGAAATTTTCAGAGAAACATATAATAGATATTTGTTTATTCTTATCTTACTCATCTTCATTCTTTTCCTTTTCTTGTTAATGCACCCTGACTTTTCAAAGGTAGCCACTCTACCCATGCTCTCAGTCCATGTGGTCCATCCAGGTCTGGGTTCATGACCAAGACCCAAGTAATCACAGTCACAGAGATTGTTTCAGAGGTTTATGTCTTAATTTGGGTCTGTGAAGAGCAGCCATGGGGCTTCTCTCTAACTATTAGGAAAAGCACAGTCTCATTCTATTGTGGTTTCTCAGTCTAATTTGCTTGTGTCCACCTATTGGGGAGAGAAGGTAACTCAGAAAAAAAGAGGAAATGAGAGATAGAGACAGATTCTAATGACATTCTACACTGAGGGAATCCTGGAGAATATGAAAATCTTTGGAGCCAGTGTCTGGGCTTCTACGAGCCAGGGACTATTCCTGAGCTGTTTGGTTTAGACATTTCCAAGAACCCACTCTGGTAGAGATGCTTCAGGTATTCAAATGGCCAGGAGGTAGGAGCCCATAATACTTCTGCTTTTTAAGTAACTTGCTCTTGCACAGTTCTGGAGTCAGTTCTATCCTTGCACTTCTCATCTCAATGTCAACAGATTCCTTTTTACTTAAGTCAGCTTGAGCTGCCTCTCTGTCACTTACAACCAAAAAAGACCTGATTATACAGTGTCTGTAACTCTACCATTCTATAAAAGTTGTTATAGAACTCAACTGATGAATAATTCAAACTGAGAGAGATCCTAGACTTTCAGGTATTCTTACTGTCATACTCACATATTTGGAGGATATAAAATATTTTTACATATACATGACATACTGGTATGCATACAGTTAGGACTACCATTTAATTTATCTAAATTGACTTTATATTTTAAAAGATTATGGTATTTATAATGATTTTTAGCTATGGCTAGAATGATCATGTGACAGTAGTTGAAAAGGTGATTGTGATAGAGATCGGATTTTGGCACTATTACGGTGTTATAGCTAGAGATCTGTAGTGTCCGGAACTCAAGTAGGAACTATACATAAGAAAACTGGCAATCAAAATGTAAGTTTATTGTTATCTATATCAAGAGCTCTTAAATCTGCACTTGAAGGGCTCTCTGGTACACTCAGTTGGAGCACATGGCTCAAGGCACTCCCTCCATAAATCTAATTTGGTACACTAAAGCATGTCTGCGAGGGAAAAAGAAAAAAAGGTGTGGATATTCAGAGATGGCCCTTACCTAACTGATGGCACTGTTGGAGCTGTAGAGGAGGAGAGGTAAGAAGTTGAAGTTTGGCATGGAAAATAGAAAAGAGTGCCACGTGGATTCGAGTGTTGACTAGAAGATCCAGTTACCTCAGCTACTAGCAAACCATGGCACAATGAATGTCTGGTCTCTGATTTATCAGATTATGGCTCCACCATCCTTGGAAGGGGCTTCAATTAGCAGGAAAGTGGGCAGAAATTGGTCTGGGGTAAGAATGGGGAGGAGATATTTCCTTTTTTTCAGTATGCTATAGGGCCAAAGGTACTGTGTAGACTCGATGAAAGAAATTAATTATTTGAAGAATCAGTTGCTCATGGATCTTTACTAGAGTTTGGTTTCTGGCTTTGCTGAAAGAGTTATCTATTACTGATAGTCATTCGGTGTGCTGCACTCCATGCTGCTACTATTTCCCAGGGAGGTGTCCCTGTTTCTCTTAAACATTATTTGCTCTCTGTGCTTGTGACATTAACACATCATGCCATCACTCAGCAGCTACTTGAACATCGTTTTACCATTTAGTTTTCAAATGTCACTGATATAGCAGAATTGCAGCTAACTCATTAGAGTTGTATCATTAGGAAGCTCTGGGATACCATGGGTGTGTCATGGTGGTTTGTAATTTAGCCTACATATGTGGATTTCTTAAATCTGGATTGATGTCTTTCACTGGTGGAAAATTCTTGGTCATTATCTTTTCAAATATTTCTCCTTCTCCACTGTTTCTGTCCTTCAATTTTTACTGGGCTTTAACTGCACACGGTTTGAGATCTTTTTTCTTATCTCTCACATGTCTCTAACAATATTTCCTAGATTTTTCATTTGTTTTTCTCTCCCTGTTTCCGTTCAGAAATTGGTCAGTCTTCTGGTTCACCAATCAGGTTTTCTACTGTTTTTTAACCTGTTGTTAACCTCTCTTTTGTGTTCTCAATAACAGATTTTTTTAAATTCCAGAATTTCCATATTATTTTACAGGTTTTAATTTTGTTGTGAAAAGCTCCATTTTAATATAATGTCTTCATCTTTTCCTTTTTCCGTGAACCAATTAACCGTAGTTCCTTGAAAGCTCTTGTCTGCTAAATCAATACCTGGGTCACTTAAGTGTCTACTTTTATTGCCTGTTTTCCCCTTGGTTGTTATTCTTATGGCACTGTCTCTTGCCATGCCTACTGATTTTGATTTAATATTAAATGTTTATAAAAACTATGACTTATCCAGATGATGATGTCTCTTACCAGAGAGTGTTCACTTTTATTTTCTGCTGGGCAGAGAGAGCAGAAGTTGGCCACATTGATCCACTTGGCAACTGAGCTGTGCTAATGCTGAACTGCAGTTATTTATTATTTAGTTTTCAAGGCAATAGTCTCCCTTTTATTTGATCTTGTTCTGAGGGTATAGTTCTACCAAGCTTTGAACTAAGAGTCTGGTATATTCACTGGTAACCTTTCCTTTGGTGGGTCCTTAACTGTAATCTGTAGCATTCAAAGCTTTGAAAGACTCTAGAAAACATTCTTCTTGTAGCCCTATGTGCCTTAAATTTGGCAAATGTCTTGAGGGGATATGGTTGTTTTGAGCCATCTCAAGTCTTCAGTTTTGTCACCCTAACTCCATGGCACTCTGCCTGAAGCCAAGCCTGTATTTTTAGTGTTCTGCCTAAGGCCAGAGTTAGTAGGAAAAAAGCAGCTTCAGATCATAGCTCACCTTTCTGAGGCTTTCCCTTTAGAATTTTTATTTCGATAGTTTGAACTGCTTCCTCAGATCTCTGATGATTATAAACATTGTTTTATCTGGCTTTGCTAGGTTGTGTGTGTGTTTGTATGTGTGTGTGTGAAACTTAGTTTTCTACAAACGACTTAGCCTACCCAAATTGGAAATTTTCTTGTTTAAGTTTTTGAGTCTTTCAAAGCAGCATTATATTATGATTTAAGTGAAATAAATGCATGCAAATAAGTAAATCACAGGCAAACCAGTTTTGTTCTTCATACACAAAGTAAACATTTTTACAAGTAATTTATAATTATGACTTGGCTGTGATGGCTGGACTGGGGAAAACCGCAATCCAGAAACCAGATGAAACAACCAGTAGAAAAGCCTTCATAAAATTTACAAAAAACATCCAAATGCAGGGAGCACAGGTAGGAGGACATCTCAGCATTTTTGTAGGGAAAGGCCTAGTTGATTCACCATGGAAAGGCTGACTTGAACCAGGGATTTCCTGAAGCTCAGGCTCCTTCTATTTCTGCTAAGTGCCTGATTGCCTTCGGCTTAGGGCAGGCTGGAAATTCTCTGTCTAGAATCCCTTCTCCTTTCCCTTTCTGTCCAACTAACAAAATTATATTTCAAGTTTTTCCTCTTCTTTGGAGCCTTTATTGACCCATTTATCACCAGCTTTCCCTGAATGAATTGACTACTCCTTCTTTGTCTCACCATTGAATATACTTTTGTATAGACTCCTTCACACTTTTTTCTTTTTCTTTATACAGGTCCTGGTGATTTATTAATACACAAAGAGTAATAAGAGAGTTAGTTGGATTATCTAATGACTAGAGACATAAAGCTATGATAGCTTGATGGATTAATCTCCATACCTGAGATAGACTTGCCAATAAGACAGTTTTTATCATCCAGGAAGAGCCTGGGAGAATTAGAAAAGGATATCCAGAAGCAGAGAAATTTTGGTTTAATGCTGACCACCTGAAATCACCCATCATTGGGTTTGATCCTTGAGATGCAAAATCAAGTGCTGTAAAATCAGCCACTATTCTAGCAAATCATTCTTCTTCAATTTCTTTTTAAAAACTATTTACTAGCCACATTTGAGATTTTCAGTGTTAAACATGATGAAGGATAGCTGGGTGCAGTTGAAAGCACTGAGCTTATGTAGACCAGAGAAGACTTCGATAGACCTAGGAGCTGCCTGGAAATATCACGGCCTCTCTCCTTTGGCTACAGTAGATTTGACAAGAGGCATGGTGAGGACTGTTTGGAAGAATTTAAAGAACAAGAGATTATCTCATGACAAATTGTAGCAGTTCAGTTATAAAAATTTAATTATACAGAATCACATATAGAGATACTGTGTCTTGTTCATGCCTAAACAAATGAATGTATTTTCCTCTTTTTTTCTCCCAAAGTAGTTAGAACTTCCTTTGAAATCCAGGTTTTTCTTACTCTCCAGGAAAAATGAACAAGTCAAAGCTCTGGAAAGCAAACAGAGTTAATTATCCGTGAGGGATCCAGACTGTACTTAAAGAGTTGACTTAGAGACACTGTTGGATCATGGGCTACCGGGAAAAGAGAGGCTGGTATATTTTCTGCTGAACTTCATTTTTGGATCCCCCATGAATACATCAGCTCTGGTTTGGTAAGACCTCAGGGCTTGTGGCTGGTGAGAGGCAGTGAAGGACTTGGTGCTAAGTGTTTGGGTCTCAGAGAAAATCTGCCATGGCCAGTTGAGCTGCCAACCCACAGTGAATCATGTGACTGTAACTTCTTCACATAGAGCTATGGCCTTCACAGAAGATGGAGAAAGAACGGCAGCATGGCTGAGAGATCATGTTTTATTTTTACTTCGAAATAAATTGTGCGTGTGTGTTTTCCATGCAATGACTGATAAGGACTTTTTTTATTTTTTTTTTTTGCCAATGTTAGTGAATTTGTTTTAATTTTATTTTCCTGACTCCAGAAATATGACATTATTTGTGCCCCTGATATTCAGAAACAGTTCATACCTATCTCAAATAGAATTTTAAAACAATTTTATTAGCCCCAAAATTGAATTGGATACCTGGGATATTACTAAATTTCCTGTTGCTGAATCTAGTTAAAGAAACTAGCTTTCAGGGACATTTTAAAGATAGAATTGTGCATTGATTGGGAGGTCAAAACATTTTCTTATTCATATTTGTACCTCTAATGTCTAGGAAAGCTCCAGGCACATAACAAGCATGCAGTAAACATATGTTGAAAAATGGATGAATAGATAAATGCATTAGAGTGACCCCCAGTATGGATATTAGATGAATATATGGATGGACTAAACAGTTATTAGAATATAAAATAGAATATAATTTATATGGATGCTCTATTGAGTATGTTATATGTTTCTAGGGAAGATTTTAAAGAAATCAATGCTTAAATCTATTCATTTCACTTGCAATAATAGTTCTTATTGATGTTACAAAACTTAATAGAATTATGAGTGAATCCTCAGATAGGAGCCCACTTACCTGGAACTCATTTGAAATATGGAGCTCCTCTAATTTTGCCCCTCATCTAGCAATAATTTGCTGACTCCTTGCCTTTTTTGTTCATTTCCCACCACACCGCTGTCATCTGGATTAAGTGGTTCTGTTTCTCACTCAGGTGGTTATAGGTGGGCTTTTCCTCCCCAGGGATGACCACCATGCTGGATAGAGCATAGGGCAGGAACATTTACTCATTGTGTTTTGTGCCCCTTAAAAACTCAAACAAAAGCCCAAGTATACTAAAAAGATGAACATTTTTCAATCATTGTTCCTTCAGAGATAATATTCAGTGATGGTTGATCATGCATGTTCCTTGTCTGCCTTCACATGTCTAGTTGTTCTGTCCACTGACAGAAGTGTTCTTTGTGCTCTTTGCAGCACAGTTGCTGCACGGGGTCTTTTATTTAGATCAAGCAAGGTATAGTATAAAAACACTGGTCTGGAAATTCTGGCTGGAGTTATGTAACTTGTCCTTCAGTTTTCACCAGCTAGATCATTCTATCTTAGACATTCTGTCCTAAACATTCCATGATGTCACCATGCATTTGACACATTGTGCTTCTAATTGTAGAAAAACATATAAAAACAAACTTGGGTGTAATATAGTTTGAACTAGAAAATAGTTTTTCAATACCTAAGGGATATTTTTTTTGGTATATATTTAGGTTTTGAAAACCTGGTTCCAATTTGTGTATGTTAGACATTGTACATTGCAGCATTACAATATTATTTCTTTTTTTCTAAATTTCATCATGTTTCCTACTTTGAATAGCTTTTAGAAAATATTTTGTTTTAACGTGTGTTTTAATATAAGTGATCAACCTTTGCATTTCTCTGAATAATACCAGAAAATGACATTTCCTCCTGTAGTTATTAATTTTTTTTAACCATTGGAGTATGGACTGGTATATATAAGGTGGGTATAGTCATATATACTAACGCTCACAGCCAGAGAAGATAGCCATGGAGATTTTTTTTTTTTTTTTTTTGGAAAAACACTGAAAAATTCATCTTCTAACCTTATTCTGAAATTACCCCAGCAATGTTCTTGAAATTTAGTCATCCAAGTTTGATTGAATATATTCAGTGAAAAAAAGTGTATGGCGTTTTAAGACTTCATTTTCATTTTAGAATACTCTAATTGTGAGAAAACCTTCCTTTCCCTTGCACTGAGTTGAAAACTGCCTCTTGAACTTTGATACTTTGTTTTGAGCTCTAAAATTTGGAGCTTTCCAGAACAAATCTAATCTCAACTTTTGTATGACAGTCCTTCAAGTAAGGTTTTTAGTGCTTCCTCTTCCTTTCTTTTTCAAGACTGAATATAATCTGGTTTTTTATCATTTTCATCATCCTCTGGAGGCACTCCAGTTTGTATCTTTTAACGATTTTTTAAAATTTAATTTTAAACTTTTAAAAAATATTTATTTATTTATTTATTTATTTGAGAGAGAGAGCACATGTAAGCAGGGGGAGGGGCCGAGGCAGAAGAGAGAGATTCTCCAGCAGACTCCTTGCTGAGCGTGGAGCCAGACACCAGGCTCCATCTCACCAGCCTGAGATCATGACCCGAATCAAAATCAAGAGTCTGATGCTTAACTGACTGAGTCACCCAGGCGCCCCTCTTTTAACTTTTTATTATGAAATAATGACAGATTCACAGGAAGTTGCAAGAAAATTTGTAGGGAGGTCTTGTGCACCCTTTACCCATCCTCCCCCAATATTAGCATCTTGTTTAAGATGCAGTATAGTAGCAAACCCCCGCCTTTGACATTGGTACAGACCATAGAATTTATTCAGATTTCACTTGTTACGTATGCATGCATGTGTCAGTGTAGCTTTATGCAGTTTTACCAAATACGTAGCTTTGTGTAATCGCCACCACCTTTTTTAATCTTTAAAAAAGATTAAATATCTTAAATATGGGATAATCTATCATTCCAACTAATCTAAATATAATCTAACATAGTCTAATATCCATCTCTACAATTTTGTTATTTTACCACTGTTATAAAAGTGTCCATATCTTTTAAAAACTGACAAAAAATTAAGAACTGTCTCTTAATTATGACACTATGTAGTAGGCAGTTCTCATAAGTATTTGATTTACCTGATCTTGTATGAATGCCCTGAATCCCTGGTTTCTCAGGAGGCAATGTTGTTCTCAGGTTCAGAGTTCTAGAAAAGACTCTTTTAGGCTCTTTCCCAGATCAGAGCTGACTTTCTTTCAAGGCTAAACCTTTGGTTTTCAATACTTAAAAAACAAAACAAAAACCAATAAGGCATAAATTTCAGGACCCCAAAGACATAGAGAATTATCAATCTCTGCTTAGGAAATCTTTTGAAATTTCATGTCTGACCCACTCTGACTTCCTAGCCTTTTGGGATGCAGACAGAGCTCTTTTTACCAGAGCTAAGCGGTGTCTGCTCCAGCAGTTTCTGGGGCCTCTATAACCTTGTCTGGGAGCCGATAGCACTCATGTGCTGATGTCAAATGAGAACTTTTCAAATTAGGAAGATAAGCAGCAATGAACAGAAAGCTGGCAACGTTTGAGACAAAGATTTCTCTTATGAACCTTGTAATCATTGAATATCGATGTCTTCGCTAAGACAGCCTTACCGTTCCCGCGAGTTTGGCTCAACCTCAGACAGGTTTCTTCTGGACTACGGGTCTCTGGCCTCCCTTTTCTTAGAGCATTTACTTTAGGAAACCTGCAACTGTAAATTCTTTCTCTTTTTTTTCTGTGAGATGTGAATCTCCTACAACCCAGGAATGTCTTTCTTAAGGAGCTGGGAGCCATCCCTTTGAACGGAGTCATCAAGGAAGATAGTGCCCGTCCTCCCAGTCTCTCCAGAAGGGTAGGAGCCTAACTTTGATAAGCACCAATCAGCAAACATGATGACACAATCAGATTGAATCACCCTCCTCCGTAGCTTCCTCTAGTATTTTTCTACTTGCTTTTACCCCAGGGTCTCCAAACTCTCCCACCTTGTTTCAACACAGTTGAGTTCAGTCTCTCTCCTCTATTGTAGGAGTCTGAATAAAATAAAATTCAGGAGTCTGAATTCAGGATTCTGAATAAAATGTCTTCCATTTGTATATTGTTTTTTGGACCTTGCAATCAAATATTTCTTTCTGACAACATCACACAATCTTCTGGCAGGAGTAAGTCGAGTATAAGAGTTAACAGCCGTAATCTGTTACTTCTATATATTTTTTTCTGCAAAAGAAAAAAATTGTAAATGTATGGTGAGGTCAGAGAGCTTCAGGCTCATAATGGGGGATTTGATCAAAGGATTTCCAGAACATAAATCCAGGGGGAAGAGATGCAGACAATCACCTTCTCATAGGCAGATAAAGTTAATACATTCACTGGTAGCAGGGACTCTTGGTGCTTCTCACCTCTGAGGGGGGCTGACATGGGTTCTTGGGGTGCTCTATCAGAACCAGGCTTGATTTTCCTGTTGAAATCCTTTATAATTAGAGCTGGTTTGGGTCTTAGATGAAGTTAAAGTGGGATTAAGACACAATATGGTATATATAACACACTTGGGGACTCAGATCTACTAGAGGCTTCTTTGAGGACTGAGGGCCACTGTGAGGACATGTATATCGAGGGAGAGGATAGTCCTACTTGATAAATTTCCCTTCTTCCATTTGATGGGGCCCCTTCCATTCATCTGATCACTTCTCATTATGTTCTGCATTTCTGCCGTAGTCTAAGCTACCAATATCTCTCTGTGGACCATGGAAATGGCCTCCTAGCTAATCTCCATGCTTCCTCCCTCGTGCCCTAGCATTTTTTCCCTTTTTGACATCTGCAGTGATCTTTTGGAAATGTCCTTTAAAAAGGTCAGTCTTCTACTTACAGTTCTCTAATGATTTCTCAACATGTTCTGAATAAAATCCAGAGTGATCCCCAGAGTAATCTTGCAAGGCCTTACCGACCAGACCCTTCTTGGACCTCATGTCCTACTCTTGACCTCTTCCTTATGCCTCTTTAGCTGCTGGACCTTCTTGCATTTCCTTGAGACTTCTAAGCTCAGTCCAGTTAAGGGCCTTTGCACTGCTGTTCCTTCTGATTGGAATGCTTCTCCCCAGGTATTCATTTTGCTTACACCTACACTTTAAGTCTCTGCCCATCTGTCACCTTCTCAGAAAGACTATCTCTTCAAGCATACCCCATTATTCTCCTTCCCCTTTTCTGTTTTTTTTTTTTACTCTTTCGTAGTACTTTTCCACATGTGAAGTTATGAAGTACCTCCTGTTTATGATCTCTTTTGCCCAGTAGTCTATAAACATGTCTTGTCATTGTATTTGAAGTACCTAGAATGGTGCCTGGCATTTAGCAGCAGGCAATGCAGTCATATTCATGTATTGAACAAATGAGTGACTTTAGACCTACAGGCTGATAAATTATGTGAATAGAGACTAATTGTGCACATCAGTATGTCTGGTTCTGTGCCTCAGATAGATTACAACTTGGGTTGCAGTGGTTTATGTGTGATAGAAGCACTAAATTCAATACATAACATTTATGGAAAAATTCATTTGAGTTCCAAATAAGTAGCTTATGTATGGCTTTTTGGAACACAATATATTTAAGTTGTTCATAGCTTGGCTTTCCATAAACATAGCCCAAGATTTCAATGATGCATTTTGTAATAGTAAATGTTGTTACTAAGATTATGCTGTTTCTAAGAGAAATGTTATATTTTCTGGTAGTCACGGAGCTCAATAGGTGAGCAAGGTAGGAAGTTCTTGACAGCAGTATTAGTCAAAGTTTTCAGGCAATTTGTTCATATGGAGTAGGACCCTCACCATCCTTTAAGGATGTCAGGGGGAGGTGTGAATTTCTCTGCCTCCTTAGAAAAATAATTGGCAAGAGGTAGGATGAGTGTCAGTTGTAGGAAGTAAACAGTGCTCCATTTTCACCTGGGAAAGCGTGCTCAGCCGGAACAAAAGCAGAAAGCCCCACGGTGATAACTGGAATTGGGTGGAAGCTACAATGCGGTGGGTTTGCAGAGGCCCAGGATTTACGTAGGCAATTGTGATGTTAACAGTACGGCAACTGTAATTACGAATCCCATCTCCACCTGCCCATGTCTTGCCCTGGTTGGCAATACTGGAGGGTTTGCAGAAGGGGCGTGGAGGGAGGAGCTGACGCGCTGAGCACTGGCTGCGTGGACACTGCTGCTGGACATGCGTTGTTCCTGCAATGAAGCTGCCAGCAGCCCTATGAAGGGTGCTTCTAGAATCTCCATTTCATAGATGAGGTGGCTGAGGCTAGCAATGGATACGCGGTGCAGCAAGGATGCTGTGCTGGAATACTAATCCAGGGCCGTCTGACTCAGAAGTCAATCCTGCTTTCTGTGACATTCTGTGATTATAGCTGCATAGGGCTGGGGAATAAGCAATCGATGGCGTGGACTCTGAGGGCAGCATTTCAGAAAGTTGTCAATATTCTTGTATTTTTCTCGAAAGCTTTTAAAGTCATTGTTAGGGATTTCGGGCCAGATTGGAAGGAATTACAAGACAAGAATAAAGCACACATTCATTCTTAGGTCTTATAGTTCCTATGTAGCTTTTTTGGGGGCGGGGGGTGGGTGGGTGGGTGCGTGTCAGCATTTATCCCTCTGCAAGAGCATACACACTAAAAAGAACAACTGAAATCACCAGTTTCTATGACTATCCATATGCATGAATTCACAGCCAGTCACAGAGCATCATCTCTGCTCTGCTGGAGTTTGAAAGTTCTTATCAGTTTAAAATATTTTTATTTGCTTTATTAAACAATGAATAGCTATTGTGATGAATCCAACACCGAAAAATGGGAGCAAGAAAATGGGTAAACGAATGCTACATGTAAATACTATGATAATTAAAAAGTTATCTGCAATCTTCAAACCACAAACTAATATAGGGCAACTGTTTCTGAGGCCAGAGGTCTGTGGGTCCTTATGGAAATGGGAGTGAGGGAATCCTGCTTCGGGGCATAGAGCATAGAGGGAATAGCTTCTCCTGCATTCTTATTTCCATAAGAAACCTGATTTGAGGCTTTTGGTTTCAGGTCTGGAGGTCTGAGATTCTGAACTTTGCCCTGCTCTTAGAGTCTTACATTATTTGCTTTGTTTAAATCATTTAAGTTTAAAAATAATCTGTTTATAGAGACATTTGCCTTTCGGCCTGCAGGAAGACTTTATATGTGGGTGTATGTTGTGATTTGCTCACACCCACACTTCTAGTCCCTTACAGCAATAGCCTTCCTCAGGAGCTCCCACATAAGCTTTCTGTGAAGTATTCAAGAGCATCCTGGTGATGAAAAATGGGGTGGGAATGTCCACAGTGGTCAGAAGTGTCCAGAAAAAGCATAGGTGCTTAAATAAGTATTTGATTAATTAATAAGCAAAAACAAATCTCTTAGTTCCCTTTGTAGTTCTACCCAATTTATGCTCATGAAGGTACACACTCAAATATATGGTTGTCCTTAAATAAAAGGCATGTCTAGACATATTTTGATAAGGGTTGCAGATCTTGAAAATGTTTAACTTTGTATTTATAATTGGCATGTGCTTTTAAATTATTACATAAGAAACTTTCCATGAGTTCCGATTCGCAAATGATTTAATATAACCATATAACAAATATATCATTTACAATGAGTGCTACAGACAGAGCAGTGACAGGTCAGTAAGGTTGCCTGGAAGCTCTGTAGTCTGCTTGGTCGTTGAGGCTTCAGATGGGCTGAAATCGCCGGCACTGACCTGTGCTTGTGCCCCTGTTAGCTGGGCTCCGCTAAATGAGGAAATAGGCAAAGATGATGATGTTTCCATTTTGCTGTCCAATCCCTCCCTACTGCTTTCTTCTCCTATCAGAACTGGCTTTCATGATACCAAGAGAACTAGAGATTTAAGTGATCATCCCAAGAGTCTGTGATGAACGTGATATGCAATGAAAAAGGAGCTCTAATGGTGAGAGTTGGTACTCTCAGGAGGGAGGAAGGTCTTTTTCCTCCCCTTCTTATGTGTGCTGTTTTGTATTCCTAAAATGAACTCAGCCATTTGGTGATTTGTAAGCCATTAATGTACCCCAAATCATCAAAATAGTTTCTCCATTAAGTTTTTTTTTTTTTTTTTTAGGAAACCATAATTACTAGAGTTAACATCGATTAACAAGCATTTCGCTTCTGTCTGGTTGACAGTCTGCCTTGTTTTTTAAGGGTTAGGTCCTGTAGAAATACAATTTGAGTTTATAATTATAAAGAAAGAGAGATGAAACGAAGCAGGATTGATTGCTTTTCCATCAGGCTTACCTTACATTATATATATTTAAATTGTGTTTGTAATACTCTCATCAAATATTTAATAGTATTTTCAGAAGTGAAATGTACTGTGATCTTCATGCTATGGATACTTATGAAAAGAAAGCAAATGCTTATCAAAATGGTGAAAAATATGTAATAGGCAACGTGCATGGATTCCACAAACCCAATTCTAGAGGAAAACATTCTTTGGCAAGCAGTCAAACAATTTTAATGTAAAATTTAATGCAGTAGGGGTGACATATTTTAGTACAAATTAATTAGATTAGTGAAGTGAAATGGTCTGAGTCAGAACAAATAAAATGAGCTGCATAACACGAGGCACTTTGCAATAATTCTTAGGCTATCAATTCTGTTACTTTGCAATTTGAATTCTATTTAGATCATCAAAAATTATATAAAACCAATTCCTGTTTCTTCTGGTTGATTACATAAAAATACAACAATGAATTCCATTTATCTGGAAAATGAACAGAAGATCACTTTCTTCAATAAAAAGTTTCCAATTTATAAAATACCTTTAATTGTTTCTTTAATTTTCCTTGCTTGTTTTTGTACTGTGGGCCTTCTGAAAAAGTTCCACTTATTTTGGGCTAATTAATTTTATTTTACTTTGTTAATTTCTTTACACTTTGGCTTCTTCTGCAAGTAATCTGGTGGTTTATTGTAACAATTAAAAAGGAAAAAGAAAAGTTGGTATGTGTGAATATAATAACTATGACAAGAAAAAAGTAGAAAGACCGATGGGAAAATGTGACCTTTTATTTTTTTATTTATCTATTTTTTTTGAAGGCAACCTTTGGAATGGTTTCAAATGACGTGATAAAGGGCTAGTATCCAAAATATATAAAGAACTTATAAAACTCAACACCAAAAAACCCCCAAATAATCGAAATTAAAAATGGGCAGAAGACCTGAATAGACATTTTTCAAAGAAGACATACAGATGGCCAACAGACACATGAAAAAGATGCTCAACATCACTTGTCATCAGGGAAATACAAATCCAAATTGCAATGAGATAGCACCTCATACCTGTAAGAATGGCTAAAATTAACAACACGGAAGACAACAGGTGAAGATGGAGAAAGAGGAAACTTTTACACTGTTAGTGGAAAGGAAACTGGTGCAGCCGCTCTGGAAAACGGTGTAGAGGTTCCTCAAACAGTTAAAAATAGAACTATCCTACAACCCAGCAATTACACTACTAGGTATTTACCCAAAGGATATAAAAATACTGATTTGAAGGGTTACATGTACCCTGATGTTTATAGCAGCATTATCAGCAATAGCCAAACTATGGAAAGAGTCCAAATGTCCATTTAGTGATGAATGGATAAAGAAGAAGTGGTGTATATAAAAAATAGAATATTACTCACCCATAAAAAAGAATGAAATCTTGCCATTTACAGCAATGTGGATGGAGCTAGAGAGTATTATGCTAAGCAAAATAAGTTAGAGAAAGACAAATATCATATGATTTAAATCATATGTGGAATTTAAGAAACAGACCAGATGAACATAGGAGAAAAAAAGAGAGAGGCAAGCCATAGAATGGACTCTTAACTATAAAGAACAAACTGAGGATTGCTGGAGGGGAGGTGGGTGGGGCGTGGGCAAAATGGGTGATGGAGATCAAGGAGGGCACTTGTGATGAGCACTGGGTATTGTATGTAAGTGATGAATCACTAAATTCTACTCCTGAAACTAATATCATACTATATGTTAAGTAACTGGAATTTAAATAAAAGTTGAAACTAAAACAAACAACCGCCCCCAAGCCCCTTGACATTTTAAAAATGTGACTAAAAAACATAGGCCACATGGCTTATGTGATTTTTTTTTGCGACTGAATTTCAAATTTGAGTCTAAATTCCTGGTAGCAAAAAGTGAAACATGATGAGTTATTTTATTGTCTTAATTATGAAAGAGAACCCTATTAATTGTATTTGTTAGAGTATTTTAAGTGTGGAATAATTTTAAGAATGGAAAACCCAATTCAAAGTGGCCCTCAAGAAACAGAAAATATCCCTACACAGGGATCTGTTTGATTTAACCAGAACTTGGTCTGATGGGTTGAGATGTTCTTGTCATTTTTATTCTTTTTGTGTTGATTTCATCTCAGTCTTATCACAAGATGGCAGCAGCAGTACTAGGCCTCATATCCATTTACAACGACATATGTAGGTTGTCTTTTCTGCCTTTCTCTCAAGACAGGGAATCTTCATTTCCATTTTGTCTAGTGAATTTCCACTCACACTGTACTGGCCTAATCATTTGATCCATAACTTGCAACCAAAGGAATGCCGTGGGCTGATTGGGGTAGGCCTACTTTCCTGAACCAGTCATGGCAAGGAAACTTGATTATGTCGGACCACTCAGGGCCATTTCTGAAATTGTGAGTGTGATCTGATATAGCTCGTGAACTATATGGTCAGAGAGGGGTATGTGAACAGATACCAGAAATTAGGAAAGGGAAAACAGGTGTAACCAACAATGTCCTCTGAACAAGTTACCTGAGGGAAATAAAATTTTTTTATTACTTAGGAATTTAACCTTCTGGATTCATTTATTAGCTACAAAGGTCTGTTTGGGATATGCATTCAGAGACAGTCATGATATTTGGAAGATTTTAATGTTAAGTAAAAATAAATCAGAAGAAATAGCTATAATAACTGTATCTCCATTGTAGAGTCTTCTGAAGATAGCTGACTTCATAAACATTGAACTTGATGGATAGATCGATGGGGCCGACCAGTTCCAATTTAAGCTGTGTAGTTTTGTTTCTACTACATTCTCCTAATATTTTTCTAAATAGAGGTAAAAATCATTGACTCTCAATCAAAATGTCTTGATTTGCAAAACTTTTCTCAAAAAATAAGAAGCCATTATTAATTTTTTGATGGGCAGAGTGGGGATGGGAACAAGTTGAAACAAGAGGGGAATCACTGTAGTGCTAGTGCTAAAAGTTTTGGACTTGAAGTATGTTCCAAGGTCAAAGGTGCCATTACATTGGTGGTTAAGATTTTAGATAATAATGTGCCTGTCCCTTGTTTTCTCTCTCTCTCTCTCTCTCTCTCTCTCTCTCTCTCTCAGACACACACACACACACACACATTCTAGTAATTTGAACCATGATCTCGAGGAGGCTTATTTTTTAAGTGTTATTTTTCTCTACAGAGAATCTATGAGATTTTAAATAATGTAAATGCTATTGCCTAGAGACGGAGGATAAAATTAACACTGAAAAATATTTTAAAATAAAAATAGATCAATTAATGACAATAATTAGTCACCTTGCTTCTCTGAATTTGACTATACTACCTGGCTTTTCTTCCTCCCAGTCTTTGTGGACAGTGTCTACATTAAGACAACAGCTCCTAATTTTCCGGCTCTGCTTTGCTTCAAGATAATCCTTTTCTTTATAGACAGTTGTCTTGGCAGGTAAATCAATTCCCATAAGTACAGTCTCCTGAAATGAAGCCAGGTTCATTGTCCTCTCTGGGGGCAGCACCAGCCAGTATTTTATTATCTTTTCCAAATCATGACACTCAATGAAGTGTGGAACTGATAAAAGATGAATTTACTTTAAGGTCCAAGAGAGAAAACATAACAGAAAATGAGAAGTTTCATCATAAATGCATCAATGAAGTTGCCCAGGGAGACTTGGTGTTGGTGAAACTATCTCATAGCCACAGAAATTGCATCTCACCTTATTCATGACTGACACTCTAATGGAATCTCTGAGTGTCTCAGCATACTGTCTGGACCTGCTTCATTTTCTCTTTCAGGTGCAAAGCAGTGTTTCTGGTTTGACCCATTGTCCCAAGATAGGCAGAGAGTTTCTTTGGCACTGGCCCAAAGGACAATAGGGAAGCGATCTAGCTAAAATTACATATTGATCTCCCCTTCAACCATCATCCTTTCCAGTTAAATTATCCTGCTTCTTCCTGAAGGGATGACTATGAGTTTTCAAAATGCACTCACCCAGCTTCTTAGGTGATAATTTTTCCCCTTACAGTCTTCGGATTTAGATTCTGATATATTTAAATAACTGTTATTTTCACAAAAAGAATACCAATTTTAGAGTGTTGTAAGCACAGACATTTGGTAAACAACAATCCTATAAGTAGGACAAATTAAATATTTGCTGATATAAACCTTTGGGAAAAAAATTCATTACTATGGAAACTTGAATATTCTTCCTTTTTATTTTTCTCACCTAGCACATTTCCCTACAATCAATTTTTCATACTGCTGAATTCTGTACTTAAATTCTCCTCCTTTATGAATTTTTACTAATTTTTAAAATTCTTGAGGCTGGAAGCAATGTAATGGTTATTTTCATATATGTTTTTTCTCACTTCAGATGCACAGATTTGAATTAAGTATACCTCTTGGTTGCTGGCACACTTTCATCAAGCCAAGAAAGGTGCGTCCCTGATTGATACAGTAGGTGTTCAACAAATAGTGTTCATCACTTGAATAAAGTCTTACCACTTCAGAAACTTGTCCAACGTAGGACATGGATAAGAGGACTGAAAATTGATCAGAACTATTTCCTTTACCACACACATTAGAGGTTATTGACAGTTTCTTAGTGAGTCCAAATTGGAGTCTGACAAAAAAAAAATTGAAGTCTGACATGAGAACTATTGTATATTCTTTATATTTTATTGTATATGAATATTAAAGGGTAAATCATTGAATGCGATTCAACTTTTGCAGTTCTATAGTAAATTAACTAACTGCTTTAGGTATTATTATAGGTAATTATTTGATCTGATGAACCCTATCCACCTATTGTAGTCGAGAGTCAGATGTTGGATACCATCAGGAACCCTTTATGGAATTGATGGAATTCTGTTTTAGCAAGGCTCAATTCTGTCTGGATTCTACAAATGTAATCATCATTTACTAAATCTTACTTGACAGTGTGCTTGATGTTTCACCATCCACTGGGTGGCCAGGCTGTGCAGCCAAGGTAAAGAGGCAGGGAAGAAACCAGTGCATGATTTGAGGTTGCTGAGAACAGACAACACACCTACGAGGCTCGAGTGGCTTAGCAAGAGGAGAGAAAGCGCTAGTATTTAGCCTTTGCAATATGTGGGTCCCCCACGACCAGGAGAACCACTCTGCAGCCGGCCAATGCGGGCAGGGTAGCCTGCACACTCCACTTCCTGCTGTAGTTGAAGTCCCCTGACCGCTCCCCTGTGGGGTCTGAGTTACAGAAGGCAGGGACCTGCGTTAGGGAATCGACTCATGCGCTTAAGCAGAACAAACGAATGCACATCGAGCTGACACAGGCAAGGATAATCCCACCACAGTTGGGGGTAAGCCTGGCACCTGTTGTGAGGACTCTATTTCTTGGTAAGGAAGTGTTCCAGGCCCAAGGGTGATTCTGAAGTGGCCCAGTGGGGTGCGGAAAGACTGCATTTCCACACTCAGGAGACTGGATTTTCCAACACTTGATGATGATGATGATGATGAAGCAGTTTCTATTGCAAACAGACTCAACCATATATACTTTGGGGAAAAATACTCCCTTGGCAGTGTTACTGACTTTTTTTTAAGCATACGATTTCTAGAAGAGTGTTTCGCTTGTGTGTTTGACTTTGACGATAACCAAGAAATGCATTTTCCATATTGACCCTTGACATGTGTGTGTATGACTAAAACAAAATCTTCAGAAACAACACTTTCCATTAGTATGTGTAATGCACTCTAATGTTTTTTTTTTGGTTTGATTCTATTCTATTACGTTAAAAAAAATCGATCCACTTAATTGACTTCATTAATGAGTCCAAACTACTGTTGGAAAAATACTGTTCTAGGAAATGGGCCATACAGAAACTACAAAGTTTATAAGAACATTCAATGGTTTGAAAAACAAAGGGGAGGGGTGAAAAAAAGAGTAGCAAGAACTGCAAAGCAGAGAGTAATTTCATTAGTGTGGCTGTTACATAAATCACATCTATCTTTCCTGCTACAATAAACATGTGGCTGAAAAACTTTTGGAAGAAGCAACTTAAATCTTATGCATGAAGGGAGACAGAGATTCTCAGAGTCTGCTTATATGATTATTCTGGTAGAGAAAGGATTTTTTATTTTAGCAATCCATAAGAAGAATTGGTAGTCAACTTAAAATTGTATTATTATACATATAATATATAGGAATATGTCATTATATTATTGTATGTGTACTCTATTTAGGAATAAATACAAAAATTACTTTTTATGATAATATATCCTTTTAAAGTTATATTATTGTATGAATTATGTATATATACACACATAACTGTAAAGCTACATACATAATAAATATTTTAATCACACATAGATATATAATCTACCAAGCATTAAACAGCCTACATTATCATAATAGGCATTAAACAATTTGCATTTTACCTGTGTTCTGGGTTCCACTTGGCTTCCTTTCTGTTTCTCTAAAGGGCAAGACCAAGGGCTTGGGCATGTCATTTGCTCTGCTCAGGATGCTCCCTTCTATGCCTTTCTCCTGCTTCTCTCTCTACATACTCTAATTTTCATTTCCTTTAAATCTCATCACAATTGTCATATTCCCAGGCTTATCTTTGCTCTCCCAAGACTAAATCAGGTCCACTTCTATTAAGTTTTTACAGCATAACTTTCCTTAGAGCCTTCACAATGTCATGCTCATTTTGGCTCATCAGTGTTTCTTGAGTGCCCTCCGCAGTGCCTGATACATAGCAGACACTTGAATATTTGTTGCATGACTAAATCATTCTAATAATGAAAGTTCCAATTACTTTTAAAAAAGGGATGTGAATCAGCATTCACAGCATACTGAATACTTTCCAGATCTCATAACTATCTGCTTGAATCATTATTTTTGTGTAGGAATACATGTATTCCTCTTTCCTGCCCTTAACTGGTACTGACTTGCATGTGATAAATGCTAAATAAATGTTTGTTGAATTGATTCTTCTAGGATATATATATATATATATATATATATATATATATATATATATATTTCATGTAATGAAACCTGTAGAAAGGGGAATATATTTCATAGTAGAGCAAATTTACATAATCATTACGATTGTGTTTATTGATTTTCATCTTTTAGAATCAGTCGAATGAGAAGCAGAAAAAAAATTGTTCAGTGTTAATGTGCTTATGTTACAAAGTGTGTTCAAGAGGCCCTGTGGAAAGTCAATGTAATGAGAAGTATGTGTTTGGTATGTTATTTATAGTTAATGGTTAACCCATATAAAAGCTAAAAATAACAATATAAATATATAACACTGGGAAGAGAAGGGGAGGAGGGAACAAAGTAAATGAACTCCATTCTCACATTTCTTATGATGGCAGTTAATAGATACTGTCTAAAGTTAATAAGTCAAAATAATGAAAAGAAACAACCAGCAAAACCCCTAGAAACAGAAAAAGTTAAGAGATATTATCCTTGGAGAGTGTCTGTAGGAGGGGAGGAATTGGATGAGAGATGTTGCTTTTTTTTTTTTTTTATCATAGATCTCTGGTACTAATCAGACAAAAACCTAGGAGAGAATGTTGTATGGAATTCTCCTTAAAGTTATTTTTGAGAGCCATGCACTTTTCCTTGCCTCTGGCTGTTCCTTCATATCTTACTATGAACTGATTATAATGATTTTTTTTTTTTAAGAGCAAAAGTGTTGAATTGCCGTGATGGAAATTGTTGAGGCTCTCACACTGAAACACTGTTATGGGTAGAAATCTAGATCCCTATAGAATTGTCATTCACATACTCTACTAGAAATTAGAATTTCTGTGAAACAGAAAAACATTAATACTTCCCAAACTTTCTTATACACAGAGGCATTATTGAGCCTATTTAGTAGTTTATTACATAATGACGTAAATAAACTGAGGAAAAAGAACACACGAAAATTGAGCAGCATATATAGAAAATTCCCATTTGCTGTTTCCCTCGACTTAGGCTGAGCCTCCAATTATCAACATTCCTCACCAGAGTGCTGCATTTGTTACAGCTGATGAGCACATCATTGTCACTCAAAGGCCGTAGTTGACGTTAGGGTTCACTTCTGGTGTGTATATAGGTTTAGACACATTTATATTGGCATGTATTTATCATTATCGTATCGTACAGAGCGGTTTCACTGCCCCCAAGCCCTCTGTGCTTAGTTTTTAAAAAAATTTTTTTTTATTTTTATTTTTTCCTCTGTGCTTAGTTTATTCACTCTTTCCTTCTTCTTGACTCCTGGAAACCACTGATTTTTTTTTAATTTTTTAAATTTTTTATTTTTTTACTGGCTTCATACTTCAGTCTTTTCCAGAAGTTCATATAATGACATATGACATATGTTTGTTCACCATCTAGATGTTTTCTTCGGTGAGGAGCCCGTCAAAGTCTTTGATTCATTTTTTGATTGGATTGCTTGTTCTCTTGTTGTGGAGTTTAAAAATTCTTTGTATATTCCGGATAATAGTTCTTTACCAGAAATGTCTTTTGCAGATATTTTCTCTCAGTCTGGGGCCGGTGTTTTCATCCTCCTGACGTTGTCTTTCACAGAGCAGAAGTTCTGAATTTTAATGAAGTCCAGCTTATCAATTATTCCTTTGAGGGATCGTGTCTTTGGTGTTGTATCTGAAAAGGCATCATCACCATACCTGGGTCATCTAGGTTTTCTCCTATATTATCTTCTAGGAGTTTTATAGTTTTGCATTTT
The DNA here is from genome assembly GCF_003254725.2 of Canis lupus dingo. Taxonomy (NCBI): domain Eukaryota; kingdom Metazoa; phylum Chordata; class Mammalia; order Carnivora; family Canidae; genus Canis; species Canis lupus. The sequence goes on from NC_064278.1 coordinate 26,564,176, forward strand.
ACATGTAGGTCTGTGACCCATTCTGAGTTAATTATTATGAGGGTTGTAAGGTCCTTACATAAATTCTTTTTTTTTTTTTGCATGTACATATCCAGTTGTTCCAGCACCATTTAGTGGCCTCTTTATAGTGTTAAATTCTGGCTGATTTTTTAAAGAAGCTTCATTTAGAAAATTTATGAGAAAATAACATTAGGTCAAGTACAAGGAATTGGTTTAGGCTGGCTTCACAAGAGTCTGATAACTGGTTTCACTGGGCTGAAGTCAAGATGCTGACAGGGCTACATTCCTTTCTGGAGGCTCTAGGGGACAATCCTTGCCCTTCCTTTTTCCACCTCCAAGATGCAGCCCACATTTCTTGGCTCATGGCCCCTTCATTTACTTTCAAAGCCAGAAACATTGAATTTCTATGCCTACTCTTCCACAGTCGCATCTCCCTCTGACGCCGTCCATCCTCCCTCCCTTCTCCATTTTTAAGGACCTTTGTGATTACATTGATTCCACCTAGAGAATCTAGGACTTTCCTATTTTAAGGTCAGCCGATTGTCAACTTTAATTCCACTTGTAACCTTAATTCCCCTTTTGCTGTGTAAGGTGATGTATTTACGAATGTGAGAGATTGGGAAGGACATCTTTGAGGGGCCATTACTTTGCCTACCAGTGTGATGCTGGATAAAACTTATAGTAACAATGAAAAATTATAAACAGTTAACACACTGTGCTTCATTTTATCCTTCAACAAATCTATGAAGTGAGAAACTGGGGTTTAGAAACTTGGATTAACTTGCACAAAATTGCATGACATGAAAACTTGTCTTCATAAACATGGTGCTACATACACTCTGCCTCCTATTTGGGCATGAAAGTATGAGGCAAACCTGATTCTATGACTGGGCTCCATGTTTTGCATGAAGACTAGTGCTAAGTCAAGCTAAATATATTTTAGAGTTTCAATCTAGGTGGCTAACCACCCCCCCCCCCGTTTTTTTTTTAAAGAGTTTATTTATTTGGGGGGGGAGAGAGAGAGAGAGAGAGAGAGCGAGCACAAGTCTGGGAGGGGCAGAGGGAAAGGGACCAGCAGACTCTGCTGAGCAGGGAGCTGACGTGGGGCTCTATGCCAGGACCCTGAGGTCATGACCTAAGCCAAAGGCCAACTAACAGCCACCCAGGTGCCCCCTAGGCTGGTCAGCTTTTAAATGTATGATTGTGACATGAAATAAAACATTTAAGTTGTTTTATGGTTTCAAATTTTTCTCACCTTCTGCAGTCTGTGATGCCCCTTCTGCTAACAAGAATTATGGGCGTTTTCATCTATGTTTAGTCATATTATCTAGACTTGATCCTTAATATTTTAATTAATAATTTTTCCCTTGCTTTTTGTTTTTTAAGCCTTGTTATTCCTATGAACGAAAGGAAGCTCAGATGTTTTTAGCACTGGACTATATTCGAATACCTTTTACACCATCAAGAAACCATACTAAATCAGGAATGGTATGAGGATTTCTGAATGTATTTTCACTCACCTCATCCTTCCTTAATTTAACACTCACATAATGCCAACCATTATGCTTGATGTAGGTTGAAAATATTTAAGGGTGTGAGAGCCTGTGCAAGTTTATTACCGCAATTGAATACTAAAGTACAATATTGGAGAAGTACATATTATTTTCAATCTTTTTCATGACACATTATATTTTGAGCTGCTAACATGTAACAAAAACATTTTTTTATGAGTATTAAAGGAGAATCTCTATTTTTTGAATATGGAAGTCTAATAAAACTGTTGATTAAAATTTGAATTTAGCCATATTGAGAAATGAACTTCAAAAAAAAAAAAAAGGAAATTATCACACTCTAGGCAACAAGACTTTAGCAACAAGACTTCGTATGGTGCTAGGTCCTGATTCTTTATTGATATGGTAAATCATCTTATTCAATAATTGAAATGCCCTCTAAGAAAGAGTGTAATAAATATTTGTGGGTTAAGTAATGTTTTATTTGGGTCGTGTTGAAATCATTCTTCTAAGTATTGGTTTTATTTAAGCCCCAAATTCTCTTTTCTTACAAAGTGTTCAGAATGCTCCATGATTTGTTACAATAAATTCTATAAAGAATGTTTGAATTAGGAAGATCTACTAATTAAACTAATTTCATATAATGATCGTCTCTCTACATGATGACATTCTATGAATAAATGGTATGGTGTTAGAGGCTCATTTGTTTTATAGATGGAAGAGAAAAACCTGAGTATAATTAAGTTAGATTTGTTTTCTGCAGGATTCTCGGAAATCTGGAAATGTACACCCTGAGCTTCAATATTTATGGTATGTATATGCAAGAAAATTGTAGGCTTCAGTTTGATTCTCATTGCTTTACATATGGTGATACATGAATGTGGGATAAGAAGGATAGAAAAAAACAAATGGAAGAGGGTTTTATTAAACATTTTGCCATCCCAAGGATTCTCAGCGAAGTTGCCATACAATGGCAATGTTCACCAACATTCTCCACAAAGAATCATTTTCTTTGTGCCATTTGGCTGGAATTCACAAGTGGTATTAACACAGTAGTTTCAAGATAATCAGTTTTTGAAATGTGATCATTATGAGTACATTTCAACTGTGGTCCTCATAGGCAGGACTCTCTTATTTATCTTTTTATCCCCCACTGCTTATCCTGTGACGTGGTGGGAGTACTCAATACATGTTTGTTGAATGAAGGAAGGAGTGAATTAAAATTCTTTTTTCTTCTAGTAACATAAAATGTTTTATTTAATCTTGCTCATCTTTGTCACCTCACGTATCAATTGGGAACCCGGACTAGATGGTCTCTAAGGTCCCTCCAAGCATCAACATTTTGTTTCTCTGTGATTCTTTTCTTCATTTGGTTGTGGTAGATAATAGGGTCCTGTCTCCCTTGGTTGTTACCTCTGCCTGGATGGCAGAGAAGATAGAGACTCCTAGGTACTGAGACTCGCTGGTTACTTATTAATCCTAACCATTGAAGACAGCAGTGTGGGAAGTGGATTTTGGTGAATGGTAAAGGCTTCTAGCAGCTTCCACTCTCGAATTTCATGGTGATTGGATTGCTCAACATAAGGTTGTGAGCACTTTATCCTTTCCCGCTGAGCCTTCTAGAGGCAGTGGGAATGCTGAATGGCTCTTACAGTAGGCAGCTTTGTCAGGAGATTTATTCTAAACGACCTAAAACTGTTTTAGAATTACAGAAGATTCTCTCCTGCTGTGTCCTGAGGTTTCAGGTTCACTGACTTGTTTTTTTTTTTTTTTTTTTTTGTAGGGTTGTCATCCATTCCAGTTTGCCTGGGACAGTTCCCGTTATTACCTGCTGCCTGCTGTAATTGTTAATGGTGCCTCTTTCACTCTCAAAGTGACCTGCTTTGGACAATAAATTATAGGGTTACCTACCACCTTGGCTTTTTTTTTTTATTTAAGATTTTATTTATTTATTCATGAGAGACACACAGAGAGAGAGGCAGAGACACAGGCAGAGGGAGAAGCAGGCTCCATGCAGGGAGCCCGACGTGGGACTCAATCCTGAGTCTCCAGAATCACGCCCTGGGCTGAAGGCAGATGCTAAACCACTGGGCCATCCGGGCTGCCCAACCTTGGCTTTTTTTTTACTCGTGTAGAGTTTACTCTCCCTGTATTGAGGGGTACTCATTCCTGGCAGTGCGAACCGTAGGTATCTGCAATAGTCCTATCTTCCTCTTGTGAGATCTCTCGCATAAAGACAAACTGAGTCTACTCACTTTCTTGTTTCTTGATGAAAAAGTCAACTGAATTTTTTTGGGTTAAACGTGACCTTTGTTCTTTTCTCCAGGAACTACTAAGATAGAGCAAGATAGCAACAGCAACAACAATCAGATATATAGTTTTTAAAAATTTTTTTTGAAAAAAACTACTAGGTTCTAAATATGAAAGGCCATCACTGCAATAAAAATGAGGGCATTATAAGATACTTGAGATCCTTTTTATCTTCTTGGAACCATCTTTTTCATGCATTTCCAAATGTCCCTCCTTCATGGTTGTGAGCCTTCAATGATCTCTACAACTCTCCAGTTCAGGGCCATCATAATGCTCTGTGTGCTTCTGTGATGCAGAGATAAAATAGAAACTCAAGTCTCTTATGGAAAAGTGTATCGAGTGAACACGTACTGCATTTGAAAAGGGAAGGGGACAAGGAACATGTCAGGAAAAGGACACAGGTGAAATGTTGCAGTCTTCCTAAGGGATTTAGAATTGGAGCTAGGTACTGAAGAATGGGTAGTATTTCTGCAGAATGGGGGCACAATGTTGGGAGGTGTGTTGTCTTCCAGGGGGGCCTGTCCATTTTAAGCAAGAAGAGAGAAAAGTGAGAGAGAAGATGCCTGGGTCAGAAAGAGAATTTCAGATTCTGGAGGTGAAGTAGTTTGAACCTTCGGGTATTCTTTCCATGACATGCACCTTTATTGGAGTTCGAATATTATCTCAAAACTTTTATTTCTTTTTTTAAAATGTATTTCTTTATGATAGTCACAGAGAGAGAGAGAGAGAGAGAGAGAGAGGCAGAGACACAGGCAGAGGAAGAAGCAGGCTCCATGCAGGGAACCCGACGTGGGATTTGATCCCGGGTCTCCAGGATCGCGCCCTGGGTCAAAGGCAGGCGCCAAACCGCTGCGCCACCCAGGGATCCCAAGACTTTTATTTCTGTAGAGAAGTTTTACCCTAAAGACAGGCATGGATAGAGCTGAAAGCAAAAAAGTAGCTTAATGGTTCTCTAAATAGTTTTATCACTATCTCTTCTCCCTTTACCTCTTTGGCATATAGAACATGAGGGAGGAAAGAGGGAGAGAAAGTAGAGTAGCTGACTTGATTGCTGCCGGCTTGCTTGTGTTGGCTGTGTGTCCGCAAGCAGGCTCCAGGCTTCATTTGGACAGGAGGGAGGTGTCAGCTTTGGGTACACAGCTCTGGGTTTCTTTTTAGGAAGAGGAGAATTCCACTGAGACCTTGCTTAGAACCCATGTGGGGGTTAGGGGTGAGGAGATTGAAGGTGTCCCTGAGTTTGCTTATTTTTAGAGGAGCCTGTTGGAAGCTTTTATTCATTCAACCGGAGGTAGCCTGAAGACATTAATACCAGAAGGTTGGACCATCAGTCCCAGCAGACATAGCCGTCACCTAAGGCAGGTATCCTGTTTTCTATTTTCTCTGCCTTTCTTACGTACTTTTTCTGGACTCCCACTACTATAGGTTCTATGGATAATGTTTCTGTGGGCATTCTGTTCTCTTGGAATATAATTTACTTTATGACTTCAGAGGATTTTTTAGCTTATGTCCTCTCTGTCCATCCCAAGTGGTTTTATAGACATGAATTTCTGTTTATATGCATATTTGGGTTAGTAAAAATCATCCATTTATTGATTCAGCAAATGTTTACGGAGCTTCTCCTTATTTGGCCATCACTGTTCTAAGTACTAGGATGATGCATTCAACAAAAAAGGTAGCTTCTTGGAGCTTATCTTCATGGGGTTTGGGGGAGGGAGAAGTGTGGAGTTAAGTGATAAGCAATAAATATAACAAATGAGTATATTAAATTGTGTGTTAGAAGCAGGTCAATGCTATAGTAAAAGTACTGGAGAGCAGAGGAAAGGGGACAGTTGCTCTTATTAAGAGTGATCAGGAGACGGGCACCAGGCTGGCTCGTTTCAGGGTCATGAGTTCAAGTCCTACATTGGGCATAGAGCTAACTTAAGAAGAAGGAGGAGGAGAAGGAGGAGAAGGAGAAGGAAGGAGAAGAAAAAACAGTGGTCAGGAGAGGCTTTATTGACAATGGCATTTGGGCAAAGACTGAAAGGAGACAGGAGAACCGGCCAAGCAGTTACCTTGAAGAATGGTCCGCAGAGGAAAGAGCAGGAGTACCAGACGGAAGCAGGGGCCTATGTGGCATGTTCACAGAGCAGCAAGGAGGCCAGGAAGTCTGAGTGAAGTTACTGAAAGGAGGGGCAATTGTATGGGAGATAGGAGAGGGTCATGGGGCCAGTCATTGGGGACTTTGGGCCTTTGCAGGGATTTTTGTCTATTATTCTTCATGAAATAGTAGGCCATTTCAGAATTTGTGGCACCAGACTGTCATAATGTAAATTATGCTTAAAAGGATCTACTCTGGTTTTGTGTTGAGGCTAGACCATGGGTGGGGTAAATAAGGTTGGCAACAGAAAGACATGCAATGAGGCTTTTGCAATATTCCAGGCAGGAGACGATGTGGTTTGGATTGAAGTGATAGCAGAGTAGTCAGATTCCTGGGATATATTTTGGAGCTAAAGCTTTTCTGATGGATTAGATGTGTGATGTGAAAGACAGAGAGGAATCCAGGATGACTTTCAGGTTTTTAGCTTGAGTATCTGAAGTATTGGCGTTTCCAAAGCAGTGAAACACTTTACGATCGTTAAATCTATTAATTCACAATCTATAATCATTCCCATGTTTTTCCTATAGTTCTGAAATGGAGATTGGGTCAGAATACCAGGGATATGGGATAGGTGAGGTCAAGGGTCTGGCTTAGTGATGGTTGTCCTGATAACCCCTTCCTACCACATCCCACTAAAAGAGCACACCTCAAATATAGGGACCATGAGTTATTCCTCTTTGTACTTTTGGTACCTACTGTAGTAACCGTCATATATTCTATTTCATCCAGTAGATTGTTATTAGTTTTTAAGATAAAACATTATTCTATGCTACTACTAATAAATGCCACTTATTTAAGTGATTTCTTACTACCTTAATTGGAATTACGCTTTAGTTTTATTGACATGATACTTATTGAAAGTTCCTTTAGACTATTTAGATATATGTGTTCATCATTCAGTGTTACTGTCCTTAGAGACATTTCTTAGTATGTGAAAGGCAATACTTTTCATGTATATCAGTAAAAAAAAAAATAAAAATAAAAACCATACTATGGCTTCATCTACTTGTGGGTGTCATCCTTTCTTAGATGTCAAAAAAGCATGGGTGTTACTTTGCAAACGAATACGGAATTGCAATCGTTCTCCCAACCATGAATATGTGCTTCATTAATATTAAACAGATGCCCTCTCGCGTGGATTCCTTGTCTGCATATATAATGACATTTGGTTTTTAATGGTGCATCATCATTTAATCTTCTTGTAGATGGTTTAAGCAACAGTTGAGGTTTGCAAATATAGTATAAACCATGCACACTCAGTTGAAGGGATGAAAATATGAAGAGTCATGACTGAGTTCCGTGCAGACTTTGGAAACTATATCACAGCTGCCCCCTGGCCAAGAGCAATTACAGGATGTCATTCATTGTCAGACACATTCTGACATCTCAGTTTTTAGAATGTGGAAAATGTGTATCTTAGGATCAGTGAAATGTGGTAGTAGATGTCTCATAGATGTTTAACTGCTTAAAGTGTGGCTCCCACCCCCGATGCCCTGCGTGCGTCCCTGGCTCTAGGCTGCACTGCGTCGGACCTGTATGTGCCCTGCAAGTCCTGCTGCAGTCTTTGATGTATAACTTCTATCCCCACCTATGCCCTGTTGCTGTATTTAGCTGGGCTTGATTTCAACCACTGCTCTCTCCAAAACAAGGCCGGGGGGTGGGGTACACACAACCACTCCATCAGGACCTAGTCCGTCAGGCCACAGGGACTGGTTCAAGGATGGTCACATGAGCTAAGCCAGGCCAGACCCCGACGTTTGTCAGAGCTATACCAGGAAACAAGCTTTCTTCTTTGAAATTATGATCTCTCGGGACCTTGAAACCCTTCGGGCCTTGAAAGCTTCTGGTGGCCCCCTTATTGTTACAGGGACTGTCTACCCAAGGATAAGACCTACACGGAGGAAAAGTAAAATTGAGGTGGAGAGAAAGTTCTCTGGTAACCTCTGATTGTCTCTATCCAGCCATAACTGAAGTTAGATTTGTTCTTGGAATTTTTAGTTATGTGGCCTATATATATGTGTGTGTATATATATATATTTTGCCTCCTAAGGTAGGCTGGATCAGTTTCTTTGGTTTAAAACTGAAAATGTATTTACTAGTACAGAAACATTTTCCTATCTGCCCCTTCCCACCCTTTTTCATGGTAAAAAATCCTTGTAGAGTATTATGGGCTGATACTCAGTTACTATCTTTAGTCCTTATGGCTCCAGGACTCAGAATTCTTATTCTCACCCATGACCCATTTCTCTCTGAATTATTCCATTAATCTAAATTGTTTTTACAGTTAATTGTTAAAACCAGGTGTAAGTTAGTACCTTTGCTTCTTCTAGGCCATGTGTCAGCTCGGTCTTCTTCATTATTGAATGGTAGGTAGCAGCTTCTTGCTCTCAGAGACTTTTGACTCACTTGGACTTTTGCTCCGGATAGAAGCGAACTCCTCCTCTCTTTTATCCAAAACCTAAATATGTCTTTGTGCCTCCCACAAAGCTCTGGCATCTATTGGTGATGAATACCTCTGGCTCCCATCTCACTGGCACAGAGGCCTATATATAAGGCCTCTAAATTTATCGAAAGGTTAAAACTTTTCCAGATTAGGTTACCAACTCCAGCTACTTTCCAAAATTCTTCCTGGTGACTGAGATATCCCCGGAGCAGAGATTAAAATTTTGCCCAGATTTCCTCATTAGATAATTGTATGATGTGAGGCAACATTGTATTATGGGGAAAGGATAGATTTTAGAGCTGGAGACACCTGGGTTCAGACCCTTGTTCTGGTGTTTTTAGTTTTACAGCCCTGGGTAAACTGTTTTAACCTGCCAAGTCTTAATTTGGAAAATGGGGATAGAAAAATTGTCCCTAGCTCAAGGAATTGTTGTGAGGTGTAATGTATGTATGTTTTATCTCTATTCTATCTACCTTTCTGAATCTAACATATCGACACTTAGTACATTTTCATAAATGGTGGCAATCACTAGAAAACTGCATATCAGATGATTTCTGGGTGGCGTAGCGTCTGACTTGTGTTTTTCATTGGCTGTTACATCACACGGGTTTAATTGTTCTCATTTTCCTCATTCTTTCTGCCTTGCACGAGGCCAGAACAACCACACTGAATCTAAGGCAGCAGACTTTGGATCCTTGTAAACCAAAAATCCTTTTAATATTGCAGACAAATCCACACATCTGGCCCTAAAATAGAAATAGAGAAAACTGAAAGCAGAGTCAAGATGGGAGTAGAATTTATTACCTAAAAGACAGAACTTGGCCAAGGTCTGCCTTTTCTTACAGGTTCAATAGGTCTCTACAGGATTCTTAGCTGCAGATAAAGTAATCCTGTTTGATTTATAGGGCCCCACTGAAGAGATCCACGGAAGGGAGGTCCATGCCAAGTCTTTATCGTAGGCACTTCGTTGGCAGCGGCTTTGTGTCCAAGCAGATACGGGATAAGAGTATTTATACGCTGGGCTGTCTCTCCATGCGGGTTTCTTTTGCTCATCTCCTGCCTCAGAATGCGGTGATAATTTGCTGAGTTATATTAATTGGGGGTGAAAACCACAAATTTTCCTAGGACTTGAGAAAGGTGCCAGACTGATTGCTGGGAAGTTTGGGTCCTCTTCACGTATCATACTTAACTGAACTCACTCTCTTTATGGACTACTCCTCATACTCATCAGAATTACACAGCCTTAGGAAGAATTGCTGTCAAATGTGACAAAGCAATCCTTGTATTCCTTTATACTCTGAAAGAGGGGGGAGAAAAGGTGATTAAAGATTCAGACCTATGGTAAAATTATTAAGAATTATTTATTATAGGGCTTGATTCTTAACCTTTATTGGGTCATATGCCTCTTAGAGAGGTTTATGAAAGCTGTGGACCCTCCACAAAAATGCAAAAGTAGACATAGGAAAGAATTCTGCACCTGGAATCCTTTGAAGCTCATCCAGGTTTTAAGAATTTCCGTGTGGCTTCTTAGAATCACAGAATCATAGACTAGTGCAGGGTGTTAGAATCCATTTGGATGAATCTCCAGTTTAACCTGGGGTCGTTCAGACTCAGCACTATGAGCATCTCGACCAGATATCTCCGTGTCGTGTAGGGTCTGTTCTATGTACTGGGGGACAGTCCGCAACATCACTTTCCTCTACTTGCTAGATGCCAGAGGAGGGGTCAGGGCAGCCATGAAAATAAAAAATGTCCCCAAGAGTACAAAAATCCATTGAGAAACACTAGTCTAATTTAAAGAAAATCCCTCCCAGTTTGATCCCTCCCAGATGATGATAGGCTCATGTGGACCCCAAGGGCCATGTTTGTTAACTCCGGTTTGGCCCACCTGTTTTGAGTCCCCAGAAAGTGGAATCTGAGATAAATCCTTGAGGCCAGGTAGTTTATTTGGGATGTGATTGTGAGAAGTACAAATGAGAGTGGAAAAATGTGAGACATCGACAGGACAAAGCCGATGTAGTTTGCATTAATGAGGCAACTGGAGCACAGTTACAAGGGGGATTCTCTGATGGACAGTATAGAACCTACCTATAGAACCTACCTTAGAATTAGGAAGCGGAGGTATGTGTTCCCGTCTCCCAGCCCTCATTGGTTGACGTTACTCTGGGTAGAGTTTAATGCCCAGCACTCCCAGGCTGCCCTGCAGGTGGCTGGGTTAGCTCCTCGGAGGCCGGACAAAGGCCTCAGGCAGAGAAGCAGAGTAGAGGCTATTGAGGACAGACAGCTGTCCGTTTTCAGAGGAACTGTCTGTGGGCCGAGGGATATAGGACTTTCATTAACAGCATATGTACAACATTTCATTTTATGTTTCAATTACTAAAATAATGTGGTTTTTTTTGTTGTTTTTGAACTCATACTTGCTTTCTTATCAGGAGGACTCAAAATCTTAGGTTGTCATCTATAGCAGAATTCGGCATACTTGGCTTGCGGGCCAGATTTGGTCTACTGCCTATTTTTGTATGGCCAATGAATTAAGAATTTTTTCATGATTTTAAGTTGTTGAAACAAATCAAAAGAAGAAGAATATTTGTGACATGTGCAAATTATATGAAATTCAAATTTGAGGGTTCATAAGCCCAGTTTTATCGAACATACCCATGCACATGAATTTCTGTGTCATCTAAGACCGTTTTCCTTTACGGTGGTAAAGTTGAGTGGTTGCAACAGAGTACGAGGCCCAAAATGTTTACCTTCTAACTGGTGCATTACAGAAAAAAATTGACCTACCCTTGGCCCCACATATAGCCAACCCTTGATCTAAAGCAACAATGAACAAATCTATTTCCTAGGAATAGCAGCCTGGAAGCATTTCAAAACATTTATCGTGTTTCCCTTTCTTTCTTCCTTTTTTCTTTTCTAAGATAAACTTTCCAAATTCCTTTACATGTTTATCACAACGCATTAGTCAAAGACCCTTCATTCCCTTGGTCATTTTTCTCTAGACGCACTCCATTTTATCAATACTTAAAATGTGGCTTTTAAAATGGCACATATTTTAGAATATGTGGTGTGAATCGTCAGAAGAACAGTGATGGTCTTCCTTGTGTTGGATATTCTGTTTCCTAAACGCAGCTTGACCCCCATTAGGTTTCTGGAAACTCATTATAAGTTGGTATTCAATATAGGTGCATGATTTCTTGACATTAAGTGTTCCTCCTTTTTAATTATTAGATTTATTTTCTTTGGATAAAGTTTTAGCTGTCATTTTAAGGATCTTATATATTGCCTTTAAGTATTTATTAAAATTTAATATTCATTGTTATAAATGAAAATCTCTGTGTTTGAGTCATCCTGATTTTGTATCTAATTCTTTCTTTTTCTTTTTTCCAATATTTTTATTCACTTATTTTTAGGGAGAGAAAGAGAGCATGAGTGCATGAGCAGGAGGAGGGGCAGAGAGAGAGGGAGACAGGGCAGGGAGCCTGACTTGGGGCTCCTTCTCATGATGAACCTGAGATCAAGACCTGAGCCAAAATCAAGAGTTGGACTCTTAACTGGCTGAGCCACCCAAGTGCCCTGATCTAATTCTTTCATAGAAAATAGTCTTAATCTGGAATCACTAGAGGTCAAATTTAAATTTCTGTACCATTATATTATAGAGTGGGGCCCTTTGGCAGATTGAACAGTTGATCCTCGTGTGTCAGTCTTTTGTAGTATCGTGCATTCACATTCCTGTTATGGCCTCATGGTGGGTGTGCAGTAATGTACTTCTCTGCTTTTTGAGTTAGAACGTGGCCACGTGATTTACTTTGACAAACGGGAGAGTAGAGGAGGCCAAACGAGCTTGCACAGCTGGGTTTGCCCTCTGGGAGATTCTGATAACTACCATGAAACCAACCAACCAACCAACCCATCTCTGCTCCAGGAAGGCACTGACCTACTTCCAGAACCAGAGCCTAATCAAGCGAAGTTTCTTTACTTTAAGGGACAGAGCAACATTTGCCCAGTATTATTTCGAAAATCAGTGGTTCTTATGTGACTATCATTCTTTCCATTTTTGAATTGTTTATTGCAGTTTTCCTGTCTCTCAATTGCTATGGAACTCATTTAAATTTTTTTTTTAATTTCTTAGATCTATAGATCAGGAGTGGCCACATTTGGACCTGATGTAGTTAGGACGTTAGCTTGATGCTTTGCTTGCCTGAGTATTTGAGTATCTTGGGACGGGGGTGAATATATTTTGCTCTTAATAGGGATATGAATAGTTATAACCAAGAAGATGAATTGTGGCAGGTTAGTTTATTTGTCTCACTTTTTTTTTTTTTTTTTTTTAACTTCCCCATAGTGATATTATCATGGCCTAACAAAGTAGTGGGCAAACTATGGCCTATGGGCCAAGTCCAGCTGCAGCTTGTTTTTGCAAGGTCCTCAGCTAATAATGGCTTTCATATTTTTAAAGATTTTTTTAAAAAAGAAGAAAAATTTGGAAAAGAGATGTATGTGGCCTGCAAAATCTGAAATATTTTTATCTGGCCCCCTACAGAAAAAGTTTACCAATCTCTGGCCTAATGTAGGATAAAGTACATTCCCCACCCTGGACTTTAGGCTATATGCCTTTTGACTTGCCTTGGCCAATGGTGTTATTAGCATGTATGACATGAGCAAAGGTTAGAAAACTGTTCAGGAGTTTGGATTTGACCCCTGGGACTGCCCCGCCCCCTGCCTGCCCGCCCCAATTTTTAAAACTTTAGATTTTGAAACAGAACACATGTGCAGAAAAATGTACAAAACAAAAATGTATAGCTCGATGGTTCATTACAAAGCAGACAGCTGATCATCCAGTTCAAGAAAGGAATATTGTTACAACTTTAAAAGACTCTTGTGCCTCTTTTCTACCCCCAAAGATGTTACTGAATCCAACATCCACTGACTTGCCAAAATCACATTTTTTTAAAAAAGATTTATTTATTTATTTATTCATGAGAGGCCCAGAGAGAGAGGTAGAGACTCAGGCAGAGGGAGAAGCAGGCTCCCCATGGGGAGTAGTCTGATGTGGGACTCGATCCCGAAACTCCAGGATCATGAAAAGGCAGAGGCTCAACCATCGAGCCACACGGGTCCTTGCCAAAATCAATATTAATCAGTATTTTCCCCTTCAAGGGACCTTCAAATTCTTTGATTCAATGTAGTGCCTCCAGACTCATACCATTTTTGTCTTTGTTTTCTGTATATTTTAAACTTGAGACATTATTATGTTTTACATTTAAGATTCATTTGAATTTATCCACAGATTTATAATTTTTACTGATTTTTGTTTCTATGTCTCTGAGCTTCTTTCTAGTTTCATTTTTCTTGTGATATTAAACATACCTATTAGCGTAAGTCTGCTGCTGATGAGTTCTTAGACTGTATCTGAAAATGTTTTTGTTTTTCCTAAATTTCTGATGAGCATTTTTCAGAGTCTTAGGTTAGCAATAATTTATTCATTGTTTTTGGCTTCCTCTGTTTCTGTTATGAGGGCAGCTGTAGGTTTTTTTTTTTTTAACAAAATAGTTTGTATTGATACAAAATAATTGTATTGAGATAAAATCGACCATCAGTAAACTGTACACGTCTAAAATGTACAGTTTGGCTAGTTTTGATGCACTTATACCTCCATGAAATTATGATCACAAAGATAATGGACATAATGGTCACCCCCCACCCCCAGTTTCTAATACCTCCTTATGCTCTTTCCTCCTATTCCTCTCTCTGCTCTCCTCTGCATCTAGGCAAAAGGGATCTTTTTCTTTCTTATAGATTAATTTGCATTTTAAAAAATTTTATGTCAGTGGAATCATACAGTATGTCCTCTTTTATTTTTTTTGGTCTGGTTTCTTTCACTTATGATTATTTTCAAGTTCATGAATATTTTAGTAATATTAAAACTTTATTGCTCTCTATTCCACCTGTGTATGAATATAGCACAGTACATTTATCCATTCACCTATTGTTGACATTTGGATTGTTCCCAATTTTTTATCCTTATAAATAATGCTTCTAGGAACATGTGTGTATGAGTCTTTATGTGAACAGTCATTTTCTTTTCTCTTGGATAAATTCCTAGGAGTGGAATGGCTAGATCTTATGGTAGATATATATTTAACTCTTTTAAAAAATATTTTATTTAAATTCAATTTGCCAACAGATAGGATAACACCCAATGCACATCCCGTCAAGTGTCCCCCTTAGTGCCCATCACCCAGTTACCCCATCCCCCTACCCGCCTCCCATTCTGCAACCCCTTTGTTTGTTTCCCAGAGTTAGGAGTCTCTCATGGTTTGTCTCCCTCTCTGATTTTTCCCACTCATCTTCCCTCCTTTCCCTTATAATCCCTTTCACTATCTTATATTCCCCGTATGAGTGAAACCATATAATGTTTGTCTTTTTCTGATTGACTTACTTCACTCAGCATAATACCCTCCAGTTCCATCCACGTTGAAGCAAATGGTGGGTATTTGTCATTTCTAATGGCTGAGGAATATTCCATTGTATCCATAGACCACAGCTTCTTTATCCATCATCTGTCGATGGACACCGAGGCTCCTTCCACAGTTTGACTACTGCGGACATTGCTGCTATAAACATCGGGGTGCAGGTGTCCTGGCGTTTCACTGCATCTGTATCTTTGGGTAAATCCCCAGCAGTGCCATTGCTTGGTCGTAGGGCAAGTCTTTTTTTAACTCTTTGAGGAACCTCCACCCAGTTTTCCAGAGTGGCTGCACCAGTTCACATTCCCACCAACAGTGCAGAGGGTCCCCCTTTCTCCACATCCTCTCCAACATTTGTGGTTTCCTGCCTTGTTAATGTTCCCCATTCTCACTGGTGTGAGGTGGGATCTCATTGTGGTTTTGATTTGTGTTTCCTTGATGGCCAGTGATGCGGAGCATGTTCTCATGTGCATGTTGGCCATGTCCATGTCTTCCTCTGTGAGATTTCTCTTCATGTCTTCTGCCCATTTCATGATTGGATTGTTTGTTTCTTTGCTGTTGAGTTTAATAAGTTCTTTTTAGATCTTGGAAACTAGCCCTTTATCTGATACGTCATTTGCAAATATCTTCTCCCATTCTGTAGGTTGTCTTTTAAAGTTTTGTTGATTGTTTCCTTTGCTGTGCAGAAGCTTTTTATTTTGATTAGATCCCAATAATTCATTTTTGCTTTTGTTTCCTTTCCCTTCATAGATGTATCTTGCAAGGAGTTGCTGTGACCAAGTTCAAAAAGGGTGTTGCCTGTGTTCTCCTCTAGGATTTTGATGGATTCTTGTCTCACATTTAGATCTTTCATCCATTGAGTGTATCTATATTTAACTCTTTAAGAAACTGCCAAACTGTTTTCCGAAGTAGTTGTAACTTTATACCTTTCCATCATCAGAGCGTGAGCGTTTCCTCCATATTCTTCCCAACATTTGGTATTGTCAGTCTTTTTAATTTTAGGCATTCCCATAGGATATAGTGGTATCTTAACCAGTTTTAATTTTCCCTAATGACAAATGATGTTGAATATCTTTTTATGGTTTTATTTGTTATACATATATTTCCTTTAGTGAAATGTCCATTCAAATCAAGTCCACTGTACCAATTTGTTCTTTCATGAATTGTGCTTTTCTTGTTATTGTTAAGGACACTTTGTCAAGCTCACAGTTAAAATGATTTTCCTATGTTTTCTTTTATATGTTTTATTGTTTTGGGTTTCATTTAAGTCTGTGATGAATTTGAGATAATTTTGTAAATAGTGCAAGATAAGGGTCAAGGTTTATTTTTTCATATGGTATCCAATATGTCCAGCATCATTTGTTAATTTTTTTTCTGAATTGCTTTATATCTTTGTTGAAAATCATGTGCAGTTGGTCATGTGCATGAGGCTCTATTTGTGTACTGTTCCACTGATCTGCCTATTTTTGTGCAAAACCCACCCTGTCATGATTACTGTAGTTTTAAATAAGTCTTGAAATTTTGTAGTGTAGATGTACTTTTTGTTTTGTTCAGTAGTTTTGGTCATTCTAGGTGCTTTATTTTTTCATATGAATTTTAGGATCAGTTTGAAAATTTCACAAAAATGTTTATAAAAATGGCTATTGTGATTTTATTTGCAAATACATTGAATTTATAGATTAGTGTGGGGAGATTTGAAATCTTAAAAAAAATCTCAGTTTTTTGCTGTTGGTATATTGGGATATTTATTCATTTCTTTTGGTCTTTAATTTCTTTCAGCATTTTTTTTTGTTGTTGTTGTTTCCAGTATACTTGTGGTCTTGCACATCTCTTGTCAGATTTGCTTACTCCTATTTCTTATTTTTTATGTGATTGTAATTGGGATTATCTTTTATGTCACTTTTTATTGTTTCTGGTATATAGATGCTCAGTTGATTTGTGCACATTGACACTGTGTTCTGGAACTTTGCTACACTATTTATTCTATTATTGTAGGTGGTGTTTCATTTCCTTAAGTGGAGGAGCCTAATAGGCTCTGCCCAGGTTCTCCATCCTTGCTCTGCAACCTGAGAACGCACTCAAGGCCACCATGTGGCTCAGCATGTTTGAATTCTATTTAGCAGGCATTGTTGTCCTTCATTTCCTGATGTCCGGTGTCTTAAAAACCATTGTTTCACATATTTGTTCATTTTTGGTTGTTTCAAGCAGATGGGTAAATCTAGTCCCTGTTATTCCATCTTGTCTGGAAGAGGAAAGTTCTGGGAGTTATTCATCTCAACCGTGAGGTGCTCTAGATAGCCACAGCTCTTCCTGCTTAGACGCCAACAAGAGATACATGGAGTAAGACCACCTCAACCCATTTGCTAATATGCTGCCTGTAGTGGAGCCACCTCTGCTGAGTAATCCTGTGAACATGTAAAATAGAATGGTTAATAAATATTATTTCCTTAGCTCACCCACAGAGATTCAGGTTTGATTGGTCAGATGGTGTTTGATGATTGGTATTAAAAACAAGCAAACATAAGAATAAACAAAGAAGTGAAGGGATAAAAATTACCCAGGCAATTTTAACGTGTTCTAGGTTCTGTGATGAAACGCTATTCAAAGAGAATAAAGCAGATGTGGTTCTTATAAAGTTCTAGGTACAATAGAGACTATAGGCTATATGCTAGCATTTCTTAGGGAAAGGTGTTATGAAGAAGCAATACAGTGTGCTGTTGAAGCACCTAGGAAAGGCTGCTTACCCAGGCCTGAGAATCCTGTATGAGGTGCTCCAGATGAATGTGAATGAGTCCAGCTCTTTATCTTTGTGAAAGCTTCATTGGTTTGAAGTGAGGACGAACTTTTATTTTTAAAGGGTCCTCCTGTTTATTTTTCTAGTTGTTTTACAGATAAAATTAGAATTCCACACTTGGGAACAGATTGCTTCAGTTCTCCCCGCCCCCCCCCCTCCGCTCCAAAGAAAAAAAAGCACTTTTTTGGTATGACTTTTGGTTATGTAAAGTAGAGCCAAAATTTGTTCCAGAATGGAAAGTTTCAAGACAACGAAGAGGTAAACCACTTTCTGTGAACATGTAAGGTTTTCTTTTTTGAAAGCGAGTTTTTGAAGTGAATTTATCCTCATCAGATTATTCTAACCATTGGAATTTGGGTAAAACACTGGACATAAGTTGAAAACTTATGCTTTCAAGCCTTCCTTGGTGGCTGAGTAGATTGGTGTTACTGCAGGGTGGTCTGTTGTAGAAAGCTAAGCCTTTGGATGCTAGGGGCCTTGATGGTCAGATTCAGTTTTACGTATTCTTATATAATTTGCTATTCCTCTGAGTATACTCAACAATTTGTTAATATTTTCTTTTAAACACCATAGCCACCTCTTGTCTGCACTTTGTTGAACTGAGGGAGTTTTCTCTTCCCAGGTATGGTTGGCACAATTCTAAGATGTCTCTCAATATCCTGCTCTGTGGTGTTCATGCCTATTTAATCTTGGGTGTGGGTGAGACCTGTGGATATTATGATATATAACTCCTGTGACTGTTATTTTGTAAGGCAAAGGGATTTTGCAGGCGTAATGAACATTGCTAATCAGTTGACTTTGAGTTAATCAAAAGGAGGGGTCTGTGGGCAAGCCTGACCTGTTCCAGTGAGGCCTGAAAAGTGACAGGAGCCGCAGACAGTCTCCAGGTGGTCTTGATGACATAAGTTGCCATATTGTGACTGGATGGGGCCATGTGTCAAGGACCTGAGGGCAGCCTCCAGGAGCTGAGAGTTGTCTCTGGCCAACAGCTAGCAAGAAAATAAGTATTTCAAACATATGGCTAAGAACCAGTGAGCTGGCAAGAGGATCTCGATCCTCAAATGAGATGGCAGCCCCAGCTGACACCTTAATCATGGCCTGGGGCAACGCTGAGCAGAGGAATGGGCCGGTTTTCTGTATCTGGAATCCTAATCCACAGAAACTGTGAGATAATAAATGGTGTTGTTTTAAGCTGTCAAGTTTGTGGTTCTTTGTTAAGCAGCAATAGAGAACGAATACACCAGTAGAGAGCCAAATGATTTGGAACAGCGGCCTCCAGAAGCAGATATGAAGCAACAAAGGGAGAAGAATGATGATCTGGGGAGAAGACAGGCTGAGGGGAGAAGGAAGACAACTAGAGCAGGTTTATGGGATGTTTCTTTGGAGACTCATACAAATACTTAGGGAGGAAACCCAAGTAGATTTTGTATTTCCTGCAATTACAGGAGATGGAGAATCTGACTCATTTGTTTGCTGAAGAGGTTTTCATATATGAATTTTGGGGGACTTGGTGATTTCTATTTCAGATTTTACATGGCTGGCCCTGATGCTAAAAGCTGGGAGTTCATTGGTGAGCAGTACAGATGATTTCTCTGCCCTCATAGACTTACAATGTAGTAGGGAACACAGTCCATTAACTGAGCATCACAGTAGACCATAAGTGCTGTGGTGGAGAAAGGGCAGGTTGCTATAGGAGCATGTAGCAATGGCACAGAATCTGCATTTAGAGATCCAAGAACCCTTCCTACAAGAAGTGAAATATCACTTTTTTTAAATAATAAATTTATTTTTTATTGGTGTTCAATTTGCCAACATACAGAATAACACCCAGTGCTCATCCCGTCAAGTGTCCCCCTCAGAGCCTGTCACCCATTCACCCCCACCCCCCGCTCTCCTCCCCTTCCACCACCCCTAGTTCGTTTCCCAGAGTTAGGAGTCTTTATGTTCTGTCTCCCTTTCTGATATTTCCTACCCATTTCTTCTCCCTTCCCCTCTATTCCATTTCACTATTATTTATATTCCCCAAATGCATGAGACCATATAATGTTTGTCCTTCTCTGATTGACTCATTTCACTCAGCATCATACCCTCCAGTTCCATCCACGTTGAAGCAAATGGTGGGTATTTGTCATGTGAAATATCACTTGATCCTTACAGAGAAGCTGGAGATGGCTTGGTGAACTGGGGATGGTGGCACTGTCTCCTCGCCAGAAGGAAGGAATATCACGTGTAAATGTCGAGAAGTGAGCCATAGCATCAGCATTGCTTTTGAGGAACAGAAAGTGGTTCAGTATGGTGGGAGCTGAGAGCTGGGGGATGATGGAGTAGCTGGAGGTCAGCTGGGCTCAGATCACAGAGAGTTGGTGATAAGCCTTATCAAGTGATTTAACCTTCCACTGACAGCCAAGGGAGCCACTAAAATTTTTATTTTATTTTATTTTATTTTATTTTATTTTATTATTTTATTTATTTTTATTTTTTTTACTAAAAAATTTAAATGGAGATTTAAAAAAATCTTGATTAAAAAATTTTATTTGTAGTTAAAAAAAATCATTTTGATCGTAGTACACAGAATGATTAGAAGTGTCCGTGACTGGAGGCAGAAGGACTAAAAATGTGAAGCTTCCAAAGTCCTTTCAGGGTAAAGCTAAGATAAAACAAAATAGAATGTGTTCTCATGCTAGTGATGCAGTTACGGATTTTTATTTTAAGGTAACTTCTAGAGTGGACACCTTTCTGTCTTAGCTGGTTCAGGTGTTTCGTCCCCCGTCCCCCAAACCAGATCAAGTGGTAGCCGAAGTCCTCCCCAGTAGCATTAAGTACACGTTCTCTTCCTGGTATAAACAGGTCATTCTATGTGTGTCAATAGGTTGGGTTATGATTTCTTCAGGAGTCTCATCCTGGCTTGTCTTGTCTTGATATGGAGCCAGAAATCCTGTTGCAGTTTATTCTAAAATGCACGGAATTTTTTTTTTTTTTTTTTTTTTTAAATGCACCGCTTCTATTTAGGGCTAGCTCCTTGGGAGAAGAGAGGAGGGGAGCAAAGGGCCACTCTGCTGTTACTTTGTGAACAAGGAGCAGCGTCTGTCCTCTTCCCCACTCACGACAGGCACTGGTGTAGATGAACCCTCCTCCTCAAACCTTGGAACTCTTCAATCATTTTTATTCTTCAGAGTGGTCTAAACGGAAAGCAGATACTGTCCGTTTCCAGTCAGTTGTAATACGGATAGAGAGTCAGGATTTGTTTGGAAAAATACAAATAAAATTTCATTTATCGAGTTACTATAACAAACATCACTTTATAAGATACGCAGTTCAACTTCAAGGAAGAAAGTTGGATTAGAACTGGAATGCCAAATATCTGAATTAAAAAAAAAAAAGTCTTGATCTATTAAGAAGAATTGATTGGCGTGATCCCTGAGGAAGATTGATGCTCTTCAGGAAAGATGGTTGTGATAAATGAGTGACAACTTCCTAGGCTAGATCCTTTCTAAAGCAGCCTTCTAGATCTGGATTCTATGCTATTTACCCGACTCAGAAGAGATTCATGCTACTGCGACAAAGTTGAGGGTTGCACGAATTTTAGTATTCAAGACAAAAATGCCAACTTTCTTCAAATTCACAGGGCTTACATATGTGCAACTGGAGAATAATTTCCTACTGCAGCAGGAACGTCTTGGTCAAGAGATATTTGCTGGAGTCACTTCCAGCAAGGTGTTTGATGAGTCATAAGAGGTCAGGATTAGGTCTAGAGGAATTGCCTTATACATATGCTGAGCACAGCATGGCAGGTCTCTCTTTATCACTTGACTTTGTTAACATTATTTATGAACTCCGTAGTAAACCAAATATGTGTTTTTTCTTTACCAGAGAGTCTTACAAAGGGGAAGACAGAAAAGAACTATTTTGTAGCCAAGAAACATTTTATGGACCAACATGTAGGCTAGGATTGGCCCATATTCCCTTCTGATTCAGGGTCATTAGCCACAGTCTTTCCTCTGCTCGGGATGCCCTTGAACTTAATTGGATTTCTCCCTGTCTCCCTCCTTTCTTTACTTCCTCCTTCCCTACTCTCTCCTTTTTCCCCTTTAAATTGTTTGAAAAGGGACGCCTGGGTGGCTCAGCAGTTGAGCGTCTACCTTCGGTTCAGGGCGTGACCCCAGGGTCCTGGGATCGGATCCTGCATGGGGTTCCCCGCACAGAGCCTGCTTCTCCCTCTGCCTGTGTCTCTGCCTCTCTCTGTGTCTCTCATGAGTTAATAAGTAAAATATTTTTAAAAAATTGTTCAAAAGTGCTCTTTTCTTAGGGCAGCCTTCCCTCACTTTGAAGACTTGATCAGGTCCTTCTGCTCAGGTTCTGGTAATTCTATTTACTGTTCTTTCATAACACGTACTGCTGTTGTAATTATGTTCTTCTGTGACTGTTTGTTTAGGGTCTGTCTTCCCCTACTAAACTGCAAACCCCGCAAGATTGAATTTATGTTTGTCTTGCTTATGCTTGGGGCTTGGGCACATCCGTGGTGCTCTGGAACAATGAAGGGACTCAGTAAATACTTGTGGAAGGAGTGAAATTGACAAATTATTTTATTATTTTATTTTATTTTATTTTATTTTATTTTATTTTATTTTATTTATTCTTTTAAAAAGATTTTATTTATTTATTCATGAGAGACAGAGACCCAGGCAGAGGGAGAAGCAGGCTCCATGCCAGGAGCCCAATGTGGGACTCGATCCCAGGTCTCCAGGATCAGGCCCTGGGCCGAAGGCGGCGCTAAACCACTGAGCCACATGGGCTGTCTGATAAATAATTGTAATATGATGGGATCAGGGCAAACAGAGATAGTACCAATGATAGAGAAGTCTTCACCAGGGATTAAAAATCTGAGCTGTCCTGAGGGATGAGAAGGGGTTCACTAGGGGGGAGAAGTAGAGGCACATCCCCTAAAGTGGAGCTGGGCACCGACAGAGACGGGGAGTGTGACAGAGAAGAGGGGAAGTAACTGTATGAGGCCCCCAGGGGCTTGGGGGGACAGGGCTGGGATGGCCCGGGAGTCAGTTAATGAAGGCTCTGTGATTCCGCTGTGAGAAGTCTCAGCATTATCTTCCAGAAGGTGATGGGGAATGATTGAAGGATTTTAAGCACAGCCAATTTGATCACATTTTTACTTTAAAAAATTCATGGAGGGAATGAGGCTGGAGTCCGGGGCTGCGGTTAGAAAAATACTGCAGGCTTCCCGGCTAGAGATGAAAATAGCATTAACTAAAGATATGAAGTGGAACTAGAGAAAAGGAGATAAAATTGGGAAATATTTCACAGGATCTACAGGATGTAGTGGCTGATGGGATGGGGACGGGGAGGTGTGTGTGGATGCCCGGGCCTGGGCGCAGCCCGGGGGGCGGGGGTGGGTGGGTGGTGGTAGGTGTTGGCGAAGGTCCGGCAGGGGACGGGGAGGGCGCTGCATTGGGAGCCTTGTACATTCTGTAAATGTTCATCACGCCCTTTTCTGTATTTTAATGTGGCTTTGAGGCATACAAGAAAAGTTATAAAATGTAGACGAGGAAGGTTTCTAGTTGGGAAGAGAGCACTAAAACTAAATTTTACTTAGGCCTTTGACCAGGGCTTTTCCTTGATATTTGATCAGAGATTTAACCATGTTTTTCTCTGATTATAAATTCTCTGAGGAGAATGAATAAATCATGGAAAACAGTTGAGATGTCACGATATACGCCAAGTTGTGTACAAGGCCGAGGCCGCGGTAGGATGGATGGGAATGAGGTGCTTTTGACTTTGGTGCCTGTATTAGATAGAACAGCGTGTTGTTCTAAATGTCTAAAATGTGGTGGATGGTTTATTATATATATATGTATTTTTGGTTTATTATATTTTAAACATCATATGAGGCTTAAAATCATGGTAAAAGACTATATGGACGATTGAGCCTCGTAGTACCTCTGTCCTCAGAAGACCTACCACCTAAATACCATGTTGCCAATTTGAAATAACAGGTACAACAAATTGACTCAATTTGTCGATTGGAGGGTCCGCAGAGAGCCTAGTCCGAGAGAATGTAAAAGTGAAGCCATTTCCTCCTTGTGCTGCAGGCACAGCATGAACTATCTAATAGCCTTCCTTCATTTCTGATTCAAATCCTTCAAATTGATATAAAAGCATTTAATGGATTTTTTAAAGGAGTATCCCCCCCCCCCACCCGCCTTACAACAAGCTCTCTAACGAGTAACAAAGCCAGCTCACTGTTTATCAGAAAGCAGATTTTCCTAAGACTTGAAAGACCTGAATTATTTCCCCAGCTCTCCAGGGACAAGGAGTATAAAAACCTTCCTCTCTTCTCTGGGCTTTGTTTGCCATTACTGGTGTATAAAATCTGGATGATCGTCCTCCCACTGGTACCCCTCGTGGGAAGGTTGTGCATGCAGATGTTATCATATCTGAAAAATGGCTATAAAAGAAAACTCTCTTTCTGAATATAAAGGAGTCATGCTGCTGCCTTGGTCCTAAGTGCTCTCATTCCACAGCGTTGGATGCGGTGTGATTCCAGCACATCCCTTCCCTCGCTCCGAAAAACATAAGATTTCGGAGCCAAGATTTCAGCCAAGGGGAACTTGGTTCTGGGGTGGCTTCTGAGGGCGGGTGGCCCGGCAGCCCCTGGGAAGAGGTGAGGGCGCGCCGGGGGTGGAGGCAGCCCCCCAGCCTCAGTGCAAAGGCTGCGCTGGGGCCTGTCCCCGTGTCCGGTAGGGAGACGGCCACCGCCGGGGTCGATGCCGAGTGACTGTCCGGAGGGCTCCAGCCACGTACAGTGGCGCTCGGCCTTGGGCTGAGCCATCTGTGTCAAGCATTCCTGTCTTGAATTACTATCCAAGGAATATCAAACCTTCTGGACAATGACAAATTGAAGTAGACCTTCTTAGGATTAACTGATGCTGGCCTGTCGGGCAGCTCTAAGCCCTGTTGCAAAGGCCGCCAATAATCAGTCCCTCTAATGGTAAGTGAAAGCCTTTAATTGGATCCTGAGATGTGATTGGGATGAAATGTCAAGGGGAAAGTGAGAAATTCAAGGGTATTGGTCTGCACAGTCTTATTTTAAAAGAGACGTATGCTGGCAAGATTTGTGGTTTAGCATTCTGGATTTGGCATTAAGGAGGAGTTTCAGGGCCTAACCCTTTTAGCCATGGTCCCCAAACGGTATCGAATTTGATTACTCCCTTTCCTGGGCTGGATTAAGAGAAAAACTTTAACAAATAAAAACTTGCTCTGAAAAAAACAAAAAAACAAAAAAAACAAAAACTTGCTCTGAGAAGCATTAGAGTTGTACTTACCCAAGTCTTATGGAATACGAGTCGTCCCATAAAACTGAGAAAGAAAAATGTCTGTGTCATGAATTGCTATGCCAGTTTTACAACCCTACAAATATCATATATGTCCATGAAGGTCTTCTTCTTCTTTTTTTTCTTTTTAAGATTTTTATTTATTTATTCATGAGAGATACAGAGAGAGTGAGAGCAAGGCAGAGACACAGGCAGAGGGAGAAGCAGGCTCCATGCAGGGAGCCCGATACGGGACTTGATCCAGGGACCTCAGGATCACACCCTGGGCCCAAGGCAGACACCCAACCGCCGAGCCACCCAGACGTCCCTATGAAGGTATTTAAGCCACTTCAAGTCAGTTGTTTCTAACTGGTGGCACAGTCATAGACCTTGCATTATGGGAAGCTGTTGCAATGTGAAAATAGAGCTTTTCTTTCTTTCTTTCTTTCTTTCTTCTTTCTTTCTTTCTTTCTTTCTTTCTTTCTTTATCTTAATATTCTTTCTAAATCTTATATAGAAAACACTGAAAGGTTTCATTCTTATGCCTGCAATAATGCTTAAGCTAGTTGTGATAAGACAGAAAGCCTTTCCATTTGTACTTGATATTATAGACCCACCCGTATTATGTGACATTTGGGTGTTGAGCAGTGATTCTTGGGTGCTGCAGGGGCGAGAACAAAACATCTAGGGAAATGTTCAACAGTGGTGTCAGAGTTTAAGTAGCCAAAAGGCAAGTTATTCATTTTGCTTTGTAGAAATTCATGCTTGAGGAAACCACTGAGTAGATAAAGAGCTCATGACCACCGTTGAGTGGGCACCGGAGGTACAGGCCGATGACACCAGCCGGTACCCACCCTGCCCAGGGGAAATCCCTATCGTAGATTGGTTGAAAAAGTGGGTGGCTCTGGGATGAAAGGAGCAGGATTTCTGCTTCAGCTCTGTCTTTCATAGCTGATCCCCTGGGTAAGTCTTGTTTTCCCATCTGTCAAATAAGGCTAGTCTTACCTTTCTTACGAGGTCATTCTAAACCTCGATTAGGGTGGCTTTTTGTGGATTAAGACAGGCTTAGTATAGACCAGACCTACAGTATTCGCTAAATAAATGAGACTTCTCTCCTCCTTCATTTCCCCTTCCAGCTTTACTGTGGGAAGTTCAGTGTAGCATAGTTGAAGGTGGTATCCGGCTCCCTCCTCCCGTCCCCACGTGTGGCTGTTGGTCATGAGCTCTGTCACAGTTATCGTTGAGCCCAGATTTAGCGACTGTTGAGTAGGGCTCTCAGGTTCACCATTTCCCCCCCCAGTTTTTCTGTAGCTTATTCTATTATAGACCCAATCTGTATTATGTGTGTGATTATAATAGTGGGCTCCCCTTCCCCCCAATATTGGACCCAAAGTTCCAGAGGACTTTGTTTTAGGTTTGACAGACTTCCTAGACCCAATGGCCAATTAAGTGGCAGATGAACAGTTGGAGCATGATAACACAGGTCTTTCTCTAAACTGGCTCCTTAGGCTGATACTTAGAGTGGTTTATTCACATTAATAGGTTGTATTCATTGGTCTAGAATAGTTCCAACCATAGCATTAATCCACAGCTCAGTCAGTGTCCATTTCTACACAGGGGTAAGGTTGGAACAACTGTATGTGCTGTAGCATACATAGTCTCAGCTCTTTGGTTGATTAAATTTTAGAGCAAAATTATTTCAGAATGACTTTTTTTTTGGTAAATCAATCTAAATGTGAGGTGCTTTGTTGTATTATTTTAATGTAGTTAGATACATTAAAGTGGTTATAGATCAAAGTTAGTCTAAGTAGAATCGGAAGGAGTATTTTTTATAAACAAAGCTGAATGCAAATTCTGATATTTTTAATTGGCCATTATGGCTGCGCATGAATTTGGGAAAGCTTCTGGAGAGTTGAATTTACTTGCTAAATTAACTTTCGGAGGTCAGTATATAAGATCGATGTTCTTAACGTCCCGTAAAAAGAATTTTATGTCAGTAAGTGATGTTTCAGTCTTTTTCCTTCAACTTTAGCTACCCTTGTGCAAGTTGGAAGCTAGCAATTCTAAAATAGCACATTTTAGCATATACTAGCAATTATTATCTTTGCTTTGGCAATAAATACCTTCCTAAATGTCTGTATCTTATTAATTGAAAACTCAACAAATGTTATTCTAGGAGGGAGAATTTCCAGGATGCTATCGTGGGTCACAGCACGAGATTTTATATTATCACACGGTACCACATAAAGACTTTCTCCTGCAAAGGAAGGAGCAATAATTACTTCATTAGTTACATAAGAGAGTCATAGGTCTTCAGCATAAATTGAGTCTGATTCATCAAGGATATTATTAAGCTGTCAAAATCTGTCAATATGGAGTGTGACAACAACATGTAAAATTCCATTAAAGGGTCATTAGCAAGGACTTAAAGCTCATGCTTAGCATTTTCTGAGTTCCTAATGGAACTTTTCTCAAAACAGGATTTAAGTCAGATGTCTCATAAACTTTCATGCTGGTAAAAGTTGGCTGTTGGAAGAAAGTAGTAGTCTTTTCTGAATGTTTTAGTTCCTATGTCAGCCCAAATGAAACAGCAAGCAGTTAGGTACAACCATAGTAATTTTCAAGCCTTGACATTTATACCCATTATTTTTTTTAAATCTGGTAAGCTCTGAAGATGGGCTTCAGTTGATGACATATTAGTTTGTATGTAGAGGCTTAAACACTCCTCTGCCACTGACTGAGTCATTATTGAATTTTTGCCATCTTTTTGATAGTGGGTTTTTTTTTTTCCTGTAGAAGAAAAGGACGTACAGTTTGTGATGAGAATTTATTTTTTCTTTCATTACACTGTCAATTGCTAGGATGGGTGGTATTTGCAAATGACAGTGTCCAACATGAGAGTTAGTGCAGTATTTTTTTCTTTCTATAGAAATATCTGACAACCACGGAAAAAAGAAGTGAGTCATTACCATTTTTTCTTATTGCCATAAATATAACTCAAAATGCCAAACTGATCGAGTCTCAGCATTGTAGGTGATGGCAGATATGATCCAAATAACTTATTTCTTCATTTAAATGGCAGACAGGCAGAGATTAGAGCTATTCTATCATTTTAATGAACACTAAGAAAAAATTATCTGTGATGCATAGAGTAAAAAGTTGAATTCTTTGAAAACAATAAAAATTGGAGCTGTCAAAAAAACTTTATAAAATCTTGAGTAACTAAACAAAATTTCTTTTGCTTGTTCCTAGTATTTTTAAACAGATAATTAAGATATAGCTTGGAAAAAACATAAACACCTGGTGAAAATACATTTTGAAAATTTGCGATCGGATGATCTATGTAGTATATGCCTAGGTATAATTTATTTGATAAGATCCTGGAACTTGAGGCCATATTCACCTGATGGAAGGAGAAAGTGGGAGGATACATACAATCGCCAAATAAAGATTAGTTATAAGTGTGAGTGCTGAGCCAAATAAAGGAGTGGAGGTTGCATGATAACCTTGAAAATCAGAGTGAGAAGAGCCAGAAGGGAGGAGACTAGAATACAAGAGTAGTAATAGGAGGAGATTTAAAGCAGCTAATAAGATGTAATATACTGACATGGAAATTTTAGGTGTTCTTGAATTGTCGATTATAAGGTTCTTTTTGGACATAAAAACATTCAGCATTTCTAACCTGAATGATGTCTAATAAGAAATTAATTTATTGCACAGGACTGTACTGGTGCCATGATCACTGATGTTTAATTAGAAACTGATTGCTGATTACATCAGTTCCATACATTGGAGGTGCTCACACCTTTCAAAACTTATTTTCACTTTGAGAGAAATAATCATTCGCTGGCAGACTGAAAAGAAACTGGTGTAATAAAATCTCGCTCCGCTCTCAGAAGAAATGAGAGATCTTTAGCATTGAATGTTTTTCATTACGGGCTAAAATTCCCCGTATAAAATTTGAAAGGAAGTTTATCCAAACTTTTTTTTTTAATCCAAACTTTTTCATATGATATTGATTGTTAAGAAGAGGATTTGTCTTGGCTGATCACATGGTTAGTGGAACAATACTAAAAATATGGAACAACTGGTGTAATATCTGTCAGAGTGATGCCCACGGTAGACAACCACTATGGTCACACTGGTGCTTCCAGGCTGAAAATCAGCTTCTTATGGCTGACCCAGTCTGTGTTGGAGTGTGGTGTAGACCGAGCATAGGATCCAACCTGGGGGAGGTGGATGTCACTGAACATCATACCTGTATTGAGGCTGCGTACTATCTTTTTTTTTTAATAAATTTATTTTTTTTTGGTGTTCAATTTGTCAACATACAGAATAACACCCAGTGCTCATCCTGTCAAGTGCCCCCCTCAGTGCCCGTCACCCATTCACCCCCACCCCCCACCCTCCTCCCATTCCACCACCCCTAGTTCATTTCCCAGAGTTAGGAGTCTTTCATGTTCTATAAAGAACTTATTAAACTCAACAGCAAAGAAACAAACAATCCAATCATGAAATGGGCAAAAGACATGAAGAGAAATCTCACAGAGGAAGACATAGACATGGCCAACATGCACATGAGAACATGCTCCG
Organism: Canis lupus dingo; assembly: GCF_003254725.2. Lineage (NCBI taxonomy): Eukaryota > Metazoa > Chordata > Mammalia > Carnivora > Canidae > Canis > Canis lupus. The sequence continues at coordinate 26,593,759 of NC_064278.1, forward strand.
CATCACTGGCCATCAGGGAAATACAAATCAAAACCACAATGAGATACCACCTCACACCAGTGAGAATGGGGCAAATTAACAAGGCAGGAAACAACAAATGTTGGAGAGGATGTGGAGAAAGGGGAACCCTCCTGCACTGTTGGTGGGAATGTGAACTGGTGCAGCCACTCTGGAAAACTGTGTGGAGGCTCCTCAAAGAGTTAAAAATAGACCTGCCCTACGACCCAGCAATTGCACTGCTGGGGATTTACCCCAAAGATACAGATGCGGTGAAACGCCGGGACACCTGCACCCCGATGTTTCTAGCAGCAATGTCCACAATAGCCAGACTGTGGAAGGAGCCTCGGTGTCCATCGAAAGATGATGGATAAGGAAGCTGTGGTCTATGTATACAATGGAATATTCCTCAGCCATTAGAAACGGCAAATACCCACCATTTGCTTCGACGTGGATGGACCTGGAGGGTATTATGCTGAGTGAAGGAAGTCAATCGGAGAAGGACAAACATTATATGGTCTCATTCATTTGGGGAATATAAAAAATAGTGAAAGGGAATAAAGGGGAAAGGAGAAAAAATAAGTGGGAACATGAGAGGCAGAGGCTGTACTATCTTGACTTGCTTACCAGCCACTGAAAACTGTTTGAAGTTGTGTTGATTTTTGGTTAATATCGTTACTAATCTTTGTGCAATGAATAGGGTGTTTGCAAAACATCCGTACCATTTTGTCAATTAAATTATTTTGTCAATTGAATTATTTTTGCCAAAATTTTAAACATGTAACAAGTCAAATAAAAAATGAGAATCTACCATTAATTTGTATCTTCCTACTAGTACCTTCCTAATGACCTTGAGATGTCACTCTTATTTTTTATCAGTAAGGAGAGGGATATTTATAAATACAGTCGAATTGAAATAATATTTCAAAGTAAAAAGTTCTTTTAATGTGAAATAATGTTTTGAGGAGTAAGAATAGAAAGAAGTTTCTCATGGATAGAAGAAGGAAAAGATGAAAAAAAATAATAAACAACATCCATGTAACTAACAGACATGAAAGATCATTATGATTATGGAGAAAAGTTTGAATTCCCCTAAGTCAGAGTTTTAGGAAAATGATTTCTGCGAAGCTGCTGGGATTTATTTTTTTGAACCAATGATTTCATTTGCCAAATCCTCTATCTGTTTTGAAGGCCATTAAGGTCTCTCAGGGATTTTCTTACAGGTTATTACAATGACTCTTTGGAGGAGCTTATCTCCTTTTAATCTCTTTGAACTGACTTCTCAAACTTTTTTTTTTTTTAAGATTTTATTTATTTATTCTTGAGAGACACACAGAGAGAGAGAGAGAGAGGCAGACACAGGCAGAGGGAGAAGCAGGCTCCATGCGGGGAGCCCAACGCGGGATTCGATCCAGGGTCTCCAGGACCGCGCCCTGGGCCAAAGGCAGGCGCTAAACCAATGCGCCACCCAGGGATCCCTACTTCTCAAACTTTTAAAACTCATTACCCACTTGTGTTCGTGACCCACTGCCCAGGTGTGGCTGCGTTTCCAGCAAGAGAGTGATCAAGAGGTCCCACAAAGGCAGTTTCCCCACAGCGGATGGCTCAGGGAGCATGTGTGGCTTACCTGGGTGCCTTTTATTATAAATAGAGGGATGAGAAATTTCATGTGTGTAGCAAATCACAGTCTATAAAACTCTTTCAAATGAACTATTTCAAAGGTCACCTTGTGAAGGTTTTATTTTTTTTCTTTCGGTTAACCCCAATAATTTACAAATACTTTTTTTTTTTAAAGAAAGGCAGAGACACAGGAGAGGGAGAAGCAGGCTCCCTGTGGGGAGCCTGATGTGGGACTCGATCCCAGGACCCCGGGGTCATGCCCTGAGCCAAAGACAGACGCTCAACCACTGAGCCACCCAGGTGCTCCTATGTATACCATTTTTATGGAATTTCTTCTATTTTACTATATTCGTAGGTATCTACACCTCCTCTGTGCTATAGTAAAAGGGTGCCCACCTCGTATTCATTTTTGTACTCCACTCTCGTTTGGTGCTTGGTACGGTAGGTACATTAATGACTTCTGTTTTGTTTTGTTTTTTGAACAAAGAACATAAACTTTCAAATAGGTAGGGCCATTTTTCACAGGCCTCTTTGCCCAGTTAGACATTAATGAAACTTAACGTTTCTGAGTCTTACTATGTGTGATGATTGTTAGTTGGCTAATCAAAATATAACTGTGTCATGCTCCAGGACAATTGTTTCCGATTTTTAATTGCATGGTTTCCTTATTTGTGCTCATTTCTAAGGTTTTGAACTGTCTTCTTCACTCTGTTTTTTTTTTCTTTTAAAATTTTCACTGTGTTTTTTTCTGATCTTGTTTCTTCCCAAATATACAGAAATGTGTGATGGCTATCTTTTAGTTTTATTGAAAATTTTAATTAGCTAAAATGAGATTCATATGCAAAGTACATAACCATGAAAAGTACAAAAACATAAAACCGTTTCCTGCCAAATGGTAGGAAAATAGCATCATATTGAGTTATTGAGAAAGATGAGATATTTTTATAAGATTCTCGTGTTTGTCAGCTATATTTAACAAGGTCAGTAAAGGGCACTGACAATTTGGTAAAAGGCCAGAAAAAAAGGTTTTAACATTGTGTTTAAGTTCAAAAGTTGAATAAATTTATGATAACATGAAGCACTGCCATGGGGTATTTAGTTAAATGCACAATGAAAGATCGGTGTCAGGAAAAATGAGAGCTATGCCTTGCGTTGAACAGGGTAAGGGGAGTGGTGGGGCCATTGATACTTTGGGTAGAACTGCCATGTTAGACCTGGTGTGTCTCAATGCCCGAATTGAGTATAAACCTTTATTTTTAAGCAGAGGAGCAGCAAAAGGACACCAAAAAACTGGGGTTTTGTCACCTGGCTGGTCTCACAATAGGGAGAGTGTTGGTGCCACCGGGGAAGTGTTGTGTCAGCCTCAAGGCCGCATCTCTGGCTACTGATATGTAGATGGCGAAGGACTAAACCTGTGACTGCAGAGTACCCTGCTTTCCCCGTCTTCGTGGAGAGTCTTCCAGAAGGGATGGGGCTCGCTCTTCACGCGGAGAAGATGTCCCCATTGGCCGTTGGCATGTGTCGTGAGCTAAGTTAGGTTCCCTGAGCGTAACTGAAAATCTCAGGAGCTAAGCCCCTCATTACTGTGTCTGAGACTGTTTATTTTGTGGTGTGGATACAGTAAAGCAGGAAGAATAAGGCCTTGCTCAGACAGGATTTGTGCTCTGATGCTTTTTCAGAGGAGGCTACGCATTATCCTGCGGAAGGCCCTGGCGCCCGCGTGGTGACGGCTCTGCAAGCGGAGCCTCTCTGACGGCCGGAGGAGACCAACTAAGCCTAAAGGTCGAGGTGCTTGTTACCATAACACGAAGCCCCGAGATGTGCCCGGGTATGTATGCCTTCCCGGAATGGATCACCCCCAAGTCCAGAAGCTGAAATGAACCAGGGGAGCGGCGCTGGGGTCACTGGCCGTGCTGGGCAGCCTTCCCCTCCGCTGCTGCCCTTGTCTCTCCTCCTGAGGTAACTCCTGAGGTCTTGCTCTGTCGCCAGTGCCTGGCGCTCCTGGCAGCAGGACAAGATAAGCAGCGACCCCACCCCGACCCCCGCAGGGTTGGCCAGCTGAGGTCTCGGGCCCCCATAGAGGTTGGCCAGCTGAGGTCTCGGGCCCCCATAGAGGTTGGCCAGCTGAGGTCTCGGGGCCCCACAGGTGTTGGCCAGCTGAGGTCTCGGGGCCCCCCGTAGGGGTTGGCCAGCTGAGGTCTCGGGCCCCCATAGGGGTTGGCCCGCTGAGGTCTCCAGGCCCCTGGCAGGGTTGGCCAGCTGAGGTCTCGGCTCCCCGCAGGTGTTGGCCAGCTGAGGTCTTGGGCCCCCATAGGGGTTGGCCAGCTGAGATCTCGGCTCCCCGCAGGTGTTGGCCAGCTGAGGTCTTGGGCCCCCATAGGGGTTGGCCAGCTGAGGTCTTGGCTCCCCGCAGGTGTTGGCCAGCTGAGGTCTTGGGCCCCCATAGGGTTGGCCAGCTGAGGTCTTGGCTCCCTGCAGGTGTTGGTCAGCTGAGGTCTTGGAGCACTGCCCCCCCGCCCCAGCCTGTTTCCTACTACCTACAAGCTAAGGATGGTTTCGCACTTTGAAAGGATCCTAAAAAAGCAAACAGACAAAACTGAATATTTGATAGAGACCGTGGGGGTCCTGTGGGGCCCGAAACGCCCACTGTCTGCCTTCCGCCACAGGACGCTCCCCCTCTCGACCTCCGTGCTCCCCGGGCCTCCCCAGCTGCCTCCACATGTCCGCCACTCGCTGCAAGGCTGAGCTCTTTCCCGTCTCCTCCCACCCTCCCCAGTGCCTCTGGGTCTTTTCACCTGCTCTTCCCTCTTTCTGGAATGTTCTCTACTCCACCTGGCATCTTTTGTCATCTCTTCTGCCTGTTGTGCAATTTATCTATTTTATCTTCATTTCTCTGCAAATGGCAATGCACACAATACCGGTATCTAATGGGTATTGCCTACTGATTAATCTTATTAAATAAATAACGTGTAGCCAAAGAGGAAATTACAGATACCACCTGGAAAACCAGTGAATAATCAGTGGTTCCTGTCGTTATGGTCGCGCTGCTGTTGCTAACAGCTCTCTTCTCACCCTGCCTAGGTTATTTACCATCAGAACAAATGATGCAATGTTAATTTTTTGATCTTTCTTTTCTCATTTGTGTTTTATGGATAACGTTTTTTCAGGGCACAGAAAAAAATCAAGCTCGGGATTTTAAAGATTAGTCACCCAGTGCTTTAAGGAATGGTGAGGAAGGAAGATAGCATTTTAAGAGAGAAAAAGCAACTTGTAACAGCAAGTGATTTTGCAGGGAAGATAAATGCATCAGATCGTGTGTTTGTTATGGAAAAGAATTAAGATCATTAGCCACAATCAGCCATTTGAAAGCCTCGGGTCTTACTAGGGCTTCATTGAGGAACCTGTCATGATCACCCTTGTAGTGTACAGAATGATAAGGGAATTTAATGCATTTAGATACAAATACGAAAAATAAAAAGTTTGTTTTCAAATCTAAAGGAAGAAACTGAAAATGGATTTGTTTGGCAGCCTCCCAGCTATGGGAATTAGAGATTGTAACGAAACTGAGATAATTGGTATATGTGTGAGGTTACAGTAAAGATGTGATAATTTAGTACAGATCCTAAAAACGTGACATAATATTCTATTGTGAAATCTTGACAAGAGGGGAAAAAGGGAGTAGGAATGAAGCAAACCTAGTTCTGTAAGGTAAACAATACGAAACTTATTTTTTTAAAAAATATTTTATTTATTTGAGAGAGAGAGAGAGAGAAACAAGAGTGGAGGGAGGGGCAGAGGGAGAGGGAGAAGCAGACTCCCCACTGAGCAGGGAGCCCAACTTGGGGCTCGATCCCAGGCCTCTGGGATCATGACCTGAGCCAAAGGCAGATGCTTGACTGAGCCACCGAGGCACTGCAACAATACAAAAATTCTTAAATGATGGTTTAGAAATAATAAAATAAAAAAGATAACTTATTTTTTCTCATCCTTAATTTTTATGTTTGAAGCATTCTTGTAATTTTAAGCTGTTCCAAAGTGGCTCTTGTTCATTGCTTGCTTTCCCATGACCTTTAACGAATCTGTGATTAAAACTCCACCTCCGTATCTTCCCATTTTAGAGCTACCCAGCAGAGCTGTTCTTTAGCCAATATAATGCCTTCATCTCTTATTCTGACTTGACCTGAATTTCTTTTGTGATACTTTTATGCTAGAAAAACCTGTTTCAGTCTTTGGCATCAAACTCACTCCTTCTGTGGGCAAGTAAAATAGTGACAAAGTGTCAGATTCCATTCACTTTAATTTCCTTACAAATATCTTCAAATCCAGCTCTCTCTTTTATCTATTCATCATTCTCCAGGTGGGAAGTAATTGCTACTGTCATTTTTATTAAGATTCACTTTTCATTGTCATTTATAGAACATTCAAATGAGTGTGTCACCATTCTTTTGAGATGTGAGGTCAACAAGTTATTATGTGGCTGACACTGTCTATTTTATTTTATTTACATGATCTGGGAAGCTTTTGGTTTCCTTTGGAGAATGAGGAAAAAAAAAACATTAAGAAGGCTTTGTAAAACTAATTTTACTCAATATTTTGGTTCATACATTCCCCAAATTGATATTATCTAATTCAATAAGAAAACCTGTCTACCTTTCTATTTTAAGTCCAATGGACCATTATTGGGTACTAATCTTACTTATTTTTGGTCTAAGTAATTTCAAGTGTTTTGAAACTTTGGACTTTGCATTTATTTATTTATTTTATTTTTATTTTTATTTTTTTTTGGACTTTGCATTTAAATGTGATTCTAAAGTTCCTAATGGAACTCGGAGAAGAAAATTTCAAACATTATCAATCAAATCTCCCTACCTACCTATCTACCTTTTGATGACTATTATTATTCACAATATCAGGATTAGACTGGACAGGCTGCTCTTTCTTTCACACTTAACCTTTCAGGGGTATGTAGATCACAGTTGGTGAGCTTGTCAGCACCCAGGCCCATGGCTGTGGTATGGTGTAGACCAGGAATCCTTCCCTCTCTAGTTACTCTCTTTCAGCCAGCTGACTTAGAGCAGTCACCAGGACCCAGGGTCAGCCAGTCTAGGTAATAACCTTTGGATCACACTGACAGGGAGAGGTGAGTTTGGAACATCAGATTATCTCCTAGTAATTTTCATTAGAAAACATGGGTAATGCTTGCAATTAAAAATGGAAGACAGTGGAATATTACTCAGCCAGAAAAAGGGATGAAATCTTGCCATTTGCAATAACCTGGATGGACCTAGAGGGTGTTAGGCTGAGGGAAATGAGTCAGACAGAGAAAGACAAATACTGTATGATTTCATTTATGTGTGGAATCTAAAAACCAAAGCAAAGGAATAAGCAAAAAAGCAGAAACAGCTCCTAAATACAGAGAACAAACTGATGGTTGCCAGGGGAGTAGAGATAGAGGGATGGGCAAAATGGGGGAAGGGGAGTGGGAGATACAGGCTTCCAGTTATGGGATGAATAAGTCACAGGGATAAAGGATAAGTGTAAAGAATATCAGTGGTGGGGATCCCTGGGTGGCGCAGCGGTTTGGCGCCTGCCTTTGGCGCAGGGCGCAATCCTGGAGACCTGGGATCGAATCCCACATCGGGCTCCCGGTGCATGGAGCCTGCTTCTCCCTCTGCCTGTGTCTCTGCCTCTCTCTCTCTCTGTGACTATCATAAATAAATAAAAAAATAAAAATAAAAAAAAAACAAAATAAAAACTGGCAAAGTAAATAATAGGTGGTCCCAACTTAAAAAAAAAAAAAAAAGAATATCAGTGGTGTTGTAATAACGTGTGGTGGCAGCTACACTTGTAGTGAACGTAGCACATAGATTTGTGGAGTCACTCTGTTGTACACCTGAAACTAAAGTAACGTTGGGCGTCAACTCTACTTCAATTGAAAAAATGGAGGATGAGATGAAAGGGATGCAAAGAGGGAAACCACATGGTAGGGGTGGGGCCATGAGGATTTATGGAGGACTGAAATTATAATCTAACGCATTTTCCCAGAGATGGAATACGAGACCACGTGACCTTCGGGCATGGCTGAAAGGTCAATCTCTGAGTTGCCTCCATGTCTGACTCTAGTTCAATTCGGGTTTCAGTTTATACGGCTTTATAATCCTACCTTCCTGGACATTTCTCCCTACTGAGGTAACTTGAGTTCCTTACAGTCAAAAAAATTGACCAGAAACAAATGAAATTCTTGTAATTTAGACCTCCCTCCCTGGGCAGGGTATCACTTACGCTCCATCTTACACTACGGTGTAATGCAGTTGTCATGCGGTCAGTGTGCGCTGTGCACAAGCATCGGACAGGCTGCCATTATCCATTCAGGGAATGTCACGCTCCTACTGCTTTCCCTTGTACAGCTGGGAATTGTAGAACTGTCAAAATTTAAACATGGCCCAGCTCTCCTTAAATATGCTTATGTGAGGAACATACGGTATCTTTGCTCTGAATAAGTGATCTAAGTATTTCTGGATTGAATTGAATTGTATATGTATCTCATACTTAGTTTTTCCTGTGTGAGGAAAACACTACCAGCTGAGTTTGCTTTTGGGGTAGTTGAGGGGAAGGGCCCTACTCTGTCCCCATCTTGACCTTCCTCTTTACTTTTGTACCTTGCTTGCTTGAAAGGCATAAGCCCATGTAGCTTAAGACCCTTGGAATTGTTTGCAGAAACGTGTTGTCTTCTCCTAAGCTACTCTCTAGGACACTGACTTGCTGGCTTCTCCCTCCCTCCTGTCTCCTGACATTCCCTGGCCCTTCCTCAGGCTGATGCTGTGACATTATTATGGAATAAAGGTAAATGCATTTGGTGTTTGTCTCTGTTCCTGGCACAGGGCTCCTAAAGCCCTTGTCGTTTCCTAAGTAGCTTTTTGTGCTGATGAGATGACTGGTGGTTTCAATTTCCTAGATAGCTTCAGAATGGAAGCTGGTCACCAAAATGACCAAGGTCACGTTTAGAGGGTTTGATCTTTCAGTGTCATTCCCTGATCCCTGGGAAGGGGAGAGGGGTTGGTGATTGAATTAATCACCAATGATCAGTGATCTAATCAACCATGCCTAAGTGATGGAACCTCCTTAAGGACCCTAAACAAGGGCAGCCCAGGTGGCTCAGTGGTTTAGCGCTGCCTTCAGCCCAGGGCATGATCCTGGAGACCTGGGATCGAGTCCCAGGTCGGGCTCCCTGCATAGAGTCTGCCTCTCTCTCTCTCTCTCTCTCTGTGTCTCTCATGAATAAATAAATAAAATCTTAAAAAAAAAGGACCCTAAACAACAGGGTTCAGAGAGAGTCCAGGTTGATAAACACATCCACATGCCAGGTGGCCCATCCCAACTTCATGGGGACAGAAGTTTCTGTGCTCTGTACCTCTCTGGACCTTGCTCAATGTACTTTTTCATCTGGCTGTTTATTTTTATCCTTTATAGTATCTTTCCTAATAAACTGGTAAGTGTAAGTAAATGTTTCTCTGATTTTTGTGAGGCATTCTAGCAATTTATTATAACCAAGGGCGTGATTATGGGAACCCCCAATTTGGTAGCCACGTTGGACCAAAGTGTGGCACCCAGCGGACCCATTACTGGCAGCTCGCGTCTGAAGTGAGGGCAGCCTTGAGGAACTGAGCCCTTAAACCTGTAGAGTGGGACACTTACTCCAGGTAGTGTTAGTGTTAAATTATAGCACACCTGCTTGTTCAGAGAGTTGGAAAACTGGTTGATCCCCATCCCCAATTTGATCAGAAGTATTGTGAATGGAGGAACAATTCTTCTTTAATAGTAAATACTTATAATATACCAGTGATTCTGGGCACATGGCAGATAGTACTGAACACGAAGAGTAAATGAGGTAGCAATTATATAACGAGTAATTTTATTAAATATAGGAGTTTCTTTCTTTTCTAAATTTAGGAGTAGCCTGTTTTCTAGGTGCATTTATTCCATGGAGAGAGACACCTTGTAAGTGTGAATGGGGTTATAAATAATGGCCTTAAGTAAACATTGTACTCTATCTCATTTAATCCTCTTAAGAATTCGATAGGTAAGTATTTTATGGATGAAGAAATTGAGGTTTAGACTCATTAGTGGACATTGCCCGAGGTCTGCTAAGAGACAAATCTGAACCCATATCTGATTTATTTCAAAACCTGTGATCTTCCCAACTTGCCATAAGGATAATTGGAATACAAATGAATGATCCTAGTATGAGTTTGAAGTCCCTTTAAAGCGTCCATTTAGTTTTTTATCTTTTTTTTTGTAAAATTGATAAAAAAATTTAAAAAACTCATCTTCAGCAGCATTTCATTTCTTTTAAAAAATTTAAAAAACCCTTCTGAACGTGAAGGCATTGGTCATGAGTAACAGTGGGTTTTTGTGGGTATAATTCATTGTTCTTTATCAGGTGGTAGAAAGGAATTTTCTATCGCCTTGGCTCAGAGTAATTGCATATCTATCTATTTATGTGAGCGATTAATCAGAGACCTAAGTAATCAAAGCAACAGTCAGAATTCCCATGTTGGGCTTCCAGGTTACATTCAACCGTTCTCAGCACTTCAAATGATTTCTTACCCACGCTGTGTAAAACCACATGAATCATATGACCAAGTACTGGCTATACTAGGGGATGATTTACCCATCCCAAAGAATGCATTTCAGATGACTTTGCAGGAAATATAAAGAAAAATGATTACAGTAAAGATATTTTTAAACTGAAAAGCATTCAATAGTTTTTATATTCCTAGAATGACACTACTGGGCTTTACATTTGTAGTCTAACCGTTATATTTAACAGAAGCAACAGGTGTAATATTCAAGTAATTTAATAAAAAGGAACACTTCGGTGAAACATCTTTGTTTAAAAATATGCATTTTTACACAGCTCAGAATCTACCTAATGGCCATTTTCCTTAGTTGTCTGTGACTGGGTAGGAAAGAAAGGACAGACCTTTGGCTTCCACTAACCAAGACTGAAAAAACAGAACTGCCTCTGGCCAAAATGTTGAATGGCAGGTTTATGTTGAACGAGAAACTATTTCTATAAGATTTAGAATGAATTAGAACATTAACCGGAAATGAACATTTCTATTATTATTGAGCTGCCTAAAGCATCTCTCAGAACCAGATTGAGACTCAAGGAAGTTGAGCTTCAGGAGCTGGGTGCCAGGCTGGAAAGGCTTCCATAAGTCTTCTTCTTATCGGTATATGGTGTTGGGTCTCCACAGTGTTTTATAAATTAAAAGTCAGAGGGAGGATTTCACATAAGAATGAGGAATTTTGCTTTGTCTTAAAAATAAAAATCGAAGATGTGGCAAGCAGGGCCCTTCTGTTGAGGTGTGTGCTTTCCAGTTTTCCTTCCGCATAGAGTGTGTGCAGATTCTCCTCCACAGCTGACTGAACTGCTTTCACACTACTTGTCTAGTCCCGTAGGCTTTGGGGTTTCAACCCATGTTCTAAGGCCTGCTTCCTGGTCATTCCCTGCACACATGGCCATCCATGACATTTGTCTTTTGAGACACTTTCTCAGTGTTCCAGAGATGATGATTATTACATTGGCAATTTGGTGCTATTATTAAGATCTCAGAGACTTTTTAAAGTCATAGGGAATGAACAAGGGGTAGTGGAAAGGGAGGTGGGGGGTTGGGGTGACTGGGTGATGGGCACTGAGGAGGGCACTTGGTGGGTTGAGCACTGGGTGATATGCTATATGTTGGCAAATTGAACTCCAATAAAAAAATAATTAAAAAAATAAAAAAATAAAAACATAACCTACTAAATAAATAAATACATAAATGTTAAGATCTGTCTCGTTTCAAAAAAAAAAGGTCATAGGGACCTTCAAAGGAAAAAGTCATTGGCATGATGAAAACAGAAAATAGAGACATTAAAGTCATGAAATTTGGTAGCATTACTTGTTGTGAAGTATTTATGCGTTAAGAAAGGTTTAGAACAGACGAGGAGAATCCAAGAGGACGTCGGTTACACAAAGCGATGGGCGGCTGGAAGGTTGGGGGTGCAACAGGAAATTCTGTGCTTTAGCTTTGTCTTCCTTGTCTTGCCACATGCTCCTCCTGCCAGTGAATAAGGCCAAAGAGAAACAGGATTCCTGCTAATGGGATGCTGCAGTAAAGGTACACCCTACTGTCACTCAGTACGTCAGGACTGGATAGGGAAGAGCGTAGGGTGATCAGATTTAACAAATAACAATACAGGATGCCTAGTTAAATTTAAATTTCAGATAAGCAACAAATACTTTTGTGGTGTAAATATGTTCCGTACAATATTTAGGTTATGTACTACATTCTAAATATATGTGTCCCCCAAATTCCTGTGTTGAAACCCTGGAGTCCAATGTGCAGTCCTAGGAGGTGGGGCCGTCGGGAGATGATTGGATCTCGAAGGCAGAGGCCTCATGCAGGGCGTTCATGCCTCTACAGAAGAGCCTCCAGGGAGCGAATCACCCTGTGAGATAGATGCGATTATTATGTCCGTGTGGAATAAGCAAGGGGCCTGGGCACCAAAAAGAAAAAGAAGGTGCCGGAAGGCGGAAAGGGCAGAGCCTGGGTTTGCATTTCAGTACCTGCTTACCAAGCGGAGTATTAGGTAAATCATAATCATTTATTGCATGCTAACTCCTTTATAAACATGTCACGCAATTTTTGCAGTGATCTCATGAAGTCGACATTATTACCAAAGATTAAAGAAAAAAGAAATCTGTGTGTTCTTCTAGGGGTAGAGATTGTTAGGAGCACTTTTAGCAATACAGGCGCCTTACAAATCACTGCAGTGGTGAGAAGCTCAGAATATATTACTTTTCAAACACCCGAAATTACGCCAAGTTTTATGCTTTTAGAGAAAAGAGGACAGAGAGAAGTGGAAAAAGGAGAAAGAAACCAGAGCCAGTTCATTTATATGGTAAATGATTCGCAATCTGCATCAGGTGCAAATTTATATTCTATCAATATTTCCAACGGCGGTCGTGTCTTACGATCCCGTATTTTACAGAAGCTTAAAGTCTATACAACACAGGTGTTTGTGTAAATACACACACACACACACACACATGCTTCTACATATGTATGAAGTTTTATGTATTTTGTTAAGTATTACGTATGCGTATATTCTGATACAAAGAGAGCTCCGTACAAATCGGAGAGTGCTCTTACCTAGTTGGCCTTGATGCCAAGACACTTGGGGACGGTGAACACCCACGAGGAAGAAAAGAATGGGGAGGTGAGATGGCCCACCCATAGTTGAGTTGAGCCGCCAGTGAGCTCGAAAACCCAAAATGGTCTTGGGCTCTAGATAAACAAAAATTTCGTGAGGACCTTAGAGCCTACTTTTACCAGAGCTCACTTACTCTTGAGGTGCCTGCGTGGCTCAGTGGTTAGGTCAGGTCTCAGCTCAGCGGGGAGCCTGCTTCTCCCCCCCACCCCGCTCATGCTCACTCTCTCTCTCTCTCTGAAATAAATGTTAAAAAGTCTTTTAAAAAAGCCTACTGAAAAAAAAAAAAAAGCCTACTGATTTCTCAAGGACAGAATCACATGTCTGAACAGCTACATATATATGTGTATATGTGTCAAAGAGCAGGTTTTCATTATTTTTGTTTGCCCTTTGCTTTAGGATCTCAACAATTATGGGTGTCCCCTCCTTCTCTGGGCCAGACTCTGGTGTTTTAGCAAAAGGAAGTAGACATGAGGACAGTAACAGACAGAAATGGTCAGAAATTTTCATGTGACCTTTTATTCCCTGTTCTTAATGTAGTTCTCAAAGCATTCAGCTCCCTGCTGGAAAGTGAATGATTTCAAGTGTCTGGGGATCTTGTGTCATGCTCGTGCTCAATGCTAATAATGTTTGCAGTGGAAAATCAGGGGGCGATGCAAGAATTTACTGCTGGACTATTGTGGAAAATGTTTGGATCATCCTTCTCCAGCAACTTACAACGTTTGTAATGTCCCTAAGGAGAGGGTGTGACTGAGAAAGAAGTTTTATTGAGACTCTCTAGGTTTCAATCCTACTGTTCTCTGGCTCAGGTCAAACAAGAAGAAAAGGTAATACCTTAAAAGAAGAGAGGAGCATTTTGCTCAAGTAGATTGTGGCAACTGATATGTTAGAGGGTAAAGTATGTCTAACCCTGGGTGTGGGATTTACGTGTTCATTCCCCCTGAAGAAAATATTGTAGAAATCTTACAGGAAAGAATGCAATGGTTTGGGGCCCCTGGGTGGCTCGGTCGGTTAAGTGTTCGACTCCTGGTTTTGGCTCAGGTCATGACCATGACCCTGGGATCGAGCCCCACGTTGGGCTCCACGCTCAGTGGAAATATGCTCTAGATTCTCTTTCCCTCTCCCTCTCTTCCTCCTCCCTGCTGTCCTCTCTCTCTATCTCTCAGAAAATAAATCTTTATTAAAAAAAAAAAAAAGAAAGAATGCAGTGTTCTTAGGCGATCCATCCTAGGAAAAGAAGTTTACTAATATTTTCTTTTCTCTTAATCAGGAAAGAAAAGTCATCATGTGGCATGGCCATAGACGGTTCCGCTCCGTAGGGTACGTCTCCCCTCTCCCCACAATTCCTCATTGTATTTTATTATTTCTATTTTATTATTGAGAAGCATAGGCTTACAGAGGTCAAGTGAAATTGCTCAGGATCGTATATCTAGTTAATGATAGGACTCCTCAGATTTGTTAAACTCCAAGGCCATGGACTTTTCCCATATATCCTCCCCTGGGACGCACTGCTCAGCCTTCCCAGCTTCAGTTCCTTTACCGAGACTGCAGTGTTGTTACCTGCCTTGGTGGGCTGTGATGAGGATTAGAGAGAACTGATGTAAAATTTTAAGTGCAGTGACTGGGCTATACTTATGCTCGCTAAGTCAGAGTTTTTACTCTAGTGAGGCAGGTAATAGGTAACAGGTAAGTGGTCGGAACACATGGTCAAGAAAGTCTAGTGGGAGAAACTAAGCAGGTCCAGGGAGGTAGGTAATAGGTGTCATGGAATTCTGAAGACTCACAGTCGGAGAAATTGGCTCAGGGAAGGGATAGACTGAGAACGAACCGGGAACTGGGGAATGGCTTTTTGCAGAAAATGAAGGCAGGAGTCTAGAAAGGAGATAACTAAACTCAGTCCATCCAGAACGAATTTGACCTTGAATGAGTTTTCTTGGAAACGGTGGAGCACAGCGCTATAATCCCAGCGGTACTGTTCCAGTGTTTGCTTGCTAAATAATTGAAATGCTTAAATTTAAAAGAACATATTTGCTAATAAAAGAATCCAGTCATTTTATTAAGCCACAAGCATGAGAACAACAGAAGTCACTGTTGGTTTTTCTCTTTCTCTCTCTCTCTCTCTCTCTTTTTTTTTAATCATGGTCTAGACTTGGGATTGAAATAATTTTTAATTTGTTATTTCGCACGTAATCAGGTCTAGAATGTTCTTTAGCTTTTTTTTTTTTTAATGCGGTGTAATACAAGTTTGACATTTAAGAAAAATGATGATGTGTGACAGCAGCAAGAGTACCTTTGTATAGGGCTGTATAACCTGCCAAGGAATTTGCATCAGGCCTTTCTGAAGTGCTGTCATTCTCATTCACAATAAAGGCCCTCAAGCCCCTCGCTGTCCTGCAATAAAGGCTGTCACCCAGTCAGCACCAATCTCCTCTGTGTGTGCGTCGGCCGCGATACTGCCGATGCGTGTCAAACTCTTGTTAAATTCCCTGTGGGTCAACTACCTAAATGTTTCTTTTAAATGATTCAATCATAAAGCACAGGCGCTGGAATACCTAGAGGAGTGTGGCAACTGGCGTCTTTATGATGGATGCATTAGGAGCCTGATGAATGGGGGTAGGAGCTGGATTTAACAGAAGCATCTAGAAAAATGGAGCCGTGGAGATTTCCATAAATGTGTTTTGTATATTTATAAGTTATTCCAAAGACATTTGGTCTGACAAGTTACTGACTCTCACCTGTAAAAAACAGGATGGTTTTAGAGTCTTATTGAAGAGATTCAAATTGTGGGGCACCTGGGGGGCTCAGCGGTTGAGCGTCTGCCTTCAGCTCAGGGCGTGACCCTGGGGTCCTGGGTTTGAGTCCCGCATTGGGCTCTGCAGGGAGCCTGCTTCTCCCTCTGCCTGTGACTCTCCCTCTCTCTCTCTCTGTGTCTCTCATGAATAGAGAAATTTTAAAAATCTGAAAGAAGAGATTCAAATCGTTATTCCCTCATTCATTTGTTCAACCATCCATCCATTCATTCATCCAACTGTCCTTGAGCTAAGAGATGTACTAAGCACTGAAGATAAAGAGGCAACTCAGACTTGGCTTCTATCTTCTTGGGTCTCACAAACTATTAGCAAAAGAAATTTCATTGGCTTAGCAAAATCGAGCATTATTCTGTTTTCGAAATTTCTTTTTCTTGATCCTGTAAAACAGCTTCCCCAGCTTTACCCAAAAGGCACAGTAGGTCAAATGCAAAGCGCTTTGGAAGGTATGAAAGACTAGGAAAACAGGGACGATACTTGTTCACTTCGATTCCGTTTCTGGTCTGTCTCACATAGTTTCTTGCTACCCTCAGTTTTCCTGTATTTCTTAGTAGGAGACAGAGATGGAGGCTCTGTCTGTGTAAGGATGAGGGCTGTTGGCTTTAGAATTCTTTTTTTTTTTTTCCCCAGTAGAAATTTTTGCCCCTCATTGTCTTCCTTCTTCACTTTGAATAGAAATCTCCTTTTAGGGATCCCTGGGTGGCGCAGCGGTTTGGCGCCTGCCTTTGGCCCAGGGCGCGATCCTGGAGACCCGGGATCGAATCCCACGTCGGGCTCCCGGTGCATGGAGCCTGCTTCTCCCTCTGCCAGTGTCTCTGCGCCCCTCTCTCTCTCTGTGACTATCATAAATAAATAAAAATTAAAAAAAAAAAAAAGAAATCTCCTTTTATTAGTTCCTAACTGTAGGGTCTTAAGAAGTGCATCTGACGTTAACTCTTGCTTCCCTGGACCCATAGAAAAATTTAGAAAAGACTTAAGACCATGATCAAGTCTTCTCAGGACTTTTTTCTTTTTTAAAGATTTTATGTTTGTTCATGAGACACACAGAGAGAGAGAGAGAGAGAGAGGGGCAGAGACGCAGGCAGAGGGAGAAGCAGGGTCCCCGCAGGGAGCCCGATGTGGGACTCGATCCCAGGACCCCGGGGTCACGCCCTGAGCCAAAGGCAGACTCTCAACCACTGAGCCACCCAGGCGTCCCCTTCTTGGGACATACATGTGTTTTTACTCCAATGCCCTTTCAATAAAGTAAAGTGTATTTTATTTTCTGTATTACAGACTTAGTATCTATTTATCAGAGAAAATTCTAGGGAAAATAGAGAAGAGAAAAACAGAAAATAAAATTTTACCTGATACCTCAACACCTAGATAGAATCACCCACTGTTGATATTTTGTAGACCGTGCTGTCAGGCATCTTTAAGGCATTATATACTTTTCCTTTAAACAAAATTGAGATTTTGGTAGAGAAAATTCCTGTATGGACTTGCGTGGTCATAAAACGTGAATATTTTTAAACCTAATTTAAAGCGTATCCCCAAGTTACTCTTATGAATGAGCATAGCAATTCCTACTTCCATCAGCATTGTGTGTAAGTGGTTGTATTTCTGAATTTGCCAAAATGAGGAATTATTTAAAAAAAAAAACGATGTCAATTTGAAAGATGAGCTCTTTCGGTTTCTACGGATTGTTGGTATAATCAGTTTCTACAGAATTCGTGGTATAATTCTGATTGCCCCTTGGTCCTCTTTTAGCTCAAGATATTCTTTATCTGTGATGTTTTTCTTCCTGCTTGCAGTCCTTTTCCGTATCCAAACTTATTCTGGCTCCTTGAGATCTATCTGCTGTTGCTGTCGTTGGTGGTTGTTGGTTGGCTCTGTATGATGCATGCAGTAGATTTTTCTGTCGCTTGCTCCTTTTTCTATTCAGAAAGAGGTCTGCTCCAAGGGAGGCCACCATCACTAGGATAGATTTCTACTCGTTCCTTTCATTAATCTATGAAAAAGCCAGTATTTAACGCTCACTACCATATGTGCAACTTTGTAGGAAAGTAAAAATGCTTTCCTTACAACCATTCAGGTGATTTGTCGTTGGCTCTGCGAATGGGAAAAGTGAAAGACAATTACTTGGATCAGGAACACGGAGATCATTTTGAGTGTTTTTTGGCAGGATGGGATTTAATTCAGAGACAAGTTTGCACAATTGTTAGGATTAGAGGAGGGAAGGCCAATGGCCACATGGAGCGTGTAGAAACCATGTTTTCTATGCAGAGCGTTTGTATTTGATGATACACTTGGTTGGACTAAGGTCGTTTCCATAGTGACTTTTCATCTCTTTTGTCTCTTTGCATTTTAGGGAATGTTTAGTTCTTTCTATGAGTCACCATTTTCTCTTCAATGTTATAAGCATTTCCGTAAAAAACAAAAACCCACCAAGCACCCTGAGCTCGGCCTACCTGCTGCTACCGCTGTTTTCCGCTGGCAATGGCAATATTATGTTTCTTGAAGTTGTCTCTGTGTACTTTTAGGCCACTCCTCCAGGCCTCCTTGTTTGCTGTCACCCTGATTCAAGTTGCTGAGCCTCAGCTTCTTGATATCTGGCTTGAGTCCACCCTCCTCTAATATACACCCTCGGCTGCTGAGTTTCAGTGAGCCAAGCTTCAGTGCTCGAACTGGCTGTGCTCCAGGCCCCGGCTGCTGATAAATCTGCCTTGGCGTTTGATGTTAAGTATAGCTCTCAGATGATGACTACATTTTTTGAAGCTGTATGCAACGTTTTGATAGGTTGTTATTATAAACCAGCACCTAAGACTAGAAACAGGAACGGGAAGGACTTTTCCATGCAGAGAAGCCCGTTAGCGGTGGTTGTCCTTTTCTGCACTCATTAATGTAGAGTCCCAAGATTTTTAACAGAATGGGATCCTCCAAAAAAAAAAAAAAAAAAAAAAAAAAAAAAAAGGCAGACTAGGGCATAGTCACCCTCAGGGTGACTTCAATTTGAGGGCTTTTGCAAGCAGAATTACCAGTAACCTCAGACAGCCTTTGACCTAGAATGTCCTTGAAAATATGAAAAGCAGTCTGTTAAGTAGCTCTTCCAGAGAAAAGCAGTGCCTGCTAGACACATTATAGGAAATGAGGCCGCCAATTAACTCCAGCAGTTATCGATACCCCTCAGTTTTATTAACTTCAGGTCGGTGTTTCTCAGAGTGCTTTTCAAACCTGGAGCCTTGAGAGACACTCCAAAAAAGATTTTCGTGGTCAAAGCTATTTGAGAAATAGTGTGATTTTTTTTTCCCTCCTATCTTGAGAGTTACAACTGACATTTTAAAACACAGGACAAATCCTATGGTAACAAAATGTGCTCAGTTTTGTTAAATCCACATTCCCCTCCCACTAACCTACCAACTTTTGTTTTCATGTTGACATTTTTTTTTCAGCACCTTGATAAAAGCATGTTGAAAACTAGGGTTCCCTCCACACCCCCATTATCTGCTATGGCCACTTAATTTATTTAGATAACTATCCCTGAGCTTCTTCAACTTGCTGAGCCCTTGGTGCCTGTGGTAAGCTGATACCTGAACTCCTCAAAAATGAATTTTTCTCTTGCTGATTTCAAGATTTTCTCCTGTCTTTGACTTTCAGCATTTTTGCTGTAATGGGTTTGTAGGTCTCTCTCTTGGTGGGTTTTCTGGCGTAGAGTGCGTTTAGCTTCCTGGATGTGCTGTGTATTATGTTATTATTTTTCAATAAATTTGGGAAGTATTCAGCCTTTTTTCCCCCCTTAATATTCTTTTTCTTCTCCTCTTGCTCCACTGTCCTTCTGGTACTTCCATCTGTGAGTATGTTTAATGGTGCCCACATTTGTGTGAGGCTCCATTTGTCTTTATTTTTTTTTCTGTCTGTTCTTCATTTTGCATAATCTGTGAATGGTCCGTCTTCAAGTTCACTAATTATTTCCTCCACCAGTTCAGATCTACTGTTGAGCTCCTGTTGTGAATTTTAACTTTCAGTTATTAGACTTTTTTGATTCCAGAATTTCCATTTGGCTCTTTTTCATAACTTTTATCTCCTTATAGGCATTCTCTACTTAATGCAACATTGCCATGATACCTTCCTTTATTTCCTTAGTCATTCTTTCCTTTAGTTCTCTGAATATATTTATAAGTCTTCTTTGAAATCTTTTAAAGTTTACAGTTGACAACTGGTCACTCTCACTGGCAAGTTCTCTTGCTTGCTTTTTTCCTGGTGTGATACTTTCTATGACTCATAATTTTTTCTTGGAACCTGGATACTTTTAATATATTATAGAAAATTGAGGTATAGCTTCCCATATCCCTTCCCCATACTTGTTATTTGCTTATTTTTTTTTTTTTAGTGATTGCCTGGATTATTTTAATGAGATATATTTTTCTCCCTCTCCCTGCCCCACCCACAGTGTTAAATCTTGGACATGGCACTGCAGGGAGATGCAGCTTTGGGAAGGAAAACAGTCATTCTGGGATGACAGTAGTCCCGGTAGGGCTCTTCTTCACTCGCTAACCACACCCAGCTGTTAAATCTCACTAATTGGTGATTGATGGCTCTTTTCAGCAATGCTCTGAAGCATAAATTCCTACACAAACTAACCCAATCAAACTGTGGCCTCTTCATAGTTCCCTGAGGTCAGTATTTGATATTTCCTGATCCTGGTTCTTTTTCTACTGCAAATTAGCCAGTTTGCAATCTTTGTTGTATCTTCATTAGGTCCACACATATCTTTCCACTGCTTTTCACCCTGCGCTCTTCTTGAGAGTCTTCTTATGAAATTTCTTCATATTCTGTTTCAAGTTAAGTTTGTTCCTTTGGGAAGGAGTTAGGAGCTATTTCTTTCACCTGCTTCTCCCCATTAGCAAAATTTCTGAACTAGGGCTCTGGAGCTGGGGTTAGGGCAACGGCAAGCTTCTCTGTGACATCTCTGTCCCAGGAGCTGAGGCTCAGTGATGGAGGGTCAGCATCACTAGGTCCTCTGGGCTTGCTTTTGCTAGTGTGGAACCATCACCTCCTGAGTTGAGAAAGGGCTATTGGGGTACCACTGTTTTTAGGGTACCATGCCTGATGCAGAACCTCATTCCATGAGTAGGGTTTGGACAAAAAGGGAGCCCTCACTTCTCACTAGTAGTCTGTAACCTGGGGTAAACCTCAGCCACAGGTGGCTAGAAGTAGGCAAAAAAAAAAAAAAAAAAAAAAAAACACTGAAATTCTGCTCCTTCTGGGAAGAAAACCCTCCACTGGGGCCTAGGCAGCATGGAAGCCCTGTATTCTCAGCTGCTGCAGTCTGGAGTAGAGTTGCTGAGCTGAGAGAAGGGAGAGAAGGAACAGTCTTGGTTCAAATACCAAACTCTTGCCTTTCTTACTGAATTTTCATAGATTTTATTAAATTATTGTTTATTTTCTGTTTGCAATTAGTACTGTTTCCTGATCTTCAGATGATTGCTTTTCAAAAATTATTTTCAGCAATTTCACTGGGGAGCAGTTCAACAAAACTCCACCAGTGGTCATTCTCAAAGTTGACTTCTATAGAATAAATTTTAAATGCATAAATTAAAACACATAGAATTACAAAAAAAATCTATTATATTGAAATACAGTCACTGAAAGATTTAAAAATTATGGGTCCAATAATAATAATTATCATAGTTAAAGGTAGAAACGAGCACAAATGAAACATATATTTTGGGATATTTGCAACAACTATAATGTGTTATGAAAATATCTATAATTGCTGTTGGTGGCAAAGTCACAAGGACTTTAATACCACTGTGGTTTGTTGTCTGGCTCACAATTTCAGGAAATGCTAAATTTCAGTTAAAGGTCAGTGAAAAAATAAAAATGGTACTTTTTCCAATCTACACTCACTGATCCCCTGAATTTTATCCACAGTCCCCTTTGGGGATGTGTGCACCCAGGTGAAAATTGCACATAATTCTAGACCGTAACAGAATCCAGAGAAGGCCCTTGGACAACCTATGCGTACTGTGACCTAAAAATTCCTCTGATTCTTCTTTTCAGTGACAAATGAAATGACCCGTAGGAATTTTGAAGTCCTCTGAACACTTGTGTGAACTCTTCCTGGAAAGCCATGGCCTCTATCTGTCACCAGCTTTGTCACTTCTCTGCATCCTCTGACCAGAGTAACCTTGGAAATGATGGCACAGGCATGGTCAGGGAATTTTAATAAAGAAGTACACTGTTGAAACAAGAAAACTATTGGTGATTTGAGAAAAATAGTACTAATTCTGGAATGTGCAAATCTGGGAGCTTTAAGCTGTAAATATCATGCAAATATAAACTCAAAGAGATTTAAGGTTAAGAAAAAGTATTTAAATAATTGCCTACTAAAATTTTCATGTCTGTAGAAAACATCTTTGTGAAAACACAATACTCCTTTTAGAAGCTATAATTCACTTACATAATCCCTTTAAAAAGGAAAAATCATCCAAGTCTTACACGATGGAGAGAAAATTATTCTTTAGTCATTACTCAGTTCAATCTTTTATTTAAATTAATTCAGATTTTGCTTCTACCACTAAATATAACTATCTCTAAGATACAAAGTTGCCTCTAGAATGGCTTCCTCCAGGTTTTATGTAACAGCATGTTGTGTGGGAAGCTTAGTTCATGCTGTTTGTTTATATCACCTTAACCAATGATCTGTTATTTTTAAGAGGCAGTATTAAATATTTGGAAATATAAAACTAGAAATTGTGAATTACATAAATTATACATGTGAAACTTTCCTTTCTTCGCCATAGTCATCAGATATATCATTAAAAAAAGGAAACAGAACTCATGCTATTGTACCATTGCACCTTTAGACATTTAGGTTGAGATAAAGGTTTTTTTTTCTCTTTTTAGAATATCAGCATTGTTCAATATTAGATAGTAGATATCTCTTTCTTTAAAGGTCATTAAAACTCTCCTATCTGAGGTGATCTGAGCTCCTCCTGTTGCCTGAAGGTAATGGGTGGGATCAGATCACTTCTCAGCATCTCCCTGGCCGTCTGATTTTGATTCCATGCTTGTGATGTGCAAATGGAATTTGGTTTGCTGAAGTGCAAGTGATCTGGCTTGACTAAATCACATCAAAGCATTCTCCCTGTTTCGGCATTTTTCTCTCTTACAAAAAAGGAAGTCTATTTTTAGAGAGAGAATAAGGGACAATTATTAGTGTTTGCAGAGTAGTTCACAAAATGAAAAGAAATAAGAAAAGCAATTTCCTGCTTACTGTTAAAACTTTCTGTGGTCCTATTGGCATATTAATTTGCCTTTCCCTCTAGCGTGGAGTTTTAGTCCTTCAGCAACAGCATTAAAGGTTACCAAAAGAGTAATTTTGGTGCTGGGTCTGGAGAAATACATCTGTTCTTTCTGGGACCAGAACTCTAGGGTGATTAGTGCTCCAGGGATGTTTGAAACCATACATCCTGTGGTTTGCCTTTACCTGAGAAATCACCTCCTTCTTCAAACCCTGAAAATCCCTACAGAGTTATGACTAAGTGAGCCCACTGCCTACTGGGAAGGCTGTGGAGAGGATGGCATCACACTGAGAAGGAGGTTTAATTGTGGGAACCAAAGAGATTTCAGAAGACAGACTGCTTGGGTGGAAAAAGAAACATTAAAAGGAAATACAATATAATACAAGTACAATCAAAATATCTCTGGATAAACTGGCGAGTAAAAGAATAATGGCTCAAGTCTCAGAAATGGCCTGAAAATTCAGGGATGGCACGTTCTGATCCTGGCACGGTGATTAGCTCACCGTGTGCGCCTGTGCGGCCAATCACTTCCCATATGAGGTTTAGCCTCTGCAGGTGGATGGGGCCAGAAGGTGCCAGCACACCTAATCGGCATAACATGTTTTGCTTTCCTCTTACGGAGTCCCTCTCATAATTAGGAAATCAGAAGAAACATCATTACCTCCTTATTGTTCACTGCTACTCCCCCTCACCCCCCCCCAACACCGTTCCCACTTGAGATTATAGGAACTGACACTAGAGACATCTTATCTAAAAATCATTTAAAAAGTATTTTGCCGAAGTTTGTTCGCTGGAGAAGATGGAATAGGAACCATTGGAACCTTCAGGCATTCTGGCCTCACATGAAACTGCTAGACATCAAGACGGACCCTATCTTCAGACCGTCCAAGAGTTGGTTCTCACCATGTGAGACCTTCGGGGACCATGTCAACTCCTGGCAGGCATGGCCATGCCTTTATTCCACTTTTTCTAAAATTCTAAAAATGGAGCTTCTACATGACACCGTAGAACAACCTGGAAACTCATGCGAATTGGAGGTATGGATCTCATATCCTAGCTTCTTCTCATGGAGCCAGAAATACTTGGTGGGGGAGGAGCGGGGAAAGCCAAGGGGCCAGTGGAGATGCTTCACAGGTGGTAAACATCCGCTTAAGTTTTGCCCATAGCTTCTGTGCGTTTGGCTTTCCTTCCCTTTCCTGTCCACCAAAGGTTTCTCAGACTTCCCAGCTTTTCCTCTTTGAGCCTGGATTGGTTTTTCTTGCTTTGACTTCTAAGCTTATTTACTTAGAGTTAAAAAATATTATTTATGATCACATAAACTTTTTTTTGAATGGATGCCTCAAAACCGAAAACAGAACACAAGGTGTTTCTAGTACAGTGACAACTCTTTGGGACACCAGGGTTCTGGAATGTTCCAAACTTTGGAAGGAATGTATACTGCATGTATAGGATTGGTATTTATTTTCTATACCAACAATCTTTATAACGTGACTCTTTTAACTCTTCAGATAAACTCTTGGTGATCTTTAGATAGTAAACCACTGTTGTCACCCAAAGGTAACCCTTCATCCTGTTCCTGATCCTAATCCTCCACACGTCCTCCAGAACCTTGCTATACGAATTTCATCTTCCCTCAAAACCATTTTCGGACCTTTTCTAGAATCTTAAAATATTTGTATTGAGCATCTTCTGTGTATTAGCCAGTGGGTTAGTTGCTGGTGAAGGACACAACATCTGCTCTTAATTAACTTATAGTCTGGTGTGGAGGAATGAGAAGTAAATAGACATTGTAAGGCAGAAGAATGAAGACTTTGAGAGTTTGTGATATTAGCACCAAGAGAAGAGCCCTGATTCTTCCTTCTGGGTCAAGAGAACACTCAGGATTCCTTTCTCCTCAGTAACTGCCACTCACCTTTACTACCGTATCCCTTTAGCTACCAGATCTTTCCATGGGACGTTGGCTTTTTCTCCTATTTTACAGTTTAATTAATTATCTCTACTATTCAGGCCCTTGCTCTCACCCTTCTGCTGCTGCTCACATTTATCACTGAAGGACATCTAAAAGGTCAAAACCAGGGTCTTTTTCTTAATGTAATTCTTCTTGATGAAGCACTCATCATTGCTCACTGCTTGGGTCTGTGAACAGCTGCCTAGTGTGGTTTACATTTGTCTTTGTCCCTGTTCACTCCCAAGATGTCCATCATCATCCCCACCTCCAGCCCCTCCCCCGACTGCCATCTTTCGTTTCTAGCTGTGCATTTTCTTGTACATATTCTCTGCCAACCTTAAATTCACTGATATAAATACTAACTCATCATGTTCAAACTTCAAAAAGCATATCTTTGACATGATACAATTTCTCTTTTTTTTTTTTTTTAAAGAATGTTTCCTTGTTGCCCACTAAGTTATGCGCAAGTCTCCAGTCTAATAGTCAAGGCTCTCCACAATATATCCTCCTACCACGTTTCCAGCCTTTTTTTTTTGTTTGTTACCTTTTGACACACACCCAATCCTAAATTTAAGAGATTGCTGCACTTTAAGTATTCCCATATTTTTCTGCTTCCATTGGTTTGCTCATTCTTGATTCTTGGGCTGGAATTCTACTTCTTTATCCTCCAACAAAAGGCTACTACTCTTTCAAGATTCTCACAATGGTTACCTACTTCACGAAGTTTCCCTATACCCCCCTAAAGAGATACCATCACGTTTTTTGAGATGCTGTAATATGTTATTTTCCCGTCATTGTCCTCTACCATTTTTATATACGTGTCATGTGCTCTTCTGATATGTTCCATAGTACCTTTGAGAGCCGTACCTAGCAAACAGCTTTGCTCATATACCTTAAAAAAAATTCGCCGAGTTGTACACATCTCCTCAAATCATTGTCTTTTCTGACTCGCTTCCTTTGGATGCTGCTCTCTTATTACTCAGGTGTATATTTGCCCCAGGAACTTATGGATAGATATAAACATATGTGCAATAAACTTGAGGATTATGTAAGTTGTGGCTGACAGCAACATATTGGAAGACAAAGTAAGGAGCCAGTAAAGCAGGATGGGTTAAGCAAAAGCAAGATTCACGATTAACTCTGATCCACAAGGAACCACTGGCCAGAAGTGGAAGAAGGGAAGATGGTTAGTCAGTGGCCTATATAAAAAGAATATTGAGAATTTGACTCTGTAGTGAAATCCAAGTGAGTCCATACTCGACAAGTCATTCAGTAGCTGTCAAATGTGGGGAGGTCATGTAATTTCTCAGGATGTTTACTTTTTCTTCTATTAAACACCGAGCGCTAGAATCACGTATCAGATATTTCTAGGCATTGGACTTACAACTGACAAAGAGTACCTGGTCTCTGTTCTTATGAACTAATACAATAGTTTAATAATATTTGTTCTGTGATATAGTAAAACAGTATTCATCTCAAAAGGTTACAATGGAGAAGAGTAAATAAGGAAGGGTAAGAGGAGAAAGAGGAGAGAAATAGAAAAATATTGTCGAGAGATGAAAAAATATCAATAATACAGGTAAAAATGTCTAATATGTTACTTGGATATGTTTTTGATATGTTCTTATTGTTATTTCAGTTTCACTGTGTTGCATCAGAGTGTGAATTAATTAATTAATTAATTAATTAATTTGATCTGAGGATACATATACTTTTTTATATATTTGAAAATTTCTTATGGATTCTTCAAACATTTCTGCTCCTAAAGCCTACATTCTTCTCTTCTGGAACTTCTCTTATATGTACGTTGGAGATTCTCAATTTATCTTCCATACTTCATGATCGTTTTTTTCTTTTAATAAATAACTTTGTCCCTTTGTGCAGTATTCTGGGCAATTTCTTCAGTATTTGCATGTAAAACATTGTCTCTTTTCAAAGGTATGCAGTCAAAATTATCTAATCTATGGGATAAAACTTCTTCACAACTCCGTATTTTATTTATGAGATTTCTAACTTATGTATTTTTTAAAGTTTCCAAGTTCCAATTTATATCTGGCCATGGTAGTTCTTTTTTCCCTTTTTGTTTTTTGATTTCCTTTTTCATGCAAGTTTTTCTTTAATGTATCTCTTTGGACAACCTAAATATACTTATCTGAAAATCTTTGTTACAGAACAACTTAAATACATACAATTAAGAAAGAAAGTATTTTTACTTTATATACTATTTCATGAAATTAATTTCTAATGAATTTGTCACCTGATTTTTTACCTTTTTTTTTGGCATTAGATATCCTAATGGGGTTCTGGAATTCTGTTTAGTAAGATCAGTTTTTATGGTAGATTTTGTGTTTATTTTTTTCATGTGTCTACTTCTGGATCATTCCTTACTGTTATCTTTGCAATTGCTTCTTACCAGCCCCTGGTGTTTAAGATCCACATCTTATAGTGGTACTTAGGGTCACTGTCTAGAAGCAGTGATGCAGACCCAGCCACTAATCCTGGTGAGGCTTGGCTTGACTTTGATGAAGCTGTTCTTGCTTTATCTCACTAGGGTAGGGGAATGTTTAATTCCTATTATCCTGTAGGAGCAACACTGAACCACGAGTGCCTGTTTCAGAGTCCAGAGTAGAGCAGGCCTGTGACTGTACCAGCACGCATTATCTTCAGTTTTCAGCTTTTTTTGTTTGTTTGTTTTTGAAATCCACAGAAAAGTTAAATATATTTTTTAAAGTTCTCTTTGAGTTTGAATAATTCTTTCACATATAGCCAACATGCATGATTATTTTTAGAAAGCTTAAATAAGTCAATTTAAAACCAGAACTAAACCAAGGCAGCAGATGTCCAGTGCTTTTGTCAGTCACCTAGGGAGAAATCAGTGAAAAAATTTATCTATTAGTGGAAACTACACCTTGAAATTCTTATGTACCTAACACTGTAAACTTCCACCCAGCAGCAACCTTGGCTGGCTCTTATTTTTTTCAAACACCTTCCTCTGTCTTTGTTTTTGGAGGCCTCTTTTTGAGTTCTAACTGAATATTCTTTAAAACTTTATAATTCATACAAAAATACTGGGACAGGGGAGGGAAATGAAAGCAAGAGGGTAGGATGATTAATCTCAAACTCCCATTGCAGAGTTGAATCTATACCCTCAGTTTTTCCAGAGAGGCCACTGTATACAGTTCAATCCACATCCTATTAGTGGTACAGTAAGTAAACTTTAAAAATCTCTGGCTTTCTTCTTTTTATTAAAGCAATATTTCTCCACCTTTTTCAGCAAAAGGTGAGAAAATCTCCACCCCTTCTCTCTGTGTCTCTATTGTTTAGTACTTTGCATGTATCGGCATTCAATAAATATTTGTTGAGTAAAATTTGCTAAAAGCTTGTGTACTTTCATTGTAGGATTGTAAGAATGAAACATACATTTTCAGTTTTTAAGTACTTAATAAACGTTTTATGAAAAAAGTAAGATCGGGGCACCTGGGTGGCTCAGTTGGTTAAGTGTCTCTTGATTTCAGCTCAGGTCATGATCTCCGGGTCATGAGGTCAAGCCCAGTGTTGGGCTCTGTGCTCAACAGAGAGTCTGCTTGAGATTCTCTCTCTCTCTCTCTGCCCTTTACCTCACTCATGTTGGCTCTCTTAGTTAAGATTTAACTAAATCTTAAAAAAAAAAATCTTAAAAATAAAAGAAGTCAGATAATTGGAAAAGTCATACCTCTGCTACATCTTACTGGAGCTAACCTTAGACAGTGACACTGAACAGTATTATGTATTCAGTGTAACATTAGACCTAATAACCATTAGTTTTTGGTGTCAAATTTCTGAACTTATGTGTGGAATATCACTCACTATATTATTCTTTCCATATCTGTTGCCGTACCACTAGTTTAGTCCTTTCTAACTTTTTTTTTTTTCTGTACAAATTCAATTACCTTTAACTGGTCTCCCTATCTTGAGTCAAATGGCACTGAATGCTCATGAGGCCCTGAAAATTTCTGAGAATCCGATGAGAACTGTCAAACTTCTTACTTAAAAATTCACTTAAGTTAACACAGTCCATATTTTATACAAACTTGAGTGGGGTTCATAAGTCCTTGAAGCTGTTATATAGACTCCTAGAAGTGCTTCCATTTAAATTTATAATACCTGTCTCATTCATCTTATTCATTTACCCATCAAATACAAAGACAAATAGGAATTGGAGTTTTTCTACTAAGGGACTTTTAGTTCAGACTAGAAGAAAGCCACTAGAGGGAAGAAATGTGTCCACCACATGCAATAAAATGTAGGCATTTGTGGACTACAGAGTAGGTCCAAAGCCTCCATACTTTGATTCTGTTAGGAGAATATTAAGTGAAACATTCAAGAAACAGATTAACCCCCTAAATGAATGCCTTTATTATTTTTCTTCTGCATTAAAAAAAACCCCATAGTGGTCTTCCATGAACAAAGGAAAATTAACAAACGTCTCGATTTAAAATTTAAGAACCTTGTTAGCCAAACTCCAGTCAACATTTGTTCCATCAGTTATCAGCAGAGTCAAATGGGTTAAGTAAAAAAGAAAAGAAAAGAAAAAAAAAGAAAACGAAAAGAAAAGATAAAACAACTGATTTTTCTCATGTGTGATAACAATAGTAACACAAACCTGAGGGCAACAAACAGGAACCATTAAATGGAATGTTGGAGACTAAAGATATCAGCAGCAGCTAGGTCTATAGGCATTATAATAAAATCATGCATTTATATTATCTCTAGCGTATCACAATGGCTAAAGATGAGGACTTTGGAGATTAGCAATACCTATGATCCATCCTGGCTTTGCGAATTTTTGCTTGTATAGTTTGGGACAAATGATTTGACCTGCTCTTCAATTTTCTCATCTGCACAAAGGGAATAATATGCACCCTGAGGGTAGCTGTGAGGATTAAATGAAACGATGTCAATAATCTGAGCATGGTACCTATCACCATAGTAGATATTATTATTACTATTGAAAAAATAAGACTTCTTTAGGAGATGGATTTATCACATCTACATGTAGGGAAACTGAGGCCCAGATAAATAACGATCATAGATTATACAGGCATTGAAAAGTATAATGGGGACTCAAGTCTCTCTGACTCCAAAGACCATGGTTCATCTCAAGAAGGTGGGATAGGAGTAAGGGGAGACGAGAGAAATAGGGGGAGAGAATAGCACTGAGGCAGTCTTGAGCACATAGCTATTAGTCTCTCTTTTCAATCATTATCTTCCAGTTTGAATTTTCCACCTCACCTGGTCTTAGCTAGTTGCTGACCCACAACAGTCTCATCTCTTTGCCATTGTCCATGCCCTGCCCTATTTCTTCCCTTTAGGTAGAATTATTACTCCTCTGGAAGGCCCTGGGAAAGACCCACTCACCGCCTTTTGGAGGTTGTGGAGACCATATCTCTAGGAAGTCATCACCATATCTCTGGGAGTCACCTTTTGGAGCCTTAAGCCTCCGTAGCACTTATTTTCTGTATCACTCACTTAGTACTAATGTTGCCCAGCTCCTTAGTGTTACCTTTTAGAACCTTGTATTTTTATTACTGCACAGAGGTCACAACTCCTCCTAAGTAAGAGTCACGGTTTGCACTTGCAGTGCCTCCATTGTTGTCTGACAGGTAATGGCATCCAACGCATATCTTATTATTGATTATGTTTCATTTTGAAAGAGAATTTTAAAGAATGTCTTGCTTCAGTATGAAGAGAACTCTGAAATCACAGTCCATCATAAGGAAAATATGGGTCTATTTGTTCACTGCTTCTTTAGAAATATAGCTAATGTGTGCAGTAATGAGCCCTTTTATTCTTGCATCTAGAGGATGGATGACAAGATAATAGTGTCATGGGTTTGTAGAAAATTGTGGCATCAAGGGAAATGTGATAAAATGCTGTAGAGTTTATCATTTTGATCCTCTCCCTCCCTCCTTCCCTCCCTCCCTCCTTTCCCTCTTTCCTTTCTCCCTCCCTCCCTCCCTCCCTCTCTCCCTGCTCCCCTCCCCCACTTTCTTTCCTTTCCTATTCTAGGAAAGATAGGTTACTATAGCCCTTTAAGGGTCCATTCTTACAGCTTTGTTAATATACCAGTAATAATCTTTTTTTTTTAAGATTTTATTTATTCATGAGAGACAGAGAGAGAGGCAGAGACACAGGCAGAGGGAGAAGCAGGCTCCCTGTGGGGAGCCCAATGTGGGACTCGATCCCAGGACCCTGGGGTCATGACCTGAGCGGATGATGGATGGTCAATTGCTGAGCCCCCCAGGCGTCCTTGTACCAGTAATATTCATAACAGCGAGCTATTTACTTACTGTATATATAACAGGTGTCAGGTGGTGGGGAAAATTCTTTTCTGTGGGTGTTAGGCTGAGTGCAAGTCCTTCCTATTGACTTGTAGCCTGTTATATGATTTAAAGGAAAAGATACTTAAGGATAAGAAATGAAGACAGCATTTAAGCTTTCTCCTCAATGGACTTTTTTTTTTTTTTTTTTTTTTTTTTAAGTTTTGGGATGTCACAGTGTTGCTCTTATAATTTATGGTTAGTGTTTACCTTGTCTGGCCTCTGTTTTTTTTTTTTTTTTTTTTTTTTAAGATTTCCTTTCTTTTACTCCTATCATTTTCCATAGATAAGGAAGACTAGGGAAAAGGAGACTTCAGACAGATGGGCACTGGTGCCTTGGGTCCGATATTAACAATCGGGCTGCGTCCTGCACTGCGGGAAATGCTGTTATTGAGGTAACTAAGCATAAGGCATATGGTCATGCCATGTTGATTTTGGGAATCAAAAAATAACATTTTCACTTGTGTTTGGCAGAAAACCAGTTTACCTAATAGTTTTTCCCTTGATCTTAAGTAGAAGAATTTGGGACTAGAAAATTCAAATTTATATGGTTATTAGGGCATGATTAGACACTATCACAGGGGATGGTTTGGCATTGTGTTTCTGAAATAATGCTTTTAAAAAAATTTGTGTTTTTTGCTTTGTTTTTCAATGGCGATTTCTCAGTCTTCCTCTTACTTGGCCTTTCAGAGCATAGGACACAGTTGCTCACATTTTCTTCCTTGATACCCCCTTCTTTAAAAAAAAAAAAATATTTTATTTATTCATGAGAAACACAGACACACACACACACACACACACAGAGGCAGAGACACAGGCAGAGAGAGAAGCAGGCCCCATGCAGGGAGCCCGATGTGGGACTCGATCCCGGGACCCCAGGGTCACGCCCTGGGCTGAAGGCAGCGCTAAACCGCTGAGCCACCCGGGCTGCCCAATATCCTTTGTTTTCATGTGGTTTCTGGGGCTTCACACCTCTGTGGTTTTCATCCTGCCACCCCGGCCGGGTCTCAGTCGGGGATGCTCTCTCTGTTCCTGTCGTCTGATGGCTGGAGCGCAGGCCCACTCCCTTAGTGGTGGTTTCCAGGCTGTAGCTTGGATACCAACTACACGCAAACAAATCCCAAATTTATATCCCCAGCCCAGAGCCCTAGCTGGAATTATAGACATCAGTATTTAACTGTGGTCTTGGCTCTTCTACTTGGGTGCCTAACA
The DNA here is from genome assembly GCF_003254725.2 of Canis lupus dingo. Lineage (NCBI taxonomy): Eukaryota > Metazoa > Chordata > Mammalia > Carnivora > Canidae > Canis > Canis lupus. Next base: position 26,626,247 of record NC_064278.1, read on the forward strand.
GACATCTTAAACCAGACCTAAAACTCGTGCCTTCCAGACGTTGGCAGTCAGCCTTCTCTATCTCATTTGATGGCACGTTCATCATTTGAGTGGATAAACAAAAACTGGTTTATTTCCTTTACTTCTCCATGCCACTCACACCCCACTTTGAATCCACTAGGCAATCCCGTTGACTATCATTTCAAAATATATCCAATTTCAGTCATTTTTTACCACTTCATTCTACAAGTCTAGTTCAAAGCTTTATGAACTCTTGTCTGCGTAAGTGTGAGAGGATCCTAACCTAATTTGTCTCTCTTCCTATCACTGCCCACCACATCTTTCCCCCTTCGATGGTCTGGTCCTAACATAATGTAGCTTCTCTTACTTTCTCCCCTTTGGGAGGGTCCCCATTTTTTTATTCCAATCTTTTTTTTTTTTTTTTTTTTCACTTCCTTCTATCTCCTGGACATTGGAAAGGAGGTTACTGGGGAAAGATAACCTCACACGTTGTAAATTTGAAGTGCTGCTCAAAACCAGGAACCGATATTGATACACAGAACCATTTTCTTTCCAAACAGGCCCACACCCTGACAACACTTAAATAATCTCTGGGGGGAAGAAAACAGTGTAAGTATAGCTGGGTGTTAACGGAGAGAGATACCAGTGTGGTAAGAGATAGCCCTATCTGATTTGTGGATTTGGGGAAGGTGCTCCGATTCCTTTAATTCTAATTTCCAGACCTCTGGGTTTACTGCAATAGAGTATGGCTGACTGCCACCCAAAGCAAGCCAAGCAGGGAAAAGTCGGGTGTAGCAGTGTAATTCTCACCACTTGCTGCAGAGGTATTTTTAGTAATCATGGTGTTGAGTAATATTAAGAATAAAGGAAGCCTATCATGCTGTCTGGATTTCTAAATATCACAGCATTGAGTGAAAGTTGACTTTTCTTGCCATTTCTTCCTTCTATCATTTAATGCTAGCAAAGAATTAACAGATAGGCATGTGTTACCCTATTATTTAAGGAAACATTTTTTTTTTTCTTTAGAAGAATTTTCATTCAAGGTGTGCTTAGTATGTGGTAGGTAGTTTCCCCGGATAGCTGCCCTGCATTGTCTCTATTTCCTGTTATGTGTGTTCCAGTTTACTCATCAAGAGGTGGGATCTGTCTCCTGCACTACTTCCCCTCCCCTCCCCTTTCAGCTGGCTTGGTCTTGTGACTTGTGTCAACTAATACAACACTAAATAGACAAAAATAGACAAATAATAGATGAAAAAGTGATGCTGAGCCACTTCTAGACCTAGTTTTAAGGGTAGTGGCAGCTTTTGCCTTTGCTCTCCTGGAACCCAGCTGCCACGATGTAGGGAAATCCAGGCTGTTCTGTGGGTGAGAAGAACCCTGTGGAGGTGCCCTAGGATATGAAGCATATGGAGGGAGAGGCCACATGGAGAAAAAAATGAGTTGTCTGCCCGGTAGTTGGTGCCGAGATCCAGCCATTTGAGCAAGGTCTTCTTCGCTCTTCCAGGCCAGCTTAGCTACCAAATAAATGCAGCTGCATGAGTGACCCCAGTCAGAACCATGTGGAACAGAAGAACTGACCATTCTACCTTCGGAATTGTGAGAAATAATAAATTTCTCTTGTTTTGAGCCACTAAGTTTGGAAGCGACTGGTTGTATTGCGATAGATAACTCATATGGTGGACTTTGGGAGACAAGAGGATTGTGTTTTGACCTTTAATTTTGGACCTTGCTTGAAGTTATTTGGTGGGTTTCCACAAAGTTAAGGAAGTGGTGTATTCCACTTAATAAATGCTCATACAGAGGTACCACAAGAGTAGCAAGTGATTGATGATACGTTGAAAAATGGCAGTGCTTCTCAGGGTTGTCATGGAGCTGAGGCCACCAGTTCCTACCTCTTTTATCATGGCCCTGCATGGCGCTGTGCCCACACAATGGCTGGGAGAGGGAGGTGCCCATAGGGGGAGGGAAGAAGAGAGACTAGGAATGTAATTCTTCTCTTAGGGCAGGTACAGGTCTAACTGACAGATGTACTGACACATTAAAACGACAATGACTCTTGGTAGATTGAAATCCAGAGATAGCAACACCTTATTCACTGTGTGTCAGTGATAGATGTGTCAAGGGCAGGTGCTCACTTGGTAGGTTTGGATATAAATTATAAAGTCTTCTTCTTTTTTTTTTCTAAAAAAGAAGCAGTTATATATTTGATATTGCTGGATGTATATTTCTGAGCTATGTGTTTTCAAGAATTCTTACCTTTTTTATAGACTCATTTCAACTTTGCATTTGAAACCAGATGGTTTCTTCTTGAACTGCAAGACTGAATATATTAACCTTTAATGTAAATTCACTTACTCATTGAGCAGTTGGTTACTCCTACATTTTTCTGTATGACCTTGGTGATAAAGAACCACTTCTTGATTCTTATTTATTTATTTATTTATTTATTTGGTGCTTACTAGGAATTTTTATTTGAGAGTTTGCCAAACCATCTGATTTGGATGCTTTAAAATGGAAAAATCAGGAATAAATTGGCATTGCTAAGGTACTGTGGATAAAAGGGTTGTCACCACTCTATAATCTCAAGTTGTAAAGGAGCAATTTGAGTTATTTTCTATGTGGGTTGACAAGTGAGCTGTTTTGTGGGCTAGAGTTGGTAAAACAAAGACTTATTCAAGCTGTGAAATGCATTCAAGAGTAAAGAGCAATACATGACAAGAGGCCTGTTTTGTCAGATATGTTTTTGACTGTTGTGCAGGCTTCTGATTATGGAGGAAAAAAGGACTGTTTGGAATTTTGGAACGATGGATCTTCCATAATGGGGACAGGTTGGTTTGGCTACAAGAGAGAACAGGTTAGAAAGTGGGAAAGCTTTATCTTGAACTAGGGAGCTATCGGTCAGGTTTTCCTTATCTTTTAAATATCCTATGTTCTTAATAGTTTTTAAAGTTCAATTTTTTTTTTGTGGTTTTATATAATCCTTTAAAACTTTTTACATAACTACTATTTTCTGGTTCTGGCCTGTTCTAAAAATGGTATGTGAATCTATCTAGTCCTGTAAAATATCAGACGTTGTATGAATTGGTTTTTGAGTTGTGTTAAGGTATTTGGCCCCATAAAAAAAATGAACTTAAGGGAGTTCAGTAAAGTTTAATAATGCTGTGACCAAATTCTACTAAATGTCAAAGCTTCATTCATTTTTATTCCCTAAATACTTCCAAAGAAAGAAAAATGATGTAAAATTATATGCTCTTACTAGGTTATTCTAGTGAAAAATAAGTAAATATGTTGGGAATAAAGTGCTTTGCGGTGAGTGAGGTGGGATGAAATGCCTTGAGACCAACTGTTAAATATAAAAGTGGAAGGTGGATGTGGAGTCAGGTGAGCACGAAGGTATCCTTACAAGTGAAAAAAAATTTTTTTAATGTCAAAGTGAGCTATATAATTCTACTCCTATAAATCCAGTAGGTTCATTCTTTCCCATTACTGCATTCAAAACCGGTTTACATAAAAAAAGTCAAGGACATTTGCTACATTGGAAACTTTTCCTTTTAATGTGCATTAAAAAAATTACATTCTTTCTAAAATGGTGTTGCAGTTTTAACCTCAGTAATTTTGCATAGCATAGTTTTCACATTATAGGGCCGGAGTTGAAGAGATTTTCTGACAACTTAATTGATTTGTATTTAGTGTTCTTTGGCTTATGTGTTTGGGCTAAAAATAGCCATGTGAAGTAATCTCATTTTAACTATTTTAAGTTTCAAGTAAATGGCATACATGGTCTTCAACTTTATTTAGGTTTTAGAGTTTCTGTTGGTGATTATGGAGGCTGATTCTGATATTACATGCTATTATTTCATTGCCTGTCAGAAAGCAGATTTAGTAGTTTAAGGGAAAAACATCAATAAAAGTTGCTTGCTTTTGTGATTTGATTTCATTAATCAGCAAGAAATATTGATGTTTGTGGACAGAAACTGCTTAGATTTTTCTTCCTGACCCAATGAATATGAGGTGGCATTCATTACTCTAATGGATAAATGGCCTGGATCCTATTAGTATTATTCATCTGTTTGCTCACTCACTATGTGTGAATGTTATTTCTTTCAATATGCTATCTGATATTACTGCCAAGTAGTAAGCTTGGCATTGCGCCGTCTGAGGCATATGAAATTTATTCAGCCATTTTATTTTTAAAATAATATTAGTTATTTAAAATATTAAGTCAGTTTTAATAAAAACTGATTTAAGCTGTATAATAAAACCAGTTATTTTCCTTCCTGTTTATAATTTAATTGGAACATTTGGAAATGCACTCTCATCGTTAAGCTTTCTTTACCCTTAAAGCTAGCAGTAATGAATTCTTTAACAGGATTTTAAAAAGGACTAGAATTTCTAGCATTTAGGTTAGCTATAAATTTTGGATGACCTTGAAATCTTCCAAATTCCCATTTACTCAGGTTATGAATCACCATAATTATGCCTATGTGCTTTAGGATGTTTTGATGCATTTTAATAAGATATAATATCAACACACAAAGTTAGTAATTATGAGTTTTGGTTAGAAGAGTTGATGAAAGAAAAAGTACCATGTACAGTGGCAGCATAAAATAGAACTAATATTAAGAAATCTGGAAGAACTATATAAGAAAAACTGAATGCTTGAACAAATGAAGTGACATTCTTTGTTCTTGGATAGAACAGATGTCAATTCTCTTGTTAGAAATTCAACATTATCCCAGTAACAATGGAGACAAGGTTTTTCTCCTTCCCTTTTTGGAGTTAGACAAGTTGGTAATAAAGTGATATGGAAAAATCATAAAAAAGGAACCGAAAAAGCCCTAAAAAAGAACAGGAATGAAGAGAATATTGAAATGTTCTATCAAGCCTCTATAATTAAACCAATATAGTATTAGTTCTTAATTAGATAGTCTAATGGAAGAATGGAAATTCCAGGAATAGACCCAAGTACATGTTGAAATTTAGTATCTAATAAAAATGATATCTAAATTTTCTGTGGAAAAGATGAACTTTTAAGATAAATAGCGCCAAGAAAACTGGGCATTTCAAAAATGATAAAATAAGTGCATAAAGCACTAGGATAAACTGCAAATGGATCAGAGATTCAAATGTAAAAAAAAATGAAACTATTCAAGTGCCAGAATATAATATTAGCAAATTCCTTTACAACTTTGGTGTGGGAAAGACCTTCTATTTATGACTCAAAATTCAGAAGTAATAAAATAAAAAATTAATAAGTTTGATGACATAAAACTTTTACATGGGAGAAAAATCATCAGCAAGTCAAAAGACAAATTATCAATTGGGAGAAAATATTTACAACTTTTATAATAGAGCAAGGACCAACTTTCTTAATATTTAAAGGGGTTCATAAAAAGTAAGCAGAAAAAGGCCACAACCCGATGAAAAAAAAATGGGCAAAAGACTGAAACAGTTCACAGAAAAAGATATCTAAAGGCTTTTAAATATGTGGAAAGATTGAAAGACTGGCAAAAACATAAAAGCGTGACAATATACTTGAGGAGAAACAAGTATTATCAAATATTTGGTATGAGGATCAATGCTATAACCTTGTGGAGGGAAATTTTGCAAATCTAATACAATTAAATGTGTACTTACCTAGTGAACGTTTTAAGAGATTTACCTCGAAGATTCAGTTACAAAAATATGAAATAAAAAATGTAGGCGGTTGTTGATTGTATCCCTCTTTTTTATAGTAAAATATAGAAATAGCCTAAATACCCAACTAGATAAGATTGGTTGCATATGGTATATAACACCCAGTGGAATACTATGTGGTCATGAAAAAGGTTTTATAAATTGACAGTAAATAATTTCTGCAGTTTATTTTTATTTAAAAAAAAAAACCCAAACAGATACAAAAGAGTATATGTATCTTTAGCTGTGGTAGGCAGCTGCTGACATGGTTCCCAAAGATCCCCACTTTGTGATATTCATGCTTTCCCCATCAGCATAGCTGGACTTTATGATTTGCATCTCATAGATTATAGCAAAAGTGATGAGATGTCATCTAGGTCACAGAAGACTGTGACCTCCACCTTGATAGTGTCCTCTTTTCCTGGATCCCTGATGGAAAAGGCTATCTGAGTCATCTCTTGTGAGTAGCCTTGCAAGGAAGTGAGGCCCTCAATCCAGTAGTCCGTGAGAAACCAACATCGTTTCAGCAACCACTGAGTGAGCTAGTGGATTCTGCTTAAATTGAACACTGAGATGACTGTGACCTGGGCTGCCACTTTGATTGCAGTGCTGTGAGGTACCCTGGCTGACACCGTGATCACAGTCCCATGGGAGACCCTGACACAGAGGAACCACCTATCTAAGCTGTGCCTGAATTGCTGACCCACAGAAACTGTGAGATATTAAGGGTTTATTGTTTAAATTGCTAAGTTTTGCAGCAACAAAGGTTAGGCAGCAGTAGAGAACTAGTACGATAGTATATATGCTTTGTATAATAAGGAAGGCAAAGTAAAAAAGTATATTTACTTTTACAAAATAGCACGTGGGAAAGGTAAATTAGCAGCAAAAAGTCAAAGTCTGAGTGTTTGAAAAATCAAATACTGAAGTGAATTAAAACCACATGACCTGACTGTCCCTGAGAAACTTTAGAATTTGAGTATACAAATGCATTTTTTTTAGGGTAGTTATAGCTTTGTCATGATGAGTTTGCATATAGATTTACAGGAAATGAATTCTAATTCATGATAAAACTTGAAGTATATACACGGCTCTGGTGAGATTTTGGCCCTCAACTCTGTGAAGAATTTGTTTCTGGACATACTCTGAACTGAAAGGGTAACTTGTTTTGCCTTATAATGACTTGACTTTGTTCACTGAAAAGTGCTTGAGTTAAAGGAAGTTCTTATTTATATTCAGCTTTTGCTAAAACACATTTAATGCTGAAATGTAACAAGTCTTTGAGATAATTTGGATGTTTTTGAAGAACTGTGAAATTACCTACAAAGTGATTCTTTTCTTTACTGAAACTCCCAATGAATAACATATAAATTTACAAATACTAAGCAGGTCGTACATTTCAATATTCCTTTCACAAGCTCTGACAATTTGCTGCATCATTCTAGTTATTTGGGAAAGAGTTGGCTAAACACTGTGGACTGAAAGATAATGGGTCAATGAGGCTATTCTGGAGAAGTCAAAAAAGCAACTCCCCATCTTAATTTCTGAGGGGATTTATAGTGTCTTATATGAAGGTGAATAGCTTTAGTATAAAGTAGTAATATTTTGAAAATTCTTCATATATTTCAAAATATCACTGGCTCTACTCTTTTTCTTTTTGCTTCCCCACCCCCACCCACCCCAGTAGAGCCATAGTAAGTCAAGGTGAGTTAATTACTGCATGGGGGAAAAATAATTTTCTTTCATTTTACCCTTGGATTATTCAGTCATTATCACCCTCTCAGTGCATATGGGGACATCTATCACAACTATCTTAAAGTTTAAATTCCTATCAATCTAATTTATTCAAGGTCTCGGCCAACCACGAGAGAATGGATGCACACATTCATGTATTTTTAGCTATATATTTTTTGAGTAATAAAGTGATCCCTCTAAGGAAAAGAAGTCATGGTGTCCCTGGCACTGTTTGGTAAAGGTCCCATTTTTCATGGCTCATCTGTCTCTTAATCATGAGGGCTTGAGCATAGTAATGACTTAAAATAGTAATCCTAGATTCCTCAAATGTCTAAGGGATAAGTAAGGTAGAGGTGATCTTAGGCTTAGTTAATTTAAGTTCTGGCTATAAAAAAAAAGGGCCTTCCAGGGTATAATGAATTGTGAGTATGCATCATTGGATAAAATAACTTGCTTGTTTTTGTTCTGGCAAATTGGAAATTTTGCCTCACTCACCTGTTGTTCTTTTGGTTAGATACAAAATTTCTTTAATGGAGTTTTCCTAGAGAGAATATGATCAAAAAAGTGTGCCTCAGGGACACCTTGGCGGCTCAGTCAGTTAAGCATCTGACTCTTGATTTTGGCTGAGGTCATGATCTCAGAGTTGTGAGATCAAGCCCCACCATGGGGCTCTGCACTGGGCATGGAGTCTGCTGGAGATTCTCTCTCCCCCCCTCCCCTCCCCTTCCCTGCTTATGTTCTTTCTTTCTCTAAAAACCAAAACCAAAACCAAGATGTGCCTCTTGACCCCTTTAGAATGAACCCTAACTGAGTGCTTCTCCACTTGGACCCAGCTGAAACACGACACTTTTTCTTATAGGTAGAAGAGATTCATTTGAAGTCTGGTGTGAAGTTAGGTCTGGGACAGACTACTACTGTACTGGGATTTTTATTAATGTGAATTGTTGACTGCAGGACTTTTTTTTTAAGTAATCCCCATTAATAACTCAAGTCAAAAGTGCATCAGAGTAGAACAATCGGAAATATGCAGAGAAGCAACATTCACCAAACCAGCAGAAATGAAGAGGAATGTCCCGGGATGAAATGGACAGTGACTGTTGTGTGGCTGGAGGCCCAGGCCCATGGTGAACTTTGGTTGTCTGGAAGAGAAAAGGAAGTGAGAAGATCATAGAGGAAAAAATAGCATGAGATATACCTGAAATTTTGAACAAGGAAATGAAATCGGTGGTGGTGTGGGCAGGCAGCGCAGATGTGAAATTGTAGCCCTTGAAAAAGAGGAAATAGAACATAAGGTTTTTGTTACATGTGTGATTAAATCTCATGGGTCTATGGAGAGGAAAATTGAGATGCTGGAGAAACAAATGATGCTCTAAAAATTGAAGTGCATTGACTGACGCAGAAGGTGAGCATCCCCGAGGGAGGGAAGATTGTTTTAATGATTTCTACTTGGAGCTAATTATGAGGATAAGCTGGAAATTCCCACCACTGGAGAATCTAACTATCAACCTATTCTTGTCACCACATGTAGCGAATATTCTAGTCAATACTAGCTGCTGATTCCTGACTGAAAGAAAGGCAAGCAATTCAGCAAATGCTGACGTTGGAGTACTCCGACTGAGCTTGAGTACTTGCTGGCCATAACAGTAAGAGTTTGGCTGCCATTTGTTGATGCTCTTCCATCCTTTTGATCCCTAGACCTTGATTGCAATCTCTTTCTTTTTCTTTTGTTCATATGCCCGTGTTAGAGAGCTCAGTTATAGGAAACTTTGGCCTGAAACCATTTCCAAAGTTTCTGGTAATTGAGTGGTGTGTGTATGTGTGTGTGTGTTTGTACACATGCATACGCTGACATCTGCCAATATTGAAGATGACTCCTTAACCAAATCAGACATAGTGTTTGAGGAGTCAGAATCACAACAGACAATGGAATCAGATATGAACATTACTTTATCATCTTTGAGGAGATACTTAGTCCTTCCTATATTTATTTTATTATATTTTTAAAATATTTATTTATTTATTTTAGAAAGAGAGAGGGAGAGACAGAGATTGAGCACATACATGGACAAGGGGTAGGAGCAGAGGGGAAGAGGCAGAGAATCTCAATTGGACTCTGCTGAGTGTGAAGCCCAATGTAGGGCCCTATCTCACGACCCTTGAAATCATGAAATCAGGTGTCCCAACACTTAACCAACTGAGCCACCCAGGCACTAAATATTTAAATAAAGAATGGGATGAGAAGGCTGGGATCATTTTTACATTTCCCAAACCCATTATCATTTTGGGTGTCTGTGCGTGTGTGGGAAATTACGTTGAATCATTTGATTCAGAGGCTTTTTAAAAATTTCAGTTTAGTGAAATTTCTTTTCATGTCTTTTGCCCATTTCATGATTGGATTGTTTGTTTCTTTGCTGTTGAGTTTGATAAGTTCTTTATAGATCGTGGATACTAACCCTTTATCTGATGTGTCATTTGCAAATATCTTCTCCCATTCTGTAGGTTGTCTTTGAGTTTTGTTGACTGTTTCTTTTCTGTGCAGAAGCTTTTTATCTTGATGAAGTCCCAATAATTCATTTTTGCTTTTGTTTTCCTTGCCTTCATGGATGTATCTTGCAAGAAGTTGCTGTGACCAAGTTCAAAAAGGGTGTTGCCTGTATTCTTCTCTAGGATTTTGATGGAATCTTTTCTCACATTTAGATCTTTCATCCATTTTGAGTTTGTCTTTGTGTCTGGTGTAAGAGAATGGTCCAGTTTCATTCTTCTGCATGTGGATGTCCAATTTTCCCAGCACCATTTAGTGAAGAGACTGTCCTTTCTCCAGTGGATAGTCTTTCCTGCTTTGTCGAATATTAGTTGACCATAGAGTTGAGGGGCCATTTCTAGGTTGTCTGTCCTGTTCCATTGATCTATGTGTCTGTTTTTGTGCCAGGACCACACTGTCTTGATGAGCACAGCTTTGTAGTACAACCTGAAATCCCTCATCACGATGCCCCTGGTTCTGGTTTTCTTTTTCAGTATTCTCCTGAATACTGAAATTTGGGGTCTTTTCTGATTCCACACAAATATTAAGATGATTTGTTCCAACTCTCTGAAGAAAGTCCATGGTATTTTGATAGGGATTGCATTGAACGTGTAAATTGCCCTGGGTAACATTGACATTTTCACAATATTAATCTTCCAATCCATGAGCATGGAATATTTTTTCATCTCTTTACATCTTCCTCAATTTCTTTCAGAAGTGTTCTGTAGTTTTAGGGTATAGATCCTTTACCTCTTTGGTTAGGTCTATTCTGGTTTCTTATGCTTTTGGGTGCAATTGTAAATGGGATTGACTCCTTAATTTCTCTTTCTTCAGTCTCATTGTTAGTGTATAGAAATACCACTGATTTCTAGGCATTGATTTTGTATCCTGCCACACTGCCGAGCTGCTGTATGAGTTCTAGCAATCGTAGAGTGGAGTCTTTTGGATTTTCTATGTATGGTATCATGTCATCTGTGAAGAGGGAGAGTTTGACTCCTTCTTTGTCAATTTGAATGCCTTTTATTTCTTTTTGTTGCCTGACTGCTGAGGCTAGGACTTCCAGTACTATATTGAATAGCAGTGGTGAGAGTAGACATCCCTGCCTTGTTCCTGATCTTAGGGGAAAGGCTCTCAGTTTTTCCACATTGAGAATGATACAACAAGCACATGAGAAAATGCTCCGCATCACTGGCCATCAGGGAAATACATATCAAAACCACCATGAGATCCCACCTCACACCAGTGAGAATGGGGAAAATTAACAAGATGGAAAACAACAAATGTTGGCGAGGATGTGGAGAAAGGAGAACCCTCTGCACTGTTGGTGGGAATGTGAACTGGTGCAGCCACTCTGCAAAACTGGGTGGAGGTTCCTCAAAGAGTTAAAAATAGATCTGCCCTATGACCCAGCAATTGCACTGCTGGGGATTTGCCCCAAAGATACAGATGCAGTGAAACGCCAGGACACCTGCACCCCGATGTTTCTAGCAGCAATGTCCACAGTAGCCAAACTGTGGAAGGAGCCTCGGTGTCCATCGACAGATGATGGGTAAAGAAGCTGTGGTCTATGTATACAATGGAATATTCCTCAGCCATTAGAAATGACAAATACCCACCATGTGCTTCAACATGGATGGAACTGGAGGGTATTATGCTGAGTGAAGTGAGTCAGTTGGAGAAGGACAAGCATTATTTGGCCTCATTCATTCAGAGAATATAAAAAATAGTGAAAGGGAATAAAGGGGAAAGGAGAGAAAATGAGTGGGAAATATCAGAAAGGGAAACAGAACATGAGAGACTCCTAACTCTGGGAAATGAACAAGGGGTAGTGGAAGGGGAGGTGGGTGGGGGTTGGGGTGACTGGGTCACGGGCACCGAGGGGGGCACTTGATGGGATGAACACTGGGTGTTATGCTAAATGTTGGCAAATTGAACTCCAATAAAAATATACAAAACAAATTTCAGTTTATTGAGGTATAATTGACATAACAAAATTCAAAGGTATTTAAAGCGTGCATTGTGGTGATTTAATACATGTATACATTGTGGAAAGATCCCTATAACTAATTAGCACATTCATGATCTCACTTTTTTTGGAGAGAATGCTTAAGGTCTACTCTCAGCAGATCAATCTACGTAACACAGTGTTACGACTACAGCCACCATGTTTTATGTTAGCTCCTGGGTCTTCATTCATCTTCTAGCTGAAAGCTTAAACCCTTTTTAACAACCTCTCTCTATTTCCCCTACCCTCTAGCCCCTGGCAAGCACTTTTCTACCCTCTGTTTCTATGAGTTCGACTTCTGTTTTTAGAATCCACATGTAAGGGAGGCCATGCAGTACTTGTCTTCCTGTGTCTGACATCTCACAAGCACAGTGCCCGCAAGTGCCATCCGTGTGGTTGCAAATGGCAGGATTTCCTTTTTTTTTTTTTTTTCTCACAGCTGATGACATTCCATGCTATATGTACACCGCGTCCTTTTCGTCCATTCATTGTTAAGGGACATTTAGGCTGCTTCCTTCTCCTGGATACAGTCAGTAATGCTGCAGTGAACATAGGAGTGAAGCAAAGACTTTGGCATACAGATCCCTTCCTATGACAGCTAGTTGCTGATTGGTTTTCTTTTGGGGGGGTCAATCCCTGGTCTCCCCTACCGCCCTGCCCACTGCCCAGGATCTTCCTCGCCCTCCGAGATGCTATTTGCTTCTGGTATGCTCCTTGCGTGGTGTTGGTGGGTTACAAGCTGTGGAAACAGTGCTGTTGAGGAAACCCCATGCCATCTGCCATGTTTCTGTGGAAGGGACATCAGTCTGCAATGGCACGGACCCATGTCTTAGTTGCATAGCGCGTTCAGTCCAAAAGACAGAGGTTCAGTCAAAATGCAATCGATGGCACACTGTGCAGAGTACACGGAGGAAAAAGGCTTCCGTGAGAGTCTGTTGAAAAATGTAGGTATTTAAAAGTCAACTTGGAGCATGTGGCAACCTCTGAGCAAGTCTGCAAACCATAGTAGCAGTTTTGTTTCAAGTGCGTGCCCATCTGCATCCCCATGGAATCATATAGAAGAACAGAAGAATCTGGAACTCTCCAGGAGAAAGGTAGAGCAAACCAAAACCGGACCAGTCCTCTTAACCACACTCGTTTAACAGTTTTGGAATTTCCTCGGAGGGAGAATTAGAAACTGGTATTACAGTTTCACACTGCATATTAAGGTGTAATATATTCTACATTCTTGAGTTAATGGGTGTTTTAGAAAGCTGCTTATTTTTTTCAAGCCATCACGTGAGTTCAGTCATTTCCAACTCTGTGTGTGTGTAAAGATCAGAGTTGAAGGATCCCTTTGGGTATTTTAATTCTTAATATTTGGGCTGATGGGCATCCCATCTGACTTTTGCAGTAAAGATTCTGATGTACAGAATAAACAAAATCGGTGGGCAAAACCACTTACTAAGATGGCGTGGATGTGGTATGTCAAGGTGCACTTGCCTAAGCCTTTCACAATTCACCTTCCAGAATCAGCTGTTTCGGTAGGAAGTGGGAATTTACATGGAGGAGTGAGTCTTCCAGGCTTTGAATCATCTAATGAGCGGGGATTTTAATTTAGTCTTAGGTAGAGTTGTGGGGCTACAGAAGAATAAAAGTGATGACCATTTGGTTGGTAAATAACTAGTCCAATGATTATTGACTATCTCCTATGTGTTGGGTACCATGCTAGGCACTTACATTAATGACTCAAACACATGTGGTCCCTGCCCATGTTGTTCTAGAAGATAGAGCTTTTGCGATGATGGGAAAGTTCTTCTGTGCTGTTCAGCACGATCGCCACTAACCAACCACATGTGGCTTTTGAGCACTTGGATCATGACTCGTGATTAAATTTTAGTTAATTAAAAAGCTTAAATTAAAAAAGTCACCTGTGGCTAGTGGCTTCCTTTTTGGACAGTGTCTAGAATGTGAGCCGGTTTTATGGTCTTACGTATATTGTTTGTTCCTATTCTCAGATTAATTTTTATAGAAAGGGGTCCATTATCAGCAGAACTTTCTGTGTTCAGTAGATACACAGTGTAGGTAGATAGAGAGATTTTCCCATGTATTCTAATTTTGCTTCTATTGGAGATTTCTTTCACATCCTACCTCTGAATCCAGTCTCATGAACATTAAATGAATTCAAAAGTCACTATAAACACAGCATATGTTGTTGATATTTTGCTAAAGTACACAATTGAGCTGATATTTTTCGAGGTTACTGTTCTTGATTTAGCACATAGGTTAAGTCAGTTTTCAAAAATGGCTTTGAGAGTCAGTGTTTTCTTTGTGTATGTGCTTTTTAAAAATAAAATGCTCACTAATGGGCAATCTTAAAATGCGAGAACATTCTTTTTTTGGGCTATTAAGCATATGGAGTATTTGCATTTTCAGAAAAGAATGGATTAATGGAAAATAAGATTCTGTTATGCACGGGTGCTGCAGCTTTGCCACATAATGTATCATAGGCTGATTACAATTCAGTCTTTCAGCAGGATTATACATGATCAAAGCTTTTGGATTTAGACTTATTTGGCTTAAATAATTTGAAAATAATGTCACTGTTTAAGTTATTCTATCTTCTCTCTGTTCTGATAATGATGCTAATGGTGTGCTTAAGTGAGGCTCTCCATCTCTGATTGTATCTAATCAATTATGCATATGTTCATTCAATACATAAAAATCTCAGAAGTTTACCATAGGTTTAAGTTATTAGAAGGATTAATCATTTTACCTTACAAATATTAATATTTGAAGACCCAGCTCTTTTCTTTCTTCTTAGAATTCTTATGCAATGGGCTAGCATAAAAGAGAGGACATAGGAAAAAAAAAAAAAAGAGAGGACATAGAATTTCTCTTTGCTTGATTTTTCTCAAATGAAATACGGTCCTACCAGACTCTTGCTCCATTGTTTCCAAATCTCAAAGAATAGAGATGTATTTCAGGTCTTTCAACGTAGTTGCCTTTAGCCCATAACATTGATCCTAATTATAGTCCATAAGCATTTATTAATTAAAATGATAAGAATTAATTAAAATGATAAGAATAAGGATTGATCATCAGAGAAGACAGAGAATATCATACGTGTCTGTTGGTTATCTCTATTCTAAAACCTTTTCCACTGCCTTTGCTCGATGCCTGTGGGCCATTGGGAGAGAGTTAGACTTCTGATCTTCATCAGGACATTAACACCTCGGTTGGATTACGTATCGGATCCCTCTCTGAATGTGTTAGGCGAGTAGCACACTTTTGGAACAGGAAAGGTTGGACATTGTAAGGACAAATGAAATGAGAAAGAAAAGCACTGAAAGAGAGTGGAAGGAATCAGAAACAATCTTCTCTTCGTTTACATTTTGCCTGCCTAGACTTGATGATGAAACAGAATATGATATGAATAAGAGACTGTCAAGTCACCTCAATATTATTTTCCCCCAGAATTCATTACTTGAATGATTTAATATTTACAACTTAACTGGAATTTTTTTGACTCCACAAGATTTTTCATATTTCCTAAGTCTATCATATATATAAAAGTTATGATACAACCTAAAAAATTAAGATACTTTTCCTCAGTACGTATAGGCACACATATAAGTATGCAAATGTATTACATATAGATATATCAACCCAATAGGATGTACTTTAATGTATAATATTTATACATATATTCCTTAATGAGACTTCGTTGAGATTAAAAGCAACTTGCTAGATTCTCCCAGAATATAAACTCCCTTTGAAGAATTAGGTACTTAGAAGAAAAAAAAAATATTAACTTCTCCAAGTCCACTGATTTACTACCTAGTGGAATTCTGAGGTACTATTTTAATATTTTCTTGTTTACATAGTTTTATTTATCCTAAATCACATTGCGCTTATTTGATTTATGAATATATAATAGCAAAAAAATTATTGGGTTACTATATTCATTCTTATTTTCTGTATTTAGAAATTTGTTTTTTTTTAAGCAAGCATTTTATGCACTTATTTTAAACTCCTGGCAAAACCAATCCTTGCACTAAGTATAAAAAGTTACAAGAATTCATTTAGACATAAATCATCACATTGTACACTTCAAAATCTTAGTTTTGTCAGTTATACCTCAATAAAACTGAAAAAGCTAAAGTAGATGTTCCAATGTAAGATGGGATTTTTAATTAGTGTCAACTGATAGGTTTGAATGTATTTGAAGTACATTGTTTACTAAAAATATTATTTTGGGGGCTCCTGAGTGGCTCAGTCAGTGAAGTGTTGCCTTTAGCTCAAGGTCATGATCCCAGGGTCCAACTCGCCATGGGCTCCAGGCTAGGCAGGAAGTCTGTTCCTCCCTCTGCCCTCCCCTGACTCATGTTCTCTTTTTCTCTCTCAAATAGATAAATAAAATCTTTATTATTTTTTTTTTTAGGAGCCACCCAGGCATCCCTAAATAAGATCTTTAAAACCAAAACCCAAACCAAAAAACCCCACACATTATTTTGTGCCGTTGGGGGAAAAAAGAACTCTTTTAGGCTAAATGAGACTACAGTGAGGGAAGCAGACATCTGAAAATAGAAAGTCTCAGGTTCGTGTCCTGGCTCCTCTTCCTGTGGAAGCTCATAAATTCTGTGAGCTTAGGCGACACTTATAAATCTCCAAGCTTCAGGGACGCCCGGGGTGGCTCAGTGGTTGAGCATCTGCCTTCGGCTCAGGGTGTGATCCCGGGGTTTTGGGATTGAGTCCCACGTCTGGATCCCCGCAGGGAGCCTGCTTCTCCCTCTACCTGTGTCTCTGCCTCTCTCTCTGTGTCTCTGATAAATAAATAAGTAAATAAATAAATAAATAAATAAATAAATAAATAAATAATAAATAAAATCTTTAAGAAAGAAAAATCTCCAAGCTTCATTTCCATTATGTAAATTGGAGATAAAATGCCTTCTATTTCTTCTTCATTGACGAAGATCATATATGAAAATGCATCAAAGCTAGAGAGTATCAAATGTCAAGCAGTACCGTAACTCAAGTAAAATCATTCTTAGAAACAGTAATTTTAGGGCCAAATATTCTGCATGCAATAGGACTTAAGAAACAGACCAGTCTTTTGTGAACTTCCCTGGGTTCAAGATAACTTGAGATGGAAAGATAAAGTACGTTCTGTGATAATCTACTCTCAATCACCATAACCCTCCTCTTGCTTAAGAACAACAACAGGAAGAACCATAGCATGAGATGGGCGTGTGTGTAGTGTCTTATTAAAGGGAAGGCCGAATTATCTCATTAAACAGGAGGCTGTATTACTCAATCGGAAAATTAAGAACAGTTGAGCATTTCCATCAGCTTAGAAAGCTCCCTTCTAGTCTGTAGTCAGTTCCTGTTCTCTCCTCCGCCCTCCATCACCACTCGTTTGCATTGTCTTGTATAGAAATTCCCTATAAATGGAATCATATGCCGTGTAGTCTTTGTGTCTGGCCTCTCCCACTTGGTATAGTGTTTCTGAATCCGTCCACGCCATAGCCTTTATGAAGCCTTCCCTTCCACTGCTAATAGTTCCTTGTATGGACAATGCCAACTCACTAGTTAACCTACATTCGCATTGTTTCCAGGTTGAGGCCCTATGAAGGATGTGCTGTGAGTATTTGTGTACAATTTCTTTTCTTTTCTTTTCTTTTCTTTTCTTTTCTTTTCTTTTCTTTTCTTTTCTTTTTTCTTTTCTTTTCTTTTTTCTTTTCTTTCTTTTCTTTTCTTTTTTCTTTTCTTTTCTTTTCTTTCTTTTCTTTCTTTTCTTTTCTTTTCTCTTTTCTTTCTTTTCTTTTTTCTTTCCTCTTCTTTCTTTCTTTCTTTCTTTCTTTCTTTCTTTCTTTCTTTCTTTCTTTTCTTTCTTTCTTTCTTTCTTTCTTTCTTTCTTTCTTTTTCTCTTTCTCTTTCTCTCTCTTTCTCTCTCTTTCTCTTTCTCTCTCTCTTTCTCTTTCTCTCTTTCTCTTTCTCCTTCTCTTTCCTTTTCCCTAAGTTTTTAATTCTCTTGAGTAGATGCCTAGGAGTGGAATTACTGGGCTGCATAGTAAGTATCTGTTTAACTTCATAAAAAATTGTCCAGCTGTTTTTCACAGTTACTGTGTCATCTTAAGTTCTCAACAGAAACTTATGAATGATCAGTGTTTGCTTACCCTCCCCCACACTTAGCGTCATCTGTCTTTTGAATCACAGCCATTTTAATGAGAGTATTGTGGTATCTTATTAAGGTTTTAATTTGCATTTCTCTAACGTGAGCCTCATTCATGTCTTCTTTTTCAAAATTGTTTTGGTTATTCCATGCCCTCTATAATTCCATGTAAGTTTTGGTTTCAATTGTTAGAGTCTACAAAAATGTCTCCAGGGATTGTGATTTTTGTTTTGAAGTGGTAGATTAGTTTGAAGTAAATAACTTTGTTAACAATCTGCAAACATGATATATTTCTAGATCTTTAGTTTCTTGGCAATGATTTCTAGTTATCTGTGTGGGAGTCTTTTACTTGTTTTGTTAAATGTGTACCGATGTACTTTAATCCTTTTGATTACGTTGTATGACCGCATCCTAATACTATGTGACTTACGTGGACAATCAGGTCATTTGTGAATAAGCCCAGTTTTACTTCTCCCTTTGCAATCTGGTGTCTTTTATTTTTATTTATTTTTTCTTTCTTTATTGCACTGGCTAGAACCTCCAGTATGTTCCTGGAAAAGAAATAGTTAAAATTGATATTCTTGTCTTGGCCCTGATTTTAGTAAAGAAAACCTTTAGTCTTTCACCATTAAGTATATGCTAGCTGTAAGTTGTTTGTAGATGTTTTTACGAGGTTTAAGAAGTTCCATTCTAATCCTAGTTTGTTGATCAATCTCTCTTTTTTGCCATATGTTGTGATTTTTGTCCTTTATTCTATTGAAATGGCCTATTACATTAGTTGAATTTTAGATGTGAAATCAATTTTGCATTCTTAGGATAAATCTCATTTGGTTATGGTATATAATCCTTTCTATATATTGTGAGAGTCAGTTTACTAATATTTGGTTAAAGATTTTTTTTTTTAAGCTACATCCAATATACGAAGGAAAGTGGTTTGTTGTTTTCGTCCTTTGTTCCTTTTTAGGGGGGACTCCATGTAGTGTCCTTTGCTTCAAAGACTACTTTTTCAGAAATTAATAATGCCACACTGTGGTAATTTGTGTGTTTCCTTATTGGTCTTATAATAAATCATAGTCATGCCTTACACCATCCTCTGTACTGTCATAAAGCCGTTATTGTCCATCAGACTCAAACAAAAGTCTAATCCAGAACAAAGTGGCACTAAGGATCATGCCAGAGGATCTCAGAAAGAAACCACACACTTAAACTGCTCTCAGGGAGCACCTCAGGCTGTCAGACGCTCTTTGCTACAAAGATCTGAGATTGTTTTAAGCTTGAAGTGCAAGGGCTAATTCTAAGCCCGATGAGCTAGCTCAGCAAAGTTTCTTAGTTTAAACATTTCTTAGTTAGCCTTGTAC
Organism: Canis lupus dingo; assembly: GCF_003254725.2. Lineage (NCBI taxonomy): Eukaryota > Metazoa > Chordata > Mammalia > Carnivora > Canidae > Canis > Canis lupus. The sequence goes on from NC_064278.1 coordinate 26,645,692, forward strand.
CTAGGAATAATAGTAGGTGACTAACAGCCACTCTCCAGCAGAGCATGGGGTTATCAATCCAAAATTCAGGCTCGGGGTGCCTGGGTGGCTCAGTTGGCTAAGCATCTACCTGAGCTCAGGTTGTGGGATTGAACCCTGCATTGAGCTCCCTGCTCAGTGGGAAGCTTGCTTGGACCCTCTCCCTCTGCTCTTCCTCCTACCCATGCTTTCTTCTTCTCTCCCTAAATAAATAAATAAATAAATAAATAAATAAATAAATAAATTTTGGCTTATTTATTTAAAAGCATCCAGTCAGATCAGTTATATTATGCCAGAAAAGTCCTTTTTTAAAATTTAAATTTTGTTTTTTTAATTTTTTTTAAGATTTTATTTATTTATCTGAGACAGATTGCACAAGTGAGGTGTGAGGGGTAGTGGGGTATCCCATCTGAAGGTGGACACTTAACCTCTTGAGCCACCCCGGGGCCCCAGAAAGATTCTTTACACAAGGAATGAGTGCATAGAGGGGTGCTGGGTGACTCAGTAAGTTAGAGATCTGAGTCTTGGTTTCAGCTCAGATCATGATCTCAGGGTTATGAGATTGGCCCCAGGACGCTCTGCGCTCAGCAAGGAGTCTGCTTGAGCTCCTACGTCTCTGCCTCTCCCCCAGTCCTTCCCCTCCACCTTGTGAAATAAATAAAAAATCTCTTAAAAATATACATACATAGAAGCCACAGGAAAAGTCTTATTTCTTTTCTGGCTATTACATTCCGTCAGTATGATAAGGAGTTCAGTTGAGGTCAAACTACCAGTGTCCCCGAGGAAGGAGGGACTGAGTACGTATCTGCCGTTAACCCCCTCCTTCCCATTCTCTTTCTGTGTTACTTAGTTTTCTCTGTGTGTTTGTATAAGTTATCTGGTTGGCATTTGCTTTCTGTAAACTACTCAGAGAACTAATTTTTTAAATATGCAGAGAAGTCTAAGTCATTTCCAATTGCTGTTATTGACAGATATACTTAACTTTATTGCTATAATTTTGTTGCACATTTTTAATGTTCATGTGTTCTGACATTTTCCCCTCTTTTTTGATTTATAAGTTCTACTATTATATTTGGACCTTATTTTTCTTTCTTTCAGAGAGGACTATGAAGGTTGTGTAGACTCTGTTGTAACTTTAAGAGTAAATTAAGAACATTAGGAATGAAGCTGTATCTTACCACTCTATCTTTTATAAAAAGAACGCTTTTAACCTGATCCTCCTTGGGGTGAGGAATATTGAAAAAGACATGAACTTAATTTTAGCTGAAGGGAACAGGAAGTCTCTGCAGAAGAAGTGACATGTAAGTTGGGCCGTGAACAATTAACAGAAGACAAGTAAGTAGCACTAAAGAGAAATATGTAACTATTTAGCAATTTTTATCAACTGCATAAAATTACTCATTCCATATGTTACTTTATGAGATTGGCTACTGTCGACTGTTTTACTATTTAACCTTTCATTCCGAACCTGAATTAATAATACTCAGAACAAAAATTTTTCCAGCAGCAGCTGGAAATATAAGTTTTTGGTAACAGGCGAAGGCCTCTTTTTCTGGAACAGAGAAATAGCTCCTTTAGACCTCCGGGGAGGGCCTCTGCAGTACACACTCTGCAGAATCGCAACATCTAGCATGTAAAATACAGGTTTCTCCAATTTTGAATGGAGAACATTTTGCCTCAGCCAAAGATATCAGTGCTATTATATATCTTCTTTGTAATCTACATTTTTATGAGTCAATAAAAAATATAAATCTGTTTCTGATAGTATTGACTTTTTCTGTGCTACCCCAAATGAAGCTGCCTTATATATAGCAAGGCTTAATAAGTGACTGTCGAATTGAGTGAATGCATGGATAAACACGGTTGTCAGATATGGCCCCGAAGAGGTGAAATGTTTAATTTAGTATGTATATTCACTTTCCATTTTGTTAATAAGAAACTACAGACTGGAGCTGCACGATAACCTTTACTAATGAGAGTGACATTGCATCCACAAACAACTGAAACCTCTTCCCAGGCTTGTAAAGTGTTTTCATTTTACAACCAAATTTGATTTGTCCTGCCAAATTTGCATTGCTCTGCTCATTATTATCAATAGCAGGCTCTTTCTTTTTTTTCACCCATTTCCATTTAGATCATGGACTACATTGTAACTTCTTCAGCCAAAGATTTTTTTTTTTATTTGTAAAGTAATGATGTTAGTGATAATTGATGCCAGTAAACGAGAGTTTTGAAGCTTATAAAATAGCTGGGGGCCAGATGCTGGGTCATGGTAATTTTAGTAAGGCCCTGACAGGCTGCTTCTGCAACATCTTATTAGCTCTCTTTGGAGTTGCCTTTGAGGCGATTGCATTTGCTATGAGCCTCTTCCCTTTCACATTTATTCCGTACCTTCCCACAGGTTCTTGCTGAGTGTCATTCTAGGCAGTGCACATGGAGTTAGACCACATAAGTGCTCTTTCCTGGTTTTAGAGCATCACGGAGGTGGTAGTCTTCTTTTAGACTCTCCCATTTTGCAGATGACCTGCTACGAGAAGACGTTTCACATACTTGTGGGGAGCCTAATTCTGCTGACTCCCAGGCCAACTCCTCTCCGGGTTCAAGGGAGCACAGCTAACCCTTTGCTACAAACACTGTGTCCAACTTTCAGCCTTTGTGCTCATAATTCGTGGGCTGTTTTGAGCACAGTTGCATCAACAGCTGGACCAGGGTGATGGAGAACCCCACGTCATAATGAGCCCTAGAGCTCTGCCCTGCTAGTTACGAAGGCCCAGTCATCGTCTCCCATGGTTGAGTTGGACCTTGACCTAGAATCCAACTTGCAGAGCAGAACCAGTTCATCCAGAGCAAGAGGTCCAGAAGGGCTTTTAATCTTCTTTCCTTCTGTAGACAATTCTACAATTCTGCTGCTGCACTACATTCCCTCTTTAGGAAAAACTACTGTGTGTATGTGGGTGTGTACAGTGTGTCATGGGACAAACTGTTAAGCTCGCTGTTTACCCAAGACAAATAGTTTTAATCTACAAGAACACATATAATGTATGTTCCCTGTTTTCCTAAATGACAGATGATTAGCATTTTTCTGGGTGCACCTTCTCACCAGAGAAAGGATTCTCTCAAGCACAGGCATCAGCTAGGAGATGCACGTTAGAAAAAAGAAAAGTGAAGCCTCAAAATGTGTTTTGCCGCACAATTTAAAGGGTAATTAAAAACACCTTCATCCAAATTGTAGGGAACTCTGGGTCCCCCAAAGCAATCTAAGAATGAGGGAATTGAGTTAAACTTCCACGGGTCTTAAAACTTTGTCATTCAAGCCATGAAAATAGATGGTTAATATGACTTGAGAAGAAAAATTGAATTTTTGACATACCATTTAACGGCTTTAAAATTATATTTTTTTTGCATTTTTCATTTTGCTTTCAAAAGAAAAAAAATGAGAAATGCAATTAATATGGTTTAACTCCGCAGGATAAATATTATTATTTAATGATGTATAAAACAACACTATTCTAACAGCTTCATGCTGGGCAAAGAAATGAAAAAAAAAAAAAAAGAAACAAATTTATGTTTGCGTAAGTATGCATTTAGGACATCCAGTTCTTTATTTTGAGCACAAGAACTCATTTAACTTTCTTACCTATCAAGTGAATATTTTGGGAGGCATTATGCCTGTCACACATTTCTCAAAACTCTAAATGCCCTGCAGAATAAATGTAAGCCATAAGGACTGAAATCTAAATGTTTCCATTTACTGATGGGCCATTTCCTTGGCCCCCACCACTAATTCTACTAATATAAAAGATCTATCATAGTAAATAATGATGAATTTGGCAGGGCTGATTTGGCAGGGCTGATTGAGCACCTGCTCTGGCCAGAGTACAGCGAGAAGTCAGTGTAATGACATCTACTCCAGAGGATCGTGGCCTCTAGGATTTGATTCTGACTTCCGAGCCGGGGATTGAAATCAAAATCTATTTCCAGTCACATCTCTGCTCTACCCTTCACAAGGCCTCGGGTGAAACCGTGCTTTTCTGTGTTTCAGCACCAAGGCTTTCATTCCTTTGAATTTTTTTTTTTTTTTTGTCTTGTTCCTTCCACCTGGAATATTCTTTCTGTGCAGCTGCATGTCTCATTTGTACTTTGAGACATTTTTTCCCCCGGTCAGAACTAATCTATTTATGTTTTTCTCCCGGCATTTATCTTCCACTGGCATTATGGTTATTTTTGATTGTGTTCTATCTTTTCTATTAAGCTGTAAATTTGGTGAAGACATAGGCCATGCTTTAATTAATCTTGTGTGTTTTTCATATCACTTTGGAAAGCACCTGTTACTAGACACCTAGTGAATGTCTGCTGAAGAACACATAGTGCTCTCTTGGCAAAAACTTGAGAGTGGCTGGGAAACTCCTGGTAATTTCCTTCCTCTTTATAACGTTTTGGTCCTGGATGCATCCTTAGCTTGAGTCCCTCTCCATCTCGAAGGCTTCTGTATCCTAAAAATATGATAATAAAGGACAAAAAGAAACGTCTAGACACAACGGAGATAACTTTATATACACATCGGTAGAGTTAATATTACTTTGCCTCCTGGAACTTTTTGGGTATGTTGTAAGGATCACAATGATGGTGTTAAGAAACTCAAGATTTCAAGGCATCTGTTTAGTCTTTGTAGCAGCTGTGAATATTATTATTCTTACTTAGGTGATCCTTTCTTTACATCAGAAATAGTATAATTTTTATTTGTGAATAGCGTTATCACCAATAGATGCATAAACAACTTCAAACAGTTTAGTCTATTTTAGGGTCTATTTTTTTTTTTTTAACTCGGAGTGCTGATGAAATGTAGTGTTTAAGAGGCCTGGATTATGTGGATTTGAAGCTAATTATTACCTTAAACAATTTGATTAACAATGTAATTTTTGTTTCATGTATAAAATGAACCCCTACCATGGGATGTTGTATGGTTTATTTATTTTTTAAAAAGGATTTTATTGATTTATTTGAGAGAGAGGGAGCGAGCATGAGAGAGAGCATGAGCAGCAGAGAGGGACAGAGGGAGAAAGTGGAGCAGACTCCCCGCTGAGCGGGAGCTGGATGCTGGACTCGATCCCAGGACCCTAGGATCATGAACTGAGCTGAAGGCAGATCCTTAACTGACTAAACCACCCAGGTGCCCTGTTGTATGGCTTAAATGAGATAATATATGTAAAGCAGATAGTGTTTTGTTATTGCTATTATTTTTATACTTCTTTCGTCAGTTTGGTGCAGGGGTACAGTTACAATAATGACATTTATTTGATTGGGAAAACAGCTTCCCATTGTGGTTTATTTTGCAAGTTTCTTCTTTCCTTTTTCACAGAACTTAGGGAAAAGAGCCTCCCTAAGAACTCTTTACTAATCCCGGAATATCTTGTTTTGTTAATTGCCCTGGAGTTTGTGTATTGGAATACCTGACACACATATTTTTTTGGTTTTTAGTAAACTCTAAGCTTCCCGTCCTTGTGCTTGGATACAAGCACAAGAAGTAACACTGACTGATCAAACAGCATAGTTTTTAAAAAAGGATATTGGGAGATTCATAGTCACTAGGGGAGTTAGAGAATAACCTCGAAACCTCAATGCTAAGTTTTTAAGAAAAAGACTCCAAACCATACAGCCCACCAGCGTGAGGAGAGCATGGCCCAGTGGCGTTGTTGCCTCCAGGTGCTGGATGCTACAGCTGGTGTCCTGCTCAGGCCTCGAGCTTTCTGTGTGGGCAGCTCCACCTCCCAATCGCTGCTGTGCCCCAGGTGCCTCTTCTACATACTCACCAATGCACGGGATGCCCATGGCCAGCTGCATACCCAGGCTGCTGCACTGTTCCAAGTCACGAGCCTGCACAAACCACGCAGGGAAGAGAGTTTTCCCAGCTTCAGCCTTGGAGAGGTGGGATTCAGAAGGTGGACAATTGCCTCAGTGTCAGAACTGTGTTAAAAAGAACAGATAGAAAATACAAAATATTCAATATAATCTCCACTTTTCTGTACGATTAACAGGTCTTTTTTTTTTTTTAAACAGGTCATGGTTTTATAATCAACAATGCTCAGTTCCAGAGGCAGCTGTACAATTTTAGATGAATGAAGTAGGTGCTTTCCATCCATATTCTGTGGGCATTAATATATCCTTTGAACTCTTTTTATTATTGTCAAGATTTTAATACTATGGAACAGTCCTTTCTTACCTTTCTTAGCTAACCTCAAAGAATTAGGAAAGTTCAGGTTTTTTTTTTTTTTCTCTTATAGTCTTGACTGAAGTAGTTACATACTGAATTGTATGTCTTGTAAGTCATTCTGTGTCAGTAAAAAAGCTCCTCACTCTCCTATGGCTGCACAGTCGTCCAACTCTATGGATACTAACGTTTTAAAACAGTTCCCTAATGTTGGATATTTAGGTATTTCCAACCTACTGTTATTAAAATCAACGCTGTAATGAAAAGCCACAGACATAGGTCCTTGGCATGAGTTACCTATAGAAGAGATTCTCGGAAGCTAAATTGCCGAGTCAAAATGTGTTTGATTTGATAACTCTTGCTAAATTGCCTTTCATAGAGGTTATAACAATTTGCACTTTCACCAGCAATGTAGCAGAGTACCTTTTAATGCATACTTTTGCCAGCACAGAGTATTTTAAAACTTTTTGAGCTTTGCCAGCCAAAAAGGCAAAAAAGTACTGTTATCTTGATGAATTTTAATTTGCTTTTATCTTTAATTAGTGAGATTAAGTAAGATTTTGTGTTTGAGAATCATTTGTATTATTTTTCTTTTTTCTTTTTTTTAAGATTTTATTTATTTATTCACGAGAGACACAGAGAGAGAGAGGCAGAGGAGAAGCAGGCTCCATGCAGGGAGTCTGACACGGGACCAGATCCCAGGACCCTGGAGTCATGACCTAAGCTGAAAGCAGACGCTCAACCACTGAGTCATCCAGGGACCCCTGTATGACTTTTTTTTTTTTTTAATTTTCTGCTCATGCAGCTTGCCTATTTTCCTTTTGTAAGTTTGTCTTTTTCTTTGATTTATAGAGATTGTTTATAGTTTAGGGAAATGAATCCTTACTTGACATATAGGTTGTAAATAGTTTTCCCTTCTGGCCGAGGTCATCTGATTTTGCTTTTACCAATGTTCAGCAATTGTCTTCTGACTTTACTTTTTGGTAAAATCAATAAAGTCATATTTGTCAAGAAATTTTTCTTTTAAATTTTGGGTAGCCAAATTTGTTAGTCTGACAAATAACATCTTCTGATTTTTATGCGTCCTATTAGGTAGATTTATTTATTTATTCCTGAGGACATATGTAGGAATTCAAGACTGCATGGAAGATGTCTTGCCAACATCTCTTCCCTCTTCTCTTTAAAACTCTTCAATATTTCATTGAAGTCAAACTCTCACTCCTTGTAGATGATGTGATGCTCTATGTGGAAAACCCAAAAAGACTCCACCCCAAAATTGCTAGAACTCATACAGTAATTCAGCAAAATGGCAGAGTATAAAATCAAAGCCCAGAAATCAGTGGCATTTCTATACACCGAATGATAAGGCTGAAAAAAGAGAAATTAAGGAATCCATCCCATTTACAATTGTACCCAAACCCATAAGATACCTCGGAATAAACCTAATCAAGAAGGCAAAGGATCTGTACCCAGAAATCTATAGAAAACACATGAAAGAAATTGAGGAGGACACAAAGAAATGGAAAAATGTTTCAAGCTCATGGGTTGGAAGAACAAATATTGTTAAAATGTTTATGGTACCCAGGGCAATCTATGCTTCAGTGCAGTCCCTATCAAAATGCCATCAACATTTTTCACAGAGCTGGAACAAATAATCCTAAAATTTTTATGGAACCAGAAAAGACCCTGAATAGCTAAAAGGTTATTGAAAAGGAAAACCAAAGCTGATGGAATCATAATTTTGGACTTCAAGCTGTATTATAAAGCTGTAGTCATCAAGACTGTATGCTACTAGAATAAAAACAGACACCTAAATCAATGGAACAGAAGAGACAACCCAGAAATGGACCCTCAGCTCTGTGCCCAACTAATCCTCGACAAAGCCAGAAAGAATATCCACTGGAAGAAGGACAGTCTCTTCAACAAATGGTGTTGGGAAAACTGGACAGCAGCATGCAGATGAAGGAAACTGGACCATTCTCTAACACCACACACAGGGATACACACAAAATGGATGAAAGATCTAAATGTGAGGCAGGAATCTGTCAGCCTCCGCAGCCTCTGTGACCTCAGCTCCACAGCTTCTTGCTAGGCACAGCTCCAAAGGCAAGGGAAACAGAGGCAAAAATGAATTCTTGGAACTTCATCAAGGTAAAAGCTTCTGCTCAGCAAAGGAAACAGTCGACAGAACCAAAAGACAACCTACAGATGGGAGAAGATATTTACAGATGACATATCAGATAAAGGGCTAGTCTCCAAGATCTATAAAGAACCTATTAAACAACACCCAATTCAGCCAAGAAATGGGCAGGAGGCATGAATAGACATTTCTCCAAAGAAGACCTACACATGGCCAGCAGACACTTGAAAACATGCTTTGCATCACTCACCATCGGGGAAACACAGATCGAAACAACGATGAGATCCCACCTCACACCTGTCAGAATGGCTGAAAACAACACAGGAAACAACAGATGTTGGAGAGGATGTGGAGAAGGGGGAACCTTCTTGCACTGTTGGTGGGAATGCCAACTGGTGCGGCCACTCTGGAATACGGTATGGAAATTCCTCAAAAAGTTAAAAATAGAGCTACCCTATGACCCAGCAATTGCACTACCAGGTGTTTACCCCAAAGATACAACTGTAGTGATCTGAAGGGGCACCTGCACCCCAGTGTTCCCAGCAGCAGTGTTCACAACAACTAGACTGGAGAGAGCCCAGATGTCCTTCGACAGTTGAAAGAGGAGGTGGTCTATATACAATGGGATATTACTCAGCCATCATAAAAATAAGCAATCTTGCCATTTGCAAAGACATGGATGGAGCTAGAGGGTATTGTGCTGAGTGAAAGAAGTCCATTAGAGAGGGACAATTATGATATGATCTCACTCATATGTGGAATTTAAGAAACAAAACAGAGGATCATAGGGGAAGGGAGGGAAAAATAAGATGAAAATTCAGAGAGGGAGACAAACTGTAAAAACTCTTAATCATAGGAATCAAACGAAGGATTGCTGGAGGGGAGGGGGGTTGGGGGTTGGGGTAACTGGGTGACGGGCATTGAGGAGGGCACATGATACAATGAGCACTGGGTGTTGTATACAACTGATGAATCCCTGACCTCTACCTCTGAAACTAATAATATATGTTAATTGATTGAATTTAAAGAAAAAAAAATTCTTCAATGGCTGTTCATCTGTTTCTTAGGATATAATATAAATCCAGATTTAAACCATGGGCTACTTGACTAAGTTCTTCTTTAAATTCTTCATGAGAATTTCCTCATCTAGCACTCCCCCTGCACCCACAAGGCCCATTAGTTGAGTTTTGAATGTTAAGTGCACCTTGAATTCCTGGGGGTAAGTTTCAGTTAGTAATGGTGTACAATCTTTTCTGTATCTTGCTGAATTTGGCTTGCCAGTATGTTGTCACGGATTTTTACATCTATATGCATAAGAGACTGGTCTGTAGTTTTCTTGTGATGTCTTCGTCTGCTTTTGGTATCAAAATAATACTGGCCTCATGGAATGATTTGGGAAGTGTTCCTTCCTCTTCAGGGTTTTGGAAAAGTTTGTGAATAATTGTTATTAATTCTTCTCTAAATATTTGGTAGAATTTACCAATAAAACCATCTGGGACTACCCTTTTTTTGTAGGTAGGTAGTTTTTGGCGTGCTAATTCAGTCTCTTGTTACTAGTCAGATTTTCTATCTCACCCTGAGTCATTTTTGGTAGTTTGTGCTTTTTAGGCATTTGTCCATCACATCGAAGTGTTCTAATTTATTGGCATATGTTTGTTAATGGGGAGCGGACATTGGTTCAAATGTCACAGACTGTCGCCGTTGTGAGTTTTAGCAGACTTTCTTAAATATACGTTTCTTCATTTTGCACTTAGGAAAATTGCAGAGGCTTAAATTTTTTAAAAAATAATTTTCCCCAGTTGGCCTTGTTTTGCCAGGGAGCAGGTTTGCAGGTCTCCTTAGACTACCATTCTGGAAATGGGATTCCATGAATCCCTTGTTCATGATTTTACCCCCGTTGCCTGCCACTGAGCTTGCCACAAAGCAGGTATCTGACAAATATTTATTGGATGAGTTTGCAGTAGACGTTACTTTTTAGGTGTGTCTTCAAGAAGGAAATAACAAAGACTCCACCTGTGGGATCACTTTGCCACGTTCTCCTCCTTGTGAGGTACTCGGGGCCGAGTGCCGAAGAGGAAATGCCACTCGTCTATACTGTATTACCCGCTGGGGTTGGGCCTTAGCTAGTGTTTTACTATGATGAACCTGACAAACTGTAGGAGAGCTGTGACCCATCCTTTTAAAAAACAGGCTGAGAAATCTCTTTGTTCTCGCTCTCCTAGGCTCATATCTAGATTTTGGACTTTCCAGTCTTTGATCTTTATGCAAAGAACAGCAACGGTTAAATGAACCCAAGGAAAAACAGCTTCTCTTCCCATGAGCTGCACTAGAGTCGGATCCTATTACTGACTTCTTCCCAGTGAACTTCCCTATTGGGATTTAAGGTACCAACCACGTTCTTCTCCTTAGGGGCTTAGATCTAGTGAAAACAGAGGCTGAACTATCCACCGCACCTGAAGCTACAGCTGGCCCAGGTCGGCTGGCTGCTGGCTGCGCGCCAAACCAATGACCGCAGGATCCCTCGGGTGGGGCTCGGGGGCCCACGTTGTTCAGCTCTCCCGGGGGTCCCCATATTCCCCCGCTGCTGAAAAGGGGGAGGTCCCAGAAGCAGCAGTACCGGTACCACCTGAGACCTTTTAACCTGTAGGGTCACCATGTGCAGTTTCTCAGGATTCCCAGGCCATTGACTGGAAGGTCAACGTTCCCGACACACGCCAGAACCGTGCTTCTTACACTTTAGTGCTTCAAGAACCCCCAGAGAGCTTGTGCGAACCCCAAATCCTGGGTCCTAACCCCCGGTCGCAGACCCAGCCTGCCTGCGGTCAAGCCTCTGGCATTTCTGACCAGAGGCACAGGTGCCGGCCCTGCTGGGACGCGGCCCACCCGGTGTAGCGTGGCCCCGGGCTCAGGTGTGCTCCCTGCTGAAGGGCGTGAGGCGAGGAGCACTTGCAGCCTCCGAAGCTCAGAAGGCCCAGGGGGAGCCCAGGCTGGGGGGCGGCAGGGGCCCCCCTCTTCCTCAAGGGGAGGGAGTGGGAAGGAGGCTCGAGGCCGTCTCTGCGGTACGTGTGGACGCGGAAAGCCCTGTCTTCCTGTGACAAGGTAGGAACCCCCCCCCCCAAAAAAAAAGGAACAAAATGGTTCTTTTCCACCCGCCCTGGTCCTCAGAGGCGAGGCCTCCTCAGGGAGGCCGTGTGTTTTGGCAGCCCCATGTGGAATACACTTCAAGGCGGAGAAGGAGGCTCCGAGCGCCCAGACCCAGGCAGAGGACGTGGATCCGGGTGGCCCCTGCGCCCGTGCTTCCTGTGGCCGCTGGCTTCACCCGCTAGTGGGGGCAGAAGGGCTGCGTGCGGCCTGGCCGCCTCCTCGCCTCGGTCGTGGCACAGGTGCGTGGACCTCGTGCGTGAGAGGGAACCTCCACGAGGAGCTCGGCCTCCCGCCAGCGGTGTGTCAGGTGGCATCGGTTAGCCGTGGCCCTGCTAGGGCCCTGCTACTGGTGATGTCGCCTGGGACGGACAGGGGCTGTAACGGGCCCAGCCGTGTCGTAGTTGCTGCCAGTCGGAGGCAGAAGAACAGCTAAGGTGTCCTCAGTCCCAGTCCCCCCCCCCCCCCATAGGCTCACTGTGTTCTGCTGTTCACGTTAATGGGGTTGAACGTAAGGGGGACACAACAGGCCCCAGACTCTGCACGCCGAAGGGGGTCCTGAAACCCATGTTTAGAAATCAAAATCATGTACCTGTCACAGAGGCACTTGACAAATTTTCTTGAATTCCCTAAAGATAGTCACTTAGGCTTTACTGCCTCCAACCGATGATCCTTAGGTCTCCCAGGCACAGGAGGAGAAGGCGTCTGATGTACGTGTTTGTTTTTTTCTTTTTTTTTCTTTTTCTTTTTTGAAATGTAAGAAGAGGTTTTTTGTTTTTTGTTTTTTCCATTTGAGGGCTAAAGTCTTAAAACAGGTGTTTTCTCTTGTATCGGCTCACCTGCTCTCCATCAAGCTTTTACCCGCGGGTTTTAATTAGAAATGTGGCTAAAAGCTGACGGAGATAAAGGCGTTAGTCGTGGCGCAGAAAACTCCTACAGGGTTTAACCCAAGAAAGGGCCAGAACCTTAATGTAGCCAGTTAGAGAAACAACAACTGGAGACGCTTGGTGAGACAAGTAAGACTCCAGAAACTGTTAGATCGTATGGATGGAAGAATGGGGCCAAGGGCCTACAGGAACAGGCAAGGGCAGGTTGTGACCAGCATTTATCGGTGGCCGGTGTGAGAGCCCCGGGACTGTGGAGAACCAACAGTAAGGGGAGTCGAAGAGGTAGAGATGGAGACTGAGGGGGAGGTGGGAGGTGTAGAATGTGCCAGAGCCTGGGCGGGGATACTGGATACGCGGGTGTAGGTCTCAACGGAAGCCAGACCGCGTCTCCGTACAGAGCGATGCTAACTGCCTTGTCCACGAGGATGAACCAGCTCCAAGGGGTGTGCAAGGTAGGAGTTCTCGCGGTCGGAGTGTGCAAACCTGTATCCGTGCCATGGGGTGAAAGCTTGAAAGCTGGGCTGGCGAGCATAATTGTCCTTAAATATTTCAAGAGCTGTCAAAGGGGAGAAGAGTTGGGTTTATTCGGGGTGGAGCTAGCGCCAAAGGACGTGCCTATCGAGGTAATTTCCTTCAGAATAAAAAAAAAAAACCCCACAAAAAAACCTTCTAACCTGCTAACGCGGGTCTTTTAGGCAGATCGGGGCAGGTTTCCAACCTTAGTACTTACGTGACTTGCCATCGTGGTCAATAATGTGCTTGATTTAAAGTTTGGAGGTTTTTAGAAATGACATAATAATTACCTTACGGGGCTGATGTGTGATGTGAATGAAACAGCATAGGTAAAGTGGTCCAGAGTTGTTTGAAAATAATTGGCTTTAATTTTTTTTAACAAATAATTGGCACTTTTTTTTTTTTTACACAAATATCTCAAATGAAGCGCATTGAAAATAGATCTCTGAATACATTACTTTTCGAAACTCTTCTCAGGTTTACCCTTCAGGTTTTCCTTTAGCAGATGTGATCGAGTCCCCTGTTCCATAATAGCCTGCACTTCCCTAATGCAGCCCTTTAAACAAAAATCAGGGATTTGCGATCCTATGTTGATCAACTGTAAGCTTCATAAAGAAAGGGACAGGGTTGGTCTTAGCATCTATCCCGCGTCCCGGGATCTGGTGTAGTGGCTGGCATCTAGAACATTCTCAATAAGAGGAGAATGGGTGAAGCCTGAATCCCTGTCGGTCGCAAACCAGCTTCCCCCTGTTTCTCCATTGCTTTGTATGCCTTGGCCATTCTTAGTTATTTTTGTGTATCTTTGGCAGGACCACGTTCAATTCAGGGCATCAGTAAGCACGTAAAACACTTACATACATCTCTCGATTCACGCCTTCCTACTATTGCCATCGTTCCAGCTTCAGTAGATCTTTTGTGTTTCCCATCCAGAAGCCTGAAGTGGCCACCTGGCTGCTCACTTGGCTTCCAGCATCAGTCCACTTGTCAGTACCTGTTACGTGTCCAAAGCTGACGACAGGTTCCTCAAGTGCAAATGTGGTCGTGGATTGTGCATTTTGTAATGATAAAACCAAAAACCTGCCTCTCTGTGGTCTTCTGTGATGATCCTATCTCCTCACCGGGCCGTCCTACCAAAGCAGGTCCTGTGTTTTACTAGGAGACCATGCTTTAGTTCTAGCAAGTAGGAATAGGATGGGTTAACCCAGTGGATCCCAGGGAAGATACTTGGAAAAGTAGGGGGCAAGGGGAAGAACCCCTCTTAAGCTCAGTGGTAGTGTGGCTGCCACAAAAGTGAGGCCAAGTAAGCGAGAGCAGCTGTGGCCTGAGCCATGCCCGGGCCTGAGGGTCTCGCTGTCAAGGTGATCTCCTGAGAAGTCACACGTAAAGTAAATAAGCAACATGTGGTCTCCTATCCGCCCTCCCCACCCCGCTCCCCAAGTTCTGGGGAAGTTTTGGGAGACCCTGGCTCACGTGTGACGGGAAGTGAGCCTGTGAACAGGGCTGCGGGGTCCCTGCCGATGCCCATCTTTCCTGCCCTTTGATCTTAGCATAAGTGAGGGGGTGAGCCCAGGTTCAGGGTGTCTGGGTGTGCTGCCCCCACTGTGTCCCTGTAGCTGATCGCTTCTGCCTCTTTACCTTCGCACATTCCTCCCCAGCCCCAACACTCAACTCCCTTTTCCTAACACACAGTCCTTCTTTCTAATGACTCAGAAGGTCCACAGGGCCGGGAAGTCCTTCCCGGTCAGCTTCTCCTGACAGTCCATGCCCCTCCCCCCCAGCACTGTTCTTGTGCCTCTGTGCCTCTTGTGCTCTGCGTTTGCTAAGGTGTCTTTTGGATTCTTGCTTTATGCCCTTCGTGCCTTGTAATCTGGATCTCCCCCCTCAAGGGTGGGGACCCGCTGATTGTCTCGTGGCGTGAAACCCAGCGTCCGGATCACGTTTGTTCCCTGTAAACGTTGACTCCTTTGGGTTCTACTTGTTGCAAAAGCTGCTTTCCCCTCCATGGAGCGCGTGAGTTCAGTGAGTAGACGATCTCTGACGTTTGGAAAACAAATCTTGGAACAATCAACCGTTTTGCTGGAAGAGTCTTGTACACCCTCTTCCAGGATGGGAAAGTCAGAACCAGAGGGGATGATGTGCTTGCTCAAGGTCATTTGGAAGAGAAACTTGACCGGGGCCCCCAAACACCCAGTGGGGCCCCTTGGTTACAGGGTGCACCTTCTCTGATCAGGTCCCCTTGGTTACAGGGTGCACCTTCTCTGATCAGGTCCAGGTGCAGCTACGCTGGCTGGCAATGAACTGGGTCGAATCTGAGCGTGTTTCATAGCAAGTGGTAGGTGATCAAAGAAGAGAATTTGACCCACTATAGGCTGAAATGAGAAAGAATACAACATGCTATTTAAAAATGTTTAATCTAGGGATCCCTGGGTGGCGCAGCGGTTTGGCGCCTGCCTTTGGCCCAGGGCACGATCCTGGAGACCCGGGATCGAATCCCACATCGGGCTCCTGGTGCATGGAGCCTGCTTCTCCCTCTGCCTGTGTCTCTGCCTCTCTCTCTCTCTCTCTCTGTGACTATCATGAATAAATAAATAAAATCTTTAAAAAAAAAATAAAAATGTTTAATCTCATAAAACCCAGTAGATCAAAGTAATTATAGAGGAATAACAGGTGAGCTGAAGCCTCAGCTGGACCCGAAGAAGAGAGTAGGCTAGACATTTTAGAACAGCCACTGTTTTTCCTATGGAACGTTTTCTGGTTTTGTTTTCAATGATCTAGTTTTTATTAAACCGGCTAGGTTGCAAAGTCCTGTTGATATAGTGTAGGTAGAGTTGAGTCATGAATACATCCTTACATGAGGAAAAAACATTTAAATAACACCAATGTTTCCCTAAAATATTTAATTTTTATGCTTACGTGTAAATGATCCTCATAGCCTATTGAGAAACTAACTTTAGTCAGTTGATGTTTATACATTGATTCTTTGGTAATGTAGCTTTTCCCCTACTTTAGCATGCCTACCACAAAAACATGAAGAAAAGTTAGGAAATTTTGCTGTCAACACTAAATATAATCTTTTCTAGACATCAGAATTACTTTTTAAAAAGTCCTTCAGTGTTCAGAGTGATTGCAAATGGAAGTGAGGTCACAATAGGAGTATCACGTTTCATTTGAAGGCAGCAGGTTTGAGAAATGGTGAGAAGATTTTTCTTTATCAAGAGTTACTAATGTACAGGGGGAAAAAATCAATGTTTTTGGAGCAAATTATAGAACTTTTCCATTCTTACTTTTATGGACTAAAACCATGAAGAAATAACAACAAGAAGTAGCGATTTCAATTTTACACAATGGCTATTTAATGAAGAAAAATGAAGTGGTAGGGAGAAAGGAAAAAGAAAAAGTACTTGGAGCAGGGGAGAAGAGCTAAAAAGCAACAGAAGTAGGGGGCCAGCGAGGCCAGACACTGAAATGGAGAAGCAGAGGCAGAAATTCAAAGACACACAGATGTGGAGATGAAGCTTCAGAGAATAAATGAAAAAACCTGGCCTATGTGGTTTTAATTCTTTTTTTCTTTTGACTTTTCTAGAATTTTTATGGAGAATAAGTCTATATTTCAAGTTAATGAGAAAATGTATTTCAGCTTTGTTTTCCCAGGGTTGCTAGTAGTAGCACCTGTGGGGAAGGGGCCTGCTTATAATAAACTCAGAATATTGCTTATTTTGAATCTTTTTCTGGGTCCTTTACCTCCTTAGGGATTCTTAAAATAACTATAAATAGTTCAGTTTTTGGTAGAGGGAGTATGTGGAAAACCATTACCTTAATGTTGATGTGACCACTGGGTAGGAGTTGGGAGGACGGCTGACACGAAGGCAGAGGTCTTCCTCCCTTGTTCTTCCGTGTTGAGCTCTGGGTGGGTCAGGGGTGGCTCCCGTGTGATGTTGTGCCTGCAGGGAAGTCCCTTGTCTCGTCTTGGTCTTAATGAATGTGATTTTTTTCCTCCCTTGGTCTTTCATGAACCTGTGGAAAAGAAAGTGATTTAACACAGAGGTAAATACTTAACTCTTGGGAAGGAAGACAAGTTAAAACTACCTATAAATAGTAATGGAGTAATAGTGTGCGTGAGTTTTTTGTTTTTTGTTTTTTTTAAATACTCCTGCTCCCTTTGTATACTATGTAAATTCTTACCTATTGCCTTTCTTCAATCTTGAAGGATCCAGGAAAATGCTTATCCTGCATAATCACCTATTCCACTTTTCCTTTATATAATCTATAATATATATCTTTAAAAATTTGTGTTGAGGCAAAATGTATTAAAATATATACTATATTAATGAATATACACATAGTTTTTTTTTTTTTTCTTTTTTGAAAGAGCAAATTTGCTGCCAGCTAAGTCCTCTCTGGGATGATCTTTGAGACAATAGGCAATGAGTCAACGAGGGGTGAGGAAATGCACTATTTTAAGCAGGATGGTTTAATACAAAGGGTTAGAAGTTAACAGAAAGTGGACACTTGGTTCCTGGAATGACTCCTACCCAGAAGGAGCGAACCGACCCCCTGGGAGAGCTACCTTCACGACTTCCACTAGTATTGTGGTTTCAAGACACCCCTGTAGCTGTGGTCCAGGGATAGGAAGTTTCCTGGTGCTGCAGTTGTGTCATTGCTTCTAATCTCCTTCGATGGACAAGGGATACTAAAGAACTAGGCAGAAAAACCAAACCTCTCCATGACTTTAGTTCCAAGTAGAAAGAGCTGAAGTGTAAAGCAGAGGTCTCTTGTGTCCCTTCACCTTCTAAAGCTCATATGTCCTAATTTCTACTACATACATTAGATTACATGTACTATGTGAATTCCCAGAGGAGGAAAAGAGAGAGGGAATGAGCTGGAGAATACTGATTCACATCAGCACAGAGTGCCATTAAATGGCTTGATGGAGGGAGGCTGGTCAGACCTTCACGTTACCCGCCATCCTCCCCAGGGATCCTCTGCGTGTGTGAAGAAGGTTGCCTTGGATTTGGTGCACTTCATCTTCATCCCTTGAAATAAAGGGGCATGACTTCTTAAAAAATGAAAGGTTGAAATAAGTTACTCCTTATAAGCCCTCATCTGTAAGCACTTTTATATCTCTTACTGATCAATACTTGGTGAAGGAAGAAAAAATGATTAGAGAATTAGATATCAACTACATTTACTCCTGTCTGTTTGAGTCATTATCAGTGAATAAAGTTGTGAATCTTAGACAGCTTTTCTGGTGGTAAAAATTGAATTGGAACTCATGTTAACATGTAACTTTTTTCTATCATTGATACCCTAGAATAAAAGTATCATTTGGAAAGATAATCTCACCTGAGTACTTTTCACATTTTTTAATGCAGATGAAGTGTGTGTGTATATACATACATACATATATATATACACACACACACATATATATATATAATTTATCTCTCTAGCACAGTAACTTCATAGTTGATCTTAAAAAGACCTTTTTAATGGACTAGTAAAGCATTTTAATTATTCCTGCTATAGGAGACCTGGCCTAGAAGAATTGGTATTAACTTTGGAATGAGGGAGCCCTAATGTGCTCATGATAAAGAGATACCGTATGATATCACTCATATGGAATTTAAGAAACAAATGAACAGGGATCCCTGGGTGGCGCAGTGGTTTGGCGCCTGCCTTTGGCCCAGGGCGCGATCCTGGAGACCCAGGATCGAATCCCACGTCGGGCTCCAGGTGCATGGAGCCTGCTTCTCCCTCTGCCTGTGTCTCTGCCTCTCTCTCTCTCTCTCTGTGTCACTATCATAAATAAATAAAAATTAAACAAAAAAATCTAAAATCTTAAAAAAAAAAAGAAACAGATGAACATAGGGAAAGGGACAAAAAAAATAAAAACGAGGAGTGGGGGAAGCAAGCCATAAGAGACTCTCAACCATAGAGAACAAACTGAGGGAGTTGGACAGGGCGATGGGCTAGGTGGGTGATGGGGATCAAGGAGGGCACTTGTGATGAGCACTGGGTGATCCATGTAGGCCATGATCAGTAAGTCACACTCCTGAAACTAATATCACACTATAAGTTAAATAACTAGAATTGAAACAAAAATCTGAGCCCAAGAAGAACAATGTTGAGAGGAGAAACACTGTGGGTGGCACGGAATGAGAACAGCTTTTTTTCTTAAGTTCCAGGAGGACCACTAATAACTTTCTAACTTACTTTGGTGAATGACATTGTGTCAGGTGACACAATGTAAGATTATTTTTCAAAGTAAGATTCAAAAGTAAGATTATTTTTTTTCTTAAGATGTAAAAAAAAATGTGAAGGTTAGGTTATATGAAAATGATTTTAAAAGCATTTCTGTGTATTTTAACCCCCCCCACCTCCCCCTTTTCCCCCTTCCCACATATGAATCTGCAAATTAATGATGGGTTACTTAATTCATTATGTTGCTTTCTGCATGAGAGCATTAAAAGGAAGGAAATCCCGATATAAATCTGAATCTTTAAGCCATATTGCCAGCCTTCTAGCAAGTGCATTCTTTAGTTAACATTAACACAGTTTATTCTGTGGCATCATCTCCAGTTATGTTCTATTTAATAATATGCCTTAGCCACTCCTTGCCCATCTCTCTGTGTCCATCTACTGTAATGGAGATAAATGGACAATCACTCTTGGACGGTCAATGATTCTCTTACTGAGGCACTTGCCCTGTGAGTCTAGCTCCAATGCCCCATTATTGGGTAGAATGGATGCTCTCACACAGCACTGATCCAAGTTGTGATTTTAATTCCTTATAATCAGTTGCAATTGTGTTTGAAATAAGCTATAATGTAATTTTCTCAATTTAATGAGCTATTTTTAACAGTGCAAAAGCTCTGATTGCAGTTTTTTTCATTTTATCCCGAGGTGTAAGATGGGCATCCATGTTTAATCATATCCACAGATTACCTCAATGAATGTGTTACGTTATCTTTAAATAAATGAATGTCAATATGTTCCAAGGTAACCCATGTAATTGCATATTGATAACAGTCATTATCGTAAGTCATAGTCTCTAGGAGAAAATGCACTTGTATCTTTTTTAATAAGGTGCAGTATTATAGTCTATTTTAAGATGAGAGTTTTCTGTTTCATATACAGGCTATAATATCACTCTAATATAGCTGGCCGACTCCACAAATAGATAAAATGCAAAATACAGAACTGAAAGTAACAAGATCTTGTAGTCTTTGGGAGCTGGGATGGATGCTAACATCCATAGTACCGTAGCAGAGCGAATATGAAGTCGCCATTATCGATGACAGACTCTTAGAACCAGCACCCACTTTCCCACTACAGCAGATAACAGGAGCTAAGCCATTATCCTGCATCCTTGTAGCAAGATATTTTCAGATTTTGTATGGAGGTTATTGTAGTGTGCAAATGAATCTGGAAAATGCTCTAGGGGAAAACCGTCCCTCTTTATAAATATAATAAAAACATGGAATGGTTGGGGGAAATGTCAGAACACTTGTTTTCTGTGATCAGTTTTCATCAAATGGGTGAGTTGTCATTTGGACCACCAAGTCACACAATTCCTACATGTGATTAGGACTCCATCTGCTTATACTATGCACACCTATTCAGCCATCCCTAGTAGATGGGCCATCCCCTAATATCCCCTCTAATATTTTGAAGAATTAGTAATGGCTGGGAAGACACTCTTAGCTGAAATGATTTTAGAAAGTCTCTCAGCATTCATTAAGGCAATGAGTGGCTACCATTTTTTTCTTTTTCTTTCTTTCTTTTTTTTTTGGCCATAATCTTTTCAAGCTCTAGCACCTCATTATAGTTGAGTGTACAGATCTTAAGAATGAGACCTGAATCCTCATCTCAGGTAAAGTACTAGCTAGGTGATGCTGGCAGATTACCACTTCTCTGGGCCTTGCTAGTTTTTCCTGTAAAATAGGGGATTTGTACTCTATTAGGAGTCCACTAACTTTCCTACCAATGCAACTCCTAAGGCTTAGCTGATCTCAGTTGAAAAACAAGTAGATTGCCTGATTCCATTTCCTTTGAGTAAATTCTAATATTTGGCAGGTAACTCAAACCTTGATTTTTTTTTTCATGGTAACTAAGGAAAAGATTCAATTGTGAAATGCCAAGGTGTTTGTTTTTTCTTCTTCATACTCAAATTATATTTGACCTATCTCATATTTATTTTGTGTTTATTTTCAGGGTATATATTTAGATGCCATATCCTAAGAATTTTGAGGTACTCTGGTTTCTCTTTCAAAGAGATGGAGTCGGACCCATTTTAAATTGCATTTTGACCACTTGCTAGATGTGAATCCTTGGTCAAGTTCATCAGCCCTCAGTTTCGTTTGTAAATAATGATAACATTATCCATCTCCTAGTACTTGTGGAGGAATTAAAATAATACATTCAAAATGGTTAGCAGAATTCTTGGCCCAAAGTAATTATGGTCCTTGTTCTATGTAAAAATCTATAGAGAATATTTTCCTACTCAGAGAAAGGATTGTGAAAGAAAGGAACTGTGTGTGTGTGTGTGTGTGTGTGTGTATATATATATACATATATATATATATATTTTTTTTTTTTTTTTTTTGAACAAGAGCCATAGCTGCTTGAGAAGCTGTACTAACATTGTTTCCTCAGGTGGGGCTTTCCAGGAACAGCACTTCCTTGGACCAGCATCTTATCAGAGTAGCTATGTAGGAAGGAGGCTCCAAGGGAAAAGGGAAGGGAAATGAAACATTTAAACTTGTTCAAAGTCTATTATCATTCTTTTCTCTTCCCATTAGCTTTTATTGAGTGCTTGCTATTTGCTAGTAGTGCTCTAAGTGCTTTACACAGATTATTCTAATTATCACAAGAACCCTAAGAGATGTAGGTAGTGGCATTTCCCCCTATTTTATACATGTGGAAACTAATGCACAATGAGCTTTAGGTTGCTCAAGATCATACATCTAAGAAGTAGTTGTGAGGGTTAAGACAGTGAGTCTGACCCCAGAACTGAAATTATTTCATAGCTATTCTATTTCCTCTGGTATCTGAGATCATTTTCCTTGGAGAAAGAATAAGAGGTGAGGGGGAGCAGAGATAAAGACCTGAGGCTCCCCTTGAGCTTTGATACATGGGCAAAAATACTAACATCTTCTCTGTGTTCCATAAATGAACATATCTAGAAGAGTGTGATAAATTTGCATTACCGTCTTCTTAATCTATTATATCTTATTGACCGTATATACTTCCCTGTTTCTCAATGTCAGTGGAGGTAACATGAGCAAAGAGTGGAAATGGGCTTGTGTGGGTGAGTTTTTCTCCTACTCCTGTATTTCATCATGAGAGGAACTGGCCTTGGGTAGCTTGGGGGAGCGCATCTCGACATTCCCTGCAACCTAGAGTCAATTCCAAAGAATCCCAGCCTATATAAGTGAAGCTCCCACTAGCACATGTTTACAAAATGAAACCTAGCGTACCATTGGGGTTTGGTTTGTTAGAGTTATTGAGTAACTGGGTATCATTTATAGCTACTGTGTTCTCATAACAATAGTTCTCTTCAAAATTTAACATGAAAACTGATCTCAATTGCCCCAAAGTTGAACCATTAAAGTTTAAGTTAGAAACAGTACTTGTTTCAAAGTAAGTGGGAAGTTGAGAGTGAGTGGAGAATAGAAGTGATAAAGAGTTGGGCAATCTGTCATGCTGGAGAAGGTAAAACAAATATATAAATGATATTAAAACCCACATGATAATTGAGAAGAACAAACAATACTGGAAAGATAATTAATGGGCTCAAAACAGATGGTCTAGGGGCACCTGGCTGGCTCAGTTGGTAGAGGATGCGACTTTTTTTTTTTTTTAAAGATTTTATTCATGAGAGACATGAGAGAGAGAGGTGCAGAGACACAGGCAGAGGGGAGAAGCAGGCTCCATGCAGGGAGCCCGATGCGGGACTCAATCCCAGGACCCCAGGATCATGCCCTGAGCAGTAGGCAGATGCTCAACCGCTGAGCCACCCAGGTGCCCTGAAGATGTGACTCTTGACTTCAGGGCTATGAGTTTGAGCCCCACATTGGGTGTGAAGATTACTTAAAAATAAAATCATAAAAAAAAAAAAAAGACATGTGGGTGGCCCAGTAGTTGGGCTCCTGCCTTAAGCTCAGGTCGTGATTCTAGGATCCAGGATGGAGACCGGCATTGGGCTCCCTATGGGGAGCCTGCTTCTCCCTCTGCCTCTGTTCTGCCTCTCTGTGTCTCTCATGAATAAATAAATTTTTAAAAACAAATCTTAGAAAAACAAAAGCAATAGCCTGAAAGGAAGTTGATGGGAGTTGTTTAAAACGAACTTCCATTTTCAATTGCAATTTTATTTCCCTTATTGACCATTTTTCTAACTTTTGCTTCACAGGAGTCTGTCTAGGGGATCTGTATTTGTATGTCCTCTTACTTTTGATAGGCTTTTAAAGCTTTGAGATCCGTGTTGAAACACAAATTACTTGGAGAACTCAATGGAAGATCAACCTATTATCACATTCTCTGATTACATTTTCCCCCATAACAGTTATTTGTATACCTGTTTGAAAACAATGATACTTAAAGTTCAGGTAGGTTTTAATATCTTGGCCTTCATAGGGCTGAGTGTGTATGTGGTCTTGGTGATAGGGGCGTTGACAGCATCCTTGATTTTTGATGTATATGTGTTGGTTTTATACTTAGAGACTGATGGAAAGGGGGGGTTACCCTGCAAGGATTCTTGGGGTGTGTATGTAAAGTTTGCCTGTGTGGAAAAGGGCTAAATTACCCTATGTAAAGACATGAATGGATTTGATAAGTCCTGATGTCTTTAGTAACAGAGCGAATTAAGCAGGACAGATGTCAGGGTGACCAAAAACTGAGGCACAAGTGTGTCAAATATCCAATTCAAGATTCTTCAGATGTTTCCCAGAAGTAAAACTCCTTTGCCCCAAACCTTCGAGAGTCTGCAACTTAGGAAATGCCACCTTGATTAATTTCTTGGTGGGTAAGTGGTGATGGGGACAGAGAGAATGATCTAAGATGTATACGAGTCCCTGAAGAATAGAAAGAAAAGTGTATCTGTGGTTGGTGGTATGAGTGAGATTCAGAGTCCGGGCCTCCACGGTGGAGGCAGTGGTTCCCAGCGATGGCTGAGTTCAACTGGGGAGCTTAAAAAAATGACTGATGACTTCATCCCACCTTTAGATGTCATGATAATGTCACCCTACCCTCAGATATAGGATAGCATTTGTTTTGGCTGTGGAAATTTTATAAATTTTTATACAGCTTCCCAGGTTATTCCAATTTGCGACTGAACTTGAGCATCACTGTTCCTGTCTATAGCATAGTTCTTCATCCTGGCTCACATTACAGTCTCCCGGGGAGTAGCATCTACCAGTGGCCATACCATACCTCCAGACATTCTCCTGTACTTTGGGATGGAGGCAAGGTGCCAAGTACTTTGAGCGCGTTTCAGGTGATTTTTTTCACATCCAACTGGAATCTGATGGCATCCCCAGAACATTGGAATGGTTCTGTCTGCTAATATATGGAAACCATGCCCCAAAGAATACTGGGGATGAAAGGAAGGGCAGAGATGGACGCGGGGCCCTTTCTGGAAAGATAACACATGTACCGACCCTGGCTAGAGCATTAGAACTCTGATATCCACGACCTAATGGCTGCTTACAGAGCAACAAACAGTAGTAGCTCAATACCCGTCCCTCTTCTGGATTTATGGGTGCTATGGACCCAGGCCTGCGTTCAGAGTTACAACTGATCATATGGAAATTAGCCTTAGGAAACCATTCTCAGAGATAAGTGATACTGGCTTGCCAGGTTTGGCAAATAAAAATACAAGATATACTCAGTTAAACCAGTCTTTCAGATGAACAACCAATACTTCCTAGTTTGAGTATGTCCCATGCAATTGGACATAACTACTAAATTTGTTTATATGACTTTCAAATTTACCTTCTGTACCTTTGTGTTTTATCAGGAAACCTTAGGGATAGAGAGCCTGAGTTTGTTGTTTAAGTTCTAAGGACTTCTGATTCAGGGTAAGCTTGGAAAGCTACCCACTATCTGCAGGAAAACATGGTAAATCCGGTTGAGCCTAATTACTTAGAATTTTTTTTTCCCCTTGGCTTTTAAGAGTTTGGGAGCTACAACTTCAATAATAAGTGAGAGAACATTTGTATATAAGCAGTAAGCCTTCCCAAGTGCTCTGACCTACTATTTAACTCAATATTGCATTTGTAAGTTGCATGGCCCCATGTCACAGTGGAAACGAAGAAGAGCACCAAAAATATAAAAACATGATGAAAATAATTTTGAGGTCAGTTTTTAATTTGACTTCTCAAATCTGTAGTTGTCTTTTCCTTTGGATATATATATATATATATATATATATATATATATTTAAGTCGTAGGAAAAAAACCTGTTATTCTTTAAATGGTGAAACAATTAGAATATTCACCTCAGATTAATTTGGTAACAGTCAAGTTAGGCTTATTGCTTTTTATTTCACAGGACCTTTCATCTCAGCTGTGCAGAAACTCATAGCTTGAATAAAGGCATGCGATTAATGAACATAATAGCCTTTGGATAAAGGAGATTAACATGTAAAGGATTGAGTTTTTGTATAGAAAGAACCAAAAACCTCTGAAACATTGCTAAATTAGTTCTGAACTCCTAAGAGGAATATAACTGCAAAATTCAGAGATAAACTTTGATTCAAATGTTATACCCAATGTATTTCTTAGGGTGGTATTTAAAATGATTCTTTTTAGACAGTAAAATGAATATAGATAAAAAGCAAGCATTAATAGATGTCAATATTCATTAATGACACTGACGACTAAATGACAATAAGGGAATGTGTTATGGACCCAGAGGAAGTCACTTAGTGTTTCTGATATTTGCATACAAGTACCATTTTTAATTGGAACTGTGGAAAATAAGAAAGGGGAAGGAAAAAAAAAACCCAACAACTCTGGAATATACATACGGAGTATTTAGAAATCTGGGTAGGAAATGGAAGGTCTTAGGGACACAGGTGGTAGTTTAATTTCTTCTAATTGAAGGTTGTTACTTTGGAAGATAAAGAAGGAACCGAGAAGTGAACAGCTGGCTCCGTAGTTGGTGTCAAAGAACAGAATTTAGTTTTCTGGACCATGATGCATGATACTAAACTAATGCTCCTGGCAAAGGGAGGAGTACATCCTAATGAAGAGTGGGGGAAAAACCTGCTTGGCCGAAGACTTGCTGACCAGAACAAGAAGGCATTGATAGATGAGTCGGGTAGAGGAAAAGGACCAAACAAGCTGTTAAATTATACCCTACGGAGGAAAACAGGCTGACTTAGGAAGAATAAAAATAGTAGAGAGATGATTAGTAAATTAAGGGCATAACAGGAAAGACACAGGAGAAATGTTTGTGGCTTTATGTTTACAGCCATAGTCCCATAGTTAGAGTAGGGATAACCTTTTGGCAAAAAAGAAAAAAAAAGGAAAATCATATTTGAAGGTATCATTAGGACTTTGTGGGGATGAGAACCCTGGTTGGGGAAAGCTTTTTGACCCTGAAATCCTAAGTTGTTACTGCTACGGCAAACGGACCCTATAACCTAGGAGAAATGTGAGGTAGGACCTAAAAAATTGGCCACTGGATTCCTTGGTAAGAGAAACTCTGGGAAGAGTTAGAAGTGATTCTCTATCATCAGTACTAAAAGAAGAAAAAGCTGGTGTGTGTGTGTGTGTGTGTGTGTGTGTATATCCCCCCCCCCCCCCCAAAAAAAAAAAAAAGAAATACATTTAGGTTTTCCTGGTCCCTTCCACTTAGGCTGACATACCAATAATTTTCAAACCCAGGGAATCTAGAACACCGTTCAAGTATTGAGGGAGATGAGGTCCAGATCCCTGTGAGGAAGACTGTGTATCAAGAAAAGGATGATGATGATCATCAACCCAAATAGGGGACACTGGGAGTGTGGTAAAAACTGATCTAGAAATAGGTCTCCAAGGCTGCCAGGGCTAGATAGGTAAAAAATATAGCATGGAAATATTGCAACTTTATTTTCCCCATAGCTGAGTTTCTATTCTGGATCCTTCCTGCCTTAAGAGCAGAAAACTTAGTCTACTTTCTCCAGGTAAATGGAGTCCCATCACATTAATGACTTCACTGGCTTTTGGGGTGTGAACTCCATCAAAGTCCACGATTGCGAAGTTGGTTCAGGTTTAAACTCCATCACATTTAGGATTTCTGAAACTGTTCACTGAATCTCCCCAGCTTTGGGGTTGCTGTGTGGGGGACGGGACTAGATCTATGGCTGCAATGCCAACTGCAGGGAGGAGGTAGCATTGACTTTTGTCCTCCTCCTTCCTGACACGTGCAATTGGCAAGTTGTGATCGTCACTTGTGCCTATCTCTGCATTTGCTCCCATTCCCAAGGCTGCTTACGGTCCTGGCAGGGGTGCTCAGTACCACTCTGCTCAGTCTGTAATGCCTCCACCGCCTACCAGCTTTCTCTGTCAATGGTATGACCTGTTCAAAGGTGTGGCTGGGGTGAAGCTGATCTACAGCTGATCCATACTTCTCTTGGGTCTCTATGTACATGACTATTAGGACTTTTTTTTAAAGATTGACTTATTTGAGAGAGAACTCATAAGTTAGGGGCATGGCAGGGGGGAAGGGAGA
Source organism: Canis lupus dingo (assembly GCF_003254725.2). Taxonomy (NCBI): domain Eukaryota; kingdom Metazoa; phylum Chordata; class Mammalia; order Carnivora; family Canidae; genus Canis; species Canis lupus. The sequence goes on from NC_064278.1 coordinate 26,673,315, forward strand.
GAGAATCCTCAAAGGACACCCCCTGCCTGATGTGTTGTTTGAGTCTAGGACCACGAGATCAGGACCTGGGCCGAAATCAAGAGTCTGCTGCTCAATGGACTGGGCCACTCGAGAGTCCCCATGACTTTTTTTTTTTAACTTCTGACATTTATTTAATCTTTATTTTTCTATCCTTCCATTGTGGGCAAGGGAACATGGCAGAGCTCCAGACCCAGCCTTCTCATCTTGATGTCCACATACAAGTGTCTCCATTTCTGTTGCATTGTCCACCACCGTGATCCAGGCCTAAATGAGGGAACATTGGATACCACAGTCTATTCCCTTGTTTCCTTCTCCCTCCTTCAGTGGTCCTCACCTATTTTTGTTGGGGGTAGGGTATAAAAAACTTGCTTAGCCTTTTTTTTTATTCTTCCCTCCACAAAACCAAGTTAGTCTTAATTCAACTTAATGCTTTAAAGCTAAGAAACTATTTTTCTCCTTTCACCTTGATGATCTTACTTCCTTGAGGCAATGCTAAATGGGAATGCTTCATATATTTAAGATCTTGGCATTGAAGAAATAGATAATGTTTCATATCCTATTACAACAGGTATGTTTTAATTCCTGTTAACATATATTAGGATAAGTTTGTATTAAAGTCAGGGACAGAAGTCTTCATAAGAATGCCTTCCTATAAACTTATTTCCAGAAGCATGTATTTATTGGCAAAGAAACAACCATCTATTAAACGCTCCAGAAGTTTCTTGCACTGGTAGTGGAGTTGCCTTGAGAAAATTATTTAATCCCCCAAATTCTCATTTTCTTCATCTGTAAAACAGGAATAGTATATTGTACCTATTTAATAAAAATTTTCCAATGATTAGATGTTTATAAAACATTTATCTTGGTACCTGAGAAGTGCTAATTCCTGAATTCTTGTCAGCAGTTGTTTTCGTGGAAATCTTGGGATCTTGGCTTCAAGCACATTGCAGAGTGAAGATAAGAGAAACCTGTAAATAGTTGAGAGAATATTTATAGACTCTGCTGGAACAAATTGCTTTTCTTCATACACACTAACCGTGTTGAGAGTGTCTGACACATAGACGTTCACATGAATGCATGAATATCCTGTCTGCTTTACACATGTACGTTTGTTTATATATTTTCTTCCATGCCTAAGAACGGTAACAGAGCCTAAAAATGATGTCGTGGAGGTATAACATTTTTAGAAAAGAAGTGTAAAGAAAGTGTTTACTGGAATGGTTGGCGTTGGGGTTTTTTATTGTGATACAATAGTCTGTGATATATTTAAACAAATAGTTTAAGGAAGGATGAATCTGGCTGGGATGTTTAACATAGACATACGATAGGGTTTTTGATTACGTGCAAATGAATGAGACGCTCAGAAAATCTCTTGAACACTAGCTTTCTCCTTCTAACTGGAGACTTAGATGGGTCTCGCCCTCTAATTTGTTGCTAATGTGGTGGGCTTGCTGTGAAGAGGTAGCAGTGGAAGCTGGCACCAAAATCCTTTAGCACAGAGGGTCCCGCAGCTACTTACTTTTCCCCCACTTTGGGAATCCTACTCATATTGAGGTGGGTGGGGAAAACAGCCATGGTCTTGACCTCTTCCAGGAAGGGCCTTAAACACAGTTGTAAGTAACACTGTTTTGTTGATCAGGAGCCTCTTTTCAGCATCTAAAGAAGAGTGACCAGAATTACAGAAACTTCTTAAACTATCATGGAGCTTCTTAAGGTGAAGTCAATGCTTAATTAGGGTTCTAGATGTAAGCAACAGGAACTGGCCGTGGCTAAAGATTGAATTTGGTAAAGCTGTTGGAGAGCTTGTAGAAACTGTAGGGAAGTGTGAAGGTTTGACATCGGGGCTGCAGCTGGGGCATAGCCCCAGATATCATCATAGGAACCGTCCAACACCAGGGTAACAGTGACCCGGCTGGCAGAAAGGTAGGGGTCATTGGCTGGTGCCCTGAAATATGACCTGAGGGACACCTGGGTGGCTCAGCGCTTAAGCGCCTGCTTTTGACCCAGAGCATGATCCTAGAGACCCAGGATTGAGTCTCACATCAGGCTCCCTGCATGGAGCCTGCCTCTCTCTCTCTCGTTCTCTCTGCCCCCCTGCCTCTTGTCTCTCATGAATAAATCTTAAAAAAAAAATACAACATGAAATCACAAGACAACTTGATGTTCTTGAAAGTATGTCACTAGTGCAATATAGAAGGCCATACTAAAATTGTCCCCCCCCCCCCTACAATTTTACCTAGAATACATATTTTCCATTAGGGAGAGATTTTCTGTTAGAGATCTCCATTAAGGGGATATCTTCTGTTAAAAATTGGAGCTATATCCTCTAATTCAAATAGGCTAACCAAGTTGGGGCTCTAACTTACACGATGGTCTGTATCCTAATGTTTCACTCAGTATAGATGCATAGGACCTACTTAACACATGATGTACTTAGGATTCTCAGCATGGAGAGAAGCCAATCTGATTATTTTGGAGACTCCACAGCATTTAATTGTTTGAAAACCACAATTTTTTTTTTTTTTTTGAAAACCACAATTTGTTCGACCCACCTACATACGATACTCAATTAGGTCGTAATTACAGTTTTATACCATGTCCTAGTGAACATTCTCTTTCACGTATATTTTCAGTACTTGTGCGAATGTCTGTTGGCTGCATTCCTGGAGTTCAACTCTTGGGCTGAAAAGAGAGGCAAGTGTAAAAGCTTGAGATCTGTTACCAGTTGGCTTCATAGAAGGTTTGTCCACTTTGCCATCACAGCAACAGAATACGAAGGGACCGAATTCCCTGTAATTTGGATGTACTTGCTATTATGTCAATATTCAGAGGAAGTTTTAGTTTCAGAGATGGCTTACTAGATTAATCAAGCTGTTCTGAAGTTTTATTCTCTCAAAATAGCTGACAACAGAGGGACAAGATCTAATCACATTTTTTTTTATATTCTAAGTATTCTAAAGCTTTTGTTAATGTCATTTATTAAAAGAATTAAAGTATGGCACTAAACTGTAGGTGGAAAAGAGGGCTAACTTTTCAAAAATACTGGAGACTGAATAATCCTGATAATCATTGTTATTAAATCAGATAAGTGTTTTCCTCAAGAATGACTTAGTGCTTGAAATTTCAAGATAGGCTTGCTTTCTTAGTAAGTTTAAAAGAACATTAAAACAAATGTTTTCTTCTCTAAAAGGACAAAAAAAAAGTCTTAAGAAACGTAACAGTGTTTTATACAAGTCTAATTATTTCCCCTTGGAAATAACATGTTGGATTGAAACTTTCCTGTCTAATGAAAAAGTAAAATGTAAAAAAGTAAATGACATAAATGAGAGTTTTAAAAATTGTGAAAGAGTAGTTGTATATTATATAAAAATAGTTCAGCCTTTCCTCTACATTAAATATTTTTAATACCACCGGGTAAACTGGCTGCTCATATTGGTTTTTATGTATAAATGCAATAATTCCGCAAAAATAACTTTGACATTGAGCTGCTGAAATATAATTTTCATTGATGTAGTCAATTATACATCCCACACAGGGATAAGTGTATGTACTAATTGCATCTGGTGTTTTATTTGCCTTTATATTTTAGCAACAAAAATGAGAATTTGATAAAAATCACCCTGCTCAAAGTGGTTACTTGCTCAATTTTGAGTTTGATTTTTTTTAAAATTTTTATCTTAAAAACAAACATTAGAAAGGCAACGGGTCATTGGGATAAACATTTCAGGAACCTTGTTTATTATCCAGTTTGTCACATCTTTTGGGTGCAATTCCTACAAGGATAAAAATGACACCTGCTGAAAAGAGAAGCTGTTTTTGGGCTCACATCTGTTACAAGCTGTTACAAGCAGGGGAGAAAAGCACGTTCAGGATTTGTTTTAAATACAATATTGTTTTGAAAAGGACCATGATCATATTGATATCTGTTGGACGTAAATTTTTGTAAGGCTGTACTTAGATCGGATTGACCATCAGGGTGTAGTGGAAAGCAATGGACTTGAATTCCATGAGCATCTGGATTATAACGCTGGTTCTTTTGCCCTACCTATCGGCTGAATGACTTTGGCCAACTTACGAGGTCTCAGTTTACCCCTGAGGTGGAGTTAGTAATACCTCCAGCAAAGGGCTGGTGTATGTGTGGGCCAAACACCTGGAGAGCGCCGCCGGTAGTATCTGGAAGGTACTCTGCGTGAGTCTCCTTTCCTTCCAATATCCACTCTGAACCTTGAATGCCAGTGAATCATAAACTTTTCATGAGCCTATTGGTATTTTTCCATCTTTTCATCAAAACAGAGATCCTTCCAGAAGAATTACTGTATCCTCTGTGAGCTTCAGGAAGGAAACTCAACAAAGCCTCGGGAGTTCTTGGGTTAGTTTTAGTATTTGTTTCTCCACCAGTCATGTCTTATGTAAATAATCGTAATGTTCTTGGTGTAGATGTCATGCTTTAATTTGCTATCTAAAGGGCATTTTTAATCTAAAACTGGATATCATTTTTATGCTTTTATATCAAAGTGTTACTTTAAGAAAATACTCCATTTTTAAAATTCATGAGCATTAATAATAGTATGGCATTAAGATAGTTGCAGCAGTTATCTTGCAAGTTATTTCAGTGTTGTGATTTTTTTTTTTTGTATCTTGTGAATATGCAACTCTTGATAAACACCATCACCCTGTTTATCTGCTGTGTAGCAGTTTCGTGTTTGGAAGAGTTGTAACTGTGTAGAGTAGGTCTCCTGCATCAGACTTTCATCTCTTTATGGATTTCTTATTACATATTTGTAGCATCCGTCCAGAGACTGCTCAAAATATTCATTGTCCTTAAGAACTGCGTCCCACCTTTGCCCTACTTGCTATCAAAAGATCACCTTGCTGCTAGGCCTTTCAAACTGCCTCTGTCCTTTCAATCCATCCTATGCCCTACTTCCTACACCACACGCCTGGTGGAGTGCTCCATGAATGCTTACCATTGAGTGAAGAAGATTTTCCCAAGTGTACCTTCAATCATAATTTGATTAAAAAAAAATCTTTGGCTTCTTTTTTGTCTATAAATGAGGTCGAAGCTCTTTAGCTTTGTATTCCAGACCCTCTCCAGAAGCCTTTTCTCACTCATCTAGTGAAATGTAAAGCGGAACTCCATGCAGAAGCATTCTGAAATCATTTTCATATCATTCTAAGTTGGAAAGTTGCATTCTATGTTCTCCAAAGAACTCTAATACTGTTGTCATTCAGCCATACCCAACTCAGGCGCTAATGGCAAATATAGAAGACATAATTACAAACAATGTCTCAGGCTTCATGTCTACGGCTTCCTATTGTTAGATTTCAGTTTTGTTTGTTTTTTGGTTAGGTGCCTTCATATTCTAGTCTTCTGCGATGTCTGTATTTACTCTAACATTGAGGCCAAATCTCACATTTTTTAAAATTTATTTTTTAAATTTATTTTTTTAAGATTTTATTCATGAGACAGACAGGGAGGGAGGGAGGGAGGGAGGGAGAGGGGCAGAGACACAGGCAGAGGGAGAAGCAGGCTCCATGCAGGGAGCCTGACGCAGGACTCGATCCTGGGTCTCCAGGATCACGCCCTGGGCCAAAGGCAGCGCTAAACCACTGGGCCACCGGGGCTGCCCCAAATCTCACATTTTAAGATAGAGAAATTTTGATCCATTTTTAATCTGGAAAGAATTTAAAGAATGTTAGAGCATACAGGGCACATGTGAGCACTTCTGTACCAGACGGTGTTCCTTTTACACAAGAACTAGTTCATCTTCCCAGCAATGTGGTGATGATGATCCCTGTTTTCTAGAGTAGGTCATGGATCCTTTAGGACCTTAAGCCATTTGCTCATGGCAACACAGACATTAAGCGGCAGAAGCACGATGTGAACTCAGATTCTCTTTCCGCCAAGTACAAATTTTCTCTTCCACTCATGCTGCAAAATAACTTTCACAAATACTGTAATAGAATATCCACCTAGGAAGGAGTGGGAAAGCATTAGCACTGCAGGTCATGCTCTTCTGATTGTTTTCCTCCTACAATCTGAAGCCTGTTTAGTGGCTCTTGAGGAAACTTTCACGGCTGCTCTTTTTTTCTGGTCCTCGTGCCTCAGTGGGTGACCGTTGCTGCCTGTAAGTCTTAGCACCATCTTCGAGATGGTGCTAAATCATTGGGGGAAAGCAACAAGCATATTTTGGTCAGTGAGCATACCTGGGTCACTGCTGCCATCACCCCTACTGCACTTGAATTTGGAGTGATGATTTCTAAGCTAAAACTTTGAGAAACAGATCTGAGCAGGCGTCTTACAATGTCTGTTCTGCAATCCAGCTCTCCATTTCCCACATAGTAGTGTTGATGCTGTGCTGGAATGGTTGTTCCTGGGATAAAGACAATATCAAGTGATAGACTGAATCTTTTTGCAAGTCATGGCACAAAGGGCTAATAATCTCTAAATACAATAGATAATTTATATATGCATGAACTAATCACCTGAGTGTATATACTAGAGACTGAAACTGAAAAAGAACAGCCCAATTAAAAAAAAAAAAAAGGGCAAGGGACATGAAAAAACAAATCACAGGAAAAAGTAGAAATAACAAGTATCCAAAAAGATGTTCATCCTCACTTAAAATAAAAAATTATTCTATATCATAGTAATGAACCATTTCTTAACTATCAAATTGGGAAAAATGCAGAAATTTGAGTCTCTTAGACATGTACTTGTAGTTTCTATGAGTGCAAAATGGTATACCACCTATGGATGAAAATTTTGCCCTATCTAATATTACAAATGTCTTAATCCTTAAAGTGATAATCTTCTAAAACTGCTTATTACAAATTTATCTCAATAAGCTCAAAATTTCATGTGTGTCAGGTTATTCACTGAGCACCTATTTGATAACTAGGTGGTTTAGCAAAGAATCTGGTTGACCAGACCCAGGTAGTGGAATAGGATACAATTTTTAAAAAGAATAAGGACACTTTCTGTGTATTACTGATAAGGAGAGGACCTGTCGTTCTTACGAAATCATTGGGGGAAAGCAACAAGCAGAACGGTATATGCTGTGTGTTGATTCTTGAGTCAAAAGGAGGAGAGGCAAATATTTGTTATGGAGGTAAGACACTTAGTAAGGGAAACACTCCTATTTTTTTTCCCCACATGGTTGTAATTCAAAGCATGTAACACATTACCTGTTAAAAATAAAACTCAGATTAACAAATCCCTGACATTAGAAGCAAATACAAACAAGCCTACCTGGGTCCTGAATTATTACATGGAAGAAGTTTTATTTACAGCAACATTAGAATATATATATATATATATATATATATATATATACACACACACACACACACACACACACTATACATGAGCTGCTATATATATATATATATATATATATATATATATATATAAATTTTTTGGGACTGTAGTTGTTTACTGGGGGTATATTCTAAAGATAAAAAGAAATAAAAAGTTTAAACTTCTGTAGTGTAATTTCTCTGATATTTTGATATAATTATAAAATCGCAACTGTAGGAAATAATTCTTCCTTCATGCAGTTTTCTCTAGTGGTGATATTTTGCATAACTAGAATATCACAACTAGAAAATTGACGTTAATGCAATCTACCAGCTTTGTTCAGATTCTAGCAGTTTTACATGCAGTCCTGTGTGTGGTTTCTGTGATTGTGCAACTACTTTATAATCACAGCTTCTTCCCTTATTTGATAACCGCTTAACCTCTTTTCCATCTCTGATTTTGTCCTTCCAAAATGTTAGATAAATGAAATTATAGAGTGTATGAGATTGGCTTTGTAAAAACACTTGGCATAATTCACTCGAGATACATCCAAGTTGCTGCATGTATGAATAGTCCATTCCTTTTTATGGTTGAGTATCCTGAACTATGGATATACCGTAGTCTGTTTACTCACCTGTTGAAGTATATCGGGGTGTCTTTTTATGGGGAGGATGGTCTGTGACAAATCTGATAACACTTATGAGCAAATTTTTGTGTAAATGTCATTTTCACTTTTTCCAGGATAAATGCCAGAAGAGCAACTCTTGCATTATGTGCTAATTTTATATTTACTTTTACTTTATTTTGTTTTATATTTTACAAATGCAAACTAACATCGCATTAAGGTATCACTAAACATTTATCAGAATGGCTACATAAAAAAGACAAATTAAGTGATCAACACTAAATCATGTTGAAAAGAATGTAGAGAAACTGGATCGTTCATATGTTGCTACTGGGAATGTAAAATGATAAAGCCACTCGAGAAAAGAGTAGGACTTTTGTAAAAAAAATTATCCATATGTTGTCACTAGTAGAATGTCTGAACGATTTTGCCCATCTTTAAAAAAATTTTTTTGATAGTCCATGAGCACGATTGGTGGGGGAGGGGCAGAAGAAGAGGGAGAGAGCAAATCTCCAGCAGACTCCCTGCTCATCTCCCCACCCTGAGATCATGACTTGGGCTGCAATCAAGTCAGGTGCTTAGCCAACTATGAGCCACCCAGGCGCCTCTTCTGCCCACCTTCTAACTGGACTTATTTCTGTTAAGTTTTGGGATTTTTTAAAAAAATATATTCTATATACAAGTCTTGTGTTGGTTATGGGGTTTACCGATGTCTTCATCCAGTTTGTAGCTTTTCACCCTATGTACAAGTTCTTTGGGAAAGCAAGGTGTTAAAGTTTCATGTAATTCAATTTATCAGTTTTTTTCCTTTATGGTTCATATTTTCTTTTGTGTTACATTTAAGAATTCACCTACCTCGAGGGATTGAAGATTTTCTATTTTTCCCAGAGTCATTTTTACACTTTACATTTAAATCTGTGATTGTTTTAAGTTGACTTTGTGTAAGGTAAAAGGTTTAGGTTGATTTTTATCTATGGTTGTACAAGTCCTCTTATACTATTATTGAAAAGGCTGTTCCTCATTGAGTTACTTTTGTACTTTTGACAAATAAGTTGGATATATTTACATGGGTCTCTTTCTAGAACCTCAGTTCTGTTTCATTGATCTGTGTCTCCATTCCTCTGTCAATACCATCTATTTTGATTACTGTAGCCGTTTAGTTGCTCTTAACATTGGGTAGAGAGGTTTTTTTTTTTTTATCTCAGTTCTATTGTTTTTGAAAATTCTTCTAGTTAGTCTAGGTTTTTTTCTACAAGTTTTAGAATCATTTGTCTATGTGTAGGGCACTTTAGCTTTTAAAAAGTAATTTGTTAGAATGATGCTTATTTTATACTATTGGATAAAGTCATATAAGATAGCATAACAGTATTTTAGAGTAAGTTACAATATATACACAAGAGGTAAAACATTGTAATATTGCAATTGCAATACAGATATAAGACAAAGACAAACAAAGACAAATACAGATATAAAGACAAATTTCTTTCTGTTCACTGAAATTGCTTCTGAGGAATAATAATCATCCAAAGTAACAATAATCATCTGTAGGACCAAGGTTGTGTTCTTTCACACTTTCTTTCCTCCTTAGAGAAATGGTGAATTGAAATGTGGGTCAAGGAAAGTACAAGGTGGTGCTGAGACATCTAATTATACTAGAAATCAAGGAGGCTCCAAAGATTAATGGTCATGTCAAAGAACACAGGAGCCAACTCAAAGGTGCTCCCAATGTTCAAAATATATATGAGAGAATAATTTATTTTTTAAATAATATTTATTTACATGACAGAGAGAGGGAGAGAGCACAAGTAGGCAGAGCAGCAGGCAGAGGGAGAAGCAGCCTTCCTGCTGAGCAGAGAGCCCATAGATGGGCTTGATCCCAGGACCCTGGGATCGTGACTTGAGCTGTACGCAGATGTTTAACTGAGCCACCCACGTTCCCCAAGAATAATTATTAAAATTATTGGAATTATACTGATTCTGCAAAAATCACTGAGAGTGAATGATGAAGGTGTGGAGAGAGTGAGCAAGAACCCCATAGAAATAAACTTACCATTTTGAAGAAGTAATTAAACCAACTTATGACTTTGAGAAAATGGACATAAAAGGAAGATCTAAGCATATTTTTTCCCTGCCTTTGTTTACCTGAATTTCAGACTTAACAAATAGCCTCACTCTGATTTAGAAAATGAGTATTTTATGATTTTTATTAGAATCCTTGATTAAGCAAGGGTTAGCAGGGGTGTTAAGAGCATTGGTTGAATGGCTGATGGGGAAATGAACCTTTGTGCGGTGTCTGTAGCTGGCGGAGTCATGCTTCCCTCGTTCCCCAGGGTGTTCCTATCCTAATTCCTGGAGCCTGTGAATAGGTTACCTTACATAGTAAAAGGGATTTTTTGCATATGTGATGGAGTTAAGGGGGACGTACTAGGAGAAGGTGGTGGATCAGAGTCCGAACAAGAGATGTGATAATAGAAGCACAGGGGTCAGGGCTCCTGAGCAAGAAAGGCAGTAGACTTTGGAAGCAACAGTCAAGCCCTGCCTGACACATTTTGACCATCTGAATCCAGAACCAGAAGATACTGAATTTGTGTCATTTTAAGCTAGCAAGTTTGCCATCATTTGTTGTAGTGGCCAAGTTAACTAATAGTGTCAAAGTTATGCCAGCCAGCTTGCTGGCTTTCTGCCATCGAGGGGTCAGGGTGTTATAGTAATTCAGTGGTCATGCTTATTGTCACTTGAGATTGACCAAGTTCCTAGACTTAATGTTGAGCTAACTACAAACACGGGGTCTAGAGAAGTGGGCTAAATGACAGACAAATCCCGGAAGTGTGAGACGACTGGGCCAAATTCTTCAAGTGGGAAATGAAGAAAAGTTGGAGTTGCCATTAATTACGTTTGAGAAGACAGAGGACAGAGTTCATTTGGAAGAGCAGCCCGGGAGATGTTTTGAATGTGTCAGGTCTGGGATACCTACTAGAAATCCACGTGGTTATGGCAACAGTTGGGCATGCGAACGAATTCAGAGAAGAGGACCACGATGCAGATGCGGATGTAGGAGTTGCCAGTGTTTGGTATTTAAAGCCATGAAAAGAGAGGAGATCAAGAAAAGGGAGAATGGAAATTGGTGAGAGCATGTCTAGGAACAGATTGCTGTGACCTTCCAACATGAGCAGATACTGAAATACGAAGGGAACCAAAAGGGACCACACATTTGCCATTTATGGGGGAGGATCCCTAGGGGATTGCGGTGGTCAGCAAACCAAATACAGTAAGTGCTGACCGGAGGGAAGTGATCGCCTATATCCAATTCTTACCAAATGAGCAGTGACATGTAATTTTGCAACATGCTTTTTCATACAGCTTTGTGAGATTGATCCGGGATGACATATTCCATAAATCTAGTTCCTCGGCAGTGCTTTAAAATCCCATGTGAACGTCCCTTCTCCAATTTTTTTTTTCTGTTGGTAACTGTTAATTTACTACTTAAAAAATGCTCTATGAACACTCTTGTAATCTGTCTTTGTGCATGCATTCAAGTGATTTTTGTTGAACATACCTAGGGAATTGTGGGTTTATAGATAATGCATATTTCAACCTAACTATATTGCCGATTGCTTTTCAGAGTGATATTATCACAAGCTGCATGAAGCTTTTATTCTTCATTAGCTATTATATTTTTAAGATGTCACCAAACTAATGAGTGTGTATGTCATGGAATCTTATATTTTAGTATGATTTTCCTTATTAGGGAGGTGGAGTGTTCTTTTCATATTTAGGTTTTCTCTCTGCTATGCTCTAACTACCAGTATGTTTTGCCTATATTTTTATTTGGTTGATTGCCTCATAAAAATTGTGTAGGAGGTATTTATTCCAGATATTCCTTTGAACATGTGCATTGCAGGGAACTCCTCCTTAGAGTCTAGATCACAGTTACTCTTCTCACTTCTTATAGGGTCATGTTATAAATAGAAATTTTAAGTTTTTGTTAAATATTTTTTGTCTGTTTCTGCTAATAGTGTCTACCTCACATTGTTGTGATGCTGCAATGGAATATGCACGCAGAGCACTTCGCACACAACTCTAATAGTTTAGCTCATGATAGAAGTTGCTTGACTCTTTCTTATTACCGTGTACTTTATTATGCAAAGAGCTGTGGGGTGAAAGAAAAATAGTTTATACGTGAGGCAGGAGAATGAAATGACTATACGGACTTATATGGATTCTAACTGTCCTGTGTCAATCTCCAGATCTCTGTGAGGCAATTTCCGGGCTCTCTATTCTGCTCCAATACCACCTTGGCTTAATTAGGAACTGAATATGATGGCAAATCCTGTTTATTTTGGTACTAGAAGCTTTCTCACCTTGGTCAGTTATTTCCCCCTCTTAACATTGGTGATTTGTGCCTTTTTTCATTGAATTTATGAATTTTAAAATTAAAGTGTCCATGTGTATGTGTGACAGTCTGAGAAAGAAATGGTTATGTGCTGAAGATGGAAATTCATTGTCTGATAATGCAATAAATCAGTACCAGTTACTACAACTCTGCATATGGATTAGACAGAAATAATGGACGTTAAGTACAATGAAGTTGGAGGAACGATTCTAAACCTCTGTGAAATGATTTTAGGTTGCCATCACGCAATCAGGTTTTTTTTTTTTTTTTTCCTTAGCAGTTCAGGCATACACAGAAATTTTGAAAGCACAAAGAATATAGTAGTCACACTATTCAGAAGATCTTATAAAACTAATACGTAACTATTAGGGCAGCTAAGTGACTGACAAATTTAGGTGGACTGATTTTTTTTTTTTTTAGCCTATATCTGGAATTGTCATACCATTGAAGTTACACTAAAGTGTTATTTTGAGGCAAAAATGAATTTAATTTTATGTATAGTGTAACTTCCAAGACTCCAACATTGAGCATACACTGAAGACTCAATACTGAATTTTGAGAATGCCTCCAGGTTTTGAGGAAATTGTCACTCCTTCCCTTTTGTACGTATCATTTTAGAAGGCTAGAGCATCACATAGACCTTAAGGATAATGAACAGGCTATACCTTGTCAGTGAAGATTGATAATTTTTAATGTTTTTGTGGTCTCTTGAGGAATATTAAATACATTATAAAAAAAAACTTCTCAAAATTTCTGTAGCCGTGGTTTAGAAGACAAGGTGATCTTCAAATGGAAACCAATTCATAACTTCTGGTTCAGCCTTTATATTTCTATATTGATTTTCATTTTTAAGAATTGTTTGACAGAGTGTGAGCGCACAAGCAGAAGAGCAGCAGAGGGAGAGGGAGGAGCAGGCTCTCTGCTGAGCAGGGAGCCCAGTGCGGGACTGGAGCCCAGTGCGGGACTCAATCCCAGGACCCTGGGATCACGACTTGAGCTGAAGGCAATCGCTTAACCGATTGATTGAGCCACCCAGGTGCCCCTAGTCTTCATTTTAAATGTAAATTCACTATTAGGCTTTGCTTGTGACAAAGTATGACTTGGATGCAGTGAACTACACATAATTAAAATGGACAAGTCCCTGAGTTTTGGCAGGGCACAACCCTTGTATCCCCACCACTACAGCCCAGATGCTTTACGTTTCCATTACCCCTAAAAGGTTTTGTGCTTTCTTGCAGTCCCTTGTTCCCGCTACCCCTGTACCCAGCTAACCACTGACTTGAATGAGCACCAGTATCATTGAGGAGCTCAACGGTAGCTATCTTCTTTGGAACCAGGGCTGATGGTGGTAGGACATGCTGTTGTAGAACTGGCCCCTGCCCAAACTGACAGTATGGATGATGGAATCTGAAAATAATGGAAACATGATGGTGCTTTCCACCATTGAAAGCGTGATGGGGCCATTACAATGAGTAGCTACATTTAAACCATGGGTGTCACTAGGAGAGAGACAAGCAGCCTCTGAGGTAAAATCTTATTGAAGCAAGGATGGCCAGGTAGAGGCCTCCAAAACTGCCTCCCCCAGGTGAAATCGTCAATAAACGGGTCTGATCCTGGAAGGTTGATGGCAGAGACTGTAGACACAAGTGCTGCTCCCGTGTAGACGGAAAGAACGTGCGGGTGGTAATCCCCCTCCTATCCTCACCCGACAATCTTACCCCTGTGAAAACTGAATGGGACTTGGAAGCGGCAGCGAACCCTCCCAGATTCAACCCAATAGTGGCTCCAGGTGCAGTTTTTGCCCCCGGAGTGGTGCTGTGTTGCTGTAGGTTATGGTAGGTGGCCAGTAACGACCTAGCGAACGCGTCCTCTGCCCTGCTTCTCAAGAAAGAGGATCAAAAGTAGTTGGTATTTATGGGGGATGGACAAGACTAAGCCTTTATGGTCTTGCCTATGGCCATGTTAACTTTGCTGATTTCTACTGAAATGTAGTTCGAGAAGCTTTGCACGGTCTAGACATTCTGTCGAATGGGACTTTGGTCTACGATATCAATGGCATCATAATTGAATCAGATAAGAAAGGGCAATTATAGGGATGCCTGGGGGGCTCAGCGTTTGAGCATCTTCCTTCAGCTCAGGGCATGACCCTGGGGTTCTGGGATGGAGTCCCACATTGGGCTCCCTGCATGGAGCCTGCTTCTCCCTCTGCCTCTCTCTGTGTGTCTCTCATGAATAAATAAAATTAAAGGGCAAGTAATTCGATGCCTCGATTCTCTAGTGGGTAGGTTTTTGTGGGTTTTTTAGAGGGTAAGTTGAAAAACAGGTTTTCTAGAGGATAAAATGATAAACCCTGTGGGGGTTCAGATGCTTGGCTCATCGGTGTAGTTGTTAGGGGCTCAGTAGTCTGGATCATGCTGGGATTTTTTTTTTTTTTTTTTTAAAGAAAAGAACAGATTGTTGCCCCCTTCACCTTGTCTTTATAAAGTGTAAGCACAGTGCCTGGGGGGCATTGACATTCTGAATATAGTCTTTCCAATGCTTGGGAATGACTTCACGGACTCACGTATCAGGAGACATTGGCGGCTGTCTACGTTGAGCTGGGCCTTAAGCAGGAAAAGGCTCTTCTTACCAGATTTGGTCTGTGCTACAAACAGCTCTGCCACTTGGAACGTACAACCCAGTGGACGCTGAGGTATAGTTTCTGTGGTGGAAAAGGGGGTTTATGTCCCACTTCAATGTATACCCTTATTGTTTTGAAGGCCGTATCATCAATAGCAGAGCATCTAAGGACCCCCCTCTAGCCCTATGTGGAGATAGAGGTGATAGAGTGAGGGGCGCCGACAAGAACCAAATATGCACGTCTTTTCCCGAGTCTGTTTAGTGAAGTCCCATTGGTAGCTTGAGGTCAGCCACGGTGGGAGTATTTCCACCAGGAAAACTTGGAAGTGCTATGAATCGGGGCCTCCTTTGATCTGGGGAGCCATTGTATGTATGCGTGTATATATTTTACAGTTTTTAATTCTAGTTATTTAACATACAGTGTAATTTCAGGCATACGATCAATATACCTGCGCACTTCCATACGTCACCCTGTGCTGCTCACGACCAGTGTCCTCCTAAGTCCCCATCACCTATTTAACCACAGTCCTCTCTCCCCTTCCTCTCTGGTAACTATCCATTTGTTCCCTATAATTAAGAGTATGTTTCTTGATTTGTCTATTTTTTTCCCCTTTGTTTGGTTTCTTAAATTCCGCATAGGAGTGAAGTCCTGGCATTTGTCTTGCATTATACTCTGCTGCTACATCCGTGTTGTTGCAAATGGCAAGATTTCATTCTTTATGGCCGAGTAATAATTTATTTTATACACACACACACACACATATTTATCTATTCATCAATTGGACACATGGGCTGCTTCCACCTTTTGGCTACTGTAAGTAATGCTGCTTGCTGTAAACGTAGAGGTGCGTGTATCTTTTTGGATTAGTGTTTCTGTATCCTTTGGGGAACTACCCAGGAGTGGGATTGTTGAATCACAAGGTAATTCTATCTTTAACTTTTTGGGAAACCTCCGTACTGTTTTACGCATTGGCTTCTCCAGTTTGCATTCCCACCGACGGTGCATGAGGTCTCCTTTTTCTCCACATCCGTGCCGGCACTTGTCGTTTCTTATGTTTTTGGTTTTAGCCCAAAGTGTGAGGTGATAGTTCACTGCAGGTTTGATTTACATTTCACTATTGATGAGTATGTTGAGCATCTTTTCATGTGTCCGTGGCCATCTGTATGTCTTCTTTGGAGAAATAGTTCTTCAGATCCTCTGCTCATTTTTTTAATTGGCTGTTTCTTGGGTGTAGAGTTGTATGAGTTCTTTATATATTTTGAATATTAACTCCTCTTTCGATCTATCATTTGCCAATATCTTCTCCCATTCTGAAGGTTGACTTTTTGTGTTTGTGTTGTTTCTTTGCTGTGCAGAAGCTTTTTATTTTGGTGCACTCCCAATAGTTTATTTTTGATTTTGTTCTCTTGCCTTAGGAGCCAAATCTCAAAAAATGTTGTCTGGCTGATGTCAGAGAAATGACTGACTGTGTTCTTTTCTAGGATTTTTAGGTTTCCAGTCTCACATTTAGGTATTTAAACCATTTTGAGTTAATTTTTGTGTGTGGTGTAAGAAAGTCGTCCTGTTTCATTCTCTTCCTGTTTTTCTAGCACCATTTATTGAAGACTTTTTCCTATTGTATTTTATTGCTTTCTTTGTCACAGATTAACTGACATAAAATTATGGGGTAATTTCCAGAGTAATTTCTCTACTCAGTTCCACTGATCTAGGTGCTTGGGCTAGCACTGTGCTGTTCTGATTACTACAGCTTTGTAGTTTATCTTGAAAGCTGGAATGATGATACCTCCAATTTTGTTCTTTCTCAGGATTTCTTTGGCTGTTTCTACAGAATGACAGAAGATCCCAAATTTTATTCTAGTTTTGTGAAAAATAGTAATATTTTGGTAGGGACTGCATTGTATCTGTAGATTGCTTTGAGTAATATGGACATTTTAACAATATTGTCCAATCCATGAACATGAAATATATTTCCATTTGTGTAATCTTCGATTTCTTCCATCAGTGTTTGACAGTTTTTGGAGGATTGGTCTTTCACTTCCTTAGTTAAGTTTATTCCTAGGTATTCTTTTTGGTGCAATTGTAAATGGGATTGTTTTTTAAATTTTCTGTACGCTACTTCATTATTGGTGTACAGAAGTGCAGCAGATTTATACATTGATTGTGTGTGTTGTGATGGTTTTCTATATATGATATGTGATTTGCAAATAGTGAAAGTTTTACTTGTTCCTTATTGATTTGGATGCTTAAAGAAAACTTAGTAGAGTGTGAGTGAGAGCACAAATGGGAGAGGCAGAAGAAGAGAGAGAATCTCAAGCAGGTTCCCTGCTGAGCACAGAACCCAACACGGGGCTCAATCTCACAATCTTGACACCATGACTTAAACTGAAATCAAGAGTCTGATGCTTAATGGACTGAGCCATCCCGCACCCCAGAATGCCTTTTATTTTTGTTGTTTGTTGTTTGGCTAGGACTTCCAGAACTACGTTGAATAAATTGGCTAGACTGGACATTCTTGTCTTGTTCCTGATCTTAAGGGAAACGCGGTCTTTCACCATTTAGTATAATATTAGCTATGGATTTTTCATCCATGGCCTTTATGTTGAGGTATGCTTCCTTTAAACCTACTCTGTTGAGTTTCTATCATGGATGGATGTTGAGTCTTGTGGAATACTTTTTCTGCCTCTATACAGATGATACGTTTTTTTTTTTTTTAAATCCTTCATTTAGTTGGTGTGGTATATGATATCGATTTATGAATATTGAACCATCCTTGCATTCTGGGAATAAATCTCACTTGATCAAGGTGAGTGGTTTTTTAAAAATGTACTGTTAGATTTGGTTCACTAATACATTGTTGAGGATTTTTACATCTATGTTCATCAGAGATACTGGCCTGTAGTTCTCTTTTCGTAGTGTCTTTATCTGGTTTTGGAATCAGGGTAACCCTGGCCTCATAAAATGAATTTGGAAGATTTCCCTCTTTTTTCTCTGGAATAATTTGAGGAGAATAGGTATTAAATCATCTTTAAATGTGGGGTAGAATTCACCTGTGAATCCATCTGGTCCTATAATCTTATTTTTTGTTTTTCTTTTTTCTGATTACTAGTTTATTTTTGTTACTTGTAATTGGTCTGTTCAAATTTTGTATTTCTTCCTGTTTAAATTTTAGATGATTGTTTCTAGCAATTTATCCCTTTCTTCCAGGTCGCCCAGTTTATCACCATATCATATTCCATAAGGTTTTATTTTTGTGTGTGTGTTTCTGTGGTATCAGTTGTTTCTCCTTTTGTTTCTGATTTTTATTTGGGTCCTTTCTATTCATAAGTTCAAGGGTTTGTCAATTGTATTGTTTCAGTCTCTGTCATTTATTTCTGCTCAGATCTTATTTCTTTTGCTCACCTTGGGCTTTGTTCTTCTTTTTCTAGTTCCTTTAGGTGTAAGGTGCGATTGTTTCTGTTTTGAGTCTTGATGTAGGCATGTACTGCTACATACATCACTCTTAGAACTGCTTTTGCTATGTGCTAGAGGTTTTGGGCTGTTGTGTTTTCACTTTACTTTGTCTCCATGTATTTTTTAAATTTATTCTTTGATTGCTTCATTGACCTATTACTGTTATGTTGTTTAGTCTCCAGGTGTTTGTGTTTTTTCCATTTTTTTTCTTGTGCTTTATTTCTAGTTTTATATCATTGTGGTCCGAAAAGATGCATGGTGGATTTATTTTAAATTTACTGAGGCTTGTTGTATAGTCTAATATAGGACCTATTCTGGAGAATGCTCCATGTGAACTTAAAATGTGTATTCTGTTTTTGGATGGAAAGGTCTATATATATCTTTCAAGTCATCTGGTTCAGTGTATTAGTCAAAGTCACTGTTTCCTTATTGATTTTTTTTTTTCTTCTGATGGATGATCTATCCATTGATGTAAATGGAGTGTTAAAAGCACCTCCTATTCTTCATATACCACCAATTTCTCTTTATATCTGTTAATATTTGCTTGATGTATTTAAGTGCTCAGAGTTAGCATAAATATTTCCTTTTGTTGAGTTGTTCCCTTTATCATTATGTAATTTCCTTCTTTGTTTCTTGTAATAGCCTTTTGTTTTAAAGTCTACTTAGTTATAGATGTTATCCTGGCCTTTTTTTTTTTTTTTTTTTGCCCTCCATTTGCATGGGAAATATTTTCCATCCCTTCACCTTCAGTCTGTATGCACCTTTAAGTCAGTGAAGAGTCTCTTTAGGCAGCATATAGGTAGATCTTTTATTATAGTTTTTAAATCCATTCTACCCTTTTGTCTTTTGATTGGAGCACTTAGGCCATTTACATTTAAAGTAATTGATAGGTATGTAGTTATTGCTATTTTAAAATTTTGTTTTCTGATTGTTTTTGTAGTTCCTCTGTGTTCTTCATCTTTGTGACCCATAGATATATAGTTTTTTTTTCAATTATTATTTTTTAATTTTAGTGTGTGTATCCTAGGTTTTGAGTTTGTGATCACCATGAAGTTCATATATAACCTACTAAATAAATGTCCATATTAATTTGATCATCATTTAAGTTCATACATTTTAAAAACTTGATCTTCATTATTCTTCTGTCCCTTTGCTTTCCTTTTTACTCCCATCTCCACATTTTGTGTATATTATCATATTTCACCTCTTCTGATTCATATTTTTCTTAGGTCTAGTTACAGCCATTTCTATTTAAAATCCCTGTAACATTTCTTATAAAGCTAGTTTACTAGTGATAAACTCCTTTATTTTTTTGTCTAGGGAAACTCTATCATTCCTTCAAGTCTGAATAATAACCTTACCAGGTGGAGTATTCTCAGTGGTAGGTTTTTTCCTTTTAGTACTTTGAATATGCATCATCCTACTTCTTTCTGACTTGCAAAGTTTATGCTGAAAAATCGGCTGATAGCCTTATATTTTTTTCTCTTGTAGGTAACATTTCATTTCTCTTTTGCTGATTTTAAAATTCTCTCTTTATCTTGAACCTTTGACATTTTAATTATATCCTGTGCTGTGGGTCCTCGGTTTTACCTTATTTGGAACTTTCTGTGCTTTTTTGGATTTGGAGGTCTATATCTTTATCTAGGTTAGGGAAGTTTTCATTTATTCTTCAGATAAGTTCTACACCTTTCTCTTTTCTTCTGTGATCTCTGTAACATAAATGTCTTTTGACTTGATGTTATCCAAGAGATCTCTTACTCTTTTCTCATTTAAAATCTTTTTTTTCCACCTCTTTTTACTGTTAAGCTTGTGTGCTTTCCCTTACCCCATTTCTGAGATTGTCAATATATTTTTCTGCATCCTCTAATCTAATGTTGATTCCCTCCAGTATGCTTTTGAGTTTGATTATTATATTCAACTCTGGTTCCTTTTAGTATTTTCTATTTCTATACTGAAGTTCTCATTGAGCTCTTCTACTCTTTTTAGTAACCTGGTAAGTATCTTTATGATCGTGACTTTAAATTCTTCATGAGGAATATTGCTTATCTGCTTCATTTAGTTCTTTTTCTGAAGTTTTTTTTTCTTGTTCTTTTAGAGTACATTCTCTGTCTCCCCATTTTACTTTGTCTCTTGTGATGGATTGGGAGAAACGGCTACTTCTAAACTTGAAGAGGAGTGATTCTGTGTATGCTATTCTCTATGCAGATTGTGTGTGCTTGGTGATTTGCTGGCTAGTTGGAGTTGTGGCTATATATGCTATGATTAATTGATTGATTAATTGATTGATTAGAGAGAGAGTGGGATTGAGCGGTGAGGAGAGAGAAGCAGACTCCTCTCTGAGCAGGAAGCCTTACAAAGGGCTTGATCCCAGGACCCTGGAATCATGAGCTGAAGGCATCTGCTTAACCAACTGAGCCACCCAGGCACCTTTGCTTGTTACTATTTAAAACGATGATGGGTCTCTGTCTCTTTTGCTGCTATTTTTATCTTTGATTGTTCAGTAGTTTAGTTGCTCTCAGTTTTTTAGGAGGAATTGTTCTATAATAGGTATAATTTGGTGTGTTCTGTGGAGGAAATGAGTTCATAATTTTCTTACATACCATCTCAAACTGGGAAAACTGCATCTCAAATAATGTCTTTTAAAATAAAGGTGGTCTTATTACTATTTTTCTTTTATGATTCCAAGAAATCTTGACTATTTGAAATTGTGAAGATGCTTCACTCCCCTCCCCTACATAATAGTTGTAGCTTTTGTATTTCTATGATCCATTTTTAATTACAGTTTTTGCATGGATTAACATAGGGGTTGATTTTCTTTTTTATACAGATATGAAATTATTCCAGAACTACTTACTTAGAAAAAGATTCTTTTCCCCACTGAAATGCCTTGGCACCTTTTGTCAAATATAAGCTATTTTTGTGGGGTCTGTTTCTGATCTTTTCTGTTTTAATGCTTTGAGTTCATCCTTATATTAATATCACACTTTATTGATTTAGCTTTAGAGAAAGTCTTGAAATCAAAGTGTAAATGCTACAACTGTTCTTTTTTTAAAGATTTTATTTATTAATTCATGAGAGAGAGAGAGAGGGGCAGAGACACAGGCAGAGGGAGACGCAGGTGCCATGCAGGGAGACTGACGTGGGACTCGATCCCGGGTCTCCAGGATCAGGCCCTGGACTGAAGGTGGCGCTAACCGCTGAGCCACCCGGGCTGCCCACAACAGCTCTTTTTAAAGAATAGTTGGGCTATTCTAGTTTCTTTTCATTTCCATCTAAATATTGATATCAATTTACCAATTTCTTCCCAAAAATGACAATTGGAATGTTGATTGTGATGGTGTGATCTATGGATACAATGAAATACTCGGCCATAAAGAATGAGATTTTGCAATTTGTAACAACATGGTAGAACTAGAGGGTAGAATGCCAAGTGAACTAAGTCAGCCAAAGTAGGTTTTTTAAAAAAAATCACTTTGAGCAGAATTTTTATCATAATATTCAGTATTTCAATTCATGAATGTGATACACATCTTCATTTTTTTAGACCTTTAATTTCTCTCAGCAGTGTTTTATAGTTATCAACATACAACTCTTTTTACTTTTTACTTTTTATTTAAATTCAGTTTGCCAACATATAGTGTAACACCCAGTGCTCATCCCATCAAGAGCTCTCCTCAGTGCCTGTCCCCCGCCCCCCATCTCCCCCATAATAGCCCTCAGTTTGTTTCCCAGAGTTAAGAGTCTCTCATTGTTTATCTTCCTCTCTAAATTTTCCCCATTTTGTTTCCCCTCCTTCCCTTATGGTCCCCTGCACTATATCTTATATTCCCTGTATGAGTGAGACCATATGATGATTGTCCTTCTCAGATCGACTTACTTCACTCAGCATGATACCCTCCAGTTCCATCCACGTTGAAAAAGCAGCGGGTATTCGTCATTTCTAATGGCTGAGTAATATTCCATTGTGTATATAGACCACAGCTTCTTAATCCATTCATCTATCGATGGACATCGAGGTTCCATCCACAGTTTGGCTGTTGTGGACATTGCTACTGTCAACATCGGGGTGCAGGTGTCCCTTCAGATCCCTACAGTTGTATCTTTGGGGTAAATACCCTGTAGTGCAATTGCTGGGTCATAGGGTAGCTCTAGTTTTAACTTCTTGAAGACTCTCCACACAGTTTTCCAGAGTGGCTGCACCAGTTCACATTCCCACCAACAGTGCAAGAGGGTTCTTCTCCACATCCTCTCCAACACTTGTCTTCTGTCTTTTTAGTTTTCCCCATTCTCACTGGTGTGAGGTGGGATCTCATTGTGGTTTTGATTTGTATTTTCCTGATGGCCAGTGATGTGGAGCATGTTAACATGTGCCTGTTGGCTCTGTGTAGGTAGGTGTTCTTTGGAGAAATGTCTGTTCATGTCTCTTGCCCATCCCTTGACTGGATTGTTTTTTGGGTATTGAGGTTGATAAGTTCTTTATAGATTTTGGATATGAGCCCTTTATCTGCTATGTCATTTGCAAATATCTTCTTTCGTTCTGTATGTTGCCTTTTAGTTTTGTTGACTGATTCCTTTGCTGTGCAGAAGTTTTTTATCTTGATCAAGTTCAGTAATTCATGTTTGCCTTTGTTTCCTTGCTTTTGGAGCTGCGCCTAGCAACAAGTGGCAGCCGAGGTCACAGAGGTTGCTGACTGTGTTCTCATCTAAAATTTTGATGGATTCCTGTATCACATTTAGGTCTTTCATCCATTTTGAGTTTATCTTTGTGTCTGGTGTAAGAGAATGGTCTAGTTTCATTCTTCTGCACGTGGCTGTCCAATTTTCCTGACACCATTTATTGAAGAGACTGTCTTTTTTTCCAGTGGATATTCTTTCCTGCTTTGTTGAAGATTAATTGACCATAGAGTTGAGGGTCCATTTTTGGGTTCTCTCTTCTCTGCCATTGATCTGTGTGTCTGTTTTTGTGCCATGCTGTCTTGATCACATATATATAATCCTATAGCTTGAAGTCTGGCATTATTATGTCTCCAGCTTTGGTTTTCTTTTTCAACATTGCTCTGGTTATTTAAGGTTTTTTTTCTGGCCCCATACAAATCTTAGGATTATTTGTTCCAACTCTGAAAAAAATCCATGCATTCAATGCATACATTCAATGTGTAGATTGTTCTGGGTAGCATAGATATTTTTACAATATTTATTCTTCCAATGCATGAGCATCAACATACAACTCTTGAACCTCTTTTGTTAAATTCATTCCTAAATACTTTCTTCTAATTGTCAGTTTATTAAAAATTTAATTTCAAATTATTTATTGCAGATAGTTAAAATTGATATAAAATATTTACTTTGTATCTTAATAAATTCATTTTGTACATCTAGTATTTTTTCCTAATAGATTCATTAGGATTTTTTTTTCTTACACAGGCTGTCCTGTTTCTGAGTAAGAACAATTTTAATTTTTCTCTCCTATTTACTTCTCTTGCCCTAATGAACTAGCTACAGCTTTGTATAGAATTTTAAATGGAAGTGATGAAAGCCATTATGAACTTAGGGGAAGCCATCTTGCCTTGCTTCAATTTTAGAGCAAAAGCTTTAATTTTTCCACGAGGTACCCTAGTTATAAGCTTTATGTAGATGCTTTTCATCAGATTGAGGAAGTTCCTTTTATTCTTATGCACTGAGAGTTTTTTTTTTTTTATCATGAATAGGAATTGAACTTTATTGGGTGCTTTTTAAATATGTAACAAACATTTTTTTTTTCTTATTCTGTTAATGTGGTAAACTATATTTTTCAAATGCTTTAGTTTAGCAGCCTTTTATTCTTGGGGTGAACTCCATATAGTCAAAACCTATCATCATTATCTATATTGTTGTCATTTACAAATATGTTATTTTTTTTTCGGTACATGTTTATGAGGAATGTTGATCTGTCATTTTTTCCCCTTGGCTGTATCTTAGTTTTTATCAGCATTATTCTAGCCTAATAAAACAGGCTGTTAAACATACCTCCTGTATTTTCTGAAGGAATTTGTGTAAAATTGTATTCTTTACTTGCAGTTATAGAATTCAGAAAGAAGTCTTCAGGCTCCAAAGCTTTCACAAATGAAGATTTTGAATAAATATAATTATGAATCAGTTTTATTTGTAGGGCCACTAATTTTTTTTTTTTTAAGATTTTATGTAATCTCTATACCCAACATGGGCCTCAGACTCCACCCTGAGATCAGGAGTTGTATGCTCTATTGACTGAGCTAGCCAGGTGCCCATGTACAACCATTAGGATTTAAAAATAACTATGTGAAAGTTTTGGTAGGTTGTATTTTTCAAGGAGTTTATTTCTGTTTTTAAAGATTTTATTTATCCATGAGAAACAGAGAGGCAGAGACACAGGCAGAGGAGAAGTAGGCTCCCTGTAGGGAGCCCGATGTGGGACTCGATCCCGGAACCTTGGGATCACGCCCTGAGCCAAAGGCAGCCGCTCAACCACTAAGCCACCCAGGTGTCCTGCAATTTGTCTACTCTATACAAGTTACCTACTAGCATACAGTTGTTTATAATATTCTTACCTAGTTAATGAATTTCCTCTAGCATTTATTGTAGTTCAGGCATTGACACAACACATTCAGCTTTTGTTGATTGTGAATGTCTAGCCATATTTGATAAAACATATATTCACACATATGCATCTATGTGTACATATATCCGTACACATATTTTATAATTACTTTATATTGAAGTGTTAAAGATTTTAATGGACAGAACACATAATTCTGAAGATTTCTAGAAGAATTTATAGGTCTGAATACTGTAACAGAAATCTGGTGTAATGTAACCTAGTGCTTCCCCAGGTAACTTACTGTCCAAAGTTTTTTTTTTTTTTTTTTTTTTTTTCACCTAATACACCTGCAATAGTCTATGGAATTAGTTTTCTGTGGAATAGTCTTTGTTAAATGCTGATGATTCCTTTTTTTTTCTTTTGATTTTCATATGTATCCTGTTAACATTACTATTAAACGAGTAGTTAAATTAATGAGATTTACTGCCTAGGAGAGTCAGCCAGTAACATACAAGCAGAATGGCTGATACTTTATTTATAGTTCATTTCTATATTAGTTTGCTTGGGCTGTCATAACAAAGTATCATAAACTGAGTGGCTTAAATGAAAAATTGATTGTTTCATGGTTTCAGAAGTCAGGATCCAGGTGTCAGAAGGAATGATTTCTTTCCAGGGCTATCAAGAAAAAAATCTGTTCCATTTCTCTCCTTCAGCTTTTGGTGGTTTGCTGGATTCCTTAGCTTGCAGAAGTCACCTAGTCTCTGCATTCATCTTCACACGGCATCCTCCCTCTGTGCAAATTTTCCTTTTTTATAAGAATACTAACCACATGATCATAATTTTTTTTAAGCCACATGATAGTTTTTTTTTTTTTTTTTTTTTAAGCCACATGGTCATTAAAGTGGGTCTGAATCAAACTGTATTGGGACCCACTCTCATGACTCCATCTTAACGAATTGTATCTGCAGGAGCCTTATATCCAAATAAGCCATATTCTGGGACACTGGAATTAAGGACCTCAATATATGAATTTTGGGGGACATGATTCATATCAGTAGTTTTTCTAAATAAATCTTGGGCAGCCTGGGTGGCTCAGTGGTTTAGCCTGCCTTCAGCCCAGGGTGTGATCCTGGAGACCTAGGATCGAGTCCCACATCGGGCTCCCTGCATGGAGCCTGCTTCTCCCTCTGCCTGTGTCTCTGCTTCTCTCTCTGTGTGTCTTTCATGCATAAATAAAATCTTTTTTTTTTTTTAAAAGAAATTCTTATTGTGTAAATTCCTTTAAGTCTGTCTTCTACAATTAAGTTCATATTCAGGAAGAAGGCAAATCTAGAGTAGAGGTAAGAAGTCTAGATTACTGTTGAAAGTAGAAGCTCTCCTTATTCGGCGATGGAAGGAAGGCCATATACTGGGAATAAGATCATAAGGAAATCATAGGAATGGTGAGGAGGAAATGTTTTCTCAGAGAAGAAATTAACACATTAAAAACATGTAGCAAGTTACTTAATCTTCTCAGGACATTGTAGTTACAGATCAATAAAAGACTTTATCAATTCTACATTCTGATATGCTCTATTTGCTATTTTGTGCTTAAAAATACGATGCCTTCATATTGCATCCAAAGTCAATGGCCGTTCTATCTATACATTATTTAACTGCAGCACTTTAGGATTTGTTCAGTCTGGAGTAACCTCAGAGAGCATATGGAGAGTGTCTGCTTAGTAATGTAGAACACCTGGCACAAAATATGTGTAGAGTGCTGCTCTAATATGCTATGCAGAGCTTCTAAGTAAGACCTTTGCTACTTGATAAACAGGAAGCATATGTTACCTTATGAAAGTAACTCAAAATTAAGCAACCTGTAAGGTAAGAATTCCTATGATCAAAAGACTAGAATTAATTAGCACTTGAGATTAAGGCCCTCATTCATTTTTATTTTCCCAAGTTCCTGGCATGGAGGATGGTGAATGCAGAGTGTTCAGTATATGTTGATGAGATATTCTGAAGAAAAATGAATTACGGTGTTAGATAAATATGGTGTTCTTTTTTAGCTACTCTTATTATCAATCATAATACCAAAGTTGTTAAAATATGCACCATTTTTGTAAGTTAAGGAAACTGAGGCTAGAAATATTTTATTATCTATTAAAAGGGGATAATTCCATCTCTATCAGAAAGTACAAAGTAAGAATGAGAAAACTGCTACTTTATTACTGGCTATTGGTATATTTTTACCCAGGGGAAACGAGCTGCTTCATAAATCATAACCTTAGATTAATCATGCCCTCCTCGAGTCTGTTCTCAACCCATGACCTGGCATTATCATGAGAGAAATCTAATGGAAATCCTGTGCTATTCAGGGTTTTCTAGCTTTTTCCGTATTGCCCAAGAATAAAGCCCAGATGTCTTGGAGCTAACTAAGATCCTCCATAGTCTAGGTCTTGGTCTTCACCAGATGTGATGTTTAATGTGATAGTTTGGGGCAAGGGATGACTAGATGAAACATGATTTCTGGGTGTGTCTGTGGGAGCATTTCCATGTGAAGTTAGCATCTGGAGAAAGCAGATTGCCCTTCCTACTGTGGGTGGTCCAAAACCAAACCCTATATATGCAGAGAGGTGAAAGCTACCTCCTGTGAGGTTTCCCTGGAGACTCCTGACCAACACAACTAAGAATCCATATTCTTATATGACTAAACAATCCTCCATGGGAATCTCCATGCTCTCTCTCATGCAGAGTGTATACCTGTGTATCTGCCCTGGAATAGCCACCCTTCTAGATCTGTTCTTTAAAGATTTGATAGAATGAGAGAGAGAATGTGAACACAAATGGAGAGGGGCAGAGGGACAAGCAGACTCCTGGCTGAGCATGGAGCTGAAGTGTGGGGCTCAATCCCAGGACCCTGAGATCATGACCTGAGCTCAAATCAACTGTTAGATGCTTAACTGACTGAGCCCCCAATAGACTCTCCCTGCCCCCACCCCCGATCTGTTCTTTGTTTCCTCACCTGATTATTCCTTTTGTCTCTGAGTCATTTGATAAAATGTTTCAAATTCATTTTTTTTTAAACTTAAAAATGCCAATGGGAAAAATTAGGAACCTCTCATTACTGCACTAGGTGATGGTCCTGTGTAGGACTTCTGGTGTTCTGAGCTTCATTTGATTCCAGCATTGAACATGGGGCATTCACATTTCTCATTTGTATCTTTACCTACCTCAGCAACTCTAATGTATGCTCATATGACCCAGTAGAGTCACTGATCCTGGGTATGTGGTAGATATTACTTAAGAAATGAAAACAGAAAAAAAATGACCTTTGTAAGAATAAAGGTACTATTCCTGGTAGGTGTCAGGGAGGAGTACCTGGATGGCTCCATCGGTGGAGTGTCCTACTCTTGATTTCCACTCAGGTTGTGACCTCAAGGTGGGGTTAAGCCCTGCACCAAGCTCTGCCCTCAGCATGGAGTCTGCTTGTCCCTCTCCTTCTGCTTCTCCCCTGTTTTCTTTCTGTCTCAGATAAATAAAATCTTCAGAAAATAAGTGTCAAGGATAAAGTCCCATTTGAATTTTAGGATTATAAAAACCAGCAGCACTTTATTATAATCACTGTAGAAGGAAAATAAGAGACTTTTTTTCTAAATACTGATGTTTTCTTGAGCTATTTGCAGCACACAAGTTCTTGAAATCCATTTAAAGGTAAAAAAAAAAAAAAAAGTGAGCACATTTTTACCTTCAGTAAATTTGACATATCTGACGTTATAAGTTAAACTTATAAACTAATTTCTTAAACTAAATTTTACAATTATTTTAATCATATAAAAATTTGATTTTAGGTGGGTAAATATAGTGTCTTGTAAATAAAGCAATCTGATAGCAAGAGAATCACAGTTTACCTTGAAGGGCAGCAAACCACAACGGGGCAACTGGTCATTTCTCAAGTAAGCTCAAAGAAGATCCAATTTAACCTTGTTTGGCACATTTCCTTTTGTTGATGTGAGGTGATAGGTCGTCTTAAACAATTTTTTTTAAAGACTTTATTTATTCATGAGAGACACTGAGAGAGGCAGAGACACAGGCAGAGGGAGAAGCAGGCTCCCTGCGTGGAGCCCGGCATGGGACTTGATCCCGGGATCCCAGGGTCATGACCTGAGCCAAAGTCCAGATGCTCAACCGCTGAGCCACCCAGGCACTCCTTTTTTTAAAAAAATATTTTTCAAACTTACTCTAGTGTCTTTAGTTACTGGCAGAGAGAAGGAAATTATAATTCAGTGCCTCAATAAATGATATATCCTGGGGATGTGCATGGTGCCTTTCCTTTAGTTACAGATGTTCCCTTATAATAGGAAGTCTCCTATCTCTGATCTCATGATTTCCTTTCTCAAAGATGGGACTTACAATATTCCATTTCCCAGCATGCAATAAAAATTACTTAAAAAAAATTCTTGGTCTATGGAGACTGGATAATTGAGATGCTAAGTTTTCTAAAATGTTACTTTTATTACCAGAAAATTCTTTTAGACTTTTTATCCAAAAGTAGCATCTCTGAAATACTAATTCTTAGCTCTGTATCAGAGAAATATTGTTCAGTCTTGGCTATACATTAGAATTACTGGAGAGCTTTATTTTAAAAAGGGCAAGTGTTTGGGCCATATACCAGACCAATTAAATTGTAGTCCCACAAGGTGAGACTGAGGTAGGGATATTTTGTATAAGCTCCTTCAACTGATGAGAAAGTGAAGCCAAGAATGAATACCAGTGCCTTAGGGTCCATATCTAGCTAAAAATCACCATCACTTGTTCAAATTTTAATTTCAAATTTACTACTGCCCCAGAAAGCTCTGATACTGAGTTTTCTTTTCCCCCTTTATACTTTTTTTGAAAGGTTTATTTGAATGAGCGCGTGTGAATGGGGGAGGGATTGAGGGAGAGACTCTCACGCACACTCTGCAGTAAGCACAGAGCCTGAGGCAGGACCCCATCTCATGACTGATAAGATCCTGAACTCGGCTGAAATCAAGTCAGAAGCTGCCCCTTTTGGGACGTTTGGGTGGCTCAGCACTTAAGCTTCTGCCTTCAACTCAAGGCATGATCCTGGAGTCCCCGGGTCGAGTCCTGCATTGGGCTCCCTGCGAGGAGCCTGCTCCTCCCTCTGCCTATATCTCTGCCTCTCTCTCTATGTCTCTCATGAATAAATAAAATCTTTTTTTTAAAAAAAGTGCCCCCTTTTCCCCCTTTTAAACTACTTATTTTTTTTCCTTCTGATTTCCAAAAACAGATAATAATGGAGAAAAGTATAAGGTTTTTTTTGTATATTTTTTTTATTGGAGTTTGATTTGCCAACATATAGTATAACACCCAGTGCTCATCCTGTCAAGTGAAAGTGTAAGATTTAAATGAAAGGTATGTTGAACCAGATTCCATATCCCTGGCCCTTTACAGTTTATTTACATCACCATGCCTTATGTTTTGGATTGGTATACAGACTTTTTTGTCCTTATGTAGTGACCTTGAATTAAAATTACCTTCTTACTGGATACTAATATTTAAAACTATGTATGAATCTGTCTTTTTCCACCTACACCTAAATAATTCATATGAGCACTGCTCTACCGCTGATCTCTCCTGATACCCTTGTGCATTACATCCTTGACCTTCAGTCCAGTTTTGTCTTTCTACGTCCACTGATCCTGAGTACTAGTACAGTCACCTATATTCTCTGAATCTGACAAACTGAGTTGGCTAATCCTGGACCCAAAATCTGACTAGTGATGGCTTGTCACTAGGAATATCCTGTGAACCTCATAGGAAGCAATGCCTCCAACCCTAACAGCAAACACATTGTTTAATTAATGAAAAATTAGGCTGTTGGGTCAAGAGCATGATGGTATGCAATGAATGGCATAACACATTTTAGGAGTTTGTTCATACCCATCTTCTTTATCACAGTAATAAGCCATGTTCTTCCCTTACAAAATAAATGACTTCCTTCTTCTTATGGTAGAGTTCTAAAAGTTGAAATTTAAATAAGACTTGTTCCCAATATTAGTGACCCTAAATAATGTTTAATTAAGCTTGAATTCTGAGTAAATTATTTCCAAACTGGTTTAAAAGTTAATGAGATAATAATCACCCAGGAGGGAACAGCATGGTAGCAATAGTATAAAACAGCAGCAGCTTGGCTAGTTTGTGTATTTTCTTTCATTCCAGATCTCATACATGCTTAATTGACTTAAAACATTATGGTTCAAATAGACTCAAGGTCACTAAATAGGCCAATAATGTGGATAGAATTGCATTACATCTGAAGTGTTTAAGGCACCAACACATGAACATACTTGAAGTAATGTGAGGGGAAAAAATGCTAATTTCTTATCTAACACAGTTGGAAATGCGTGTTGGTTCAGTTACCCTGATAGGATGTCAGGAAACTTGGAAAGTTTATTCAGCCAAGTTAATAGCATAATTATTGAAAAGCCACAGTGTAATAGGGGTTTTGTTTTTTTGTTTTTTGTTTTTTTTTTTTGTTTGCTTGTTTTTTTGTTTTTTGTTTTTGTTTTTTGTTTTTTTTTTTACATATGTGATTACCCTCAAAATTCTGGGGAAAGTGGTTCTGCCTTTTTAATCACTTCCTGATAACATAGTGATAAAAATTTACAATAGAAAATGTGGGGGGAAAAACAAGTTTAAACAAAGTTGCTTTGTTACTACCACAACAAAGCAGTGGTCATGAACACTTTTTAAGGATTTTTTTTTCTTCCTCTAATGTCCTTAAAATAGAAAAGCTTTTGATTGAACATGCTCTCTTTGGAATTGGTTTTGACTTACTGGGTTAGGAAAAGTGTTCTGGATTATATTATTATTTGATGGTGCTTTAACTGCTTTCAAAGCTTGTATTCTGCATACAAAAGCACAAACAAGTGAAAGCTTTAAGTAATATTAAGGATTGTTATAACAACACCTTAGATATTTAAGTAAAAAATATAGATGGGTAGGATTTGCAGTATTGTAACAACCATGGAGGGTAATTTGAGCTTATAAATGGCTCGTTTAGCAGAAAAATTGTAAGATCCTAAGAAAATGATTAACATACAAACTTACAAATTTAGTTATATATCATGTTTATACATTGATAAACTAACAGATAAAAATGTAAACAAAAATAAAATTGATTTTTATACTCAAATTTGCAAACAAAATAACAAATACAACATTGGTTGGGAAGTACAGTGGAATAAGCTTTGTGGAAGGTGGGTTGTTTATACATCAAGAGCCTTAAAGATTGGAGAATCATTTTATCCAGAAATTACATTTCTAGAAATTTGCCTTAGTGTAATAGAGATGTGTACATAAATATTAATTATGCTATTCACAAAATTACTTTGAATTGGAAGGTTCATAAATACCCTAAATAACAATGGAGAAAATGCTCAGTAAACTACATAGCCATTAAACAGTATAATTAGAAGACTATCTAAGAATTTCAAAATGCTTTTAAACTGAATACCTGTTTTTCTCGAGCACATGATTCTATCCTGATCTAAATAGTAACAAATGGTGCTGTATAGTTGATGCTATATACAAAAAATGACCCTCAATCTTTTTTCTTTAAAGGTTTTATTCATGAGAGACACAGAGAGATAGGCAGAGACATAGGCAGACGGAGAAGCAGCCTCCCCACAAAAGATGTGGGACTCGATCCCAAGACCCGAGGATCATGACCTGAGCCGAAGGCAGATGTTCAACTGCTGAGCCACCCAGGTGTCCCTGAATCTTACCTTAAATCAATCTTTTTTTTTCCTTAAATCAATCTTACCTTAAATTTTCTAAATTTACAAAAGTTTAAATTAACTCAAAATAGGCCCAAATTTAAGAGCTAAAACTACAAAACTTCTAGAAAACAATATAGGAAATCTTGGGCTTAGTAGATTTCATAAGAGAAGCACAAGCTATAAAACCGAGTAAATTGGCCTAAAACCTCCTGCAACTTGAAATACATTATGAAATGAAAAAAGCCACAGTTTAGAAGAAATTATTTCCAAAATGTATATCCAATAAAGGATTTGTCTAAAGTATGCAAAGAACTCTCACCTTGTTAGAGGAAAATTAGTTAAAAATGGTTTTGAACACACTTCACCAAAGAAAAATTATAGATGCCAAATAGCACATGAAAGGGTGCTCAACATACCATCACAGATAGCACTATATACCTCTAAAATAGTTAAAACTAAAAAGACTGCTTATGCTACTGATAATGGGGCTGTAAAATGGTACAAACACTTTAGAAAACAGATTTGCAGGGGGTTTTTTTGGTCATAAAAAGATCAGGTTTTATGGTAATATTGCAAACATGTATAACCTATTCCAATCATGAAAAAACTTTAAAACAAATCCAAATGATATCTAAGAAGAGATGCCAAGTAAATGTAAGGTGGAGCTTTAGATAAGCATTTAAAATAGGAAAGGTTATCGGTGAAAAAACTGGTGAAATTCAAATGAGATGTTAATTACTATATTGTGCCAGTGTTAACTTCTTGATGGTTGCACTAAAGTTATGTAGGATGTTAAGACAGGGGTAGATATATAAGGATATATTTGTACTCTTTCTGCAACTTTCTAAGTCTGAAGTTCAAAATAGTTAAACAAAAACAAAACCAACAAAACCCAAATCCTCCAGTATTACCTGGTTAGAACATTCGTATTTAGAATGTCAGAACAGACTTTCAAAGGTATATCATTCAGTAATGCTAAATGAATATTAGTTATTCATAAACTT
This sequence comes from Canis lupus dingo, assembly GCF_003254725.2. Lineage (NCBI taxonomy): Eukaryota > Metazoa > Chordata > Mammalia > Carnivora > Canidae > Canis > Canis lupus. The sequence continues at coordinate 26,707,053 of NC_064278.1, forward strand.
ATTATTATAAAAATTTGGTACAAAATATAAACTAAAAAGTGACAATAGAAAAGTCAAATATACACTTGCACTATGACAAGGCTATTCCACTTCTGGGTGCTTACTTAGAGAAATGAATGCATATGTTTATCCAAAGACTTATACTCCAGGGACACCTGGATAGCTCAGTTGGTTAACCATCCGACTCTTGATTTTGGCTCAGGTCATCCTCTCCTGGATCTTGAGATTGGCAGGCCTTGGGCTCTGAGGTAGGTGGGGAATCTGCTTGGATTCTCTCTCTTTTGCCCCTCCCCCTGCAAGTGCGTGTGCTCTTTTTACCTTTCTCTCAAATAAATGAATCTTAAAAAAAAAACAAAAACAAAAACAACCCAAAGCCCCAAAGACTTTAATAATGTTGACAACCCCAAATTGGAAACAAGTACAAAATCAAAAACTTTAAATATATACAGCTTAAATTATATTCATTGTATCTCAACACTGTTTAAGGAAAAAAAAATACATTGCTAATTTTAATCTCTTAAAACTGGAAAATCTTGGGATGATTAGATAAACTGAATTCCTCGATTAGAATTTGTGACTTATGTCTGCCATCCTCAATGCCAAGTTTTTGAATATGCTTATGTGCTACATAACATGAAATATCTGTTGAGTATTTATATCTCACTTTTTCATACATATTTATAATGCCTACTGAATTATTTGAAGGATGTATAGTTAGTTTTTAAAAATATATTTAAATTGGCATCTAGTGGAATTCACTTTTATATTTTATGAATTAGTTTTTTTATAATTAAATTCTTCAGAGGAATTAGTTTTTCTTAACTAATTGAATAGAAAAGAAAATGAATTCTAAGGAGTTGGTATGCTAGTATTTACTTATTTTTATCCTAAATGGTCTTATTATTTGTCATACTAACAATTTGATATCAACACCAAACAATTTAAGTGCATATGTGATTGAGGTTCTGATAACCTATTTATACTTAAGAACTTTTTGCTAAAATTATAATCTATAAAAAGACAATAAAGAATGTAGATATATACTTAAATTCTTAGAATCTTTTTCTATCCTCTGGATACAATACCTAAATCATTACCCTATAGCTTCTGTGTGATTCCCTGCAGTTCCCTTAGTCCTCAGATGACCTGTTTGAGTTCCAATTTTAAGATCTAGTTTTCATTATGGAGAGTTTTCATTCCATATTAAGCTTTTCAGTATAGTATTATAATGTCTATAATCCTCCCCACAAATTTATTCTATCCTACCACCTATATGTAATATTTACAGCTTCAACTTTTTCAGTAATTCATTGCACTCTTAGTTACAATTTCTTTTTGAAATTACTCATATACTCATCTGGAATTCAGTTTGTGAAGAAGTTTACCCCATTTTGAATTCTTTTTGCATATCAATGAATATTTTGTAATCATCCTGTGAGGTTTGACTAAAACAATATTGTTTTTTAAAACTAAAATACTTAATGTTCTTTAAAAATAGTAACTTGAAAGTTCTGTGGTTATTCCAATATTGTTAACATTACTCCAAATATTTTCAAATTCCTGTTTTAAAGTTACGTGCAAAGGCAATGGTTCATTAAAAACAAAACAAAAAGGAACAACTCAATAAGAGGATATAACAATTGTAAATATCTATGCACCCATGTTGGGAGCACCTAAATTCATAAAGCAACTATTAACAGACACTAAGGAAGAAATTGACAGTAATGTAATACTAGGGGGCTTTTTTGAGTATAGTTGACACATAATGTTACAGTAGTTTCAGGTGTACAACTTAATCATTTGACAAGCTTATGTTCACCAGAAGTGCAGCTACCATGGAAATTCAACACTTTATTGACATCAATGGGGATAGATCATTCAGACAGAAAATTGAGAAGGAAATGGGGGCTTTGAATGACACATTAGATCAGGTTGGCTTAACAGATATATTCAGAACGTTCCATCCAGAAATAGAATACATTCTTTTGGAGTGTGCACGGAACATTCTCCAGAATATATCCCATATTAGGCCACAAAACAAGCGTCAACAAATTCAACATTGAAATTATATCATGCATTTTTTTCTGACCACAACAGTTTGAAACTAGAGATCAGTCAAAAGAAATTAGTCTGGAAAGAATACAACTACATGCAGGGTAACATGCTATGAAATACTAATAAATGGGTCAACCAAGAAATTGAAGAAGAAATACAAAAAAAAAACCATGGAAGAAATGAAAACACAATGGTCCAAAATCTTTGGGATGCAGCAAAGGCTGCTTTAAGAGGGAAATTTATAGTAGTATAGGCCTACTTCAAGAAACAAAAATCTCAGATCTCTTGGTAAGGAAAAAAAGTAAAATTTTCATTATTTGCAAATGACCTACAATGTATAGTAAATCCTAAAGACTTCACCAAAAAACTACTAGAAGCGATAATTTAGCAAAGTTGCAGGATACAAACTTAATATATATTCTGTTGCATTTCTGTACACTAATAATGAACTAGCAGAAAGAGAAATTAAGATAATCCCCCTTATAATTGACCAAGCAGAATAAAATATCTAGGAATAAATAAGCCAAAGGGGCAAGAGACCGGTCCTCCAAAAATTGTAAAATACTGGTGAAAGAAGTTGAAGTTGACACAAATAAAAGGAAGGCAATTCCATACTTACGGACTTTTAACAATATTAGGTCTTCTAATTCATATGACTCAAAGCAGTCTACAGTTTTATTGTAATCCCTGTCAAAATACCAAGAGCATTTCTCACAAGTGTAGAATAAGTAATCCTTAAATTTTCATGGATTCACAAAAGACCCTAAATAGCAAAAAGCAGGTTTAAGGAAAACAAAACTGGAGGGCCTCACAGGACCAGATTTCAAGCTATAGTAATTAAAACAGCATGGTACTGAGACAAAAAATAGATCCGTGGATCACTGGAGCAACATAGAGACCAGAAATAAGTCCACACGTATATGGTCCGTTAAACAACAGTGGAGGCAAGAATGTAGAGAGTCTCTACAACAAATGGTGTTAGAAAACTGGGCCATTTTCTTACCAAATTCAGACACAACTCAAAATGGTTTAAAGAGCTAAATATAACACCTGAAGCCATAAAATTCCTAGAAGAAAACACGGTAATTTCTTTGATGTTGGACAAAGCAACATTTTTCTAGATACGTCTCCTAAGGCAAGAGAAACAAAAAGCAAAATCAAACTGTTGGGATTGCACCGAAATAGTAGCTTCTGCATATTGAAGGAAACCAACAAAATAACAAGGCCACCTACCAAATGGGAGAAGATCTGTGCAAATGACACATCCAACAAGGAGCAAAATGCATAAAGAACTTACACACACCAAAAATCCAAATAATTTGATTAAATATGAGCAGAGGATAATGAATAGACATTTTTCCAGAGAAGACCTCATCATGAGGGAAATGAAAATTAAACCACAAGCTATGATCTCATACCTCTCGGAATGGCTAAAATAAAAAGAAATAAGTGTTGACAAGAATGTGCAGATAAAAGGATCCTCAGTCCCCAACTTTTTGGTTGGAATGTAAATTGGTGCAGCTTCTGTGAAATATTCTTCAATATTCCTCAATATTAAATTCCTCAATATTAAAACATATAATTCAGTAATCACACTATTGTGTGTTTACCCAAGAATTTGAAAATACTGGTTTTTTAAATGCATTTCTTCTTCCCATGCCCTTACTGCTTTTCTTTCACCATATTCAGGATGACCAGTATTTGTGTTTGGAGAGTGGAACTCCACGAATCTTTGATTCTTAGTGAAATCGGCTTTGTCTCTGGAGCATTTCCTCCTTTCTTTCAGATAGTTTATTTTTAGTGTCTAACCACAGCGTGTTGGAAATCTTACTAAGACTTAGGAAATTTTTGGGAAAACGTGCAAACGAAAAATAGAAAAGTTTTCTGAGGGAGAATCACAGAATGATGAGTAGAATTTACTATCAAAAAAGTAATATTTGCCCTTTTTTCTACCAGTGTGACTTAATTACAGTCTGAGCTTATAACTTCCCCAAGATAATGCTATAATTTAATTAATTGATATTTTTAACCTTTTATGAATCTACCAACAGGGCAAATATATATATAGGTAATAAAATTAGTGTGACATCAAAATAAAATGTGCATCATTATTATAGGAACATTGTGAATTGCCCCAGACACGTAAAACCAAAGCTCTGGTAATTGGTGATGAGTGATAATGATTCAAGTACACATCACGTACTTCCTGTGATTGGATACGTTTTCTTCCTATTGACTCCTTGTCCCAGCCTCCAATTCACTTCTTTGAGCCACTTTAGCTCAGAAATAAACATTTTAAAATCTACTTACCAGCTCAAAACAAGTCCCTATAAACTTAGTAAAAATAGAAATGATTCATAAACTTCTTAGCTCTTACTTGCCCTGGTGACTCCCCTCTACCTCGGCTTCAGGTATCTCCTTGAATCACGTGTTTAAGTTGCTTATTTTCTAGATCTGTTATTACATCACAGATTAATATCCTCTGGAATTTGCAGTAAGATTTTCCTTCCAGCCTTGTGTTTTGTAATGCTACCTAGGTCCCTTAATGAAAGACCTTTTAAATCTCCTTTTCTTGTGTATATAAAAAGATCCTCCTTCAGGTAATCGAGTCATGCTGATCATAGAGCTGAATTTCTGCTGCGTTAGTTCCTTTCTTAATTTGTGCATAAAGTTTAAGAGTAGAATTGATTGCTTTATTTTAGTTCCCCAGTTTGATTACTGATACTGGATAGGTCTGTTCTTTTGGAGAACTAGTGAGAAAATTTCCTAAACAGACAAAAAGTACTACACATATAACCCGAAAAAAATGAAGAACCAAAGAAGTTGTGTTAGAATTTGGATGCGGGGCAGGACTGGCCACCATGTTGTTCTCTCTGATAACTCCTAAGGCATGACACTGATTAGGCCCCAAAGCAAAATTTATTATTTGGCCTAAGTAGATGAAACCCAATTCTAGAATCATAGATATTTCATCTATTTGTTTTTACATAATGGTATTTATATGTATTGCCCAAAAGTGAGATAATGAACTTTACATCTTGGGTATTTTCCTTTTGTGTTTTCCGTACTGTGTTAAGTACTTTTGGAAACTTTTTTTTTTTTTTTTTGAGTAATTTTCTTCAATGTTTGAATACTTAGGTTTGGAATTTCTTTTTGTGATAATTGTTTTTCTTAACGTAGACTTAAGATATATGCTAAGAAAGGTCTATATGGATTCTTTATACATACATTGCATTCCAAAGGATTTATCCATTTGCATTTTTATTAGCAATGTGTATTAGTTTATCACTAAATATTTTCCATCATTTACTACTGTCTTTTAAAAATGGCAAATTTTCTAAGTAAAAAGTAGCATCTCATTTTTAGCTTGCAATATTCACTCTTTATATATAATTATACACTGTTTAAGTCATGTGTAATAATTTGAGATTATATGTTCATTTTATATCAGGGTTAACATATTTTTAATCTATTTTTGATAATCTCTCAAATTTGCAAATCCCTACCTACTGCTTTCTAATTTTGTTGTTTGCATGGGTGGAATTTTTATTATATGACCATTATTTTTATATATGATTACACATAGAATTGCAACTATTGTAAAATACAATATTTTAATTATATAGAAATGTTATCTGTATTTCCTTAGTCTTGTACAAAATCTAGAACTTGTAGAAAACTTAGAAAAACAGTTTTAAAAGGATGAAATAGATTATTTTGATACCTGTTCATAGAGATTAAAACTCATTTTGAAGTACTGATGAAGCTTTTCTCAGTGAGGCTTATCTAAGCCTTGATTATTATGCTTTGCCAACTTCACCCCCACCTTGTTTTACTCTGTTCTATTAATTCTTATTCTCCTTACTCTTTTTTTCTCATGGCTATCATTGCTTTCTAACATATTACATACTTTATTTTTTAAAGATTTTATTTATTCATGAGAGACACAGAGAGAGAGGCAGGGACAGAGGCAGGGGAGAAGCAGGTTTCCTGCAGGGAGCCCAATGTGTGGGACTCGATCCCAGGGCCCTGGGGTCATACCCTGAGCCAAAGGCAGATGCTCAACTACTGAGCCACCCAGGTGTCCCACATACTACATATTTTAGTTTTATGTTATTATTTGTTATTCGTAGCCTTTCACCCCTATTCCTCAATAGAATGTAGGTTTAGGACGGATATCTTTTTCTTTCTTTCTTTTCTTTCCCTTTCTTTCCCTTTCTTTCCCTTTCTTTCCCTTTCTTTCCCTTTCTTTTCTTTTCTTTCCTTTTCTTTTTTCTTTTCTTTTTTCTCTTCTCTTCTCTTCTCTTCTCTTCTCTTCTCTTCTCTTCTCTTCTCTTCTCTTCTCTTCTCTTCTCTCTTCTCTTCTCTTCTCTTCTCTTCTCTTCTCTTCTCTTCTCTTCTCTTCTCTTCTCTCTCTTTTGTTTGTTTGCCTAAAGCTGAACTCTTAGGAACCATAGAATGGCAGTTACCAGGGGCTGGGAAAGCAGGGTATTAAGGATATGTGGTTAAAGGACACATTCTTGGCAACTAGAAGATGAATAAGTGCTGCAGAACGAATACAGAGCATCATGATTATGTTCTGCAGCACTAAGCCACTTACTTCAAGGTTTTTAGGAGACTCAGTCTTAAAAGTTCTTGACACACGCACGAGAAGATAACTATGTGAAGTTTCTGAGGTGTTGAACAGTGGGAATCCTGTTGCAAGATACCTGTGTCCAGTCAACCTGTTGTACACCTTAAACTCACACAATGTTATAGGTGAGTTGTATCCGAATAAAAATCCATGCCCACTGGATAAAATTAACTAAAAAACTAGAATTAATGTGACTTTCTTAATTTTTAAAGTCATCTTAGCTACCTCCCAAAAGGTGAAATTACTAAGACTGTAAGAGTCTTTGAATGACTTAGGTACTGAGGAGACCTACACAATTCCTGAGAGGCTTAAGACAGAGATTCCCAAATAGAACCTACTGTGCCCTCTATCGCGAGTGGAAGATTGACCAACCTGGGACGTGGATCGCAGCCTAGTTGCCAGCCTCATGAAGAAAAACTTTCCCGAAAGAAGCCGATTTTATTTTATTATTCAGATCTAAACTTTTATATAATCTATTAAATTTTATAACCAGAGCAGCTCTCGTCTTTGGAGCGAAGAGTAACATGAAAAATCCTCAGACATTGTGTCCTATCGCAGCTTCTGTCTTGCAAAGCAGAGGTTTCTGTTGGGTGACGGGACACCACTTAGTTGGTTGTATGTGGAGGGAGGACCAAAATCTAGGAATCAGAAAGTAGATTGATGGTTGGCCAAGTTGTGAAAATACTCTAATTTCCAAACACTTCATTATAAGGCAACCACATTAAAAAAAATTTTTTTTAAAGAAACTCTTTGTATCCTATGTTGACTAAACGACATTTGTTCAAATCAAACAGAATAGTAGTTAGATCTTTTTTTTTAAACCTTTAAATAATTTATTTAAAAACCATATAGTTATTACAGTGCTATATCCGTTTCAGGGGGATGATATCGTGATTGATCCAGGAATCCTATCCATTCCTCAGTGCTCGTCGTGATACGCACACCCTTAATCCCATCACCTTGTTCCCCCATCTCCCCACCCACCACCCACCTCCCTTCTGGTAACCATCAGTTTGTTCTCTTTCATGGAGTCTGTTTTTTGGTGGTTCATCTTCTCCCCCCGCCCCCGGCCCCCCTTTGTTCATTCATTTCTTAAATTCCACATATTAAAGGAAACAATATGGTATGTGCCTTTCTCTGACTTCTTTCACTTAGCATCCTCCAGGTTCATTCACATTGTTGAAAATGCCAACATTTCTTTTTTTTTTTTTTTTTCTGGCTGAATAGCTTTGCATTTTCTATAAACACCATGTTATCTTTATCCAGCCATCAGTCAGCAGACGCTTGGGCTGCTTCCATAATTTGGTTATTGTAAATAATGTTGCAATAAATATAGGGGTGTGTATATCTTTTTGAATTAATGATTTTGCTTTCTGTGGGTAAACACCCAGTAGTGGAATTACTGGATGATACGGTAATTTTATTTTTAATATTTTGAGGAACCTCTACCCTGTTTCCTACAGGGGCTGCCCAGTTCACGTTCCTACCAACTGCGGAAGAGGGCTCCCCTTCCTCCACATCCTTGCCAGTGCCTGTTGTTTCTTGTGTTGTTGATTTTTGGCCATTCTGACAGGTGCAAAGTGACATCTCCTAGTGGTTTTGATTTGCATTTCGCTCGTGATGAGCATCTTTTCATGTTGGCCATCTGGATGTTTTCTTTGGAAAGCTGTCTCTTCAAGTCCTCCGCTCACTTTTTAATTGGATTTTTTTTGGGGGGGAGTGTTGATTGTATAATTTCTTTATGTTGGATACTAGTCCTTTATCAGATATATCATTTGCAATTATCTTCTCCCATTCTGTGGGTTACCCTTTTGTTTTGTTGATGATTTCTTTTGCTGTGCAGAAGCTTTTTATTTTGATGTACTCTCAATAAGTCTTTTCTTTTGTTTCCCTTGCCTGAAGAGACATATATAGAAAAATGTTGCTATAAGCAATGTCAGAAATTACTGCCTTGTTCTCTTTTAGGATTGTTATGGTTTCAGGTCTCACATTTAAGTGTTTAATCCGTCTTGAGTTTGTTTTTGTGTATGGTGCAAGAAGGTCTAGTTTCGTTCTCCTGCAAGTACCTATTCAGTTTTCCCAACACCTCTTGTTGAAGATACCTTTTCCCAGCGCATATTCTTGCCTCCTTTCTCAAAGATTAATTGACCATATAATTGTGGATTTTTTCCTGGGCCTTTATTCTGTTCCATTAATCTATGTGTCCGCTTTTGTGTCAGCTTTGTAGTGTATCTTGACATCTGAGATTGTAATAACTCCAGCTTTGTTTTTCTTTTTCAAGGTTGCTTTATCCACTTGGCTATTTTTTTTTGTGGTTATATAGAAATTTTAAGATTATTTGTTCTAGAAAAATGTGATAGCCTTTTGATAGGGGTTGCATTAAATCTATAGATTGCCTTGGGTAGTGTGGCCATTTTAATGACATTGCGTCTTCCAATCCATGAGCATGGAATATCTTTCCATTTGCTTGTGTCACTTTCTATTTCCTTCATTATATATACCTTACAGTTTTGGGAGGACAAGTCTTTCACTTCCTTCATTTAGTTTATCTTATTATTTTTGGTGCAATTGTAAATGGGGTGTTTTCTTAGTTTATCTTTTTGTTGTTAAATGCAGTGGATTTCTGTATATTGGTTCTGCAACTTTACTCAATTCATTTATCAGTTCTCGTAATTTTTTGATGGTCTTTACTGTTTGCTATGCATAGTATCACATTATCTGTGAATAGTGAAAGTTTTACTTTTTCTTAGCATTTGGGTGACTTTTATTTCTTTTTATTGTCTGATCGCTGTGGCTAGGACTTCCAATATCATGTTAAATGAAAGTGGTGTGAGTGGACGTTCTTGTGTTGTTCCTGATCTTAGGGGAAAAGCTCTCAGTTTTTCACTATTGGGTATATTTGCTGTGGTTTTTTCATATATGACCTTTATTATATTGAGGTATGTTTCCTCTAAATCCACTTTATTGAGTTTTTTTTTTTTTTTTTTTTTTAATCATGAATGGGTGTTGTACTTTGTCAAATGCCTTTTTTGGCATTTACTGAAATGATCACAGGGTTTTGATCCCATCTCTTGCTGATGTGATATATCACGTTGCTGGATGTGTGAATATTGAACCACCCTTGCACCCTAGAAGTAAATCCTGCTTGATCATGGTGAGTGACTTTTTTTGAATGTGGTGTTGGAATCAGTTTGCCAGTATTTTGTTGATTTTTGCGTCCATGTTCATCAGAGGTATTGACCTGTTTTTTTTTTTTTTGTTTGTTTGTTTGTTTGTTTTTGTAGGGTCTTTATCTGGTTTTGGTGTCAGGGTAATGTTAACCTTGTATAATGAATTTGGAGACTTTCTTTCCTCTTTTAATTTTTGGAGTAGTTTGATAAGAATAGGTATTAGCTCTTCTTTCAAGGTTTGGTACAATTCACCCATGAAGCCCTCTGGTTCTAGACTTGATTGTTGGGAACTTTATTAGTGATTCAATTTTATTGCTGGGAATTTGTTCAAATTTCTTTTCCTTCCTGTTTCAGTTTTAGTAGCTTATGTTTGTAGGAATTTATCCATTTCTTCAATGCTGTCCAATGTTAAACTAGAACTTTTCTCATAATATTGTCTTAGTTTTATTTGCCTGCTGTTTATTATTTCTCTTGTTTCATTTCTGATTTTATTATCTTGCTCTCTCCCTCCCTTTCTCCCTCCCTCCCTCTTTGAGTTGGGCTAAAGGTTTATTAGTTTTGTTGATCTTTTCAGAGAAACTGCTCCTGCTTTCATGATCTATTTTTTTTTTTTTTTTAGTTTCTGTTTTATTTCTGCTCTAATCTCATTTCCTTCCTTCTACTGGTTTTTGTTCTTTAAACTCCTCTTTAATGTAAATTTAAGTTGTTGAGATTTTTCTTTCTTCTTTAGGTAGGCCTCTATTGCTATAAACATTCCACTTGGAACAGCTTTTGCTGCCTCTCACAGATTTTGGACAATTATGTTTTCATATGTCTCCATGTATTTTTTCAGTTTCTATCTGATTTCGTGGTTGACCCATTTATTTAGTAGCATATTATTTTAACTCTAGGTATTGTGTTCTTTCCAGATTTTTTTCTTGTGGCTGATTTCTAGTTACATAGTGTGTTGGAAAAGATGCACGGTATGACTTCAATCTTTTTGAATTTGTTGAGACTTGTTTGGCCTAATATGCTATCTATTCTAGACAATATTCCATGTACACTTGGAAAGAATGTGTATGTTACTGTTTTGGGGTAAAATGTTCTGAATATATCTTAAATCTGTCCGGTCCAATGTATCATTCAAAGTCACTGTTTCCTTATTGATTTTCTGTTTGGACAGTCTATCCATTGATGTCAGTGAGGTGTTAAAGTCTCCTTTGATTATTGTATTACTATTGATTACTAACTTTACATTTGTTATTAGCTGCTTTATGTATCTGACTGCTCCCATGTTGGGTGCATAAGTATTTAAAGTTCTTTCATGTGTTTTTTTTTTCTTTTAGGATTATACAGTGTCCTTTCATGATTGTTACAGGCTATGTTTTAAGATCTGTTTTGTCTGATACAAACCCAAGTTTGTCTTCCCTTCCACTTGCACGATAAATGCTTTTGCATCTCTTCATTTTCAATTTGCATATGTCTTTAGATCAGAAATGAGTCTCTTCTAGGCAACATGTAGATAAATCTTGCTTTTTTAGCCATTCCACTACCCTGTGTCTTTTGATTGGAACATTAAGTCTATTGAAATTCAAAGTAATTGTTGATATGTAGTTATTACCATTTTGTTAATTTTTGTTTTGTAGTTCTGTTTCTTCTCTTACCCTTTTCTCTCTTAGTTTGCAGGATTTCTTTAGTGATGTACTTGGATTCCTTTCTTTTATTTTTATTTAATTATTTTTTATTGGAGTTCAATTTGCCAACATATAGCATATTACCCAGTGCTCATCCCGTCAGGTGCCCCCCTTCAGTGCCCGTCACCCAATCACCCCAACCCCCCACCCACCTCCCTTTCCATGATCCCTTGTTCATTTCCCAGAGTTAGGTGTCTCTCATGTTTTGTCACCCTCACTGATATTTTCACTCATTCTCTCTCCTTTCCCTTTATTCCCTCTCACAAGTTTTTATATGCCCCAGATGAATGAGACCATATAATGTTTGTCATTGTCCAGTTGACTTACTTCACTTAGCATAATACCTTCCAGTTCCATCCACATTGAAACAAATGGTGGGTATTTGTTGTTTCTAATGGCTGAGGAATATTCCATTGTACACATAGACCACATCTTCTTTATCCATTCATTTTTCGATGGACACCGAGGCTCCTTCCACAGTTTGGCTATTGTGGACATTGCTGATGTAAACATCGGGGTGCAGGTGTCCCGGCATTTCACTGCATCTGTATCTTTGGGGTAAATCCCCAGAAGAACAATTGTTGGGTCATAGGTCAGGTCTATTTTTAACTCTTTGAGGAACTTCCACACAGTTTTCCAGAGTGACTGCACCAGTTCCCATTCCCACCAACAGTGCAGAGGGTTCCCCTTTCTCCACATCCTCTCCAACATTTGTGGTTTCCTGTCTTGTTAATGTTCACCATTTTCACTGGTGTGAGATGGGATCTCATTGTGGTTTTGATTATATTTCCCTGATGGCCAGTGATGCGGAGCATTTTCTCATGTGCTTGTTGGCCATGTCTATTTCCTCTGTGAAATTTTTCTTCATGTCTTTTGCCCATTTCATGACTGGATTGTTTGTTTCTTTGCTGTTGAAGTTAATAAGTTCTTTATAGATCTTGTATACTAGCCCTTTATCTGATACGTCATTTGCAAATATCTTCTCCCATTCTATAGGTTGTCTTTTAGTTTTGTTAATTGTGTTTTTTTTTTTCTGTGCAGAAGCTTTTTATATTAAGTTCCAATAGTTCATTTTTGCTTTTGTTTCCCTTGCCTTCATGGATGTATCTTGCAAGAAGTTGCTGTGGCCAAGTTCAAAAAGGTGTTGCCTGTATTCTCCTTTAGGATTTTGATGGAATCTTGTCTCACATTTAGATCTTTCATCCATTTTGTGTTCATCTTTGTGTCTGGTGTAAGAGAGTGGTCTAGTTTCATTCCTCGGCATGTGGATGTCCAATTTTCCCAGGACCATTTATTGAAGAGACTGTCTTTTTTCCAATGTATAGTCTTTCCTGCTTTGTCAAATATTAGTTGATCATAGAGTTGAGGGTCCATTTCTGGATTCTCTATTCTGTTCCATTGATCTATGTGTCTGTTTTTGTGCCAGTACCACACTGTCTTGATGTCTTGATGATACAACTTGAAATCTGGCATTGTGATGCCCCCAGCTCTGGTTTTCTTTTTTAATACTCCCCTGGCTATTTGAGGTTTTTTCTGATTCCACACAAATCTTAAGATGATATGTTCCAACTCTCTGAAGAAAGTCCATGGTATTTTGATAGGGATTGTATTAAACGTGTAAATTGCCCTGGGTAACATTGACATTTTCACAATATTAATTCTTCCAATCCATGAGCATGGAATATTTTTTCATCTCTTTACATCTTCCTCAATTTCTTTCAGAAGTGTTCTGTAGTTTTTAGGGTATAGATCCTTTACCTCTTTGGTTAGGTTTATTCCTAGGTATCTTATGATTATTCACGATGACCAAGTGAGATTTATCCCTGGGATGCAAGGCTGGTTCAATACTAGTAAAGCAATCAATGTGATTGATCATATCAACAAGAGAAAAACCAAGAACCATATGATCTTCTCAATAGATGCAGAGAAAGCATTTGACAAAATACAGCATCCATTCTGATCAAAACTCTTGAGAGTGTAGCGATAGGGGGAACATTCCTCAGCATCTTAAAGGCCATCTACGAAAAGCCCACAGCAAATATCATTCTCAATGAGGAAACACTGGGAGCCTTTCCCCTAAGATCAGGAATGAGACAGGGCTGTCCACTCTCACCATTGCTATTCAACATAGTACTAGAAATCCTAGCCTCAGCAATCCGGCAACAAAAGGAAATAAAAGGCATTCAAATTGGCAAAGAAGAAGTCAAACTCTCCCTCTTTGCAGATGACGTGATATTGTACATAGAAAACCCAAAAGACTCCACCCCAAGATTTGCTAGAACTCATACAGCAATTCGGCAGTGTGGCAGGATACAAAATCATTGCCCAGAAATCAGTGGCACTTCTATACAGTAACAATGAGACTGAATAAAGAGAAATTAAGGAGTCAACCCCATTTATAATTGCATCTTTGCCTCTGCATTACAATTTATTCGTTGCCTCTCTACTACAGGTTCTTGATTTCTGGTTACCATTAGGTTTATATATAACACTTTATGCATATAGCAGTCTATATTTAGTTGATGGTTGCTGAAGTTTGAACTCATTCTTCACTCCTCTCTCCTCAGGTTTTAGGTATATGGTGTCATTTTATATCTTTTTATTTTGTGCATCCCTTGACTGATTTTTATGAGTGCCCTTAATTTTACTGCTTTTGTGCTTATTATGTTCATACTCATGCTTATGGTCTCTCCTTTCCACTCAAAGCGTTCCTTTTGACATTTCTTGTAGGGCTGGTGTAGTGGTCAAGAATTCCTCTAACTTTGCCTGGGAAACTATTTATCCTTCTATTCTGAATGATACCTTGCTAGATAGAGTATTCTTGGCTGTAGGGTTCCCCTCCATTTTAAAAATACCATGATGTTTTCCTCTGGTCTCCCAAAGTTTCTGCTGAAAAATCAGCTAATAGCCTTATGGGGTTTCCCTTGTATATTTCTTTGATTTTTTTTTTTTTTCTGCTTTTAAAATTCTCCTTGTCACTACTTTTTGCTGTTTTGATTTCTATGTGTCTTGGTGTGGCCCTCCTTGGGTTGCTTTTGTTGGGGTCTCTCTGTGCCTCCTGTTTCTGGATGTCTGTTCCCTTCCCCAGATTTGGGGGGTTTTTGGCTACTATTTCTTCATATCAATTTTCTGACACCTTCTCTCTGTCTTCTCTTCTGAGATTTCTATAATGCAACTGTTATTATGCTTAATGGTGTTGAGGAGTTCCCTTAGTCAATTTTCAGTTTTTATTATTTTTCTCCCTCCTATTCAACTTAATTGCTTTCCTACAGCTTGCTGATCTGTTCTTTTGCTTCCTCTAGTCTATTTATCCTGTCTAGTGTATTTTTAACTTCACATAATGAGTTCATCTTTGATTCTTTGTTTCCTCTTTGAGTCTCACTGAGGTCTTCCACTCTTACCTCAAGTCCAGTGAGTATCTTTATGACCATTAATTTCTCTATCAGGCATATTTCTTCATTTCCTCTAGCTCTCTTGCTATGTTTTTGTTCTGTTCTTTCATTTGGGACATAATCCTTTATCTCTTCATGTTGTCTAATTCTCTGTTTGCTTCTTTGTGTTAGGAAAGTTAACTATGTCTCCTGCTCTTGAAAGTAATGGCCTTGTGAGGAAGAGTTTCTGTAGTGCCCTGCAGTGCAATGTTTCCTGTTCATCAGAAGCTGGTACTTCAAGGGTGTTTCTTATGTGTGTTGCATGTGCCCTACTGTTGGGTTGAGCCCCATTTGCCTTCAATCTAGTCATCTGCAATGACCGTCTTTGCCTGTGACTCCACCCTCCCCACTCTGCTAGAACTGAGCCTGCTGATTTTTAGTTACAGATGTTAGACTCCACTAATTGTTAGGCCCCTCTGGTTTTCAAAGTCAAATGTGTGGAGATTCATCTTCCTCATGCCTTTGGTGCTTGGCATAGATGTCTGTCCTCTTCCCTCCATACCTGTGGCATTTTCTACCACTGATGGATAGTCCTACAAGCTTAGCTCCTGAACCCATCTCTGCTCTTCCTATCCTTTTGGAATTGGTCTCTTCTCTACATTTAGTTGTAAAGAGCCTGTTCTGACAGTCTCTAGGTCATATTCTGCATTATTTACACCAACAGGGGTGTCATCTATTTATATCCATTGGACAAAGTGAGTTTAGGATCCTCTTACTCTACCATCTTCCCCAGAAGTTAGATTTATCTTATGGTTTTGGTGGCTCCATCATTGTGGGACTGTCTTCCCATGTTCCACAAAGCTATGTGTCAGAGCTGGTCTTACCAATCATATTCTTAGGGACTGTAGCAAGATCTTGGATTTGACAGGACGAGGAAGCCAAGGCAGATATCTTGTTTCCTAAACTTTATGCCTGGCTTTGGATCACCAGTCCCTCTTCTTGGGATGTGAGGGGATAAAATGCTTAGGATATGTCAAAAATATTTCTAACATCTGTAAAAACAAAATATTATTTGAGCCAATAACATTTTTGCCCTAAGAATTCAATGTTGGTGTATTAATGACAGCAGTTTTGCAGAACAAATACAGCATTTCACTTTCTGAAAAATCCCAAATTCTTGATCTCATCATAGTAGTGTGCAGTTTGTTCACAAGTTTAGATGTTATATTTGTGAAATTATGGTATCAGTATTCTAGCAATATCCAGACATCTTTTTACAAAAATGTTATGTATGAAATGGAGGCTAGAACAGAGAGATGACTAAATAATTTAGCAAAAATGTTAGTAAACTAATATCTGGACCTCATTTTTTTTTAGAGCTGCCATTTGGAGCTCACTAGTGTTAAACACAAGGAATTCCTTTTCCAGAGAGAAATGAAGTCAGTGTCCTAAAAACACATGAAGTATTTTGAAAAGATGTTTTTGTGCTTGTGGAATACATGTTTTTCCATGGATGAAACAAATTGAGTTATAATTGTCAAAATCTAATTTCTTCAAAAGGCTTTTATTTATAAAATGGTTGGGGAGCATAATTCATGTAGTTGTGATTAGCCTCCTGTATTAGCCAATTTGATGGGGGCAGTGGCTTGGCAAAACTTAATGTTGCTGTAAGATAAGGATCTGTGGATCTCAGCCTGTCTTGCCAGGAGAGGCACTGACTGTATTTGTTCCAGAGCATCTTTTCAAGGTTGTTTGAAGAGTGAATAGACAGATAGTGTCTTCCACTGGGGCAAAGAAAAGGGTTGTTTACAGCTTTGGAGCTAGAGATAGAATCTCTCTGCATAGCTAAGGTCAGCTGTACTTTTCATTAAAATGAAGATACTTTTGACTTCTGGAGCAAATGAATAAGCATGGTTTTACTGTTAATGATAAAAGGCTTGTGTTCCATAGTTTATAGTTGTTTTCCTACAATGCAGTCCACAGTGTGCAGGTGTCACCTGGCATTCTTTCTATCAGCTTGTGGGATTTGGGGTTCAGAGAACTGAGGCAAAAACCCATGCTGGTATTCTGATCCCTGCTGTTCCTATGAAAGTCCGTGGCTCTGACCTAGGAGTTTCAGGTCTTCTTCCAGCATCCATGAAGTCAGCAGACATGGTAGCATTCAAGTAAGGTAAGGTCTCAGAACTTTGACAGTTTGAGTTGTCAAGGATCAGATGCTGATAGAGACATATTTTCTAGAAGAGAAAGGATGAGGGTCTTATAGGCCAGTTAGCGAGACCTGAGGAAAATCCATAGGTGTTGGTTGTGAACGTATCAAGCAACTTAAGGTCAAGGAGGCAATAAATGATCTGCTAGTTGATTGCCTTATAAATAAGCTGAGGATGTGGTTAAAGGCCAAGTACCAGCAAATAGGTTTAAGACAGCTACTTAAATGGTGGTGATACTGTGTCTTCAACTGAAAGTATTTGATAACCCTTGAAACCTGCATTAAATCCAGCTCTTTTTAAACTAAATTTGCTAGTAAACGAGGGAGTTCAAATAGCCCAGTAAATGTAAATTGCAACCCTTCCCCTGTGAATGCATATTGCAATTGACTCTTCTTTCTAAAATTGGGATTGAAAGGATGCATTAGCAGTATCAGTCACTGAAAACCAATCCCCTTTGGCTTGTTACATCTCCTGCATTTCTCCTATCATGTCCAGAATTACTGAGGCTATGGATGGTATTACTTTGTTCAAACTGTGATAATCTGTAGCAAGTATCCATAAGCCAGCTGCCTTTTTCACAGCACACATAGGGTGGTAATACAGAATACGTCTGTATCAATACTCTTGTTTTTAACATGTCCCTGAATAAAGGTGTAGTCTTTTTTTTTTTTTTTTTTTTTCCTTACCAGGTATTCCATATTGCTTCAAATTAACAATAGGTAGGCTCAGGCAATTCCAAAGGCTCCCATTTAGCATGGCCAATTAATACTAGCTTAAGGGCAATTTTATCCGTCTTCTCTTTAAAATATCAGGTGGAGGAAGTGTTCCCTAATCAGACATAATATCCATTTTAAGGATGCATTCAGGTAATGGAGATGCAGTTACTTCATATAACATTTGTTCAAACAGTCTAATTACATCCAATTTACTTTAACCTCCTCCCTAGATACCTCATGGTGGCTCCCAATCTGTTGCTCCTTTTAAAAGTGTCCTGGTTGTTGCTGTATTTTTTTCCAGGTGGGAGAACTTCTTTGTCAACCTGAAAGTCTGTTTTTGGTGTGGTTCATCATACCAGCTAGTAGCAAGGCTTTCTCTGGGTGGGCCGAAATCCCATTCCCTCTCAGACACAATTTACAGAAATATGTGCCTACACTGAGTCTGAAAAGAGGGTCATCTGTGACCACTGTAGGCAGAAAGCAGACAAAAGGTTAGAAATTCCTCTGGGCCTACACTTTGTTTTGGTACAGAAGACTTGTTGAGGAATATGGTAGCAGCTGGCTGTCTTATATTTCAACTCTTCCTGCTACCAAATATGCCACTCGGTTAGCCATTTAGAGACTGCACTAAAAGCTCTGCTTATCCACAACTCCACTGGGTACTAACTGCTACATGGAAGTTTTAGCACTCTTGGAGAGATGTCCCTGAAAACATAAAATCCCATGGGAAACTGTAGATGAATAATTGACTAGTATTTGGGCTGTTTCTGTCCTGAAGCCGGATTTATGCTGACTAAGGTGAACAATTGGAATATGAAAGTCACCCAAAGAATCATAAATATATTTTTGAAGTTGGTCCTATCTAGAAACTTAGCCTTTTTTTTTTTTTTTTAAATCAGGCAAGAACTAAGATGTCATCATGATAGTAGGGCAGCAGATGCCTAAGCATAGGATAGACTCCTTAAGAAAAACAACAAAACCATACATACACACTACATGCACACATACCCCAAAAAATCCACTGGCCACCGTGAATCAAAACCAAGGGTTCCAACCCTGTGGTACTCATTGGAAAACAATATTTCCGTGGCTGCTTCATCAAAGTGTATACAAAAAGTGAGAAAAACGATGTCAGGTATGATGATCTTGCTGTTTAACGTAGACCGTTGAATAGGCCCCAAACACAGAAGGTCATTTAGTTGGATCTGTGATTTGAGAAGCTTCTCAAGCTGAAAGTGAATCGAAAGCCTTCCTTATTGGCACAGAGTTGCTATCTTCCTCTGTGCCTTGAGGTTCTTATCTTTTCCTCTGCTTGACCTTAGAGTCCTTAAGACCTAAATAGAGGTGATCAGGTATGAGGCCAATATCTTCCTGTCTTAAGGGAAGGGTGGGGGGTGGGTGAAGGCCACATGCAACTATCTGAGTATGCTAGAAACTTTGGGCAGGAAAGGGACTTATATAATTCTGTTAGATGCAAGCACACAAGTCAGCATTTTGCTCTTTGGGGCTCCTGAACTCAAATTATGTGTTTTGGGTAGAGTTCCTGGGAAGGGATACTAACATTACCTCGAAGGACCTTGGGTATAAGTCAATGTACTGTTCTCAGGTCTTTTCCATCTGAGTTAATAGTAGGAATTGAGGTTTTTAAATTTTTTCTATCACATCATAGCCAGAGGAGATTCTCCTGGCATGGGAGAGCCATATCTGAGGAGAGGTGTGAGCATCTTTGCTAACACCCACAGCTCTAATGACTCCTTAGAAGTACAAGTGTCCAACTGATGACTTTGCCTAGTGTAGCCTCTGGAGGCAGCCTTTATCAGTGGTACCATTTGGGGTTTTGGACTCTAGCCTCTCTGATGGGGCTACCAGGCAAACCTATTAGCTTTTTACTGGGCTCTTGTTGAAACTTAACACCTGCTTCAGGGCACTTTGTGGTTCTTTAGTCTGATACTTTCTTTCAGGGTAGGTTGACTTAGACTCGGTGACTAACAATGTGGGAGGGGCCCAACAAACCTTGTCAGGTAGAAAGAGTGTATTGAAGAATGCTGCAGTCCTTGCTGTCTTGGTCTGCGACTTGAAAAACTGGCGAATGGAAGGCAATTCTCTTTGGGGCCACAAACTATAGAAATGGTAGTTGCTACTGATGGAATTAGCTGGCTCACTCATACAGGTATTCATTATAAGGGACTGTTACGTGATGAGATGGACTAGAAAGAAGCTGATCAAATCTGCACCATCCAGAATGCCACTGTTGCTGTCTAGACTGGTCACCATACTGGGCAGGATCACACATCCATCGTCACAGACTGGGCTCCAAGTAAGGACTGTCTGTTCCTGATACACCGTAGTCATATTTGTGATTCCTGCCAAAAGTTGATGACTCTGTCTCCCACCGAGGGAGCCCTTGTTGCAAAGAGCATGGCCCCCGCTGCTTTGGCAAATTGACTATCAGAACTTTGACCTCTTTGGACTTTCATGGAAGCCTTGTTGCTGTTGATATTTTTTTAGGTTATGATATAGCTGTTCAGTCTCATCAGCTGACTTATGACCATGTTGTGGAACTTGAAAATTATCCATGTCATATTTTTAGCTTTCCAGGCCATTTGCAGAAAGCTGTATTCATTTCGCTGCAACAGCCACTCAACTATGGGTTGGTAGGGAAGATATTTGAATGACCTTCCATACTCCCTATCATCTACATGCATTTGATATTGGCTGTAAAATGGCTCCCTCAAAATTAAACTCAGGGATTTCTTACTGTTTTTCTCACTTTTTCCTGGTCTACATATCTTAGTAATGAACTTTATTGGCTAAATATTGGCTGTCCCTAGAAGCAAATGTTCTCCTCTTGACTGTTTCTGGGTTAAGTAAGATCAGAGCAGAAATAGTAGCATTTATTAAGACTTAGAAAATTCAGAGTTCTGGCTCTGTATCTGTATAAGATGAATTTTTATTTACTATGACCCTGGTTGTTTTACTTCCTGGATGGCACTGTTGCTACAAGTAAGGTCTTAGGGATTTTAGACTTCATTCTGATTCAATTACTAGGATTCTCTTGTTGCACTGACCTGGTCCTAGATGTTAAGGATGGGTGAGCACTTGGTAGAGCAGTAGCTCTACCCTCAAGTAGTCCCCCCAAGTAGGGACTTAGTGAGTCCCTCCATGGTGACACATACAGGCCAAAGTGGGCCTCCATAAGTTTGATTAAAAATGCTTTTGCCTCTTTTGGGCTGATCCTTCTGGATGAATGGCCTGGGTGCGCATAGGGGATTATTGGAAGGAAAGGTAAAATTATAGCTATTCGCATGTGACACACTGAGTTTTGAGGAGTTAGAAGGAGCTTCTGAGAGGAATAACTGACACCTTATTTAGTGCATACTTCTACAATAGGATTAACCCACTTAAAAGGGTGGAGGAAAATTTATTCCTGCATTTAGCTAGGTAATCAATGACAGTACCTTGGCCTTCAATGATGTTCAGGTTAGCCTCAACTCACTAGTCACAGTTGTTAAGGATGATAGAATTATTCCAGATGTACTTCTGGGCCAAGAAAGAATTTGTGTAATCATTTGTAAAACCCACTAATCATTTGTACAACCTACGAAGCCTGTTTTTATACCTAGAGTGAAGTGAAAAGCTCCATATGGAAACTTAAGAAGAAAGCCACCTGGCTGTCCATAATATCACTTGATGGTTTAGGGAACTTCTTAAGTTGCAGGACTGTGGGTCTCACCCTGCTTCTTGGGTCTTGTTGTGAGTCTGAAATAAATGTGTATGAGACAAACTTAATGAATCTGGTGTCAGTGTCTGCCCGTGAGATTAGAGTGACCAACAGAGTAGTGTACTTATTGGAAAATTCACCGGAATTCAAGACCATGTAGTAACTTGGATTGGTTATTTTGGGGACACAATGCTCCATGGGTGTCTCACATTGCCACATGCATCTTTTCAAAGATGGTTATGTTATGATAGCATCAGAAGATAAGTGATGGCATTTTCTCATACTCCTCTGGAGTAGAGGGCATAGTTAGTACAATCACCCTGAACCCGTCTGTTAAAGATAATGTTACCTCCAGAGCAAAAGGCAGACATGCTTTGTCCTTTATTTTTTTTAAGATTTTATTCATTTATTTATGAGAGACGCAGAGTCACAGGCAGAGGGAGAAGCAGGCTCCTTGTCTGGAGCCTAACACAGGACTCAATCCCAGGACCCCAGGATCAGGACCTGAGCTGAAAGCAGATCTCAGCTACCCTGGTGTCCCTGCTTTGTCCTTTTTAAAAAAAAAAAAAAAACCTCTAATTTGCTAAGGTCAGGGTTGCTTCCCAATAATGCAGCATACCTGGCTCTTTTGCATTGCTCTATGGAACTTGTACCAGTTTCACGACCTCCAAAAACTTCTGATACTCTGCTATTGCTGGGTTTCTGACCAAGGAATTGTCTTCTGCCAACAAAAGTTTCTACAAAACAGGTGGGCTACTTTGTTAGCTTGTGAGGAGGTTAAACCTCAGACACTACATTTCTCGGCAGTGAAAAGGCATCATACGGACCTCCTCTGCCGTCCCAGTTTTGTGCTTTTGGCCATTTCTTACCATGGCTACATGTTAGAATCATCTGGGAAGCTTTTAAAAATTGTGCCTTTGATCCATCCAACGTGATTGAAAATCATTCTCTGAGGGTAGAGCCTAAGCTTTGGTGATTTTTAAAGGCTCCCTAAGTAATGATGATGTGCAGTCACTAAGCCCTTACCTTAGAGCTGGATGCATAGTGTTCGCTATGTAACTCCTCTGTCCTCCATCATTCATGCTGGCTCAGGCACATGTAAAGAATCCCAAAATCAATAGTTAATAATAGTGTGTTAAATCAGGTTGGTGACCACTTGGGCTTCACTGATGCCTCTTGGTCTTCCAGCAACTTACTTCCATGATGTTACCAGTTTTTTCTCCACCTGCGATTAGACATCTCTTGGTGATAGCATGGACTGTTGTCTCCCAGGCTTTCATAGGATGATGCATACCGGTTAATGATACCACACCCCACCGCATGCTGATCTAGTGGGATCTCAATTCATCATCAGACCCCTGAAGCTTAACAGCAAACCGTCTGGGCTTCTAAATGCTTGCTTGCCTTCTGTTATCTTGGATGGACTTTAACCCTGGAATGCAAGTTTTGAATTAATCCTAAAGTATCAAGTGACTTTATACTGAAAAATCTGGACGTCTATTACCTAGTTAGAATTGTTGAACTATTAGAACTGTATGTGTTACATTGCATAAGAGTTGAAGTGCCAGGAAGTTATAAAGTTACATTTCTTTAGTTTTGAAAATCATAACAGATGTAGGTTTTTATGAGCCAAGGTCAAATCTTTAGAACAATGATCTTCCTTTATTTTATTTATTTTTATTTTTATTATTTTTATTTTTATTTTTATTTTTATTTTTATTTATTTATTTATTTTTTTAAGATTAAGCCAAGAACTCAGGGATTGCATCCAGAAAAATGAGGGAGAGGCGAATGGTCATTGGTCTCCTGGGGAGACCACGAAGGTGCTCCTGTTTGTTTTTTTTTTTTTAAGGTGCTCCTGGTTTAAGACCAGTGGCTTGGCTGTTAGATGGCTTTCCTCCTTATGTACATGGCCTCAGTATAGGCCCGCACTGCTCCTCCTAAGTATGCCATGCTTGGTATCAATACTCCATAGAATTTGATAGGGCCCCACATTTTAGGAGTGTAAGACTCTGCCACATGAGGAAACAATACCTTTCCATTTCTTACTTTGAGGGAATCCAATTATATTGGTCATGCCTGGCCACCAGTCTCCTGTTTCAGGAGCCATGCTCAATCTAGACAATCCTGCCTAACTCTGTCTCAAGTATTTATTTATTTATTTATTTATTTATTTATTTATTTATTTAGTAATCAGTGGCCGATTCACTCAATTCTGGTAATGATTTTTTTTTTTTAATAGATCTTCTGATCCAAAACTTTTTCAGGAGGGAGAGAGGGGATATTCTCAACTGTTGACAATTAATTTACTGTAAAGAAATAGTAGCTATCATTAATTTCTCAAAGAGATCATTGTGCCACGTGATTTTCATGAAAAATTTTCATGAAATCATTTTGCTAGAGAGTGAGTCTATGTAGCTTTGTTTAGTTGAGTATGATGAACAAAAGTACCATGGAAATCAAGCTAGAGGTAGAACTAAGAACTAAGGACTTATTGTACAGAAATCAGCCATAATAGAGAATGTAGAACAAAGAGGATAATAAGGAAATAGGCTTATGGTTAACCCAGCAATATTATCAATGTATAAAGAACAAAGAATTGAAGTAAATTAAAAATAAGAGCATGCTGTGAGATGAAAATATGGTTTAAACATGTCAGTGTTATTTTTAGTTAGTAGGTTTTATAGCAAGGATAATATCATGAATTTTTGCTCTGCTTTTGAGAAATCACATAATCCTGCATTCAAATTGTTATGCACCAATCATACAGAGAGATGGGCAGATCTAGTGTTAGGTATGATGATATCTGAATAAATTCTGGTCACCTTAAAGTTATAAATAGCCCTTTTGGAAACCAGAGGTAAGAAAAGTGGTATTGCCATTAGGAAGATACTTGGCTTGTCAAGTAAACCTTTGGTAACTACTTGTGTAACAATAATATTGAGTGCTTATTAAATGCAGAGAACTGTGTTAGGTGTTGTGAGGGGAATGCAGAAATGAGTAATAAAGGAAGGTTGCAACCAGAGACTCACATTCTAATGACAAAAACCTATTTCTATTTAAGTTATCTAAATAAGTAATACAATAGAGGTCCCTATAATCAATGTAAAAATCAGACCCCGGCCAAGGTTAAAGCAAGGTGTGACTTGAGTAAGAACTTAAAAATCTATGTAAGTTTGTAAGTAGGGTGGCACAGCTCAAACATGGGGGTGGGTGGCTGGGTGAGATGAGTATATTGACAGGTGATTGATCAGTAATATAATCATACCTCACTAGGTGAGCTGGTATTAACTCGAGAGCTCATGGTTGAGTTGTAACTGAGATTCTGACCTATTTAGCATGTGTAATAATGTCGCAGTTGGGTGGATCCCAGGTGTCTTCTGGTAGGAGTTGGTTGCCTTTCCAGGGATGCCTTTTCTAGGAAAATTATCTTCAACACCTGAAGCAGAAGGGCAAGAGATGGATGATAAAGAATGTTGGTGAAGGATAGTCTGGTTTAGGTTTTCCCAGCTCTGATTCCCCAGCCCTCCCTTTGAAGCACAAGCTGACAGGACAGACTTCATGAGAGATTGTAGCAGAATTAGGGAAGTAAGCAGTGTAGGTGCTGGGATGACAAAACTTTCTGAGAGGGAGATCTGGGAAGTCTGTTTACTTCTGTATGGAAATTGGAATGATTTGAGATTGCGAGGGTGCAAGACCTTCAAAAGTAGTACGTAGAAGAGCACGCGCAGGAGCAATGGTGTGTAGTGGAAAAGGCAGGGGTCCCGGGCACCTGGCACTTAGGATTTCCTGGGAAGTTAGAAATAGGATGGGTGGTGTGCATCTGTGTGATGCCCCCTGGATGCTCTCCGAGCGTTAGAGAAGGCCCTTGGTGGTTGTCTGGTTGCTTAGGTCACGTACCATTAGTGAGTTGGGGACTTTGGGCTCGTTAATATCCAAGTCACAATAGGGCTTGGGAAAAGCTAGGGCTGCTGTACAATTTACAGGAGAGCAATGTGTGTTCGTTTCCTGAAAAATCTTTTCAACAAATTAAACCGGTTGTGACAGAATAAGCTCTAGGTCCTCTTCTCATGTTAATGTCAAGTTACATGTCCAACAGGGAAGGGTCTCTTCTTCAGCCCATCCTGCCTCCAGAGACAAAGGGACTCCTTGAGCAATGCTGGCATTTTTTAGGTATATGTCATGTGTGGAAAAGACCCAGAATACTCAGAGTTACAGAAATCTAGTTTCCCCCCCTTCCCCTGCAAACTAGATTTAGGGCAGGTAGTCCAGCTGATGAGCTGTTAATAAACCTTTGTCACTTTTACTGCTTTCTGTAGTTATAAAAACTAGAAATATTACAATCAGTCAGGTCTTATTTAAATGGCCACAATGAAGAAAGTGGTTCACAAGTTCTGGAAAGGTCAGAGGTCAACTGTAACAGCAGGGTCTACCGGACTTTATTTTCAGCCTGCCATTGACCTGGTGGATTTCTTTGAGTAGAACTGTGGGAGATAACTTCTTTCCTCCCACCAGCAAATATTTCTGGGTCTAGAGATCAGATAAAGAAAACGAGATTAAATTCTCTTTTTCTTTTGATAAAGCACAACAATGTATCACTATGTATGCTGTCATTACGCGTTACTCTTTCTATTGCCTTAGCTCTGTATGAATAATAGGAATGTCTTTTATCTCACAGGTAAAGGTTTCTTTTTTTTTTTTTCTTTTTCTTTTTTTTTTTTTTATAGACAAGAATCCCCAACTGTGTAGGAACAAAAATGGGGCAAAGAGAAAATATACTTGGTAAATTAAGCACTCAGGCTCTCCTATGTGACATTTTAAAAGTGTCGTCTTGTATCAGAGAAAGACTGATGGGTTGTTAGTCTCTCAATCGAGACCCTAAAAGAGACCTCCCCTTCTAGGAACAAAATCTTAAGGGTCCTTTGGAGGTGTAGTGTGTGACCGAAGCTTTCAGCTGAAGGCCATCTGGTATCTTCTACTACCAGAGTGTGGAGCAGAGAGTAGAAAATGCAGAGGGGGATGTACTTGTAAGGCACGTGTTGGTGAGTAGGGTTGCTGCATCTTAGCGAGAACTCCTGCGTGTACTTTTTCATCCCAAATCCTTCCTTACCTGCTCATTGTTAACTTGGGACTGAGGTTCCAGGACAGCACGTAAGTGAGGCAAAGGCTGTTGTAGTTACGAGGCCATATAGAGAGCTCTGAGGTATACCTTGGGGTGAGAATCACGGACTTCAAGTTACAACCACTAGAAGCAAAGAGGGGGTGTGCACCTTCAAGGCAAATATCCTGGTTCTCCTATCCTGGGTGAGACTGTGGGCTTTGGAGTCAAGCCCGTATGGGGAGGCCGCTCCCACACCTGCTAGTTCTGTGACCCTGGGCAGGGTACTGAGGCTTTGCAAAGATCAGTTTCTTTACCTCTGAAATGAAGATAATAGTCCTTAGGTTTTTAGGGCGCATCGAGCTAATGCGCATCATGGATTGAACACGTGGTCTAGAACCGAGTAAGAAGCCAAATATTGGTATTTCCCATTGTTCCGTCGGTATCGTGATTAAGGCAAATGTCGTTACTATGACTGATGACTGTTGGGGAGGCGGAGGGAAGAGTCCAAGCCTCATCTAAGCTTCACTAAAGGAAAGAGTGGTCGAGGGCACCAAATTGGTTTCTCTAGTTTGCATTTTACCTCAACCAGGAGATGTTTACCTCTTTCTTGAGCTCTGCATTCTCCTCTTGATCATGTTGAAGTAGAAAAGTAAAAGATCAGATACCTTTCGTCATTACAGTTTGAATAAAACTTAATCAGGTCATGGTATTAATCTTTCCCAGTCCTGACCATGGAAAACCCCGACCTGTAATTATCAACCCAAAGACTTCGTGTCCTGTGCCAGGAGGTCTTGGCACCGTGAAGCCAGCAGAAGAGCAACCGCTGCCTTCTGGAAGCTGAGCTCTTCACAGGATGCCTCCGAGGGAGCTGCAGCAGCAGCCGTCCTGCCACAAGCCCTAGAACATTCATATGAATGTGCTCCAATTATTTTAGTTTTTTAAAAAATTTATTTTTTATTATTTTTTTTTAGGTTTGACAGCGAGAAAGAAGCTGGTGGTTGGTGAGAGGGGGGTGTCGGGGCAGGCCTGGCTTCACAGACTGGCTTGTGTCCTCCTGGGTCACTCCTCCTGGCTCTGCAGTGTCCGGTCCTCCTGCTCTTTGCTTTCCTGGACACCTGGGAGGAGGGCAGCTGCGAGGAGGTGGAGAGAGGCTGGGAGAGAAGGGTCATGGGGGTTGCTGGGTGCAGAAGGAGAAACTGCAGCCTTGGCTCCTAGGCCAGGGGTAGCAAACCCTAAGTCCCCAGAGGCTGGGCAGTTAGGGGGACCACGTACAAGACTCTTGATGTGCTGGGGGAGCTGGAGAAATGGAGTTCCTATGGAAAGGGGCCCTGTAGGTATGCAGTTCATTCCTAGAAATCTTCCCCCCCCCCACCCCTCAACACACACCCACCTCTTGGCCTAGAAAAGTAAAAATCAAGGTTTTTTATGTCATGAAAAAAATTCCTGATTTTAAAATGTAGGCAATGCATTCGACTTACCAAAAAAAAAAAAAAAAATCACAAAACATTTTGAGTTTAGTCTTTAGCTCTGTGCTTTGTAACTTTTCAGCCCTAAATTGTCGAGCAAGGGTAGCCAAAATGTTTTGTCGTTAAGTATTCAATTTCTCCTGTACTCATGATGAAACGGGTAACACTGTGCCTGGTGGGAAGGGAAACTGCACTCTTGACGTTGCCTTTAGATTTGAGGACACTCGGTAAGCTAGAGACCAAAAATTTGTTTGGCTCTGTAAAACTGACACTGTTTATCAGAACTATTTTATTACAAGGAAGTGGCCCGGCGTGGGGTTTCAGAATCCCTCTCTTGGTTTTATCCAGTGTCCCACAGTCATTTTTTTTTTCTTTTCTTTCTTTTCTTTTTTATTTTTTTTCCATAATGTCTGTAACCAGTTTCATAAAGCGTAGCTTGAGTACTGATCACAATTTAATGTCAAAACAAAATGATGAAATATTTATAAGGTTTGAATCCCTATATAGTAAGTAGTGTCTTGTTAGGAATATTTTTTAAGCCGATGCTCCTTACCCTTAGTTTCTGGATCAATGTTGATGTTTATAATTCAAATTAGTTACAAAATTTTTTTCTTTTTTTGGAATGAAAGATTATTAAAGATTTGATTTCTCATTCTCACCAGTCATTATTCAAAATTTAGAGTTTTCAGATTTCACCCAAACTACTGATCATTTGTTTACTTACATTTCTATTTTATGGAATACATCAAAAAACTTCTATCTGGATTCTTTACTTTGCAGTGTGGGATGTTTTTATCCTGATGTAGTCCCGATAATTTATTTTTGCTTTTGTTGCCCTTGCCCCAGGAGACGTACTATGAAGATGTCACTGTAGCCCATGTCCGGGAACTTACTGCCTGTACTCCCTTCTAGGTTGTGGTGGTCTCAGGTCTTGCATGTAGATGTTTCAACATGTTTTATTTTTGTGTATAGTGTAAGAAATTGGTCCAGTTTCATTCTTCTGAGTGTAGCTGCCCAGTTTTCCCAACATCATTTGTTGAGGAGACCATTTTTTCACATTCTTTATTCTTGCCTCCTTTGTCAAGGGCCAATGGCCACATAATTATGGGTTTACTTCTGGACTGTCCATACTGTTCTGTTGATCTACGTGTCTGTTTTTTGTGCCAGTGAGACTACAACTTTGTAATATATCTTGCAATCTGAGCTTGTGATACCTCCAGTTGTGTTCCTCTTTTTCAAGGTTGCTTTGGTTATTTGGGGTCCTAAATTTTAGGATTGCTTGTTCTACTTCTGTGAAAAATGCTCTTGGTATTTTGATAGGGATTGCAGTCATTCTGTAGATGGCTTCAGAGAGAATGAGCATTTTTAACAATATTGAGTTTTCCAGTCCACGAGGGTGAACTATCTTCCCATTTGTTTCTGTTATCTTCTATCTCGTTCATCAGTGTTGTATAGTTTGGGAGGAGAAATCTTTTACCTTTTTGGAAAGTTTATTCCTAGGTATGTTATTCTTTTTGGTGCAATTGTAAATGGGGTTGTACTATTAATATTTCTTGCTACTGCTTCATTATTGGTGTTTAGAAATTCAATAGATTTCTGTATGTTGGATTTATACCTTGTGAACTTACTGAACCCATTTATCATTTCTCGTAGTTTTGGGGTGGAGCCTGTAGGGTTTTCTGTATATACTACCTTCATCTGCAAATAGTGAGATTTTTACTTCTTCCTTAGCAATTTGGATACCTTTTCTTTTGATTCCTGTGGCGAAGACTTCCATTATGATGTTGAATAAAGTGGCAAGAGTAGGAACCCTTCTCTGTTCCTGATCTGAGACGAGAAGGTCTGTTTCTCTGATTAAAGGGTGTGAATTGTGTTTTTTCACATATGGCCTTTATTATGTTGAGGTATGTTCCCTCTAAACCTATTTTGTTGAGAGTTTTTTTTTTTTGCCATAAATGGATGTTGTACACTGTCAAATGCCTTTTCTACATCTATTGAAGTGATCATATGGTTTTTATCCTTTCTTTTATTGATGTGATGTATTACACACTGATTTGTGACTATTGATCCACCCTTTCATCCCAGGAATGAATCCTGCTTGATCAAGATGTCAATGATCTTTTAAGGTATTTTGGATTAGGTTTGCTAATATTTCATTGAGGATTTTTGCATCCATGTTCATTGGAGAGACTGGCTTATGAGTGTTTCTTTCTCTCCCTCTCTTTTTTTGTATTTAGTGTCTTTGTCTCATTTTGGTATCAGGGTGATGCTGTCCTCCTAGAATTAATTTGGAAGCTTTCCTTCCTCTTGTTTTTTGGAATAGTTTGGGAAGAATAGATGTTCTTTAAAAATAATTTCTCTTTTTCTTGCCCGTCCTCCCTCCCTCCCTCCCTTTCTTTCCTTCCTGAATCTAGCTAAAGGTTATCAATTCTGTTGATATTTTTAAAGAACTAGTTCCTGGTTCTGTAATCTGTTGTGGGCTTGTTGTTTCTATTTTACTTCTGCTCTAGTCTTTATTTCCTTTCTTCTGCTGGTTTTGGCTTTTGTCTGTTCTTTTTCTTGCTCCCTTAGGTGTAAGGTTAGGTTGTTTGAGATTTTTTTTTTTTTTTTTTTTTTGGCTTCCTGAGGTAGGTCTGTATTACTATAAATTTCTGTCTTAGAACATCTTTTGCTGCATCCACCAAATTTTGTACAGTTGTGTTTTCATTTGTTTCCATGTATTTCTTTGATTTCTTTGTTGACCATGCATGTTATTTACCTCCATATATTTGTATTCTTGCCAGATTTTTTTTCTTGAGGTTGATTTCTAGTTTCATAGCACTGAGGTTGGAAAAGATGCATGGCATTCCTTCAGTCTTACTGAATTTGTTGAGATGCATTTGTGGCCTGATAGGTGATCTCTTCTGGAGACTGTTCCATGTGTACTTGAAAAGCGTGTGTATTTTGTTTTAGGGTCGAGTGTTTTAAATACATATTTTAGTCCATGGGGTTCAATGCATCATTCAAAGCCAGTTTCATTGTTGATTTTATGTTTAGCTTATACTGATGTAAGTGGGGTGTTCAAGTTCCCTGCTATTACTGTATTCCTCTTGATTATTTCCTCTGTGTTTGTTACCAGCTGCTTTTATGTATTTGGGTGGTCCTATGTTGGGTGCATAAATATTTGCAATGGTACCTTTTTGTTGGATGTTCCTTTTATGGTTACGTAGTGTCCTTCTTTGTCTCTTGCTACACCATTGGTTTTAAAGTCTATCTTGTTTGGTATGAGTATTGCTACTTTTGCTTTCTTTTCATATCCATTTGTATGATAAATGTTTCTCCACCTCCTGACTTTGAATTTGCTTGTGTCTTTAGTTTTTTTTTTTTTTTTTTAAGATTTTATTTATTTATTCATGAGAGAGACAGAGAGAAGCAGAGACACAGGCAGAGGGAGAAGCAGGCTCCATGTGAAACTCGATCCTGGGACCCCAGGATCATGCTCTGAGCTGAAGGCAGACGCTCAACCACTGAGCCACCCAGGCGCCCCTGTCTTTAGTTTTGCAATAGTTTCTTAGAAGCAACATACAGATGGGTCTTGTGTTTTTATTCATTCCATCACCCTATGTCTTTTAATGGGAGTGTTTAGTCCATTTACATTCAAAGTAGTGTTGATAGGTATGTGCTTCCATTTTGTTACTTATTTTAATGGTTTCTTCTTTTGTAGTTTTTCCTCTTTTTTTCTTTTGCTCTCTTCTCTTACGGTTTCCTGACTCTTAGTATTATATTTATATTCTTTTTTTTGTCTATAACTGGTTTTTGATTTATGATTATTAGGTTTATATATATAACACCTTATGCACACAGCAGTCTGTGTTAGGCTAATAGTCACTTAAGCTCGAATCCATTCTTTTCTCCCCCTAGTTTTAGGTGTATATGGTGTTCTACTTTACATTCTTTTATTTTGGGAAG
The DNA here is from genome assembly GCF_003254725.2 of Canis lupus dingo. Classification (NCBI taxonomy): domain Eukaryota; kingdom Metazoa; phylum Chordata; class Mammalia; order Carnivora; family Canidae; genus Canis; species Canis lupus. Next base: position 26,739,114 of record NC_064278.1, read on the forward strand.
CTGTTTTCTGATTTTTATAGATATACTTATTTTTTACTGCTTTTGTGCTTCCTACTTTTCTTACTCCTGCTTTTATGGCCTTTTCTTTCCACTAGAGTCCCCTTTAACATTTTTTTTTTTTTTTTTTTTTTTTTTTTTTTGTAGGGTTGGTTTTGTGGGGATGAATTCCTTTAGCTCTTTTTTGGGAAATTTTTATCTCTCCTTCCATTTTGAATGACAGCCTTGCTGAGAGTATTCTTGGCTGCGGGTTTTTTCTTTTAGTGCTTCAAATATATCATGCCACTCTCTTCTGACCTGCAAAGTTTCTCAAAAAAAGCAACTCGTAGCCTTCTGGGGTTTCCCTTGTATGTAACTGTTTTTTTTCTTGCTGCTTTAAAAATTCTGTCACTAGTTTTTGTCCTTTTAATTAGCATGTGTCTTTGTGTGGACCTCCTTAGGTTGAAAATATTGAGGCCTCTCTGTGCCTCCTGGATCTGAACATCTGTCCCCCACCCCCAAATTAGGGAAGTTTTCAACTTTTATTTGTTCAGTTTCCTGATCCCCCTCTTAATCTTTTCCATCTGAGATTCCTCTCATGCAAGTGTTACTATGCTTGATGGTGTTGCTGTGTTCCCTTAGTCAATTTTCATTTATTATTATTTCTCTCTCCTGTTCAGCTTGATTGGTTTCCATCACTCTGTCCTCTAGGTCACTGATCTGTTCTTTTGTTTCCTTTAGTCTACTATTTATTTTACCTATTTTACTTTTAATTTGTTACTGAATTCTTCATCTCTGATTGGTTCTTATTTATGTTTTCTGTCTTTGGGGTCTCACTCTGGTGCTCCATTGTTATCAAGTTCAGTGAGTATCTATTTAAATTCTCTGTCAGACATCTTTCTTAATTCCATTTCCTTTAGCTCTCTTGCTGTGATTTTGTTCTTTTTTTGTTTCATGTTTAACTCACTGTGTCTGTTTCTCTGTGTTCTGAAAGTCCGCATGTCTCCTGCTCTTGCAAGTAGGAGCCCTATGAAGAAGAGCTCCTAAGGTACCTAGTAGTACAATGCCTCTTGTTCACCAGAACCTTGTACTTTATGGGTGTCTCGTGTGTGTATCTTGCTGTTGATGAGCCCCATTTGTTTTCATTCCAGTCAAATGCAATAGCTCTCTTTGTTTGTTGTGTGCAGGATTTGGTCCCTGTGTTCATGGGCCACTCAGGTTGCTGTGAGCTTGTATTGAGACCACATATTTGCCAGAGGTGCAGTAGTGCTGAACTGCCGTGTGCTTTCCCTGTGCTTTCCCTGTGTTGTCTGCTTTGGAGTGTTGAGGTGGTGGGCAGGGCCTGCATTTAGACCAAATGTCAGCTTTAGTCCATTTCTGACGGTGCAGTGGGACCGTTTCCCTTCTTTCCCCAGCAGCAGTTACTTAGAAGTGATGGGGGTCACCTGTGGGGGCTGTTTGCACGGTCAGGCTTGTGGCACCATTTTGGGATAGGCTCTAGCCAAGGACATTATCAGAGGGAGCAGGTCTACAGGAGAATGCAGGGGAGGTGCATGCAGTTCTAGCGAGGTCCCTCCATGGCTCCTGCAGGAACGGATCTGCGGCCACGTGGAAAACTCCCGCTCAGGCCTGCCAGGTTGGAGGGAGAGGATCTGCAGAAGTGTGTGGGGAGGGCAAGGCACACTGTTAGCAAGCTAGGGGGAGAGTACTGGTACTGAGAGCTCCCGGAGGTGTCTGTGTATCCAGGCTCAAGGGTCCAGGAAGGAAAATGGTGCCTGTCAGTTCTTTTGTTCTTGGAGAGTTCTTCCAAAGATCCCTGGTACAAGCTCCGAGATTGCAGATAAATCTCCTTCCTGTATACCCCAGGCATTTTTCAAATCGCTGCTTCTGTGCCATATCTCAGTGCTATTTATTGTGTTCTTTTTTAATGGGAGGGACTTTACCCTCTGCTCTCTCTCACAGAGCCAAGATCACTGAGTTTTAAGTTCTAGGGGTTAAACTCCAGTGATTGTTAGGCCCTTCTGGTTTTCAAAGCTAAATGTTAAGGGGATTTTGCTTCCTTGTGCCCGGGGTGTCTTGTTTGGGTGCCTACGCCTCTTGCCACCCGTTGATTATTCTACAGGTTTGGTTGGTTCCTGGCCTCTACCACTCCTATCCTCTTGGATGTGACCTCTTCTTTGCATTTACCTGTGGAAAGTGTATTGTGCCTGTCCTTGGTTTTTTTTTCTTGGTTATTTACACTAATATGGTTGTTACCTAGTTGTATACATGGGACAAGGTGAGTTCTCTTATGCTGCCATTTCCCCAGAAGTTAGTTGAGATATCTTTTAATGTTATGCTTTCTGGAATTGGCTCTCCATTTTATTTTTGTAAAAAGTAATTTTAGCTCTTCAGTGTATATCCATCCTAACAAATGGCATGTTAAAATTTTAATAATGTTGTCTTTTCTAATAGGAGTTAATCCTATTGCTTCTCTCAGGAATGAAAATCACAGAACTTGTGATAAAACTGAATAAAAAGTGACCAGGGTTCTAGGTAAGAGAAGAAACTTAATTTTCAGTTTCTCAAACTAAGGTTTAATTTTGTGAAGTGGCTCCAAAAAATGCAGCAGAATTATAAATAATGATATGGAGTGCAAATGGTGGTGTGGGGGGTGAGCTCATTGTTCTTTGCCTCTGAAGACTCTGTGGTTTGATTCTGAATGGTTTCTGAGCAAGTTTTATTTACTTCTATGAGGAATATTAGAAAATTGTGTAACATAATCCAGGATACTTTCAAAATACATAAAGGCTATAGGAAATGAGGAGAAAATGATAATGAGGAACAACAGATGTTTCATTCTTGGAAGAGTAATGAGAGATAGAAATAGCATCTTGCAGAAAGTAAAAGGATTTTATCACCAATTTTTCAAGAATTCAGCAAGATATTCCACAAATATGTGTGACTTTTAAAACATAAAAAAAGATGAGGAGAAGATGTATATCCATCCATAAGCTTCAGGAGGTGTGTTGGCCCCCATAATATGCATCGATGGACCAGACAAAAGTCACAAAAGATTCTACGTAGTAACATGTTTCTGTCTCTGAAATTACATCATAATAGATTGATTTGGATTAAAGTGCAAATATTTGTATCTTACTGTGTAAATACACATTTCTCTGGGAGTGGCAACACCTATCCATTTTATTTTTTATTTTATTTTACATATCCATTTTAGAACTAGCTTTTCCACACTGATGGCTTATTAGGAAAATGAAAAAGAATAATTGGTTAAAAAGGAAAGGCATGTTGCATAGGGTAAAAAGGCATGATGTGGATTTGCATCAAGGAGGAAAATGAGATCCCATCTTTGCACACCATTGGAACTCCTTATTTTTTTTTTTTAATTTTATTTATTTATGATAGTCACAGAGAGAGAGAGAGGGAGAGGCAGAGACACAGGCAGAGGGAGAAGCAGGCTCCATGCACCGGGAGCCCGATGTGGGATTTGATCCCGGGTCTCCAGGATCGTGCCCTGGGCCAAAGGCAGGCGCCAAACCACTGCGCCACCCAGGGATCCCGGAACTCCTTATTAAATCCATTCATGGTGGACATTGGATATCTTAGAGATGATGCTGTAAGATGGGAATCTCTGGCTGTTTAGTTTGTTCCACTCAGACTTACTATGTGGAGAAAAATACTGATTCGGAATATTCATCTTCCTCTGCAGAATGATTTGCTATAAAGTTACTGTTTGGAAATTTGACCAGCTGATTATTTTTTTATGCCCACTGTCTCTTGCCCTACTCTGAGCTGCTGCTTTGGCATCCCCCAAGCCCCACCCTTGCCTCTGACAACAGTTAAAGACAGCCAATAGTTATTTACTCTGTTGTTGTTTTTGCTTAAACAATAGAAACTTTCTTCTAATTCCTTGAGGCTGAAAGTCCAAGACTAAGGTGCCAGTAGGGTTGGTTTCTTCTGAGGCCTCTCTCTTTGGCTTACAGACAGCTACCTTCTTATTATGTCCTCTTATGATGTTTTCCCTGTGCATACATATCACTGATGTCTCCTTTTCTTTTTTTTTTTTTTTTTTTTTGAAGATTTTATTTATTCATGAGAGATACACAGAGAGGCAGAGACACAGGCAGAGGGAGAAGCAGGCTCCCTGCGAGGAGCCCGATGTGGGACTCGATCCCGGGACACCGGGATCACAACCTGAGCCAAAGGCAGATGCTCAACCACTGAGCTATCCAGGCACACCCCACCCCTTCCCCCAGTTTTACTGGTACATAATTGATCTATATCACTAAGTCTAGGAGCATATACAGGATGATGGTTTGGTTTACATATATTGTGAAGTGATTACTGTTAATAGTTTGGCTAACATCCATTTTCACATACAGATAAAATAGAAAAAAGTTTCTGTGATGAGAACTCATAGGATGTAACCTCAGCAATTTTCCTGTATATCTTACAGCAACGTGTGCTACAGTCATAATGTTGTGCATTACATCTCCAGTACGTATTTATCTAAGAACAGGAAGTTTGTACCTTCTGACCAGCTTCCTTCATTCCCCCCACAGCCCACCTTTGTGACCACCGGTCTGATCTCCTGGTCTAGGAGTTGTTTTTTTTTTTTTTTTTTTTTCCCTCAAGTTTCCATATATAAGTGAAATCATTGAGTATTTGTCTTTCCTCGCCTGACTTATTTTACTTAGCATAATACCTCTGGTTTCATCCATGTTGTCACAGATAGTATGATCTCCTTGTTCTATTTTATCTTATTATTATTATTTTTTTAATGGCTGGATAACATTCCTGTGTGTGTGTGTGTGTATCACAACTTTATCCATGCCTCCGTTGGTAGATACTGAAGTAGTTATCCCGTCTTGGCTATTGTAAATAATGTTCCTGTGAACAAGACGGTGCAGATACCTATTTGAATTAGTGTTTTCAGATGCATTTCCGGAAGTGGACTTGGTGGTTCATAGAGTAGTTTTATTGTTAGTATTTGGAGATCTTACATAGTATTTTCCATAATGGTTGTAACAATTTACAATCCCATCGACAGTGCACAAGGTTCCCCTTCCTTCGCATCTATACCAGCATTTGTTCCCCTGTTCATTTAACAGGCCTGAGTGATCTCTCATTGTGGATTTAATTAGCATTGTCCTAACTGCCGTAATGTTGAGCATCTTTGTATGTGCTTTTTGTCTTTTGTATGTCATCTTGGGACAAATATTTATTCAGGTCCTTTGCTATCTATTATCTATTTATTTTAATTACTTGCTATTGAGGTGTGTGAGTTCTTTATATATTTTAGATCTTCACCCCTTATTAGATACATGGCTTACAAATATATTATTCCTTAAGTTGTCTTGACTTTACTGATGGTACCTTTTACTGTGCTTTTTAGTTTACTGTAATCCAACTTGTTTATTTATTTGTTTTGCTTATGCTTTTGATATTATATCCAAAAAATCACTATCAAGACTAGGGTCAAGGAATTTTATTCCTAGGTTTTCTTTTTAGGGGTTCATGATTTCAGGTCTTATATTTAATTCTTTGATCAATTTTTGAGTTAAATTGTGTGAGTGACATATGATAGGGATTTACATGTGACTCTCAAATTATTCCTGTACCATTTGTTGAAGAGTCCCTTTTCTCCCTTGAGTGTTCATGGTTCACTTGTCAGGTAGTAGTTGACTAAATGTGCTTGGCTTTCTTTCTAGGCTCTTAACTCTCTTCCATTAATTGTGTGTGTGTGTGTGTGTGTGTGTGTGTGTGTGTGTGTGTGTGTTTATGCCAGTACCATACTGTTTTGATTAGTATAGTTTAAAAATTAGATGGTATGATCCATCCTGCTTTGTTTTTCTTTCTCTTGATTTCTCTAGTTATTGGGTGTTTATGATTCCATATAAATTTTAGGAGTGCTTTTTCTACTTCTGTAAAAAAATAATACCATTAGAATTTTAATAGGATTTGCATTGAATCTATAGATGCCTGTTGGTAGTGTTGATATTTACAATATTATTTCTTTTAATCCACAAACAAAGGATACCTTCCAATTTATTTGTCTCTTCCTTGGTTTCCTTGATTAATATCTTGTAGTTTTCAGAATAAAGGTTTTTTTTATCTGAAATTGCTTCCTATTTTGTTTTTTATGGTAAATGGGATTTATTTCTCTTTCAGGAAATTTCTTGGTAGTGTATGGAAATGCTACTGATTTTTGTTTAATTTTGTATGCTGTAACTTTACTGAATTTATTAGATACAGCATTTTTTTGATAGTCTTTAGGATTTTCTATGAATGATTTATCATGAATGGAGGTTCAGTTTTGTCAGATGCTCTTCTCCATTTATTGAGGTAATTATGATTCTTCTGTTAATGTGATGTATCACACTGATTTTTTTTTCATATGTTGAACTATTCTTGCAACCTAACAATAAATCCCACTTGATCATGGTGAATGATCCTTCAAATGTGCTGTTGGAATCTGTTTGCTAGTATTTTAGTGAGAACTTTTGTATCTATATTCACTGGGAATATTGGCCTGTAGTTTTTGTTTTGTTTTCTTTTTCTGTTTCCTTTTCTGATTTTGGTATCAGGATAATGCAGACCTCATAAAATGAGTTGGGAAGTATTTACTCTTTAGTTTTTTTTTTTTTTTTTTTTCTTAGAAGTGTTTGAGAAGGATTGGTGTTCTTATTTCAGTGTTTAGTAAAAATCAGTAGAGAAGCCATGTGGGAGATTTTTGGTTAGTGATTCAGTCTTCTTGCTAGTAATTGGTTTATTCAGAATTTCTGTTCTTTACTGATTCAGTCAAGGTAACTCCTATGTTTGAGAATGTTTCCATTTCTTCTAAGATTTTATTTTATTCATGAGAGAGACAGAGGCAGAGACACAGAGGGAGAAGCAAACTCCTCACAGGGAGCCCGATGTGGGACCTGATCCCGAGACTGGGATCACGCCCTGAGCTACAGACAGACACTCAACTGCTGAGCCACTCAGGTGTCCCAACATATTGTTTATAGTAGTAGTTTTCTATCGTCCTGAGAATATCTGTGGTATCATCTATAATGTCTCTGTCTTTAATTATAATTTTGTTGATTTAGGTCCTTTCTATTTTTTTCTTTGGTTTGTCTAGCTAAGGGTATATTAATTTTCTCTATCTTTTCAAAGAACCACCTCTTGGTTTGCTTTACCTTTTCTATTTTTCTGTTCTTTCATTTATTTCTGCTCCAATATTTATTATTTTCTTCTAACTTGGGGCTCCATTCTTCAAGTTCTTTAAGACCTAGAATTATGTTGTTTGGGATCTTGCTTCTTAATGTGTTTGTTGTAATGAACTTACCTCTCAGAACTGCTTTTGCTATGTTCCCACAAGTTCTGGTATGTTCTGTCTTTTTTTTTTTTTTTTTTTTTTTTCAGGGGTGAGAGAGGTCTCAAGAAAATGTATTTCCCTCTTCACTGGTTGTTCAAGAGTGTTGTTTAATTTCCATGTGTTTATGAACTTTCTAGTTTTTCTCATCTTGATTACTAGTTTCATGCCGTTCTGGTCACAGAAGATACTTGGTGTGATTTCAGTGGTCTTGAACTTGCAAAGACTTGTTTTATGGCCTAACATATAGTCTATTGTAGGAAATTTTCCATTTGTGCTTGAGAAGGATATATTCTGTTAAGCAGGGTGTTCTGTATATGTCTGTTAAGTTCATTTGATCTATAGCATGGTTCAAACCTGCTGTTGATTGGTGAGCTATCCAGTATAGAGGGTGAGGTGTTAAAGTCCTCAACTATTACTATATTACTCTGTATTTGTCCTTTTAGCTCTGTTTTTGCTTTATATATTTCAGTACTCCAAAGTTGAGTGCAAAATATTTACAACTGATCTATCTTATTGATGTTTTTACCTTTTTTATTATTAGATAATGACATTTTTTCTCTCCTTTTACCATTTTTAAAAAATTTAAAGTCTATTTTGTCTAACTACCTCTGTTTTTTGGGGGTACCATTTGCTTGGCGTGTCTTTTTTTTTTTTCACCCCTTAACTTTCAGTGTGTGCCTTTAAGGCTAAAGTGAGTCTCTTGTAAGCTTGTTGCTGTATCTTTTTGTCTTATTTACCCAGTCCATTTTAATTGAATAATTTAATCTGTTAACATTTAAAATAATTGATACGTAAGGGATTACTATTATCATTTTGATAATTGTTTTCTGGTTGTTTTGTAAATCCTTTGTTCTTTGTTACTCTCTCTTTTGGTATCTTAATGAACATACTTTGATTTATCATGTTCTTTTGTGTAATCACTATAGGATTTTCTCTGGGGGTTATGAGGTGTACAGAAAATATCAAACTTATAACACCCAATTTTAAGCTGATAAAATTTAACCTAAATAGAATTGATAAGCTTAATACTTTTATTTCTCCTCCCCACTCACATTTTAGGTTATTTTGATTAAAATATTTTTTGTATTGTGTAACCAGTAACAGATTATTGTAGCTATTGTTACTTTTACTAGTTTTTTTTAAACTTTCAAACTGAAGTTGCAAGTGAGTTAAATATCACTATTACCATGTTGAAGAACCTAACTACTATGGCTATATGTTTACCATTGATAGTAAGTAATAAAGCCTTGATTAGATTGATTCAATTTCAAAATTATATGGATTTTATTTAAACAGGCTACATGCTTAAAGTTTATAAACCTAGTTTATCACTCCATTCTTGTGTTTGAGAAGTTTCGTGTGTAATATTTCTCCATTTTTGCTCATCAAGGACAATATGATGACTATACCAATTTTTGGATCCCCAACGTTAAAAGTTATTTCTTAATGGTTTTCGTGTGTGTGTGTGTGTGCGCGCGTGTGCATGCACACATACACTTATGATGTCTATGTTTGAATTACAGTGCCTCGCTGTTCCTTTGTGGAATTCTGCTAAAGGTCTGGGTTTGTATCTATTTGCCTATTACTAGTAGTCTTGGTAGAACAAAGAAAATTGCCAGGATTAGTGTCGTATTAGAAATAGTGATCCTTTTGCTGTTTATTCTGATTTACTATCATAGTTGAGGTCAACTTAGACCTTTATGTTAGACATCACATTATTTCTCAATGTTTATTTAACAAAGTCATTTAAAAAATTTTATCAGGGGGGAAATATAAGTATCAAGAAGTATCGATAAATATTTCCTGATGGCAGAACTAAAGGGAGAAAAATGATTGTCCTTTATTAGCCTGTGTATTGGTTTTATTAGATGGTGTTTTATTAGCCTTTCATGTCTGTGACACTGTGTACTCATGAAAGTCTAATCATTGATGTGCACAGTTCTTTGGTAACATAATATTTTTATATTTTATGCTCTATTATGACAAAATAGTTTTAAAATTTAAAATAATTTAGATCTGTTTCTGTGTTCTGTAATGAAACTTCCAAATTAAGCTCTTCATGCTGATAACTATAATCTATTTGTTGTCCAAGATGTGCAAATTAGTGGAAGGCCAACAACTGTAGTAATATTCTGGGTGATGGGAATTGTTTGTGTCAAAAGCTCGACTTCCATGGCTAGATTGTAGTCACAGAAAGTGATGAAGCATTTGAACACACCATTTCACCATGGCACAGACCCACTGTTTAGCACAGGTGTTTCTCTAATTGTGATCTAGTGAGGAGGTATAGGGTTTAATGGCCCAGAAACTTACATTTTACCTCTCTGACCTTGTGCATTCATGTAAGTACTTAATAAAATTTGTAGGAACATAGGCTAACTCCTGAGATGGCTGAGAATTGTTTTCTCAAGTGTATGTGGCAGTCTGTTTCTTTTCTCCACTTTAATATTTAATACATGTATTAAAGGAAGTTATATTTATTTTCTCAGGTGTCTGATGAAATAAAAATCTAGAAGTTTGCAATGAGATGATAACATTCATTTACGAAATGATTCACTACACCTCCTCAAAGGAAGTGTAATACAGCATTGATTAGAAAGTTTTAACATTGTATACTGATTTTCTAGGACTCATTTTCTCTTTTAGAGGGCTAGTGTTACTTAAAAATATACAATAAAACCAAAATGTAAGAAATTGAGATTTTTGATAGTTTAAAAATATTTTTAGGCAGGTAACACTCAAACTTTCAAGAAATTTACTGAATTGTGCTTAGATTTTTTATTTTTAGATTTTTTTAAAACCATTCATTTTGGAATCTTTGCCTATAGCTCTAAGATGTCTAAAAGCTCTACTCAATTTATATTATTTTCCTCCTCAAAGCCCTTGAAGTTGACTGATTTCTTTTTAAAGGTGGTTTCTTAACTTTGGTAGAATAAGGGGTTGAGTATATTGAAGTTTCCATTTCTAGAAGTGGTGGACTGGGTTGTTGTACACCAATACTCTTGTTAAGGTCAGGTAATGCTTTCGGGCAGAACATTAAAAAAAAAAAAAACAAAACCCAAAAACTTAAAGGTGTTGAAAGCCTCCATTGTAGGTCCAAGATTCAGGAAAGAAAACCATCCCAGCAAGAAGAGGTCTGCATTTGAGGCTGCTTTCAAGCCTGAAGGGATAATTTGATGAAAGCAAGTATTTCATAATGAGAAAAGGCTCAATTCTTCAGGAATGTTTAATAATTCTAAGCTTGTCTGCAACTAGAAATATGGCTTCAAATAATAGTAGAGGCAAAATTGGCAGAACTAAAAAGTGTACAAATACATATTTATCATGGGAAATTTTAGCACATCTTATAACTAATAGGAGAAACAAAAAAATGTATATAGAAGATATGAGCAACAGAGTAATTCCATAGTGTCTTTCTGGAGGCTTCCTAGGAGATTAGATCCCCGTGTTTGTGTGTTTTAAAGATCTGTTTATTTGAGAGAGTGTGAGCATGAATTGGGAGAGGGAGAGAACCTCCAAGCAGACTCCTTGCTGAGTGCAGAGCCCCACATGGGCCTCCATCTCTGGAACCATGAGATCATGACCGGAACCAAAATTAAGAGTTGGATGCTTAACCAACTGAGCCACCCAGGCGCCCCAACTCACTGTTTCTTTGAGAAGCAATTGCCACCTTGAGACTAGGCTTCCTTACTTGTGTTTTTCTCTTCGTTTTCTCCTTCACTTTTCTATTTGTTATTTTTGTTGCCTTGAACTGGCATCACACAGGATCAATGCACATTGGCTCTGTTTGATAAGGGGCTTAGATTAAGAAATTGTTAATGTTTCCTTGAAAAATGCAGGGTTGTCTTCTTACCAAGCAGTGTCACCCTGGATACTTAAACTCACTCTGTAGGTACTAGGAGATGAGAATATTAGCAATAACAACAACAAAGACAAGTGCTGATCAATAGTTCAGTGATGGCAAGAGAATACAATTTAATATTGTGAGAAGAATAGCATTAGAAAACAAAAAAGTGTTCCTAAAATCACTGCCTCACTAAAAGGCAAGAGCCACATTCTCATCTCATGGAATGAACACAAAATTGAAGACATATGTGAAGAGTAATCTGTGTGGAGTCAAGAGTAATTGAGCAATAAGGAGTGTTTAGCAAAAACTATTTTGGGAAAAATTTAGCAAATCTCCAAAGGCATGAAATAGCTATTAATTTCAGGGTAAAGTACCTTATAATGTGCTACAATTAAGGGAATTCCTGAATATTTAAGCCAGATGTTTGCCATAAATTGTAAAACACACATTTCTCCCCCAAATCAAATTCAATAAAGCATTTTCATGTAAATTAATTTGGGAGCATAGATCTTATAGCAGACAAGTGCCTGAAGAGTTAGCATATGGTCCAAAATGTAGCTCTGGGAAAACACTAAATTCTAACCTCTCTTCCTTAGTTGAGTTAAGTGTCTTCTCTAAACAATTTGATATCTTAATTGCCAAATTTATTTATGCTCTTTGATGAGTACGTACGTTTCTGAAGTTCTTTGAAAATATAAATCCAAAATAATAGCACATGCCACTTTTATAGGCGAATATTGAATAGTTATCTTTACTCTCAGTTCAGTCTGTTTGTTCTAGGTGGCTTTTCCTGAATCACAGAACATATTTCTCTGGAAAGTCCACTAACTATCAAACTCTGTATAACCCCAAATATGCAAATTATGTCTTACTCCTTATGAATCCTCATTACCTACAATAACATGTCCAAATCCTTTCTGCTGGAAAACAAAGATGATTTTTCCAAGTTCACATCATAGTGGTCTTTTCCACAAACCCTGTACTTAAGTCCAACAATGTTATTAATTATTCCCTAAGGTTGATCTACATTTTCTCACTTTGCACATTGTTTCCTTTGCCTGATGATGCTGCTACCTCATGACATCCTTGGTACATTTTGAAGTTCGTTTTTTTTTTTTAAATCAATTTTCGTAGTATTTTTCCTGAACCCCTCAAGCAGAAATGCCTTTTTTAAAATTTTTATTTTACATTGTATTTGCTATTGGTGAACCAATTTTATTCCTTAGATTAAAAGCTCCTTTAGGTCACTTAGTATATTTTATTTATCTTCATCTGTTTTATAGCACATACTTATTGATAAATGCATGAAATGAATGCCTGGGTTTCCTCATAAACTAATAAATAACATTGCAAATTACATGTCTTTTATATGTACATATACTTAAAGCTATTTTGGGAAATAAACTGGTTTTTCTCTTACTAAAGAAAAGTTTTCTCAGGAAGTAGCCAATTGTAACTTAAGAATTTTAAATAAAGTGTAATTATAGTGCCTTATTTTCTTACTGAAGTAAATGTCCCCCTTTTTTTTTAAGTAAATGTCCCTTGATGGATGTGTGTGCTTGCCTGACAGCTGTCAACCAAAGAGAGACCAGATGCCATGATCAAGAAGGATCCTGATAATGCTGAGAGCTTAAGAATAGGGACAGATCATTTTGCCATTAAAAGACCTAGTTATAAAAGTTCTAAAGAGTGAATTACTTTGAGGGTTATAATTTATGACATTATTAACCACTTCATTTGAAATTCTCAAACTAGAACTCTAAGAGGTGAAATTTTGTTACAATGAACTTGTTTATCATATTGCATATCTCTGGGAACTTGATAGCTATAATTTGTTAATGAACTCTTTATAACTTGCTTTGGTCCAAAAACTCTTTGATGTTAAACCACCATGTGTGTTGGATCATTCTTATGGTAGAGCAGAGTGAGAGCAGTGACCTCATCAGCTGTTTTCTTTTTTTTTTTTTAATTTTAATTTATTTTTATTTTTTATTTTTTAATAATAAATTTATTTTTTATTGGTGTTCAATTTGCCAACATACAGAATAACACCCAGTGCTCATCCCGTCAAGTACCCCCCTCAGTGCCCGTCACCCATTCACCCCCACCCCCCGCCCTCCTCCCCTTCCACCACCCCTAGTTCGTTTCCCAGAGTTAGGAGTCTTTACGTTCTGTCTCCCTTTCTGATATTTCCTACCCATTTCCTCTCCCTTCCCTTCTATTCCCTTTCACTATTATTTATATTCACTAAATGAATGAGACCATATAATGTTTGTCCTTCTCCGATTGACTCATTTTGCTCAGCATCATACCCTCCAGTTCCATCCACATTGAAGCAAATGGTGGGTATTTATCATTTCTAATGGCTGAGGAATATTCCATTGTATACATAAACCACATCTTCTTTATCCATTCACCTGTCGAAGGACACCGAAGCTGTTTTCTTTTTTACCATATTCATCACTACATAGGTAAGCACAGGAGATTGGCAACCAAATGAGTGATGATGATAAACAATACACCTTTGAAATTTAATCTTACATTTCTGTTTAGACCATTTTGCCATCACAATACCAGCACGCAAGAAGAATTAGGACACTACCATATTCCGTGGGGTTTGACAAATCACTAGTGCCAGTATGAATCGTTGGAGGTGCTTTGAAGACTATCCTAAGAAAGGTATTCTCTGATTTCATCACACTTATAAACACTAATATTTATGGGCTTTTTTCCAATTTGTATTTATTGAGCCTGGGTCTGTGTTACATGAAGTGGTATCTAAAGAATTGTTTCTTCTAAGGATGATGATTGAAACTAGAAATCCATCATGATTACAGAGGAATAACAAAAAGAGAGCTGTAATACTGGAGTTGTTATCATGAATTCATTCTGGTCCTGAGAAAAATGTCAACATGCTGTTCAATCATAATTCTTGCCTCAAGTTTAAATGAGTTGTCATTCTGGTGGAAGAAAAGAACTTTTGTGTCTTATTGGCTGTAATAGTATTAAATGTTCAAGAATAGTCTCTGAAGAAGCAGATATCAATTCACAGATAAAAATGTCTGAGAGGTAATCATTAATGTGTTGATGACTATATCACCATGGTGAAGCAGCTTCTATTTTCCCAGCTTGCAGATCTAATACTTAAATTGTAAGAGACTCACAGCCACTCTCACTCTCCCTCTGACCAACTAAGTAGAAACCACTGATTTTTCCAATCATTGCATAATATATGGTTCTATTCTGCTGAAAATATCCATTTATCAGGACGGAGTCTGTGGTATGATGTCTCTGCCCAGGAAGACCATCCCAAAACTAGTTATAATTTTGTTTTCTTGCATAATATTTTGTGGAGGATACTTGGGAAAAGTATTAGAGCAGTAGAGATTCTTCTCTCTGGTAAGGAGAGGAGAGGCTCTGATAGGACTGACAGCTAAAAATCTAGTTTCTCATGTATTTCTTCTTTTTTTTAAAAAATATTTATTCATGAGAAACACAGAGGCAGAGACACAGGCAGAGGGAGAAGCAGGCTCCCTGTGGGGAGCCCGATGTGGGAATCGATGGCAGGGCCCCGAGATCACACCCTGAGCCAAACGCAGATAGATGCTCAACCGCTGAGCCACCCAGGCGTCCCTCATGCATTTCCTATTACCGTGAACCAGTATGCAACATCCAAATGTATTTCCAAACAAATCCTCATCAATCATGTGGGTTATTTTTATAATTACTACTGACTTCAAAAGAGGGTTTTAACAGTTTTAATTCAAATCCTTTTTTTTTTTTTTTTTTTTGGTAAAATGTCAAAAGACAAAGCATTTAATTATGTTTAGAGCATGTTGGTTAAAAATAGCTGAATAGCTAGCAGTATGCCAAGAAACTAAAAGTATATTAAATAGTATAGAAATAGTTGGGTTTTGTTTTCTCTTTAAGTGTTTGCCTTTGGCTCATGTCCTGGGTCCTGGGATTGAATCTTGCTTTTGGCTCTCTGCTCCTCCCTCTGCCTCTGCCTGCCACTCCCTCTGCTTGCGGGTGCTCTCTGTCTCTCTCAAATAAAATATTTAAAAAGAAATACAAATTGGGGCACCTGCTTTTCCCTCTGTCTCTCTCATGAATAAATATTTAAAAAAAAAAAGATTGATTTAAGAGAGAGAGAGCATGAGAACAGGGAGGGGCAGAAGGAGAGGAAGAGAATCCCAAGCAGACCGCCTGCCTGCTAAGCCTGAAGCCAGATGTGGATCTCGATCCCATGACCTTGAGATCATTTTTTTTGGGGGGGGGTAACATTTCATGAAATCTTTAATGAAACTGGGGGAGGGGCACAAACAGAAGGGTGAGGCAATGGGGACAGGCCTGGGGGCAAGGGGCACAGGACTGGGCAGGGCAGGGGGCTCTCCTCTTCCCTGAAGCAACCCTCCCTCCATCATCCCACTGATTGGGGGGAAGGAAGTGGGGAAGTGGAGCCATAAATACGTCCAACCTGAGCTGAAATCAGGAGTTAGATGCTCAAATGACTGAGCTACCCGTGTACCCCAAAACAGGGTTTTGAATGTATCTTTTTAGTTCTGTCCATTAGATTCCCTGTATTCTCAAATGATATGATTCATTCTTTAATATACTTTTCTTCTCCCTAACCATTCCTCTATGACTCTTCCTGAATTAAAAAATAAAATCTTTTTCTAAGCACATACAACCTGGAATAGAGAAAGGGCTATTTTAGTCAGTATTTTCTTTGAAATATGTATTTTCACATATCTCATGACACATTTCAATTTTTCAGTCATCTTCATTTTTTTTCCCTCTTTGCTTCCAAAAACTGACAGAAGGTATAGACTATTGTTCAATGTGTTTTGCTATATCCATTTATAGGAAAGAATTAACTTCACTGGCTTTTTCATGTTTGACTATTGTCACCAATAACTACACAGTAGTCACTATTACTTGATTCCCTGTCTTCAGATAAAATAAATGAAAGATACAGAAGAAATCAAGGCTTTAGCTTACTTGTAACTCCTTCTAGAACTCTCCAAAATGTCCGTGATTTTGTTTTACTGGTTGATTTAAAGCTGCATTACTATTTATGAGAGTAGTAGATTGGATTGTTTATCACTGTAGCTTTTTACTCACACTTGTTATCCAAGTTGTTTCTTGGGCCCCAAGCCCATTCCCATATTTGGGGATTCCCTAGAAGGACTTAGGACTCAGCATATTATTGTACTCATGATTAAGATTCATCACATTTGATACATTAAAAACAACCAGATCAGTTGGAGAAACTAGTTCGTCTGGGTGAATCCTTGCACTGACTGCCCATGTTCCCTCTCTCCTATCATGAGTCACTCAGAATACACCGTCTCTTTAGCACCTGTGTTAGATGTGTCTCCCCCAGGAAGCCCATCTGAGACTCAAGGACAGATTTTTATTGGAGATTGATAAAGTCCTAGAATGTACCATAATTCTAGACTCCCAGAAAGAAAGTAGCTGTTGACCATCCATCACAGTGTACACAAATGGTCGAGGCACAGAAAACCAATCTTATTAGGAACTGTTAGGAAATCGAAGTTCCTAGATTGTCACTAGTCAAGAGCCAACCTTGGAAGGAGGCTTTTCTAAAGGCGACAGCCTCAGACCTGCTATGTTAACTTTCTTTCTGCACCTGGATGTATGATGTATACTTTGGCACATGTTTTCATGATGTAAAGACAGTCCTTTATTCTGTTTTGTAGGTTTGCTTCCTCGCTCTGTATGTATCTGTCTTTGCATCTGTTTGTATTTGTATATTTGTGTATATTTGTAGTAGTTGCTCCAGGAAAGAACCTTTTTAATTTCCAATAAAAGCAGGTTGGTTAGCTTGAAGCAGGGCGGGGGGGGGGGGGCGGGGGAGAACACATCACAGTAACAATTAATGATGATTTGGAAGGAAAGTTCAAGGAAGTTGCAGGAAGCATTGGATATTGTCAGGAAGAAGGGGCAATTCAGTGACTGATTTTAATGCTTTATTGATTGTGTATCGATTATATTTTACATAAGAAACTCTTAGGAGGACACTGAAGGAAAGAAACAGGGATACAATTATTACTACAGAAATAGCAGTCACTCTCAAAGGAGAGGAGCCTGCTTGATGGTCTTGTGGTTGCATGATTGTTTTTATCTCTTGAGGCATGGTAGTTGAATGTTCTTGTTTTGGTTTTGTCCCATTGTGGTCAAGGAGATTCTTCATTGGATATGAAATTGTTTACAAATAGAAAAGTCTTTAAAAATGTATTCCTGTGGTCCTATGACACTTACCCTGCCTTGTATACAATTGATATTTATTACAGCTGATTCGCCCCTTTCTGGATCCCTAATGGTAAGGATGAACAGTGCATCAACCACTTTGCCTAGCTCTAAGCATGCTGGTAGAGTATCTCCTTTCTGAGGTCAAATATAACGGATGTGTGACATACAGCCATATATTTTCTCAAAAGGAGTGATAGGCAGGTATTGCTAGTACAGAGTGGAGAGAGTCTGAGTACGTGTAGACCTATGTCTGGCAGCATGAACAAGGGAGTGATGCAATTTACATCAAAGAGAGATTGGTATTGGTTAGACAAGTATTCACAAGGAGTATGAATATTCATCACCACTTTGAGTTCAGTGGTTATATTTCCAACTACTTTGAGTTCATAAGATTGAGGGAGAAACAAGATCTATTTGGTTGTAATTTATTAGTGAATCTCTATTCTGGCCCTCAGGATCCACTCCCTGAAAGTCTCACTTTTTCCCTTCCTCTTCCTTTATCTCTACCTTCCCCTCCCTTCATAGCACCGTGGAAATTTTAAATAACCTTTTAATTTCCTTAGCCGTTCCAAGTGAAATCCTTTCCTGGGAATTCTCTGTTTCATCTGAATACTTGTACTTTTACTATTTACACTGAATCTATGTGTAAATGTAGTTTACATTGTATATGTGATCATCCTTTTACATGTCAGAATATTGCTTGATTTTTTTCCCCTAAACATTATGCTTTTGATATTTATCCAGGTTGATACATTGTACCATAGTAAAATGTATGTTAACTTCCAGGTCTATATAATCTGAAGGTCTTTGATTTCCTTCCTTCCTTCCTTCCTTCCTGAATACTAACCCCCAAGCTGTCCTCAGTGACTGCGAGTGGTCCAGCCTTCTCCCAAGGTGTGTCTGAGGATCCCCAACAATACTCTTATCTGACCAGTTGTCAACTATCACAAGAACTTCCAGCTTTCAGGGAGTTTTGTGAAGGATATTTACTGAGATACTTCAAGAAAAGAAAAATAGACTTGAGTGAACCAAATTAGCCCCCTTTAAAAAAAAAAATCTTGTTTGACAGACTTTCACAAAACTCTTCGTACTTTTTCCCCCTGCATTCAGCTGATGGTGGAGTCTGTCACTAGAAGTAAAAATAACCCTGTCCCCAGAATTCCAGAACAGTTAAGTTCAAAAGAATAAAAATGTTGAAAGATAATGTTGCTGCTGATACAAAAAGGCTTTAGATATATAGGCACAAAATATTTTGAAGATGAATTCTATTTTACTTCTATTGTGATCTCATAACCATGTGAAACAAGAACTTAGAGATTTATTATGAAGGTATAAACTGTTATGCTGGAAATTGTAGATCTTACAATGTATCCTAAAATTTGAAACTGCTAAAAAATACACTTTTCCACATTGTGATATATGAGATGACCCCTATTTTTAGTTGTCTTGCACCACCATCCAGACAAGCTGAATGACCTGCTTTAATTTTTCCTTTTGTCATCTATTCTTGCAGGTATTGTGGCATATTTTGTTGGCAAAGGATGTCCTAACTTTTGTTCTCTCTAAAGGAATTATCTTCACTTTTGTTATGGGACTGAGGAAACTTATTTTTTAAAAAATGAATCTGGTCCATGGACAGGTGGTATGCTGAGCTTTAAACAGCTTGATGAATGATTTGGCTCTGCGTAGCGGTGTCAAATAACGTATCTCGGTTGGCAGTCTGGGGAAACAGAATAAGGCAGTCGGTTTTCAGCTATGGATTAGTCCTTGTGCCTGCTCGACTTCCAGCTGTGCGTGTGAGGCATAAATTCTGCCCTTCCTCTCCATGTCCCCAGTAATTCACCGAGAGCTGCCCATTCAAGTCTGCTTACCTAACGCCCGCATTCAGCATCAGGACCCACTCCTGTCCCTGGGACAGATATAGGTTCTTCATTTGCTGATACACTATATCGTGTGATTCTAATCAGTTTTGTGGGAATAATAATGGAGGATGGAAGGGCTTACTGCTTAAAACATTCTCTCTTAGGGGGAATAGATGGCTTAATTTTAAGAAGCTGGTCAATTTACACTTACATTTCAGCTTTTATGAACAATATCATCAATTTCTTTGCCATAGTTCCTCTAGTAGAAATATGCTTTAGTTGGCCTTCTGGATAGCAATTCTTTTTTTTTCTTCCTTCTTAATAAAATATGCTTATTAAAGGAGCAATTATATAATTTAAAGGCAGTGAGAACCTCTATCTGGCAGTATATTCAGTTTTGCCCTATAGACTACAGGGAGATTTTAAGAAGAAAAGTGTTGTTGTCATTTATAAATATTTTTTCATGTATACATTTCCCTGAGATAATGGGTAATGGAGCTGTTGGAATGAGGACCTAATGATGGCAGGGAGGGAAAAGGAAGAATCAGAATGATGTCAATCATGATTTGAGGTACATTTGCGTTACTAAAGATGTAGAAGATCTGAGAGGTTTTGAAGTAGAATTATCAGAAACTTTCAGCTGATTAAATGAGGAAGAGGGACTGAATGGAGGGATAAGGAAGCAAGGACACAGCAACTAGAGCAGGATGCAGAAATGAAGGAAGCGGATAATGACCTTAGTTTGGACAGAGTTGTGAGATAAACATTAGATTTCAAGGTACAATCGACGTTTGGATGTAGAGTCTTAGGTTGAGGAAATCCATCAGGGTTACCTCTGGATTGGGAATCATGGCAGTTAAAGTCAACATGGAGTAGATATGGTGACTGAGAGAATGAAAAAGCAGGTAAACTGTGAGATTTTCACATCATAGGAGATGATGTATGATATGCCATAGGCCCCATACTACAGAGCGTTTGAAATAGTATAAACTGAGAATGTGCTGGAAGTATAAAATAAACACTGAATTGTGAAAAGCTAGCACAGGAAAAACACAGTATCTCATTTCTCATATTGATTACATATTTGACAAAATTTTGGATCTGATTGGACAAAATGCATAAAAATTTACCATTTAACACAGTCAATGTAGAACTTAAAAATTCTGCACGTAGCTGCTCGTTTATTTCTGTTGGATAGCACTTACATCTACAGAATAAAATCCTATTGTATTCACACAGTGACTCATCTAAGATAACCTTACCTTTCCGATCTCGCGTTCCCCTTGTGTGTCCTCCAACCGCCAGATGTGAGCTGGTCCCCTTGAACATTAAGCTCCCTCAGAGCTGTAGCCTTTTGTCCATATGGTTCCTAATTTGGGGGACATCCAACTCTTCCTTGCAGATGCCTATCTTTTTTGGTTGACTTTTCAAAAAGAAGACAGACTGAATAAGTAAAAAATATTAAGGATTCTAGAACACTGTTTTTCAGGAAATAAAGGGGAGAAAATAACAAAATGAGTTCTCACATACCCATTACCCCCATTTCACTAATTATTATTATTATTTTTTTAATTTTTTTTAAAAATATTTATTTATTTATGATAGTCATAGAGAGAGAAAGAGAGAGAGGCAGAGACACAGGCAGAGGGAGAAGCAGGCTCCATGCACTGGGAGCCCGACGTGGGATTCGATCCCGGGTCTCCAGGATCGCACCCTGGGCCAAAGGCAGGCGCCAAACCCCTGCGCCACCCAGGGATCCCCCCATTTCAGTAATTATTAACTCAGGTCCAGTCTTCTTTCTCTATATGTACAATGTCCTGCTCAAATCATTTTGAAAAAAAAAATCCCAGACATCATTTAAGTTTATCTATAAATATTTTACTGGATATGTCTAAAATGATGAGAGCTATTTTTAACATAATAGCAATTCTATGATTATTTTCTATCATTGAATTTAAAAGATGGTTTATTTAATTTTTCTTTCTTTTCAAATTGATAGTCTGAATCAGGTTGCAAATAAGGTCTATATTTTGCAATTGGTTGATTTGGCTTTTGGTCATATAAATGATCCCTATCCCTTTTTTTTCTTAAAGCAGTTTACTTGTGGAAGAAACTGGGTTATTTGACTTGTAGAGTTTTCATGGTCTATTTAATTTTTCACGCTCCCACTGTCATTCATTGTGCTCCTCTGTCTTTCCCACCCCCCATCCCATGACTATTGTTAGTTTTAGAGAGTGATCAAACTCAGATTCTGGAGGTGTTTTTTTTTTTTTTTAATCTCTTTTTTTTTAAACAAAGAACTTCACTGATGATAAATGCTTCCATTAGAAAGTACATAATATCTAGCGATTTTTTTTGCATGTGTGCGATATTAGCAATCACCGATATTTGTCCATGTCCACTAGTTACTTAGAAATATCAAAATAATAACTTTTGAATTTCTGTCATTCTTCAATATTTAGCTAGAATGTTTCTCAAAGAGAAGTGTTTCCTCATGAACTAACTGATAAGCTTTAGGATCGGTCTATACAGGAGAGGAAAGGTTAATGTGTGCTGCTCTCACTTCGCATTCCACTTTTCAAAATAAGGCTTTACAAGAAGCATCTCTTAAGTGATTTTCTAAGTTCACTAGTATTGTCCAGTGGTGACCATAGAGTCATTTTTGTTATTATAAGAAACGTATGCATAGCAGCATGTAATTGTTCCTTCCAGGCCAGTGGTGGTCTCTTTAAGTTGACAGACTTTTCCCCCTAATGTTCTATTAATGACAGCTTGTTACAGGATCATCTTATAAATTTAATGCTCCAGTCATTTTCCAAGAAGCCATGGCTCTTGGGGGGGACATAATATTTCGAAACTGCAGTGTGGGGTGCCTTGTTCCTCAGCCTCTGCCTTTGGCTCAGGTCATGATCTCAGGGTCCTGGGGTCGAGATCCTGCCCCCTGCTTGCTCCTTCATGCTCATTCTCTTTCTCATGCTCATTCCCTTTCTCTCTCATGCTCATTCTCTTTCTCAAATAATCCATCAAGCTTTAAGAAAAGAAACTGCACTATCGTTGCTGGGGACCCTAACTAGGTCTTAAGGGCAGACAAAGTTAGTGAATACCAATTCTCTTTTTATTAAGTAATTTATTATGAGTTCTTCCTATTACCTTTGAGAGTGGTATTAACAGGATTTCAACTTAAACCCCATCAATCTGACCATCTGTATCTCTTCTCTTTGCTAAAAAATACCAGTTGCCAATTACACCACCATAATTACTAATTTACTTTATTCTGCAATACATTTTAACAACCGCTTCATGAAAGTACTATTGCTGCCAGTAATAGAATTTTTTAGATGCTCTTTATGAATCTTTGCAGTTCTTTTGTCCGAAGGCTACATCTCACTGAGGGTGTTTACTCCAAACATTGTGTTTTGATGTTAGTTGGTAACATCAACTATACCTACCACCAACTGGTTATGGTTAGACTCTTTTGTTTTATCATTGCTCTTTAGGAATTTTTAAAAATAAGTTTTATGATTGTTAATATTCTTTACAGTGTTCTACAATAAAATTTTATGGACTAAAATACATTCAGGGAAATCTTACTTTATACCCATCTTTCCTATTCTGTTTCCAGTCTTCCTTTATCAGTAATCATTAAAAAAAAAAAAAAGCTCCATCTTTCCATTGTTCTTTTATGTAAATTACCTGTCCTATCTACTGGCTGACTGATCTAACAAGAGGTCTATCCATCCATAATCATTTCCTCTTCTTAGATGAATGGTAGCATTTCATATGTACTTCTTTTTCTAACTTGTTCTTTTGCTCTTAGCAATATAGCTTCATAACAGTATGCAAAGATCTGTCTTCACTTTTATAGCTGCAGAGAGCCCCATCGCTTGGTTGTAACCTGATTTACTAAACCAGTCCCCTGTTGATAGATACCTTGTTATTTTTGTTCTTCTGCTATTACAAATAATGCTTCAATAAGTAGCCTTAAAGTCAAATATTTTCTTGTCCTTGCCTCTGCATCTTTGGTATGAATTCTAGAAGAAAAAAATTCTGAATCAAAGAGCAAATACATCTCAACTTTACTAGATAATGCCAATTTGCCATATCACCCAGGGGTTGTATCATTTTGTATTCTCATCAAAATGTCTGGTTTTCCACAAATATCAACAGAATGTATTGTCAAAATGTGGACTTGTGCAAAACTGATAAATGAAAAATTGTATCTCAGTGTAGTCTTATAAATTAAGGTACGAGTAACTTCAGTAAAATGTACAGATTTTCAGTGTACCTGTTTCCGGAGCTTTGGCTCATTCCTGTCAGAATATAGAATGTCGCTCTTACTCTACGAGATTCTCTTGTGCCTTTTTCCAAAGTTTTGCTCTTAAGAGACAACCAATACTCTGATTTCTATCCTATGCATTAGGTTTTGCAGTAAACTAATAGTCTGTAAACTTCATATAAATGGAATCAACTGTATGTATTCTTCTATGTCTG
The DNA here is from genome assembly GCF_003254725.2 of Canis lupus dingo. Classification (NCBI taxonomy): domain Eukaryota; kingdom Metazoa; phylum Chordata; class Mammalia; order Carnivora; family Canidae; genus Canis; species Canis lupus. Next base: position 26,762,929 of record NC_064278.1, read on the forward strand.
GCTTCTTTGACTTAACAGCTTTTGAGATCATTCATGTTGTTTGTGTCTGTTTTTTAATTGCAGAGTAATATTTTGTATACAAATATTTCAGTTGTTCACAGATGTTTGGTTTCAAAAGTTTTGCTAATAAGAAGCCGTAGACATATTTGACAAGTCTCCTTGGATTACATTTCTTTTGGGCAAATACCCAGGACTAGAATTGCTGGATCATAAGATACACAAATATTTAACCTTACAAGAAACTCTCAAAAAGTACCCATATCATTTTTGCATTTGTACTAGGAAGATATGAGAGGGCCAGTTGCTCCACATTCTCTTCAGTGTTTTTATTTTAGCCATTTCAGTGGATTATATCCATATTGCATTGTGATTTTATCTTTCCTTCATGACTAAATTTTGGGACTCTGGCTATTAGATGTTCCCTTTTGTGAAGTGTTGGTACAGATCTTTTGGAAAGAACTGTTGCTTGTGCTTTTTATTTAAGTCTTCCGAATATAAGCCCTTCAATGTGTCCCTAGGTCCTCCTTCCCACCACTTTCTTTCTCTCTTCCTCCTTTTTTTCTCTTTCTCTTCTCAGCTTCTCCCTTTCTTTCTCTCTTCTTCCCTCCACACACACACACTCTGCAATTATGTTTTGACTGTTCATTGTCTTGTGGTATATTTAGATAAGCAAGTTTCTTGACTTTGAAAATCTGTTTTTTTTAATCATTTAATGGTGAATGATTTTTGGCTTCTAAGTAAACTGTGCTTAACCACAAATTGCTAAGATTTTTTTCTATGTTAATCTATATTTTCTCTTAGCCTTATAGTTACAGCTTTTATGTTTAGCTGAAATCCTCCTGACTTAATTTTTGTGTATGGCTTGAGGTATTGGTCAAGCTTGTTTTTCCACATGAATATTCAGTTAATAATGAAGTATTTAATGGAAACATTCTCCAATGCCCATTTGATTTCTCTATGAATTGGTGTAAAATAATGTGGGTTTATGTCTAGACTACTGTCTAAGTGATTCATTTGTCTGGATTTAGGCTAACAGAACACTATCTTCATTACTATAATTTCATAATTAGTCTTATGATCAAGTAATGTAAATTACCCAATTTTATAAATTTTAAACATATTTGTTTTAGTTGTTTTAGTTCTACATATTCTATACATTTACGCGTTAACTTTCAATATTTGCAAGGACTATTTGTGGGATTTTGTATGATATAACATTGAAACTATAGATCACCTTGGAAGAATTATTTACAGTACTGTTTTCCTATCCACTAGTATGGTGAATTTCATCTTTTGGATCTGGTTCAGTTTTTCTCAGCAATGTTTCTTCGTGTTCACTGTGGAAGTCTTGTATGTTTTGGCTCAGTTTTATTGATCTAATATGCTATTAAAATGTATCATTTAAAAATTATTTTCCAGTTATTGTTTGCATGTAGAAATATATTTGATTTTTGGTATTGATCCTGTATTCTGAGTCCCTGATATATTCATTTATTAGATTTAGTGGCTTTTTTTTTGTTGTTGTTGTTGATTCATTAGGGCTTTGGATAAACACAAAAATAATGTCTGCAAGTAAAGATAGTATTATGTATTCCTTTCAAATATGTATGCCTGTTTATCATTTTCCTTATTACGTTAGCTAAGACTTCAATAAAAATGTTAAATAGAAGTGGTGATAGTGGATATCTTTGTGTTATGCCTGTTTTCAGGAGAAAGTGCTCATGCTAAATGTATCACTAAGCATAATGTCGACAGGAATTTTTTTTTGTAAACGCCTGTATCAGATAGAGGCAATTTGCTTCAATCTGTAGTTTGCTTAGTTTTTAATTATTTTTGTTTTTAAATATTTGAGAGAGAAAGAGAGTGTGAGCACAAGTTGTGGGAGAGAGTGAGGGAGAACCAGACTTCCTGCTAAGCAGGGAGCCCGAGATGCAAAACTTGAACCCAGGATCCTGAGGTCATGATCTGAGCTGAAGGCAGATGCTTAACCAACTGAGCCACCCAGGCGCTTCAGTTTTTATTTTTTAATCACAAAAGCATAGGTAATGAATTTTCTTACTTTTTCTGTATTTACTGAGAGGATCACGTAATTTTGTTTTTTGTTAATATGGTAACTTACATTAATTTTCAAATATTCAGCCAAACTTTCATTCCTGGGATAAATCCTATGTGGTCATTATGTATTATCCTTTTTATGTATTGATGAATTCTTTTGATGATATCTTATTAAGGATGATCTTTTCAGACAGACTCTTAACTATAGAAACAAACTGATGGTTATGGGGGAGCAGGAAGGAAGGGTGAAAATAGGTGATGGGGATTAAAGGAGTTCACTTATGATGAGCTCAGGGTAATATATGGAATTGTCGAATCACTAAATAGTACAGCTGAAACTAATAGAATACTATGTTAACTATACTGGAATTCAAATAAAAACTTTATTATTTATTTATTTATTTATTTATTTATTTATTTATTTATTTTCAAATAAGAACTTTAAAAAAGGATTATCTTTTCATCTAATATCCCTCCAGGGAATGGGTAAAGGGTCTCATGGGGGCTTGTATATTGAGTTGGGAAGTATTTCTCAGTGTATGTTCATTTTAATTATTTAAATATTTTAGATTTTATTTGCATTTGCATTGTTTTTTTTTGTGATTTTTTTCCTTTGCATGTACTGAGCAAGTAGTTTTCTGAAAAAATTTTTGATCTTTTACATATTACATGGGTAAAATTAATTAACTCACGTTATATCTTGAGAACATGATTTTTTCCTATAATTTAGGGAACTGGCATATGAGTTGTTTTTGTCTCTGAGCTGATTATGAGTTAATTCATATGAGATCCTCTTTTAGATAGCAGAGAAGTTTAATTTTGCAGACCCAAGGCTGTAGTGCCCCAAATAATCTCTGCTGGAGACTAAGTGATAGGTCACTAATATTTTGATTGTACATTTTGATTTCATTTCTTATTATACGTTATAACATTTTAAGTATACAAATAATCTGAAAAATACAGTAAAATTTAGTTCATGGCCACTATTACACAGGAATTTTTAAAATATCCATCAAAGACAGAAGCTATTGAGTGAAAGAGTTGTGTGCTGAAACTTGACCGGTGGCAAAGAAATATGGCATAGCTGGGATTGGTTAGGGGGATGAATCGATTTGGTTCCAAGTGGTCAAATGTGTATTATAGAAAAATCTTATTGGCAAAATTAGGAGGAGAGACTGCAACAGAGTAAGGCAGGAGGTCATAGTAATTGTTTTGGTGAGAGATGATGAGAAACTGCTCTTGTATGGGGAATGAGAATGGACAAGAGATCATGTTGAAAACAGGTAAGACCTATGTAGTAGAATGGTTTTTACTACAAGGGATGCTAGTATGCTGTAGAACAGAAGTTAGTAGATATATTTCTAATTAATGACGTCACTATTTTCAGAATCATTTTGAGTAATAATGGTCTCACAAAATCCATTAAAATGAAATTTTCTGGAGAAAATAGGAAAAAGCTGCATACTTGATATCCTTTTTGGAGTTTATAGTAGTTCTGTGGGTACAGTGCCTCTGTCTGCTTCCAGTTCTACATCCTTTCCATCAGTCAAAAAGACAAGAGGAATTTGACTACTTAGATTCTCTTTAAGCGAAAGAAGTTTTCATGCATTGTATATTAGGGATGAGTACTTGGGTCTTCCTAAGTGATTCCATTTTGCCTACAGTCTTTTAAAAGATAATAGCTGTTAAAGTGACTTTGGAAGAATGGAATTTAAGTTTTTTTTTTTTTTTTTTTTTTTTTAAACTTCAAGTGAAAACAGGTTTTGTTGGGTACTTGAAGTGTATTGGCATGAGCTTATTTCCTGGCCATATGGATGATGGAATAAGCTGGGGTGTTGAGAATTAAATGAGATAATTTATGCAAAGTCCCTAGCATGATGGGCACATAGTAGGCATTCCATAAATAGTAGCTAGAGGACACAGATTCAGAAATCATTAACTTAAAAGGCTATAGTTACAAACATGAATATGGATGGAATTGTCCAGGAAGAGTGTGTAAAAAAAGAAAGGGCTATAAATCTGGGAAAATCTGGCATGTTATAACAGGAAGTAAGGATCTGGTGAAAGAGAGGAGAAAGAAATGGTCAGAATTAGTGGGAAAACAAGAATAGGACTCTAGAAGCCAAAGTTTTAAGAAGGAAAATACGGTCAGGCTGGCAAATGCTTTGAAGCAGTCAATAAATGGAAAGACTAATTCGTCAACTTGAAGGTCACTGGGGAGGTCTGCAAGCCTAGATCTATCTTGTATTGGCAGAAAAGAAAAGGGAAGGAAAATTGAAAAATTCAAATTGTTTTCCTGAAGTTTCTATTTTAGAGAAATCACTAAGGAACTACATGTAGAAGAGACAAGAGGTTGGTTTGAAAGGCTATGTGATAGTTTGGGGAAAAGAATTTTTGTGCACCCCTTTAAGCATTCTGGTAATAGGTAATAGATAATTGGCGACAGGAACTTGGCAGCTTAGTTGCCACACAATCAAGCTTTAGGAGACATAAAGCTTCCTAATGAAAGGATCTCCTTGGGTAAATCATCACAAGCCAAGACAAAATCATAAACCTGCTGACTTTGAGCTGCTCAAGGGCAGAAGCACCATCTTATTCATCTATGTATCAAGAGACTATCACAAGACCTGTCACTTAGTTGATGCTTAAAAAAAGAGACAAATTTAAAGTGACTTGGTTTGGTTTGAAACTATAACTAATTTTATAGTTCACTCCACATAGAATAATGTGTCACATTTAAGAATGAGAAAACAAGGTTGAGTTCTTAATATTAAAGAGTAGATCATAGATAAAAAGTCTGTCTCGATTAAGATTTATTGGTTATATTTAGAATTTTGCTTGACTTGTTTAAGCGTTTTACTTTATTATGAACTTCGGCTCTTACTGAGTTTTATGTGTAGAGACAAAGAGGCAGCACCTTTGAACTAAAGCATAGTACTTGACAGGTAGGAATTTAATCAACATATACACATGTAAACACACATACACAAAATCTCTCAGCACCTCCATAACCCCCATGTCTAGTTTCCGTCTAAAAGTGAGAAGCAAGAGATTGGTTAGACTTTTAGTATGAATTTACCTCACAAAAATATGATGATGCTTAACATTTTTGTTTGTGGAAATGCAGGTATACTCTTTAAAAAATTTTAGAGTTTTAATGTCTGATTAGTTCACATGTATTTTGAAATCATAAACCCATATACTGACAAGTTTATATTCCCACCAGCATTGTGAGAATTCCAGTTGCTACACATTCTCACCAACACTTGGTATTGTCAACTTTGGTGTCGTTAAATTTTAATCACCTTAATAGAGGGTAGTGGTATCATTTTTGTGTCTTAATATACATTTCCCTAATGCCAGTAATGTTAAACATCTATTCATGTGCTCATTTGCCATCCGTAAGCTCTTCTTTGAAGTAACTTTTGTACATTTAAAAAAAAAAAAACGGTGTTTTTTTGAAAATTAAATGTTTTTCCTAGACTCTGATAACAAATTTTTCATGAGATAGATGATTTGAAAATAATTTTCCCATCTGTGGCTACTCTTTAAATTCTTTTAACTCTTTTGAAGAGCAGAAATTTTAAATTTTGATGAAGTTGACTTCATTATTTGGGTCATTTCATGGATGATGCTTTTAGTGTCATTATCTAGGTTAAATATATATGTATTATATGATCCAGCCAATGCCAGTGTTAGGCATTTATCCCATCCATTTAAAGATTTGTACATGAACTTAATAAGAAATTTATAATAACTTAAAACTGTAAATACCTCATGTCCATTAGCCACTGAATGGATAAACAAATTTCATTATGTCCATGCAGTTGAATGCTACTCAGCAACTAAAAGGAAATTACCATTGATGGATACTCCAGTATGTATGGATCTCAGAATAATGCTGAGAGAAGTCAGACGACAGAGGATACTATATGTTTCCATTTATGCAAAATCCAGAAAAAGCATGCTTAGCAGTGGTTGCCTGAGGACAAAGGGATGGGTGGCAAGGGGCCTGAGGCACTTCTGAGAATAATGGATATCCTCATTATTTTGATTGTGACAGTAGCTTCATTAGTATATTTTATGTCAAAACTTGTACACTTTATGTGTATTTTATTATAATTCTCTAGCTTACTAGAACTGTGAGACAGCTTGCAAAAAAAAAAAAAAAATCCAATCTTTGTTAATTATCCCTTAGAACCTTCTAAGAGAATGCAGCTCTAAACAACAACAAAACCTATATTTTCTAGTCGTTTCACTTGAAGCTGTTAATATTCATCAGAGTGGATATAATTCATCATAGATAACAGAAAGAATAACCTATGGTATTAAAATAATGTCTATGTTCTTAGTAATCAAGAGCGAGCAAACACAAGAGAGTGAAGAAAGATGAATTGTAATTTACTACCTGAAAGAAAAAGTAATTATGTGGTTAAAGAAGTGGTAGATTGGAATGCTTTATGACTAATTTATTAAATAGAAATTAGATTTATAGGTACAGATAATTAGGAAAATACAGGAGAAAATACGGATATATATGACGTGGAATTCAGTTTCATAAAGAGCTCACTTAGTACTAGCTTAATAAGGAAGACATAGAGACAGTGGAGTTGAATGAGAAATGCATCATTAACTATAACAAAGTGCTTGTAATGTACAGAGACAGATTAATGATGACAGTGACAATGTCACTGGTGATAAATGCAAAAAGCAATTGCATTTTTTAATATTCCTTTTTAAAAAGTTCTTCCTAGTTGCACTTCTCTAGGCTAAATTTGTATGTTTTTCTATTTTTAATTTTTTTGTGTGTATGTCAGGGACTTCACTATAGAACTATAGTTACAAAATATTCCTTAAAAGTCATAAAGAACATAGAGAAGGCCCTATAAATGCAATGATTTTGTTTTAGGATTTGCATGAATTCTGCAATGCTTTCAAAGTATATTCATAAAATATACTCATGAAACAACTCACTTTCCAATATTGATTTAGCCATCTCAGTACTATAGAGATATTATGAATTATCAATAGGTTTTCTGAATTCTGTACTGATTTTACATAAATTAAGGCATTGATAAGTAAATAGAAACTAAAAAATGTAATAGAAGTTACCAAAAATGAAATATTGTATCTAATATCAAATTAAAATGGTTTTTAAACTAGCATTTTATTATAAAATTACCAATTTAGAGAATTTGAAAAAATAAACACGTAAATAAAAAATATTACCTACAATTCCACCATTTAGAGTTAACCAGTGTTAACATTTTCATGTATTTCCTTCTAGTCTTTTTTTCCTTACTCATGATGTGTAGGAATATTAATATTATATGTACATAATACATGTGTTTTTATTACTTTTATTCTATATATGAATATATATATATACATACATGGTTGTACACTATCCTTTTCATTTAATATATCAAGTAAGAACCTATTTCTCTTGGAAATATAAATTGCAACACTTTCCTTGGAAGGCAGTTTTGTCAGAAGCATTAATATATTCATTTTTGTCTATTTATAGAAATTCTTCTAAAATAATTAATAATCATAAGTTTTTTGGTTCATCACAGCTTTACATACATGAAAAACTAAAATAACACTAATAAGGTATTCGCTCATAAATTATTCATCCAAGAGACCACTGTGAAATTATATAGAGTTTTAAAAAAACAGTTACATTAATCTGCTTATACTAATATTTTCTTAGAGTAATTCACTAATTAATATAGAAATCTTACATATTAATGAAACAAGATACAATTTAAATATATGCATCATATGATCGGTGAGTACATGTGGATAATCTTGGTGATCATGTGATCTGTGTAGTCTTGGGCTTTCAGAATTGAGATCGCGCACAGTGGAGCAACATCAGAGTAGAGTCTCCTTCCTGAAAGCACTGCTACCGCCATGCAACACCTGCTCGGCCTACCTGCAGAATGCTACAGGAGAGAGACCAAGCTCTGGCTGGCTCTCCTGTCTCTCTGTCACGGTACTTTCTAAGTATAGGAATTACAGGTGATGCTTTATTATTTTTTTAAATCTTCCAGATCTTCTGTATGTAACTTTTCATAAACGGAAAAAGAAGAAAGATTCTAAAACTATGTAATAAGAATTTTCTTGTGCCTTTCAAATCCTTGAAAATGTGATTTTTATGGTTGTATTGCATCCTATCATGCTGCAATATTGTTTTATAAATTCTCTAGTGTTGTCATTCAATTTATTGTTGCTGTATTTTAAATAACATTATCAAGATCACAACTGTGGGGAAAACATTGTCTTGGATTATTATTCCTAAGATTTTTGGGAGGGAGCTCTGATTCTTAACCCTCGCTTAGGAGATGAGAGCATAGTTTAATGGAGAAAGTCAGAAAAATATTTAGCTATGTTTGAGTCCCCCACCACAAGTGGTCATTTGGAGGAGGGGTGGCACAAATGTGAGGAAGGCACAGATTTGTGTGCTTCACTGATGGAGAGTCTGCTCTGTCATCTATAATGATACCATTCTTTATTGGCTTAGAAATTCTAGTTAAGCCTTTGGGGAAAAAAATTCTGGTTCAGTCTTGTGTTTCTTTGGAAGCCTACAGCTAGGAAAATTGCTAGCAAGGAAATTTATACTTAGAAAGGTCACACAAATGAACAAACCTTGCAGTTATTTCAAATAGTTTAATTAAATGTGAGTTTCTCCTTATAGATTTGAAGAACTTAGTGCCATTTTATTGTGGTATTTTCAAATATTTCACAACTATGTCGTGAAGTTATATCAGTAAAAGCTACTATTAGATTATATTTGTCAAAATAAAGAGCAAATTGCCCTTGAAAAAGTAACCTGAATTTTTTTTTGTATGATACTTGAGTGTTTAGTTAATAATTTCAAATGAGTTTGTTGACCTCAGTGTTAGTATTTGGAATATAATGGGGGAAAATGGATTATATTTTTTATAAATATATTTATACATTATATTTTAATAAAATGAATTATAATTTTTAATTACAGAGAAAGGAAATAATTTTTTGAGTTCCCATTTTCAGAATTGTAGAATATTTAGAAATATGTTTGTTTAATTGCTGTGTCCCTAAAATTAATGGTATATAGATTGTGAGAGATTATACAGTTGTTTTCAATATCTACTCTTCACTGAAAAGTTGAGATTGCACTGCTCACCTTGCTGCTCATCTGAAAGATAATATTTACTATTCTTCCTTGTAAGCAGGCATGGTGATGTGATTTAGGGTTGACAAGTGAGATTTAAGCAGAAGTGTGTTTGTGGCTGTTTGTGTCTTCTAACAAGTCCCTCAAAACACAAGGTAATACTTTTTTTACATTTTTTTCCTCCATTCACCTGGTTAAATGTGATAGGTATAGGTCTAGCCATTTTGGTTCTCAACTGGAGAATGGAAATTGTACGCAGTATGGCAAAACCAAAAGCTGGGATCCATGCTACCAGGTCACCACATAAATCTTGTTCAGTCTGCTCTGAGGATTATTGCAAGACAGAGCAATAAATTTTTGTGTTAAGCTACTAATATTCCGAGTCTTCATCAGAACAAAGTCCTTACTTTGCATAGACCTAGTGTAAGCCTTCCTCTTTGTATGGTTTCAGACCTTATTTATATCACCAGGTGTACATAAAATATCTTTCTATATCAATAGTGTATTTGATTATATATTGTAGGCAGAATAAAGATAATATGATCTAAAATAAGTCAGCGATCTTGAGACACTAAAAATAATTTTTTTGATGCATTCTGAAGTGATAATGCATTGGGAAGACTACTGTCTCTATACCCTCAACAATATGAAAATTGAGCAACAGTTATCAAATAGCCACTCAGAGCCATGGTGAATGGATTTGATTTTGTCTAATAGCCATTAAGCTGTCTCTGGAGTAGATGCCATAAAGGAACATCCGAGCTCTAGTATTTAACTTACTGTTAAATTATTTTTCTGTGTAACTTTTTAAAATATATCCGTTTGTGTAACAGAACACATCTGACCATGGACCAAAAGTGACAAGTTCAGTCTTTAAAATTATTACCAAATTGTGCCTGAAATAGAATACCTACTTTATTCTGGAGTTCACTTATTCTAAAATGGAACCTGTGTCAGAAAAGCTGTATCAGAATATCTAATTTAAGTTGGGTTGGAGAAAATAAACTTCTTTGGAGCTTTACAGGTATTGTCTCTACAGGATTGCACTTATTAAAACACAGTGCAACTTGGCCTTCTTTGGCACTGGACTGTGGTAGCCCATGCACCCCCTCTTCCCACTAACAGAACCCCTTTTACCTATGATGAACCTACTCTATGTGTACTCATATGGGCCCAAGCTGAAAATGTCCAAATTTGTCTTGGTTCATATGACTGGTTCATGATAAGAGCATGTGGCATCATCTGGGAAAATTAGAATGGTCAGTAGGACTTTTTTTTTTTGCTCTTGAGAAATTTTCTCCCCCCACCCCCCACCTGCTTTTTTTTTTTTTTTTTTTTTTTTTAAGGATTGTAAACTCTAAGGCCATATAAACTGGGAGCTTCCAGTGCCTGCTTTGGCCCAGCATGAGTAGAAAGCTGGTCTGAATGTGAAGCCATGCAAAACCAAGCATGAGAAGAGAGAACAATGAATTAAAATATTATGTGAGTGCCTGGATCTAATATATGTCTCCAGATTTTACATTTTTTACTTCTATTAGTTTGACCTGACTTCCTATCACTCGCAATGGAGAGAGTCCTGATTATACTAAAACTGCTTTCTCATCATAGAGAAATCATTAGACAAGAGAGTAAATAAAGTGGCAGAAGGGGTGGGGGGTGTACTTAGTGGATAGATCTGCAATTTTATAGTTGAATCTGCTGAGACTCCTGTATCTTTGTCTCTTGGGCCTTAGCCTTTGACTTAGTTGGCTTGTTAGACATCGTACAAATAAACAGACTCACCAGAATGCTGTGGAGCCAAGCTTTTAATTTCATCAAATACTATGTTTCTTCCTTACTAAACAATTTAAAGAAAGCTATTTCACAATAGCTGACTGGATTAACTGGTTTTACCATAGCCAGAGAGGAGTGAGGACACCTGCAGTGAACAAACTCTAGTTCTATTGGCCTGGTATCCCTTCATCATTTTTTCTAGTAAATTATCTCATTTCTTCCTTTCTCCACTGGTTCAGGTGGGGAGGCCAATTCAGTATCCCATTGCCTTGGCAGGGGATGGGAATGTACTTAAAGACTTGGCCCATCATACTGCCTCATTGTCATCGACACAGCAATTTACCCAAGGCTGGACGGGTTTACTCTAAACCGGGCCAATCAATGTTTTCTATATATAGATGCCGGATGAGACATTGCCTTTACCCTGGAGTTACTGAGACCAGTATAGTTTTGAAGTTCTTGGTAGCCATACTTCCACATTTCACATTTCTGGCCCTCCCTATTAACTACCCCAGAATGGAGAAGGCCAGTCTGCAAGAGAATGAAGCTAGCACACGTCGGAGAGTAGAAGCTGAGAAATGAGAAATGCCTTCTGCATCCTGAGTCAACAGGGTCAGCATATGTGTGTGCTTCACAATTACCAGTACTAAGACATACATGAATAATACAGGAGTTTTTAAAAGGCTGCTGTGCCTTGGGTTTGTCTTCTCTGATAATGTACATTTGTGAGTTCACTACTGGAATAGTTAAATGTTGGACATAACAAACTTAGAAGCATCAGCCTCGCAGTGAGTGTGGCCATGTGCATTTTTGTATGTGTAAGTCTAGTAAAAGCTGGATATCTCTGACAAATTAGAAAGGGAGCACTAATCTTTCTAAACTCTGTATTCTAAACTGAATTATGGGAACTCTTTCCCCTTATCATAATTGCTTAAAAATATTAGTCTCTAAGTAGGTACTGACTTGAACCCTAGGGGGGAAGAAGTTTGAAAATGCTGTAGGCTTCTTGACCTGATAATATGAGCTAAACAAGCCAGAACATTTGCAAAGAGCTATAAATTTGCTAATGTTTCTTTTTGTTGGCTAATTTTAAGGTCAAAGGCTTTGGTTATATTTTAATGAATACTTGAAATGATGTTGGAATAGCAATGAAAGTGTTACGGGAGGGAAATAGAATGCTAATAACACCAATGCCATTTTTAAAAACTAGATTATAGTGTAATTTGGCAAGTTGAAAAAAATTGGGTGCAGGAAAACCCCCCAAAAAGTAACGAATTAAATGGTAGGACAGAGGAAACCGACAACACACTATCATGCGACACTGGACACATTTACAGGGACTCTAGCTTCTTCACAACTGTAAAATGCTGAATTTTCAAGTGCAGTATGTAAGGGAGATGAAGGGGCCAGAGTCATGTCCCACTAAAATGAAATCCTATATGGTTGAACTCAATCGAGATTAATATCCCATCATGTTTTCCATATAATATCGTTTAGAAGCAAGTCACAGGTTTCACGTACACTCAGATTGTTCAGTGATGTTACCCACTAGGGTCACTTAGAGTGTTTCCACAGGGTGGTGCCTATTTCCTGATGCTGTTGTTTAATAACTCGGAAGATTTCTTTAACTCCTATTAGTAGTTAATGATTTTTACCTTCTTTATAGTTTTTTTTTAATATTAAGTTTTAGGTGTTGAAAAAGCTGGTGTGGTTTCTGTCTCATGACAAGATGATACAGGTTCTATCCTGTATGATACTATCTAAATGATACAGGTTCTATCCTTGGCATGTTCCCAGTGTTGCCTACTGCTGTAGAGGCTCCCTTATAAAGTTGAGCTATTTCTACCACTAAGGACCTAAAACCCTGGACCTTGTCCTCAGGAAAAAGATGAATCTTTCACTTACTGGATTAAGAATTGTAGGAAGGGTTGGGATAGAAGACACACCTTGTTCTTGACATTTACCTGGTGCAATATTATGAGCTAATTTCTGATAACTGGGCTACCCTTGTGCAAGCCTCCATTTTCCTCATTGGAGGGCAAGCAGGACCAAGTTAGTTTGGGGTTCTGGAGGGCATATGCCCTTTCAGTGTGATAAATTAGTTAGCTATTAAACTAAATGTTTCCTGACTTTCAAAATGAGAACATTAGGATGGTCCTTTAACATATTTATTTGCCTTTCTGTGAAGGTAGTCAAGGTCTGCTGGATTTGTGATGTGCTTAAATGAATGTTTAGCTGAGGTGCTCAGGTGGTTTTATTGGTAAGGTTAGCAACAAAAATGAAGGCGTGAGGTTATTGGAGGACAACATGACATCCATTAAATTAAGTACCTATTAAATTTTCTGAATGGTGGAAAAGGATTTCTTCAAAGCCAAGTGGGAATGAAGCCTTTCCAAAAAGTGAAACAAACTGACGCTGAGCTTAAGCAAGTTTTCTTCCTATTGACAAGATTTCTTTGACACTACTTCTGAATGTGTTTTGCAGCAATTGTAAACAGCTTGTAGATACTTATGAAAGTAAAACAAAGATGAAGAAAGGGGAAATAACTAGTCTGTTTCGGATACTAGGAGCTGAAATGATCATTTCATTTCTTTTTACTACCAAGCCAACTACGTTGGTTTTGCCAAAGTGGTATACATCAATCCTGTTTTGCATTTCCCCTAGTATGCCTACTATACAGACTTTAAAAAGCCAAGTCTTATGAGGTTAATTAAGGAATAAATCAGTCAAAATGCATCAAAAGAAGGCTAAAAACACTACTCATATGTACTTGGTTTTTGAAGAAAATATGTTTTAAGATGGTAAAGTGCATATAAGCCATATTCAGCAACAGAACCATATTAACTCTTTGAGAATGTGGCCAAATTCTAATCACCTTGGACTATGGACAAAGCAATGAAGTGCTAGTGTAAGTATGGACCTTGTGTCTTGATTTATGAACTTTAAGTAATTGAGAAGCCAGCAACTCTCTTTAAGCCTTGGAATATTAGATTTTCTTCTATTTTAAAAATATTCCAAGGTACCAGTGAATTTCAAAGGAATATCATCCTGTATCTATATAACTGATAAATGTCTGTGCCTAAGACTTGCTTTCCACTAATACGATTACTTCTAAACTGCAAGGAAATGGTAGATCAGTTATAAAAACACTTCAAGTTAACAGAAGTATGTTCCAGAAAGAATCCATGTGACATCATTTGATATAAAGAAGTTCTTGGAAACAGGTAGATCTCCGCCAGTCTATAATTAATACCCAAAGACAATCTGAAGTGTCATCATCAGCCTTTTGTCCATGATCATAGAATACACAGCATATCACTGATAACTCTGTGCTGGTAACTGAAATAGGAATTTCTGGTGCTGGCAAATCAGTTCAAGGCAAACATTTTTAGGCCCAGGACTCCCAATACATGTATTATAGGGTGTGCCTGCTAAGGCGTGATAAAAATGCATTCCTCTAGCAGGACTTTTCTGTTCTTCATGCATTCCTTGTCCATCGTTGTTTTAAATTGGCCTCATGGGACCCCTGAGGAGAAGAATAAATGTACTATGCTAACCTTTGGAATTCAAATGTATTAGACATACCTGATGGATAGTGGGGTTACTTATAAGTTGACAGAAACCAGATTACTGAAATATTAGTGAGGAAACGTTTGCCATATTACAAGAAGGAATCTGGCCTGGGGGGCTGGACTCAGCTGTAGGGCTCAAGTTTGTAGCTATTTTGGTATATAACGTGGCAGCTGATGTTGAAGCGGAGACTCACCTAGACATCTTGTTGGCTCTTAAAAGGGATGTCATATATGAAGTCAAGATCTGTCTCTTATCACTTTATGGCCATGTTACCTTTTGGGGTTACCTCTTTCTACACCCCCAGCACCCTTCAGTTTTGCATAAAGTTATGCCTGCAGACCATGAAATTAAGGAGAATAAAAGGATCGACAGTTTTCTAGTTAGTCTGGTTTTATGGTAGTGTTGGTATCCTGGTGAGTGGAAGCAGAAGCACTGACGTAGCAAGGGAGTTAGACTGCAGGCTGTGGATGCCAAATTAACAGTCCCTAAGAATTACTCATTATAGACACTTACATGAAATTCCTCTTGGTTATTTCCACTAATGCTTGGAAGAGGGAGACTCCACAAAGAACTGGAATTCCCATTTGAATGTGGGGGCTCAGAGCATTAGATTGAGCTCTCTGATAACTCTTTAGAGTCATAAAAATAAATTTTCTACCCAAATATTACTTAATGGGAAGATTCGGGCAGAGCTGTCAGTGTAACTTCATTTATATCTAACACTTGGTGAAATCTGGAGGGTCTTGGTTAAAATGCCCAATAATAAATCAATTTAAAAGTCAAGAAATACTGGGAAATGTCTCAGTTTCCATGAAAATACTGGAAATCTCTATTTTTCAATCACATAGGATTATCTGATAGGGAATTTAATATGAGTGAATGTAAATATCCTGGTTAAAAAGAAAAAACAAGACTTTAGTGAGAAAAAAAGGATATTTAATCAATGGTATGGAAAAACAGGCCGCCAACCAGAAGAAATGAAAATGGACTCCGTTTCACAATGTATATAAAAATCTAGGTGAAATAAAGATGGAACATAAGATTATTAAAAACTTGTACAATAAAATTCTAGACGCCTGCAAATATGAAGAGGAAAATGTCTGAATCAACACTAACAATCTAGATGCTATAAAAGTAAAGACAATCAAATGAAACTATGGTTTTATTAAAACTGACAAATTATAATCTAAGGAAAGTTGAATAGGAAGGATTTAGAAAAGAGTTGTTTGTAATGCTGATGACAGTTGAAGGGCTATTATTTGATATACAGAAAGCTCTTACAAATTGACAAAAAAGGCCATATAAGTGGCAAAGATATGAATAAACAATACAAACAGCAAGTCCAAGTGGCCAAAGAAATTATGAAGTGTCTCAAATTCTCTAATAGTAAAATACGGATTAAAGTCACAATGAACTATTACTTCTATCCATCAAACTGCACAAAATTTCAAGTATTACAGAGGGAATCTGGGAAATAGGCATCCTCTTATATTGTTGTTGGAAATATGAAGTTTTTCCGTATTTTTGGAAGACAGTTGGGCAACATATATTAAAGTTAGAAAATGCATGTCCCTAGGGGTGCCTGGGTGGCTCAGTCAGTTTACTGTTTGACTTGCTTTGTGAGATCAAGCCCCAGGTCAGGCTCTGTGCTCAATATGGAGCCAGCTTGGGATTCTCTCCCTTTTTCTCTACTCCTTGCTCTGCTTACACTCTCTCTAAAATAAATTAAAACAATCTCAAATGCATGTCAGTCAAAACACCATTTCTACAGCTGGAAATCTGGTGTGTGAAAATACACCACATTTCAAGGACATATGCAAAAGGATGTTATTCCACCATTAAATTGGAAACAAAGTACTATCCAGAGGGGAAAAACTGAATGTATCTTCAGTAGCCATACAAGAGAATATTGAAAATAATACATTTGAATTATACCAACCATTCCATGATTCATAGTCCACATAGGATTATGACTAATAATTTCTCTTATATAAAATATCAATCACGTAAATGCATGTGCATAGATATCTGTACAAACACGTAGGGCAGGATGACCACCAGCATGTGTAAGTAACCCAGCATTGCTCAGATTGGTGGGCAGACCTAGTGACTTTTGATTTTTTTTTTAATGTTTGTATATACTATTTGAATTATTTACAATAGACATGTATTATTCGTATAAACAACCCTATTTTCACTGTGTGAATAAAGGAAAGAATCTGTTTAGTTTTGTGAGCAGTGTTTATCATATTTAATTGGTCATAGAAGGTCAACCTATAGTACTCTTAGAATGGCTTTTTACTTTTTACTTACACTGCATTTTTCAATGATGGCGATGTGATCGTTATACTGCAGGAGTCTTCATGCACACTTATGGAAGCAATAACATAGTTTAAAGAGAAGCTGAGGAGTGTTTATTTTAAGTAGATATTGCATTTATTTCTAAAATTGGAACTTTAGCTTTCTTCTACGATAATACTGTGAAAATCAGAAATTATTAGCTCAGAGTTCTTTTCCTGACAGTAGTCCTAGAAATACAGATTACAAGTTTCCTTAATAGAGGGACTTAAAAAATCCAAAATGCTAGGTTGCCACCACTTTTGTTAGTAGACAAAAGCATAAGGAAAGAAAGATTGGAAGACATTTACATAGTGGTGATCACAGAAGTATGATGTTCAAAGAGTTGGTATCACATAGACCTTTTAAGACTAAACTAGGTGTATTAGTCTGGGTTCTCCAGATCAACAGAATCAATATAAATTACATTTATACACAAGGATTCATTTTAAGGAATTGGCTGACACAGCTATGGAGGCTATGACTGCAAGCTGGAGACTCAGTGCTAACGCCGTAAGTTCCAGTGTGAGTTCAAGAGTAGGAGGAGACTGAGGTCTCAACTTGGAGATGGGAAGAGCTAGCAAATTTTTCCTTAGCCTTTTTTGTTTTATTCAGATCTCCAACAGTTTGGATAAGGCCCTGTGACGATTATTGCCATTTATAAAATCCTTCCCCTATGTTTACTGACAAGTACGCAAAAGAAACAAAGCTTGGAAATGTTGTAGTTTAATCATTAACTTATAAACTCTATTTTCCCAAGTTTTTATTTAAATTTCAGTTAATGTATGGTGTAATATGTTTCATGTGTAGAACTTAGTGATTATTTCCATACAACACTAGGTGTTCATCACAAGGGCCTCCTTAATCCTCATCACCTGTCTAGCCCATCCCCCCAGCTCATCTCCCCTTTGGTAACCATAGCTTCTCCGTAGTTAAGAGTCTATATTTTGGTTTTCCTCTCCCCCCCACCCCATGTTCTAAACTGCATTTTTATTAAGAACCTGTTTCTGTACCTAAACTATGATCAAGTTGAATTTGTCTACTTGTGAAACGAGCCCATCATTTTTGTGTTGCTTAACCCCACCATCATAAATAGTATAATCTTGCTGCTTAGAAAAACTCCGGGTTACTGGGTTTAGTTTTCTTCCTGCAGAAAGACAAAGTATAGTTAAATAGAGCACACATCCAAATTATTCAAATCCTAGTATGACAAGGAGGATAGGACAGCAGATGAAGGAGAAGAAATTCAATTATTTGGTTGAATTATTGTCACTGTAATAAAATACTCAAATAGTATTGATTTAATATCATGACATTCCATGTTCAGAGTATAAACATGGCCATGATTTCGATGACGACTTTAAGGTAGGCCTCAATAATGAAGGGAGGCTCTGAAGTCAGATCACATGGATTCAAATTTTGGTTTCTCTCAACTGCCAGCTAGTGATATTAGGCAAATCATTAACTTCTCTAGTCCTTCCCTTTCTTATTCATAAACTGAGAATGGTACTTGCCTCATATGTTGTAAAATTTAAGTACAATAATCCGCGTGAGTACTTTGAACAGTGGCTATAACATGGTGAAACACTCAAAATGTCTTTTATTCGTTACGATGATGTTACTGTTGTTCTTCTAATCCCTTATTCTTTCCGACTGCGTGTGTAACTGCCTTCTAAACACATCTACTCTAGTGCCCTGTAGGTTTTACAAGTTTAACGTGTCTAAAAGAAAACATGTTCTTCCCTTTCCTAATCTTTTCCTCATTTTCCCCCCTTAACCTCAATAAACGATGTTTGTTGACAAACCAGAAACCTAGACATCATCCTGTATCCCCTTTTATAATCACTAGCTAGATCCCAAACAGGAACACTTTTCTCCTCTTGGAGTCTTTTTAGATCTTTTGCTAATCCTTTCCCAAAGCCATCACCTTGATCTTGTCTGAAGTCTACCGCCCAGGCCTGGCTCTAGTCCAAACCTTTCTGAATCCCCTTCACAGCACCTCCGAAGGATTGTCCTACTAAATCTGAAATGGCTAGATGCAGAGTTCAGGATTAGATTCAAACTCTGAATGGACACCTCGTCTTTTATTTGGTATCTCTCCTCCTGCCACTGCCTGTGGCTCAGCCCCAGAGGGGCCTGGAAGGTCTTTGAACCTGTGATGTCAGGTTGCAGTCTTCCCTGCCCAACTCCCGTCTACGTTCCTTTAAAGCTCCCTTCAAGCCTTGATCTCTCTGGGAAGCCTTTTCAAATCTCCTGTATGATTTTTCAGTTTCTTCTCTCTGCCTATCCTTAGTGTCTTGTGAAAACTTTTATCAGAGAACTCATGGTGCAGTTTGTAATAGCCAGTTAGAGGACAGGAACTGGGACTTTTATGATCTTGCGTCTGAAACATGGTTGTGCTAAAAAATCTTCTCGCCTTGCATGGAAAGAAAGCAACAGTGACCTTGGGGTTTTTATCTGGAAGGGTTAGAGGATCAATATCCTGTGTCCCATTCCCAACTTGCCACCTCACAGAGGCCGGCTCTCCCTTACTTACTGATAGGAAGGCACTGACGCTCTGACCTTGTTTTGACCCTGAACGCCACTTAAGCCTCTGAGAACTCATGAAGCTTAAAGAGGAAACTTAAACTTAAAAAACAAAAAAAGCTTAAGGAGGAAAATTTCAAAGCATTTTTGTGTGGATAAAGGTGGATATATTGGGGAGATGGCTCTTTTGTATATAAGATCTATATGTATCTTTTTGTTTATGAATTATAACTGCTATAGGAGGAATCTAGATTGATCTATTAACACAGGTCCAAAATAATAACTACAGTATTTTTATAAAATGACTGGGTGGCAGGCACTGAGGTGGGCACTTGACGGGATGAGCACTGGGTGTTATTCTGAATGTCGGCAAATGGAACACCAATAAAAAATAAATTTATTATTAAAAAATAAATAAAATGAGCTCTTTAGATTTCAGTAATGTGCATGTTATGAGAGAAAGAGAGATGGGGTTTCTTTTGGTAATTTTACTCTACTCTAGATGTTATAATTTATACAAACTAAAGGATAATTCCAAACCTGGACTGGCACCCAAGTTTACTGTCTGTCCTCATTATTGATTTGGGAAGGTATATAATCAGACTTGATGTCTATAAATGTGGACTCTTACATCTTTTTTTTTTTTCCATATTACTTACCTTTACAAAGATAGTTTACCTTCCCAAAGGGCTGGTTTCTTAGCCTGAAAAATAAAGATCTTCTTAAGCTAAACAATTGTCAGCTTTTTTACCAAACGATAATATATTTTTGCTCAGGAATCCTAGGATAGGATCCTAGGGCAAAGGAAGTCATGATGATTGAGACATAAAACAACCCAAGTGCTATTTTCTCCATTCTTCTTTGGGTTAGACATCTCCCTGGCTATTTATCAGGGTCCTTTGGAAGTTAATAGTCTTTTCTCTGAAGGTGATTTTCTTCAGCCCCCCTTCTCCTGTCATTAAATTTGAAATCTGCCCTGGGATTAGATTAAAACTAGGTTTCCCTTCAGGCACGGAGAACAAAGTGTGTTGGCAAACTCTGCCTTCCATTATTCCACAAAAGTAGAATAGTGCTCACATCATTTGTTGATTTCTTATAAGTTTAGGTCGTCTTTGTTAAGTACGGAATATATCCATGGTAATCTTTGTGGAAAGGCAATTGGAAGATGCTTTTTATCATTTCAGTGTGTAGTCAAAGTCTGACAATAAAATTGCATTCAGGATTTAAAAGATGTTCTTTCTAAGCAGAGTAGGAGTGTATGGAGTTTACTTGGCAGGAAAACCAAAAGAGAACTAAAGAAAGCTGATGATGATAATAAAAACCCTTAGTTGGGGCTTGAAAACGGAACTGCAAATTATAGGTAAAATTCTGCCATAAAAGAAAACGGGGGGAGGGTGAAGCCAAATATCTGCAGAGTGATTATTAGAAGTGGTTCCGAAGGACAAAACCCAAGGACATCAAACACTTTGAGCTCCTTACAAAGAAGAAATAAAGTAATTGCTTTGCTACTATTAACTGTTTGGCTCAAATATTTTATGGAGATCATCAGTTATTAAAATATGCTTTGATTTATTATTAAAAAAGATTCTTTTTCCCTCCTGAACAAATATTTTAAAATTATTTTCATTTGTTTTGGTTTTGGCTTTCTATGAAAATTCAGTCAACAATTTAGCAACCCGGTGGTAACTTTTCTTCACCTTGCCAAAACAGATGTTTATTCTTATTTATTCATTCTGAAGGTTTTGTGTGTTTTGGTACCTCCGTCCAGGTGGAGGTGGCTCTATTGGTATAACCCTGCGAGCCTCACCACACCTTCCTACCCCTGTGATTCACCCTATCCCCGGAGGGGAGAGTGACTTACCTAACTGGTAAAGTTAAGAATAAACTGGGCATGCAGAGCCCCACTCTTTTATTCTTTGCTTTAGAAGCAAAGTCTGGGATACAGATTTTCTTCTCCAGCAGTGGTACTGCCAGCATGACTGATGGATGGCAAGGAAGGCAGTGATGGCAGAGGGGGTATAAATCTTCCCATATCTGGGGATAACAGACCTCAAATCACATCCTCTATCAGGAATAAAAAAAAGCCAAGGAGTGCCTATTGAGGCCAAGTTTTTTTTTTTTTTTCTTCCCCCTTCTCAATTTGTTCAGAACCTCTATGGAATGCTCTCTGTTAGATCTTGTAGTGGATGCTAACATTCTGTGTGTGGAGTGAGTATAGAGAAAAAAAATCAAGAGTGGAGTTTCTTGAGCTAAATATGCAGATGGAGACTCGTGGAGTCAAACGGAAGTTTGAGGGTTTGGGCTTTAGCGTGGGGACTTTGGTGGTTTGTAGAAGCTTCTTAGTAGGTCCTTAGATACAAATTGTCCATGGACTTCTATCTGCTGTGGCCTACACAAAGCTCTGGTCCAGCTGCAATGATGGCTTGTCCTGTGTGAGTTAACTACACCTTCTGGTGGCATGGTCTGTGGCTGGTGGGCTATTTTTGTGTCATTAGGCAGGTAGTGAGGGAGCCATAGAATGGCCTCATCACAGAAAAATGAGAGGCTGTGAAAGTAACTTGGCCCCGGGGAGTGTGGTGGTGCTGCGTAGAGGCCTAAGAAAGAACACAGGCAAGGATTACATTACAGGTGGTGGACAACCTCAGGCTGGACCCTACCAACACTACACCGTGGCAGCTTTCCCAGAACAGCGATTTGATTCTAGGAAAAGGTGATTTTTTTTTTTTTTTGTATAGGCCTTTTGAGGTGTTGGTGAACTGAAAAATATTTTTCTTTTTAAACAGCAAAAAGTTGAGTTGGTAGTCTGAGTAAAAAGATTATTGGTTAAAATGGTTATCGTCAGGCCTATGTGCGACACTTTGCTTCACTATCCTGAATTCCATTTTGTGTTCAGAGTGGGGAGGTGTCTGTATAGCAGCTGGGGCCAAACTTGGACTCCTATGGTTTGTACATAATGTATTTCCCCGGCCATAGGGTCTCAAGTTGGCATGAAATTAATTATATATGTGGAGAAAATTTTCCCTAGGAGGCAAAAAACCAAAAAAACCCACATATATATCTTATACCTGGGCCATTGTGTAGCAAGAAGTGGTGACCATAGCTTTTGTGGCTCAGACCTGAATGTCTGCTCAGGAGAGTGTGAGTCGCTGTTGTGAAGAGCTTAGTCAAGTCTGCTTCAAGGCAGGAAACACAGGACTCAAAGGAGGAGCGGGCATGAAGAGGTTAGGCAGGAACTGTAGATGCATGATGCCCAAGTCAAGTTCTCCCAGGGAAATTTAACCCAACTGAGTTTAGTTGTCTTAGATTATGGGATTTAACTCAGAGAATTCTTTTCTGAGTTTGTCATTGTTCTTGGCAATATTGAAAATTCTGGAAACTTACTTTGCTGTCTCTTTTCCTGATCTTCAGAAAGGCCTTCATAAGAATATTTTCTTTGGATGCAGATTCTCATTATGCAGTTGGAGAAATTCCTTTTTCCCAAGTTTTCAGATATTTCTTTTTAAAAAACTTATGAATGAATCTTGAATCTTGTCAGACTTTTTCTGTACTATTCATATGGTTTTTCTTCTTTAGTCTGTTCATGTGGTGAAACACTGATTGATGTTTCAATGTTGAACCAACCTTGCATTCCTGGGATTAACTGCACTTGCTTTATTTATTATCCTCTTAATTTATTGATGATTTCAGTCTGCTATTTTGATGGGGATTTTTTTTTGTGTGTGTGTGTGCTTGTTCATGAGCAGTCATTTTTTAGGTTATATCTCTTTTTCTGGCATTAAAATAGAGTGATTTGGGAAGTAGTTACTCCCCTTCAATTTTCTGGAAGAGTTTTTGTAGAATTCGTATGATTTCTTCATTAAAAGTTTTATAGACTTCATAAACTAAGACATCTTGTTCTGGAATATTCTTTGAAGGAAAGCTTCTTAACTACAAATTCGATTTCCTTAATAAATACAGGGCTGGCTATTTAACTTATTTCTTTATGAGTAAGTTGTAGTAGTTTTTGCCTTTTAATGATTTTTGTCATTTTATAAAATTAGTCAAATATATTGGCACAGAACTGTGAAAATATCCTCATTATTTTAATGTTTGTAGAGTCCCTCCCTTCCCCTATGATCCTCTGTTTTGTTTCTTAAATTCCACTTATGAGATTACATGATAATTGTCTTTCTCTGATTGACTTATTTCACTTAGCATAATATCCTCTAGTTCCATCCACATCATTGCAAATGGCAAGATTTCATCTGTTTTTTGAGGAGAAAATAAAGATGAAATCAGAGAGGGAGACAAACCATAAGAGACTCTTAGTCACAGGAAACACACTGAGGGTTGCTGGAGGGGTTTAGGGGAATAGGGTAACTGGGTGATGCACTTTAAGGAGACCATGTGGTGTAATGAGCACTGGATGTTATATAAGACTGATGAATCACTGACCTCTACCTCTGAAACCAATAAAACATTTTATGTTAAGTAATTGAGTTAGTAAAAAAAAAAAAAAAGAGGACCTATAAGGTTAAAAAAAAAAAAAATCCCAAAACTTGTAAGTCTCTAAGTCTCTAGCGATGTCATGCCTCCTTCTTTCCTGATACTGGTATTGTGCATATTCTTTTTTTTTTTTTTTTTGCATATTCTTTTTTAAGCCTTAATCATTATGGTGAGAGGTTTGTCAGTTACATTGATCTTACCAGAGAACTAGCTTTTGGGCCCCTTGATTTTCTCTGTTGTTTTTCTGTTCTCATTTCAGTGGGTTTCTAGTCTTTATTTCCTTCCTTCTGCATAATGTTAAATTTGCTATTTTCTGGTTTATAAAGGTATAAACATATTATTGATGTAAAGCTTCTGTTTTTCCAATATCATTGGACACTTTAAATTTTCTACCGAGTACTTATTTAACTGCATCCTGCAAACACTGTTTATATACCATGTTCCATTTTAATTCAGGTCAAAACTTTCTAATTTGTCTTACAGTTTCCTATTGGATCCATGGGTTATTTCAAATTGAATTGCTTAATTTTCAGATACTGGGGCATTTCCCAGTCATCATTCTGTTACAGTTTCTAGCTTTATTATGGACAGAGAACATGTTTTGTATAATCTAAATTCTTTTAAAATTTTCAAAATCTTTTTATGACATAGAACATTGTCTGTCATGGTGAAAGTATACCTTTAAGATGTGTTCCGTTGTTGGATCAGGTACTTTATAAATTCCAATTAGATCAAGTTGGTTAACTGTGTTGCTTAGGTCTTCTGTAATCTTAGTGCTTTTCTATCAGTAATAGAAAATTAATGTATGGCTTGTTTGTTAGCTGAAAGAAGTGTCCAAATGTAAATTCTGATTTTGTTCATTTCTCCATTCAGCTTTATCCATTTTTGTTGAAAGTACTTGGAAGCTCTGTTATATGCATACACATGCAAGATGGTTTTGTCTCTTGGATAATTGATCCTTTCACTGTTATGGAATATTCCTCTCTATCCTCTTGATATTGCTTATTCAGAATGTTAGTTTTCCTGATATTAATATAGGTACTCTAGCTTGTGGTTGGTGTTTTCGTGGTTCTCATCTTTTTACTTGCATGTTTTTCTTGCATTCTTTAACTTTTTATCTATGTAGTTGTGTTTAAGGGAGAATTCTTTTCCTCTTGTTTTGGGTTTTCAGTGATTTGAAATGATATATCTAGATGTGTCCTATCCTACCCATTGTTTTCTGAACTTCTTGGATCTGTGTTTTGGTTTCTGTTATAATTTCGGGAAATTCTTGACCATGATTTATTCAAATATTTCTTATGTTTCACTCTTTCTCCTCCTAAGATCCCAATTACCTGTATGATGGGTCATGTGACTTTGTCCCACAGCTTGTGGATGATCCGTCTGTTTGTTCTTTCCCTCTGATCTTACGTGCGTTTCATCCTTTTTAGTTGTAGAATTCAAGTAGTGCTAGAGGTAAATGCTTTTTATTCCTGGAAATGGCCACTTTTCTTTCTGCTTGCCTTTACTGTGGAGACTGAGTCAAAGTAGTGAGAAATTGAACTAGCTTTGGCTTTAATTGCTGTTATTGGTATCCTTAGATCTCCACAATCTTAAATCCTTCTAGAGTTAACTTGTTTAGGATAGGACTGTTTGCCTGTGGGTATTCTCTGTGTCTGCCTCATACTTGGTTTTAGGCTGTCCTTTTGTACTGTGCCTGAGGGAGGCTCTCTAAATCTTTTCCTTAATGTAAGCAGTAGCCGCCTATGATCTGACCCTTGTTGGTATAGTGATGGGGGCAAGATAAATTTTCCATTGTTTGGATTAAGCCTCAATCTTAGGTAGGCAATATCTTCCTGGGTCTTGAAGGGGGGTTCTTTTAGTGATCCTGATCCTTGCTCAGGACAGTTCTAAAGATAATCTGTTTATTTCTACCAACTACAACTAGTCTTTACTGAGGTTCTTTCCCTGCCTACACCCATTCCAAGTTGTTTAAGACTTTTGATTGTAGGGTAGATATTGGAAAGATCTAAGTGGAATTTTATGCCTCTCCCACAGTGCCTGCTGTACATTGACCTCAGGTTTGTATATCATATGCTGCATAGTTTCATGTGCATAAGACTGTGATCAATCTTTTTGTGAGTACCTAGAAAGTCCAGGAAGAAGATCCTGCAAGCAGATGTACATTCTCCTGGTGCCTCTGGCCGTAAAGAGATCTATAGTCTTATTACCTGCTGCTCAACTTTTAGCAATTCATTAAGCTTTAGTTAAATTCTTAATGGTATTTGGAGACCTAAGCCTAAGTACAGTATTATTACCTTCCCACTTCTCCATGGAGGCACTTATCTTTCCTAGGATTTATGGTTTGGCTGTTTACCAACAGAATAATTTCTGATTTGTCAGTTTCCTGATGGATTCGGGAAAATGGTGAATCTTCAGATTGTCTGGCAGGTTTGCTGTGGTTATCGCTATAAACATGAGGACAATGCAGTTTTCTACATTTTACATCCTGAGTAGAATCAGAAGTCCTAGGTTTGTTTCATGCTGTGAGATCCCGAAATGTGTTAACAAAGGAGATTGTTTATTCATTAATTCATCCATCCATTAACCTATCCATCTATTCACATATTTCCAGAGTGCCTACTGTATATAGCTGTGGAGGACACACAAATCAAATAGACTCTCAGACATTTTGAAACCAGCTACTCATTATGCTAGAGTGACTTCAGGGTGGCTCTGACCAGAAAGAGCAATGATTGTCTTAAGACATTTGGATAATCGCTAGACCTTTTTAAGAGTAATTTTCATGTATTTTAAAGTATCATTGTTTGAGAATTACTTTACAAACTGTTGTATAAAAAAATGCATTTTGGTTGCAAATTATAACTCTAGATGTAAAGTTTAGCCTTTATACTGGTAACGTAATTTTAAAAGATTATCATTAGATTGAAAACACTCACAAAAAACCTCATGGACTTCTCTGACCTGTAATAATATACCTGCATCACCAGTATGAAAAATAATAGGCGAGGTTAATTTCAAGAACTTCTTTCCGGCTTTGTAATTCTCTGATGGTAGAATGGACAGGGAGTAAGGAATGAGTGTGTTTTCAACCATCAAAGCTCTTTCTAATCATTTTTTGCTTTAGTCATAAAGAGGCATTTTTAGTCTGACTAGATACATGATGTTTGAGAATTTATTAACATTCTACTACCTATCAAATGTTAGCCACAGGTCTAGAAAGAAGGCCTGGCAAATAAGAAAGTAATGGTGCTATCAAGTTGTTATTAACTCTCAGCAAAATAGTAGTGTCATCAATGATAGTAGGAGAATTGGAGTTCAAGTAAAAAGTATCAATAGCCTTATAAAAGCACGATCACACAGCAGTGATCTTAGGAACATTGTAAGTAGTACACTCGAACGACGGTGTTATCTGAGAATAATGTTAATCATGCTTTTAAATGACCATAGTCTCCGTGGTATTATAAATGGTAGAGTTGAATGACAGAGCCATTAAGGTTACTCTTAACAGAAATAGATGAGCGTGAAACAGTTTGGAATTCAGGTTTGTTTACATGAATTCTTGAGCAGAAGCCTTTAGAGAACTGCTTCAAGTCCTTTTAAATTCACTTAAAATTTTTTTAACCACTGCCAAAGATCTCATAACTGATAACCATTTATCCTTGTCACATAATGTTCTCTGAGCCACTTTAGCATGTTGTAAAAGCATTGAATAAAATCGACATCCTTTGCAACCGGGCATTAAAGATTCTCATACCTGCACTGTTCGTGTTATTGTAGGGTTAGATAGAGAAGCTATGAATGTCTGCAGGGAATAGTATGAAACAATATAAACTTTGTTGAAAAGTTTTGCCCAAATAGAGATTTTCCAGTAAGAAAGGAAATTCTTTATATTGATCTCTTTAAAGCATCCATTGTTATGAAATCCAACTTTCTGTTATATAAAGCTTTTAAGTATGAGTAGCAGCAGCAGAGGATTAGGACAGGACTTCAAGGGCCCCCCAGAGACAGAGGCTCCTAAGAAAAAGGCAGAGTGAGGGGGTGGAGTAGAACATTTTAGGGATCCTAAAATGTAGGAGCAATAGACTTTAGGAAAGCAGTGGAACATTTGTCAGAATTAAAGGAACATTAATATTATATATTCTATGCTAGAATAACATACAGAATCTATCGGAGTATATGTATATATGTGAGATGATTAAAAGCATTGATTCAGAAAAACTATGCTATGGATAATAAATACCATAAGACAACAAAACTAGACATTTCATTGTCGAAGCACAATAGTATTTAAATTTATTTATGTGATTTGTTTACCCAGGTGTTCAGTTACAATATTTGGAATGAAGGTGAGAGAGGGGGAAATGCTATTTTTTTGTAATTACGATAAAGAAAAGGGATCTACGTGCTTTGTGGATCAAGAATGCTAAATGTCTTTCATGCATAGGACAGGGCACATAACAAAGAATGTCTTACTTCTAATCAGAAACACAGGGACCAGAATAACTAGAATTTAAAATAACGGTAAACTGTAAGTTCAACATAGACACATGTTTTTTGCTCAGTTCTTTTTGTTTGCTTCTGTGGCACATGGTCATCTACAGAAAAGGATGCCAATCTCTTTGTAATTTGACAAAATTGGAAGGAAGGCAAATTTTTCTGTTTATAGTGAGTTTGGATCTAAAGATAGTGCAGTTCATCAGGGTCTAAAACATTTTCCATTCTATATGGCATCATTGGATGAGTACATATCATTGAATCCTTTTTAGAAATAACATGAGCAGATAGAACTTTCCAGTATAAAGAATTTAAAAATAAACTTTTCAGCAACCACTATAATTTGGTCCCTCTGTACGTGTGTGCTGAACGGAACAAATTTCAAGTCTGTCCCGTTGGGGATAAGAGAAACAACTGGAAATTAGGAATTGAAACTTGAACTAAACAGCTATCAGAGACGTAGAAGATTTGTCGTAGGCCTTGAGAAAGGCTAGAATATGAAGAGAACTAAACTCTTGTCTTAGGAACCACACTCACGTTGCATCCCAGAGCTGGATGGAGCTGGATACATATTGAATTTATGGAATAAGAACTTGCAGAGGGTGGGATTCTCACCTCTTAGAAAATCAGAAAGACATGAGCATTTAGGCAGAGCATGAATGCCTATTAATTACACCTCTTACTTATAGCAGCGTGGTATGATTGCATGAGCTGATGGTCTCTGAACTTTGGGGCAAAGGAGCATATTGATAAGTGTCTTATTAATAAGATCCTTATTATTTTAAGCAGTTTATTTCGGTGAATGTAGAAATAAAGGATGTAGGATTTTTCCAGTCTTTAGTATCTCTACCCTGTCTTAGAGCTTATATTCATTAGCTTACTTTTTCTGCTATAGAGTTTTTATAGAACCTAAACAGAATATTTTAGTATTTCACTTTTCATTTTTCACTAATCATGTTTTGTGATACATATTTTAATAAATGTTCAGTAATTTCTTTCTGCATAATATACATCACTTTTCATTTATGATATGCTATTTTAGGTGCTAACTCAAAAATTTTGTAAAATATTTATACTAAAAACTACCATTTATTTGGAACTTGTGTGTAGGTGCTTTATATACAGTATTTCAAATTCTCATAACATTGCAGGATAGTCTTATTATTCCTAATTTAAAGGCAGATCTGTAGTTTATAAGTGAAATGTGCATAAGGGCATTGGGGTCTCAGCAGCCCAAAGCTTTGTTATACTCTATTCTTTGCACTGTACTATTAGTTATGGAACAAAAACCATTGGATTTGAACAGAAAAGCAAAACCATTATGCATGACACAGCAAAAGGAATTTATTATAGGAGTTTGTCATCCCATAACTATGGGAGCTGGTCATGCACACTCAGTGTAAGGCTGTCCTTTCTGTATCTGGTGTGGAACCTGAAGCCAGGTAGGCAGTTGGGGATGGAAGATGGGTGTGAAGTGTGGTTGAACAAGAGTTAACTGGGATTTATGAGGGTGAGCTGGACTGTGCTATGGTGAACTGATACCTGCGTCTATCTCTGACCATTTCCAAACCTCCAGTGATGTGTAGAAGTTGGCACACTTGGTTCTGAAGTTGCACATGGGTGTGGGCCACGATTGGGGGAAACTGAAAACAGAGGGAATTGGAGGAGCTGTTCACCCCGCAGCAACTCTAAGTCCGCGCAGTGAAAGATGAGGTCAGTGATGCCTCATGTGAGCGGCCCCAAGGCAAAACTGCGCTTGATCCCTCAGTGAAACACGACTGCTGTATTTCACTTCTGTCTTTTAAGCCTCATGAAAATTTTCCTATGGCCAGTCCTGACCGGGAACCACCCAGGGAATGGGAAATTTCAGAAACAAAACTTCCAGCTTAGCTAAGCTAACACAGTACAAAGCTACCACATTTAGTTGTAGATGTGCTGATTTTCTAGCAAGGAAATGCAAAAATGAGTTAAAAGATGGTACCTTGAAATTGCACACATTTTTCTCCACTTACCAAGTATACTCATAGTTATGTCTCAGTTTTACAAGACAAGCACGTGTGCATAGTAATATTTGTCCAAACAGGAAAAGGAAGATGCAAGTTTACTTATAACTTTAAAAATTTATTCATTCATTCATTCATTCATTCATTCATGAGAGACACAGAGAGAGGCAGGGACACAGGCAGAGAAAGAAGCAGGCTCCATGCAGAGAGCCTGACATGGAATTCGATCCCAGGACCCTGGGGTCACGCCCTGAGGCACCCAGGTGCCCCTTTTATTTACAGCTTATATTGTTATTTATTCTCTATAAGGGAGGCCAAAATGATGAAATCCATTGACTACAGTTATGAAAAGCATTGAAAAATCTATCTGAAACATTTTAGAACTGACACCAGAAGTATCTATAATTCTAATGAGTTCTGCGTGAATGGAGAAAATGATAATGAATATCATTAGGGAAGAGAGATTGAGCGGTTGTTTTTGTTCTACTCCATGGTTGCAGTCTTCAAACATAAGCGGGAAGTTTCTGCAAGAGTCAGAGTGTCCTAATGAAAACATTGTAGAAGTGACACTTTAGTACAAAGAAATGGCCGTGGTCCGCTCTGCAGGCCGAGCTCTCATTTGTGTGCAGGCACGCTGCTGGGGGGTATAGGAATGGGGTTGAGGGCTAGAGTACAAATACAGAATTTCCATATGCGAAATGTTCATTTTTGGAAATGGGGAAAGTCATCTAGGAGCATGCATAGCATTTGTAGGGATCACAACCCAGACATGGCAACAGGCCCCATGTGCCTCTTGCATGCCTATGACTGTACCGTCACAGGGACTGTGGTTTGCAAGGATGTCCTCGGGAGTCGAGGGAGTTGCAGCTACTCTAAAAGGGAGGATTTCATTGATTAAAAAAACTATTATGAAAGTCATACTTAATGAATAAACTTCAGAAAACACAGGTAATGCCAAAACAAAACCAAAGAACTCAAATGATATTAGTCCAAAGACACTTTATTAGTTATTTTGGATAACATGACCTTAAACGTCGGCTCAACGCAACACGGTAACTAGCTCGGTGTTTCTGTGGCTCCAGAATCTGCTCCTGGACTAGCTGTGTCCCCTGCATTGTCGTGTCTCCCAAGGCCGTCCTCACGGTGTCCATCCAGGTCTCTGTCCTTATCTGAAGGCTTAGGAACAGAAGTTCCCAATGGAGTGTTAAGCCGCAGGACGGAGGCCGCCGTCGTGTCCTTGACACACGGTTCTTTCCCACGTGGCGGAGAGCAGCTTCAGGCGTGCAGCTCAGGAAGCAGTGGAGCTTGCCAACAGGATAGAAGCCACCAAGTTTTGTAAGTGGCTCACCCCCAACGATCGGGTGTTCGAGGTAGAGGGACCGCTGGCATTCCAGATCTGCTGTGGGAAAGCAGGGACCGGGGGGCCCTCGTGGAGGCTCCCTGCTGCCCCCCGTTTGGTGCGAGTCCTCATCCAGCAGAGGCAGAACCCCTGGGAGGTGCAGCTTGGCCTAGACGAAAGGGCTCCTTTTACAAAAGCACACCAGGCTCAGGGCCTTACAAAACTTCTCATCTCTGCACCTTGACTCATGGTTTTGCTTTCTTGTCTGGTAGATAGCGCAGTCACTAGAACTGGGTGGTGGTGGTCACGGGAGCCTTCCCAGTGGCTCCAGCAGTGGAAGCTCACGACTACTCAGAGATAAGAACTTCGGGTTCTGGGAGAGATCTTTGCTCCATTCTCGGCCCCCCAATTCTTCCTTGTTTTTCAATGTGCACAACCATATACAGGCAGTGCCTGGGTGGCTCAGGCGGTTAAACATCTGACTTTGGCTCAGGTCATGATCTCAGGGTTCTGGGATTGGCCCCCGAGTCGGGCTCTGTGCTGAGCAGGAAGTCTACTTGTCCTCCTCCGTCTACCCCTCCCCTGTGCATGCTCACTTGCTCTCTCTCAAATAAATCTTTTTTAAAAAAGTACACAAATAGAAGTATTTTTGTATCAATATTCTGATTTTTTAATCTCTATTTAACAGCATTATTAAAATGTCAGTGAAAATTTTATATATATATAAACATACATGCATATGTATATACCCACATACACACATCTGTAAAATCTTAAATGTTTAAATATTCTATGGATTTCAATATAGTTTGCAATTTGTGTCTTTGCATATTTAGGCTGTTTCTAGTTTTTAAGTAATCCTGAGATCTTGTTTCTTCAGTTTAATTGTTACAAGAGAAATCAGAGTCTAGGGTTTGAATATTTTTAAAGTTTTAGTAAGAATTAGCAAAAAAATGTATCAATGTTATATTCATATTAGTAATACATGTATGTATTTGTTTATGACAATGTTGGGAATTAAGGTATTACAAATACTTGCTAACTTGTATTGAAAAGTACCTTTTTTTCTTTTTTTGTAGGTTTTTTTTGTTTTTTGAGTGAGGAAGCAAGTTGTATTTTTTTTTTTTTTGTTTTGCTTGCCAATTCATATCCTTTACCACATATCTATTGGAAAAGATCATGTTAATGATTTCTAAGACAGTCTCCTATATTAACAATAATATTTAAAAAATAATACTTTACATGCATGTATTTTGAACATCTTAAAATGATTTATTTTAGAGTGAAAGAGTGCAAGAGAGTAGGGAAGAGGGTCAGAGAGAGAGAGAGAGAGAGAGAGAATCACCAAGCAGACTCCTGGCTGAGCATGGAGCCTGGTGTGGGGCTTGATCTCACAACCCATGAGATCGTGACCTGAGATAAAAGCAAGAGTTGAGTGTTTATCTGACTGAGCCACCCAGGTACTCCTTACATGCACATATTCAAAGTAATTCATAATATATTGATTATAAGAGCTTCTAGTTGGTCCCATAAAGATGTGAATAAAATTGCCTGTTTTGAAACCTGTAGTGGTTCCTGAAGGAACATATATTTTTGTGTCCTGTGTTCATGGTTCCAGTGACATCCATGCCCACCAAATCTTTATGTGGAGTCTAGTGATCTTATGTCCATAGTTAGGACAATTAACTGCTTGTAAATACTGTTTAATAGCACTTAACTTTCACCCCAATCTAGACTTGATCCACAGTCATTTAAGTAAAGGACTCTTTACCATGCTAAATTTACTTTTCCCCTACTGTTTAAAACTGTTTATCTTAAAAAAATTTTGTTTTACTGAAGAGCTACAAAGATCATTCAGAGATTTCCTGTATACGTGTCACACAACTGTCTCTAATTTTAATATCTTATATAGCCAACATTTGAAAAAAATTCTTACTAAAATTAAGATATTAACATTGATACAGTGCTATTATAAACTTTAACTTCCTGCATTTTCCCATTAATGTTCTTTTTTTCTCTTCTGAGAGCCACATCAGGATACCGCCATTGCATTTATTTCTCCTATCTTTTGTGTCTTATAATCTGTGACAATTCCTTAGTATTTCCTTGTCTTTCAGTATCTTAACACTAGTGAAATGTACTGGCCGGGTGTTTTATAGAATATTCCTCAGTTTGGATTTGACCCTGGCTTGCTCATGATTTATCTTAGGTTATGAAATTGGAGGAAGACTACCACAAGGGGATGTGCCGCCCTCATTGCATATCATCTGGGTATATGACGTCAGTGTGATTTATCACTGGTGATATTGACCCGATTGATCACTTGGGTGATCAATCGGGTGCTGTGGGTTGCATTGTGTCCCCCAAATTCATGTTGAGATTGAAACTCCAGTATCTCAAAATAGGGCCTTACTTGGAAATAGAGTTGTAGAAATTAGTTAGGATGAGGTCATACTGGTTTGGTAGATCCTCGGTCCGGTATGACTGACATCCTTATA
Organism: Canis lupus dingo; assembly: GCF_003254725.2. Lineage (NCBI taxonomy): Eukaryota > Metazoa > Chordata > Mammalia > Carnivora > Canidae > Canis > Canis lupus. The sequence continues at coordinate 26,797,174 of NC_064278.1, forward strand.
AAAATGGGAAATTTGGACCTAGACATGGATTCAGGTAGAATGCCATATAAAGATGTAGGCAGTGATCAGGGTGGTGCTTCTATAAGCTAAAGGAGTTAAAGTTTTCCAACAAGCCACCAGATACTTGAGGAGAGCCGTGGAACAGATTCCTCCTGTATCCCTTAGAAGAACCAAGCCAGATGAAACCTTAATTTTGGATTTCTGGCTCCCAGCCCTGTGGGGCAGCACACTGCTGCTGCTGAAGTTGTATGGGACTTTGTGGGTCTTTGTTACAGAGTCTGACTGAACTAATACACTTAAATTTTCTCTACTGCTAAGTTCTTATTTTCTTTCTTTTTATACTCTGTTAGAAGTAAAACGCGACCTTGAGCTCCTTCTCCAGGTGAGAAGACTTAAAATCCACCTGCTGAAGGGAGGAGTTTCTAAATATTTGTAGACATTTAAAACCATCACAGCGATGAATATATTTTTTGACTAGATACTTTATAGTTATGCAAATATTTTGTTTCTCATTGAGCTGAGGAGGAAACTGTTCAACCTAGAGAGAAACAAATTAACCTGTTAATATATAATGTTGATGTATCATTCTTTTATAAATTTATAAAAATATTCTTAGGAAGTTGCTTGGATCAATTTCCTCCTCATCCCCTTTAGCGTGATTAATCATCACATTTATAATATAGTTAGATTCATTTGTGACAGCTTGCTTTACATCGAGGGTTCACCTGATATTTATTATTTTCTCATATTAAAAGTCACTTTTTGTGGTGTATTGTTCTATGGACAAATGTGTAGTCATATATTCAACACCACAGAACCAGAGCAAGTCCATAGTCCCCAAATTTCATTTTCTGCTCCTTTGTATTCAACATCCCCCTCCAACTGTCTGATAACCACTGATCTTTCTTTATAATTTGATCTTATTTAAAATGTGATATACATGTAATGATACAATATACAATTTGAGGTTATGACTTCTTTTAATGAGAAACTTAAGATTTATCTTATCCATGAATCACATAGTTTGTTCATTTTTATTACTGTGCAGTATTCTATTATACTGATGGACTAATTTATCCATTTTCCTGTTCAAGGACATCTGGGTTATTGTGAGTTTGGGCATTTTTGACTAGAACTGCTATAAATATTCATGTACAGATTTTTAAACGTTTTCAATTCATTTTGGTAAATACCTAGGAGTGGGTTGCTGGTTGTCTTCTCCCTATTAAAATCCTATCTAGCTATCATTCATTCCTAGGAATTTTCTCCACGTGTGCATAGTACTAAAAAAAAAACAAAAACCAAAAAACCCACTACTTTTATGTAGCAGTGGCCAGAAACTTGGCCTGAAATTTCTTCTCCTTTTTTTTTTTTGAATGATAGAAGTCAGAAAAAAGTAATTATTCCAACCAAAATCCATCTCAAATCACAACTTCTAGGAAACTATTTTTCCCTTATTGATCCTAACAGTAATGAGTGAGTTTGAGACTGGCATAAAAAAGAAATTGGTGTGAGATTTTCTTATAAATAATATTTTTTCTGTTTTATAAGAAAAATACACATGTGTGTAATGTGTTTACATAAAAAATAGAAACTAAATAGAAAATGAGTATGACTTATTAACATGGTGTATTTAGTTAAACATTTATATTGAACCTCAGTATAATTAACTTATTTTAAGAACTTATTAGGTCACAGTCTATAACTTATTAACTTTTACATTATTAGTAACAGTTTTACTTAGAGTCCATGCTGATCTGACTGACTTCTTTGTGAGAAACCAGGATTTGCTATTAGGCCTCCCAACTCTTGCTCCTCTTCACTCCTGCCCTTCCCTCTTCTCTCTTGCCTTTACTTTCTCTCTCTTTTTCTGTCTCTCTCCCTCTCCTTGTCTCCTTCCCCATTTTCTGGCCTCCTTTCTTTCGAGCATGTTCTCTTTCACTTGGGAGTGTGTCCTCCCTATCCCCCCTCCCCTCCTTCTCCCTCCCCTGTCTTCCTCCTCCCACCCGCCCTCTTCCCACCCGCCCACCTATATATAGTATTTACTATGTTCCAGGAACTGTTATAATGTTTTTATAATCTTATTTAATTCATATAATGACCTTATTGAGGAGGCACTAATACTAGTTTCATTTTACAGGTAAGGAATTTGATCCAAGGGATGGTTAAATAATTTCTCTGAGGTCATGAAGTTACCATATTTACTCATCTTAGTTCATGTTGAGTGTATGTCTTTTTGCTCCATAAGTGTCTTGGTGGCAGAAATGATGTGTTATTTTTCCTTCAGACTCCTTTCCCCCTACTTTGTACTTCTAATTGTCCTAGCACATTACCTCATGAAAGTCAAAGCTCTTCAGTATCTGGAATTTGAAATAACTACAGTGGTAGAATAGTAGGTAGGGATGATCTTTCTTTATTGAAGCATCGGTGCTTTACTACTTCATCAGGTTTTACCTTCTATGTAAAAGAAACTATTGTTAATATGTATTAGTAAACCCATGACACAGAAGTTTGGTATGAAGGGCATGCCAGTTTAAAAAATAAAACATGGAATCATTCAATTTTGGAGTTCTAAGAAATCTTGGAAGTAGAATCCAACTACTGTTCCATCAGTGAAGGATCAAGCTTTGGAGACGCTGAGTGACCTGTCCAGAGTCCTTCAGAATCAGTCCTGAGTACCAAGGCAATGGAGTTTTGGTGACCACATTGCCTCTCTCTGAGCATTTGTTGGAAGCTCTGTGGCTATTGTTCCTAATTTTCTGATCCTCAATTAAAGACAACAGATTTATGTGATGGCACCAAATGTAACCTCCCCATCATTGCTGGCATTCACTTTGAACTCTGTTTTTAGTCCCATGCTGTGCTAGTGTAATTGTTCTCAACACAGGAGTTTTCTTTGTAGGTCATAATCTTTTCTAGATAAACTGGCTTTACAGGCAAGGACCGTCAGATATTCATTCACATGACAGTGTTTTAGTCATCCAGAGAAGATGTATTGAATGGGTAACATCACTCTCTTTGAGCCTTTTTTTCTATTGTCATGTATTTTGCTTTTTTTTTTTCTTTTTTGATTCTTTAACTCCCCACTCTTACCTACTTAACTCCTACTTACGGAATTACTACTTCTTCTTACTTAAACCTGCATTTCCTGGAGGATAGCCCCTTATTTAAAGGCTCTGCCTTGATTTTAACAAGGAGCTATTGATAAGATTTACTAAAGGGCAGTTCTCTCTTAATATATAGAAGCCCACCAGAGACACTTTTCCTTCCTGCCATAAAATAAAAGCTACTTATTGTCCAAGGAGTTATTCCCCAAAGTTGTGGTTATTCTGATTCATACATGTAAGTCTGTTCCATGATCTATGCACTATGGATCTGTGGGTCAGGATTTATGGTAAGGTCTGCACCCCTTAGAAAGGGGTTTTTCTGTTGTGGAAAGCTCATTAACTCATTATATAATTTTATTGAGAGGCTAGTTTGTGTAATCCCCAGGTGTAAATGTGAAGTGGAGATCTTTATATTCTTTTTGTTTTTTGTTTTTTTTTTTTTAATTTTTATTTATTTATGATAGTCACAGAGAGAGAGAGAGAGAGGCGCAGAGACACTGGCAGAGGGAGAAGCAGGCTCCTCCATGCACCGGGAGCCCGACGTGGGATTCGATCCCGGGTCTCCAGGATCGCGCCCTGGGCCAAAGGCAGGCGCCAAACCGCTGCGCCACCCAGGGATCCCGATCTTTATATTCTTTCCCCCAAATTGTGACTTAACCAGACCCTTTTCATCTGAATAGGCTGTGCTTTAGAATCCATATGTATCTAACTTTAGATCCTTCTTCATCTGGTATTATGAAAGAATCTAGCTGAGAATTTTTTCTGAGGTGAGTTACCCTGCACATCAATTCATTTTATTCTGAAACCTATTGGCAGGATCTTTTATTAAACCTGCTAGAAACCCTGTCAAATATTTGAATAGCATATGAAAATATATGGTGTTTAAATACTCAGAGGCAAAAAAATAATTCACTTAAAAAGAAATACTGTATGAATAATTGAAGTAAACTCAGGACTTGACCACAACATTGCAAATTACTGTCTAAAAAGTCCCTATGGATGGGTGATTCTTTAAAAATAGAAAGCTGTTTTTGATCAAACCCAGATGTTTCTATTTTTAAAATCTTGGCACACTACTTCAGTAGGAAGATTTTCATCTTCAAAAAGAAAAAGGCAGACCTTGGTTCAGCCTACAGTGCTTGAGCCCTAGGGACGTAAGGCTGGTTTCATATAGGCGGACACACTTATTGCTTACGTCTTGCTTTGGACAATTGCTATGAAAGAAACCAAGGTGTGGAGAAAGCTTGGCCTTTCGATCGTTGTTTTGACTGTGGATATGTAGTTGGAGTGTTTTGTAGCAAGGACTAAAAGACGAACCGTACATGGTGTTTGTGGGTATTGCGAATAAAACGATTCAGTAGGTTAACGTAACTCACGGGGATTCACCATTAAGACTTGGAATGGCTGATAAAAACAGAATAGGAAATCAAGCTTAGCAGCTTAAGAAGGCTGATGTTGATTAGTACATGACAGTGGTTTAAGGATTGTTGAGGAATTCTTGGCAAATCAGTACTTAGACGTGTTAGAGATTACAGTAAGCCAATTTAATTTTCTCTGTCGCTCAGATTTCCAGTGAGGATATTTAATGATGTGGATAGATTTCTGACTGAGCTAATGCTATCACTTACAATAATTCCTCTGACTTGCAGTATTTGTAAGCACCTTATAAAGAGAAAATAATAGGCTTTCTCTTGGATTTTCTATCATTAAAAAAAAGAAAAAAAGCTGTTTTCAAGTATTTAAGATTGAAAACTCTGTACCATAATACAAATAATACCCATAGTAATCTTGAAGAATCAGCACGTACTGGGAGTCAGGCACAATCGGGACTCTCTTCATAAACTGTTACACATCAGTAAGTCTTTTTTCTTTTTTTAAATTTATTTTTCTTTTTTTATTTGTATATTTTTAGTCTTTTTTATGATAAATTCAACATAGACTCTTTTTCAGCTAGTTAATGAAAGTGCATCTTGAGTAAATAAAAATTCAATTTTAAATTGAATGGTTTCATTATTATTTACCATATATATATTTTTTTATTTCAGTTTTGCATTTAAAGTCTAGTAAGTTAATATATGATAAAATTGGTTTCAGGTATAGAATGTAGTGCTTCATGACTTATATAGAACACCCACTGTCCATCGCAGCAAGCGCCCTCCTTCATCCCCATCACCCATGTAGCCCATCCCCTGCATACCTTCCTCCATCAACCCTGTTTGTTCTCTATTGTTAAGTCTCTGATGGTTTGCCTCCCTCTCTTTTTCCCCCTTCCCCTCTGTTCATCTGTTTTGTTTCTTAAATCCAACATGAGTGAAATCATATGGTATTTGTTTTTCTCTGACTTATTTCACTTAGCACAGTACTCTCTACCTTCATCCACATCGTGGCAACTGGCAAAGTCTAATTCTTCTTGATGGCTGGGTAATATTCCACTATCTCCTTTATCCATAAGTTGATGTTATTTGTATTTTAAAGCTTGTTTTAGGATTCTTTTTTTTCTTCTTGGATGCATCAAAATGGAAAGACGGTCTGCCAGCTTCTAGTTCCAGAATACAGAACTAAACAAAGAGTATTTAATAGAGAAATGATGTACTTGCAAAATTATTGGAAGGGCCTGGGATCAGAGTTCAGGGTGAACCATCGGAAGAATTCGGATAGTAATAACTTAGAGCTGACTCTACTAGGACACCTCTAACTTCTCTGACCAGGAAGCTTCTGTCTCACCTGTGAAGTCAAGGATCTCAGGACCCACACTGCAGCTGGGGAACTGGAAAGCCATCCCCAGGGCGGATTTGGAGGCAGACCATTCTCCTGCGTCTGGCAGAAGATGCAATCTAAGTGTTTAGGCCTGACAGCCTGTGGATGTATTTTATATCACATTACAATGAATAGCCCCAATATCCATACCTCGCCTTCACTTGTCAGACCTTATGTTTCTGGGGGTTTCCAAAGGGTCTCAGAATACTCGGGAGTGACCCGTTTTCTTTCTTCTTTTTTCAGTTTTTAAATATTTCATTTATTTACTCATGAGAGACACAGGCAGAGGGAGAAGCAGGCCTCCTGTGGGGAGCCCAATGGAGGACTCGATCCCAGGACTCCAGGATTATGCTCTGGGCCAAAGGCAGACGCTCAACCGCTGAGCCCCTCAGGTGTCCCAGTGACCCCTATTCTAGAGCATCCATGCTCCTTTGTCCCACCCTGTGCAGAGCAGGGCCCAGCCTGCCCCTTGGTGGCATCACAGCCCCTGACCTGCCAAGTCGCTCTCCCTCCTGGATGCAGCTGCTCGCCCAGCCTGGCACCATGCCCGCACCTTGTGCTGCCACAGCCTGAACTCCAGCCTTTCCCTTAGACTTCTCAAGCCCAGCGGCTCTTCGCCAAGGCCTGTCTCGAGTCACAGTACAGCTAGACGGGTGGATCTAAGGATGCTTGGGATCCGGCGAGTGCCGCCTCACAGTGCTGAGTAATTTTTTTTTTTTTTTGAATTTGTTAGTTCCTTGCTAAACATGGACATTATTAAGGATTATGTAAAGTTACACTTAAGTACCAATCTGTTTTCACTGAGCAGAGTTGGAAGGAAATTCGCAGTAGCATCTCCTTATAGAGCCTATCTGCACATGGATGCGAGAGACGTACGCGGCCTTGAAGGCATAGGTAACAGTGAGACATCAACAAGTAATGACTAGGAACTCCTGAGTGTGGAGTCCTCTAGAGTGGTGTCGGGGGGCGGCCGAGAGTCTGGCGATTGTGTTCTTCTGTGCCCTCACTAGCAACCTGGTGGCTTCAGCCGCCAGCATGGCCTCCATTCTACCGCAGGGGAGCTTCCCGCCATCTTACCCAAACACTACGCACACGTCTGGATCTTAGCTCCTTGCTTTTCAAGTAGAGTTTTTGGGGAAAGTAGTTTGGAAATAGATCTGAGGCAGGACAGCCAGGTTCCCGTCTCCCAGAGTCAAAGAATGAATTCCACAGACGAAGGAGAGTGAGTAAAGCGACCTGTGGTATTAAGCGAGGAAAGAGCTCTCGGGAGTGACAGGGTTCCTGAGCGGGTGGCCAGCATGGGCCTCCACCTACAGGCTTTTATTTGGTGCTGACCTGGGGGCTTGTGGCCTTGACATTCTTGTCATGTCTTGCTTTGAGTAAGGACTGGTGATACCATCTTTAACGCCTTGCTTCTCCTTTGAGGTCTGGTTATAGTGGGACCACCATGAGGAGGCCCCAGCTCCGACGCCCAGGGCAGGGTGGTCTGCTTTGTTCCCTTATCTCTGGCTTTGTGACACCTCAGCGCTTCTGTGAGCCTGACCACATAGCCCCTTCCCTCCCTCCCTAGCCCTTCCACGAGACCCTTCGGGCCGTATATCCGTGGGTCATACACTTGGGTGATGATTGCCAATGTGGATCCTCGGGGTGGGAGGAGACAAAGGAAGTTTCCAAGGGGATTTTTATTTGTCAAAGTAGACTTACAGGATCTGGGGATTGGGCTAAGGTTGTCTTCCGACCCTAGCAGGGTCAACCTCAGGCAGTTGAGTCCCTAGAGGAGTGTGTCTCTGCCTGTTTCAAGGACTTGTCAATGCGCTGTAAGTAGTAAGGATGTTCAATCATTTTTCTCTTGCATTTGTTTCCCACACCAATATTCCGCCCCCCTAAGTAAAGGTACACAAGTTTGACTCCCTCTAAAGGACTTTGTATATAAAGTTTAATGCGCATAGGTGTTTTGGGGGTTTCCTTTGAGTTAAGTACACACACAGTACCCAGTGGAGGCCAATTGTTCCTTTCTCCCCGAGGGGGAAAGGGAATCCTGATTTCAAGGCCACCATGACCTTCGAACTGCTCTTTCTCCCATGACCCCATGGAATTAACTCCAGGACATATATTTGTGCTTCCTCCTTTCTCTAGACAGGATGCTGTCTTCCCTGGCTGGGGGCCAGCACTGTCTTCCTCCTGGGCTCCAAGACCTCGGAGTTTCACCCATGGTAGTAGGCGAGGCTGTGTCTGATTTCTTCAATACTGATGGAGCCAGGTAATGCCAGAGTAACGACAGGGCCCCCACATTCCCAAGCCTTTTTGGTGCAGCCCACATTTTAACATCCGACTACAGTGACTAGAAGCTCCATCCTCTCAGAGCCCAGGGCTGCTCCCCGTGTTTCTGAAGCCCCTCAAGGGAGTGTGTACATTTTTTAGAGGAAACACTTTCAATCTTGCTCTGAATTGCTGCTCTCAGCTTCAACTCATTAAGCACCACCCTGTTGTCCCTTTTCTGGGGGCGGAAACTGTCTTCCTACCTCTTTCTACTCCCCGGGTGGACACAGATTTTTCTCTTCTGTCCTTCCCTAAAGCACCAACAAGGTGATTGTATGTAAGAGACTCACTGTAATTTAGGGTAATGGGGGCTCATCAGGACTCTGAAAAGACCATTTAACCCTGGGTTTCAGACATCCCTGGTGCGTTCATTGGCATTCCAGGGCGCCTGCTCCTTGGCTTCTCTCTGCCTTTTCGTTTGATCTCCTTTTCCTCCCCAGATCCAGGGCCTCAGCCTCTTCCCTTTCCTGCATGCCTTCCCTTGTTAAGGGAAATGGCACTGGGAAAATCAAATGAATCATGAAACCATTCACTAAAGACACCCTTTTATATTATTATTTAATGTGGCACCGATTGACTTTAACCTCTTTTAAAACTAAGCATATTTGAGTGTGTGTGAATTGAGAAGGAGAGCGGTGTGCTTATTTCTTATCCTTGTATTACCAGAGATCCTTCAATATACACGAATCAAAATAGCAGTCCTCTTCCTGCTACACCCAAACTCGAGTGTGCAGTGGCTGTAGTTTTTAAAAACACCTTTCTTCTCTATGATAAGGCAATATCTAAGCCTGGTTCTGATTCGTTTTATAACCACCGAGAAACTCGTGCCTGGAAAGAAGAGAGATTTCAAGCATTCAGACGTCACCCTGCTGCTTTTGTGGTTTGCTGCATTTGTAAAAATCCTAATGGATCTTTGGCAGCGGAGGCTTTTGTTATCTTAGTGATAACACCACACAGTAGTGAGCACTGGGAAAGTCTGAACTGTCTGGCCCGTTAGCTGCCAAACTACAAACACTGAGGCAGTTTGGCAGCAAATTTTTTCAATCATGACTTAATTACCTCTGTGTTTTGGAGACTGTCACAAGACATCCATGGATATCAAATATTTTTGTCTCTTTTCATGTTTCTTTGAGGGACAGATGCATCTCAAGCATGGCTGGGATGACTGAATATAAGGAAATATAACTTAGAAAAAGTCAGGTGTGGCTAAGGGTCACCTTCAGTAAAAGACTAATTACATTATAATAGACCTTCAGGAAGTACACTCTATTCTTAATTTTCTTTCACACCCCCACAGATTTCTTTCAGAGTGAATAGCGTCAAGAATCTCCTTGATGCAGGAGCCAAAAAAAAAAAAAAAATCATAATATTACATTATTCATATCCTTTACCACACTTAATTTGTTTGTATGAAATAATCATGATCTTTAAAGCTTCCTAACCAGTATCTAGGAATATTAAATGACACTAGTTTGAGGTTGGTGAATTTATTTCATGAGTTAGTTTTATGTAATGAGCGCTTAGTGACTTCTCAACATTCACGTGTTATAGTCTAAAGATTACCATGTGGATTTAAAAATTGGAATACATTTTTTTTGCATGAAAACAATGTGATAGAAATCTGTCCACAAAAGACAATTTAGTGGCATAATTGATATACTGTATATTTACAGTAATAGAATAATGCTCATCTGGTACTTTTTAAGAAATTCTAAAGATAATAACTGAATCAAGTATTTATATATGTTCATCGGGAATATTGGTACATGAAATTTGCTTCGTGACAAATATGGTTAGACTCTGAAGGGATTTGGGTACCATTAAGCACATAGGTGGTTGATGGAATTTTAATCAGATGCACCTTCATCTTGGTATAGGTGTGTATACTGAGCATTACTCTTTGTCATCTTGCCTGGTGGTTTTTTTCTTTATGAGGTGGGTGGTGGTCCCCATGGTAAAACTAGATGATTGTTCCCGAGAATGGAAAAAAGTTGGGTAGAGAAGCAAGGAGAATATGTTGTACATATGGTGCATTTACACGAGAAAGCTAATGCATATGAACAAATTAAATTTTGATGCACAGGAGCCAAAACATCTAGTATTGATATGAGAGCCTCGAGAGGATGTGGTTGTGAGTGATAGGGTCAGATTTGGGTCAGTAGGTGACTCCCATCAATCCAGTGCTATTTGGTAGCTAACCTGGTGGGTAAAGGAATGAGTTTTGGGTCAAATACATGCCCAAGATAAAAACTCATTAGGTTACTTTGACTTTTCTACCTTCTTAATTTCCCAGTATAGTTAATTTCAGAATGCTTCCAGTTTTGCCTTCAGAGCGGTTTTGAAATTTGTCTGTCCCTTTCACACTCTTCCTAACCCACTGTATTCCTGTTTCAGTAGTTTACCAATTAAGGACTCCACTTTCTTCCTACATTAACACCTTCTTTATTTTACCGATTGACCGAGTTCTCATAAAAAAACATGCTACTTCCCTGATACACAGAGTAGTTTCACACTTTATATTTAGTCAGTTCCTTGTATGATCGCCAGGCCTAAAGGTGGGCTGTGGCCTATTAAAGACGTTTAGCAAATAGTCATTTATTTACCAAGCATATATGAATTGTCAGGATAATAGATTATTTTCACCTATTTGCCACTACATAAAATTGATTTCAGGCAGTCATTATAGTGGACTTGAATTTATTAGTAACTCTAAGTGAAGCTAAATATAGTTAATAAATAACAGGCTTTACGAATCATTGAAAATTATATTGTGTGACTTGGGTATTATGAATTATTAACTACAGAGGTACATGAGAATATGTAATGTATTTGGAGAGTCTTTGATTTAGTTTTTTTTTTTTTTTTTAACCAATATGAACTGTCTTGACATATTGTTAATAGACCATATGGGAAGATAGAGATTTCTATCATATGAATAATGCTAGAAAATAAAACAATCTCCTTCAAAAGGCTACCTCAGCTTCCTCGACAATCTCCCTGATAACCATAGGCCGCTCACTGTGCTCCCAAAGCACTGTACTCCTACCTGTCACAGCAGCCGTCACATTTAGTACAGGGAATACCTCCCCACGTGTATTCTGTGCCACCTAAGGAGAGAGCTGTTCTGTGTTCCGCAGCCAAACAGAGCACGTGGCCCGTAGGAAACATTGGACACGTTTAATTCCTTGGTTATAGGAAGAACATTATATGTCAAGTACTTTTTGTGCCTGCATATGTATCAGAATCATCAGCAGAGCTTTGCGGACATGCAAGTACCTGGGCTCCAGAGCAGACTTGCTAAATTAGTATCCTATAGGAGTGGGTCTAGGTTGGGGCATTTGGAACAAAGGCTCCACAGATGATTCTAATATGGAAACTATTAAGTTTGTAAAAGGATAGGTCAGTACCGATTAGAACTACACATTTTGTAGAAGAGGCTCCTGTGTACAAAGCTTTGAAGTTTGGGGGAGAGAGATCAAGTCAAATAAAAAAGAATATGCAGAAGTATTAGTGGGTATGTCAAGGGGACAGTAAAGGTGACCAGTATTTTGAGTAGAACACTTATGTAAGAGTAATATTTTTAGCTGTGCATAAGCACAGAAGCCCCAGGTCATGGGAGATGTTGAATATCTGTACAAACATGAGCAGTTGAGCAGGGACTGGAGATCTTAGAGATGGGCACGTCACTGAATCTTATAATAGCACAATCGGGAAGAGGGCAGTTTGTTTATGAAAAAGAATGAGAAGCATTTCATTCTTAAGAAAATATTTCTTTGAAACCATCAGAAATCTACCAATTAAAGGCTCACAGAATTTTAGAGCTACAAAACACGTATTTATCCTTTGCCTTTAAGTAGCATTCCACAGAAAACTAGTTCCTCGTTGAAAAGAGAAATTGTTTAATGGTTAAATAAATTGGAGACGCTAGATTAAATGGTCTGTTTCCGGGATCCCTGGGTGGTGCAGCGGTTTAGCGCCTGCCTTTGGCCCAGGGCGCGATCCTGGAGACCCGGGATCGAATCCCACGTCGGGCTCCCGGTGCATGGAGCCTGCTTCTCCCTCTGCCTGTGTCTCTGCCTCTCTCTCTCTCTGTGACTATCATAAATAAATAAAAATTAAAAAAAAAAAAAGGTCTGTTTCCTTTCCAAAATTTGTTTAGTGAATACCTTTTTTAAACTATAGGACTTCTCAAAGCTTGCAATTTGGTGACTTATATTATAAATCTCTAAGAGGGAAATAGAGTAAGCAAAATTTTCCAAGATCTTTGTTAGGAAAAACTTGTCAGTATGTCCCTGGACACTTAAAAACATTTCAGTGAGGCTCAGGAGGCACACTGTGGCATACTGGCTTAAGGAAATGACCTTTGGAATTAGGTAACTTGAGTTCAAAACCTAACTTCATGCTGTGAGCTGATTTAAGTCAACTTCATTCCCAATTATTAGGTTACTTTGGTGAAGGCCATAGGTTTTGCTCTATCCCCATGTCCTTCTCCACGTACGGGATGTGCTAAGTTACAGTGAGAACAAGGTCGAGACTGGATAGTCAAACATGAGTCATAAAACCTTTGTTATGTGTGACTTTGATGGAAAGATCTATAATGTCAATGAATTGGTTTCCATCTGGGTAAGATGTGTATCATTGTGAGACTGGAAATTTTGACTGGGGAATAGAAAGGAGAAATTCTTAGTTTCTAATTCAAAGATTTTGCATGTCCACATGGCAATAAATGCACAGATACTAAGCTATCTGTGGTTAGAAAAGGATATAGAAAGATATTAAAGAAAACATGGCTTACAAGTTTAGCTCAGAGCTTGCATGCTGTGCTAATGTGCTCCTGATAATCATCTTCAGCTAACTTTTGCAATACTACTTTTTTATAATTTCCATGAAATATGTATCATTACAAGAAAGTCCATTTAGCCTGGCCCTTTGGAGAATGGATTACTCCTTTGAATCTAGATTGAAACATTTCTCAGACTACTAAACTCAGTGATTCATTTATTAATAAATAGCAGAATGCATCGAATAAATGTACTGTTTTAAGATGGCGATGGGTTATTGATTTCTGCAGATATTATGTATATAATCTTATCTAGGATCAATGTATTTCATTACCATACTGCTATAACCTGTGTCTGGAATTGCGCTTGAAAATGATCTTATTCTACAACTTACAAAGTCTCTTAATGGCTGTCAAATTAGAGAGAGCCTTTATCTGCATTTATACACTATTTTCTTCAGTCACATTATCAGCATGGCTTTGATTATCTGTTTTCATGGACTTGTTCCCTGCTCTCACAACCCACTTTCCATATATTGCCTTATTTGGGGATAATATCTCAATTGCAGTGACCTTAATATTTCCTAATGTAGCTCTGCATAGAGTATAATTGTCATCATTATTTGATTACTTATTTCATACCTCCTTTAAATAGTTTCTGATTGTGTCATAATATCTCTGATTTTAGATTCCCATTATAATTATATTTTGACAACCTGTGCTATATCCATCCTAATGCATTTCATTTGTCTGATTGTTTAAGTTTTATTTTGATTATACTTGATTGATTTCTAATCATAAGAATAATAGTTAATGTCAGTAATGCTTTTTTTCAAGTAGAGAATTAATATTTTGATATTTGACAGTTTGAAGGAAAATTTTTCTGTTGGCAAACATTGCTTCCTTGCTTAGATGTGAGAAAAAGAAGATGATAAAAGGGTGATGGTACCAAGTATTTGCATATTATAGGTAGAATGTATACCTATAGGTAAATGATGTAGTATGTCTATATGGCATATATATTTAAATTCATTTACCTCTTAAAAACTTTTAATACATTTCTGAATCATCCTGCTACTAAAGTGAAAAGCCATAAAATGAACAAAAAATTTTCCATTAATTTTAATGGAAGAAATTATGCATTTTATCCCAATCTGAGATATCTGTAAAATTTCCAGTAGAAAAATGTCAGCTGAAAAAAAATGTCAGCTGAAAAATAAAAACAAGTTAACATGAGATAAATAAGAATCAATTTGTAAGTAAATAGCTTACTGAAAAATTTAATGAAAATTTACTCGTTTTCTTTCCTTTTTTTTTTCAGGTAGTTTCTTAACAGAAATTAAACCATCTTGTGCTCATGAATATCATGCACCTTAATGTTTACCTATAAAAATAGATGATAGGGAAACACCTTCAGAGCAACATGGATACAAAACAGGAGACTATGTTGAAATGCATGGAAATGACGCATGGCACCTGCACAGTACTGCTGGGAATGTCATAGATGACTTGGCAAACATTTGTGAAATATTTATTTTCATTCAAACATGAGGCACAATGAAAAAATATTCCATTTGATATTCTCTGAGCAAACACGTGGGATAGGCTCATTGATATTTGTCCTTGCCTGCAACTATAATTTGAGATATTACTTCTTATGTATTTATTTAGTGTGTTTTTTATGAAAATATTTAAAACCAAAGAAATTGATGTGGAAAAAGTCTTTTAACACGTGAAGTAGTTCTATTATATATTTTTGTACTCCAACACGAAACACTTTTATCTATTTAAAACAGCTTTCATTCATTTGAAACAAGGACTATTCATGGGCTTGGGAGAACTTTAGATATGTGCAGAGAGTAATTTGTCTGTGAATTGATGAAAATGAAAGTCCTGCAATTTTAACAATAATTCAGGGCCAAACCCATGTGAAAGAGCTCTCATCAGGTTGAAACCACTTCATTTTCCATTTTTGGACTGATCTTGGACTTCGTGGGATCTTCCCTAGTTTATGATAATTGCTCTCATTAGCAAGGTTAAGAGTAAATTTCAAGCTAAATAGCTCTGCACCATTCAGTGCCCATCAAATAACCAAGCAAGAGAATGGTTCCCAGGAAAGGGATTTTGTCAATTAACTGGTCACCACAATGTCAGCTCCCCCCAAAACAAAAGAACTTAACAGTTTTACCTATTACAATAAAATTATTATCTAGCGTTACATTGAAAACTTCTGAGATCTCTTCTTTATTGTTGAAAGTATCTGGCACGTTACGTGCTTTTATTCTACATTAAGGCACACTTAGGGATTTTCCTAGGGGAGATGGGAGGGTTGAACAGCTTTCTAAAAGTTCAATTTTTGTTATTTACGCTCTCAGTGTTGGTTGTGCTGGTAAGCATGAGCATGTCCCAGCCATTCTAACCTTGGTCTGAGTACCAGCAGCCTTGCCATCACCTGGGAGCTTGCTAGAAATGCAGAATCTTAGTCTCCACTACAGACCCACTGAAACACAATTGGCATTTTAGCAAGATCCCCAGATTGAGAAACTGTTTGGGTTACACACCAAGTTTGTTGGAATGGGAAATAAATGTTTGGAATGAGTCCATTAGAAAGGGTACTTGAGATACAAAAAAAAATTGTGCAGAACGTAAGGGATTGTTGATGTGACCCAGATGGGTCAGCTTGAGGCCAAAGTATTGTTCAGGGTGGTAAAAGGTAAAGCAATATAAAACAAAAATGTATAAAAAGAATCAGAGCACGTTCCTTTGTGTCATGTGATAGCATGATCTTGGGAGAGGGAGGAGTCCAGAAATGCCTAAGAAATAAGTTTTTTTTTCTTTTCTTTTTTTGAATGCATATTAGGCAAATGAGATGCCCTATATATCCTTCTTAGTTCTGTGGCATTTACTTTGAGGATCTACACAAATTGCATGACAAATGAATCCAATCCCATGAATTTATAGCGTATTACTGAATAAGTAAAAGAGGGTGTCCCTTTCCAAATTCTTTTATCTTTAAACCACTTTTAACTCTTGTGGTTATATCAAGAACAAGGTTTTGATTTTAAGGGCTAGTGAGTAAATACCTGACTTTATAAGTTATTTCTGATAATTTCCAAATAAGGAAGGCTTATCAGCCTGCTGTAACTGGGAACATGGGCCCTACCTCACAGAAAGCCTGGAGGAGGAGAGAGGGACACTATTTCTGATAAGCTAGCAGGACAGGCTGCCAGTATTCAAAACCATCCAGAATCCATGCACAAGGGGTCTTTCCATACTTTGCTCTCTGTCAAATCTATGTGCTTCGTTTTTATTTTCAGAAGTTTTAGTTACTGAAGTAGATACAATGGGTAGTCTGATTTCCCACCTATTTATAATTGCATAATGATGCTATGCATATAAACCTTTACTGTAATAGTTATTTCATGTTCAATTACATTTGCAAAATACTTGATTTATATTAGTGATGATTCAGTTTTACAATTAAATAATTCCAATTGATTTTGTTTACGTCTAGAATCAATTTTAATGCCTGGAATTTGTTGTTTTGGCAATATTTTAAAAAAAAGGTCAAATTTGACCTTTTTCATTTATTTGCCTTGAAATATTGTTTTTCTGCTTTTTACAATAACTCAAGATTTATTCTCACTTAAAGTCTGAGTGTATATTAAATTCTGTAAGTCTATAATAAAGAGAAGCTTACATTGATTTACTTCTATATCACTCTTCCATTTTTTTTTTAAGATTTTGTTTATTTATTCATGAGAGACGGAGAGAGAAAGAGCCAGAGACATAGGCAGAAGCAGGCTCCCCGCAAGAAGCTGGATGTGGGACTCGATCCCGGACCCTGTGATCATGCCCTGAGCCAAAGGCAGATGCTCAACTGCTGAGTCACCCAGGCATCCCTCGCTCTTCTATTTTTTTTCAAATGGGTATAGTGAATATTGAAGCAAAGGCAGTGTAAAAGCAAAATTTATTTGCAAATCTAGAGACAAGGTGTAACATACATAGCGTAGGAGTCTTGAACTTGTGTTTTATGATTATTTGATCTGAATTTTGATTAGCTAAACAAAAATCTCTAGTACAGTGGCACCACTAGTTAATATTAAATACAAGTTTTATAGTCACTTTGTTACAACATAGCGTGAAGGAGGCTAAAGAGGAAATGAGAGTGAATGAAGTTAGCCCACTGTGGTAAGATCTACAAGTTAAACCCTAAATACTACATCCTTTCTTGCCAGTGTGTTCCTGTGACTAAAGTGTCACCTATGGTATGTGAGTGGAATGATGTAACCAATTTTTGGTTCAACTGATGAAGACCCCTACCTTGGACTTGCTCTCCCTTTCCCATCTTGATGATTGAAAATGTCAACAATTGAAAAATGTTAGAAGTAGCATGTTAAGCATAGAACTGTCCTAGTAGCCTGGATTCTAAGATGAGTTTGCTAATCTGGGCCCATCTATCTACCCTGGACTATTATGTGAGGAAGAAAAATACACTTCTGTGCTCTTTGACCAGTGTCTAGGTTATAGTAGCCTAGCACTGTGTGCACTATATGGAGCTGTACAGTCTTTGTGGTGATGATAGGGTGACCAGACAATTGTCCATACTGGAAACTTTTGAAGATAAAGGATATTCAGTTAAGAATAAGTGTAGGAAAAGGGGTGTATATTTGGGAGTATTTAAATTTGGGGGAAGATGCATTGGTCCCAGGCTACTTGGTTGTAAAGCCATTTTTCTTTCCGTATGATGGCAATTTACCATGTCATTCATCTAAGCATGTTACTAGGCTCCCTCGCAGATTAAAACCTTTCTCCATGTAGTTTATAATAGGTACTCTTATTTTAGGAGTTCAACATTTTGGATAATGGACACGTTATCCTTCCCTAAAATATTTAAGACGTAAACTAAGTGGCTGAGAAAAATTGTCACTCCAGAGTCCATCCTTCATGGAAAACCCATCTTATAATGCCCCTGCTCCCAGCATCCACAGGGTTTCCTGTGGGTTTATCACAGAGTTAGTGTAGGTCGGTTTCCAGGAAACTTTTCTTCTCTAATTAGCCTCTCTGAGTTTGGAGTCCTTTTTATATAATGAGATTTCCATTGCGATTGTGAAGATTAAAAGAAAAGCACCTAACGTGTTTATCATAGTGCCTTGCCAGTGAAAAGCAGCTAATGTGCTGTGGTGATAAGCAAATAAAAGTTGGTCCTGATGGTACCTAAAACTAGACACATCCAAAGCAGAATTCATAATCACTTTGAAACCTGTATAACTTTCTTTGGCATCTCTTTGTGTTAATAATATCACCAGGTGTTCTGATGCCCACACTTGCGTATCTTTATCTTCTTTCCTTGATTCCATTGGTCACCAGATCCTATTCTTTCTGTCTCCTAGATCCTATCCTATCCTGTCTCTTCTCACTGCTGGTGTAGTGGTTTCAGGCCCTCTTGGGATTGACTAGGTGAACTAAGAGAAAGATAAATACTGTTTGATCTCACTTACGTGCCAAATGTAAAAAACATCAAATTCAGGGAAATAAAGGAATGGTGGGTGCCAGGGGTTGAGGTAGAGGAAATGGGGAAACATTGTTCAAGCAGTACAGACTTTTGGTTATAAGACGACTTAAGTTCTGTGATCTAATGTATGGTGGTGTGAGCGTCGTTAATAGCACTGTAGTATGTACTTGACATGTGCTATGAGAGTCGATAGAGCTTTAATGTTCTCATCCTAACAAGAATAACAACAAAGTTAATTGTATGAGGTGAAGGATCTGTTAACTACTATGGTAAACTTTTCACAGTATATACTTGTATTAAATTATCACATTTTATCCTTTTAAACTTACATAATATTGCAGGTCAAAGAAATATTTGGATCTCTTTTTCCTTTCCTTCAACCTGTCATTTCTAGGAACAGAGAACTTCTATACATAGGGCTCCATGATTTCCTGGGTTTCTTATATTCACCAAAATGCAAACTTGAGGCCATACAGCATATCCTAGGTTATTTATCTTGGGGTTTGTTGTGTAGCTGAACGCATTTGGAAAAATCAGAAGACCTTATGGCAATAGTGCTACTGACTTGACTTATCATCATAGTTTGATGCTTTGGATACTTCTTTACCTGATATCAGAGATAGGGAAATTTTGAGGTCTGTCAATCTATAAATCATGATTCTCTTAAATAGAAAACATAAACTGTTTTGGGGACCTTTCTGTCCTTTCTGCTTCGCTAGAAAATGTCTCAAATGTAGTTTAAAGCACTCACATTCTGTCTGCACTGGTTCCTTTTCATAAAACAGCCCAAAGTATGAGTGTACAACCGTTGGCCAGCAGTGACCAGTTAACGTTTACATATAAGATGTTTCACCATTTCAAATAATATTTTTTAAAAAACTACTGTAGGGTATTGGGAAAGGAGCATTTGTTTTGATAATTTCATCATAAGATGAATCGCATGGTTAGCCCCCTAGAAAGATATGTGTACCTCCTAACTCCTGACACCTGTGAATGTTACCTATTTAGAAAAACAATGTTGCAGATATAATTAAAGGATTTTTGAGATAATCAGATAATCCTGGATTATCCCGGTGGATTCTAAATCCAGCGACAGGCATTCTTATAGAAGACATAGACCCTCACCCCCAAAGGGGGTGAGGTAAAGATCCCTCTTACCAGCTCACTTGGTAAAATTAATTTTCTTGATACTATAGGACTGAAGTATCTGTTTTCTTGCTAGCTGGAGGTTGGGGACAGTTCTCAACTCCTAAACCCTTGCCTTATGCTCCCTTTAAAGTCAGTAAAGGTATGAATCCTTCTAATGGTTTTAGTATCTCTGAATTCCTCTTCAGCTAGCTGGAGAAAAAGATTGTCTTTTAAAAGATTTATGTGATAATCACCCAATTTCCTTATCTTACCATCACCTGATTGGAGATTTTAATTTGCAAAATCTCATCATAGTAGTACTTAGATTAGTACTAGATTACGTAACTGGGAAAAGCCATGCATACCTCAGGGCCTAAGAATATTATTGGGGCTATGTCAGATTTCTGCCTACTATAATAATGTCTTGCTTGAAATAAAAAAAAAATGAACAAAATGTATGAAACAATAGTTTTCATGTCATTGGATGTGAGGTATAGACAGTAGTTGCTAAGAGATGGGGAAAAAATGAGGCAAATTCTATTGTTTGCTACGTGGAGAAAGTTTCCAGGCTGCCACACAGGGAAAAGAAACCCAGTAAGAGCCCAGCAATTTCTTTAAACTGAGGAGATGGAACTGAGAGTCTGTGAGGCCCAGGGTGGAGAAGAGAAGAGAGAGTGAGAACTCAGAATTATCAACGGGTTTCCTTCATGTCTTCCACGATTGAGCACTGATCAGCACGTGCATGTGTGGGAGTTAGATGTGGTTAGAGGGAAAACCCCTCGAAAAGGTTGAAGAGATTGAAGGAATGCTCTCCAGGCAAGGCTGGAAACAGTTGCTGTTCCATCCAGATACAGTGGGAAATGTCATAATTGATGGCCATTGAGTAGAATACTCTGTGGTGCGTTGCCTCGTTAGTGGGTTAATACTGGCTGTAGACGACATTCTGTTCTGTTCTCTATATAATAAAGCTTAAAAGCATCTATGGATCAAACTCTTCCAAGCAACTTAACAGCATCTCAGAAAAAAAAAAACCAAACAAACTCAAGAATATTTGTGTCTAAAAATATCCAGTACTCAATAAGGCAAAACTTCAATAAAAATTCGCAGGCATGGAAGGAAATAGGAAAATAGGACTTATGGCGACAAATCAATCAATACAAACATGACCTAGAAATGGAACAGATGATAGAATAGATAAGGATGTGAAAACTGTTGTTGTAGCTGTGTGCTGTATGTTCAAGAATGTAGATAAAAGTTATGCAAAGATGTGGAAGATACAGAAAAAAAAACCTAAAATTGAATTTCCAGATATAAAAATGACAATGTCTAAGATGAAAATGCACTGAATGGAATTAATAATAGGATATACTGCAGAAGAAAAGATTAGTGAACTTCTAGCAATAGAGGCTATCCAAAAATTAACAACCAAAAACAGAAAAACTGAAAACAAAGTGAACACATCAATGAGTATGGGACAGGATTTCATTTCTTCTATATATTAAAAGACAAACACCTATTGAAATTATTAAAAATATTTCCATTTTACCATAGTATAAAGAACACAAAATGCTTAGGGATCTCTTAAAAGATGCATGAAGTTGTACATTGTAAAGTTCAGGGATCCCTGGGTGGCTCAGCGGTTTAGCGCCTGCCTTCAGCCCAGGGCCTGGTCCTGGAGACCCGGGATCGAGTCCCACGTCGGGCTCCTGGCATGGAGCCTGCTTCTCCCTCTGCCTGTGTCTCTGCCTCTCTCTCTCTCTCTATCATAATTTTAAAAAAAAGAAAAGTTCAAAACAATGCTGAGAGAAATTAAAAAAGATCTAAACAACAGAGAGACCTCAATTCAAACACCTCATATCATTACTGTGTCATTTTTCCCTATAACTTAATGTGTATATATTCAGTGTGATCCCAATTAAAATCCTATCAAAGTTTTCTTTAGATTGACAAATTGCCTCATCAAAGTATCTAAGGTAGCCAAACTTTGGCAAAGAAAAAGAAATTGGAAGGGTTTATGCTACCTGATTTTAAGACTTAAAGCTACAGTAATGAAGATAGTGTGGTATTTGTCTAAGGATAGACAAATAATTAGTCAAACAGAATAGAGAGCCGAGAATTAGAACTACACATTGAATTTTGATAAAGAAGCAAAGTAGGGATAAATGATAGTCCTTTCAGTAACTTGTGTCAAAACAATTGCATATTTATACGCAGAAACATGAACTTCACTGAATATTTCTCATATACAAAATTAACTCAAATGTTTTATGGAACTAGTGTAAAGCCTAAAACTGCGGATCCTTTGGAAGAAAATCTAAGAGAAACCTTTATAATATTGAGTTAAGCAAATATTTCATAGCTATAACGCTAAAATATTTATCCATGAGCAAACGGATAAATTAAGATTCATCAATACTTAAAACTTTTGCTCGTTGAAAGACATAAAAAAAAATAAAAAGACAAGCCACAGGCCATCAAATATTTTTTAATTTTTTAATTTTTATTTTTTTTAATAAACTAATTTTTTATTGGTGTTCAATTTACCAACATGCAGAATAACACCCAGTGCTCATCCCGTCAAGTGTCCCCCTCAGTGCCCGTCACCCACTCACTCCCACCCTCCACCCTCCTCCCCTTCCACCACCCCTAGTTTCTTTTCCCAGAGTTAGGAGTGTTTATGTTCTGTCTCCCTTTCTGATATTTCCCCACACACTAGAGAACTTGTACCCAAAGTATACAATAACTCAACACACTCATGATGAAACAAGTTAAAAAATGGGCAAAATATTTGAGCTAATACTTTATCACAGGTGATAAATGTGTAGTGGGCGGAATAAGGGCTTTCCAAAGAGGTCTATGTCCCAGTCCCCAGAACATATGAATAGGTTACATGATGGCAAAGGTGAATTAAGGTGGCAGTTGTAATTAAGGTTGCCAGTTGTTTGACGTTCTAAGAGGGAGAGTAGCCTGGGTTATTCAGGTGGTCCCAATATAATCAGAGTCCTTAAATGCGTAACAGTTGCTGAAGAGTCTGGGTCAGAAATATGCAATGTAAGAAAGCTGTATTACTGGCCATGGAGGAAGGGACCATGAGCCATGACTGTGGGGGTGAGGGGGAGCCTCTGAAGATTGGAAAAATCAAGAAAACACTCCTGACAGCCTCCAGAGAGGAATGCAGCCTGGCCAGTCGCCTTGGTTTTAGCCCAATCAGACTCACTGCAGGCTTCAGACCTCCAGAGTGATAATAAACCCGTGTTATTTAAAGCCACCAGATAATATGTGGTAGCTGCCTGTTGTTGGTTTTTTCTTTTTCTTTTAAGTTTTATTTATTTCAGACACAGCTTACGTGAGTTATGGCAAGGGCAGAGGGAGAGACACTTCAAGCAGATTCCCTGCTCAGTGCAGAACCTTCTAGGGGCCTGGTCCCAAGACCCATGTGATCATGACCTGACCCAAAACCAAGAGCTGGATGCTCAACTGACTGAGTCACTCAGGTGCCCCCTCCAACTGCTTCTTTAGCAAATTAATACAGACAGCAAATAAATACACGGGTCGTTGTTCAAAGTCATTAATCATTAGGCAAATGCAAACTAAAACCACAATGAAATACCATTACACTAAATATTAGAATGGCTAAAATTAAAAATAATGATCATACTGTGTTCTGGTGAAAATATGGAGGAACTGAAACTCTTAGACACCACTAGTGGAGATGCACGATGGCACAACTACTAGAAAACACCAGCAGTTTTAATAGTTGCATTATCTACGTACCATATATCTATCCATTCAACTTCTATAGAGATGCCAACATTTCTATACAAAGACTTGTATACAGATGCCTGCGCTAGCTTTTTGTCCTGTTCAAAACTGGAAACAGTCTAATTGTCCATCCACTGGTGAATGATCATGCAAAATATGGAATTCTTATACCAGGAACTTATCTGCAATAAAAAGAAAAGAACGGTTAATGCATGGTATACATAGACCAACGGCAAAAACATTGTGGTAAGTGGAAGAAGCCAGATTGGAATTAGCAGAGATGCTATGATTCCATTGCTATGAGGTTCTAGGTTAATGGCTCTAGAGTGACAAAACAGGTCAGTAGCTGCCTGAGGATAGGAGGGGGACTTGGCAGCGCAAGAGAAGGAAGATTCCCCAGGGGGACCAAGGAGCTCTGAGGATGTTCTTCGTGTTTGTGACCTTGACTGGTGATGGTTCCATGGCGCATCCATGTCAGCTCTTAGTCCTATACTTCCATTATGTGCAGTTTGCCTTACCTCATAAATGCTGTTAAGAAACTTAAAAATGGGAATTATTATTTTTGTCTTAGTTGAGGCACAAAGGATGAAAAATTAAGAAGCTAACGTACACAAATGCCAGGAAAGGCTCCTATTTTGTGGCTCACGTGCGGGCCGCGCAGTAGGAAGCTGGCACTGATCGCACAGGTCATGGGCAGGATGACGTGATGGCAACAGACAGTTTCTCGGAGGGTAGGTTGCCCCAAGTTCGGAAGTGAAGCAAGACTGTTCACAGCCAGAGGAGAAGGCAACACCCGTCTCAGCAGCCTGAAGTCAGGCTCCTCCTGGGAATCCGTGTGGGACGCACAAAAGCGTTTTGAAGAGGAAGAGTGGACATTTGCCTCATCAGGGCCCCAGACTGAGATGATGAGGGAGTCGGCCGACTGCCCATTTTATGCCTCTTGCTTTTGCTTGACCTGCCATAACCCAGAAGCAACAGTGGGGAAGGAGAAGTAGCAGAGTATGGCGGGAACTGGGAGACCCCAGCTTCGGGCCCCTGGGCCCAAGGATGCCGGCTGTCGCTTACAGTCTTCTCTCCTCTTCCTTAGTGAGCAGCTACTTGATTTTCAACGAGGCATGGGGCCGCCCCTCAGAGCTCGGTCTTCCTGAAACAAAATGAGGCCTTGTGACAAGCGTTGGCCCACAGGATGCGAGCAGCAGCGTCATCTGTGACTTCTGATACGTGCGCATGAATGGAGGGGGCGGGTCTTTCCCCATCTTTTCCTTCCTGTGGGGAGGATATGGACTTGGCCTGAATCCTCACAGGATCTTGAGGTTGAGGTGGAAGGTGCGTGCTGGGAATGAGGGGAGGCTGGGGAAGCAGCCTGAGTCCCTGTGGGCTGCGTGTACCGCCCCTCCAGATCTAGACCACCCACCCCTGAACTTCCTCACGTGGAAAAGAAAAAAACTATCATTTTTAACATTCTGGGATTTGCTTAAGCACATTTGAACTTAATATAGGATAGACTTGCCTGCCTTAGTGCAGGTTTTCCACGGGGCTGGGGAAGGAGAACAGCTCTGAACTGGGCCTTATGGTTATCTTAAGCTTGAATGGACTTGCTGGTACCAAACATGAGGTAGTTTGCTAATATCTGACGGGGATGAAATCGCCTTGTGGTCTGTTGGACTACAGAGGGGAGTGTCCCTGGATGGAGCCCAAGAAGGTCAGAAACGGGAAAGAATGAAGTGACATTTACTTCACTTCCTACGACTGGAGCTACCTCATTCAGTGAATTGCTTACACCTCAGGGGATGGACTCTATGAGGGGCTCACATGGTTAACCTCCAACTACAAATCCTAATGAGCATTCTCCACCTACCCCCCACCCCCCAAGGAGAGAAATCAGAAACCCATTCATAGGATTATCACCGCCATCACCTCTTTCAATTGCCACTTTCTCTTCTTTAGAATTGGAACTCTGGAGTTACAGTTCTACGGTTGGGGGGGGGGGGGGTTAAGGGTTTCCTTTTTTGTTTCTCTTTCTCCCCCCCCCTTTTTTTATAAATTTATCTTTTTATTGGTGCTCAATCTGCCAACATATAGAATAACACCCAGTGCTCATCCCGTCAAGTGCCCCCCTCAGTGCCCGTCACCCCCACCCCCCTGCCCACCTCCCCTTCCACCACCCCTAGTTCGTTTCCCAGAGTTAGGAGTCTCTCATGTTCTGTCTCCCTTTCTGATATTTCCCACTCATTTCTTCTCCTTTCCCCTTTATTCCCTTTCACTATTATTTATATTCCCCAAATGAATGAGACCATATAATGTTTGTCCTTCTCCGATTGACTTATTTCACTCAGCATCATACCCTCCAGGTCCATTCACGTCAAAGCAAATGGTGGGTATTCGTCCTTTCTAATGGCTGAGGAATATCCCATTGTGTACATAGACCTCAGCTTCCTTATCCATCATCTTTCGATGGACACCGAGGCTCCTTCCACAGTTTGGCTATTGTGGACATTGCTGCTAGAAACATCGGGGTGCAGGTGTCCCGGCATTTCACTGCATCTGTATCTTTGGGGTAAATCCCCAGCAGTGCAATTGCTGGGTCGTAGGGCAGGTCTGTTTTTAACATTTTGAGGAACCTCCACCCAGTTTTCCAGAGTGGCTGCACCAGTTCACGTTTTTTTTCTTTTTTTCTTTTTTTTTTTTTTGCTTTGCGTTAGGATGCTCCGATCTGACATTTGACATGACCACAAAGCGCTAGATGCTCTGACTGACTTCCAGCAAAAGGGATGGGGGAAATATAGCAGTTTTTGGTAAAGTGCTTTATAATAATGAGGTAGCATTGTTCTCATTGACTGACCAATACTTTATTACATGGTTGAACTCCTTTTAACATATTGAGTTATCCTACCTTGAATTACTCAGAGAAATTTTTAACATTTGTTAAATGTTGTTTGATCAGTATAACAAAGACACGAACATTAGAACTCTAGTTCACTGTAATTTTGATACCTGATACAAACCTATAATTATTTTTGAATTTGTCACAAAGAATCTTTATACCATATTTGTTCTATTTAGGGTATATCTAGTAATTGGTTCTAATATGATCTTACATTGTACTGGCTAGACTTAGAATTCACTTTTCCTTTGAACTCATGTTTGATTTTTTGTTTGTTTGTTTTCTAGGCTTAACCTTTTTTTAAATTCTTTTAAATTTTATTTATTTATTTATTTATTTATTTATTTATTTATTTATTTATTTATTTATTTTTCTTTCTAGGCTTAACCTTACCGAACACATTGAAAGGTACCATCCTCTCCCCATACAAAATATCTCCTATGTTTGGATTTTGCACAATTAGAGGACAGGTATTCCCATATGGAGGCACTGTGGTTTTCAACCGTATGAGAAAGCATATCCTCTCCCTATAAGCAGTCGTAGGGATCTTTCGTTACACCTTTCTTTCAGATATTCTGGAGTATGGATGCCTCTTTCAGGTGTTCACCTTGGTTGCCCTTGAGAGAGCATGCTCTCTTCTGTCAGCGATCATAGCATCCTGTTTCACTTTTCAAGGGGAATTTTAGGCATCCCACATAGACTGTATGTTGATAGGCCCTTCTAAATATACATTCCTAATTTGATAGCTGTTTTTGTTTTGATAACAGATTAAAACATAAATTAAAGAATTCTCTATTTTCCTCCCACTCTCTCAAAATTATAAGTGATGCTGCCACAAGCTTTCTTCACTCACAAGGGGATTATACCTAATTCTCTTTCCATAATATTTACCTGGAATAAGTATTAAATGGAATAACAGTGCACAGCAACTAACTTTTATTGATTTTTTTTTTTTTTTTTTTTACTGTATACAGAGCTCTGTGGTAAGGGCTTAAAATACGTTATCTCTTTTAATCCTCATCCTTAAGTGCTATTAATGTTTCTATTAAGCATATGAGAGAACTGAGGCACAGAGATATCAAATAAATTTATCTGTGGTCATGCAGAGAGTGGCACAGCCAGAATTTATACTGAGATTGTCTTATTTGAGTGCCCTTGAGACAATCTACAGTGAGGAGTTATCATTCTAAAATGCAAAACTAAGCATGTTATTCACTGCTGATGTTTCATTAGTCAATGATGCCAGTCTAAATCAGATTTAAAAAGCGGTTTACAACCTGGCCAATAACCTACATTTCCAACCCTTACTCATCCTGCTTCTGATACAAGCACACACACACTTAGTTCATACCAGAAAAGGTGTGAATACTCTTTCTTGGACCAGCGAGGTTCCGTTATGCCTCTGTATTTTGGCATGTGGGCTTCTATCCACGTCTAATCCCCTTCCACACCTTGGCCACCTGGAATCTTTATACTCATTCGTCAAGACTTTATCCATGAAGACTTGTCTAACTTCCACCTCCACATGGAGTGGATTGTATCTTCTGGAGTGCTGAGACTATTAGTATAGGGCAACCTACTGAAAAATTGTTATGAAGGGAAAAGAGGGTTACGGTAGTATCTGGAGTAAAAAGTGCAGATAAAAATAATTTTAAGGTGGGAGATATTTTAGCATATTCAAATGTTTATGGGAAAGTCCTACTAAAGATGGAGAGGCTAAAATATCAATAATCCTTAGCTAAAATGTTAATAATCCCTAAGAAGATGTAAGGTATTGGGATCCAGAGTGGTGAGAAGGATTTTCCGTACAGAGGTAATCCTGGGATGAAAGAGATTATTTTAACATCAGAAGAAGGAAGAAGTCCAAGTAAACATACAGAGGGTGTGTTTATTTGGGACCTAAGACTTGAAAGAGGTACTAATTTTTTTGTGAAGGAGAAGTCCAGGCCACTGAGAGTCAGGGAGGTTTTATGAAGTCAGGAAGGGAGAAGAATAAGGAATTTGAATCTTAATTCAGATTTTGCACTCAAAAACGCCTGTATCTGCAAGGGAAGGATTATCATGTGTAAGACATTAAAAAGCTGGAAGAAGCTAAGATGTTTAAGAGGCTGCAGAGATGATGTTTCCCTATCACTTGGCAACATTCCCAAAACACAATGTAATGAATCTAATGCGTGGAGTGGGGAGGCGTAAGGAGTTAGGTCAGTTGTCCTCTATGGAGTTAGAGCTAGATGACTAGAATCTGCTCTTTGGTTTCTTAAATGTGCAGATCTTAATTAGATTGGCCATATTTTTTCTACATCTGTAGGTTTCACACAATAGAAAGTCCGAGGTATTTGTAATTTTTACATGATCAGGTGTGTAATCAGGTTTCCTTTGAAAGGAAACTCCAGCAAGAGATCAGAAAATGACCCTGTTTCTTCTTTCTCTTTATTCCTTAGGACTCCCAGTTTAGTTCTCTGTGCATGATCAATAAAGTCTTGCTGAAATGCTTTTTTGGAAAAACAGCAGTTCCTACTATTTTCCAGCTGTTCCTCTTTTCTCTATAGTAGATTGATTAACATTGACATCTCAGTGACTCTGATGAGCAATTCTCTGATTTTCATTTTGGGATGGCAAGGCTACTAAGACGCCAGTTCAGACTGTTGCTTTCCCCGTGCTAGAGCTCTGGTCTCCTACCTTCGTGATTTAGGGAATTGCTCAGTTGTTTAAATTCATTCAGACAACAGCCAGTTCTGATATGAAAGCGTTTCTTTTTGCCACTCATTGCTTGAAATAAGAAATTCAAAGCTCTGAAACTGTTACACACAGAGCAACGCTTTCCCAGAGAGATTAACATAGCAATAGGTTCCTCAGAACTGCAATCTACTGCCTTTCAAAAAATGAATGTCAAGTTATGCTGGCCAGTGCATTCGGATGCTCCAATCACCTCATCTATTCTGTTTCCTGCTTTCAGAAACTAAAATACAATACTTAATGTTTGTTTCATCGCCACATGTCACCAAGGCTACCTGATGCAAAGATCCGCAGCGCTGTGGGTTTACAACAAAAGGTTATAGATCTTCATTACTTGACTGCGGTACAATCATTACAGAACTCTGGAGCCCTGAATGTTTTGGCGCCTAAGATTTTGTAAGGTGATAATCTTAGATATTTACCTTATGCGATAGGACATCTAATAAACTGTGAAGACTTTCACCCATGACTGTAAATTAGTTCTTTAGTAGTCAGGTTCTGTAGCCTATGTAGCAAGTAGGGCTTACTTAATATTTAGAATGCAGGGGTATTTTATTTTTTAAAAAAGAAAGTTTCTTTTTTTTAATAAATTTATTTTTTATTTGTGTTCAATTTGCCAACATATAGAATAACACCCAGTGCTCATCCTGTCAGTGCCCCCCTCAGTGCCCGTCACCCAGTCACCCCCACCCCCTGCCACCTCCCCTTCCACCACCCCTACTTCGTTTCCCAGAGTTAGGAGTCTCTGAGGCTCCTGGGTGGCTCAGTCAGTTAGGCGTCCGATCTCGGTTTGGGCTTAGGTCATGATCTCAGGGTCTTAAGATCGAGTGCCGCGTGGAGTCTGCTTGAGATTCTCTTTCCCTACCCCGGTACCTGCCCCAGCCTGTGCTCCCTTGCTTGCTCGCTCTCTAAAATAAATAAAATCTTTAAAAAAAATACAAAGTTTCTATTTAACCTTCTTAATTTTTCCCTAGTTTGATTTTCTAGCTGTAATTTGATTCAAAGAATTTAAGCTTCTAGGGTCTATATAAAAATATCGATTTAAATTAAAGTCAGTGTTTGGTACTACCTACTGTTATATATATATATATATATATATATATATATATATATATATATATATCTTACTGGTTTCTTCATTATAATTATTACAACCTTTTGTTACTATTTTATATGTTTTTATAATTTGTGCCTAATTAGTAATGTAATAATATATAGTGTATCAAAAACTTGACTAATATGCTGTGAGACTAAAATTACATGGAATGCAATTCTATAATTAATAGCTTTAAAGATTTTTTTTTCAGATGAATTCTTCACGGCATCTATCCATTTCTTTATTCTTTATGTAGTCTGCCGAATGTTATATTCTATTTATTAGTTCCTATTTTAAAAACATACTTGTGAAGGATATTTATTCATGTGATAAAAATTGAGTATGTATTATATAGCCGTACTGTGCTAGAAGCTAAGGAAACACAAATGAAGAAGACATGATACTTTCAAGAAGCTCATGGTCCAGCAAGGGAGACAGACATGCAGTCAGGTAAACTGCAAGGCACAAAGTTAAGTGACAGGTCAAATATAGGGTGAAAATAATGCAGGAACACGGCATAAACAATGAATCTACCTGGAAGACTGGTAACAGAGAAGGGATTGTTGAAATGTAGTTTCCAGAGTGGGGGGAAAAAAAAAAACATAAAAATTAAGACAGTTCTAGAAAGAAAACAGCATCTACAAAAATAAAGATGGATGAAAAATCTCTGGCCAGGAGAAAGCAATTTACCCTGATGTCAGGATATAGTGTCAGCTCACTGGCAATGGCGAGACTGAGAGTTGATTCCGTTTCCAGAAGGCTGAAAAACCCCCACAAATAACGACCACCAGCAGTCTTACTACCAACAGTGTTTTTTTTTTTTTTTTTAATTGGAATTTCTTTTCCCTAGAAACAAATTTCCTTCCTCTGTCTGAATAGGGCTGTGTTTGAGGCTTGACAAAGGTAAGCATTCTAACACATAAATCTTAGAAAAATGATATATTACTGTGATACGTGCAAGGGGTACTTTTATCAAAAATGCTTTCAAAGACACATGGGCTGGAGTATGGAAAATGGGAGTAGCTTCTTAAGTTTCTGGGTTTTTTTTTTTTCCACAGGAGATCTATGCTTAGGAGTGATATTGCAGTGATAGTCTGCTTGGGCAGGCTGGGGTCTTGGCGGGTTGTAAGAAGTCCTAACATGGTAATTTAGCAACCCTCTTACCCTTAAAGAACAGCATCCTGAAATTGCCAGAGCAGAGATCTTATATACGGGCAATACCCACTTTCATAAGCTCTGCTGATTGTGTTTAAGAATTGTGCTCTTTGTATGATTTTTCTTTGTTACCAGGAAACCAAGCACGTTCGTTCTGGTTGGCGATAAGATGACGGCCAACCGTCCTTATGCACATCCCACCAGCCTAGGAAGTCCCGTAGAAAGAACACACCTCTCCATCTAGTTCTGGCAGAGAAGTCCTACAGAGGTCGCTAGGTTGACCATGATCAATAGGGGTTGCAGGTCTTGTTTCTTGTCACTGTCCTAGTCTGGATGCGAAGAGCAAACTCAGTTTATGGGAACCTCATCACATGACCTGGATTCCCTAGAGGAAGAGGAGTTTGATGATAAGGTTTGTGAATGTTTAAGGGGATGACGAGCAGCATGGCTCAGGCTGGGGCCATAAAAGCCAGATGCCCCCGGTGTTTGTCGGTGCTATTTGCTTTTGCTGATGCTATTTTATGACTTCATTGTCAGTAGATTTTATTTTTAACTGTTCTAAATGCACATAAGTTGGTTTAAGAACAAAAGCTATGTAATGCAACACGTGAAGATGTAGGTCTTTTCATTATTTTTCCTTTTGGGGAAATGGAATAATACCTGCCTCTTCTAAGAAAAGTGTTTTTTTTTTTTGTTTTTGTTTTTGTTTTTTGAAAGTCTTTTTTTTTTTTCCCTTTAGATATAGCATTAATTGTGTGGAGCAAAATAAATTTGTTCCCTTAATCTGGCAGGTATTAAGCCACTCTTGACAATTCTGTGAGTAAGTTTGACTAATTACCTGAGGCTTTTAAAACTCTTGCTGAATTAGAGACCTTTGCTTCAGGTTTTTTCTTTATCTGTCCACCGCTGTCTGCTGATGTTAATTAGATTGTAACCACTAAATTAATATACAGTAAAGGCAAACAAGCCACATGAATAGGAGGTAGAAATGACATTGCCTTCCTACATATTTTATGATTTTTTAAAAAAAATTCAGATTTCAGACAATGACTTAAAATATTACTCTCAGGAAAGTGATTGTACAGTGGGGGGAGGCTTCTACTCAAAATTTTAAAGGTATAATGATTTCAGTAAATCACATTAATCTTACTAATGAAATATCTGCACTTTAAATGGCAATTGACAATTTTTTACCTCTATAATATTTTCATAATTTACCTGGTTTTAACCGTCCTTTCATTTTATGTGCTACAAACTAGAAGGCGCTATTTATACAAATTATTTTTTCAGTTTAGCTAGAGTATTAAGGTCACCTGTACTTTCTGAGTGGAAAGCATAAACTGCATGCAGTTTGAGTTTTAGTATTTTACATTTTAATAATGCTAGTTTTTATATCTTTTCCATAACTCATAAATCCTAATCAGGAAACATTTGTCAAGAGGAAATTAAAATCTGATTTCTACATGTGAATTCATAGCCAGTGAATAATTGATTAATTATGTTATTTTTGTTTACATACTCAGATCTTTTTCTCTTGGTTAGTGGTGTTCCTGTTTTCCACTTAAAGTGGAAACAACTAGGTCAGTGAACTTAATACAAACTTAATACAAATAATAACCAACTAATCTTATTCCCTCCGATATAGATAGGACATTCTTTAAGGAATAGTTATCTGTTTTCGTCTTCTCTGTTGATGCAGCCAACATATACTATAAATGTCGGCCCTTCTGTGAAATAGTAAATTTTGTCCTTTGTTAAACATTGTAGGTGTTGTTTATAATGCATTAGGTTTTTCTCCCCCCAACACCCTCCCCGAAATATGTTTTTCCCTTGAAATATTTTTAACAGAAGTATTTCTAGAATAGATTTCAATGGCGATTAGCTATTCACGTTTTAAAAATAATTGGATACTAAAATTTAAACAGCATAGATTTTTATAACTCCGCGTAGACCTGCTTGTTACTAGTTTTCTCTCCTTCATTGGAACATAATCATTCTGCAAGTTTGGTGAAGTCTTGCTGACATTCATCTAAAGTAAAAAGGTGGGCAAGATAAAAGGTGTCTTGTCTTAAAAACCAATTCTCACTAATCAAAATTGTTCTTTTCCAGGCCTCAGTTAAAGCATATCAAGGATTCTCAGGTCCTTTTACTTAGAGCTTCAGAGTAAGATGTTGTCAGTGTTCAGAGTAGCGTGAAACAGAATTAGAAGGTTTTCTGGTAAGTGACCACACGAACACCACGGATGTTGACACGGGTCACACTGCCATGACCTGGGAATCCTCGATCTCCTCTCTGCTATCCTGGAGATACCTTGTGAGTCAGGACGTACTCCCCGTCATTCTCTGGTGGGAAGGATCATTAGCTGTGTATACCTTCCTCAAGATAGAGGACTAAAGGGTTCTTGGTGTTGCCTCATTGGCAAAGTGGCTTGGAAGAGATTTTATTTGGACTCCTTGGTGCACCACAGGCAAGATGAAGTGTTTCTCTGGATTCCGAGTGTTTTAGCCAAACCCAAGATCTGAGTTGGTAAATTAACCTCTCGTGCATTATACTTTTGAACAGTCTCAAGATTGCCGTCTTTGATACTGAGCCAATTGGTCATTTTGTCACTTCAAGTTCACAGATGCCTTAGCTGGATGATCTCAGGGAAGAAACTTGCTTTATAGGACATTAGTTTTAATAGAGGTTGTTAACTTGAACGCGTAGGTACGTGCTAGAGATGAAAAAGTGCTGACGTGACATTTTTAAACACCTATTTCACAAGTAGTTAAAGCCGCTGTCAGACCTTGTGTTGTCTGTTCTATGGCCATTGTCTCTCACCTGGCTTCTCAGCTTCCGCATTTGTTCCTGTCCAATCTATTCATGGAGGAAATACGGTGCTCTTTGAAAAAAACTTAAGAAGTATCATGGCACACCTTGTCACAACTTCAGGTCTTCCAGGGCTTTCCATTGCATTTAGGGTAAAATTGAGTCAGCCTCCTTGTGTTGGTTCTGCATGGTGTGGGTGATGGCAGACCAACTCTCAAGTAGATGAGTTGCCACTCACTCACTCACTCACTAGATGCCACTCACTCACTCACTCACTCATTCATGAGGCTCCAGCCTTCTCTTAGGTCTTCTAACCTCCTGGTTCTGCCCTCCCATCCTGGGATCTGTACCCATATATTCCTGAAAATGGGAGGTGGGTTATTTATTATTATTATTATTATTATTTTTTAGCATTCACATGACTAGGTTCTTTTCATTCTTAGGTGTCATTTTCATTGTCACCTCAGAGATGCCTTGTATTTGACCACCCGGTCAAGAATAGGTTGCTTTCTCCTTTCCTTAGTTTTCACCATGGTACTGTGGGACTTTCCTTCATAGCATCTGTCACAAGTTAGAATTACAGTTGTTGACATGTCTTGTGACTGTCGTCCTCACTTTCAGCACCTTAAGAGCAGGGACCATTCACATCTGTTTTGTTCATCACTGTGATGGAGCAGCTAATGATTACTCATCTTCTCTAAGCATTTTTCTAGGTTGACACATATTCTCTTTGGAATGGATATGATTCTCCAGGTGATCTTTTAGGTATATCACAAACATACTGTGATGTTGAGAACACAATTCACTGACCAAGGTAATCAATATATATATATATATTTTTTGCATCCTTGGTACTTGAGGAAGAACATAGTTGCTATGGGTAGATGCGAAAGACCAGCATATTTGTCCCTTAGGGATTTGCTATCAATTACCAATCAAATACTCTTACAAAATAACTGAAGAAGCAGATACTATTAACCTAGAAATGTACTAATCTATGGTAAATTAATAGACTCAATTTATTCTATTGTAGAAGGTGTTGAATCATGAAACAGATAAAACGTGTCCTGACCAACAAAAAATACCTGTACATTTAGTCTCAATATTGTTTATAGGCTGTCTTTTAGCATTAGGTTATGTGTATATAAGTGTGTCTGTGCATATATTTGTGTTGTTTTTGTTTTCTCAATCTAGCCATCTTTTTCTTGGGAAAACCTGATACCTGACTGTACTTTCAAAGTTCTGCATATGAAGGACAGTAGATGGTTTGGAAAAAACTCTAAATTTTAATTTACTTTATCCGTATAGGAGAATGTATATAATTAACCCTTGAACAATATGGGTTTGAATCCCATGGGTTCATTGATATGGGGATTTTTTTAGTCATTTACTGTAAATGTACTTTCTCTTCCTTGTAATTCTCTAACATTTTCTTCTCTGTGGCTTACTTTAAGAATATAGTACATAGGGGCGTCTGGGTGGCTTAGTTAAGTATCTGACTCTTGATTTAGGTTCAGTCATGATGTCATGGGGCTCTGTGCTCGGGGAAGTCTGCTTGGGATTTTCTCCCTCTGCCCTGCCCCCCTTCCCCCCACCACATGCTTTCTCTCTCTCTCTCAAATAAATCAATCTTTTAAAAAATGAATACAGTGTATAATTTAACATACAAAATATGTACTAATCACCTGTTATCAGTGATGACTAAATGTCCAGTCAACAGTAGACACTTAGTAGTTAAGTTTTGGGGACTTAAAGCTATATGCATATTTTCTGCTGTGAGAGGGATCACCCCTGCACTGTTCAAGGGTGGACTAAATATACATATTTTTAAAATAATAAAATGAAAAAATATATACCCACTACTCAGCTTAAATAGGACATGAAGAGTGTTATAGGCCAGTGGTTCTCTGACATTTTATTGTCTGAACTCCTTAAAAATTGCTGAAAGCACAAAAAACTTCTGTTTAGATGTTTTATCTCCTTGGGTTTACCATGTGAGAATTTAAAATTGAGAAATTAAAAAAAATATTCACTTAAACATAGTAAGCTCATACATGTTAGTAGAAAGTAACACATTTTCTAAAAATATCCATCTTTTCCAAAAGTAAGACAAATTAGTGAGAAGTGGCATTGTTTTATATTTTTGCCAACCTTTTTAATGTCTGGTTTAAAAGAAACAGGTAAGTTTTTATATTTGTTTCAACTCTGTTGCAGTTAATATGTCACTTTGGTTAAAATTGATAAAAAAAAATGCAGGTGACCATCTTAGCATGAATATAGGCTCATTTCATAGGCTGCTAAGGGACATCTCAGGGGTTGTAAGGGAGTCCCCAGAACACACCTTGACAACTGCCGTTTTAGGCATCTGCTGTGTGACTCAGCTCAATGATCGCCCAGAGATAATGAGTTTTGTGTCCTTAGTTTTCTTTGTGATGTTTTAATTGATGTATTAACACTAAAAAAAACCCATATTGTTTAGTTTTCCCATTCCTGAATATATACACAAATATTTTTATTTACTACTTTTTTATAATATCAAATTTTGAGATACATGATGGAACATATAGCTATGGTTTATTTTACTAATGGTTTTCTTTTGTACAAATATACAATAATTTGTATGAATATTTTTTTTCTAATCATGTGGGTTAGTTATGAGCCTGTGTAATTATAAACAGTACATCTACAAATGTGTATATTCATGCCTGCTGGCACACATTAGCATGAGTTTCTTGAAAGTTTATAACTAACTGAAATTAGTGGGTTATGGAATATGTATGATTTTCTAAGGAAATGTCAAATTATTTCCCAAATTGGTTTTATCAGTTTATACTTATACTGTCAAGCTATGGATATTCCTATTGTACATTCTAATCAGTAAATTGTGTTGATTCTAATATCAGAAAATCTAATCAATTAAACTTGTACTATCCTAGTGGATATAAAATCTTATTGTCACTATCATGTTTAGTCTTCTGATTATTATCAGAGTTGTGCATTTCTTTTCATTGGTTTGAGTTATTTGTGCTTCCTCTTCTCTGAGATACTTGTTAAATCCAATTGAATTCTTGATATATTTTGGATACTGTAATTTTATAGAAATGTGTTGCAAATACATTCCTCAAGTTTGTGACTTGTCTTTATGTTATCTGTGGATGAATAGACTGCTCTAGTTTTATTGTAATAAGTTACTAATATTTTAAAAATGGTTTATACGTTTTCTTGTTTAAGAATGCTGTCTCTACCCCAAAGTCTCAAAGGTATTCTCCAATTTTTTCCTAAAGGTTTTTGGTTTAATCTTTCATACTTAAGTTTTCACTATACCGGGAATTGATTTTTATGTGCAACAGGAGGAAAGGTCCTAATTTTAGTAGTCCATGTCTATCATATGTCAGGTCCATCATGTATCAAGTTTTTATATGTCTGAATTTATTCCTGGGCTCACCATTTTTTCCATCACTCAATTTTGCAGTAGTACTAATATTATACTATTTTAAATTTAGATTTGTAACAAATCTTGATATCTACTCTTAACTAAATAGAATTTTTATCAGAGAAAGTGATACCAATTTTTTAAATTGTTAGGACTTTTTTATGGTCTAGTATAGTAGACTTTTAAAAAGTAGTGACTTATTGTATATTCTCAAATTTTGAGCATCTTCTTTATATGTATTTTGGATCAAACTCCATATTTTATGCTATTCACATTTCCTTAATTTTTCAGATTTGTGTCAACTTGGTCTAGTTACTGAGAAGTTTTATTGGACTTTTCCACCTTTGGAAAAGTGGAAGGTGAATTTGTCAGTTGCCTCTTTTTTTGTTCTTTGCTTTATATACTTTGTGTGCTTCTGTCACTAAGTATATACAAATATTTGAATTTATATTCAGTATTTAATTATGGGGCTTCTGTTTTTCCTTTTTCTTCTCCTATTTTTTTTTTCAGTTTAGCAGCATGACTTCCACTAATAGATTTTTTTACTTAAAATTTTTTTTAAAAAAACTGTGACGAGGGCAGAAGCCAAACTGAAATGAGTTGGGAAGCAAGTGATAGATTAAAAAAAAATGGAGATGAGTATAGAAAGTGTTTCTTGAATTAATTGTTACGTAGGGAAGATAAAAATAACTGGAGCAAGATGTGGGAATCCAGGGAATGCTTTTAAATTCTAAGATATGAGAAACCTAAGCATGTATAAATATGGGTAATACAACTAAGATTCAGGAGTTGAATATATGCAAGGAAAACAGGTTATTGGATAGTGTAAAGCACCTGATTTGACTGAATATGTAGGATTCTGAGGAAGAATGGAGTTAATTGTTCTGTAGGATTTCCCTTTACTGAGTACTCCATAAATTAAGGACAGAATCTTTCTTTAGTGGATGCGGGAGTTGTAATATGGGCTGTAGGTTTGTAGTGGGCTGTTAAGGGAGATCTCACCTCATGGCATCTACTTCATTCTGGAAGGCCCCAGTTTGTTGAGAATGACGGTGTTAGTAATACAGTGACCTGGAGGTTCGGTAGCATTGGGCAGTTGATATCACAATGTTCTTGACAGGGCCAAGGTTGATAAGCAAGGTGATTTCCAATCTAATTTTCTAACCTTGTATGTGTTTACCAACACACATGAGTCTCACTGTCTGAATTCATGATTTTTAAATAAATATCTCAAATAATGAACTGTAATATTTTGGTCTTTTTCTAGGCACTAGGTTACATAACTTTGATATTATTCTCAAAAGGAACAAGACAGTTCTAGATTACAAACCATCACTGAGTGAGGGATTGTATCTTCCTTTTCTCTGGCATCTCCTGGAGTTTATTTTCATGTCCAACATGACATAGAAATTATAAATATTGAGTACTTGGGTCATGATAGTGTAACTTACACTCATTTTCTTTACTCTTTTATTTTTTCCTTCCTATGTTTTGTAATAAAAATTCGTGAACTCAAAATGCACGTGTTTAGTTTCAAGGACTGTGAACTGCTTTGGTTTTAAAATGATAGATGATTGATTGCCCTTGCATGGGGAGGTAGTTACTGGAGTAGGGAGAGGGCTTGAGACTTATGGGTGACCAGCAATTTTCCTTTTCTTAACCTGAATGCTAGTGACATGGGTGTGTTCACTTTGTGAGAATTCATTGAGCAGCAAGCCCATGTTTTGTGTCCTTTCTAAATTATAGTATATACGTAAAAATACAGACAAATGGTAGCTGTACAAAGTATACACTTGCGTATGTGGCTGTATACAGGGATATACAAATAACCTGTACATAAATAAAATCAGTGTTACATTAGAGATCTGTGGGGTCCCATTAGATCATTCTACTGAAATTGTTACCTTA
Source organism: Canis lupus dingo (assembly GCF_003254725.2). Lineage (NCBI taxonomy): Eukaryota > Metazoa > Chordata > Mammalia > Carnivora > Canidae > Canis > Canis lupus. Next base: position 26,836,562 of record NC_064278.1, read on the forward strand.
AATGCCTCTAATAATCTCCTGATAATCACATGCAGGGGCATATTTTGAGGACATCCTGTCTGTAAGCTTTCTGACCATCACTAGCTTCACATGCTGTGTTCCCTGGGATCCTGGACTTTACTCTTCTAGGGTGCTATCCAGACCATTGTATCTTCTCTTTTCAGTTTATAATTCATAAAAAAAAACATCATTTCTTAAATTTTTAGCTGTCATTGCTGCCTGGATGACTCTGCGTATCATCTTTCTTGTTCTCTTCAGCCTGCCTCAGATCAAAATTCAAAGCTGTCAGCTGACCATATCTATTCTTAATGGAAATACATCTCATTGTCATCTTTTTTCTTGTACCTTTGTGTAAAAACCCTTATCAACCTATCAGTTTCTGGTATCATGTGAGGTTTGGGCCTGCCTTTTGCAAAGGGTGATTTTTTTAGTAAGCACTCAGAAAAATGTTAATTTTTTGTGGAAGTCTTGCCATCAGCAAATTCTCACTGCGTTGTTTAATAGGTAGTTTCAGGAATCCAAATGCTAGTGACGGTAAGTGATTCTAAGTGGTAGTAAGTACCATTATGAAACTTTTTACTGAAGACAGTAAAAAGGTTGGAATCTTTGGATTTTTCTTTTTTTTGACAAAGTCACATCATATTTGTTTTGCCATTTGAGGTTCACAGGTATTTGAATTTATTTTTTTCTATTTATAATTCTTAATAGCACACTGTTCATAGATAATTCTATTTTTCATTCTCTGAGTACCAACTTTACAGAAAATCATAAGCTGATATAAGAATATTACAATTACCTCTTTTATTTGCCTTAGCTTTCAAAGTGAGAAGTCAGCATTTGCTGAAAACCTAGGATGATTTAATGATTTTATGAAATACAAGATTCTACAGCTTTACCTGATTGTTGTTTATTATAGTTCCATATGCATCTGAACCAAAATGAAGATATTTTATGGAGAGAACACAAGAACAAGAGACCATGTTGATTCTTATTTTAGGGGACATTACAGAGAAAAATATTCATTTTTTTCTCTGAAAATATTTAAAAGTCTCTATCATTGCTTTTTAAAATGTGAATTTTAAATAGACAATTATTTCTTGTTAGGATCACAAGGAGAAAATCTTATTAAAGTTTGTGTTTGATCATCACAATATGGTCTTCATTACCTCGGCTTTTTATACAATATTACACAATTATGAGATAAAAGCTTAAATATTTTGAGGCCAGAAATATAAATTAAGCAATTTCCTTCTAGAAATATATTTACAGGGGATCCCTGAGTGGCTCAGCAGTTCAGCGCCTGCCTTTGGCCCAGGGTGTGATCCTGGAGTCCCGGGATCGAGTCCCATGTCGGGCTCCCAGCGTGGAGCCTGCTTCTCCCTCTGCCTGTGTCTCTGCCTCTCTCTCTATGTCCAAATAAATAAATCTTTAAAAAATATTCACAAAATGACAATAAAAATGAGATCAAGGTTATGAAATATTTACTGAGATTCATGATATTTGAATAAGGGATCTCACATTACATTTAAAATACCCTATTCTTGGGTCAACAGAGTGGCTCAGTTGGTTAAGTATGCAACTCTTGATTTCAACTCAGATTGTGACCTCAGGATTGTGGGACTGAGCCCCTGGGTCAGGCTCTGTGCTTATTGAGGAATCTGCTTGAGATTGTCTCTCACCCTCTCTCTTCCCCTCATCCTATTCTCTCTCTTCCCTTCATCCTATTCTCTCTCCCCCCATCCTATTCTCTCTCTTCCCCTCATCCTATTCTCTCTCTTCCCCTCATCCTATTCTCTCTCTCTAATAAATAAATAAAACCTTTTAAGAATACCCTATTCTTAAATGCCATAAATAGATCAAATATACCTCTGATCTTTGGAGAAGAAATAAAACTTTAGAAAAAAAAAAAAAAAGGAAATGAATACTAGTGACAATAGCCTAGAGGAAAGACCCATAATGTTTTACGCATGATAATTCAGTTTAAATCTGAGAGTAGCACGGCATGTCTTCATTAGAGTGGGGCTGGTAATTGGCAGTAAGAAGTGTTGGCCAATGTCAGATATAGGAACAGGGAGGGAGTCTCAAGTTTTGGTTGAAGATTCATTCCTAGAGTGTGTGGTTTCAGTTCAGGTATTTGTTCAGTATCAGAAATGATAGAGAAATGCTAATAGATAGCTGGGCAGAAGGCAGGTGATGAAACACACTCCAGAAGTAGTCAGTGTTAAGTGACATAGATAGATGGGTCGTTGCTTGCCTGCAGACTGTTCTTTCTGCTGAACTTGAATTCAGAAGTTGTACTTAGTTTTGAAAGTTTTTGCAAATAGTAGGGCAAGGGAGGATCCTGACATAGGAAGAAGTAGAGAACTGGGCAGATGTTTAAGATAAGGCCTCTTGGGCATAAGAAGGGAACTGAATTATTAGGGCTCAGATGTATTCCTATACTGGGAGGTTAAAGTAGAGCTGGAATCATCAGTTGATTTAATGATGAATCATCTGCTAAATTTTCTCTTTTAAAGACAGACTAAATCTAAAGCCTGGGGCATGGTTGAGTGGGGATCAAGTGTCTCCAGCTGTGAATAGAAGAAAAGGATAGGTTCAGGGTACCTGAAAGGGTTCTCATAAATCTTTTTTATTATACTTTCTATGTTTAAACTTTACATGGGAATGCTAGAAGAGAATAATAAACCAAACTAACATAATGGAATAAACTTCACTGTCTGTGTACTTTGAAAGAGATCTGAGACCACAACACCTTTTTATTTTTTCCCAATTAACTTAAACAATTTGCTTAATAGAAATGATGTATTTCCTTTAAAAATGATCAACTCTGTTAGGTCATTTTTGGTGCGTTAAAATACTTGTTTGCTGTGTAGTGAGGACTAAAGATGGAGGGAACAATAGTAGAATAAAATAACATGATTAAGTAATTTTTATGTCCTATGTCCTATGTTTAGGGAACTAATTTCTGAATTGGTTTTGATATTGAAATGAGTGTATTTATAAGGTAGCACGTGTACATAGTCATACATATACACACATATAGATAGAGGCAATAGCGGCCTATGAAATTAAATAATAGCTTTTCCCTTAAGAATAGCAGCTCAACTTATTCTGCTTGGGGGGGGGTGGTGGTGGTGAATTCATTGTTCTGAGGAATACGTTCATTAGTTTGATGCTGTTTAATTTATTTTTAAATGAGAAATGCTATAAAATAAGTCTAGGAAACAAGCAAAGAGAATCCTATCAAATGCAGTAGAAGAAAGTAACAGAAAAGAATTCCAAAGGTCAACAGGCTTTAAGAAAATAACTTTCAAGAGAAAATGATGAGTGGATAATCAAGAGAATAAGGCCCCCTGTTCACATTCAGCATCCTAAAATTAGGGAGCCTCATTCTAATGAGACAAAAGCCTCATCATTTGGCAAGGAGACAACATGCCTTGTATTGGGAGACTTTCCTTTGCAACAGACTTCTTTTCTAAGATTTTTCATCATATCTCCTGAGTCAGCCTCTAGAGCACAAATGAAGAGAAGCAGCTATATTAGTGCTGTCACCCTGAAAGGTGAATGGGCTGCCATTTCCAATATTGTTGCCACTAACTTACGTAGCTGGGTGCCAAGATCCATGGGCATTGTCACTCAATGATAGGATTATATACTGCCACGGAGAGACTCATAATGATGGTGCAGGGTAATCTCTTCAAGATTACGTTTCTGTCAAGACCATAATTCTTATAAAATCGGCCTGAAGAATTATAGTCCACTAAGTTCTAGATAAAGTAATAATTAATTATAGTCAGTATAGTATATAGAAAAGTGACAGTATTATTGCTGAGTACCCTCAAAAGGGGAAGTTGTTTAATTAGGTGACAGTAGAAGAAATCATGTTTGGAATTTTAATGAGAACCACAATTGAAAACGTCTGGCCTTTGGCCAAATCAGGTAAAGGCAAAACTTGGAGGGACTTTTAGTGATGAATGCAGAAGAATTTAGGAATGAGGCAAAAAAAAAAAATAATTGAAAGGGAAAAATAATGACTCTTGTATTTTTAAATGAGGTAGTCCATGTTTTTTTTTTTTCTTCATTTTTCTTTATTTTGGGCCAGCAACATAAAAGGAACCTCAATAATTGTATTGATTCTGTAAGTGCAAACAAGCTGAGAATTATGTCTAGCACTAGATTTCTTGATCATTTCACTAGACCCTAGAGAGGTAAAAATATCTTAGGTTATTGTAATGAGAAATTATCCATCCCTCCATATCAGTGGCTTTAATATGACATTTTTTCCTTATTAGTGCATGATAACCACAGGTTTAAGGTAATTTTCCAAGCCTGCTTTCCTCCATGCTTTGTGACTGAGGCTCCTGCAGAAGTTTGGCTCCACCATGATTTTGGCTCCACCATCTCCTATAAGGCCAAGTGAGTATACCATTTAGAAATGATATGTGTCATATGTCCCTACCTCATATCTTGGAGGAGGAGAAAGACTACCTTTGCTTTCTGGAAGTCGAGACGAGAACTGGGTATAATAGTTTTAGTGCTCCTAACAGGCATCTATCAGATCTATTTCCAGAAAGCAAAGGTAGTCTTTCTCCTCCTCTAAGATATGAGGTGGAGACATGACACATATCATTTCTGAATGGCAGGCATTCATCAGATAGTGTAAACCATCTCCGTATGGAGGAGATGCCTAATGCTCACATTGGTCATTTAAAACATCTTCCAGGATAAAGAAGAAAATTCCCAAATTCTCCATTATTCCCACAGATACTAATGTAGGATAGATAACTCTGACTTCCACAGGATAGAATATAAATTACTTATTTTTCAAAAGTCTGGAATCAAAGAGTTCACAGTAAATTATAGAAAGTTTCCACAAAGATTGTTCACTATCTTAGACCTACAAAAGCAAATAAGTGATTATTATAATGTGAAGAACTACTTAATTCAATCCATTATTGTTTTAGGTACTATATAAATACAGACAAGTTTGTGTGAAAGTAACAAGCAACCCCCAAATTGTCAACAACTTAAGACAGTAGTTGATTCCTAAGATACATAGCTAAGAAAAACCTAAAGATACATAATTTAGGAGAAAAAAAAAAGTAAAACTTTTTGAAACATAAGATTACATGCTGTTGTAACTTCATCAGTATTTGTTAGGTAGGTGTCAGATGATTTAACAGAAGACCAAAAGGGATTGAAATAGAGGGGTTCATTACTTGAAGTCTTAGAGAAGCCTCGTGGCAGGTGTGGAGGGGCTACATAGGGAGGGCAGGGCAGGGTGCAGACAGAGCTGCAGGACTTGGGGCACATGCTTGTTCGGATTTATTGGTGGAGCACCTTGGTGTTCCTGGGCTGTGGCCTGGTTGATAAACTCATATAGAGCAGGGTAAGCTCCACGGGGGTAGATCTAAGTAGCCATAAGGGAAACACCCCGAGAGGCAGGGACCCGGTTTATCACAAGGGCTATTGGGGATGTCCTATCAGGAACTTCCATTTACTTGAGGCTCTGCAGCCTGCTATCTAGGGCATGCATTTGCTTGAGGGGCTACTGTTAACGTCAGGCTCCTACAGGCCACTCGGCCAAACAGGTGGAAGCCGAAGCAGCAAAACCATGAAACAGCTAAACTCTTGACACATGCTCACTTCTTCCCTTTCCCGTTCTAGTTACTGCTCATAATGGTTTTTGTTTTCTTAGAAAAAAAATAACTTTTAAATCCGAAATCTTAATATAAAAGCTGTAGACATCCTAGATTCATTTAGAATTACTTATTTGTATACTCATCAAGTTCTAAGCCTTAATTTGCCGGTTATGTTTTTTTATTTGTGTGTTCTTTCCTTTTAATAAGCATTAATTTTTAAACGCTGATCATTGCAGCATGAATAGAAGTAGTTATTTTCTGAGAAAATGGTTATGATGCAGATATTGACTTTTGTTGCAGTGAACAGTGAGATTTATTGACCTGGAAGATAAGGTCAATATTTGCCTTGAGGGACAATAAATCTAGATGTTCAACAAAATATAAAGTCAATATTTGTATTAATACCTGTATTTTGAATACCTATCCAAAATCTCTAGAAACTTCTTTCTAGTTGAACTCTCGATCCTTGAGAAATGTAATTCTAAATAGGCTTTGAAAAGCTATCACAGTTTGAAACTAAGACCAAAGTATCAGTGAAGACTTCAGAAGTTGACGGCAGGAATTCTGTAGAATTTTGTAGTAGTCCTTTTTGCAAAAGAGTGGCATTTTCTTTGAAAAGTGTAAACTTAAAAAAAAAATGTGATTCATTAAAATGTGTAATTTGCTTAGTTAACACCATTGCACTAAAATGCTTTTTAATATTTAAAAGGCCTGCCTGACTGACCTAAAACTCTAAAGTGCATACATGTGCATACGTGATCTCCTCAATCCTAAGTGCCACCTTCTTTTGTCCCTTTATACTTTTTGGGAATTTCCTTGCAAATAGATCACTGACTTTTTGAAAATTCAGTGCTTATAATGTTATTACATCCCCCCTCCCCTTTAGGCACAGCCATTTTATTAGGACAGCTGCTTGATTGATTAGAGTGCTCCCTCCATTAAGAGATACCTGATATATATAGACTTCATAGTATTGATTTCAGAGGCAAACTTTATAGAAAGGACTTGCAGTCATCAAAACAAAACTAAGTACCTTCCACCAAATATCCCTCCCTGTCAACTTTCTGACAGTGGTTTGTCTACCTTCCAAATCACCTGGGCTAATCACTGCAGAGTTCATTGACTTTTCTGTCTTTAATCTTCTAATTCATAATGAATGCCTGAGCCCATGCACTTAACTTTGTCCTCCTGCTCAGTCCTTGAAATATCCGATAGTTATTTTAATAGAAAACAAAGTTTTAAAAGTTCTAGAATAGGAAACTAGCATTAGAAACTAGGCAAGGAAGCTCAAAGGAACAGGAACTGAAGATGAAGGCCATGGATAATTAATACGAGCAAATGTTGACGTTGCAAATACTTTTGAAAACACGCTGCTGCAACCGTCCACAAAGAATGACATTTCTGTGAGAGCAGCGCTCTGAGTTTATTTTTCAATGGAGGATGTGCTAAGTACGGTGAAGACCCTGCTCCAAAAGGCTTCTCAAGTGAGATAGATGTGCTGGTTCAGAGAAGTTTATCCCAGCTAGCTTTCAGAAAAATTATTTGGCATAGCAACCAGGCTCTGATTCTTACTACTTGCCATGGCAGTTGGACCTGTTATCTTGCAAGTTAAGGTTGTAAAAAACAAAACTCTTCTTGAATCTGAATCTGATTGAATGTGAATATTATCTGAAAGAGCTGTGTTGATAGCCCCAACTGGACTGGATCCTCTACTTACAGCAACCTGAGAAAAATTTCCACACACATGAGATTCAAAAAAACTCCCAAAGTTAGGGTTGTAAATTAGAACAACGCAACGGTTAGGTAAGCCGTGGAGAGAATTTATATCATCTCTAATTTATGTTATAAATGCTAGTTGAGAGGCTATTTCTGATATCAGCAGGGAAACAATCTGATATTAGAAAATACTCTTTTTAGATAAAAAGATTTCTGTTTTGAAAACCACACTATGACCACTGCTCTGAATTCTAGAATTTGTATGTGAGAGACTCCATGAAAACAAGTATCACTGAACCGTTAAAAGGATGAGCAAGAAACCAGGTTAGTGCAAGGAATGAGAAATAACAGTGGCGATGTGACTTTCAGATGAAGTGACATTCAAGGGCAAAAGCATTAAATAAGGCAAAGGTTGCAGTGACGATCAGCCTGGATTCCACAATCCATCATCATAGCCCATCCATTGCTCAGTGCCTCGATTCTGTCATCCCTCTTCTATGTTACTTGATTTAACTTAACCTCCAGTTAAATCTACCCATCTGCCCACTTCAGACGTGAGAAGTGCTGACCTCAGTTGCTGCCGAGTATGGCTGGAGAAGAGCCACATAATGATGCTGTGTAGACTCATGTGAAATTGATGAGCACAGACTTCCCATCACCTCTTAATGTGCCAGGGAATAAGCTCTCTGCTCTAGTCTGTTCCTGGTCCTATTCTCCTAAGAGACCATTTCACCTTCTTGATCCTTCGATCTCCATCATGTCCTGTTTTCTCTTCACCATCTGTTGATGACTTGCGGCTTGTCTTTGCTGTGAACAAAGAAGCAATTAGAAGAAAATGCCTACTTCAACTATAGTGACTATTCTGATTCCAAGTCTATTTACTTTGCCTTTCCTCCTGCTTTTATGGATGTATTGTCCTATCTAAAGTAACCTTTCCACTTAGGATCATCTGGAAATCTGGAATCTAAAGGGGAAGACTAACAGAGAAACATAAATGTGGAAGTTTAATATAGATGGTATTAAAACAATAATGTATTAAGAAAGTGGCAGTTAACAAGTTATACTGGGATTTTAATACACCAGATACTTTTCTAAGTACTTTCTATAGATTCAATACCGATAATAGCCTTAGGAGATAGGTTCCATTTTTATGGTCATTTTGCAATGGTGAGCCTAGATGTGAACATCAAAGGAGGGTAATATAAAAAAAGACCAGCTATCCAAGGACTAAGATTTGACATCCTGCCCTATAGAGGTCAGAGCAATCAAAAGAAATAAGGAAAAGAGACTGAAGGAGGGTAAGCAAGTTTGGCAGGAAAAACTCTGCACAGAGGATGTCTGTCATCTGGAAGCCAACTGAAGAGGCATTTTAATTCTGAGTGTTGTCAAATACTGAGGACTAAAAAATAGAACGTTTTAAATTGATCATTGGTGATACTGAAAAAATCCACTTCGACAGAGTGTTGAAATTGAAAGACTAATTGAAGTAGGTTCAAAAGAGAATGGAAGGTGGGAAATTGGAGATGATGTGTGTCTTGCTTGGGATGCCACAACAAAATACCATGAACTGGGTAGCTTCAACTGTAGAAATACAAGATCAAGTTTCTAGCCGAGTGCATTTCTGGTGAGAATTGTCTTCCTTGTTTGTAGATGGTCATCTTGCTATGTCCTCATGGTTTTTCCTCAGCGTGTGGGAAGATGTGGGGAAGAGTGAGAACTCTAGTGTCCTTTCTTGTGAGGATACCAATAGCATTGGATCAGGGCCCCACTTTCATAAACCCATTTAATCTTAATTGCCTTTTAAAGGCCCTATTTCTGAATATAATCACGTTGAAGTTTATGGCTTTAAAATAGAAACCTTGGGCATGTACAAAGAAGTCCATAAAGGTAAGTATAGAAAGCTTTGTAACATGTTGGCAACTCTATCATGTAGAGAAAAAAATCATAGGGTACAAAAGTTAGTGCAGAGTTGAGGTTATTTCATTGAGATCTGGTGGTATGGGGTTGGGCATTAGTACTAGGAATGGAGTCTGAATTGATTAAGGATACATCCTGGAAAAAGAAAAACCCTTAAGGACGAGGTGTGGTGTGGGAAATAGCAGGTTACGCTTCAAAGATGGCCACAACATTAAATCCCATCTGTCGTGTTCTTTTGCAATGTGATCTTGCCATTTTCCGTCAAGAAGAATTGGCGTCTCTTCTTTATTGCTTTATATCTGGGTTTTTCCCCTGTGATTGCCTCTATTTAGACGATGTGGCAGGGCTGATGATGCAGTGGCAGTTCCAGGCACAGCCCTTAACTGGCCTGGCAACTTTAGTTTCCTGCTTCTTGGAAGCAGCCCCCCCTATGAGACCACGGTTTTGTGAGGAGACCACATTTCTACATGAAGTAGCCCTGGACGATTAAAAATAAATAAATAAATAAATAAATAAATAAATAAATAAATAAATAAATAAAGTCACAGGGCCGAGGGCAGGGTGAGAAGGTGTGTGAGCAAGAGAGAGCAAAGAGTACCAGGATATCAGACAGGTATTGTAAAGAAGTCTTTTTGGGTCGTCAGAGCTGTCAAGTCTTTAGGGGGCACTAGTCTCAGCTACTGTCTGGCTGCAATCACATAAAAGACCCCGGGTACACTTTGCCCAGCTCAGTCTAGTTAACCTACGGAACACACTGAGAAATTGTTTTCGTTGGTTTACTACATGTTAATAATTGAAGTTGGGTGGGTGTGGTAAAGTAAAATCCAAGAAAAATCTGTTTGGGATTGAATAACTGAGTGAATAGTGATACTGACAACCCAGAGGGGAAAATTATGAGGTTTGAGGCTGAAAAACATGTTCTTTTTTGATTAAGGCTGAAATCACTATTAGATAGGTCTGTAGGGATATCACATACATATCAAGTATGTGAATGAATATACAGAGCTGGAGATATAACTTTAGGAATTCTTTATTGACTGAGATACTTCAAGCCATATGGTTGTATGACAGCCTCAAGGATTAGTGGTGTAGAGACGCTATGAACTGGCTCAGGAAAGAGAACTAGACTGACAGAGGCAGGAAAGTAGAGACCATTAAGAAAATTAAAGAGGTGCATTCAGTGAGGCAGGAAGGAGGTCAGGGGAATGCATCATTCAGAAAACCACTAGAAGAAAGTGTTTTAAGACGAAAGGTGTGGTAAACTATGTCAAAATTTTCTGAAATGTTGAATAAGAAAATAACCATGTTTATTGATCAATAAACATGGGCATTATTGATAACCATTCCCCTCCGTCCCTGCAGTCTCTACTCCAATCATGAGACTCTCAGTATCTCCCATCAAGAGCAGCTCTAACCAGCTTCCATTCTCCACTCTCATTACTTCCAAGTTACAATTTTTTCAAAAATCCTTTCCATCATTTCACATTGGTGGTGTAAAATCTCTCATGCAAGATAAGGTTCACCTTGATTATTAGGTAACCCTAATAATGGTTATTTTACCTACTAGACTACGGGCAGATATGTCTAGTCATGGCAGTGTTGCCTTTTCCTCTGGCCGAGTCCTGACTGTTCCTTCTCTCTCAAGTACCCATCTCTTCTTTGGCTCTATTCACATCCTTCAATATCTAGGCAAAATCAGTGTTGCAGGGTGCTTTTTACATTTCTCTAGAGCAGTGGCTTTTAAAATGTAGTTTGAGATCTCTAAGTGGGCCATGAAATCAATTTTACATGTCCTGCCATCATGTAAAAACTCAAATAGAACAATAGAAAATAATGGGATAGGAAAGAAAATATCTTAGTGAAGATTTTGTATGGCTTCGTGAAACGTTTCCAGGTTGTTTGTATTTCTGTGCCTTTATGAATATGGGTGTGTGTGTCTTTTTTATGTATGTGTTATGCATCTATGATCATTATTATATAAAATGTTTTTATTGTGGGTCACATGAACAAATTTAAAATCTACTTCTCTAGCATATGTAACTCTCCTTAACTACTATCCCACTGACCTCTTTTTATCCAGCTCATATAAGAGTTTACAATATGCTGAATATTTAACTGCTACTTAATTTATGTGTATATTCACTCTTCCATTTCTCACTGAAAAAAAATATTATTTTATAAATAAAGGGTGTTTATTACCTATTAGGAGTCATTCTTGTGCTTTTCCTGGCTTTAGAATAGATTTAATAGATCCTTCCTCATGAAGGTTATATACAGAAAGACATTAATAAAACCATGAGACAAAGAAATATTGACAAAATATAGTGAAATTAAATGAAGAAAATGCATAGGGGACTTTAGAGCACATAACAGGGGGAACTAACTTGGGCTTACCTGTAAAAGCAATATCAGAACTGACATCTGAAAAATAATTACAGCCAAGTAGGCAAAAGAAGTGAGCTGGGAAAGAGTATTCCAAAAAGAAATAAATTATTTAAGACCCTGAGGTAGAGAGGAGCATAGCTAATTAAAGGAACTGAGAGAAAGGCCCTTTGGCTGGAGCAAAATAAGTGAGGAAAGAAAGATTGAAGATGAGGCTAAAGAAGCGGACAACAGGGAAATCATTCATCTGAGGTCCTTGTAGGTTGTGTAGGGTTTTTTTTTTTTTTCCTTTTATCCTAAAAGAAATGAGAAACCTGTAAAGCATTTTAATCTGGAGTGTAGTATACAAAATTTTGCTTTTTTGAAAAGCTAAGCTTCCTCTTTGGAGAATGGGTTCAGAGGGAACATGAGTGTTTGTGGACACCTAAGGTAGGAGGCAGATGCCCTTGTCCAGCTAGAGATGGTCATGATTTGGGTTGGGATGGCTGGTAGTGGAATGGAGAAGAGTGGATAGATTGGAGGGATATTTAGAAAACAAGATTGATATGATTTTGTGGTTGATTGGGAATGATAAGGGAGTGAGAGGGACGTGCAAAAAGGCGATTCCCTAGTTTTTGGTCTAAAGAGTTGGTGTATTAAGAGGAAATGAGCATGAGTTCAATTTTGGATTTGTGGAGTTTGAATTTGATTTGAAACACTGAGATGTTGGTTATAGTTTGATAGGGGCTGGAGATAAAAATATGTGGATTAGGACAATCAAAAAGAAATAATCGAACGGGGAAGAGAAGACTAAAATCTAATTTTGAAAAATTTGAATGTTTAAAGGCTGAGTTTAAGAAGATGAGGTAGTAAAAGAAAATGAAAAGAGTGGATTGAAAGAAGGAAAATTTTCCATTGGACTTGGTAACGTGGAGGTCAATCGACTTTGATGCATTTTGATCATATGAGGAGGCATTGAATGTTGGAAGAGTAAGTGGAATGTGATACAGTATAAACAGAGAATGTGCATAACTATTTGAGAAAGTCAAGCACATTTCTTTTGGGGAGTAGAGACCATGTGTATATTATAAATGTTCAATAAATACTTGTCAAATGGGCAAAAGAACTATGTTCTTTCTACACAATTTTCTTCAAATGATGGACAAAATATCAGAAGAATGAATCGACATTGAATTCTTGCAATTTATTAGGCCTTTTATTTAGTTTCTCTTACTCTGTCCTGTAAGGTAGGCGATATTCCAATTTTTCGTGGGAGAAATCTGAGACGCAGAGAGGCTATGCACTTGGCGAAGTGCCTGCATGTACACAGCTGAGAAATGGGAGAGTAGGAATATGAATCAATCCCTGTCTCAGTCTATCCTCTCCTAGGAAATGGCAACTTACTTGATCACAAAAGTCTATCCATAGCTAGAGGAGGTCCTAGGAACATGTTCCTTGGACTTGGCTTTCTCTGGCCTAATAAGCTCGGTGCGGAAGTCTACTTTTAGATCAGAATTTCTCAATCATGGCTGAATGTCAATTCATCCAAAATGCTTTCCCAAAACAACGGATGCCTGAGACCCCACCTTGGGAATGTAGGATCACTACTCTGTTAGAAGTGTCCCAGACTATCCTAATGAGCCATCAGGATCGGGGAAATTTGCTTTAGATTCTAAGTGACTAATCATAAACGCCTTAAAGCCTACATTATAAACATGTTTATTAGGAGAGTTTCTTACTAGTTTTGACTCTGTGGAAGTATATTTCTTTGAAAAGTAGTTGAGCGCACATCATCAGCTGGACACAAACAACTGAACACATAAGGCGGTGAGTGCTGAGAATCAGGGTGACGGGAGAGGCTTCCTTAATCTTGATGCCTCCCCAATGGGCCATCTTGGTGCAGTAGGAGCATGTCTTCTGGTCTCACTAATATGGTGCATATTCAAGACCTGCTGGTAGTGATGCTTCTCACCTGAGGTACAGGGAAAAGTCCTAAGAGAAATATAGGATGCTGAGTTGAGGACCGTGTATGTGTGTGTGTGTGTGTGTGTGTGTGTGTGTTTGGTTTGTTTGTGTTTTTTTTTTTTTTTTTTATGTTTTGTGGTGTTTGTTTTTTCGCCATTGGTTTGTGTGAGCTCTTAGGGCAAGACGGTGAGCATCCCTTTTCTTCTCCTGATTACCTGAAGAATGATAATAGAAGTTGGAAGAAAATTCCCTTGTTCTGTCTAACCTGAAAATTTATGTATTTGTATTTTCCTCCTTGTTAGACAGAAGTGAAAGTAACCTAAAATAAACCCCAGTACCAAGAAGGGAAATATTTTCAGTCTTAGTTCAGGATTCATTTGCCATGAAGGAAAAATTCTCCTAGCGTTATGTAGGCGAGATTAAAGATTTTCCATTCCCAGTTGCCATTCTCTCTTATACTGCTGTGCTCTGTGGTGGCTGCTTTGGGACTAGAAGCTACAAAGTTTTGCACTTTTCAAAAGATGAAATATATCTGACATCATAACACAGCAACCATTGTTAAAAATGGTAACTTAAATAAATTGTCATCATTCTTTCTTACAATTTCAGTAGATTTGGGTTGTAACCCATGGTGAGGTTGGTAAGAAGATGGCGCATATATAATTCACTTTTAATGGCACAGATATCTTTGATTTCATTCTTTCCTGTCATTAGGCTCTTAATACACGGTGCATGTACCTTTTGAAGACGCTGCCACTCTATTGTCAAGAGAATTCTTTCTGTTCACAGGAATCAAAAAAAAAACAGTGCTGATTTTTTTCATTATATATTGACTTCTAGTTATTGTAAATCATGGGCTAATGAATCCTGTACTTTGGGGTGGGAAACTTCAGAAAAGTCTCATTTTACAGGTTTATATTTAACTCTTCCCTCTACAGATTTGATACTGAGCCCTGCCACTAAACCTTACAAGGGTTTAATTCCATTGCGTTCCAAAATTAGATTGGTGACACTGCATAAATAAAACACAGTTGTGGGGATCCCTGGGGGGCTCAGTGGTTTAGCGCCTGCCTTTGGCCCGGGGCGTGATCCTGGGGTCCCAGGATCGAGTCCCACGTTGGGTTCCCTGCAGGGAGCCTGCTTCTCCCTCTGCCTGTGTCTCTGCCTCTCTGTCTCTCATGAATAAATAAATAAAATCTTAGAAAAAAAATAAAGAACAGTTGTATTCAATTATACATGCACCTTAAAAACTGAAATCAAATGAAAGATTTTTTCCAGGGTGAGAATTGTTGATGGTAAAATCAAAGAATGAAAGACAAAAATTTGGTGTTTATGATCTAAAATATTTGGAATTCAATTCATACCATATTTTTTCTCTCCACTTTTCTCAGAAGGTGATAAATAATGCTTCAGAGGGAGAGGATTTCCTCTTACTTATGGCAATAATGACTATTTACTACATATTCTATATTGTATATTTTTGTGAAATGATTAGGTAATATCCTATCAGGATGGAATTTTTTCCTCTAATCTTTCATCTGGTATATAAATCCACGTATTGACATTATAAAAATAATACTTGCTTTTAATGTCACGTTATTTAAAGCCTCAGAAATTGGGCCAAGTAGAAATTTCTAGTCTCATTTTTTAATAGCTGTAGTTCATGGAATCACCGATAGAGCAAAATATTTGGTAAGAGAGGAAAGGATTACACAAGAGCTTCTGACCAGTGCTTTGGTTTCTCTCCTGATGGGCCACCATTGCTCCTGGAGTTTGAAGGCTGCCTCCTCTGGTGGCCTGGACTTCCTCGGCAGCCAGTCCTCTGCTGTTGTCTTGACCTTGGCTTCTGGTGTCACTGTGGCTGCTCCGCAGTCCATCTTTCCTCTGTGTCTTGATGGATGGATGGATGGATGGATGGATGGATGGATGGTGGTGGTGGTTTTCCTGCTCAGTCAGCCTCAGAATCCTGACATCCACGTAGTTAAAGGTCTTTTGATTCCCAAGTAGTTGGCAGATTCCTTAGTTGGAACCATTCTGTAATAAATGTAAATCACATACTGGCAGTCTTGACCAAAGTTTTATTTTAGTAATATTACCTAGTTAAATTCTCAAAAGATTTCTCACCAATCTTGAAATTTGCTTAAGTGCTCCTGTCTGCCGAATTTCTTCAATTCCAGGCAACTTCTTTAGGTTTAGATAGCCTCCATTAATTCATATTAACTCAAAAATAATAATCCATTGTATTTATTTGCCCCCTGAAAGTATCCTTCATTATTGCTTCCATATCTTCTATAATCCACACAACAAGTAATATTCTCTTGTCCTGTACAAACTTAGAATTCAAGAGGTTGGAATCTGTAGGCATCATTGTTACCTTCAGCTGTAATTATTAATACAATCAAGGTTCTACATGTAAATAGGGAAGTATGGAATATAGAGAATGCTCTTAGGGAGAAGCTTAGTGTTAAAAATGTAAAATAGAAAATTAAGTAATGCATAATTTACATTAATTGTCATATTCTATGTTTCAAGAGAAGTCATAGCTAATACCAGAGAATTGATATCATACCATTTTCTCTGATCAGAATAAATTAGAAATTCATAACAATGTTAAAAAGAGTACTTTTAGACCTTTATGAATACACTCCTCAGCAGCTCTTGGAATGATGAGGAAATCAGTGTTTCTAAATATATTAATATTAATAGCTAAAAAATTTGTACTTAATGAAACTTGTCAGTACTTGGCTAGTGTTAATTGAAGGAAAGTTTTTTTTTTTTTTCCTACTCAGTCAGCCTCAGAATCCTGACATCGAAGTAGTTAAAGGTTTTTGATTCCCAAGTAGTTGGCAGATTTTTTTTTAAATTTATTTTTTATTGGTGTTCAATTTACTAACATACAGAATAACCCCCAGTGCCCGTCACCCATTCACTCCCACCCCCCACCCTCCTCCCCTTCTACCACCCCTAGTTCGTTTCCCAGAGTTAGCAGTCTTTACGTTCTGACTCCCTTTCTGATATTTCCCACACATTTCTTCTCCCTTCCCTTATATTCCCTTTCACTATTATTTATATTCCCCAAATGAATGAGAACATATAATGTTTGTCCTTCTCCGACTGACTTACTTCACTCAGCATAATACCCTCCAGTTCCATCCACGTTGAAGCAAATGGTGGGTATTTGTCATTTCTAATAGCTGAGCAATATTCCATTGTATACATAAAACACTTCTTCTCTATCCATTCATCTTTCGTTGGACACCGAGGCTCCTTCCACAGTGTGGCTGTTGTGGCCATTGCTGCTATAAACATCGGGGTGCAGGTGTCCCGGCGTTTCATTGCATTTGTATCTTTGGGGTAAATCCCCAACAGTGCAATTGCTGGGTCGTAGGGCAGGTCTATTTTTAACTGTTTGAGGAACCTCCACACAGTTTTCCAGAGTGGTTGCACCAGTTCACATTCCCACCAACAGTGTATGAGGGTTCCCTTTTCTCCGCATACAGTCAACAAAACTAAAAGACAACTTACAGAATGGGAGAAGATATTTGCAAATGATAAATGATATTTATCAGATAAAGGGCTAATTTCCAAGATCTATAAAGAACTTATTAAACTCAACACCAAAAAAAAAAAAAAAAAACTCAACACCAAAGAAACAAACAATCCAATCATGAAAAGGGGAAAAGACATGAACAGTTGGCAGATTTAAAGTCATTTATTAAATTCATTTATTAACAGTAAAATTAGTGAAGAATAAACATATGCATTTAACCTAAGAAGATAAAAAAAAGAAAACAAATACAAGGAAATATGAAGTAAATAAATAGAATTCAATAAATATGTATTCTTTGAATATATTAATAGAATTGACTAAGTAAAATCGACAAGATTATCTAAAACACCTAGAAGGTATAGATTTAAAAACATAATAGGAATGATAAGGGGACAAAGGTATAGATCCACTAGAATAACTTCCTGCAGTTGCACAGATAGCATATCAATTTCTAGAAAAGTGTAAAAATGCAAGAACTAAAAAATAAAACCATTATTAGGAGAACGAATTTTTAGTAAAATTGTCTTTGCAAAAAGACACCAGACCTAGCTGGTTTATAGGCAATTCATTTTTCTTTGGCTTGCTTTTATTTATAGATGTGAATAACTACCATTGCAATCGGGATAGAAAACCATTTCTTTACTCACAAAAAAGCCCTTATGCTATCCTTCCATCACTGTTGTTTTTTATTTTGGGAATGTCCTATAAATTATATAACATGACATTTTTTGAGACTGGTTTCTTCACTTACCATAATGCGCTTGGGTTTCATCCAAGTTGATAAATAATCCAATATTTAAGTTACTTTTCTTTTTTTAAAAGATTTTATTTATTTATTCTAGAGAGAGTGTTAGCGTGGGAGAGGGGCAGAGGAAGAGGGGAACCAGGCTCCCCAC
The DNA here is from genome assembly GCF_003254725.2 of Canis lupus dingo. Taxonomy (NCBI): domain Eukaryota; kingdom Metazoa; phylum Chordata; class Mammalia; order Carnivora; family Canidae; genus Canis; species Canis lupus. Next base: position 26,854,609 of record NC_064278.1, read on the forward strand.
TGAGCATGGAGCCTCTGGGGGGCTGGATCCCATGACCCTGAGGTCATGATGACCTGAGCTGAAATGAGGAGTGGGATGCTCAACTGAGCCACCCAGGAACCCCAATATTTAAGTTACTTTTCATTGCTCATTAGATTACCATTGTATGAATATACAATTTATTTATCCTTTCTCACCCTTTAAAAATCATTTGTTTGTTTTGAATGGAGTTGCCTATAAACATTCACGTACAGGTTTTTGTGTGAACATTTTATTTTTCTAGTGTGAACTGTGAGTAGTGGCATTACTGGGTGATAATGTACATATATATGTTTTTCTTAAGAAATACCAAACTGATTTCCAGAGAAGTTGTACCATTTTTCATTTTCACCAGCAACATATTAGATTTGAAATTACTCCACAATCTTTTCAGTGTTTGGTATTGCCAGGATCTTTTTAAAGCTATTTTAATTGGTGTGTAGTGGTATTTCTTAGTGATTTTACCTTTTGTTTTCTCAATGACTTATAATGTTGAGTATCTTTCTGATCATACTGGTCATCTGTATATCTTTTGTGAAGTGACTGTTGAAATGATTCCTCCATTTATGTATTAAGTTGTTTTTTAGTGTTGAATATTGAGTGTTCTCTATATATTCTGAATGTCTTTTGTCAGATAATGGGATCATCTGTTTTCTCTTAATCTGTAGATTATCTTTTTCTCTCAATAGTGTCTTTTGTGGACTAAGTTTTTAATTATGATAAAGTCAAAATTATCATTTCATTTTCTTTATGCGGAATGTTTTTGGTGTCATATCTAATAACTCTTTGCCTAACACCAGTTTTTCAAGATTTTCTTATATTTTCTTTTAAAAGTTTTATAGTTTTATACATTACAATTATGTGTGTAGAAATTTGAATATAAGGTGGAAGTTTTAGGTTGAAGTTCATTTCTTTAGTATATGCGTTATATAGTTCCAGCGTCATTTGTTTAAAAGTCAGTACAATTGAATTGCTTTTGTGTCTGTGAAAAAAATAATACAAAAAATATTTGTATCTATCTGTTTCTGAGTTTTTTTCTGTTGATTTCTGTGTCCTTCCATTGATACCACACTGTCTTAATTATTGTAACTATATTGTAAATATTGCATAGTATGATTCCTTCAACATTATTTTTGATCAAAATTATGTTAGCTAGTCCAGTTTCTTGTCTTCTTATTTAAATTTTAGAGTCGGCTTGTATATATATTTATTTAAAAACTTGCTAGTACTTTGGATTTGCAGTCAAGTTGAGAAGAATCGACATCTTTATTACATTGATTCTTCCAATCGATAATTCATTTAGATCTCCTTTGATTTCTTCATATTTGTAGATTTAATACATATGTCTTGCTAGATATGAACTTAAGTAATTCATTTTTTCAGAACTCTTGTAAATATATTTACCCTCACATACATATGCACTTGATATTTTAGTGTTGATCTTTTTATTCTCTAATCCTGTCACCTTGCTAAAACTCATTTATTAGCTCTATTTGTGTGTGTGTGTGTGTGTGTGTGTGTGTATATAGATTACTTAGGATTTTCCATGCAGACAATCATAATTTTTATGAATTGGGAGAATTTTTATTTCTTCTTTTCCAATTTGCCTTTTAGTTCTTTATCTTCCCTGATTACACTGGCTAGAACTTCTAGTATGATGTTAAATTTATAATATTTGGTTGAAGATTTTCATGTCTATGTCTATATAGAGGATGACTCTATACTTATACTGTCTTTATCTTGTTTTGGTATGAAGGTGTAATGCTGGCTTCAAAAAAACATGTTCCCTCCTTTTTTATTTCCTGGAATAGCTGCTTTAAAATTAGTATAATTTCTTTAAATATTTGGAAAAATTTGTCAGTAAAGCAAAAGAGGCCTGAAGATTTTATTTATGGAGGGTGATTTTTTTTTTTTACTATGAGTTTAATTATTTTAATAGTATGACTTTTCAGGTTATGCATTTCATTAGATGTAGATTTTTAAAAAAGATTTTATTTACTTATTCATGAAAGACACACACACACACAGAGGCAGAGACATACGCAGAGGGAGAAACAGGTTCCCTGCAGGAAGCTCTATGTAGGACTTGATCCGAGGGCCCCGGGATCATGGCCTGAGCCAAAGGCAGATGCCCAACCGCTGAACTACCCAGTTGCCCCCAGTATTTTGTTTTTTAAGGAATTGGTTCATTGCATCTAAGATGCTGAATTTATGTTCATAAAGTTATTTATATATTTGGCTTGTTATCTTTTTACTATATGCTGAGTATACAGTAATTTGATTATTTTTTTTCCTTCATCAGTCTTGTCAGAGGTAAGAAAGGATACAAAAATATTTCATTAGAAAGAAGATAAAGAACAAAAATAGGATCAGTGAACTGATGAGAAGAACACAGAAAAAAATGGTAGCTTTAGATACAGCCACACTTTTTTTTTTTCAGCCATACTTTTTTTTACATTAAGTCTAAATGACTTAAACATTCCGAACAACAGGCAAAGGGGGCCAAACTAGAGAGAAAAGCAGGTCTTAACTATAAGCTTGTTAAAAATCATTTTTATGGTCATGTATAAGTCAAATGTAAATGATTATCTTTGATACAAATACTGAGCATAAGAATACTGGATTGGCTGTATCACCATCAGATTAAGTAGATTTTTAGAACAAGGAATAAAGAAACATTTAATAATGAGAATAATCCAATAGAAGACATTGCAGTCATATGTATTTATGCGCCAAATATTAGAAGCAAAAAGTGGCAGAAATGAAGAAATAGATTCATCCATGATTATTTCTATTTTTTTATTATTTCTATTTTAAGGGATAGCATACATAGATAGAAAATCAAGAAGCATATAAAAGACTTGCAGGACATAATCAGCCAACTGGACTTAATTGATATGTACAGGACATCCTACCCAGCTACAGCAGGATTCAGGTTCTCTCCTGTGTACATAAAGCATTCAGTAAGATTGGCCATATGTTGATGAGTGAAACAACTCTCAGTGAACTTAAAAATGATTAGAGTCATATGAATCTGTTAAAAAGAATTAGAATCACACAGAATCTATTCTCTGACCACTAAACATTTAAATTAGAAATGAATACCAGAAAGATATTGAAAGACACACCACTATTAAATAAAATACTAAATAATCCATGATCAAAAAGGTATCAGAAGCAGAAATTTTTTTTTTTTTAGCTAAACAATAATATAACACAACCTGCAAAAAATTTGTGGAGTTCATCTATGAAAGATCTTATGAGGAAATTTATAGTTTAAGTGTTCAGGGCAGTAAAGGAGAAACACTTAAAATCAACAACTAAACATCCATTTTATGAAGGTAGAATAAGAGCAAGTTAAATCCTAAATAGGAATAAGTAATTAACAAATGTAAGAGCAGAAAATAATAATATAAAAATAGTCAAACAATAGAGAAATTCATTGAAATGGGCTGATTCTTTGAAAACAATAAATTGATAAGCCTATAGCTATATTGTTAAAAAGGTAACACGCTGTTACCACTATTGGGAATAAAACATGGAGTTAATTTTTGGAATGTGTAAGTCTGATACATAAAGAATTCTTGGAACCGAGGAAAAACATGATGTATGAATAACTGATAATGAGAAGACGTAATCTATGTATATTATACTTCCATATAGTTGATAATGGGGTTGATGCCTTAAACATCACAGTAAACACTGCTGAAATAGCAGATGAGAATTTTCCTGGACTTGTGAAAGATAAAAATTCACAGATTCAAGAAACATAGCAAATCTTAAACAGAATAAATGAAATTTAAAGCAGTATCTACAGACAAGTTTTAAGATAGTCCAGGTGGGTAACTGTATATTCACTATATTATATTTAGTAATATTTTTCCATTAATCATGAAAAATTAGAAAACTTCAGTAAAAAATTATTAATAGCTATATATGTCCCTAATCTATGATATGTAGGAATAAATATAACATCAAATGTATAAGATCTTCATGAATAAATCACAGTTATTTGTAAGAGTCCTAAGTAAATGATGGGGAGAATGGTTACTATGAAGATATAATAACTTTATCCAAATTTGTCAAATCAATTCCTGTAAAATTCTTTATAAACTGATTTCGAAATTAATATAAAACAGAAAATATTACAACAAAAGCTATTAGGGAAATGTTCCATGTTAGATACTAATACTTAAAGAAAATTATAGGGGGATCCCTGGGAGGCTCAGCGGTTTGGTGCCTGCCTTTGGCTCAGGGCACGATTCTGGAGACTCGGGATCGAGTCCCGCGTCGGGCTCCCTGCAGGGAACCTGCTTCTCCCTCTGCCTGTGTCTCTGCCTCTCTCTCTCTGTGTCTATATTAAATAAATAGATAGATAGATGATAGATAGATACATAGATACATAGATAGATAGAAAATTATAGCCAATTCAATAATAGTATAACACAAGTATGGGTAATTGTACCGATGGAACAGAGTGGTGTCCAGAGTACGTCATTATAGAAAGATGGTAAAAAGAACTGACCAATGAATTTGCTAATGATTTATCATATATTATAAAAGCTTTTATAAATTTTTCTTTTGATATTTATAAAAATTGACTCCACTTTTAAGGCTTAAATATAAAAGTAAAAAAGCTTTTATAGGAAAGCAGTGATTTAAACCTCAAATTGAAGGCACAAACTGGAAAAAATTACAATGTATATTTTAGTCCTAAGGAAACGGTGATTTAATATCTGAAAACAAGGATCCCCTCAAAACTCCATACATAAAAGAGGTCTTTATGCAGTAAAGTAAGTTTGAGAAAGACAAATACTGTATTAGCTCTTTTATGTGTGGAATTAAATAAATAAATACATAGGGTTCCCCCCCCCCCAAAAAAAAAAAAACTCGTAGATACAGAGAACATTTTGGTGACTGCCAGAGTTGGGAGTTGGAAGACACAGGAAATGGGCAAACTGTTTTTATTTTTTATTTTAAGGAAAGGTAAAAAATTTTATAAAGCTGAGCCAGGAGTATGATCATAATAATGGAATTTACTAGTATTAAGAATACTGCATCCAAGCTAAAATTGTTTTTTAAAGATTTTGTTTATTTATTCATGAGAGACAGAGAAAGAGAGAGAGAGGCAGAGACACAGGCAGAGGGACAAGGAGAGGCAGAAGCAGGCTCCATGCAGGGAGCCCGACGTGGGACTCGATCCCAGGACCCCAGGATCACGCCCTGGGCTGAAGGCAGGCCCTAAACTGCTGAGCCACCCAGGGACCCCCCCATCCAAACTAAATTAAAACTTAGATGTCATTTTGTACCTACAAAGTTGACAAATTTCAGAGACTGGCGACTAGAGATGTGGAGAAATGGAAATTCTCTTTGCTACTGATGGTACTGTAAATGTTAGTCACTTTGGAGAGGAATTCAACAATTTCTGATGACATTTGAAGTATAATTATGAAGTCATAGTCTTCGACCCTGTGATTTCATTCATAAGTAAATCGCGAGAAACTGGCATATCATGCAAATAGACACCTGTCAGCAGATTTATTGCAGTCTTGCTTTTCATCATTTAAATTTGGAAACAACCCAAATGCCCATCAGCCGAGATTGGGTAAATACGTGGAAGTCTGTGTTCTGTGAAATATTACATAGAAGCGAATATGTGAATTTTAGTTGCACATATCAATAAAATTAATGTCTACAAGCTTTGAATGAAAATGCAAAGCTTAGAATACAGTATTAGGTTATACAGACCTTAGAAACTGGAAAGCACAGCTGCATATTGTTTGCAGGCACATGTGTATGTAATGAAAGATAAAATTAACATCTCTTGGGAGATATTCCCTAAATTTTACTTATCTCTGAGGAAATGCGATGAGGAAAACTATTTGAGAGGAAGGAGAAAGTAGGCTTTGATTTTCTAGTAGCATTTATTTATTTATTTTACAAAACATATTCTGGAAAAATACAGGGAGATGCTCAATATTTTAAATCTGAGTGAGGGGCACAAGCCACGTGCAAGCTGTTATTCTTTGAAACTTTTATATGCTTAGAAAGCTTTATGATATGTTTCTTTTTTTAATTTTTATTTATTTATGATAGTCACAGAGAGAGAGAGAGAGAGAGGCAGAGACATAGGCAGAGGGAGAAGCAGGCTCCATGCACCGGGAGCCCGATGTGGGATTCGATCCCGGGTCTCCAGGATCGCGCCCTGGGCCAAAGGCAGGCACCAAACCTCTGCGCCACCCAGGGATCCCTATGATATGTTTCATAAGAGGAAAAGTTAAATAGCACTCCTAAGTCCCTCTGTATTACTCCAAAAGGAAGGGATTTTTATTTCAGATGTTGCAGAATTTTTCAAGTAAATGTGAGATTATGTTGGTATCTTTTATTTGCTTCAATTATCTCAAGGGAAACATGAAGCTGGAAACTAGTAGAATATATTCAAAGTAGTTTTCAAAACTTCAAAAATGTATCCTGTAATAGTAGAAAAATAAGAAATCTTCCTACTATAGATATGGGTTTCAGCCTTAGAAAAAATTTCATGTGTGATGAAATTCCTTTACTGACTTTTGCATGGTTAAGCAAGATAATAAAAGTGAAATCCTCCCCAGTGGAGGTGGCGGTTAAGTATAAAAAAAAATACTATTTTGATTGTTGATATATAATGTATACTCTTTTTGTCACTTAATTTACTTATCTTTCTATTTGACTCTATTTTCTTTGTATTCTTTAATACAAAATCTCTTTAATAATTTTCTTTGTATCTCTTTAATAATAGTCTCTCTCCCCATGGCTAATAAATTTTCTTTTCCCTTCGTATTTTATTAGAAGTTTGTTATTTTTAAAATAGGCAGCAACTAAATCTCTTCTACTTTCTTAACTTTTCATTTTTGTTTCTACAAGACTTGTTTATGACAACAGAGTCCCTGGCACTAAATCTCTGTCATATATATCCAAACACTGTACATAATTTAGCATTATTTCATGTTGATTTTAGAATATATATGTTTTGTTTCCTCCTAAATGACACACAAGATTGCATTAATATGTCATAAAACAAGAAAATGACACGGTGCCTGTTTTAAGATGTTTGGAAACAAAATGAGAAGGCCATGTTAAGAATGAAAAGCACAAGCTTTATAAGAGAAAAAAATTGCATCAGCAAAACAGGCTAGAACCTCAATTATGACTTAACTTTTTTGTTAGCATGTTTTAAACTAAAAACAAGAGCAAAAAAATGAGTATTTTTATGGATAAACATTACTTTTACTATGGGTAAAAAGAATAATGGCTGTGTGAAATGTCTACTCCATGCCAGACACTGTGCTTTACATGTACCAAATGTTTAATTTTCTCCCAAACCCTATGAGTTAGGTATTAATCCCACTTTCCAGATCAGGAAACAGGCATAGTTAATCTAATTGCTTTTACCTCGTTTGAAGAGCTAGAGAGTAGTAGCAATAGGACTGGACTTGGCAGTTTATTTTCCAAGTTGCATGTTTTATCACTCTATTAAGGAAAAAGTGGTAAGCAATTCCATGTGCCTTGCTGCAGGTTGACTTGCCCCCAGTGCATTGTTGGTTGCATATGGGGAGATGAAAGATCCTGGCAGATCAACATTTCTAGTTTGAGCCTTCATGTTTTCTTGCTTCTAGAAGTATTGTTCTTGCAAGTTCTAAGTCAGGCTCTTGTATTTTGTATTTCAAAACAAATATCTGAGTCTCTCAATAGGTCTACAATAACCACTCAATCACTGATAAATCACGCACATGAAATATCTTGGCTCCGAGATGGTGGAATAGAAACATGCAGCTTGTTACTCTGCTTCAGGGAGTCGAGAAATATTAGTAAGTACCGTTTGCCAAAAATGGACACTACGAACCTAATGGAATCATGCAGGTGTTTAAAAACTGTGATAGACGTATTTCTAAAACTTCTTGCTTCCTCAATAATCTGCAAATAACTGACTTTTTCCTTTTAAGACTGAGTGCAGGCCATACATTTATATGATGGGTTTCGTACTGTTTATTTTTTCTGTTGCTCTGATAATTGCGTATAGAACTTACTTATTCAAATATGCAGCAACAATTTATTGAGTCCCTACTTTGTACCAGTCACAGTTATAATTGCTGGGGAATTAACAAGGGCAGGAGTAGAAGAATGTATTATTTTCTCCATTCTCATCAATTCTCCAGCGGAAGTGATCTCAATTAAGATCTAAATTCTAGGTAATTTTTTAGACTGAAGCAAATGTTGGGCTTTTTCTTGGATGTTGTAATTCCTGGAATAGCTCTGGCAAGGGAGGATCTGCTTGGAAGATAGTAGTAGAAACCTCCTTTTTTACTATTCTTACATGTGAGTGGTCAGGATTCTGGGGGAATAATAAAATTTAAAAAATTGAGGGAAGGATTTCTATTTCTTAGTTTTAAAGATATTTGAGAATAAAGTGGCCTAGACCCATTTTCTCAGCTTCTCTCCACTGAGAATAATGACAGACTGTGGTGGTAACACAAGACACGACCAAAGGGAACTATGGAAGATGGGAGGAAGAAGATGAGCCGTGGGCATTCTCAGGACCCGATGAACAACACAATGGCAGGGCTCTAACGTTATTACCCCACCCAACAGAAATATGCCACTCAGCCCCGGCATTTCTCGACCCCCAAACTCCTAATAGAAGTTAGCCCAGGAAAGTAAAAATAAAGAAAATGTGCTCCATAAAAGATGAGTTTATATGTAGACTGAAAGCTTTACTTGAAGCTCATATATTTTATGAAATATTTTAAGATGTTCACATTGTATATTTTATAGCACAGAATGAATTATATATATTTTGTTGAACAACTCCATATTCTCACTGCATATTAAAGAGTAAACTGAAAAATATGGAAATGTACCAGTGACTGGTTCATGAGAAAATCTATGGAATAAAAAGAAAACCTACTTGGAATATGATTTTCAATCTGGGGTATGGGCTTTAGGAAAGTTATTCTTTCTCTCATATAGATTTTCAGACTAATCAATTTTGAGGCAATAAACTGTTATAGTTATTTTCAATCTCTTTTTTGCTGGAGAAACTTTCAACTTAAAATTTTAATATGTTTTAAGTCTTAAAATTATTTAGTTACTTTTACACTGTGCTCATCACACATATATTAAAATTTATACTTTGGTGCATGTTTTTACTTTTGCATGAATTCTAATGATATTTTGAAGTTTGTTCTGCCAAATTTGTCTCATGTTTAATTTTTATAAGAGGCACAAGGATGCTTTAAGGATTTTGAAAGCATAAATTTTTGCTGCCTTAAATATTTTTTCCATTGTTTATCTTTCCTAAATTTTTAATATCTATTTTCCATAAATATGCTATTGAAATTTGATTTAAAAACTAGAAACATTAATTCAAAGTTCAGTTAAAATTATTTAAGGTAAGAGAGGAGTGATTCTCAGAAGAAATCTTATGAACACGGGCTTTCCTCTAAACTTTTTGGTAATTCCTCTCTGTGTTTGAATGTCTTTGAGTTTTCACCTTGAAAAGGAATTGAATTACTATAAGAAAAGATGAAATGCCAGGAGAACTTTATTGTATGTCATTACCGTTAAAATACAGATGGAATGTGAATTGAGTTCAAGATACATTCTTATTGAGTGTGATTGTTTGCTATCAGCCCGTGCATAGTTCCCGGGCACTAGGCAAGGCGACAGGCAGAGAGCCTGGGCCTTCCTCATCCTCTGCCTCTGCGTTCCACTTCCTGCGTTCTCTCTTTTAATTGGGTTAATGACAGGTTAAAAGAAAAATTGTTCTTTGCGATAACATGACTAGTAACACCTGATTCACGGAGCTTTTAGTAGTTTTTAAAAGATGAGAAAGCTGTGGGTTACCTTGGAGAATGTTAACTGGCATGTATAGAAGAATCTCACCCTGACCTGGGGTTTGTCCCTAAATCATAGTCTATCCTGAGAGGCCTTAAAAGGATTGCTGTGAAGAAAGAAATAAGGCAAGTGGCTTTCTGCTGGACTCTCCCCATAGCTAGATCTTTCTGCTTTAAGCAGGTTTTTCCATCCTCTTTTTAATAGGTCATTCCTCAATAACGGAGCATGCTGAGCATAATTTACCCTTTTCTTGATGACTCAGGCTCATCATAATGAACATTGGTTAGTATACTCAACTGTATTAGAAAGATGCCCCTAAGAGCTGTTAAGATATGTGGTACTGTTTGTCCTAACTGCCCCCGGATGACCTACATGTTCCAGACGGCAGTTGCTCCTCAGTACAATGTACACTAAGTACAAAATATGTTTCCATGGCCTGCAGGGAGATTTCTGTGTTGTAGGGTTAGATCGGAACATGATGCTGTTATTTATGCCTGCGTCCATCCTTTGAGGTAAAAGCCCCTTCCCAAATTTTACCTGCTGCCTAGAGTACTCTCAGAAATGAACCTCTGCCCCCAAAGTCCTAATTTCAGTTGGAAATTTAATTCTTCAGGTGATCTGTCTTTTGAAAAAAGAAATTGTCAATTCATGAGGATGTTTTTGGTTCTGCTTTAAAAATGCAAACATCATAGGAAGGGTTAAAAGTCTGTCGTTTGTTATGAGGTAGATTATTTGACTTATTTTCATCCTGATGCTTCTTAAATCCAGTTGTATAAGGGGACTAGAAATTTTGATGCATGGCAAAGGGCAGGGGAAGAGAGATGCCACTTTGAAGGTTCAAATATTTGGAAAAGGGGCTAGTTTAAGTAGAGGTGTCTCAGTGGGCTTTCATAAGAAAAATACCTTGAAGATGTTGGGCACTGGAGAAACAAAAGGAGTAGAAACACAGGAAGAAAACAAAACAAAACTGGAAACAAGCCAAATATCAGTGCAGTTTTTTTTCTTTTTCCCAATTCATTTTTGGAAATACCTAATTCAGCATATAAATTTTTTAATATAAAACATACATGCCAAATAAAATAGATCATATTTTAATACAGTTAAAGAATTCTTTAAAGAAGCTCCACATTTAATTTTTTATAATTTAATAATAATTTTCCAATTAAGGAAGTTTTTAGATTATCAATATAGGATTTCTTGTATGGTATTTTCTATAGTCCCTATTTCACAAATGTTGTATACATATTATTGGTCAAAGTAGTCTTTCAAACAGATGATCATAAACTTTTTGATTATTCTCTAATTTTTCTAGTGCACTGGTGCAATTAGTTTAGAAAAGGGTATCTTGATACCATGTTGAGCTTCAAAGATGTTAAAGAAGAAAAGACAATTCAAACAATGGTTATTGTCACTTGCTTTGAAAGTGAAATTGCAAATTATATCTTTTGATTCTCATAAAGCCCTGGGGTGTGGGAAAGGAAAACCTTAGGTAACTGAGGCCCAGAAAACCAACTTTTTGCTGAAGTTGATGCAAGTGGTGCATTGTAAATTTAGAACTATATTTAGAACTATAATTTCTTAGTTTATTGGTGATGAATCAAAGGACTTGGCCTCTAGATAGTCAAATCTGTGCCCTAGATTATGCTACTACTCAAAAGCCAGGAATACTGGTACATTGTTTGTAAAGCTTTAAATGTGAAGAAAGCAATTTAAATATAAAATATGAAATACAAGAAAAGGTACGAGGGATATATTTCATCTGTGGCTAAAAATACAAATTGTTACTATTTTAAGTTTGCTAATTACTATAAATATTGTAGGTACAGTTACATTTGATACATCTATTAATAGAAATGCTCATTGTTTTTATTTTTCATGGAAAAAAGTAATTAGTCTGTGTTCACATATTATTGTTGCCTCTTAATTTTCTGGCTTAATGCTTAGAAATAGTTGTGATAACCATCATTATGTTGCTAGAAAATAGAGTGGTCTGTTGACATTCATTCCAGATATTCACCCATTACTTACTTGTATTCATATTTATAATATATGCTCTTCAAAGAATGTTATAATCAAACTTCCAGAGCTTTGGGTATAACGAAAGACCCCAAACTTGAAAATTGATTAAATACTAAATCCAAATATATACTGTCTATAAGAGACCACAGCAAAAAACAAAACAAAACCACAAAAAAACCCCCAAACCACACACACACACACACACACACACACACACACGAAAAAAAAAAAAAAACCCAAGAAACAAGATAACTTACTAAGGATAAAAGTAATAGGATAAGGGGCACCTGGGTGGCTCAGTTAAGTGTCTGACTCTTGGCTCTGGCTCAGGTCATGATCTCATGGGTCCTGGGATCAAGCCCTGCATCTGGCTCTGTGGGCTCTGAACTCAGCAGAGAGTCTGCTTGAAGATGGTTTCTCTCTGCCCCTCCCTCCGCTTGTGTGCTCTAGCTCTCTCTCTCAAATAAAAAAAATAAATAAATTAAATAAATAAATAAATAAATCTTAAAAAAAAGTAATAGGACAAATAATAACATGGTAAATAGACATAAAAAGAAACCAAAGACTATAGATGGAGAGGAAATTCAAGCAAAAAAAAAAAGTTAAAAAGGGCAAAGTTTGCCACTTTTATGCCAAGTATTAACTGGGTTAGTTCTTTTAGACTTTTGAGGAACAGGTGTTTCCATTCAGTATATATTCTAGAATAGGAGGTGGCAAATTATGGTCTGTGGGCCAGGTACTTGTTTTGTAAATAAAGTTTTACTGAAACGCAGCCACACCACCTCATCTGTGTACTGTCGGTGGCTCTCCAATGACATGGTTGGGTACTATGACGGAGAACACGACCCGTAACCCTAAAATATTTACTCTTTGGCTCTTTAACGAAAACAGAGAATTATGGGAATTTTGTATTAAGGAGCTGTATCTCTGATCACAAAATCTGTTCAAAGTAACATTGAACAGGTCTGGTTCATAGTAGACATCAACCATGCATGGCTGGTGCGTATGTTTGCATGTCCTTTTTATTTTTCTGTTTCTCACAAGGGAAGAATCTATAATCTTTCAGCTCTTGAGCCAGTTCTACTAAACCAATTAGACCAGTGTGAGGCCTGAATGTGGGGGCGGGACCCTGTTATTTGCAACTAAGGGCACGGTTGATGAATAAACGGTGAAGATAAAGGAAAACTCTAAGGCAAATATGATTCAGCAGAGTATTAATGGATATTTACAACTTGACCGAGTATTGTAAGGAATCAAGTGTGGTAGATCAAATGTCTCCAAAAATCCAGAGATGTTTTAATATTAATAGAAACTACGAGGAGGATATGACTTTGATATGATGAAGAACATACCTTAAGGGGGAAAAACTACTTTTATGGTAAAGCACTAGAGACCTATCTACCAATCACTGAAGACATAAGAATTCACATCATTCTTTTTTTAAAAGAATTTTTAAAATTCATTTACTCATGAGAAAGAGAAAGAGAGAGAGAGAGAGACAGAGGCAGAGGGAGAAACAGGCCCCACACAGGGAGCCCGATGTGGGACTCGATCCCGGGACCCCAGGATCACACCCCAGGTTGAAAGCGGCGCTAAACCGCTGAGCCACCTGGGCTGCCCAGAATTCACATTATTCTTAATGCTTTCCTTAAAATAATTTGAGAATAAAATAACATGTACGTATATAAAAAAGAAGAGACTAAAGTATCAAATGATAACATCTTTCCATAGAAAAGAAACTGAGAAATCTGTAGAATGGTTAAAAAAAAAAGTCTAATAAAGTAGGAGATCAAAAGGCAATTTTAAGTATTTTCTATGTATCCGTATGTCAGTGAGAATTCTCTCAGGAAAATAGAACTACAACAATTGTGGAAATGCAATATTTAATTTAGGATAGAGTTCATATAGTCTGGGAGAAGTTAAACAGGGCAGAGTGGGGATAGTGATGAGAGACCAGAGGAACAGCAACTAATCACAGTCCCCTTCAGCACCACCGTGGATGAATGAATGAGAGCTGAGGGAAATCTGTTAAGTTGTTTGTGACCGGCCACCAAAGTGGGTTGGCCAGGTGGGAGCTCTCAGAGAGTTCTGGAAACCACTGCCTGCCTATAAGTCATTGTCGCCTTTAAAACATCTATCACCGGATGAACTGCTGTTTCAATGTGTGATCTGTCCTCTTTGTGGGACTGTGTTTGGTGGTAAACGTGGGGCAAGGGGTGGTTGGCCAGATGAGCAATCGGAAAGGCAAGTTGGGAAGAGAGCAAACCTGATTAAGAACTTTTAGAGGGAACTATTTACTTCCCTCTTTGACTTTCTCTTTTATGATGATGAATACCATATGCTTGTCTTTAAAGTCTTAGCGAAAAAAAAGGCAAGAAGAAACAAGAGGCATACAAATTAGAAAGGAAAAATAGCTCTCTTTATTCCCAGATGGCATAATTATACAGAAAATTCTAGGGAATGTATAAAAATTATTAGTATACTTAGCGATAACAATTAAAATCAGGTGAAATACAATTCATATAAGCATCAAAAATACTTAGAATTAAACTTCATCAAATGTTTGTATGACCCGTGCACTAAAAGAACGTTGATGGGATACATTTAAAAAGACCTAAGTAAATGAAGAGAGATACTATTTTCATGGATTAGAACACTTCACATCTTTCAGCTATCACATGGACTTCAGTCTTGTTCAAGGTCTTGGCAACCTTTCTGTAGAAATTTTCAAGCCAGTAATAAAATATGTGGCAATGTAAAGGGCCTTCAGTAGACAGATAATTTTGGAAAAAGAATAGGTTGTACAATACTACTTGCTTGAAAATTTCCCATAAAGTTATGGTAGCAAAGAGTCTTGTATTCTCATAAGGCTAGATTGACAGTTCAGGGAAAAGAGCAATAAAAAATCACATACGTATAGTCAACTGATTTTTTAAAAAAAATGTTTGTTTATTTAGAGAGCATGTGTAAGTAAGTGGGGGGAAGGAGAGAGAGCCTCAAGCAAACTCCCTGCTGAGCATGGAGCCCAATGCCGGGCTTGATCCCAGGACACTGAGATCATTGCCCTGAGCCAAAATCAAGAGCCAGGTGCTTAACCAACTGAGCCACCCAAACACCTCTAGTTAATCAATTTTTGATAAAGGTACTGAAGTAATTCAATGAGTGGAGGGAAAGTCTCTTCAAAAGGCAATACTGGAGCAACTGATTATCCATGTGGAAAGGGAAAAATAGGCTTCTGTCTCAAGCCTTATTAAAGAGAGGCCGTAGACCTGCATATAAAAGTTAAAGCTATAAGCTTTCTAGAAGGAAGTGTAGCATTTTATCTTCATGACCTTGGGATGGTCAAAGGTTTCTGGTGACATACAAAATATCAAACACAAAAGAAAAAATGGTAAATTTCATCATAATTAAAAACTTCTCTTCCAAAGACACGCTTAAGAATAGAAGCCCATCGCAAGTTGAAAGAATTGAATGGGGCGGCGACAGACTTGTATCCAGAATGCTTAAAGAGCTCTTATAATCCAACGGTCAGAAGACAATCCAGGTAACACTGGATAAAAGCCTTTGCTCTATTTCACAAAATTTAGCATATAAGTCTTTAGGAAATGAAAAATAAACCGAAGTGAGACCCTAGTACACAGCTGGTCTTCTGATTAAAATCAAAACCACAGCAATGCCAGACACTGGTGTGAAGGGACAGCAACCAGATCTCTGACCCCCTGCTAATGGGGCTGTGTATTGGCACAACATTTTGGAAAATTAGTTTGTCAGCAGCGTTTATATTATACATTTTCTCCGTGGCTAAGCTGTGCCATTCAGAATCCGCTCAGCAGACAAGGTGCGCAGCGCCTGGAAGAGGGAAGCTTAGTAGGAAGAATGAACAGGTTTGGGGTACTGGGGTTCGGCTAACGAGAGGTAAAGGACGTTTTCAATAGGACAGGAGTAGTAGAGGGAACGGCTGTTACCCAGGAGGCCGAGGTAAGGCACCCCCCGACAAACCCCACCTCCTTGCCCCCAGCTTCAGTGGGGAGTACCACATGCCATTTCGCTTTTAGCTCTTACAGAGAAATAAAGATGTCTTTCCCAAGAGTACTTGTAGAAGAATGTTTTATATCAACTTTATCCAGAAGGTTCCTCCACGCAAAAAAAAAAAAAAAAAAAAAAAAATGCTGTTAGTGGGAAACTATTCAGAGATAAAAGGGGGACAAAGTTCTGATACCCAACAATATGGAAAAATCTTGAAAATATGTTATAAAACCAAAGTGAAC
Source organism: Canis lupus dingo (assembly GCF_003254725.2). Taxonomy (NCBI): domain Eukaryota; kingdom Metazoa; phylum Chordata; class Mammalia; order Carnivora; family Canidae; genus Canis; species Canis lupus. The sequence continues at coordinate 26,870,784 of NC_064278.1, forward strand.
AGACACAAAGGATACAGGCCATAGGACAAAAATTTAAAGTAAAGAAGTAAAAAGTTGTCTGTGGCGAGCATTTGGTAAAATGGATTTGCCATTTATCAAGATGAGAAAGACAATAAAGAAGATAAAGGGCAAAGTCAAGAAATCTAAAAATGACATCTGAGTGAGGAAGCGCTTTCTAAGCAAAAAGGCTATGCAAGAAATTATAGAAGAGGTATTGATTTTACTACATTTCTGAACTATTTTAGAAAAACATTTAAACACACTTATTTTAGAAAAACACATTAAAAAAACACTTCTTTGAATTTTGTGGGGTTAAAAATGGTAGGCACATATTTTGGGAACTCCTTTTTTTTTGCTATAATCTTTAGGAATTGTGTGTGGGTGTGAGCATGCACACGTGCATGTTTTTATTACATATAAAAATTAGGATATTATAGTAAAGGGCATATTCCGCTTGACACAGTAACTTTTTTTTGACATAGTGAATTTAACAAATGTTTTATTTAATAAAAGTATTTAAGTTTTTTTTTTAAGATTTTATTTATTTATTCATGAGAGACACACAGAGAGAGGCAGAGACACAGGCAGAGGGAGAAGCAGGCTCCTCGCGGGAGTGGAACCCAGGACCCCGGATTCATGACCTGAGCGGATGGCAACCCCTCAACCACTGAGCCGCCCAGGCGTCCCACATTTCAGTATTTTCAAGAGCTAAATTCTGTGTAGTGACTTGATGTTTGACAGAACAGATCGTTATTGCCTCGTTGAGAGCTTTGCTTCATCTTTCTTTGGTAGAGGAGGAGGGAAGTTTCTTCCTCTGGATTTCCCTGGCTGAGCTGGGCCTGCCCATATTTGCCTGTAAGAGCCTTAAACAGAGATCTTTTCTCTGAGCTACTTTCTTGTTTAATGATCTGTAAATGAAACTGTTATTGCTTCTTTGCCTCTCATTTATGAGCACCATTATTTCTCACAGTGGGTTGTCTTCTTGTCAGACAATAAAGGTAGAAAAAGTTTTTAAGCTTGTCAGGGGATTTATTGATATAAATGAGAGAGAAGTTGGGTCAGAATTAATGACAGTGGTTTTCCATGTAGGATAAGGAGAACACATTTTAAAAATGAGGGCTTATTTTAAGATATATGGTTCTGCCTTGGAATAATATCTTCCTTCTATTACTATACTTTGGATTTCAAGTTTTCACACTCATTTAGTGAAGTTTTATGCTGTGTGTAAGGCAAGTAATAAAAGTTTGGCTACTTGAGCCAGCAAAGGACATCTATCTATCTTGAAATTCGCCGCTTAAAGAGCTGCGTGGGTGCTATTGTATAATCACCAAAACGCAGTGTTTGGATGGAAAAAAATCTTTTGCTCATTATCAGACTGAACCATGGTAGAAGACATGGACATGATAAAATGAGTGATTATCAGAAACCAATCGGATTTCTATTGTTCGTAGTAATTTTAGCAAATACACAATTTGAAGGCTTACGGCTCCCTTGTCTCTCATCAGCAGAGAAGGTGGAAATTGAACCTGCAGAAAACATAAGTTTATTTGATATCTTAAATTTTAAAAAGCCCCTCTGGAGTAATTTGGGTGATAATAACCAAGTTTCTCTAATTGGAGAAAAATCACCACTTACACAGCTAATTAGTCTGAGAAATATTGTTGATGTGTTAGTTGAAGCAGCAAATATTGACTGGGAAGAGCCATCCATGGAACTGCTAACACTGAAGCATAATCCCTGGCATTTTAAGTTTGTGACCTACATTCACATTTTTTTCCCCCAGTGTTACTCATGTGATCTAATTCCGTGTTAGTTGTTTTATCTGCATTCCTTATTTTCTTTGTTTAAAGAGAAACTTCTTAATCCATACTTTAGAACTGATGGAATTATAGCTTCGTCTGCTTTAATGGCTTTCAAAATAAGTGGAATAGAAATGTAGTTAAAAGCATTGTTGGTTGAAACTCCACTTTAGAAAATGGAGTTTGATTTATTTGAAGGATAGATTTAGGGAGAGTAAGGGAAGGTAGGCTCAAGAGGTAAAACTATTCTAATGACTATTTAGCAACTCCCGTTTCTTTTGGGGTCTCGGGAAATGATTGCATGCTGAGAATTTTGATGGCTGATCTTGGAGAACTTTGTAGACTCGAGGACCTAGAATGAAACTTTTTTATTTCAGCTGCTTAAGTTGCCTTCTCTTACTTAGCATCCACTCCGATCCTTCTCACCAGTATTGACAAATGTGCTTGTGAGACAAACACGGTGTTAAGACTACAGCTTAGAGGACTCCACAAAAACTCGGGAGCTGTAAAATACCTTTACTTTTGTGCTGTGTGGTTGCTGACTTAAATTTCCAAGATAATTGGCTTCAGGTAAAGGTAAATATCAATGCACATTTTGTGTCGAATTTTTGTTTAACTGATATAATTAACAAGTGAAGTGTTAAAAGTGTTGGAACATAGTTTTTTTTTTTTTTTTTTTTTTTTTTTTTTTTTTTTTTTTTTTTTAAGACCGTAATCAAACTATTTTAGGAGCAAATTTGACACTTAAAAAAAAATACCCAAGTTTGCAGTTAGAAGAAAGAATGGGAAGTATAGAAACCAAGGAGCCAGTTTCCGAAGTTTCATCCACTGAACTGTGTACGTGCAGCATCCCTAAGCAATCGATCGTGTGTGGTTTGTGTCGCCCGTGATGGTGGCAAGCTGACTCTCATTACGTGACCTCTAGATCTCGAATATATATTTGGTAATTTCATTTTACTGTTGGGAAAAGAATGGTGTGATTATTGATAACGTGTTTATTATTATTGCTGACATAGCGAAGAAGTAGGTAGCAGTTTTTGAATTTCTGTGCTTTGTAGAAACACGGGTGCCAAGTTCACCCAGGGAACAGTCCATATTCTGTTTCGAGAAGTTGTGCTTAACAGTCCCGTTTCCAAAAGGCAGTTGTCCCTGTGATCCCTAAGGAAAAGTGTTATTTCACATCCTCTGTCCTTAACGCATGTTGTACGCTTCTAAACAAAGACTGTGTTGCAGATACTTCTATTTGTCTACTATGCGCCCCGTAGTGTTGAATAAACCACACATGCGGTAATAGTTATGTCTCAACGTGTCTTCTAGATGTCTACATTCCAGTCTAGAATCCTTTACTTTTTCAGTTCCTTCATTCCACTACAACCCAGTGGTTGAGTCTCGGCACGGGTGTGCCTTCGGTGTGGTTTCAGAATTTTAATTCCGAGCGTCATATTCAGAAGACGGCCTTTATGTGAATTTTAACACAAAGTGTACAAAATGTGTTAGTTTACTAACTCTACTTTGGTCATCTGTTTAGAGACTTACTATACACTTATGACTTATTTGTCCAGTGCATACACAATACATACAGTTTAGCAAATTTTTTTCTTAAGAATCCTATATGGGGCACTGGATAATCAGAAATTTCTAGTATACACTGGAAAAAGAACGTGTGCAATTTCTTGCCTTCTACCTCTTTCAGCCCAATGGACGAGTGCGGACAATATACTGCTCAAAGAGGTGATTAACGATTCTATCTTCAAAGACATTACTCATCAATTTAAAAAAGATATTTACAATAGGGGTGGTGTTTCCCTACCTCTACTTTTAAATACATCTCGTACTTCTAAACATCTGTAAAAATGAGATATTTCAAATAGGAGCTTGTCTACTCTGTAAACACGACTGTTAATAAAACTACCAACATAAAAATGGTTCTAATCCACCGGCGTGATCTTCTAAATATTTCCTTCTCTCCACTATCAACAGAGTGAACAAGTACAGGCATTTGTAACGTGTAGAGGTTTTGAACAATTCATTCTGAAAAGTCATTTACAGGAGAGAAGCTTTCCTATAAATTTCAAAATAAAGTACACAACATGCATTAATTTTATTTTTACTGAACCTAAGCCTCCTACATTTGCAATATTAACGTCTAGTCACTAGATGTTATACAATTAGGACTCACTTGTCTATTAAACACACTAAAAACACAGCAAAATGAAATATATCCAACAGAGAGAAAAATGGTTTATCCGAAACTACCCGTCTATGAACATAACTGCGAATTATCTTTTGTAATCATTTTCCTCTTTCTCCAAACCACTGAACAACATCAGCATATACTAATCATAGAAGTGGTTTACCAATTCCGTTTCCAAAAGACAAGGTCTTCTATGGATTTTTCACAGAAATTTATTTTACAGCATCTGCTCTTAACACGACCAGCTGCTTAAACTAAGAAGTTCACTTGATCATATGTAATAACCTTGGATAAGCTGCACACGACTAACGGCAGTTATAATCTGCAAGTGTCTTTGGAATATGACCATTCTGGTTTAGAACCCTCTTTCTCAATCCTGTTCCCACCCAATGGACTGTAAGGCTCACATTTTCAGAAGGCTGTCTTTCCTATGAGGTTTAACACAAAATGTATTATTTTTCCACTTTTCCTTTTGTCATAATCTGGCCACACCTTTACCATCTAGAAAGACTGGATGTTGTAAAATTAGGACCTGTCTGTCCATTGTATATGCTACATACACGGTGAAGTAGAACAAAATGCACAGACATGCGGGGCAGCGATCTTCACTCTGAACACGATGGCGTAGGGACCTTTGCATTTCATTTTCCTCCCTCCTCCTCGAAACCAGTGTGCCATGTGTGCTGTTCAAAGGTGTGGTTTGGTCACACAGTATTTCAAAGAATTTTCATAAAAAAATATCTGTAAAACATGTTTGTTTACTACATTTAATACAAAGCACTTTGGAACATCCAGAACAACAAATTATTTTGAAAAGTACTTAACACCGTTAACTGCATGTACAGCAGCGAAATATAAACTACACCCCAGAAGGGAGGTTATAATATAAATATGACTTCTAAACGTGAGCAGTCTGGCATAGTACTTTTTCCTCTTGGTAGTAGAATCATCTCTGAAGATTCTCTTTTATTTGTACTTTTGTGTAACACTGGGATATATACTTTTCTTCTCTGATGATTGTAATTATACACATTTTTATGAACCCAGGTATTTAACTCCTTCATATATAAATTGAGCACGTTAGACATTCTCCTCACTCAAAATATACCAGTTATAGATGAAATATACCTTCGATTTTCTAATCAGTCTCTACAAGACTTCCTGCTCCATCTTGTCTCCTCTAACTCATTGATCAAATGCAGAAATGTCAATTCTAGAGATGGTCCAACAACTTCATTTTCAAAAGTTCTAGGAACTTTCATTCCTAGAAGGTAATTTTTTTTTTCTTTTTACAGAATGTTATTTACAGGTCAGGTGATTTTAACTGCTTTATTATATATAGTTGACTTTACATTTGTAAAGCCTAGATATAGAAAAATAAGTTGATTTTAAAAAGATTGGTGGGTAAAGTTGAGAGCAGCTTTTTTTTTTTTCATATTATTTCCCCAAGCCCTCTATAAAGAGCAGAAAATCTCCCCAAGTGGTGATGTGTGTGTACTTCTGGTTGGACAAATGTGGTCCATTATCCTACCCTGTCTCTCGTCCAGTACCAATATCTTTCAGGGCTCTGTTCACCCCCTGGGCCACAAGGCCTTTGCCCGGCATTATCAGGATGAAGGGGTGTCTCCTTCTGAGGGGACTTGGCGGTCACCCAGGTTCCTAGATTTGTGCAGCTCCTGTCTCAGGGGAGCTCAGCTCTTGTCCACACCAACCTTCCTTTGTAGCCCGAGATCCCTCAGGCTTTCCGGGACTGCCATTCTTCTCACCCTGCCAAACTGCTTTTATCAGGTCCCAGAAAGGATTGCTGTGGCCTCTTGGCCTGGTGGGGAAGCCTCCAGTGGTGGCCATGGAGGGCACAAGTCTTCCTGTAGCTCACCCATGCTGGCGGGGGAGGGGGGTGGCGGGGATTGGGCTGCTGCTTACCTCCTTATCTGTTGAACTTGTTTTCCTATTTTTGTTGTTGCGATGTCTTTCATTTACCCCCCAATCTCACTGAAATAAAAGTGACAAAAATGGTTTAAGTTGTACAATATGATGGCTTGATATGTCTGTACATGGTGAAATGATCACGTTCATCACTTTACATAGTTCCCCTTTATATGGTGTGTGTGGGAGAGGTTTTGTGGTGAGAACACTTAAGATCTATTGTCTTAGCAAATTTCAAGTATATATTACAGTATTTCTAATTTTTTTGTTATTGACATATACAATGTAAGATACATAAGGATATATAAAGTGTAATCATGATGATTTGGTCTACATGTGGATTGTGATGTGATCGTCCTTTCCAAGTTATTTCATACATCCATCACATCCCCCCGTTTTTTTCCTAGATTCCATATGTAATTAATACCATGGGATCATATTTGTCTTTCTGTGTCTGCCTTATTTCACTTAATATAATGCCCTTCAGATTCATCCATGTTGTCACAAGTTACAGGATTTCATTTTTATGACTGAATAATATATTTTCTCTCTGTGTGGGGGGGCATTCCTTGATCCATTTATCCATTGACAGGTAGTTAGGTTTTTTCCTGTACCTTGGCTATTATGAAAAATGCTGCGATGAGTATGGTAGTGCAGGTGAGCCTTCAAGATACATGATTTTGTTTCCTTTGGATGTAAATTCAGAAGTGGGATTCCTGGATCATATGGTAGTTCTTATGAGGAAGCTCCATACAGTTGTCCATAGTGGTAGTACCAATTCATATATCCCTCAACAGTGTATGAGGGTTCCCTTTTCTCCATGTCTTTGCCAACATTAATTTATTTTTTGATAAGAGCCATCCTAACAGATGTGAGGAGATATATTGTTGTGTATTTTTTAATAAAGATTTTATTTATTTACTCATGAGAGACACAGAGAAGAGAGGCAGAGACACAGGCAGAGGGAGAAGCAGGCTCCTTGCAGGGAGCCCGATGCAGACTCGATCCCTGGGACTCTGGGGTCACAACCTGAGCCGAAGGCAGATGCTCAACCACTGAGCCACCAGGGCGTCCCACTTGTGGTTTTGTTTTACCTGATGATTAGTGATGGTAAGCACCTTGTCATGTATGTGTTGGCCATTTGTACGTCCTCGTTGGAAAAATATCTTTTCAGGTTCTTTGTTTTAAAACTTAGGTTATTTATTATCATTTTTGTTATTGAGTTGGATGAGTTCCTTGTATATTTTGGCTGTTAATCTCTTAGATGGCTTGCAAATATTTCTTCCATTCTATAGATTGCCTTTTCATTTGGTTGTTTGCTGTGCCATCTTCTTTTTAAAATAAGTATGTTAGGTATCCATTTAGTAGAGTTTCAAATTCTAGAAATGTTAAAATCAAGATTCATTTTAAAAGTCTCAGCCTTGTTAGATTTTTATACTTACAATCCCATGCTAATATTTTGAGGCTGAAGAAAGTGCTGAAAGCCCTGTAGAATTCCATGACAATCATATATTTTAAAAAGTTCTCTAATAAAGTACAAATCAAAAAATAAGAAATATTTTCAAGCCTGAACATAATAACCTCTTGGTATCTTTGTAAAGCTTACTGTCTCTAAAAACGTATGATCCAGTATTATATCCAGGTGACTTAATTTCCTCGTAGTTCTGGTTTAACTAAACCAAGTGTAGGTGACACATCAAGTAAGCTTTATGATCAGTGTGCCCGGGAGGCAAGACCTGGGGGATGTCACCGTGTAGTGTTTAAAGTTTCATTATTAAAATCGTTGAAAATACGCACGTAATAGTGACCTTTGCAGAATCTGTAAATTTGTCTTCACAAATGGTGCAGCGGCTGTGGTTGTACCAGCCAGCCATTTCGAGTATTCCACAGAACTTAGTCCTTGAATAAAATTTAAGCCACCGCCTTAATAGCCAACTCGTATTGGATGGCAGCTTAGAATATTTATTTCATTACAGTGGAATGCATTGAAGACCGTGTTGGCAGACGTGGGGCGGACAGAGGAAACTGGGAGTATATTGTATCCTAAGGCCAGTTTGGAAAGTGCTGTGATGGAGTTAGAATGAGGTACACGGAGGAGCAGCAGCAACACCTCATAAGGCCCACAAAGCCCACTTTCCAGAATGGGTGACTCCTGCCACAGCAAGATTCAAGAAGGGGATGGGACGATTAGATGAATGAGCAGGTTAAAATCATGGCTAAGACAGGCCTTTTGAGAAAGGTTAGAGTGTAGGATACTGTTCCATGAACAGTAATATTTCTTAAGAGGCAGGAAACAAGGGTACATATTGGAAATTACATTTTTTTTGAAGTGTGACTTTGGTGTTAGCAAGTATAAAATCAGTTTGGGAATGCCAAAGAAGATTCATTAAATGAGAAAGTAAAAGCTTCGTGTTTTAGCTGTGCTTATGGCTACAAAGGAAGCGTCCCCTATTTTGAGGTGCTACAAAATATAAAACCGTTGTAATCCCAAGCTCTGGACCCAAAAACGTTAGGACAGCAGGTAGATATAAGGACCCTCCTGACTGCTCTGCACCCCACCATTCAACATCCACTTAGATTGGGGCTCCTCGTGCTGCTCTGGAAATCCCAACGCAACTCTTTCATGCTGTGAACATCTCATGGCTACCTTAGCTTTCATTGATACTCTGTGTGTTGGGAGAAAGCACCTAAGGAAGGAAACTCAGTGACCTCATCAGTTTTGTGCACCTTACCCAAGTAATAATTGGAGACTCTAGTTTGCTTCTATTCTCTTAAAACATAAGGGAAAACTGGCTGGAAAGGAAATTTTTTGCTTATGAGGTCCTAGAACACAGAGACCTATCTTAGATTGTGTACAGTTCCTGGCTTTTATATTATCCTTGTCGATATTATGGGCTCCATGGCCCATTGGGACCCTTCCTCAAGTTCTCGAGTTCCCTCCAATCCTGCCTCTCCTCATTTTGTGGAAAACTCCGTCATCTGATCTGACGAGAATGTTGATGGGCCCCGACCTCAAAATGTATTTGTTTCTACCCGGGGATGTTAGATTCACAATATCACATAATATCCCATTTACTTATATTTTCTCCTCGCATACTTCGTATTGAAAGTTCTATGCTTCTGGGACCCGCTTTTTCACATTTTTAACTCACCTCTAACGAAGTAATTATTTTTCTTAAAATTTTATGTCATCTGATTGCTGGGGAAAACAAATATCTCTTGACCGAAAAGTAGGTGGCGTATATTTTTTTCCTTGATAGTTGCAGAACAGCAGATGCTATTTGGTATCACAAAATGAGTTCTCATAAAATGGTGAAGTGATAATGTCACGAATGTATTCATCTTACTACCCTGCTCATCAAGATGACTTGTAAAAAGATGAATCATTGACCTCTTTTTTGTCATTGCTGTTGTTAATAAAGTCACCTTTGAAAGTCTAACTGGTAAAAATAAGTCTGTGAGGAAATCTGAAGATTTCAGAGTTGTCCTAAGTCCTATGAAATAGAAACCAGTAACTTCAAAAAGTCTGGAGATTTAATTATCCTCTTAAGAATGTTTAAATTGACATCTTTGTATTCTGGATGATGTCAAGCGTTGATCATGGTGAGGTTCTTTTTCTAAAGCCAAAAGAAACCCTTTGGAATTTATTTTCTATTTATGCAAAAAAGATATAATAAATTCCATTCTTGGATTATTTACTCAGAGTTTCAGGATATTTTTGTCATTTAACTAGAGCAAACCTTCTCTGGAAAGACCTTGTTTCAGTAGCTGAGGACAGAGAGTGAAGAATTCCTTAATCTGACAAGAATATGCTCTATGACTATATATTTGGTAGAATCTGATCTGAGTTTTGAATTCATCAAAATATACTGTGCGGCAGGGTATGGCAGGATCATGTGGATAAAGGGGTCACACATTTGCCTGGGACAATTCTGACTTATGTGTTTGTCCCACACGATTATTCATAGCACCCTCTTTAAGTCTCAGAAATGTCTCCCTCTTGGGATGATAAATTATATGGCGAATGTATAGTACCCCTTCTCCGCAGTACCCCCATTCTCTTGAGGCTTCCTGATGTTTAAGAAGAGAACATGGTAAGCGCTGAATAGCCAACTTGATTCTGGTCTGTTCACACTAGCAGTCCAGACCTTTGAGAAATACAAGACCCGAGCAAGAAGATACTCTTTTCTACTTTTTAGTACAGAATCCAGTTTGCCTTGGCCATCTGTTGGTCAGGGTAGACCTCAAGCTTGAAAAGTTTTTGTCTTTTTCCCCATTAGAAATGCCCTAATGTATTACCCTCTGAAGATTAAATTCCTTAAGCATGACTGATTCTCGGTGTCTAGACTCATATTCCGCTCTATACAAAAGGATTTTTCTCAAAGACAAATACAACTTTGTCACTGTCTTGCTTAGGCATATTTTAATGTCTCATCACATTTAGAATTAAGTCTGAACTACTGAATATCATCATTTAAATTATTAAATCTCTAAGGTCCTCCTCTCCTTCTTATTCAAATGTTCCAGTGTCTCTTCAATATCCCGTTTGGATTCATCCCACAGACACCTCAGTACAGAATGTGACAAACTGATCTGTCATCTTTTTTCATAAACCTGTTCTTCCATCTGTGTTATTTTAGATGTTGGCACAACTATCAATCCGCATTCAAGTATCTTGTGCTCCTATATTGTTTCTTGAAGATATCTTATAATAACAACAGACTCCAAAGTGTACAATCATTCAAACAGAATGAAAGTTGGTTTTCCATTCAACATAAAATTTTGAATGTTACTGATTGGCACGATCGTCCCTTCCAAAGGCAATTTAGAAACCAGTCACTTTCCATCTCAATATCTTCTATTATCAGCAGAAAAGAGAAGAACATGGAGGACCAGGCATGGCAGGAGTGACCTAGAGCAGGATGTGTCATCTCTGAAAATATATTCTGTTGGCTGGAACTAAGTAACATGATTACACCAGAGTTGGTACAGTCCAGCTGAGTGCCCGGGAGGAGGAGGAACTAGGCTTGGTGAAGAGCTGGCTAGTAGTCGGTGACATTTTTCTTCATAATCCCCACCCTGCCCATGACAGCCTTCCACTCACATCTATTTTCTTAAATATCTGTTAACTTTTTCTCTATTATGTCTTCCACTACTACCTGTCATCATCTGTCCCCAGTATTAAAAAGAAATAATAGTCTAAATCAAACACTCTATTCAGCATAATCTTCTCCAGAAAGCTTTCTCCGAACCCTCTGGCTCAGCTAAATGGACCTCTCTGCCTCTGAAGCACTTGGGGTATATTTATATGATGTACAGTATCATATTTAAAATGTTTGAATGTCTATCCTCACTGCACTATGAAATCTTCAAGGAGAAGGATTTTTATTAGAAAAAATTATTGTCTTTCATCCCTTTTATAATTTATGTATAGTAATATGTAGTGCTTATTTTAATAGTAAAGGAACAGGTTTTTCTGCTGGCATTATTAGGGGGAGGGATGAGAAAAACAGTTCTTTTAAAATAGGTGGTTTCCAGATATTAAGTCACATTCTCCATAAGCTTTTCAGTTTTTTACAGTTCTTGTTTCGTGTCTTTTGTCTCTGTCCCAACTGGTCTTACTCCTTTTTCAAGCATTTTCTGACTTTTCCCCTTACCTATCAGCCCAAGGAACCTTTTCTAGTCTCTAAGAAAGAATCTTTCTTACTTAGGATACTTCCCCTCAAGCCCTTTTTCCTGAATGATACAATGCCTGTAATTAAAAAACATAAATAAATAAATAAATAAATAAATAAATAAATAAATAAATAAATATTTCAGGTATTTTAGCTACTTTAAGTTAATCTCTAAGAACATTCAGTTGGATTCATCAGAATATCCAGCCTAGGAGTTATCAACTAATCTTTAATCAAACTCAGAGACCATCTTACAAGTGCTTCAAACTATTCCTACCTCCTATCACTATAAGAAATGTGTTTCTTTTATAATATTAGAAATATATTTTCACTGGTAAAGGGTGTGACTTGTTAATTAGCAGTAGAAATGAGCTTTTATTGATGATGTTAGTAGACTGGCTATTCTTTGAGGCAGGAGGTGATTCTCTTTTTGCATAAGAAGAATATAAAAATTGTCATCTGTCCCGAAACCTGTTGTAGAATGGATCTCTAGCATTAATCCATGAATGATTCTGTAATCCTGTTTTTAATTGGAAGGTTTCTTGATCCTCTACTTACAGTTCACTGTATCCGATGCTAGAACATTGTCACACTTGCCTCAGGTAAGCTGTTTATGTAAGGTAGTTTTAGAGCATGGAAGGATGGAAAGCCAAGGCATCTTCAAGATTTCCACGTGTAACTTTTATATGTGTATGTTAGGTTGCCAGTAAATGGTGGTGTATGTGGCAAATTTTGGACTGAGCTCTACTTCTATTATGAGGAGCAGAATTATCTCAAATTCTATTTGAGAAGTCGCCCAAATTTGTATATATACAAATCGAAGTAGACCAGTTCACTACAGTAGACAATGAAATTTTAAACCCAAGAATTGACTTTTTTTTTTTTTTTGGTTCTTTTTGGTCAACCTTTAATTAAGGCAGTTAATGAGAACTTCTCATAGCTCGAATAGGGAGGAGCTAGAGAATATAAAAGAAAATACCGAAAACACAAACTTTGCTTGATAATTCACAATTCTCAAATATAAAACCCAAACTAATATTTGCTAAGGTATGTCTTACAATCTCTTTGTATTATCTATCTGCCAAACAAAAACATTTTGAATCTTTTTCATAAGAATAAATTAAAAAAGCAGAATAAGATTTTATTCCAATTCTCAACTTCTTCCAATTTTTATTTTTAATGTTTAGATGTCTTTCTCTAACAGGTACCTTCAAAATCAGAAAATGTATTTTTCAGGAACTATTTCCTCAGCATTCTGAGACACATCTCATGTACGAGTTCTTTCAGACCTGTGGTTCAGGTTATGCACTGAAAATGTTATCCAGTACTGCTTTGTACTGGGCTTCCTTCACATATTCACATTGCCTGCTTGGTCCCTGCAGACATTCAAATCAGCATACTTACTCTGAAAACTTGCCATGCATTTTGAATATATTGCAGTATTTTAAATTGTGAATCATTCTTAATTTAAAATAAATGTGCACTAAACAACATAGGGCAAGAGTTGATATTGGGAAGTTGCTGCTTTTATGTGTGTGTATTATAGGATATTCACTGCCTTTACATAGATGTGTGTGTGTATAAAATATATATATATACACACATAATATATATAAAATACACACACACACACACACACACACATATATATATATATTAATTCTTTTAAATACTATCCATAGAACTGAGGCAATCCTTCCCACACATTGAACTTCCCTGAGAAAACTTACACCCCGCCAGGCAACACAATGTTTTTCCTTTTGTCATCATAGTTTTAATCTTGTCTGCAGTCTCCTGGTATGTAGTATTAGCGATTCTTTCCTAATTTAGCAGAAGGTCATGGTTTGTGTTATTCCCTTTAAAATGTAATACATAAAGTAAGCAGCCTCCTGCTGCTACTGGCATCAATTTAGATTTTTCATGCTAATGTCTGGTTTGTGTGTTGCCACTGCACAAGAGGTGAGGAAAGATTCAATTTCCTCATCTGTAAAACGAGGATGATGGTATTAGGTGATCTCTAAGGTCTCTTCAAATTCCAAACGTTTTATGACTCTAATAATGTAAGCTTAAACCACATTAGTAAGAGTAATAGCTTTTCTTAGTCTAGTTGGTGGCACAGTTGTCTTCAATGGCCCACTTTGCTTAGAAAGAACCCCCTAAAACCTGTTTTTCTTACTTAGATTTGCTTAGTGTATTATATTAACTCTCCAGTCCTAAAATTCCATTGATCTGTAGGATTTTGAAAATATTATTTATATGTGTACCTAGGAGATGCAGATATTCCCCCCCCCCTTTTTTTTTGATATTTTCCCCTTTTATAAGTGAGAAAGCTGGGGATTTGGAAAAGTGATAGTCCATGCTACATGAATAGCAGGATTAGGACTTGGGACTATGGCCTACCATCTATGTATTTAGGGATAGAGTAGGTCCAAAAGGATTCATGATATCCTGAGGAAGAAATTTCACATTTTATTTTTCTAGAAGTCCTGGCTATGACCTAACAGGCTCAGTGAAAGTTGAATATCACTAAATATTGGGGATTTGTAATCATCAGACTAGAGGAGAACCTCAGAATCTATAGAATTCTGGGAAAATTGGGTAAGCAGGCTTGCTTTTAGTACAAAGTGCAGAGCATGTCGAAAGTACTCATTAAATAATTCAGTGAATGATGGTTGCCTTCCATTATTCTTGAGCTCTTGAGTGCTAGTGTCTTACTACCTATTAGGTATCCATCCTCTGGGAAGACCATGTGTGGCTTTTTCCCAGAGTTTCACAACCCACATAAGCACAAGACAGGGCCTGGAAATTTTTGCTGAATGCCCATATATGACACTTAGCGACCGGTTCTCTTGTATGACCATGTAGGCTTTTCCATCAGAAGTCTTGCCTCTTATGCCAGAGTGTGTCTCAGCAGCGATTTAGTGGGCCAGAACCTGTGATGTATGTTTTATTCTTAGGCTCAAGGGAACCTCTTATGGGCATATAACCACTCAGTAACATGTTTCATTCTCTCTTCCTTTTAGCTATGCCTGAATCAACCCTGCTTGGATAGATACTTTCAAAACCCCCCAAAATCTGTTACCTTTCTCATGGAACAAGGGAAACCTATTTTTCAAAAACAGTCCTGGCTAACCTTTTGGGATGGTTACTAGGGAAGGGGAAGCTCCATTACTTTTCAGGATCCCTCCCCTCCCCACCCAAATGTGGTCACATCTTTGCAGATTATTTTGTCATACTGATCTTCTAATCATGGGATAACATGTGTTTGAAGAAAAATCTTGCTAATTCATGTTTTTTTGATGATCTTATTTACATGGTCTGCAAACTTAGAATCGTATACTTCTGAGTATATATAACTTGATCGCATTGTATTTATATCAGAGTAAAATAAAATATCTAGTGGATAGATATGTACTCTCAGACTGCAAAAGAAAACTATGCTGGCTTTCTAAGTGCCTTAATGACAGGGAAGAAAATAGTACATGAAGAGAGATAAAGTGGGTGAAAAAATATAAAGGGAAAGCTGGGGTAGATAATACAGAAGAATGGGGCTATTTCACAAATACTTCACTTCTTTATACACACTGATTATTAGGAAACTCATTTTTATTAGCCTTAAGGAAAACACCATTGCAAGCAACCTTCCTGAAAGTACATTAATGGCAGTGTTGTGAACTCTAAAGGATCCCCTGGAAGAAGGACATTAATTGTACACTAGTTGAAGATAACAATAGTTATCCTCAAGTATTGAGAAAATGTCTTCTTTTGTAGGCAGATGTTCTCTTGGGGTTTCATGGTATAAGTTTCCCTATATAATTTACATACAAAAAAAACTTTAAGGGTTCAGTACTTTATACTAATGAGTTTTGGAACCAGAAATGATTTGTTATCCATTTATTCATAAATCCATTTAAAAAATAAGTATTTTTTTGTAAATTATTCTAAGTAAAATATTATATCCATACTTTTGTTTCTGTCCTTATGACCTACATGCTTTTTTTTTAAAAAAAAAATTCTGGCATTTTATCAGAAAACCTTTTTAAAGTGGGCAATAAAGAAAAAGAAAATAAGAGAACGTAGAAAGCACATTGAAGTGAATAATGTTCCATTCTGTCAACAATTTGCTTTTTCTAATACCTTTCTAGAGCAAAATTCAAGTGTTTAATGGAGGCACAATGATATTGCCAGTAGGGGCAAGTTTGCATTTGTCACTTAAATTTTCATGATGGATATAAGTGGAGGGAGAGTCAACAATAAAATAATACATTTTATTTGTGCACATGTTTTGAAATCTCTTAACTATGCTTTGGTTGATAAATACTTAGCATCAAATACAAGATAAGCTGCAAGTAACTATAGGTGAGATGACAGGTGAATTCTTTTCTTTCTCTACATCTCCTAGGGCGTATCATTGAAGTGTTGCTTATATTTACCAGAGTAAACATATTCTCTCACAGGGAATGTGTTAGAATACTTTATTTCAAAGATAGTGAAAAACGTTGCTTTTGCCTATATTTTAAATAAAGTCTTTCTCCTTATATTAATATCATATAACATTCAGTCTTTCACATAATAAGCTTACTTAAAGATTGTAGTTATATGCACTATCTTTGAAAAAGCAAGGGCAGTGGAGCTGTATTTACACAGTTTTCTTAGGCCCTGTGAATGATCCCATAAGTTGTTATATAGTTATATATATGTCCTTCATCTTAATTTTTTACTACCCACGTTTTGTGATATCTTTTGGTAACAAATTTCCAGCACTACTTTTTCTAATTGAAAATAATCAATTTAATCTAACTTAAAGAATCATTTAGAATTTGCATTTCAAAAGAGTATATAACAAAGTCATTAAGATTTCTCGATCTTTTCATTTTGTTAATGATTTTCTTTGCTGTGCAAAAGCTTTTCAGTTTGATATAGTCCTGATTATTTATTTTTGCTTTTATTTTCCTTGCCTGGGGAGATCTGGCCAGAAAAATATTGCTAAGGCCAATGTTCATGAGTTTACTGCCTATGTTTTCTTTTTGGGATTATACGGTTTCAGGTCTTACATTTGGGTCTTTAAGTGATTTTGAGTATGTTTTTGTGTATCATGTAAGAAAGTGCTCCACTTTTATTCTTTTGTGCGTAGCAGTCCAGTTTCCCCGACACCATTTATTGAAGAGACTGTCTTCTTCCCATTGTGTATTATTGCCTCTTATGTTAGAGACTAATGGACCACATAGTCATAGGCTTATCTCCAGGCTATTTTGTCCATTAGGTTTAATTGCTCTAGTGTCTGTTTTGGTGTCAGTATCATATTATTTTGATTACTATCACTTTGTAGTGTATCTTAAAATCTGGGATGGTGATACCTCCAGCTTTAGTATTTCTCAAGATTACTTTAACTATTTGGGGTCTTTGGGGTTCTGTACAAATTTTAGGATTATTTGTTCTAGTTCTGTGAAAGATGCCATTAGTATTTTGATAGGAATTTCATTGAATCTGTAGATTACTTTGGATAGTACGGACATTTTAACAATAATGGTTCTTCCAACCCATTTGCATGGTGTGTCTTTCCATTTATTTGTGCCATCTTCTATTTCTTTCACCAGTATCTTAGAGTTTTCAGAGAAGAGGTCTTTCACTCCTTGGTTTTAATCTATTCATAAATACATTATTCTTTACAAGCTAGTAAATGAGATTTTCAAATTTCCCTTTCTGCTGTTTCATTATTAGTGTATAGGAATGCAATAGATTGCTGCATATTGATTTTTATATCCTGCAACTTTATAGAATTTATCAGTTCTAAAACTTTTTTGGTAGAGTCTTTGGTTTTCTGTATATAGTATTCCATCAGCAAATAGTGACAGTTACTTTCTTTCCAATTTTGGATGCCTTTTATTTATTTTTCTTATTCCTGTGGCTAGGACTTCAAGTAATCTGTTGAAAAAAAAGTGATATGGGAGGACATCCTTGTCTTATTCCTGATCTTAAAAGAAAAATTTCAGCTTTTTACTATTGAGTGTGATGTTGATTGTGGATTTAACATGTATGGCCTTTATTATGTCGAGTTATACTCATTCTGTTGAGAGTTTATATAATGAATAAATGTTGGATTTTGTCAAAGCTTTTTCTGCATCTGTTGAAATTATCATGATTTTTATCCTTCACTATGTTAATGTGGTATATGATATTACTTGATTTGCGTGTGTTGAACCAAACTTGTATCTGTAGAATAGATCCCACTTGCTCATGATAGATGATAGTTTTAATGTATTTTTGAATTTGCATTTGCTAAAATTTTGTTTATAAACAAAATGAAAAGGCTGCCTACTGAATGGGAAATGATGTTTGCAATGATAGATATGATAAGGTGTTAATATCCAAAAAATATATAAAGAAATCCTACAACTCAACATCAAATAAAAAAGAACTCTAATTAAAACTGGACAGAGGACCTGAATAAGCATTTTTCCAAAAGGATACAAATAGTCAACAGGCACATGAAAAGATGCTCAATACCACCATCAGGGAAATGTAAATGAAAATTGCAATATCATCTCACACCGGTCACAATGGCATGTATCAAAAAGACATGAGGTAACTTGTTGGCAAGGATGTAGAGGAAAGGGAACTCTCATGCACTGTTGATGGGAATGCAAATTGGCACAACCACTCTGGAAAACAGTTATAGACATTCTTCACAAAACTAAAAGTCAAAATACCACATGATCCAATAATTCCACTGCTGACTATTTACTCATTGAAAACAAAAACACTAATATAGAGGGATATTTACACCCCTGGTTATTGCAACATTACTATAGCCATATATGGAAGCGGCCTGTGTCCATCTACAGATAAATGGATACAGATGTGGAATATATATATAACAATTGAGTATTACTCAGCTATAAAAAAGGAAGAAATCTTGCCATTGGCAGCAACATAGTTGGACCCAGAGGGTATTATGCTAAGTGAAGTCAATTAGAGGAAGACGAATACTGTACGATTTTACTTACATATGGAATCTAAAAAACAGAAAACACGCAACAATAAAAATAGAAACAGACTTATAGAGAACAGACTAGTGGTTGCCAAAGGGGAAGAGGATTACAAAATAGGTAGTTTCCTATCTTTATAGGAAGTTTTATAATTTTATAATCCAGTTACAAAATAAGTAAGTCACAGAGATGAAAAGTACAGCACAGGGAATTTGTTTCACTAAAGTTGCTAGAATTTTGGTGACATGGTAACTATATTTACTGTGGTGAGCATTTTGTAATGCATATATAGTTGTTGAATCACTATGTTCTACACCTGAAACTAATATATGTCAACTATCCTTCAAATACATATTAAAACAATTATCATTTAGCTCTCCCAACTTTTACTAGCAGTTCTCTCAACATAAATGTTAAAACAAAAGCTCAGACACGCATACATTAGCAATTCAGTGAGATTTTTCAGTAAAAATTGGCACATTGTCCAGCCCTGGTCTCCTCCCTCACCCTCACTTTCCTACCTAGATTTTAAATTTTTTTCAGGCTATTTGCTGTTTTCCACTCAGTCCAGATCTCTATTGTCTAAAGGAAACCCTGTTCTCCTTACCATAGTTCAGGAACCCAGACTCATCCATGCCTGGATGGGGAATTTTCCTGGCCTCATGATGGTAGTTCAGGAGTGGGCACTTGGTTCTACATGAGTCAGTGAGCTTCTAGGGAATATTTACTGGGGGCTTCTGCCAAGCATGACTTTTTAGTCTTAGAAGACCTGTATTGAAAGGATGATTTCTCTTTCTCTGGACATTGTTGTGTGTAGCCCAACCTGGAACTGCTAAGGCCAGTAACTACCACTTGGAGAACACAGGCAACAGGCAGAAAAGGGTAAAGATAAGAGGCTTCAGAGAAATGAAATAGGAACATTTATTAAATCAAATTATGTCTGATTTACCCTGCTCCTAGATTGTTTTTCAACCACATCAGCCAACAATTACCTTTATTTTTTTAAATGAACGTGAGTTGAGTTTCCTATTACTGAAAGATGACATCCAAAGTGAAATATGTGGGGATATTTACCTTTTAAAGGTATTTCCCAACATTTAGCAAAGTTATTATTTTCTATTGGTTTGTAAAGGATTATCTGAGGATATAAAACAATGTTAACGCTTGAGGGTATATTGCTTCAAATCAAACTGAGGAAACTGGGCTCAGGTGCTTATCTTGGGGATAGATGTAAAGCTCTAAAGATAGGGCAGGGCTGGCTTCATGAGGATGTAGCCTGTGTAGTTGCATAGGTGCCCACAATTAGAAGAACCCCATACTTGGCTTAATAGTTTGGTGTCAGCATCTTAGAATTCTTAATAGTTCTTGGATCAGAGGGTCCCACACGTTCATTTTGCACTGAGCCCTAAAAATTGTGTTGCTGATCCTGTAGGTTTGGTGTGTAGATTCTGTTGTTCTGGGTGGAACACAGATACGAGTTTTGAATAGCTTGAAACTGGAAGATCTCTTTTTCAAAGATGTGGTTAACTGGGAAATGGCAGGAAATGCATCCTTGTGATCATGGCTTGAGGAGTTATGAAGTTTGGCTGATTTGACTGTTAATGTTAGTTGTAGGATTCTTCATGTTCTTACCATGAACTATTGGGCTCAGAGACAGATTGTATAAGGTGAAGACTTTTCTGTGAAATTTACAGAAGCCCAAGAAGAAAGAATCAGGTAGGTCATTCAAGAATTATTTAGAATATATAATTTTGCAGGTGAACAGCATGGGAGAAGAAACTGAAAATGGAATCAATTAATTAGTTAAATTTCTCCTTCCCAAGATTTGGTTTTTCTGTCTATGTATCTTTAAAAACATTATTTGTATACTGATAGTTTTAAATGAGGAAGATCTAAAACAGTGCGCTATGAATATTTCTCCATTAAAAAAAAGTGGGTTTTGATGGGTAATGGGTAGTTCATAACCTAAACTCAAGAACCTTTGACTATTACTCTACGTGGTAAAAGAGCAAATATTACATTTTGTGGCAAAAGATGTAATTAAGTTAAGGACCTTGAGAGGAGATGCTTATTCTTGATTATCTAGGTAGGCCTTAAATGCTGTCTCATGCATCCTTAAAATAGGAAGAGTGTGTTTAGACACAAACACAAGGAGAAGACAAGATGATGATGAAGCAGAGGGAGATGTAGCCACAAGCCAAGGAATGGTAAGAGCCATCAAAAGTTGGAAGAGACCAAGAACAGACCCACCCCTAAAGCCTTCAGAGTGCAGAGTTGCTGGCATCTTAATTTCAGTTCAGTGAAACTGATTTTAGATTTCTACCATCTGGTCTCCAGAACTGTGCAAATTGTTGTTTTGAGCTATCAAGTTTGTGGTAAGTTTATGGCAGTCACAGTGAGCTGATACTAATGCTATTAGTATACTACGCTATTACTAATGATATACAGTGAGGAATTTTATTATTTTATTAAGGAAAAGATATGTTGTTGATAAGGTATGATATGGGCATGACAGATAAATGAAAGGTATTGTTTAAAAGTCAAACCTTACAGGAAACCTGAACATTATTAAAAGCATCCAATTTAAAGCTCACAACTTACCCTTAGCTTTGCTAAAGATAAAAACTACTTTGTTGTCAGTTGAGGGATCCAGTCCAATGCCAGAGGCTAAGTGTGACTCATGGGCAATGGCAAAGAGCTTACTAGATATCGTAAATGTTTTTAGGACAGTTATACAGGAAATTAGTAGTTATTAATATTTAATGGTTCATTTTACACTTGGCAGACCACCTACCTGGGTACAAACAGGTTCACCTACAGGATAGTTCTTTTGCTCTTGGAAATATTTTTATTGTTGTGAATGTGGATAATGGAATTATGTTTAAAACATTTGGCATTGGGACTTGGTATAGACCTAGTTCATCTGAAATACTTGTATCAGTATCCATCCTTTTAGGTCCAAAGTAGATATAATTAAATACTTATATTTTACTTTATTGCATGAATTTGAAATGATTGGGTAAAATCCTATATATAGGATTTTACCCAATCATTTCAAATATATATATATATATATATATATATATATATATATATATATATATATAAAATGGACATAAAAAGAAGTAACTCATAATTGGAAAAAATTCAGGATTTATTTTAAACACTATGGCAGTTTGTATAACACAAATGCCCTAGCTACTTAGGTGATTTTTCACACTCTCTTTTACAGCTTATAAGACTGTTCATTATGAAACTCAAGTTTCTATGCATATTGCTACAGTTATATCAGTCTTTATTTTAAAAAATTTTTTAAAAAGATTTATTTATTTTAGAAAAAGTGAGTGAGTGAGGGGAGGAGCAGAAGAGAGAGAGAGAGAAATTCCTCAAGCCGACTCCCCACTGAGCACAGAGCCCAGTGTGGGGCTTGATCCCAGGACTTTGAAATCATGACCTAAGCTGAAATCAAGAGTTGACTGCTTACCTGACTGAGCCCACCCAGGTGCCCCAGTCTTTTGTTTTCTTAATCATAAAAATGGAAATTAAAGATATTCCTAAGATATCAGGGGAAATAATATTCAGGTCGCTGATGGGCAATAAGACAGTAGATTCAAATATCATGTGATAATTTACTAAAGGAAAAGAAAAGCAAATTTAGTAAGTTTGTATTAAGTAACTAAAGAATGTTGGTGCCAGAGATAGAGGAATGAACAAGACATACCTTGCTCCCAAGCTTCCAGAGCAGTGGGTAGGCATGGGAGGAGTGGAGAGGAGAATCCAACCAGTCAAGGCCCTATCTGATATATTCTTTTTGGATATTATTTTCTTATCCCACTTTTCTCATACTTTTGCCATAGGCGCTTTCTTGCTTTTCCTCAAAGTATATCAACTATATTCTTTATCACTTTGATAGTTGCCGTTTCTTATGCATGGAATGTTCTTTTCTCTTGTCTTATGTCAGACTCTTTCAGAAATAGACCCAGAGATGAGGATTCCAGTGTAGGTAATGGCTTTCTGAGAAGGAAGGCTCTGGGAAAATGCTCTTCCTCGGTGGAGCATGAATTGCATCTTGAGCAAAGGAACTGGGCTTTTGTATTTTTACACCATTTGGTCATTACATTTGGATGCCTGAGGGAGAGGTAGGGTTCACTCAATAAATATATGGTCCCCCGCACTTAACTCTCTACACCTAAGGGAAATCCTCTAAAGAAGGTGTGATACTGTGACTTATAAGAAATATATATTTGGTCTTCATCCCTATTCCTGGCACAGACTTCCTAAAAACCTGGAATTTCCTGATAAAAATGATGACATTATCTTGATAGTCATAACAAACCTAGTTCAACCGCATCTGAGTTAATGTTAGTGAAGTGACTTTCAGAAAGTAACACTGGGTGGAGGGGAATGGGGCTGGTCACCAGAGGAATTAACCCTGTGATTGGAGGGTCAGAACCCCCAATTTTGCCTCCAACTTCCAGGGAGGGGAAAGGATGGAGATTGAGTGCAATTACCAATGTCCACTGATTTAATCAATCATGCCTATGTAATGAAGCCTGTTTATAAAAACCCAAAAGGATAGGATTTAGAGAGTTTCCAGATTGGCAAACATGTGGAGAATAATAGTGGCTGCCCAGAGAGCAAGAAGGTTCTGTGCCCCTTCCTATGTGCCCTCACCCTGTGCATCTTTTTCATCCGGCTGTTCCTGAGTTATATCCCTTTATAATAAACTGATAATCCTGTTAATAACCTGTTTCTCTGAGTTCTGTGAGCCACTCTAGCAAATTAATCAAACAGAAAGTAGGAGTGGGGATGGTGCAAAGGTCTTTGGAACTTCCATTTATAGCTAGTTGGTCAGAAGTGCAGGTGACGGACCAGACTTGGGGTTGGTGTTTGAAGTGGGGCTGGGGTGGGCAGCAGTCTTGTAAGACTGAGACTTTAACCTGCAGGATTTGATGCTATCTCCAGGTATGTAGTGTTAGAATTGAGTTAATTGCTTGGTGATATGGGGGGGGGGGGGCAGGAAACAGCCTGGGATTGGTGTCAGAATTGGAGAAGTTCTCTGCTCTGAGCCGTATGTGTGGTAAAATACTAGGAAGCTGGGATATGGGACTTGATCCAGGGGTACCAGGCATTCCTGCAGGGTGTGCTCTCTCACTGTCTTTGTTCCAGATCTCAAAAAGAACTTGTTTTGCTCCCCTTCTGAAAGTACGAGCTCAGTACCTTCTATCCACAAAGCAAGGTATCATTTTATGTTTTCATCATAGTGCTCATCAATCCATGGCATTCATTATATTATAGAGTTCTTTAAGATTCCATGTC
This sequence comes from Canis lupus dingo, assembly GCF_003254725.2. Lineage (NCBI taxonomy): Eukaryota > Metazoa > Chordata > Mammalia > Carnivora > Canidae > Canis > Canis lupus. The sequence continues at coordinate 26,894,686 of NC_064278.1, forward strand.
TCCCCTCCCACCAACCCTGTTGTCCTTTCCCCCGCTGTAATGTCAGCTCCATGAGGGTAAGGCCTCTGTTTTGTTGACTGTTGTATATGCAGCATCGAGGTCAGTATGATGAAAAATTGTTTAAAAAATGGTTGTTGGATGAATAAATGAATGAACTGTGGTGGCACAGAGGTACCATGTGACAGTTTCAGGGGGTAGATTCAGATCTTGTTTGAGAATGCTCCTAAGCTTTTTCTGAGTCATAGAAATTAGCTAGGAATAGGAGGGGTGCCTGGATGGCTCAGTAGGTTAAGGATCTGACCTTGATTTTTGCTCAGGTCATGATCTCAGGGTCCAGGGGTTCAGCCCTGCATGGCGCTCTGTGCTCAGCAGGGAATCAGCTTGAGATTCTCTTCCTCTTCTCCCTTTCTTCCAGATTGTGCCTTCTCTCTCTCTCTCTTCTCTCTCTCTCTCTCTTTCTCTCTCTCTCTCTTTCTCAAATAAATAAAATAAAATGAATCAGGAATAGAAATAGCATAGTTCCATTAGAGAGCAATGAGAGACCCCAAAGAACTATAAGTAGTCTGGGATGGGTAGAGTGTAGGAATCCGGAAGTCATTTTCTTAGCTAACCATCCTTCTTTCAAGAAATATATATATATATGCAACATTATGTGGCAGACACTTAATGCCCCTGTACTCAAGGAAAGTTTCTTGAAGCTTAACTTTCAGTGGAATCTTTAAAAGTTTCTTGAAGCTTAACTTTTAGTGGAATCTTTATAATCCACCGATCATGATGTGATTTACAAGGCTATGGGCACTACACAGGAGGGCATTTGATAATAATGTGTTACAGAACACTAACCTAAGGCTGAGTGTGGGTTGGTCAAGAAAGGCTTCCATGAAGAAGTGTCATTTCACATGAGTGTTTTCACAAGTGCTGAGAATAAAGCAGTAAATAAAAAAAAAACAAAGAAACAAACAAACAAAAACAAAGGTCCTCCTCTTTTAGAGCTTGCATCCTAATGGGATTATCGAGATACATACATACATACATATATAATATATTCATACACATGCACACACATATAGATGAGAAAAAGTAGAGGTTTGTGGGCCACAATAATGCCTTTAGATTGTAGTCTGAGTGAAAGGGAACATTTTGAGTGAAAGACATGGCCTGATGTACTTAAAAACATTTTGAAGCTTCTGTGTTGAGATTTGAGATTTTTGAACGTAAGTGTAGTCAAGGGACCATCCCTCAGAGGGGTGATTACAAGAATCTAAGAAGCTGGTTGGGGTCTCGTTTGTGGCCGTGTATGTGGGGAGGAGCAGAGGAAGGCTAGAGTCTACAGGAGCTGCTTGCTGATAGGTGGTTGCAGAAGAGGAGAGAAAGGGAGGAGTCATAGTTATCTGCAAGTTTGTGGCCTGAGGAACCAAAAGGAAGATGTGGCCATTTACAGAGATGGTGAGGGTAAGGTTGCCTACGTAGACATCAGGAGTTCAATATTAGGCATAGTGTGAATCCAGTATGAAGTCCAAAAATTAAAACTCTAAAAGAATCAGGTCTGATCCTTCAACCAGTGGCCAGGACTCCTAATACTGAAGTTTTGGGAGGAAAGTCCAGCTGGGAGCACAGTGTACCTCCGGGACCAATGGGAGAAGGTAATGTAAGTACATTATGTTACTTACCATTCGATTCTTGTGCTCCAGAAATTAAATGCTATGGGACCGTGTAGACCTCTAGCAGGATTCAGTTGAGTGCCCTGAGATGTGTGTGTAGGGGAGCAGGTGAGGGCAGAAATTGTTCTTCTTGAATTCCTTGTAGCAAAAAAAAAAAAAAAAAAAAAAAAATTCCTTGTAGCTACAAAACAGAGCCAGTCCTGAAACTGGATTGGTAAGCCTCAATTTTATGAGAAACATGGACATTCTGAGGCAGATGACAAGCAAGTGGATCCAGTTTTAAAACACAAACCAGACTTCTTGAAAGGAGTACAACAGGAGGCTTTGGTTCAGTGTGAGTTGTGGGCATGCAGGTGTTAACTACGTTATCTTACATACTTAAAATTTTTGTAAGTGTTCTTTTTAAAAATAAAAAGTTCTTTAATTTGAAATGTTTTCAGATATACACACTCCAATGCCCACACACATGTAATGCTTCCTTTTTTGAAAATTAGACATAAGCAAAGGTTTCTGTAAATGGGCTTTTTCAAATCATGTATCAACAGATTATTTTCTTGCCAGTTCTCCACTAATTTTTTTTTTAATTTTAATACATCTAGGTTGGGTCACTAAAAAATGTACCATATGTTTTCTTTTTCTAATAATATAAAAAGGTCATGTGTATGTGGATAAGCAACAGCCTTCACCCAACTCTTGCTTTTCAGTGCCAACCATATCTAATTTCTTTGCTGTTTTCATCTTACAGTTCCCCAAATATGTACATACTAGAATTCTGGTGCTTTTCCTAATTTATCTGATTATTAGCTACAGAGAATAAGAATTTAGCTTATTTATATAATACTCCCTTCCCTTTCATTCCCAATATATTTTGATTGCTATTTCAGTTTGAGGATTTGTCTATCCTCAAAAAAATCTGCACATTTTAATTTTATGTGTAAGTCAAGATGGTATTTCTTAAAGCCCGCTCTCCAAGAAGAGGCCATTAATTAACACCGTTGTCTTCTGTAACTACCAATACAGATTAAAAATGAGGTTTAATTATGCCCATTGGAAATAAAGAGATTTGCTCATCTTCTTTTTACTCCGATAATTCACTTTAGAATACCTGTAATTTTAAGTATTTTCTCCTCTCCTTGAAAAGTATATAAATTTCTTTTGAAGGCTAGCCAAGCCCTTTGTAAGCTTATGTATGACCTAGAAATGTGTTGAGGACCTAGAGGGCACATTTTTGAAATAGAACCATCAATATCTCTCTTTCTATGGGAAGGTAGGAAACTTAACTTCAGTGAGCACCTTGCTCCAAATTGCAGAATGATCTCCTGCCATAATGGCAGTTTGGTTTTCCTCGGAATAATGGTAATTAGCTAACACACATGGTCACCAGTTAAAGTTAGGATGAATTATGTTTTGCAAATGGTGTTGTCATATCCTCTCATTTGGGGACTAGTTATTGTTTATCTTGATAATATGTATGTCATAGGTTGTATCTCCTCGGGTATATAAGAAGGTGAGTTTTTTTTCTCCTGATTTTGCACTGTCTTAGTATATTGCCTGTGGTATGTATCACAGTTTAGTTTAATACACTATAACAAAAGTGATTTCTTTTTTCACCACCGTTGTGGAGAGGTGTTTGGGTTCAGAGAAGATTTTTTTTTAATTGTATTTTTCAAAACTTCCTGTTGAGGTTTCCTTTCTCCTATTCTTTATTTCTGTTATATGTGAGCTTAGTTCTATAATGTGAGGGTTGATGACATTTATATTATCATGTTAATCATAATTAAATCTTCTGTGTTTGTCTATTGGTTGATTCAGTCAAAAATGTGTATACAGTGTCTTCATTATTGTGATTGTGTAAATCACAGCTCTTTGTGCTTAAAAATAGTTATTTGGAATTTTATTTTATTTATTTTTATTTTTTTATTTGGAATTTTAAATGACCATTCCCCCCGCCCCCAATTATTCATAGCCTCCTTTCCCCTCCATTCAGTCGGTCAGTTTCCAGTTTTTCCTCAGTCTTCCCTTTTGGGGCTCCATATTTGCCCGTTCCAATCTGACTGCCAGCTTCCCAGACCTGTTGTGTGGTCCTCATCTGGGATCATGTCTTTGTTGACATGTTTCTGCTTTCCTTTGGCTCCCATGTTTCCATCTTTTGGGTTTTCTCCCTTTCACTTTTCCTGGATTTCACCAATAAGCCTGTCTGGGAGGCAAATCTCCTGAGTCCTTTCGTGTCCAAAAAATGTCTTTATTCTAGTCTCTGTTTAATTTATACTTTGGTTGCAGGATTCACATTCATTTCCTCTTAGATCTTTGGAAGCATTGCCCCATCTTCTTGAAACAGTCAGTATTTCTGCTGGGGCAATCATTCCCCTTTGCAGGTGATCTGCTTTTTTATTCTTGGGAAGAATCAACATTCATAACTCTGTTCTTTAAATTCTCTCCAGTGAGCCCACCTGTTGCATTGTTTTTAGTCCGCTGCTTTGTTCTTTCCTCTGGGCTGTTAAATTTGATTTTTAGTCACTAAGAAGTAATTTATACTCAGGAATTATGGTGCTAAGAGATTAAAGCCAAAACTTTCCTAGTAGTCTGTCTGGCTATCAAAGTCATAATTGAGTCATATCTTTTAAGAATATAAAAATCAGCTTAATTTTTTTTAGCACGTGTTTTGAAGTAGTCTAGAAATCAATCCTTCGAGTCAGAATTCAGAATATCTAGTAGGGATTGCAGACCACCTGCACTTAATTTCCCTTCCTTGAATCATGTGAAATAGGAAAACAAATAAACAACAGCGCACATGCTAATAAAATAAGAAACAGTCGCACTGTGCAGTAGACTATAAAGATATTTACCAGATAGTGAAATTTAAAGTAAATAACTGAGATTTTGCAGGCAACTCCCAGATCCCACTGTAGTGTAACATTCCCTGAAAGAAAATGAGAGAGGGTACATTTTTGAAATATAATCATCAATATGTAACTATAAGTGCACACATGCACACACACACAAAGGAAAAAGAAGAAAAAACAAGAAAAGGAAAGAAATGTGAAGTTCTGGTGATAGACGACCAGAAAAAAAGACAAATACCTTAGGGTTGATGTCGGATGGCAGAAGAAGAGATGCAGGAATGTGGAACATAGCCATGAAGCTGCTGACCACAATTACAGAAGCAGAAAACTCTTGAAAATCATTAAAAACAAACTCAAAATGCTTATAGCCGCCAGGATCCAGACTGGACTCAAGGGTGTGAAAGCTGAATTCTGAAGTCAGTGTCTTCGAAACTGCATTTTTCTGAAGACCGAGGAAAAAATACAATATAGTGACAAAGTATGGAAAAAATAACAAATCCATATCGGAGCCACTTAGTTTATTTATTATCACATCATTCTGTTGCCCCTGAGCAAATAAATGACTCAAAGGTCACTACGGACTGTAGGACAGTCTTCGGTCCTACAACTCAAGTTCCAAAGACATAGTGAAGTCAGTGTCCCGTCATAAAGTGAAGGATACTTCAGTCTTATTTTTTTCAGGGGAAACATAGCCACACAAATTAAAGTAATAGAAAGCATCCGAATCAAATTTGCCTATAAATAATTTTAAGAAAGTGAAGGAAAAAAAGCATAAGTTAAAAAAAAAATCTCATCCAGACACATGGAAATACATTGCTTCTCCCAAATCAAAGAAAACTTTTAAAAAATCTAAAGGAAGTTGAAAAGAATGTGAATTTTCAGGAAAAGAAGAGAAATATAGAAACAAAAAAAGAAATAAGAGCTAAGATAGAGCAAATAACAAAAAGATGTCCGAATAAAAGGAAGGGATTAGAAAAGAAATAATTACAGGAATAAAAACCTTATTAGAAGCTGTCAAAAGCTATTGAGGACAATACTTGAGAAATAATTTGGCAGAAAAGAACAGAGATAAAAGTTAATCCAGAGCAGTTGATAGAAGTAAGAACCAGAAAACGGCAAATCACTATATGCATACTTGGCATTTGTGAAGAAAAGTATAGAACAAGTGGAGCAAAGATAAAGAAAATTTAGAAGACATCTTTTGTAAAATAATTAAATCAGTCCATAAAAAGGGTTTATATATCAATAGGATAATTAGGAAAATAGATTATGATATATCCTGGAAAATGGACTCAGCATTGAGAAAGAATCCTAAAAGCACCCAGGAAGAATTACTATTTATTATCTTCAATGGAAGAAACAAATCACGGAAGAATTTGATAGGAAATCATCATACTTCAACTGGTTAGATAAAACACTGGTTATTAATAAATGATACTTTGCCAAAGGTTGGTTATTTAAATAAAAGTGTTGAATTCCTAATTTGCTTCCCTTAACAAGTGCTACAAATGGATGAAAATTACTTTTAAAAATGAAAATATAAAAGATTTAGAATAAAAAAATTCAGCAACTTTGTAAAATTACTTTTAAAAATGAAATGACAAAAGACCTACCATGAATAAAGGTGGAACAGTTTTAAAAAATTTATTAAAAAAAATTTTTTTTAAAGTAATCTCTAGGACCAATGTGGGGCTTGCACTCACAACCTAGAGATCAAGAGTCACATGTTCCACTGACTGAACCAGCCAGCTGCCCCTGGGTTGGGGAATTTTCTAGGAGTGTTTTGTGAAGGATTGGAGTGAGGTTCTTCAAAATACAGTGTAACAACCGCAAGCGAAAAGTGAAGACATAGATTTGATGACAGAATCTTTAAAAATATTATAAATGAAAAAATATTGTAAATGACCAGTAGAAAAAATATTGTAAATGACCAGAATCTTTAAAAATATTATAAATGAAAAAATATTGTAAATGTAGTAGACTCACAGAAATGCTATCTGCCTCATATGTGACACAAAGGTGTTTTCACAAGTAGATGTAGAAATCTTACAAATAAAAGTGAATGAGATGCAAAAAAAAAAAAAAAAAGAAAGAAAGAAAATAGGAATAAGATACGGAAGAAGAAATACAAATGACTCCACAGCATAGAATTATTTAGCATCCTTCATTTGGCTAGGAGACTGAGAAGCAGAGAATGAACGGAGGATCTCACGGGAGATTTAGGGGCCGAACATGGGTTTTATACTGTTTCTGCCAACATTTCCTTTTCCAGAATTGAACACATGGTCCCACTCAGATGCAATGGAGCTGCAAAGGGTAGTCTTATTGTATGCATGGGGAAAACACGTGTTTTGCTGAAAATATAACTTTTTACATGCTATGTCATTCCTGGGGTTTATTCTTAGGTAATTCTCTACACAGGAATAAGGCAGTGCATAAACAATACTAGAAATAGAATGTTTAATTTTATCCATTAGAGTAGTTTTATTAAATAATAAACCTTAGTATTCCTAAGTCCTGGTACACTATACAGCAACTGGAAAGAATGCAATGAATCTATATGCTCTGATGTGGAATATAGATATAGTGTTGAGAATAAATAATTGTAAAACAATATATACCACATGATCCCATTAAACCTAGGGTTATAGAGAGTGATGAGAGACAACGTTTAGAAACTTAGAACTTTGTCATCTTCTTTCCCTTTGATAACATCTCTTTGATGAAAGCCCTTTGTGTAAAATATATGTGAAAACTAGTCTAATTCATTGTCCTCATGGTTGGTATCATCATGACCACCAAGATTACGATAATGGTATTTCTGATGCTATAAAACCCTTTTATTCATTTGAAATTTGCTGGGAGGAAACGGGAAAACATTTTTATAATATATAAAGGAGACACTTTTAAATTTAAGAGAAATAAAATGACCTTCTCAAAGTCACATGGCTACTCAGTGGTGATGATTACCCAGCTTTCTGAGCTGCTAACGTGGGGAGTGCTTTGAATACAGGTAGTTGTCAGTCATTTGTTAAGAAGCAGCTATAAATATCCATTGATGAAGATCTTCAGGTTTTTGGCATTATCATAATCAGAAAGTATATTTCTGAAAAAAAAAATAAAGCCAAAAACTCTATGTCAAAACTTGGTTTTGATAGTTGCAGTGATTATAACCCCAACCCAACTCAATTTCTGGGGAATAGGCACTTAACTGTAATTTTTCTAAAGACCGAATCCTTCTGACTTTAGATTTTTATTTAAAGTTGTTACTGTTAGGAGGTACCATGCTAATTATTTTGATGTATTTTCAACTCTACTAAAACATGTCTTTCAGGCGAATTAATCAACATTTATAGATTAAAAACCCTGTTTGTGCCAAGCTCATACTTTTCTCTTACTTTTTAACAATTCTGTTCTTTGCTGGGGCCCTATGTCGACATCAACATTCTATCACTCAAGCCTTTTTAAGCACCTATTTGCAAAAGGCATTATAGTTGGTGCTATTCAGAGTAAGTTAAAACTTAATGGATCTTACGTTTGAGGCGTTTAAAACAGAAGATGGAACAATAAGCTAGAAAGAAAGTGAGAATTATAAATTTAAGAGGGTGACAAACTGTTCAAATTAAAAAAAAAAAGAAAAACAACAAAACCCTTGCTTTTAAACAAAATACAGGCTTTCAGAACATTAGGCTACAGGTCTAATGCTTCAAAGTCGGAGAGAGGTGGGGGGGATTTTTGAAAGCTCCTCTTCCGCAGTGCACGCCAAGCTGAACTTGGGTGGGGCATTTTTTTCCTTGTGTAAGTGTGTCCTAAGCTATTTCAATCACTGGCAGATCGAGACGACTATTCATTAGCTATTTTAAAGACTAGAGAGATTTCTGGAGATATGATTATTAGGTACAATATGCCTATTATGGTCACACAGAGTGTAGATGTAATTTTGGGGAGCCTCCCTACTCCAGGGCTGTCTTCACTTCTTTCATCTCTGCCAAACGCATCCCTCTCTGTGTGATCAGCAAATTGCCACTTGTGTCTTGCTCTGTACTTTACTAAATTTGATAATAAGACTCTTTCTATTCCAGCTGAGATTTTTTGCCGATTACTTAAAAATATTATTTACTTAAATCCTGCTATTTTTAACCACACAACTTTTCATCTTTGAATAATTAAGGAAAATTATTCAGAGATAATTCTCTTGTATTTTTGCTGTATTTAAAAATGTATTTTGGGGAGTCGAATTTTCCCAAGATTGAAAAGAAAGAGCCGAGGTAGTGATTATTAGCTACTTGCCGTTTTCTTTTTTCCAAATTGTAGCATTGTGTATAAAAGAGCTTTCTCTAAACAGTAATTTTCTTTAGATTTTTTTTTGCCAGCAAGATTTTTGGGTTATCTTGAAGTTCGCCTGGTTTTGTCAAATGATTTGCTGGCATTCAGACAGCTCTGGACCAGGTTATCCATGCATGGATCAGCGGTTTCTGTAAGGAAAAAAAATGAGGGCAAAGTATCCTGAAATAGAAATGAATAAAAGCATACGTTTTAAACCTGTGCCAGTCGTTAAATAGTTTTTCCACATACCGTTTATATTTTTGGACCATCTTCTGTTGACACCTTTGTTTATGTGGCAGTCAACATAGAATTAAAACAAAATGTCATAGTGGTTTATTGCTATTATATATATATATATATATATATATATATATATATATATATATATATATTTCTAATTATATGCCAGAGATTCTGGAATTCATTTTAAGTAAGATTTGAATTTATGACTTGGTTAATTATTTTTACATTTATTAATGTATGTTACTTAATAGTAAAGAAATAATTATGTCTTGAGAAGCCAGATGTATGGAATTTGAAATTCTTAGAAACCTATCTGTGAACGGGTTTAGTCTACAGCTATAGAGCTGGAAATGGGGCAACATTACAGTCTCTTGGACCTGGGATGATTTCAGACCTTGGTTCTCAGGACAATAGCACCCTCAAAGTAACAAAAATTGGTTCTTGGAGAGGAAGGGATAAAAAAATGTTTTTATTACCATGGTATGTGGCCATCTAAAGCTCAACTGTATACCCTGCAGAGTTTTATTTCTTGATATTCAGTTTCTTTCATGGGATTTTTTTTAGGTATCACAAAAATGGCATTGATTGACACTGAGTTCTTGGAAGATATGCAAAATGTTTGCAAGATCATTGCTACAAAATTATAGCGAATAGATGGTGCAACTGGAGGACTGTATCTTGGTCATTTGCTCAATCTCGAAGTCCTGTAGGAAGGTCACCCTTAGGTGCCTTTTGGCTGTCATTGTCTGCTTTATGGTTCTGGTGGTTTATGTGTGATTTTCATTGCTTTTGTGTGTTGGTTGGTTCTGGAAATTGAATAAAAAATAGTTTATATTTTATTATTTAGTTCTATAGCATTAGTCAACCCAGATTAGTTAAATAAGGTACCAAAAAGAGAAAGAAAAATATAATATCTGAATGACTATCAGACTATCAGGTAATTAAGTTATTTTCTCATATAAAGCAAAAGTTAAAAGTTAAGTTCACTAAAAGTAATTTTTAAGCAATTAATTTAGTTTTTCTGCTATTTTGCTGGAAAATAAGTTTTGAATTATTAATTTTAGAATTTTCATTACATTGCTATTATGTATTTATATATGCTGCTAATTTGCATGTATAATTTGATACAATTTGCTGAAGTAAATGAATTACATTAAAAATTACTCAGCATAAACAATATTAAGTTAGTAGCTTTACATTTTTAAATTTTTACTTGAAAGTTTTTAGTCATTCTTGGTCCTATATTGAATAAAAAGTAATATTTGTATTTATTCTTCTTTATGGACAGAGCTCAGGATAGACATACATTATGCCAACAGATATAACCTATCAATAGTAGTCAAATTTCCTGGGGAGAAATTAGGAAAAAATAGTCTATAAATGCCACTGTGGAAGGTAGCAATGAGAAAAATGTTGGGAAACAGATGTGGGAACGTAGACATTAGGTATTAATTCCAGACACAGAGAAGGTCTTAGGTAACACATAGTATGTTAGGTCAAAATAAACATTGTACCAAATTCCTCGCTGTGGGAAAGACAAGGTGGAAATCAGTAAAAATGAAAAACATTGAATTCCAGGTAAAGAGAATACAATAACCTCAAGGTAAACTCCGTAATGGTGAGTAAGACCTAATGAGTAGGCAGGGATTTCTGAGTGGATGTAATTCTTCTTTATATAATTACATGTGTAGATTTTGGAACTTTTTCTATGCTCCAGACTAACCTCACAGACTTTGATGCCTTAAGAGATGTTTCAGGTTTGGTTTATCAGAGACATTTCAGACTTCAAGATGGAACTCTCTTATGATCCTTTTCTCTACTCCTTTCCTCGCTTGATCTTTGACTTTTCCATCTCATAATTTTGCAGGAACGTTCAACTAATTGTTTAAACCAGTGGGTTGTTCAGTTATCTTTGATTCTTTCTGTCACTTCATTCCCGTATGAAATTCAGCAAGTATTTCTGTTACCGTAATACTTGTCTCAAACGTCATCACCTCTCTCTTGGCTCCCAGAAGAACCAACTAGTCTCCCTTTCACGTTCACCTTCTGGCAACCCTTTCTCCGTTAACCATCAGAGTTACCTGAATACAATTTAATATTCACTGTTTAATTTCTTCAATGTTTTCGTTGCAGTTAAAACCAGTCCTGATTCCTTACTGTGTGTTCTGAGTTCCTTCATGATTTGGCCCTTGAGGTCTCCAAACTCTTATCTTGCTACTTTCTCCTTTTTACCTCCAGATGCAGTCAAACTGTGATTCTTTCAGCTTCTTGGATAAACCCAGTTCTTTGTGGCTCTCAAGGTTTGCTCAGGTTGTTTGCACTGCCTGGAATATTCATTTCTGCCATGCTTTTTGTGGAATTATCCATTTTTGCCCTTGAAATCTCAACCAGAAAGTCACCCTTCCAGACTATCCTATTGACAAGGTTCTCACCTTCACTTTATTCTTTTCTCCAGATTAGTATCCAGTTTGTTTTTTATTATTATTATTTTTTAAAGATTCTACTTATTTGTGAGAGAGAGCGGTGGGAGGGGAAGAGGGAGAAGATACCTTGCTGAGCAGAAAAGCCAAACATGGGGCTTAATCCCAGGACCCCGGGATCATGACCTGAGTTTGAAAGCAGCCTCTTAACTGACTGAGCCACCCAGGTGCCCCTCGTTTGTTCTCTATATCACTTACTATAGTTGGTCATTTTTACTCGTTTACTTGTTTTTATTTATTTTTATTATTTATTTATTTATTTATTTATTTAATTTTCATTTACTTGTTTTTAGTGTATATCCTCCACTAAACTGCAAGCTTCCTGAAAGCAGGATTCTTTTCTTTGGTTCATTGTGCATCATGAGAGCTTAACTCCTAGTATATGCCTTGTAGGAAACCAATACATATTTATCAAATATGTCCTCTCCAGGTGGGGACTGAGGGGTTATATAATCCTACTTCAAAGAGATATCATAGAAAAGAGTTTGGAGGTATAAGGCCTCATGGATTTACCTTGAGTTTCTAGAAAAACTATATTTTATATATCTTAATTATATATATTTTATATATACTATATATAAACCTTTTTAATTAAGTTGTTTTAAATTTGAGTATACTTAACAGTTTTACATTAGTTTCAGGTGTATAATATGGTGATTTAACAATTCTGAACACTACCCAGTGCTCATCATGATAAGTGTGCTCTTTAATACCCATCGTTAATTTCCCCCATCCACCCCCCCACCTGCCCTGGAACCATCAGTTTGTTCTCTATAGTTAAAAGTCTGTTTCTTGGTTTGTATCTCCTCTCTCTCTCTCTCTCTCTCTTTTTACTTTGCTCTTTGGTTTTGTTTCTTAAATACAACATATGAGTGAAATCATGGTATTTGTCTTTTTCTGCCTGACTTCACTTATCTTTATAGTCTCTAGTTCCATTTGTGTTGTTGCTAATGGTCAGATTCCATTATTTTTTATGGAAATGAATAATATTCCATTGTGTGTACACACACACACTACTTCTTTATCTGTTTATCTACTGATGGACACCTGGGTTGCTTCCATAATTTGGCCGTTGTAAATAATGCTGCAATAAACACTGGGTTGCTTATATCCCTTTGAATTAATGTTTTTGTATATTTTGGCGGGTAAATACCCAGTAGTGCAACTACTAGACTATACAGTAGTTCAATTTTGGAGTTTTTGAGGAACGTCCATGCTGTTTTCCATAGTGGCTGCACCAATTTGCACTCACCAGTAGTGCATGAGGCTATTTCTTCACATCCTCTCCAATACTTCTTGTTTCTTTTATTTTTTATTTTAGCCATTCTGATTGGTGTGAGGTGATATCTCATTAGTTTTGATTTGCATTTCCTTGATGATGAGTGATTTGAACATCTTTCCATGTGTCTTTTGGCCATCTGTGTGTCGTCTTTGGAGAAATGTCCGTTCATGTCTTCTTCCCATTTTTAATTGGGTTGTTTTTTGGTGTTGAGTTGTATAAGTAATTTATGTATTTCAAATGCTAACTCTTTATCAGAAATGTTGTTTGCAAGTATCTTCCATTCTATAGGCTTTTAGTTCTGTTGTTTCCTTCGCTGTGCAGAAGTTTTTTATTTTGGTGAAGTCCAAATAATTTATTTTGCTTTTGTTTCCTTGCCTCAAAAAGTTGCTATGTTCAATGTGGGAGAAATTACTGCCTATGACTTTTATAGTTTCAGTTCTCATATTTATGTCCTTCATCCATTTTGAATTTATCTTTGTGTTTGGTATAAGCTAGTCATCCGGTTTCATTCTTTTGCATGTGTTTGTCCAACAAACACCATTTGTTGAAGAAGCTTTTTCCCATTGTATGTTCTTTCCTTCTTTGTCAAAGATTAGCCATATAAGTATGAGTTTATTTCTGTGTTTTCTATTCATGCCAGCCAGGTATCCTGGACTTTTCCCTGTAATCACTTCCAGTATGTCATGCCATTCCTTTTGGCCCACAATATTTCTGCTAAAAAATCAGCTGATAACCTTATGAGGTTTCCCCTGTACATGGATGTCTTCTTTATTTCTTGCAATTTTTAAAATTGTTTCTCTATTACTGTTTTTCTTGCCAATTATTGCGTGCCTTAGTGCAGTGCTTCTTGGTTTGATATTATTGAGAGATTGATTAATTGGAAAAAGAGACTTTTTTGTGAAGATTTGCCATGGTCAGTCAGAAATTCCAAAGAATACATTTAAGTAATTGGACAACTGTGAAGTAAAGGGGGAAGTGTCTGAATGTGAAACATATAGAAGGTACCCTTTTGTCTAGGAATCATGTCTACTTTGCATATAAATTGACATATCTTTTTAAAAATTTAAAATTAACATACATAACAACAAAAAAAATCCAACCTATCACCTCTCAGGTGCAGCTTCCTCTCTGTTTAGTTGTGGAGTTTGTTCTGTCAGTTTTTAGTTCCTTCTTGGTTTATTTACACAAATGTGAATGATACCTAATTGTGAACACAGGACAGGGTGAGCTTATGGTCCTTTTACTCCACTACTTTCCCAGGCTCCCCCAAATTCATGTATTTAAATCAATAATGCGTGATTGAGACAAAATGTAATGTGTTCTCTCTGGTATTTTTTTTCCTTTTCTACAAAGTGTAGCCATATAAGAACTTCATTACACATAGTATGTTTGTGTAATGAATTGGCTTCATTATAAAAAAATGAAAATATTAGCTTATCACTAAGTTAAATGAATTTTGGTTAAATGAATTTTTATAAATTTCAAAATCCAAATTTCCAGTTTCTAGAATTGGAGTGATCTAATTGAAATAAAAGATATATATGATTAATTTGTTGCTTTTTAATTAGTTATGTGAACTTAACTAAATCATCCTATTTTGTCCTTAGGACAGCTGAAATCAAGGTGTTAAGAGAGGCCCACACAGCAGCTCATAGGAGAGATAGGCCTGACCAATAAACACAGTGCACAGAGGAGACAGGTGGCTTCAGGATGAATGCTATGTCAAGAATAATAAAGACGAGTTCCTGAGTAGTGGAGTCAGTTAAGCTTCTGATTCTTGTTTTGACTCAGGTCATAATCTCATGTCATAGGATCTCTGTGCTGAGCATGGAGTCTGTCTGACATTCTCTCCCCGCCCCCCTCTCTCTCTGACCCTCCCTACTCATGCATGCTCTCACTTTAAAATAAAAAAATAATGATAATAAATCTTAAAAAAAAAAAAAAAGGAATAGTGAGGGCAAATGCTCCAAACAGCAGGTTTTGTTTTGAAATACAGCTGTTCCTCAGAGGGATGGGATAGCACCACTAGGATTATTTATTGAATCATGATTCTATAGAACAATGCCAGGAGGTCAATCAGTTTATAATAAATACTGGAAAATTGTCCAAGTTTTTTTTGATATCTGAGGTTTTATTATTTTTGTTATTTTGCTTTTACAATTACCATCATTAAATAGGAATTTTGACATAATTATATTTATTTCAGAGAAACAGGTTCTGTATAAACCATTGAGAGAATGTTTGGCTATATTTAAAGAAAACAATGTAATCATTGAAAAATTTCTAAACTGAGAGAAATCAATACCAGAAATTTTCTTTAAGCTTGATCATTTGTGTACTAATTAAATTTCAAAGTCTGAACAAGTGAGCAAAATTTTCTCTTACGTATTTTATAAGAGCCTCTACTGCCTGTATTTTACAATATACCCAACAGGTTTTGGTTTAAGTCATATCAGTTTAACCTTTGTTTAGTTTTAAAAACACGTATGATGTTATCTATAAGTGGCAGACAGAGGTCTAAGGATAAAATACAACTATTTTGTTGGACTACCATTACTTTAAAAAATAAAAGGAAGAAAAATGGTCTTGTAGGCTTTCCAATAAAAGTTATTTTTAAAGGTTAGAATTTAAAGCTGGGTTTTACTTGAAGATGCTTTTCTATAATGTAAAAATATCAGGATTTTAAATCTCGAAAATGGAAGCAATCTAATTCTATGGATCATTTTATATGTGATCAGTGTTTTAAAAAGTAGGTACATTCACCATTTATAGTATAGATACGCATGTGCATAGATATGAGAATATAAAATTCTTTCAGGACATATTATATATAACTGCACATTTAAGTCTCCTGGAAATTGAGGAATCTGCCAGTGAAACTGAAGAATTCCTTGGCATTAAGAACATCAAACATATATCTAATAATAAAATAAATTCTCTTGTAGGCAATGGTATGATGTAGGCACTGTTTCAGCTCTTAAAATTCATTTTGTTTTCATTAATGATCTTGTCATTTATGTATGGCTCTTAGCTCGTGCTCTTCGACATATCTTTTCTAATTAAATACTACACTACCCTTTCTTAGTCTATTTTATCTTTTGATCTTGTAAAAAATCATGTTTTGGTTATTTTTCCTCTTAGTCTATTTTTTCCTTTTAAAAGTATTTTAAAGATATTTAAAATTTTATAATATTTTAAAAAGTTTTTGATAACTCCTCTCTAATAATTTAATAAAATAATATATTTAAATCTTTCAACAGACTAAAATTTTGGATTTTTGATCCTGTTATTCTTTAAGATCTGATACAGTGTTTTATATCATTAGGGCTGTAGATGACTCTCTGCAGCCTTGTTTATTGACGTTCCCACTTTCATGGATACATTCAGGTGTTCATATTTAAGTATCTCAATTATTTTTTTACATAGGCTCAAACATGACAACATGACGACTTTTTTTTCCGTAACACTATCTGTTGGAAAGCATCAAATATGGACTTCTTTTACCATTAGCAGATTTCTTCCTCCTTTAGTAAGGTAAAAAAAAAAAAAAAAAGATTTTACCCCCCATCTTTATCATTATATATTGCATCATCAGCAGTAATGACCCCTAGAAAAATATCTAGGGTAGAAGGGGATAAAGTAGTTTTCTTGTGATCCATCCCTGTCCCCCTAAATAAGGATTCAGTCCTGAGGAAAGAAAACACGCAGATGACATGGTCTATGGTATTGAACCTTTGGGCAATTTTTGTCCATATTTGCCCATTCATTTGCTAGAAGACGAGTCTCTGTAGAGGAATGGTCTTAGCAGTGATGTCCCTGATTTACAGCTGCTTTTGGTAAACAAGCCTACAATTAATGGGTGTATAAATAAGGACTCCAAGAAGAAGATCACACAACTCTGTAGAGTATAAAATGGAGATGTTTCATCGTCTGAACACACAATTCTGTATGTTAATGTGCCAACCTCATTAAAAAATAATCTATAACTCTGGGCCAGAAATCGAAGGATAGTTACCCCTTGGAAGGACTGAGAGATGAATACAACATATCAGAGACCTTTTTCTGCTTTGCTTGAACTTCTTAATTGTTTATATGTTTAAGATCATTAGTAAAGCTTGATATTTTTGTAGGAATCTGAACAGTCAAGTCCTTTGTGTTAGCTTAGGTGGTGTGATAAACCAGGCTTTCAGAATCATGAAAAAGAATGGCTAAGGCAGTTTGGCAAGAAAAAGGAGAGGATGAAAAAAATCTGGTGAAAATCTGATGTTTGGGTAACTGCTACTCATTCTTATGAAGGGAAGAAAGAAATGGAGGCACATTACAAGGGAAAATCTTGCAATTAAAATAAGGAGGAAATAGATTTAGAACTGGAAGGACTGGCTAGGTGGATTGACAGAGACTGACATGTAGTAGAAAACATAGCAAAAATTTTTTTCTTTGGCTCTTGCTGGCAGCACTGTTGGGGGAAAAAGACAGTCTGATTAGCAGGAGATAATAATAGGAAAGGCTTTAAGGCTGAATTTTCTTGATACTGGAAGTTTCCTTTATGCCTCTGTGGCTTTGTAGTGAAATGTCCTGTTCATTTACATAATAACCCTAGTAAACTCATTGCTTGTAAGACCATACAGCCAGTAGTAGGCTAAGTTCACGTGACTAAATATACCAGGAGTAATCTGATAGAGAATTTAGACATTTTACCAAGAAATACTAAGCAAAGTCTGTTGAATTATTTTTGATAAGGATTCCTCAATTAATGATCAAGGAGTATACTGGGTTGCATACTGTCTCCCCAAATTTATGGCCACCCATAACCTACAAATGTGATCTTTCTTGGCGGTAGATTTATATGTAAAGAAGTTAACAAGAGGCCAAACTGGACTAGGATGGGCTCTAATCCAATGACTAGAATCCTATCAGGAGAGGGAGATTTGGACATAGGCACACAGAGGGTAGCTGCGTAAAGATGGAGACAGAGACTGGAATAATGAACGTTATCAGTAAACTAAGAGCACCAAGATTGCCGACAAATGCCAGAAACTAGGAAGAGGCAAGGAAGGATCCTTTTCTAGAGACTTCAGAAACAACATACCCTTACAATACCTTAATTTAAGGCTTCTAGCTTCCAGAACAGCAAGGGAATAAAGTTTTGTTTTTAACCACATAGTTTGGAAATTTGTTATGGAAGACCCAGAAAACTACTACAGGGGCAATGTTGCTAGTTTTCGATTCCACTAAAAAGAAGGAATCTTTTGTTTTGACAATTGATCTCTTAGTGGTCATAAAATTCTGCTAGCAGATAAATCTGGATGTTCTTATGGTTAATTTGCCACAGTGGATAATGGCAAGGGGTGAACAGAACTCCCCTGAGAGGAGTTTTTATCCCACCAACTCCCCCTATCCTTAAATAGAATAATCCTTCCTAAGCAGTTGGAATGGTGACAAGTATATGTGACCTGAACTTCCTTTATCGTGACCAGAAACACACACTTAATTAAATGCCACTGATACAGATTGTAAGATGTGTGATCTGGAGGGCTTCCTAATCTTAAATGCTTTCTGTAATCTAATTCTTAGTAATTCAAGAGAATATTCAGGAGGAGGTAATGACTATCAGGCTCAGTTACTGTGTGTAGGACACATGATGGATAAAAGATCCAGGTCACATAAAGAAGAGGGCATGACGAGGAGGCACGCAAACATGGAGAAGGAAATGATGCTGGCTCAACTGAAGGAGTGCATTTAGATGACTTTTGAAGAACAGTGTACCCACTTTTATGACTTAAAGCACCGTGGCCATTTCATTCTACTCTAGTCTAGAGAAATTACGGTCTCTTCATGAGAATTGTGACTTGGCATGAAAAATACTTGGATTGGGAGGCTGAATTTATCCTTATAGAAAGTCCTAGAATCTGAAAATGTTGTGATCAACTTGCACAACCTATAATGAAAGATCTTGGGGCTTTTGCAATTGTTTAAATTTAGTGGTCTGGGGTCTGGTATACAAGATTTCTTAGGTTTGCCAGATGAGACTGCTCGGTAAATAGCAGTTCTCTACTGGGAGCATTTCGGCAATCCAGAACCATGTCTCTGACATTATCTAGAGGCATGTCACAACAAAGTAGTTGCTACTGATGACTGTTGAATAGAGGTCAGAGATGCTGGTAAACCTATACTGCATAAAACAGCCCACCCAACCCCAACAAAGGATACCCAGCCCAAAATGTTAATAGTGCTGAGGCTGAGGACACTAGATATTTAGTAACCTCTGTGGGAAATATTATTATTGTCCTACCTCAGCCCCTCCCCTATTAATCTGGACTAGAGAGCACATGCCCCATGAGGGACAGAAAGACCGAGGGAACCATGCGAGATGTCCCTGTTTGCCTGTGCTTTGTCTCCTCCTTGCTTGCATCTCTGAAATTCCTAGTAAAGCTGGATACTGGATAAGGGTTCCGATTGGTGTGAGTGTGATTTGATGATATGTTCCTTCGTATCAGCTCAGCAACCATGATTGCTTATTCTGTAGTGGTATCAACAGTCACCAACATGAAGTGAGTTCTTCATCACTGACCTGTTACAATAAAAATAAATTATCATTAGATGTGGAGATGGGAATGTATGTTTCATTTTATGTTAATGTACAAGAAACATTGGGGAAAATACATGCTTTTTAATAGAGAATAGCTTGTACCTGACACTTCTACAACACCTTAATTATTTTGGACACATGAATCTTCTTTTTTTGTCTAATTAAAAAATACAGCTACAAAACTACCATTTTAAGATCTGCCTTATAGTTTGTAAATGTTATTTTATGTGAGATTTTCCTTTGAGACTTTGTGTTTCCATTCTTTTTACTAGATGGGGAGAGGGGTGGGAGATCATTATGAATATCCTACCACACTTTTCTGATTTTTAAGGCTTGCCTTCAACCTGTGCTATGGAATTGAATAGAGGGTATTCAAAATTTTTATTTTGTAACAAGAGAGAAGGATATTTATTTTGTAAAATGTTAATAATGCCCAAATTTACCCATCTAAAAAATACTATGTAAAGCGAAATTCTGAAGAGTGAAATAAAAGTCATGTTTGTATGGGATTTTTGCAAGATTGTCAAAATTAGATTTTTTTTCTCAGTAATTACTTCTGGCATATAATTTTAATGATATTTAAAATTTCTATTATGAATAACTGAGATTTAATTAAAGACAATCTAATTAGTACTTATAAGCATAACTTTGATTTACACATTCAGAAGATAGTTTTAATTTAAAGTACCGAATTCCCTTTATAGACATTTGATTAGAATTTAGATTAGGGTGATCACATTTTTTATCTGTTCTTATTTGGAAAGTTTTTAAAAGCAATATTTAACTAAATAATGATAATCATTTAGGTTTTCTAAAACTGTTTTATGCATATGCCAATAATCAGATTTTAAAGACATAAAAAATGTCACTTAAAAAGTTTAAAAATATCTGAGATGATAATCTTTAGTCCTGTGTAGATATCAAATTTTAATTATTTATATCAACGTCTAAAATCTTTTTTACTCATTATGCAAACAATAATTTATTAGCTGTATATTATTCTTTTTAGCTGATGGGGAAAAAAACCTCTGCTAATACTATATTATTGCTTAACAATATGAAATGCTTTTCTTTTGGGGAGGGAGATTACAAGTAAAACATATATTCCTCAAAGTAGCCTAAAATACAAACTGAGTTTTTTTTTTTTTAAGATTTTATTTATTTATTATGAGAAACACACAGAGAGAGAAGCAGGCCCCCCACATGGAACCTGATGCAGGACTTGATCCCAGGACCCCAGGATCATGCCCTGAGCCAAAGGCAGATGCTCAACCACTGAGCCACCCACCGTCCCCAAACTGAGTTTTTTGTATAAGACTATTTAGTCCAAGTCAAAGAATAAATGGTTGAAAGTGAATCTTCAATTATCTTGCTACTTTAGGATTATCTTGACTAGAGCAGTTTGAACTAAGTATTTGCTTACAACTTGTCTAGAATATGGGTTGGAAATCAAAAAGTCTAGAAAGACAATTATTGTAACACATATTAAACAGAGAATGATGTTTTTGAGATCCACACAAAATGTTTAATACTGCTATTTGCTAAAAAATATTTTTTTGGGGAAAAAATTGGGAAAAAAATTTGGGAAAAAATTCTGCTCTCCTGATTCATCATACTATTTTATTTTGATCAAAATATAAAGATCCCATGTTTTAAAAATGAAGCAATAAAAATATAAATCAAACAGCAATTGGTCTCAGAGAAAGGAAGTTGAAAAAAATTAAGGAACTTGTGGCAGAATGAAAAGTACATGTTTTCCTTTGTGATTGAGGCAGATAGTACCCATTTCTCTGAAATAGTCCATTGTAAATATTTTATAGATTCTACAACTGCTAGTTTTTCTCCATTTCCCCTTGCAGATTCTTTCCATCCTCTTTTCTGCTCTACTCTGTGCTCTGGGAAACTACTTTCTTCAACTTACACCTACTGAAATCCCTTTCCCCCTGGTTCTGGTTGGATGAACCATGTGAGCGCTGACTGTGGGAAGGAAAAGAAAGGTCAAGGTAATTATTTCCTTTTCCCTGTCTCTGCCAGTCTAAGGTTTAGTCAGTGGCTGTTTTCTTTGAAGTGCTCATTATCTGCAACTACGGTCTTTGCTGGCTTATAGTGACTCCTTCCCCTTCTGTGATGAGGCTTAAGAACTTCCTACTCTTGCTAGCTCCTGGGTGCATCACCACGGCATGTTGGTTTACTGAGCTCTGCCTACACCTCTAGAAATTGTTTCTTCCTTAAACTTCTTTCAACTAAGCTTTTGATATGCCATCTGCTTAATAGTGGACTCTGAATGATATAGTAACTGTACTTAATGTAGTTTTTTAAAAAATAGAATCCTACTACGCAAGAATGATAGTTAAATTTTGGTGTGTGTACTGCATTTTTGTGAAAACCAGTAAATTCAGAATTTTTAGCCTACCTACAAGCAGCTTCTTGGCTTCTTCTCAAATCTCTATAAGGTGTAGCCGGCTCGCCTCCCCTCCAATCTCCACCATGTCCATCAGGGTGAACCAAAAATCCTATAAGTGTCTACCTCCAGTCCCTGGGCCTCTAGTAACTGCTTGCACATGAGTGCCCCTGGCGCTGGCATCAGCTCCTCTGCCTTCTCCCAAATGGTCAGTATTAGCAGTTTCCTAGGGGTGAACTGGGCACCAGCATGAGAATGGCTGGGAGCTGCAGTGGGGCTAGGAGTATGGGGGGCATCACAGATGTCTCAGTAAACTAGAGCTGCTGAACTTCCTTAAACTGGAGGTGGACCTCAACATCCAGACTGTGTGCACCCAGAATTTGCAGACAAGATGCTCAAGAAATTTGCCTCCTTCATCAACAAGATGCAGCACACAGAGCAGCAGAACAAAATTCTGGGGACCAAGTGGAGCCTTCTACAGCAGCAGAAAATAGTCTGGAGCAACATGGACAACATGGTGAAGACCTACATCAACAACTTTAGGCAGCAGCTGGACACACTGGGCCAGGAGAAGCTGAAGGTAGCAGTGGACTTGGAGGGGCTGGTGGAGGACTTCAAGAATAGATAGAGGGAGGTCAAAGTGCATGCAGATGTGGAGAATGAATTTGTCCTCATTGAGAAGGATGTGGAGAAAGCTTACATAAACAAGAGAGAGCTGGAATCCCACCTGGATGTGCCAACTGATGAGATTGGCTTCTTAAGGCAGCTGTATGAAGAGGACATCCATGAGCCATAGTCCCAGGTCTCAGACATGTCCATGGTTCTGTTTATGGACAATAGCCACTCCCTGGCCCTGGACAGATCATTGCTGAGGTCAAGGCCCAGTATGAGGACACTGCCAGCTGGAGCTGGGCTGAGGCTAAGGCCACGTACCAGATCAAGTATGAGGAGCTGCAGACATTGGCTAGGAAGCACGGGGCTAACCTCCCTCGCACAAAGATGGAGATTTCTGAGATGAACCGGAATATCACCTGATTGTAGGCCTATTTAAAGGGCCTCAAAGGCCAGAGGGCTTCCCTGGAGGCTGCTAGAGTTGATACTGAGGAGCACAAGGAGCTAGACATTAAGGATGCCAGTGCCAAGCTGGCCAAGGCTGCCCTGCAGCAAGCCAACTAGGACATAGCATGACAGCTGCATGACTACCAGGAATTCATGAACATCTAGCTGGCCTAGGACATTGAGATCACCATCTTCTGCAAGCTATTGAAGGGTGACACGAGCTGGCTAGAGGCTGGGAGGCAGAACACGAATATCCATACTAAGACCACCATTGGCTTCTAAGGTGGGCTGAGCTCGGCTACAGGGGCTTCAGAAGCCCTGGTCTCAACTATAATTTGAGCTCCTTCCAGTCCAGCTTGGGCTCTAGTGGGGGCTCCAGCTCCTTCATCCATGGCCGCTCCTCCAACGCCATAGTTGTAAAGAAGATCATGACCCGTGATGGGAAGCTGGTATTTGAGTCCTCTGATGTCCTCCTGTCCAACTGAATAAGCACCATAGCCCCTCAGTCTCCCCGCTCCTGTGGCTGCCATAGAGCCTTTGAGGGAAGGAGCTGTGCAGGGATGCGTCTGGGACAGGAGCATACCTGAGGCTCAGCCTCAGTCCTTAGCATACCCTTTGGGGGGTGGTGTCTACTGCCTTGGTTATCCCCTCTTGCCCACGGCCCAAACTAAAACCCAATTCAAGTATCTTTTCCCAAATAAAGCCTCAGATGACTGCCAATTCCCAAAACAAAGCAAAAATTGAAAAAAGAAAAAAAGTGTACGTAACTTATATACACAGATTTATGAATTTCTACAAATTTATATGCTCATGTAATCCAGTGCAGGAAACAGAGGTTTCCTACATCTTCCTTGTGCTACTAGTGACTATACTCTGAAGTGTAACTAATATTCTAACTTCTTGCTGCATTAGAACCTCTTTTTGAACTTTATATAAAGTGATTTTTCTAGTATGTACATCTAGTGTCTGGCTTCTGTGCTCAGCATTCTGTGTTTGAGATTAGTTCATATTAACTGTAATTGTAATTCATTCACTTTACATGCTGTGTACTGCTTTACATAAGTGATTTACTTTTTTTTTTTTTGGATAGATTTTTTTTTTTTTTTTTTTTTAGCTTGCTTTCAGTTTGGTGCTGTTATGAATAAAGCATCCACGGACATTCCATGCTTATCTTTTAGTGGAGATGGATTTCCTTATATCTTGGATGTAAACCTGGGATGGAACTCTTGGGCACCATGGGACAGTTATGTATTCAGGGTAGGTAGATCCAGCTTGAGAATTTTCTGAAGTGGTTGTGCTAGTTTACATTCACATCCACAAACCCTGAAAATAGCATTTAATCCACAGGCTAACCAATGTTAGGAATCTAACAATCTCTCTTGTTGTATGTGAGCTTGATAGACCACAATGTCTAAAGATCACCAGGAACGCACCTAGAGTCCAACACTATTTATTAACTCGCTATAGCAAGGGTGATGGAGCAAGTGTGGAATTGTAGGTTGTCTCGGTAGAGGATAACATGGGCTGTTTACTCTTGTTTATCCTGGATGTTTTGTGAGAAGGAAAAGAAAAGGGGATTCTGTTCTGAATTAGTACTTGTCATGGAATGATGGCAAAGTAGTAATTGCATATTGTCATAATTTTTAATCTAGGAGGTGAGATGGAAAAGTAGAGCTAGAATTGTCTTAGTTGAAGTAGTGGTTAGTTGTTTGGTCAGGGGAGCGGGGGATTTAGTAGTTTTTGTCATTGGGTGATGTCCTTGTAGTCTGTTTTGTCCTGTATGGTTGTGGAGTAACGTCATCAGATGTCGATATTCTATTAAATTACTTAAATTCAGGAGGGACACCATGGGCTGCTGTTATTTTTGGGTCAACCTCCAGTTATCAGGGTATTTGTGTTATTTCTCAGTTTGTCATTTGGTAAAAATGGTAGATAGGGCTAGAAAGGTAGATAAAGGCTTCATGATACTAATCTATGGTGTTCAGGACTGCGCCATTGCCAGAGTTCTATTGAATAAGAGGTTGTTTAGAAAATATCATCTATAGTTGTACTGGAGTTACTCTCTCCACCTCTTTTCATTTAAGTAAGAATTGTTGTGAATTATCTGATGTGACAATAACTATGAAGAGTCATTTAAGACTGTGGATAGGATGTACTAGCAAACTGCAGTCCAGGCAAGTATCAGGAATAAAATGATTATTAGCGCTTATAAAGAGTCGTGAAAACGCAGTCAGATGACCAGATCCAGGCTAAGAAAATGTTGTAAAGGCTAGCTCGTATGTTACAGATCAGCTGTGTATCATATGAGTCCTTTTCCATTTAAATTTGCAATAGAAAAGAGACCAGGAACAGGGATTGCATTCTTTTTTCCCTCTCTCTTTTAAGAAATACTGTATTTATTTATTTGACAGAACATAAGCAAGGGGAGTGGCAGGCAGAGGGAGAGAGAGAAGCAGGTTCCCCTTGGAGCAGGGAGTCCAATGTGGGGCTTGACCCCAGGACCTCAGGATCATGACTTGAGCCAAAGGCAGATGCTTAACCTACGATGCCCTAATGATAACATTTTTAAGCATATAGCAGGATTGAGGAAAATTGATGGTCACTGAAGTATTAGGTATAAGGCAAGACTTTGCAAAGGTTTAGAGAATAATAGTTCAAAGGAAATGTATGTCTCCAATAAGGAAAATAGTCCATCTCTTTTATTTTTAACTAGTGTGCTTGACAGAGGACAATTAGTTCAGCAATTTGGGAAGAAATGGTGAATTTAATATGTGATAGCACAGTAAGCTTGGACTTAGCAGGAAATGATCAAATCCGCATTATCCAAGGTAGTTTTCTAGAGTTTTTTATGAGTCCTTTATTACTTACTAAAATAAGTTAAGCAATAACAGGATTTTCCTTTCTGGAGAAAGGGAAGGGAAATTTTGGGGTTGAGGATGCTGCATCTCTGGATGTTTGAAGGGGAGAAGAAGCAATGAGGCCTTATCTCTCAAGTGCTTGATTTATCTCATGAAGTATCTCATAATATTGAGCTCCATAGGGAAAAGGAGTGATTTAAGCCTAAAAACCTAGAAACAAAGTTGGCCTTTGTGCGTAGATATATTCCTTCTAAGGGAATATGAGAAGTAGACAGTTCTTGAAACACAGTTTAAGTACACAGTTCTTAAAATATTAGCATATTTTAATTATATATAATTAAGACTAAATTTCCTTTTTAATTTATAAATGATTATTTTTTATTCTGAAGTCATTGTAGATAGATAGATCCTATGTACCCTTCACTCTGTTCCCCCCTCACTGGTAGCATGCTGTATAGTATACATGTAGTATAACAACATGACCAAGAAATAGACACTGATGCCATCTATCAGCTTTATTCAGATTTTACCTGTTTTACAAGTACGTAGATAAGTGAGTGTGTGTTTGTGTGTATTTAGCTCTATCTAATGTATCAAGTGTGTAGATTTGTACCACCCCGATAGAAGCATGCTATTTAGATCTTACTATTAAAGGAAAAACTATTCTAAGGCTTTACCCAACGATGTCTTCTTAATTAGATGGATTTCTGACTCCATCTGGGGGAGGACCATTCACTGTTGTCAGACTTGTGTAGTTCCAGAATTTGTACTGCTAATATTTTATGGCTATTCTTTCTCTGGCTTTGGGTCATTTTTTCACATGCATGCCCCAAACAGATTCAGCCAAAGGCCTGAAGGGATGCCTCTGCAGGTCCCTTGTCCTTTTCCCTCCCTCCCCTTCACCTTCTCTCTCTCTCTCTCTCCCTTCAACCTCTCTCCCTTCCTCTCTCACTCCTTCCTCTTGTCTACTTTTGTCTCAAATTCTAGCCAACTTGCCCTCTCAGAATTTCACATTTTGCTTTTATAATTTATGAAGCCTACTTCCTTCTTTCTCTGCTGTGCCTGGAAATCCTCTCCGGGCAATATGCTGAGTTCATTGTAAACCCCACCTCATCTGTTTCTCTTCTGTCAGGGATGGCTTTGTTACTAGTTGTCCAATGGTCTCAAAACCATCGCTTCATCTATTTTGTCGAAGAATCTAGTTGTTTAAATAAGTGAATGTCACTTTGTTATGGCTAAGAGTTTAATCATCTGATGGTGTAAATTTTTATTTAAAAAGGTCCCATGTGTGGGATCCCTGGGTGGCTCAGCAGTTTAGTGCCTGCCTTCAGCCCAGGGCGTGATCCTGGAGACCCGGGATCGAGTCCCACGTCGGGCTCCCTGCATGGAGCCTGATTCTCCCTCTGCCTGCGTCTATGCTTCTCTTTCTCTCCGTGTCTCTCATGAATAAATCAATAAAAGCTTAAAAAAAATGAAAAAGTCCCATGTATGTGTCTTTCTTTCTTTTACATTCATGTGTTTGTGTCTTGTTTTTTTTAAAACTTAATTTATTCCAGGATTATAGAGATACACACATACATTTATTTCTGTGAACTATATTTTTTACATTTGAATTTATGATCTTTTTCAAATTAATTTTTGTTAGCTTATATAATGATTTCTTCTTGGATAATTTTCTTTCATTTTGAAAAGCTACCCTAAGTTTGTACCTGTACCACTTTCTGACTAATGAAAGAACTTTATAAAAATTTATCTCCATTTTCTGCTCTATTCTGTCCACCAGTAGGTATCATTAGATACTTCCAGTCTTGGCTATGATGAAGTTAGAGGGACTAGATTTATCTTTCTGGTAAGAAGGACTGGAATTACTTATCCACTTTAAACATCTAGAAAGTCAGACAAAATATAAGCTCATCCACTTAAAAAAAAAAAAGTTCATGTTTATTGATTCCATTTCTCTCATAGTCTGTGTAGGGATAACCTTTATTTAGATCTAAGTAATGTTCCTGCTCTTTCTGTTACTTTAAGTCATTTATTTTCTTAAGATATTTTACCAGAAGCATCTGACTTTCAATTTTGGCTCAGGGAAATTGAATCCTGCATCTGGTTTCATGCTGAGTGTGGAGCCTGCTTAAGATTCTCTCTCCCTCTCTCTCTGCCCCTTCTGCCCCAGCTCATACTTTCTCAATATCTCTCTCTAAAAGCACTATATATATAATAAAATTATATATAATTATATATAAAGTGTGTATATTATTATATATATTATATATAATATATAATTATATATACTTTCTCTATAAAGTATATATGTAATTTTATATATATAAATTATTTTAAATTAAATATATAAGTTATATATATAATTATATATATATAAAAAACAGAGTTTGATTTGGCAATATATTTTTCTGGACCACATGGATCTTACTAAAGCATTAATTGTTCAAACAAATCCTTATTTTTCTGTTTCTATTAATTTTTGATATTTTACCTGTTGAATTGTAGTAATACTATATATTTTAGAGTACCCCCTTGATTCTGATACTAGCTATCAGTATTTTTTAATTTATTATTTGGATTTTGACTTTAAGTATGTCTACAGTTATTGTAGGAGAGAATGGAAATAAATTAAAAAAAGATTTGAAGGGAAATATTAAAGGTACTGAGGAATGAGCACTAGAGTATCAGAAAATATTTTAAGATAAGTTCAAGGGCGTTGGAGTCAGACTTTTCAATCTGTATTCTTTCTCTTACTATCTTTGTGGTTTTGGGCAAGTCACTAAGTTTCTCTCCTCTTGTTTCTTTATCTATAAAATGGGAAAGTAATTACACAAATCTCATGGAACCACCTAGAACTGACCAAGCTCACTGAAAGTGCTCACTTCTCATGTGTGAATCCTAAGGCAAAAGCCTTCTATAAAAAATCTTTTCATGGGGGAAATAGAGATATGGCTTTAGGTTTTAAAATTCTTAAAACATCTTTCAGAAGTGGACTATTACTTTCAAATTGAGTCTGGGCTGCAAAAATACTTATTATAAGAGTATTTTAAAATCTCCCTCAGTTGGATCATTGTATGACCTAATTTAAATGTCTGACTCTTTTACCCCACAGTTTTTTTTAGCATAAAAGAGATCCTGATTATTACCACTGTTACTATTGGCAATGGCCTTATCTGAATAGTCATTCTAGACCAGGAGAGAAATAAAGAAATACCACTGAGGACTTATTTCTAATTGTGGACTCTTCATAACTAAAGAACTATTCTGAGTAACTTTTTTTAACCATTAACTTATGAAATTTTATGAGATAGTTTTTATTCATTCATACAGTGACCTGTTTCTTTTGTGAAAAATACTTGCAATTATATGTTTGGCAGCCCATTATAACCTTCTTGTCTGCATATTTTGATTATTCATTTAAATAATTTACTGTGTACATGCTATACATATCCATCATATACATGTCATCTTATATACCATTTTATATATCCTCAAATGTATAGCATGTTTGTGTATATGTGAAAGGATATTATACACACGTGTACTATGTATGTATAGTGAGAGATTAGAAAGACTATAAGCTGAATACAACCCATGTCTTTTTCTCTTAAGTGTGATTTTTCTCAAGGACGACTGTATTTTCATATCATTGAAGTCTGGAAACCATGGCTTGCACCTTCCTGGTGTGGCTCTATAGGGATGGCACCAAAGGGTATGGGACAGATATGGCTATTTAATTTGGGGTAGAAATAACTTCACTTTGGTTTTAAGAATTACTTTATCCCACAAAACCTTGACATAGTAAAGTTGTTTTCTTTAAGTTCAGGAAAAACCCAAAGGGGATTATAACACATAAATACACTAGTTTTCAGTTATTGACAAAATATAACTATTTTAAGAGCTAAAGGAAAAAGACATTGAAGAGCATAATATTTTATAGGTTGTCCCCACAAAGGTATATCCTATTTCTAAACTCCAGCCACCATCTCCAGTCTAATCTCTCAATGGTTCTGTCTTCTGATCTCTGCTGTAGAAGTCTCCACCCACCTACCCTACCACCTATCTATATGAATTAAATTTTCCTAAGTCTCCATAATCCATTTCTTAAAAAAATATTTATTTATTTTATAGGGAGAAAAAGAGAGCATGTGAATGGGGGGAGAACCAGAGGGAGAGGATCTCAAGCAGACTCTGCATTGAGCATGGAGCCTGATGATGCAGGGCTCATCTCACAACCTTGAGTTCATGACCTGCGCCTAAATCAAGAGTCCGTGGCTTACAGACTGGGTGGGCCACCCAGGCATCCAATCCTTAATCAATTTCTAACAAGAATATTCCCATTGGTAAGATTGCAAAAGGGGCCCTAGATATTATTGACAATCCTGGGACTGTACTGAATCGATGCCTACTATTAGAGATTTATAATAGGTGGTTAGAGCACTCTGCATATGTGGGTACCACTATCAGAAGGAAAGAAATGGTACCTCAGATGAAGGTCTTTTACTAATGATAAAGGTGTACATTTATCAAGAGGATTTAGCAGTCCTGACTCTTTGCACAACACAATGAGAAAGTTTCAAAATATATAAAGCATGGGCAGCCCGGGTGGCTCAGCGGTTTAGTGCCACCTTCAGCCCAGGGCCTGATCCTGGAGACCCGGGATCGAGTCCCACTTCGGGCTCCCTGCATGGAGCCTGCTTCGGCCTCTCTCTCTCTCTCTCTCTCTCCCTCTCTCCCTCTCTCTCTCAATCTCTGTGTGTGTCTCTCATTAATAAATAAAATCTTTAAAAAATATATATAGCAAAAACTGAATTTCAAAGAATAATAGACAAACTCATAATTAGAGTCAGATGATTTCACTACCCCTCTTTCAGTAATATAAATAACATGTAGAGAAAATCATCAGGTATACAATTGGATAGATCAATCAACCAACTTGACCTAAGTGACATTGATAGAACATTCCATCCAACAGAAAAAAAAAAAAGAAATTATTTTCAAGTATAAAAATGTTTCTGGATCATATTCTGGATCATAAAAAAAAGGCCTCATTGTATTTGAGAACCATTCCAATCATGCAAAGTATTACTGATGACCACAATAGAATTAAATTAGAAATCAATAATTGCATGATATGAAAGTCTCATAATATTTGCAACCTTAAAAAAAACCCCAAAGCATGCATACGTCTAAGTAATCCATGGTTTAAAGATGAAATTGCAAAGGAAACATGAAAATATTTTATAGTGAGTGAAAACTTTAAAACATCATATTAATTTGTGAGATTTATCTATAACACTGCTTAAAGGAAGTTAATATGGTTAAAAAACATATTAGAAAAATAGATAACTTCAAAACCTAAGACATAATTTTCTGCCTTAAGAAACTAGAACAAAAGTGAGCTTGAGGATAGTTATTAATAAAGATAAGAGCGTAATCAATAAACAAAAAGAAAATTAGTATACATAAAAACTAGTTCTTAAAAAAAAAAAAAAACTAGTTCTTTGAATGATATAGACTGAATGTTTGTGTCTCTCCAAAATTCATATATTGAAATTTAATGCCCAATGCGATGGTGTTTGGAGATGGAGTCATTGAGAGATTATTAGGAGCCTTCATGGATATGGGATTATAAAAGAGGCTGCAGAGAGCTCCCTTGTCCCTTCCAGCAAGAATTCACCTGTGAATAAGGACGTGGGCCCTTACTAGGTGCCAGATACGTTGGTGTCTTCATCTTTGGACTTTGCAGCCTCCGACTGTGAGAAGTAAATATTTGTTGTTTAAGCCACCCAGTCATGGGTATTTTTGTTATTGAAACCCAAATGGACTAAGAAAGAATCATTAAAATTGATAAAACTATAGCCAAGATTGGGGAAAAAAGGGGGAGATAGTAATGGTTAGTATTAACAATGAGAGAAGAGGCATCATTGTAGTTCCTACAGATAACACAGGAGGACTATTATGAGCAACTTGGTGCAAATGTCAAAGTAGACGAAATTGATATTTTTTTATAAAAATTAAGAGATTACCTAATAATTTATTTTTAGGAAATTGAATTTGTAGATTAAACATTTCCATAAAGAAATCTCCAGGCCTACATTCCTGTGCTGGTGGTTTCTACCAAATATTTAGGGAGGAAATAATAGTTCTGTATCAGTTTTTCCAGAAAATAGAAGAGAAAGGGATACTTAAAAACCTTACTATGATGCCAGCATCTCCCTAATATAAAAAACTTGAAAAAGATTGTTAGGGAGAAAAGTACAGTAACACCAGCTGTCACATAGATAAAATGCTTAAACAAAAATTTTAATGCTGACTTTAATAATATATAGGGGAGAATATAAAATCATAGAAATCTAGCTTCTACCAACAATACAAGGTTATGTTCATTTCTGTAATTATTCATATTAACACGATAAAAGAAAAAACTATAATCCTCTCAGATTTAGGAAAAAAACATTGATATTATTCATGAAAAACAAATGTCTCAGCAAACTAATTCTAGTAACAGGAAACCTCAATCCAATAAGGGGCTTGCACATCAAAACTGTAGCTCAAGTTATTCTTAATGGTGAGAATGAATGTTTTTTCTCTAAGAACGGGAACAAGATAGAAATGTCTGATCCCATCATATCTTACTTGAGGTTTCTGCAGTACTATCAGGCAATAAAAATAGAAACATAAATATGGGAATGGAGGAATTAAAATCTAATCTCAGACGATATGGTCTATCTACAGAGAAAAATATGAGGAAACTATAAAGTCTATTAGAAGTAATTCAATTTATCACATATGCAAAATACAGAATCAATCTTCAAAAATCAATTTTATTTCTTGGGTTCTTGGGTGGCTCAGTGGTTGAGTGTCTGCTTTCGGCTCAGGTCATGACCTGGGGTCCTGGGATTGGGCTCCCTGCAGGGAGCCTGCTTCTCCCTCTGCCTGTGTCTCTGCCTCTCTCTGTGTCTCTCATGAATAAATAAAATCTTTAAAACAAAAAATGAAAATAAAAAATCAATTTTATTTCTATATGTATACTAGTAATTAGAAGTTGAAATTGAAAACAGTGCTATTTGTACTATCAAAAGTTATGAAACATTTAAGAATAGCAGAAGATATTCAAAAGACTTGTACACAATTCTACACTTGCACTGTTGAGAAAAAAAAAAAAAAACCACAACTATCTAAACACATAGCAAGATACACCACGCTCCTAGAAAGGAAGATAGTATTTTAAGATGTCATTTCTCCCTAAATTGACATAAAGAATCAACACCATCCCAATCAAAATCTCAGCACTTTTTTTTTTTTTTTTTTTTTTTTTTTTTTTTTAGAAATTGATAAGGTGATTCTAAAACTTACACTGGAAATGGAGTGCACCTAGAATAACTGGGAAGGAAACAAAATTTGGAGATTTATATTACCTGGCCTCAAGATTTAGAATAAAACTATAGTAAACAGAATGGCATAATATTGACAATTAGAGTAATGGAACAGGATAGAGAACTCACAAAAAGACCCATTTATATATGGCTGATTGAAATTTGGCAAAGGTTCCGGAACAGTTCTGTAGGAAAATAGCATTGTTCAACAAATGATGCTGAAGCAATGATGGTCATTAAAAACAAGAGACAAACTTTTCCTCAAACCACGTACAAAATTAAATGGACATAAGTATAGATCTAAGTATAGAAACTAAACTTCTAGAAGGGGTCGTAGGTGAAAATCTTAATGACCCTTTGTTTGACAAAGGTTTCTTTAAAAAGAAAAACAGAAAAAAAAAGAAAATAAATGAGGCTTTGTCAGAATTACAAGTGTTTGCTCTTCAAAAGACACTACTAAGAATATAAAAAGGCAGGACATGCCCTGGGAGAAAATATTTACAAACTATTTATTTGACCAAGGGTTTATATTTAGTATATATAAAGCCCTTTTACAACTCAACAATAAGTACACAACTTAATTAAAAAATAGGCAAAAGAGTCAGACACTTCACCAAACGAGATACACAGATTGGAAATAAGCACATGAAAAAGTACTCAATGTCACTAATCTTCGGAGAAATGTGAATTAAAGCTATAGTTCAGTGAAGCGACTGCACTTATCTTGGTGAGCATTGAAAAATGTCTAGAATTGTTAAATCACCACATTGTGCACCTGAAACCTGACATTGTATGCCAACTGTACTTCAATTATAAGTTTTAAAAAGTGGTGACATTCACGAAAATTCACTGATGTGCTGGAGTCTCTTATAAGCCTCTTCTCAGTTAAAAACAAATGACTCTCACCCCCCACCCCCAAATCAGCATCACTCCATACATGCTTATTAATGGCTAAATGGCTTTTGTCAAAGTGGCTAAACTCAAAAGGACCCGTGAAAACAAGTGTTGGTTAGCATGAGATGGCACCGGAATGGTCATGCGTCGGTGGTTGAAACGTAAAATTATACAAGCATCTTGGGAAAAAGTCTCATTTTCTTAAAATGTTGCATGTATTGCTGTCCTATGACAGAGCAAACCTCGTCTTAGGCCTTTAGCAAAGAGAAAGCATATGTCCACACAAAGCCTTGCACTCACATGGTCACAACCACTTTTTTTTTTTTTTTTTTTTTAGATTTTATTTATTTATCCATGAGAGAGACACAGAGAGAGAGGCAGAGACCCAGGCAGAGGGAGAAGCAGGCTCCATGCAGGGAGCCTGATGGTGGGACTCGATCCCAGG
Organism: Canis lupus dingo; assembly: GCF_003254725.2. Classification (NCBI taxonomy): domain Eukaryota; kingdom Metazoa; phylum Chordata; class Mammalia; order Carnivora; family Canidae; genus Canis; species Canis lupus. The sequence continues at coordinate 26,929,149 of NC_064278.1, forward strand.
TCCCCAGGATCACGCCCTGGGCCAAAGGCAGACGCTCAACCGCTGAGCCACCCAGGCGTCCCTGGTACAACCACTTTATTTGTAATCCTTAAACCTGGAACCAATCAAAAATGTCCTTCGGCAGCCAATGGATGGATAATTTGAGGTGTATCTGTAGCAATAAACTTAGCAATAAAAAAGATTAATGCGCACAAAAAAATGCACAGATCTCCAATTATAAGTGCAAGAATAAAATCATACAGTATGATTCTAATTGCATAAAAACCTAAAGAGCACGTACTGTTTTTGTACTGTCGGAAAGCAAACCACTGTTTTGCTTGTGAGGAAAGGGACTGAGAAGACACGGATCACAAAGAGGAGAAAACTTCTGAGTGTGTGGGAAGTTTGTCATCGAGATCCTGGTGGTGGTTTCATGGGTGTGTATATGTGTAAAATCTCACACTGAATACACATAGGCAGGTACATCATCTGCTACACGTGTAATCATATACATTATCTTACAAATCGCACGTGTGATCTGTGTCTCCCAGAACTGTCCCATTTGCATCCCCCATTTGAGTAACAAAGTACTGATGGGTCCCTCTGAAGAAAACTGACTTGTCATGCTTATCTTTCTACCCCAAACCATGACACCTCTCCTGATTTATTTTTGCTGCCTTCCAGTAAACTCTGTATGGTTTTACACGTGAGATATGAACGTATTTTAGTAGGTTTATCTTTAGTATTTTACTTAGAATGAGACTTAAGCTGTCACCCTGGAGTCCAGGACCATGATGACATATGGAACAGCTACATTTATTTCTCTTGCACAGTCCATGTGTGTCATTCATCAGCAAGAGGGGTTGGAAAGTATTCCTTCTGTTGGGGCTAGTTTAGAAATGCGAAAATTATCAGATATTTTTCCATGCAGGCCCTTTCCCTCTTCATTATTTTTTCTTTCTTTATCAAAGTAATTCCTTCAAGTACTTAGCAGTTTTCTGAGCTGTTGACTTGTACCAATTTCTATATCCTTAGTTCTTTCCATGGATCTTTGCCTGCTTTGGTTTTTGTGGGTTTTTTTTTTTTTTTTTTTTTGGACTTTATAGTGTTTGGCCCCACCCCGTTATCCTCATTTTATTTTTTACTACTGTCCTGGAAAGAGGTTTTTTTTTATTATTTATTTATTTATTTACTTATTTATTTTATTTATTTATTTTTTTAATTTTTTAATTTATTTATGATAGTCACAGAGAGAGAGAGAGAGAGAGAGGCAGAGACACAGGCAGAGGGAGAAGCAGGCTCCATGCACCAGAAGCCCGACGTGGGATTCGATTCCGGGACTCCAGGATCGCGCCCTGGGCCAAAGGCAGGCGCTAAACCGCTGCGCCACCCAGGGATCCCATTATTTTTTATTATTATTATTATTATTATTATTATTATTATTATTATTATTATTTTGTACTGGAAAGTATTAATCCAGCAGGCCTGGATTGCTTACACCCTTCACGTTCTCAAGAAAGGCTTGTCATCAAGACTGGCCCTTGGCCAGTTCCTGAGAGATGAGCTCTGTGCCCTTATAACATTCGGCCCTATAAGAGCATTTTTGTATGCCTGCGATTTGATGCCTGCTTAGTACCACTTTTATCAGATGGTTTATGCCAACAGTGTAACTCGCAGTGTGCACCTGTTTTTGTATGCGTGAGGCCTCGGGCCATGAGGTGTCCATTTGATTGGAGAGCTTATGCTAACAATGTGATTAATGGTGTACTCTTGTCTTTACTCTCTGGGACTGATGTCTGGATATCCAAAGTCCCTCAGGTGCCATATGGGTACATGAGTCACCTCCAGTAAGAACCCCGGATGCCTAGGAGTGAGTGATCTTCCCTGGCTAATGATACTTTGCATGTGCTGCTATACATCATTTTTCAGAAAATGAGGTGCATCCATGCAATTCCCCTGGGAAAAGGTCATTCAGAAGCTTGCATCTGGTTTTTCCTGGAATTTGCCCTATTCACTTTTTTTTGCCTTTGCTGATTTGTTTCCTTTTGCTGTAATAAAAAATAACCATGAATATAAATAATAGCTTTATTGAGTCATGAACCTTTCTAGCAAACTACGTCTGGTACAGCTGCCTTGGTGCTATATCTAACAATAGGTACAATAGGAAGGCAAAGTCCTTGTTCCAGAAATCTTATTTGGCTTTTGAGAAAGGATTTGGGCAAAAATCATGCCTCATTGTCCCTTATTATTTGCAACCCCCGAGACCCTCTGATGTGTTGGTCTCATCAGTGGCCTCCCTACATCCATGTTCTGCCGTTTTACTTTTCATCCTCCTCCCACATTGACTCTCGAGTTGTTCACGGGTCTTGCTTTGGCCAGTGACAGGTTAGCAAACATATATACAAAGACTCACAGAAACCTTTGCATATTTCTGCTTTATCTCTGGGAACTCTGCTGGTGTCGTGAGAGCAAACTTAGCATAACCTGTGAGAGGGTGAGAACCTCGGGGAGTTGTGCTGAGTTTCCCAGTAGAGACCATCTTGGCCCAGAAGGTTCCCTGCTCACACCCTCGCTGACTGAATACTTGAAAGAGCCCCACAGTCGGTCTGGACATTACTTGACTCATAAGCACTTATTATGTAGAATTTAGGTCATTTGGAGGTTAGGCAGCAGCATTATTGTGGCAACAGCTAACAGTCATGCGCCCTAAATAGGAATTTTTCCCATCTTCTTGCTTTTTTCTACGCTCCTCAATCTGACCTTATCTATATCCTTCCCTCAAAACTGTAGACTCTGAAGGCCCATGATCTGCCTTCCAAATTATCAAAGGCTACAGTTTTATCAAATGTTTTGCCATCATATGTCCTCTCCTCAAATGTACTTTAAAACTTCTGGCTATTTCTCAACTCCTCTCCTGTATCCTACCCTGAACTACCATCGTGTCTCCGTTTGGTAATTCTGGATAAATGTCTAACTTGATTCTCTGCCTTTTTTCCCCCTTTTTCTTTGGCCACTCACTCCAGAGTGGTCCTTGCTGCTCTTATGCAGACGTGAATTCAGTGAGGTGTTGCCAGTAAAGCCTGCTGGCCATTGTACAGTCATCTTGTTTTCATAATTAGGCACTATCTGTCGGAATGATGTGATTTGACGTTGGGTTCGCAAGCAAATGGCTCAAAGAATTCTTGAGACGTTTTTGGTGCAAAAAGGTGTTGATGCTCTAGCACGGGGACAGGGCCTGTGGGCAGAAAGAGCTGTGATGGTGTCGTGAGGGGTGACCAGGTATATACTTTTAAGTTTGTGGAGGGAGAGGGGGGAGTGATCAGGTAAGTTTCTAAGGAGTTTTGAAGCAAGGTTTTCAGGACCATGAGGGGCTAGCTGCTGTTAAGATAAGATTGCTTTAGTCTCTAGAAAGACACCAACATTAAGGCAGCCGTGAGTTCCTCAAGGACCATCACACTCTGCATCTTTCAGGTATCAGTGGGCTGCAAGCTGTAAGGAGATTTTATTTCAGCTACATTTCTTTTGCATTTGTTTCCCTCATCATATCCATATGGGAAATGATCATGCCGTGGATGTTGTTAAATGTTTGAATATCACTAGAGCTTTCTATTCTCATGTAGGAGGTGACGGGTCTCAAGATATGCTACCCCCAAATATGGCACCTTGGTGTATAGAGTATTTTAGGATGAAGGAGTTTAAGAAATCCATCAGTGTCTGTTGTATCTGTTGTAAAGTTAACTATTGTTCTAAGCTCACTACTCGAGAGGACAGGGAACTTATAATTTTACATCTCATTAAGATGACAATAAAGAGCATTTTTAATTTGTAAACCCCAGAGTAATGACTTAGAAACAAGCTGTCATGTCACTGTAGCGTAAACCTTTAGAATGGATTACAGCGTGCTGGGTCGCAGTAGTCGAGGGAGCGCAAGTTTGTGGAAGATTCATTTCTTTACATTACTCTTTTTTACACATTGTCAATGCTATTAGCTTTTTTTCCCCCTTTTAATTTCATCCTGTTTTTCACTGACGAGTGTTGTATCATGTTGATTAATATGATTACAATATTTTGAAAAGATGGGGATTTCTGGGATACTATGACTTACATGAATATCCCTTTGAGATGTAGATTCTGTATGGTAATTTATTACATTGACAAATATTAATAAAAAATCCATCTTCCAGCAGTCTTACTATTAATTATTCTGTACGCTGTTGATGAAAAACATATTATGAATGTTTACTGCCTGAAAACCTCTGTATTAGGTACTCAAAAGTAGATAGTAGAAAATCAAAGACATGGTCTAAAGAAACCACACATAAAAGCATCTTACAGAATGACCCACAAACACAAATGCCAGAGTATAATAAAAACAACATGTTTTATTTTGGGAGGAGAGTTCAAAGTAGGTATTTCGAGTCAGGAAAATGTCCGTATCATTGGTATGAGCTTTTATATCAGTCATATGTAGGGAAAAGAGAAGAAGTCAAACCACAAAGTGTCTTATTACAATTTGTTCTGCAAGGAATAGAAAACAACTTTGACTCTTTGATGTTAGAAAATGGTAAATGATATGGATTTCTGAGTTGGCTTTAAAAAAGTCTGATGTAATTTTTTTTCTGAATTGAATTTAAATTTTCACATTCTGTCCTTTGATTAGAAATTTGAAGATTAATTTTGTGACAAAAACACAATATATACCTGTCTGGTTTCCTCAGCTGCAGAAAATAGAAGTAATAAGACCAACCTTAGAACTATACTTCATAACATATGTCGTGTTTTCTACTGCTTAATTTATTATATGGATACTTAAGGATAGGGTCAAAAAGTAAGGTGTTATCTTACCTTTTATGTTCTTTTTCCAATACTTAGAAAATTTACAGATAATTTCGCAGCTGATTTCTCTTGACTAATTCCAGTTGAAATCCCATTACTTCTACTTGACTTGAAACGCCCTTATTATACCTTTGGGGATATACACTGTAAATTTTAAATACTTCTTATATACATTTTTAAAAATTTCAGATAATGTCTATATGCTGTTAATTATTCCTAACTAAAGCATTAATTTATTATAGTAGCTCAGAGACATTTTAGCATTTCTTTGCTTTTACTTTTATGCTAATAAGTTCAGTTGCATATCATGTTTGAACTGTTTGAATGTTTTTCTGATGCTTTTCTGTTTTAAAGTCCTTTTACCTAAGCAAGTATTCTGACATATTTTTAACAATGAGTTGATGTTTTTAATTATCTTTAGAAGCCATCTCTCCTTTAATTTTAGGACATTTGTTTTATAGTTGTAATATATAGTAGAACTATTTTTTTCTTTTAATAGCCAGGTTTAAAACATAATCTTCATTTCACTGCTTTAAAAAATGATTTAGAGCAGAGCAGAATATCATAAAAATTGATGTATTTCTTTGAAATATTGATTGGCTTTTAGTCTATATTCCCAGTAGAGTCCAACCAGATAAGTGCTTTAGTAGAAATTAATGACTATATTACCAAAAATAAAGCTTCTCAAGATTGAAAAAAGAAAAAAAAATTTTTAAGAAAAAAATTTTTAAAAAGATTGAAAAAAAGAGATCCAAATATCAAATTTTATTTTGTTTAGAGGTTCATGTTACTGCAGATAAATTTTTATTCAGCAGTAACATATAAAAATCATATAATGGGGAAGCCTAGGTGGCTTAATGATTTTGTGCCCGCCTTCAGCCCAGGGCGTGATCCTGGAGAACCGGGATAGAGTCCCACGTTGGGCTCCCTGCATGGGGCCTGCTTCTCCCTCTGCCTGTGTCTCTGCCTCTCTCTCTCTTTCTATGTCTGTCATGAATAAATAAAAAATAAAATCTGTAAAAAAAATAAAAATCATATAATGTGTTATCTAAATGCCATCATTGTTATAGCTTTGTTTGGGTCATCTGAGCAGCAGACACCAAGGCAGTGTAGTGGAGGAGAGACTTCACTGTTCTAGGTTCAACAGCTGGATCTATGAAGTGGAATGACAGCAGGCAGATTAACAGGCAAAATATATACAAACTTACTAATTTTAATATTATATCATGAGAGGATAACAGGAAAAAATGAATATTCAAATGGTGAATTTTGAGAGCTTATACATTGTCTTTTAATGAGGGAGGGAATTTAAGGGAAAATAAATGATTTTTAGGGAAGATGAATGGGTCCCTAGAAGAACGAGTACGGGAGGGGGAGACGATAATTTGTGACAAAGTTTATCTGAGTGTGGAATTGACCTATAGTCTCCTCTCTTGTGATAAAAGTCATTCTTCTTTGGTTGATGAAACTCATGGGTAGGGATTTATGACAATTGTGTTCCTTCTGGAGGTTCTATCTTGGGACAGATAAGGGGAATTCAGAGAAAGTCTCTCCCTGTATTTGCCGTTTTCCAAGTGCCTTCAGTTCAAAATAATCCTTATGCCAAAGAGGTGTATTTTTGGGTGGCATATTGTACACCCTTCAGCAGGATTAAAAATGCAAGAGATTTTTTGGGGGAAAATTTATGGGAGAAAAAAATGAGGGAAGTCAGAAGAGCACATCAGACTGCAATGTGTGACTGACACCTTTGAAGGAGATGTAGAAAGGAAGGTCGGAAAGAAGAGTCTTTGATTGTAGTTCAGTTCTAAGAAATCTTTTGCCTGGTCAGTGAGGAGTACTCAGGGGCTAAGTTGCTGGCAGGAGTGTGTTTGCTTTAGTACCCCTGCTGCATTCAGTTATTGGCATGGAGCATCCCGTGCAAAGCGTGGCCTCAGCACAAATATTACGTAAATTCAGTGGGTAGTAGTCAATCATGTTTCTTGAGATTTCTGAAGCACATTTTCATGGCCTGCATGTACCATTTTTAATTTGTTAGAATCTTCTTAATCTAACAGGACACACCTAGAATTTCCCAAGCATCTGTATGTTTTTTCTTTATGAAATAGAATAGAGCCTAAAACATGGCAAGGCTTCCTGTGTCTGAGGACATATCCTGGAAGAGATAGTATGAAACCTAGCATCAAAGTTATATATATATTTTACTGAAGGAAATAGCCAACTTCATAGCAGATGATCAAGTTTGGTATGATATTCTAAGTGCATAAAAATACATATGTGGTGTGTATCTTCACCAACAGACCAATTGGGCAGGTCAAAAAGTCTAGGAATGGAGAAGTCAGGAGTAGAACATATGTAGGGGTTTAAGGGAAACGTCAAGTAGCAGAGACCCTCTTCCACTGGACTAGGATTCAAGGACAGGATTCAGTCCCTGGGGAATTAACAGTCGATAAGATAGGACGACAACCCTAGAATCTGGGAAAAAAACAATTTTCAGTGCGGAGATTCAGAGTTTCAGGCACAGGGAACAAAGTTATACTTTATACTTTAGCGATAAGCACTGGGGTACAGGTAAGGCAAAATCTGTAACAGATCGGAAGCCTAATTATCCACACAGACCAGTTAGTAAGACTAGTAGGCAGTAAGTTCATCATGTGTTGTCCCTCCGTGTCAGGCTGGAATTTCTTAAAGTTTTTCTGGTTTATGTTATTGGTAGTCTAAGAGACTGGGCCAGGGATGAACTGTATTATATTTAGAGTTTTTCAGGTCATGATAGAGACTGAAGTTTAGGAATGAAGCAGGACCAGATGCCCACTTCTTCTAGTTCAGGCTACTGCAACCTTATTACTATTAGTGCTTCAACCTTATCATCATTACTGCTTCCATCTTAGAGTCTACCTCATAACTGCTGAAACACTTAGGTGGGTTTAGGGGAAAGATACATGCGCTCCTAGTCTGCATAGACCTCATTGAACTGTATAGATTATTTCCAGAAATGTTAATGTTCTATTATTACTGTTTTTTTTTTTTTAATTTAGCACTATTGCAATGATAGCTAATCTCTTCTACCAAATGCTACAAGAGGGCTATGTAGATTTTATATTTTAGGAGTATTTCATAGGCGTCTTTGGGGGCTAACGTTAAAAATCTTCAATAAAAGAGTTCCCAGCTTTTCTTCATTACCTATTTAATATCTAAAGTAGGAGGTTCAATGTCTGTATTACATACTCATAAAGCTTTCTAGAAAAAATCAGTTTATGTAGTGTAATCGGAAAGCATTATTTTATTATTATTTTTTGCATTATTTTATTGTGTTTTGTTAGCTTGTACTGAGAGTCAACAATGGTAGTAACACTGGAAGGTTATTAGTATAAGAACTTCTGGTTAGCCTATGCAATTTTATATATATTCTTATCACTTCCATTCTTGAAAAATGTTAATTTGTAGGGCTCCTAGGTGGCTCAGTTGGTTAAACTTCTGCCTTTGGCTCAGGTCCTGATCCTAGGGTCCTGGGATCGAGACCCACATTAGGTTCCCTGATCAGTGGGAAGCCTGCTTCTCACTCTCCCTCTGCCTGTTGCTCTCCCTGCTTATGTGTGCTCTCTGTCAAATAAAAAAAAAAATGCTAATTTGTTACAATGATAATTTTATTATTCAGAAATATATTTCTAAAAATCTCAGATAATGTCTATATCCTGTTAATTATTCCTAAATGTAGCATTAATTTAAATTATTCTCAAAAAATTACATTAATCCTAGAAGTCATCTTTGATATATTTATTAATTTGTGGGATGCAAACACAATAAAAATTTTAACCTCAAACACTCGTTTTTAGTAAGTATAATATTTTTAAATTTTATATATTCAAATGATTACTATAATTTCTGAATCAGCTAATAACTACCTTTAGACTCTTAAAAATGATGTCTGTTCAAGTGAATAAAGCTGTTTGTTTTATTTTTTACAATTCCTCTCATTTTATAGTTAGCATAAAACATTTTCATCTCTAGAGTAACTAAGTTTAACACAACCTTCATTCTTACAAGTAAGTAGAAAATGATTTATGTTTTTTCATTTCTAGCTTTACATAAAACATAGAATTACTCACAATGAAAAAGCATTATTCTGGAAATCTCCCTCTACCGGAAAATTTCCAGACCAGTATCTTTCCAAAAGTGGAAAGGTTGTTTAATAATGGGCCCCAATGCCATTATCATACAATCTGTGTAAGTATTTGCTATCTGAAGATCAGCCCATTGGGTGCAATTGATTTAGGGGAATGTATTTGGATTGATTTCTGGGCTCTCAATATGCAAGCTCTCTTTAATGAATATGGTAGATGGACTAAGAGGGAACTGAAAAATAATTTATTAAATATGGTAACTATAGTTTGAAACTTTTGGGAAAGTGCATTCATTATCTTTTTGCTAAATCCCCAGGAAATAAGTTCTGACAAGATCTTTTATTATAACCTGTAAAAACCTACTTAAAACTTGCAAGCAGAAAATGAGAAATTAAACAGCTTAGTTGTGAATTATTTTCTTTCATAGAGCATTAAACATTAATAGGATAATATTTCTATTTAGAACCAAGGAACAGTATCTAATTAATATACTTACATATTTATTCATGTGATTCATATAAGTGTATTAATAACATTTTTCTTGATCTCTAAAGAAAATGCTCTATTACCCATTATTTTTTTTTACAAAAAAATGAAGCATTTCAGTTTGCTTAAGTTTGTAGTATTTTCTTAGAAAATGTTTTATGAAACATTTTAGTATTGCTACTTTAAAGCCAAGATGAATACAGATTTTCATGGACTTATGATGGGGTTTTGTCCTGATAAATGTGTCATAAACTGAAAATATCATGTCAAAATGCATTTAATATATCTAACCTACTGATGATCATAGCTCAGCCTTGCCTATCTTAAATATGCTCAGAATACCTACATTAGCCTGTAGTTGGGCAAAATCATCTGTCACAGACTATTTTATAAGAAAGTATTGACTGTCTCATGTAATTTATTGAATTTTGTACTGACAGTGAAAAACAGAATGGTTGCAAAGCGTATCATTGTTAACACTTGTGATTGTGTGGCTCACTGGGAGCTGTGTCTTACTGCCACTGTCCATCATCATGAGAATATTGTATGACATAGCCTGCAAAATCAAAATTCAAAGTATGATGTCTACTGAATATGTATCACTTTTGTAGTGTCATAAAGTAAAAAAAATCATTAAATCACTGTACGTCAGGGGCCACCCACATTCTGTTGCAACAACCCATAGGTGTGCTTGATGATTGGCAAGCAGCCAGTCCTCATGACACCAGCGTGGGAGAACTTCTTTCCCATCCTGGTCTTGCTTGACTCATCAGCATCAATGCTAGGGAGGAGGACATCAAATAACTACAGAATTTTGTGTTCATGCTGAATTGACCAGTGTCGGTGGCGCTTAGCAGTTTATAGATGCTTCTCTAGAGCCATGTTTCTCAGACTTTAATATGAACACTCATCCCCTTGAAATCTTGTTGAGTTGCAGATTCTGATCAGTGGGTTGCAAGTGGGGCTGAAACATTGCAAGTTCTGACAATCTTCCAAGCGATGCCCAGTGTGTTGACGTACGATCCACATGGAGTAGACTGGTCTGGAGCAAGGCAGACTCACAGTTTACTGTGACCTGAGGTGCCATCACTTCCCTTAACACCTCCCCCATACTTCCCACAAGATGGAGCTAACCAGACACACTTGAACACACTTGAAATATCTTTTTTTTTTTTCCATTATAATTCTAATATTCTAGGTGGAGGTCTTTTGCAAGGGCAAGACAGAGACACTTAACTCCATTTGCTCAGAGAACAGTTTGGTCCTTGGTCAACCCCTGCTCTCTACAGTGCTGTGTATTGCTTCTCCTTTTCCTTCTCTCTTTTCCTGCTCAGAGTTTGGCCAAACTGTACAAACTCCGATGCTTTTTATTTCTGCTTAGCTAATTCTGATGACCTTATCTTAAAGTGCTATTGAATAGATTCTCCTGGTGAAAGATACTTCAAACTCAACTCAATCTGTTAAAGATTTGGGAAAAGATTATGTTCATTTTTAATGTATATCCTATACATTTCTAGATAGAAGTAAGAAAAACCTGAAAGGAATAACTATCTCCCCATCCCTCAACCCCTGGCACACGCACGTGCATGGAGACACACACACACACACACCCATACACACTTCTAAGCTAACATACTGACACAAAATAAGATGGGGCTGAATATTAAAAAAAGTCATTTTCTGACCCTCTGTATCCCTCCAAGGGGACTTCAAATTTCTTTTGCCATGCATATCTTTTTGGATGCAGAGGTAACAAATTTGTAGAATGATTTTCATATCACATAGAACCTTCACATAGATTATTCTTATTTGAAACAATTGATAAGGAAAGTAGGATCCGTCATTGCCCAGGTGGTATACTTTGATGTTGAAAGCTACTGCTGCCTCCATATATTAGTCTTTCCTATTAGAATTGCAATAGTGCCTAAAATGCTGCTCTTAGGTTTTTTTCTATGAATAAGGCATATAAGTCTTGATAGTTCTTATGTAAAGATAATTGCAAGCTAAAAGATACCTTGAGAATTTATGAAGTTCCTTCTAGTTATATCCTCCAGCCAGTGTCTTCTGCATCCCTTCCTTCATATTCATATATTGTGGCTCATACATCCTTTAAATACTACAAGTTTCCAGGATTCTCTTGATTTTCTCCTTTTCTTTCACTCTCTTTTTTATTATAGCTATTATTAACATAGGCTCATTTTCTTCAGCTGGAAATTTTTTCAGTTATAAACAGTACACTTGAGGCTTTGAATTCTACTGAGGTTCAGATAGCTTTCTCGAGCTCCAGAAATATATTTCTACTACCTGCTTGCATAAATCTATGAAATATGCAAAAAGCTTGATGAGAATAGGATCTTGTGAGTAACTGCATTAAATATTCTATATAACATGTGGATGTAGCATGTTTAAGTTAAAATACTTGTTATTTTTATATTCCATGTTAGAGCTAGTGATAAGAAACATGCATGACTAACAACCCTCCTTTCAAGTGCCCTGATAAACTTTTCATTACCGCTTTCTTCAGAATGTTTTTCTCACTAAGAATGGAAAATATATATATATATAAAGAATGGAAAATATAATCATGAGGAGGTCATAATATATGTATACTTTCAAAAGGATAAGTAATTCTTTTTTATACTTATAATGTGTAAGTTTCTGAAGCCATATCATTTCTCATATGTAAGTTGAATTATCCTTTTAAACATCTGCTGCATGATTTAAAAGCTACCAGTATATTAAATTTTGTAAGTGAGTAATATTCATCTAATCAATAAAACTCTTGCTTATATTTGTTATTGTGACATAGCCTGTTTATAACCAGCATCATCTGCTAAACAAAACGTATTTACTTGAAGGTCTTCAAAAATTTAGTGAAATATTTCTTTTATATTCTTAGAATAGGTTTTAGTTTTGCACACTCTTAAATGATTACCTCATCTTCCTTTAGCGACTTCTTTCTTTTATCATTACAAATATATATAATTTTTTTTGCTTAGCAATGATACATGCTCACTATTTAATTATTTACTTTTATAGAACAGACTTCTAGAAGAGTTGAACTCATATAAACCTTACCGCCGTAATTTAAAAAAAATCAGTTTAATTGAATGTATGATTGACAAAATGTAAAAGAAAAAGAAAAAAACTAAGTCTCTCTATTGCTTTAATTACTTCAAACATTTGGCGTTAATTATGATCTATAAAATAAATGCAATAATGTATAGGATAGTAATCAGTTAAAAATTCCTGAGGTATTGGCTATCAAGCATTGAGGTAATGGCCCAAGGAATTGTGCAAAATGGAGACTAGTCATTTCAATGATCACAAAGGTAAAATATATTTATAAACATAAAATAGAACAAATTAAAAAGTAGCATGTATTATTTAGAAAATTATACTACTAATAAAAAGGAAACTATGTTCAAGATTTTAGAAGCTTTGTACATACATTGGGTTGTCATATATTACAAGATAGGTGCTTCCAATTTGAAGCTCAAGACATCTTCTTGATAGTCTAGAAACTAGAAGATAGTTAAATTTCGGAGGTCACCTCTATCACATGTGACAGCCAATGTACATTGTTATCTAATAGTTGTGAAGTTGTCCCGGTACCTTTCTGAAGCAGGAAACTGACATTCGTCCAGGGGGTTCTTGTCAAAGACCAGCCATAATGTAGGCAATTCTTGCTAATTTAATGACCATCGACAAGATGTGTCTGAATATAATAATGATGTCTTGAAGATGTCATAAAACTATAGATGCGTGACTCTAAGAGTCATAGTCAAATCTTTATTTTCCAGGAATGTCTTACCAGTTTTCACATCTGTTCTAGTAAGAAATAATAATAAGTAATAGATTATTGAAGAGTTAGAAATTTTCACAAATCAGTGAAGCTCGCCATGTATTAGAAGGCTTTTATTGTAGTGGATATATAATACCTAACATGTGCCACTTAGTCCTGACTGCGTACCTGCCATCCTTACCTGCCCAAGTCAGCTACGTTGTTGGCTCTTCTTTGTCAGGAGACTTCTCCTGGTTAAGTAGACTGGAAAGCTAGGGCAAGACCTTGACTACAGACTTCAGGAATCACCACTAGGACTCGAGGTAGGGGAATGATGCGAAGAAGAAAAAGGAGAAGAGAACTCATCATTTGGGATTCACCTAGCTTATGTCACCATCGAATACCTGGGGGAAAAAAAAAGAGAGGTCAGTTTAGAAACAGAATATAATAGCTGCGGTATTAACAGATATAATCACTTTTCTATTTGTCATCGTGAACTTTCTAATATTGAGTATTCTTTTCTACACTGGAAAATAATGGCTTTAACCCACCATCGTATCTTTTTTATTCTGCTTTTATCAAGTAATATTCTGCGGGAACTCTAAGCAATGCATGTAAGCTCTGAGCCTGGACTTGGCCAGCATCCTGGGGGGCGGGGGGGCTAGCCCATACAATCTGTCTGGCACTATATTCAAAAGTTAGATTTGATTTGATCCCATATCTCTGCCTTCACTCAATATTCAGTTGAGAAGAGATAAAAGAAAAAGAATTAACATGCTGAGTAATTGTAATGCGGTTGTAAAGTTGTATCAGAGCTCCAGCGGGACTGAGATTTTTGCCTTCCCTGTGAGCCCACGCGCTGCACTGCCACGGGGAGCACGGGGTTGGCAGGGGACCTGGGGCACCCGGGACAGCCGTGCCAGCCGTGCCAGGTGTTGTGTTCACAGCCCAGCCAGCAGCGTGTGCATCAGGAATCACGTCCATTCCTCTTGCCACCCAGCCTTCTGACCTCCTTCGTCTATGTAGCAGCGAAGAAAATGAGAAGAGACAATACAAATTCTTAGGGAACAGTGCAATGGTTTTATAAGTTCCTACCCAAACCTGTGGAGCACAGCAAAAACTATTCTTTGAGGACATTCTACAGCCCTGGACTATCTATTGTTGCTATTTAGGAAATACGCCCTAGCTCATCTTCTTAAAACCTTTATCGTCTCTCATGGTTTTTCTAAGTAAGATGTTTGAGTGGCCTGGGTGCACAGTTTGGCTTAGTGTCTCTCATGAGGTTGCTGTTACCTGCCAGCCAGAGAAGAGGTCCTCCAAAGGCTCAAGGCAGCCTTACAAGGTAGCCCTCTTATGTGACAAGCCAGATGTTACTGACTTTTGTCATGGGGCCTTGGTTTCTCTTCATTAGCATCTTCACTGGGCTGCTTGAGGCCTCATGTCAGAAAAAACAAACAAACAAATCACATCAAGGGAACTTAAATGCATCTTGCTAAGTGAAAGAAGACAAAGTGAAAAGGCTGCATACTCTGTGAATTCCACTATATGACATTCTGGGAAAGGCAAACCTATGGGGACGGCCAAAAGATCAGTTGTTACCAGGACCTAGGGAAAGGAGGGAATTATGAATGATTGGAGCATAGGGGATTTGTAGGGCAGTGAAACTATACCATGTGATACTGCAGTGGCAAATACGTGTTCTTATGCATTAGTCAAAACCCATAGACTGTACAACAAAAAAGAGTGAATCCTAATGTAAATTGGATTTTGGTTAACGTGTCAACATTGGCTCATCAGTTATAATAAATGTACTACACTGATGCAAGGTGTGAATAATAGAGAACTCGGGAGGAGGTAGGAGTGGCAGGAAAGGAAGAGAACTGTATGGGAACTCTATGCTTTCCATTCTGGTTTTTTTGTCACCTTAAAACTGTTCTGAAAAACAACTCAAGAAAATTGAAACCTAGAGGGAAGGGGCAAATTTTATGGCCAAATAATCTAAGCTGACACAATCGTCAGTACAAGTATCCAAAATTGACGATAGCATAGGTGGGACGTTCACACACACCAGGTATTACAGGTAGCTTCGCATGTTAATTTTATCTGATGTTTTGAATTGGTAATGTACATGCTATTTAAAATACGTAAAGTCAAAACAATTTGGAAATCCCTCTATTTGAGAAAGAATGGACAGTTCTAGAAAAAAACTTGATAGTTCAAAAAGAACTACAAATCTCACTTATGAACATAGAGCAAATTTATCACATTAACCATTGGCAAATGAGTATAGCAATTTATTTAAGGAATATATTATAACATATTGGTAATATATTGTGTAATAATATACTATGACCAAGCGGAATTTTATCACCAAGAGAGAGAGAATGATTTAATCTGAGACATTCTATCAACTTGCGTAAAGTTTTTATTCCACAGGGATAAAACCAGTATTTCTCAAGGAGCATTTGGCAAGTCTAATCAATCTCTTTGCAGAAGGATGGTAATTTTATGGCCCATCATTTTACACTGTGGAAATTCCTGAAAATATGCATCTGGGAGAAATGAGTGTGTCATAATTGAGCTGGTGTCTTTTATTTAGTTAACTTCCTGTTTCTGCCTCTCTTCTCTCCTCTCTGCTTTCTCTCCCCTCTTCTTTTCTTCACTGTTTCACCCCAAAGACATTACCTGAAGGACTCTTAGGCAGTTGAAAGACCTCTTGCTACAGTTGAGTACATTTGGCCATAAGTAATAGACTCCTAACCATAGAAGTTTGAGTTGAGAATTTTTCTCCCTCTAGAAGAAGTCTGGAGGTGTGTAATGCAGGCCTGTGACGGTAACTCAGCACTGCCACAGGATTTCCAGATTTCTCCTGTCTTTTTACTCTACCCTTAAAGTGGTTTAGTCTTCATGTGTCACCTTGCAGCCCAAGACGTGCTGCGAAGCACAACAATTACTTACCGGTAGTGAGTGGTGAATGCGAAACGATTTCTCTGCTTGAAGTTTAGTTTTAATAAAAAGCAGAATGTTCTGATGAGATCCTATTTGTTTTATAGCTGTTGAAACGATAAGACCCTGTTCATCAGTGTTCATGGGGCTGTGTTCATGAGCCATCTGCAATGACACTATAACCCCAAATCGCATGGGTTTACAGTAACACACACTGTTTTCTTCCCTGATGCTAAACGTCACCGGCTGTTCTTCTGCTACTCATGGCTTTTCACCTGGGGGTCAGGTAAGAGGAGCAAACTATATTTACCACATGCTTTTCTCAAGGTACAAGGAAAAGAACAAGTGGTAGAAGCTTTCAGTATCTCTTAGAACTTTGTGAGATGCAACATGCGTCACACGTGTTCACAGCCAGGGATCAGGGTAAGTCGCATGGACAAGCCTGGCACTTGGAAGTGTATTTTATTTGCAGGGAGTTGCTATAAGTCACGTGGCAATGGACAGAGCTGTCTCATCCCGTTGGAATGAAAAAATAGTTGGAAAGCATTTTCCCCACCAGTGTAAGTCTATAATTAGGAGACAATTTACTCTAGTAAATAATACCATTGGCTTTGGAGTTGAACCGGATTCAATTCTGGCTCTGTTGATTAGTGGTTGTCTCTAAGTTTTAGACCTTTTTTTAATTGATAAAATATGTTAATTTCTATGACAAATGCTTTGTTATGAAACATTTATGCTTTAAATGGCCTTAAAAATGACTGGCACATAGTAACTGCCCAGCAATTTACCATTTCTTAAACCATATGAAAATAATCCATCTTATTTTTCAATGGGAATGTCACTAACTTACTGGCATGATTATGATAGATATATCTATGGACACTCTAGTAATTATCTGGATTTTCAGTGTACACTTTGATTAGACAGGAAAGAGTGAAGCTTAGACATCTGTGAGATTGGAAGTGTAATAAACTAAATAGCAATATAAACAAGTCATGTTAAATTCAAAAAGCTGAATATTTTATGCACTTATATTTGGCCTTACACAAATGTATATAGCTTATACATTTTCATGAAGTGGCTTCATTTTAAGAATTTAAAGATTGATTAGTTTTTTTTCAGATTTTGAATAATCAGCTAACTATGTTATCATATCCAGTCATTTTTGGATCTCGCAGAAGATATCCGAAACATATTTATAAATTTAAGAAAAAAGATGCTATTGATTAGTCAGGACTTTAGCCCATTTATTCACCTCTCTGATAACACTCCTTTATAGTTTTCCAAAGTACTCTTAAACAACTATTGACAAAAATGAGATGAGTTTTAGTTTTGTGGCTTTTGGTTTGGGACAGGAACTAGACTATCGATTTGTGTTCTTTTAAGTTTCTGTATCGATTAGTCCATTTTGCCTTAGCCCAATTTTTTGACATAATTTCTTTAATTGACCAGTTTTAGGAAAGTATAATGAAATTGAATTAAAAATTTGGTCAGAATTATTTTTATCACCTTTAACTTTCTACTCTCTCTTGGAGAATGCTTTTATTTTCTTATTTGTTGCATTTCATGGTTCATAGACCCCAAAAGCTTGTCCTTTCCTTTCTGAGTACATGGTTTAAGATTCCAGATGTGTGCAGCCCCAATTATCTATCTAAACATATTTAGCTCATCAAATTAGCATTGAAGCAAAATGTAGAATTTTAAATAAAAGTGATTATTTTTTCCTAAGAATGCAAATCTCTGGACTATTTAGAGACTGACTTGTGGACGTGTTTATAATACACATCATAGAGAACTACAAGAAAAGTGTTTGATATGGCAAAGCTGATCTTGAACCTAATGAAAATCTCAAGGGCCACAGGTAGCTATTGTATCTGATTGTTGAGTGTACTTTTTCTCTCATTTTCTTTTTTTCTGATAAGAGATCTAGCCCTTTGGCCATAGGTATAGATGTGTGTTTTGGTTTGGTCAGTTGTAGTAATTCATTTTCTAAGGAATAATAAATATTGTAGAGCTAAGCTGAAGAGCCAAGCGAGACCAAAGTCTGTTTGTCTGGGATTGCTATGTTGAGACACTGGGAAAGAAGCTTTATTTTCTGAGATGTGTGTCTGATATCTTTGGCAGCTGACTAGATCCTGGTTCAAGATTTTTGAGGTCTAAAACTGGTAGCACTTCTTTAGATTTTTGTGTCACCATGAGATCCTTCCAAATGAAGAGAACTCTAACTCTAACTCTGGCATATTTCTTTCTTGTTTGATCTACTTAAACAAATATTCACTTCTCAACTAGGTGATAGGAGTGCTTACTTTGATAAATTAAAATGAAAAATCCCAGAACATTAGTGATAAAATGAGAATGATTGTCTCATGGATCTGGCCTATGCAAGCACTGATGAGTTGGTGGTATGTGACCTTATATTTTACACTGCAAGTAGAGAAGAGAGGAGGATTCACATGCACAGTCTTTGAACTTCTGAAAAATGATTTTTTTGTTCAACTGAAAAAAAATAAAAATAATAATGTCATAAAGCTATATATCATAGATTAACTTAAACTGATTCAATTATACCTCTCCACTCCTTCCTTTCTTCTGTGCATGCCAGTAAGGAAGGGAGGAAAGAATGGAGAAAGAGAAAAAGAAAGAGAGGCGCTTTGTTACTTGTGTGTCCCCAAAAGTCAAAACCAGAGAGAAGCAAGGATATGGTTAATTTAGACAATTTTGTAGATACTGAGCATTTTATCCTACCATTAGTCTATCTTTTCTGCTCCTTTTTCTTTATGTGATGAAATATATGCCTTTGTGTTTATTTTGTAGATTTAAAGATCTTAGTAAGCAGGGTTGCAATCTGTGTTAAGATGGAATGTTCTGACTCTACCCAATGAATTAATTGTAGAACCTGAGTTCTGTGTGAAATATGACTCCATATTCCAAAGTTATTTAAGTTTTCCAAGTCCACGTTAAAAGGAAGCATGGAGAAGGAAAGGATTGGAAGCAAAAGTAATGGGAAAGAAAACATTAGGCTTAGCTTTACTGAATTTAGACATATCTTTATAAAGCGTTGCCAACTCACTGCAGTGACGTGGACTCACTTTTATCACGTTCTAGAGTGGTGGGAAGACATCTAACGGTAAATACGGTGAGGAGTGCTCAAGTTACGACAGTCCAACATAAAAGTTCACCATTGCTTGATAAGAGTTCACACTGAAGGAGACATTACGGCATTTTGCGTTATTATCCTTTCCATCCATATGTTTGTTTACCAGCCAGGAGAGGAGAAAGAGGTGAATAATTATTAAAACGTTCTTGGGTCGATAAGTTGTCCAAAAATCTTTAGACTTTTTTTTTTTTTTAGCAGAAAAAAATTTTGAATAAAACTTCTGGTGAAAAACAAAGATGAATAATAATATCTTTAGTATTTTTTTTAACTAATGTATTATGGAAAGCTTCAAGCATTCATTAGGAAGTAGTGAAACGAACGCTTTTGAAGATGTGACCCAGCTTCAATAGTAATAAGCATTGTGCAGAAGGAGGAGAGAGCCAGAGCAGTGGGGCACCTGGCAGTTAAATAAAAGTGTTAGTGGGAAGAGTAATATCAAGCCTTGACCTCATGATCGGTTCTAATGGGCTTAATGACAGAGTCACTAGAGACCATTTGATTCATATTCAGGATTGTTCTTGAGCGTAAGTAAAGAGTTAGGATCAAGCTAATACTAGACACTGGCTAGGTTTTTCCTCCCTTTGTTGTGGGTGGAAAAAGTCAATTCATCATTTAGGACCAGGTGGCCTAATTTGTAGTAGTATTTTTTTGCCTCTGACTTGAGATACAAATCATTGTGAAAGTTACCAGCAGGGAAGAGAGGACAGCAGAAATTTTAACGGGAACTCAGAGAACAGCAGTCATTAATTATAGAATATCATGTTTAAGAGAGGGGAACAATCAAGTTAGAATGTGATTTCCACACTTTTCTCCCGCCCCTCTAGCTGATCCCAAAGGTGTTCATTTTTCCAAGCTAGAATTGTAATTTTGAATCATGTGATAGAATCTGGGTTATAAAAAGACTTTGCTTAATAAGTTCATTAAAGTGTAAAACTGCTTGTTTGCTGGCGTCTTCTCCAGTTTTCATGTGGGAAGTCTAAAGGGCAAGATCCTACCCTAAGAAAAATGAGTAAGTTACTGATTGAAATTTGGGCACATGGTTCCTGGACAGAGGAGGAGTCTGTAGATGGCATCCAAATGAGCACAAAATGCCTACACTAGGGCTCTTTATCACCTACCCTTCTGACCTATGCCATTCTCTCGCTCCTTCCAGTGCTTTTTGCACGTAACAGTTGTGTTCAAGTTGAGGCATAACCTTAGAGAACGTTCTACTATGAGAAAGTTATGATTCTATAAAGAGCTTAGATACGTTGGCATAAAGATCTAACAAGGAATTGTAATTTAGTCAGGCCTCCGGATAGTCCTTTGACAAATGTAGATTCTTATGTCATCTCTACATTTCATGATTTGTAAATAATGTTTTTTACTGCTTATGGAGGTCCTGCCCAAGTACGTCAGACACTATTCCAAGTGCCCTGTATTGAATCATTTACTCAATGCTCACAGTCCTTCTGCAAGTACAATGATATTACTTTCCCTCCTTGTAATGAATATTTCTGAGGCACAGAAATGTTAAATAGTTTCCAGGGAGCACAGAATTAGTACGTGGCGGGGCAGAGATTCAAGGGACAGCCTGTGGCAGCTGGCTGTAGGCCCTGCGGCCGTGACCACTTGGACGATACAAGGAAACGCGAGGAAGCAACCCCCAAAGGGACAATCAAAAAAGTTCCAAGCATTTTTAATTGGTAGTTATTTATAAGTATGACCATCGGCTTTTAGTCGTTGTAAAATTCAAGGCAGTAAGTTGGGGAACTAAATGTTTGCAGGTGCAAAAATCTATAGCTTTGTTTCAGTTTTGGTGGGGATAGTGGTGGGTTTTGTTTTGGGATTTATTTTATTTATTTTTTAATTTTTTTTTATTTATGATAGTCACACACAGAGAGAGAGGAAGAGACATAGGCAGAGGGAGAAGCAGGCTCCATGCACAGGAGCCCGACGTGGGATTCGATCCCGGGTCTCCAGGATCGCGCCCTGGGCCAAAGGCAGGCGCCAAACCGCTGTGCCACCCAGGGATCCCTGTTTTAGGATTTATAGGAGCTGATTAAACACCAGCACCACCAGCACTAGAATCCCAACCAGGCGGGGTAGAGTCTGGTCATTGGAGAGAAGACGGGGGGGCTGGGCCCCATGGAATCCTACCGTGGACCGGGCCTCGCATATCCCCGGGGGTGTGGGGTCTGGGGCTCTTGTCTGGGGCACGTCCTGTTGCTGACGGACTTCTCCAGATGTCACTGGCTTAATAGAGCGGCAGGTGCCCTGCAGGTCACCGGCTGTGAACCCCAGGTCTGGGCCGAGCCCAGCTGCTCCCCACTCCTTGGGCAGCAGGTGGGGGTGCGTGGCTGTGCTGCTGGGGCAGGTGCAGGAGGACGGGGCCACAGCCCGGGGCCCTGCCAGCGAGGCCGCAAGGTGATGGCCCGCACGTGGCTGCTGAACGCCGGGGACCAGGCGCCGGACCAGGCGGTGCAGGTTGCCAGTGCCTTAGGCTTGGGCTCAATAGGGGACGAGCATCCCTGTGCAGCCCCGGTGGGTCCCCTCCTAGGATGCCCCCTCTGTTCCCCTCAGGCTGAGGGAGCGGGGTTGGTGGCCCACTGCCCTGCCCTGGTGGGTCCCCTCCTAGGATCTCCTTTTGCTTTTGTTCCCATCACCCAAAAACGACCCTCCCTCGGATCTTTATCTCAGCATCAGCTCTAGGCCAAAACCCCGCTTGAGGAAAGGATTTCATATGTGACCAAAAGAAGAATTTTACAGACAATATTTCTTTTGGTTATTGAAATCCCGTGGTGGGTTTTCTCTTCTGGCCCCTTTCTCGCTGCACAGGTCACAAGTGAGGGATGGTAGCTGGTTGGGCCTAAGGAACGGCGGGGACTCCAATGGGGTTTTGTTTTTCCACCTGTGAGGCTTTTGCCCCTATACTGAAGAATGAAATAAGGAGAATAAACCTAAATAATGAGATTTAAGTAAAAGTAAGACACAACTAGAATGAATGAAATAAGAAAAATAAAATAAGGAAAATAAGGAAATGAAATAAGAAAAATAAACCTAAAATGAAATAAGGAAAATAAACCTAAAAATGAGATTTAAGTAAAAGTAAGACACAACTAGAATGAATAAGAAAAATAAAATAAGGAAAATAAGGAAATGAAATAAGAAAAATAAACCTAAAATGAAATAAGGAAAATAAACCTAAAAATGAGATTTAAGTAAAAGTAAGACACAACTAGAATGAATAAGAAAAATAAAATAAGGAAAATAAGGAAATGAAATAAGAAAAATAAACCTAAAATGAAATAAGGGAAATAAACCTAAAAATGAGATTTAAGTAAAAGTAAGACGGAACTAGAACTGCTTAGCATTTAGAAACAAAAAGAAGACGTCAGCCCCATTACCAAGCCCTGCATTTCTGATGTTTTGTCAGATGACTCCGTCGAGCGACTTGCTAACTGGCTCACTCACCTGCAAGGCAAGGTGGGTAGAGCATCCTTGATGCCCGGGCAGGAGGGAAGGGGGGCGACTTTGGGGACACGGCTCTCCCCTTCCAGGCACGGTGCCATTGATTTTCCCTGCGCTTTTATTTAATTCTCACAACGTAGATCGGGTCTAAGGTTTTAGATGGGGAAAGTGAGGCCGGGAGCAATCGGGGCTCTGATGCCATCTGTGTGGTCCCAGCCGGGCAGGTTCGGCTGCACCTCGCTTCTCCGGGCAGACGAAAGTGTCTAGAGGCTTTCCCCGGGGTGGGGTGGGGGGAGTGGGCTGCAGCCCGGGGGCCCTGAGATTCTTTTATTTTTCCTGTTTTAATTTTTTTTAATACATTTTTTATTGGTGTCCAACTTGTCAACATACAGAATAACACCCAGTGCTCATCCCATCAAGTGCCCCCATCAGTGCCCGTCACCCAGTCACCCCCACCCCCTGCCCTCCTCCCCTTCCACCACCCCTAGTTCGTTTCCCAGAGTTAGGAGTCTCTCACGTTCTGTCTCCCTTTCTGATATTTCCCACTTATTTTTTCTCCTTTCCCCTTTATTCCCTTTCACTATTTTTTATATTCCCCAAATGAATGAGACCATATAATGTTTGTCCTTCTCCGATTGACTTATTTCACTCAGCATCATACCCTCCAGGTCCATCCACGTCGAAGCACATGGTGGGTATTTGTCGTTTCTAATGGCTGAGGAACATCCCACTGTATCCATAGACCTCAGCTTCCTTATCCATCATCTGTCGATGGACACCAAGGCTCCTTCCCCAGTGTGGCTGTTGTGGACATTGCTGCTAGAAACATCGGGGTGCAGGTGTCCCAGCGTTTCACTGCATCTGCATCTTTGGGGCAAATCCCCAGCAGTGCAATTCCCCCCGGGCAGCTAGCACCTGCCGCGCCCTGCCGGGACGCGTGGTGGGTCCCTGCATCTTATTATTATTTTTAAACAGCTGCTATTGAGGCCAAGTGTGACCCGCTCCCGCTGTGATTGCTCCTCTGCTCCGTTGTCCTTTCTGCCTTTATTCTTGCTGGTCTCGTGAACCCCTGGTTTGTGTTTTCTAGTCACTTAAGATCTAGCTGCCCTCGCTGTGCTCCCCAGTTTATTTTCCTTCAGGTGCCACTTGTGACCCTTCACCTTCCACGTGGGTACGGCTGATGAAAGACACTTGTAAGCAGTCGTGCTCACATGATTTTATCCATTTTTGAAATTTGCCAATATTTTGGGCCAGAAGTATATCATGGTTTTAAATGCCATTTACTTGGCCCCTGGTGAAACTAAACAACTTTCTTATTTGTTGAAAATTCCCCTTTTGAATCGCATCATTATATTAGTATTCCAGAATTACTTTACCAGCTGTGTATATTAGAGGTCTGTATTTTGTCTGAGACGTATTAGAAATCTTTTCTCATAATTGTAACTTGTCTTTAGCGGATGCTTAAGATATATTTTATCATTGAGTGATTTAAAATTTGTATACAGTCTGGTTTATCAACATTTTCCTTTATGAGTTTTGGCTTTTCTATATTGTTTAAGAATAACACAATGTAATACAAATATTCTTTTAAAATAATTACTGAACTTAAATACTTATATGATAGTATACATATTTTTCCTAACTCATAGCTCTTGTAGGCCATATATATATAATATATATATTTAATTATTTTTTCCTAATAAAATCAAACTTTATTTTAAGTTCTACCCCTAATTGCCTTGTGTTCATGGGTATATTTCCATATCCATCATTGTATTTCTGGTTGTTAGTCTGTCCTACTTATTTGCTTATTCTTATTCTAATAAGTGTGTGTGTGTGTGTGTGTGTGTGTAGTATGGTAAAGACAGTGGTCTTGTAATATGTTCTTCTTTCTTAAATCTTTTTTTTTTTTAATTTTTTTATTTATTTATGATAGTCACAGAGAGAGAGAGGCAGAGACACAGGCAGAGGGAGAAGCAGGCTCCATGCACCGGGAGCCCGACATGGGATTCGATCCCGGGTCTCCAGGATCGTGCCCTGGGCCAAAGGCAGGCGCCAAACCGCTGCGCCACCCAGGGATCCCTGTTCTTCTTTCTTAAAGGAGATTTTGCAGCTCTAAATCCCACCAGTTATGGCATTTTGTATTTTCATTGTAATTTGGTTCCAAACAGTTAAAAATTTAATTTCTGAATTCTATTGAGTCTATTTGACCAGAGAAATTATTTTGCATGATTTTAATACACTGGTTCTAAGTTGTGTTGCTTGGCATGGACAATGATCTAATCGTGGGTGAAAAGCTGTTAACAACTTCACTTCTCCAGTGTCTTGTAAGACCTGTAATAGCTGGTAGGTGTAGCATCTCTCTTATGTCTGAAAAATTTGACACTTTTCCTATATCATTCCATACAATATTTCAATCATTTAAATCAGTTAATCATTTTAAGCGTAACACATTAGATTCAGATAAAAATTGTCTTAATGAAAAATATTATTTGAAGATGGATGTATTTCTGTTTCATGTCAGAGCATGATATCTTCAATCCGTTTTTAAATCTTTGGTATAATTACGTTAATTTAATTTTTTTTTCTTCATATAAGTCCTACCTTAATTGTAAAATTAAATCTTAGATATTTTCATATTTCTGGTTTGCATTGTGAATTTGGGTTTTTGTTTTCTCTTTCTTTTCTTTAGAGTGAGAGAAAGCCCACATAAGCGATAGAGGGTAAGTAGCAGAGAGGGAGAGAGAGAATCTTAGGCTTCACGCCCCTGGAACCCCATGTGGGGGCTCCATCTCAGGACCCTGAGATCATGACTTTCACTGCAATCAAGAGTTGAGAGCTTAACTGACTGAGCCACCCAGAGACCCCATAAATGTTTTTTTTTCTTTTTTTTCTTTTTATTTATTTTTATTTTTTATTTTATTTTTTATTTTTTATTTTTTATTTTTGGGTTATTTTTTCAATACCATTTTCAATTGGCTTTTGTTAGTGTAATGAAAAATAGCTTATTTTTCCATATTCACTTTATATGCAAACACATTGCCAATTCAGTCAGTCATTCTAATGTTTTTAATAGAATCTCTTGGGGTTGCTAACTATGTAAACTGATGTAATATTAAATATTAAAATATTACTTAATCATTTATAGTAATTTATTCTTTTGATGTATTTATTTTGTTGCCTTATTATAATATCTATGTCTATCTAATATGTTGAGTATTACTCGAACAAAAAGTGGACATTATATATGGTAATGGTAAAATATCTCATTTTTACAAACATTTAGAAAATATTTGACAATATTTACCAATAATTTTCTTAAACATGTGTATCCTTTGACCCAGAGATTTCACCTTTGAAAATCTTAGAGATCTAAGTATCCTACCACTTAGGTGTGTTTATTGCTGCATTTTTAATGCTAAAAAGATCCACTGGTGAATAATATGAATGTTTATAAATAGGGGAACAATAAAAAAATCTGTGATTTAGCCATAGTATAGAAGTATTTTCAGTCATTAAAACAATAGATTGGATCTTTATTTATTGATTATATGGGCAGATTAGATCAGATCTATATTTACCTGGAGTGATGTGCATTTTAAATGCAAAAGCAGCAAGTGGCAGAGCTATGTGTATGTTTTATCTGTGTAGGAAAATATAAAATATATGCATACAGGGCACCTGGGTGGCTCAGTCAGTTAAGCATCTGACTCTTTATCTCAGTGAAGGTATTGATCTCAGGGTCCTTAGTTCTGGCCCTCTGTTGGGTTCCATGCTGGGCTTGGAGCCTACTTAAAAAAAATACACACATATTTTCAAATGTTTATATGTATAGAGAGAAATATACAGAATGTATACCAAACTGTGATGATGGTTACCTTTGATAGGTTACGGAATTTGAAAGGAAGGAAAGAAAATTTATTTTTGTTCCTTAGCTGTTGTATTATCTGATCTAAATGTATTATTTTGGTAGTTCACATGTCAATAAAGCAAGTATAAACATTATAGTTTATTATAGTTATAAAAATTCAATAAATAAAAGCAACCTTATAGTTAGATTACATCCTTTCTTTTATTTTCAGAGTTCCCTTTTTGTGGCTTTTACAAATATGTGTTTCTAATTTAGCTCTGGGTAAAACCCATAATATCCATTTTATTTAAAGGTTAATGTGGATAATATGAATTTTTAAGAACAATAACGAATCTGTAGAAGACCATATTACATTAAAGTGGACTGCATTGGTAAAAAAATTTACATAGGCATACATAAATAGTGTTATTTATTGATTTTTGAGCTTTTGAATGATTAGCTGCTGTTAACTTCACAGATATTTTAATATCTGTCCATAGTATTTGTGAAAAACATTTACAGTCACCCACAACTCAATGCAAGATTAATTTTGAAACATTTCTTGCAGATGTACAAATGTTCATTACACTTGACTGTTAATTTTGAATATTACTCAGCCAACACTGGCCTTCCCGCTGCTTTTGCAATTAACCTTCAGCCTATTGACAGCAGCACTTTTAATTATTATGCACCATATTTATGAAATAGAGTATGTCCTCTGAAATAATAGGCTATTGATTTGAATAGTCCTTTTTAATGCAATTGAAAATCCAATCATTTTTTATACAGATACTGAATATTCATTTACTATACTTTTGTGTTCCATCCATATAGATCTTGCTTTATTGCAGAAGAGTTTAACAATATTTTATACGATATCCTTTAGGCAACAAACACTTGAGCTTACTGTTTTATTATTTTCAGAGTTGAAAGAGACTACCTTTCTGGAATATTTGATGCATATGGCTTATGTTTCTTTTGGTATAGTGCATCAAATTATATTTAAAAGTGACATTTGGTGGCAGATATATGTCTGCTTAATGACCTAGACTCTCTATACTACTTTAATTCAATAGAGGGCTAGACATTGGTATATTAGAATTATTTCATGTGCTGTATTAAAGATATTTGGATAATTTAGAGAGTGACTGTTTGAAGATAAGTGCTTTCTTGTACATCTCCTCTTTGTTATTGAACTTTAAAAGCAAGCCCTATGATCACATTTTACATAAAAATAATATGCCTAAATTCAATTAATACTTTAAGAAATTAAAGTTTTTTATGTATCCTTTTTAAATTAAAAAAAATTTTTTTTTATTTATTTATGATAGTCACAGAGAGAGAGAGAGAGAGAGAGAGAGAGAGAGAGAGAGGCAGAGACAAGGCAGAGGGAGAAGCAGGCTCCATGCACTGGGAGCCCAACATGGGATTCGATCCTGGGTCTCCAGGATCGTGCCCTGGGCCAAAGGCAGGCACCAAACTGCTGTGCCACCCAGGGATCCCAGTTTTTTATGTATCCTTTTAGATAATTGATATTATCCAACTACATTTGTTTTTAAAGATTCTATTTATATGAAATAGAGAGAGAAAGAGAGAACAAGCAGGGGGAGAGGTAGAAGGAGAAGCAGACTCCCTGATGAGCAGAGAGCGCAATGCAGGGCTCTATCTCAGGACCTCTGGATCGTGACCTTGAGCCTAAGGCAGGTACTTAACTGACTAAGCTACCCAGGTACCCCAACTCAGCTACATTTTTTGATAGCTTATTGTGTGCCTGACTTGGTGTCATTATAATAGATTATTTAATCATAATTTATATGTTGATGCTATTTGAATAGACATATTCAATGTTTTTTTACCTAGAATAATTTAAGGAATATACAGTAAAATTAAAATAAAACTCATTATTAAAGACAAGTATTATTTTAAAAAGTGGGAAACAAAATACATTTATATTTATTTATGACAGTGGAACTGACACAGATTCAATTTCTTCCTGCCTATATGTTGAAGTCCAGAACAAATGACACTTCCCTTCCATTCAGTCATCCATTTATTTATGCAATAAATATTTATTGTGTGTTTTTTATGGCATTTGTAGGCACAGCCAAAATAAAGATGAATCTCAGTCCGTGCTTGGAAGGAAGTTTATATCTAGTAACATAAAATAAGAACATTATTACAATTCATTTTGAGAAATGATATAACAGTGATATGTGTAATGGTCATGAAAGAAAGAATATGGAATGACCGTATGTGATTATGGTCCCTTGTAATGAATGCATTCCTAGGTAAAGAAAAGGACAAAAAAAACCTTAGATATATGCAACAGTGCATGCAAAGACACTGAATACAGAGAATTTCAAGCAATCCAGTGTGAATGAAGTATCGGATTCAGGGGCAGGAGTGTCAGGCAAGGAATTATGCTAAATGAGTAATAAAGATGAGATCCAGAAATGCTCTGTCTGACAAACCTAGGAACTTAATAGCTTGTAGTTCTTAAGGAACTTCAGTGTTTTGCAGTAGTTAAATGACTAAGATGTGAGTTTGATATTACTCCTTAATATATATTAGAGAGGACAAAGAATGGGCATGAGAGGAAAACTTGGGGCACAATTTTAGTCACCCAAGTGAGATATATTGAAGACTTCTACTAAATCTATCTTAAGTCACTGAAAAAGATGGAAAAGGAGATATTGGGATGTAGTATCAAGGGAGTTTGGTTGTAAACTGGGGGCGAATTTGTAAACTCCAAGATGATTCCTATGTTTCCAGGCTGGGTGTAATTATCACATAGATTGACAGGTGTTACTATCCCATCAGTGACATAGGAAAGCCGAGAGATAGTTGGAGGGATGCAACAAGTTCAGACGTGGACATTTTTATTTTGAGACACCTATATGAAGTAGTAAAAACAGATACATAGAAAAACAGGAATTTAATATTGAAACTGAGGATGGATGTAAGAGTGGGTATCTAGATGTGGAACTGTTGAAATATAAGTGATTAAGGATGGAAGAATTTGTGGTCAATTAGTAAATGTGGGAGAGCAGTGAAGTAATAAAAAATATATAACTACAGCTTTTAATGAACAGGTACAGAAAGTGGAACCAATGGTAGTAAGTTTGCTTCTTAAAAGTATGGCTAAACACACGAGTGAGCCATGTTCTAGAAATTAATGGAAAAGAGTTTCAAATGAGTGGCAGAAAAGCAGAGTGGATAAGAACATGAATCCCAGTGACAAACCGCTTTGATTTAAGAGTTGTCTCCACCACAATTTACTAATAGTGTGATCTTGGGTAAGACAACTTAGCAAATGATTTTCTCTCTGAGTCGCATTTTCCTCAGCTATAAAAGTGAGATAATAATGATTGACATCTCTTACAATTTTTAAGAATTTAGTAAAATAAGACACAATGCCTGATACATGGTAAGCTGCCAACAACTGTTTCTCAATGTTATTATTAGGAATAGCTGGTCATTCATTCCAGTATTTAGAGCAAGCAGGCGAGAGAAGCCTCCATCTGATTTGACATATAAGTGGAGATAGATGGTTATTTTATTATACTTTTTTCTTGCTGATAAAATTCATAGTATAAACTGAAGTTTAAATGTTTAAATTTAGGGCACCTGGGTGGCTCAGTGGTTGAGCGCTTGCCTTTGGCTCAGGGTGTGATCCCAGGGTCGTGGGATCGAGTCCCGCAACAGCTTCCCACAGGAAGCCTGCTTCTCCCTCTGCCTGTGTCTCTCATGAATAAATAAATAAAATCTTTTAAAAATGTTTAAATCTGGGTTTAAATGGCACAAGGCAAAAATAATAAGGTAGGCTAAGCTTGTTTGATTACTTCATTTCCTTGTAAAGATAATTGTTACTGTAATCACTGTCCAGGACGTAGTTTCTTCCATCGATGTTTAAAGGACAAGTAGGAGAAGGGACAGTTGCAGTGCTGGCACCATGCAGATGGAAAATAAAGAAGTGAGCTTAGTATCTCTACATAACATTAAAAAATTTTGATGAAGATTGCCTTCAATGTACATAGATTCCCCCAAGGAGTTAAAGTTTAACAAAATTCAGAAAATATAAAATATGTGCTCTGTGATGTTAATGTTACAAACCTGATAAGACAGCATTCTAAAACCAGTAGTACTGGGGGCAGCCCGGGTGGCTCAGTGGGTTAGCACGCCTTCAGCACAGGGTGTGACCCTGGAGACCCGGGATCGAGGCCCACGTCAGGCTCCCTGCGTGGAGCCTGCTTCTCCCTCTGCCTGTGTCTCTGCCTCTCTCTCTCTCTCTCTCTCTCTCTCTCTCATGAATAAATAAATAAAATCTTTTAAAAAAATAAATAAAAAAAATAAAACCGGTAGTACTTATCTCTGAATTCTGTATACCAGAATTTTGAAGATGAGTAAATCGGAGTTCTTCAGATCCAGATAGCTATATGAAATCTTACCATTAATTCAGGACATTTCAAATTAACAAAGAGATTAATGGAATGGATAAACCAAGAATGGTTTACCAATGTAAACCTTTACCAATGTA
The DNA here is from genome assembly GCF_003254725.2 of Canis lupus dingo. NCBI lineage: Eukaryota > Metazoa > Chordata > Mammalia > Carnivora > Canidae > Canis > Canis lupus. The sequence goes on from NC_064278.1 coordinate 26,960,295, forward strand.
AAGAATGAGAAGAGTATACCATTATTTAACACAATTTATCTGACAAATTATAAATAGTATACCCGGGATTCTTATATTTATTTCTCATGTTTTCTTTATATATGGGTAAAAATGTGCCATCTGTTCGTATCAATCTCCTTTCTTCGTTGTTGGGATTTTGGTGATTTTGTTTTGTTTTGGTAGCCCATAGTATTCTACGGTAAAATAGTGCTTCTGTTGCTTAGTGATTTAAGAGCACTGGCTATGGTGTTAGCTGCGTTCCTAGTACTGACTCTTTCCTTAATGATTCGGTGGTCTTGAGCAAGCCACCCGTCTCCTGTAAGCCATGGTGTCTGCAGGATGGGACGGTAGAATGGGATTAAATATTTGAAGACTGAAATGATGATATCTGCGAGTTGCCTACCACAACGTCTGACATATTATAAAGCATTTATCATTAGTAATGTCATCACCATCTTAGTTGTTTTCCCAGATTGCACAGCAGTGTTAATCCCGGCATCAGTATATGCTCAGAATTCATATTTTTATATAATAATATCTTAATTCTGTGAATGATCAGAGTTCCTCTACTGCTTTCTCAAAATGCCTAATGCCAATTACTTGTTATTTATCAATGATTTCATCTTAAATTAAGGTCTAGTCCTTTAGCCTTTTGTTTTTCTTCTGATCTTTTTTGTTTGTTTCTTCTATGCCAGTTTCCTCAATGCTATGTCCCCTCTGGAGTGGTTCCCTGAAGACTTTCTTTTGGATGGAAAAAATAAGTGTGCCTGTTCTTAAAGTGAACACTCTTATGTTGGGGAATCATGGGTATCTCTAATACCCCTTGTGTTTCAACACCACAACATTTTACTGTTTAATCATTTCATAATTATAGAAAATAATCTGCATGAGCAGATCGTGTAAAATATGCGTCATCAACTGTTTTTCTTCATTTTAAGATTTTAGCTTTTGTTTGTTTTTCAGAAACAAAATAGAAAGAAGATGTAGAAGCAAGGAGAAGAGCTCACAGTGAGTCAAAAGCAATGTTTTCTTTCTTTCTCATCTGTATGTGGCAATATTGTTTTAAGGGGACAGTGTTTTTTTTTTTTTTTAATTCTGGATTTTTCTGGCAATGATACTGCTTTAGACTCTCTTGGGAGAAAGGGCTATTTTATAAAGGTGGCGCTTTAACTGTAGCGAAAGAATGCCTAGAGCCTTACTCTGGACATGATTGATGATAGTCTTTCAAGGAGGAACCCAAATTATCTGGGAGAAAGACAAAAGGTGTGACTTTTCTCTAGCTGCTGTAGTTAGATCAGCAAATTACTTGACAGGAAGCATTGTTACAAGTTGCTGATTCACATGTGTAACAAAGATGGAGTTTTGGCTCTTTCAGTGTCAGGTAAGTAAATTGGACATGTGAAATTGTAAAACTAAACAAGGTTTTTTTAAGATTGGGAAATGGAGATTAAATTGAAGTTTGAATGGTCAACTTGTTTAATATTAACAAACTGATTGTATTCATTTGTGTGGACATAGGTTGAGTTTCACCTATTACAGATAGCACTTCGTTAACAATATCATATTTCTTATATATCCCATGGACAGTATTTAATAGGGGCACTGAAAAGAAATTTTAGTCAAATATAACTTTTTATAGGTGATTCTTTTAAAAATATGCTTTCTTCCATGAAAGTTTTCTCATTTACTGATTCTCCATTGTTATTAAAATGGGTTATTGCAAACAGAAACATACCTCAACAATTTATACAAGCAACGTACTTCACTTGATTAACATATATATTTAATAATAATTTTTTATCTGTTGACATTATAGTTCTCTATACTAGCAATCCAAGGCCAGCTACTAATAAATGTATTTTCACGTCTATGAAACGTTAATTACTTGGACTTATCATCTATTAATTATTAATATAAATACACTTTCATTCTTGGCCTTTTTCATAGTCATTGCGTAATGTTTTGCAAAGGAAGTAATGTCTTTTTTTTTTTAATTTTTATTTATTTATGATAGTCAGAGAGAGAGAGAGAGAGAGAGAGAGAGAGAGAGACAGGCAGAGGGAGAAGCAGGCTCCATGCACCGGGAGCCCGATGTGGGATTCGATCCCGGGTCTCCAGGATCACGCCCTGGGCCAAAGGCAGGCGCTAAACCGCTGCGCCACCCAGGGATCCCCAAAGGAAGTAATGTCTTGAACAAATTGCATTGTCTCAATGCAAAGAATTGTTAGGAAGATTAGTCAGTAAAAGTGATGTAAGATTTTTGTATCTTACATATGTCTTAATTTTCTGTATAGTTTTATTTTTAACTGCAAAGATATGTTCTCATACATATTGCCTTAAAACTATAATTACAATACTGTAGAACATATGTTTGTTAATAAATATTTTCATAATTCATATCATGTTCCAGATACTAGTCTTTACAAATGTTTTAAGTATTTGTTAAAATACAAACATTAACTCTTTTAATCAAAAGAATAAACCTAAGAGGCAGTAAGTATTAATTTATAGGTGAGGAGACTGAGGTAGATAGAGGTGAAATAATTGCTCGAGTCACCCGCCTTGTAAGTAGTAGACCCAGGAAGCAAATTCTGTCATTTTGGCTGTAGACTCTCTGTTCTGTATGCTCTCTTGCTACTATATCATACAAGGCTGACGCAAATTTTTGGAAAATAGACTTAGAAATCTGGTGTTGCATTCAGTTGTTTCTCTGTTGAGGCTTTTGTTGTCACCTCTCTGAATTGATGGGAAAAAATAGTGTTTATATCTCTCCAAACTATTGTAAGACACTGGAGGCTAATAGTCCACAGAAAAATAGAGGCTGAATTCGTGATTTCTGTATTTCTTAATAAACCAGTAGGGCACTTCCACCAATTTTCGTAGTACATATTTCTGACTTACTGAAATGAAATGTTTTTCCTGTGTTCCATTGGCTCATTCTGAATTCACATTAGGGCCTTGTATTATTATGAGAAAAACTTAAATCTGAAGATATCTCACACACTGATGCACTTTGTGCTTGAACTCTCCTAACTAATAATATATTACTTTTTATTGTCGGATTCACTGATATCTATTGATGGTACTTTCTGCTTCACAAACTGTGTAATGCACCTCCAGACTCTCTCGAGGGTTCCTTCTCAGGACATCTACACAGGCCAAATCTTACCTTCCCAATGACCTTGTGTGTAGACTTCCGCTGAGTGATTGAAAAATGCTTTTAAAAACAGATTATTACTTAAGGGTAGTAGCTCTTTTTCTTTTTAAACATTGATATGTGATAATTCCTTAAACTAAAAGAGCAGATAGATGATGCTACAGGGTGAAGGAGGGAGATAATATGCAAAGTGTTATCAAAATTTTCAGTGAATCAGAATCAGTAGGAGAATTTGTTAAAATATAGATTGCTTTTTCCCCCGAAATGAGTTCTAATTAGTTGTCAGTGGATACTTATGCTGCTCCTTTGGGGAATTACATGTAGAGAGCTCCTGACCTAGAGCTTCATATATTATCAGGACATAAAATGAGGCCTGCACCTCCCTATTACTGTTTTCTTGTAATTCAGGAGGATTCATAATTGTATAGCATCCCGGTTTTGTTTTGTGGTAACATAGGCAAAATTCAAACTTCTCCAACTATGAATTCTTGTCTGCTATTTAGCTATTTAAAAAGAAAAGAAAATTAAGCTTTTGGGTTTGGGCAGAAGTGAGTCAGAGGTGAAATGATGTATGGTGATATGTCTTACAGGTCTTTAGAAGTTCACTGAATTAAAATGTATTCAATAAGTAGGAGGTTTATAGGAAGTGGAAAAGGTGACTTCTCAAGATTGCTTCATTAATATAATTTCCTGTAAGGGATGGTAGAGTAAAAGCTAGCAAATATATAGCTATGGATTTCCAAAAAGAAATTTTGAGCAAAATAAAATAGGGATGATAATAGTAATTTGATAAAAATCATAAGACTTATTTTTTTTTTTTTGTAAAATAGTTTTGCCATATTTCTAAATCGAAGAGTAGTTCAGAAGGTAAAGGACTTAGTTTACCCTCTCTTGTCTTCAGGAGATATTTTTTTATCAAATTTTGTCAAATTTTAATTTGGATCCATAATATTTATTCAATGAATAATTTTGAACATCCACTCTGTCAGGAATCTGGGCCAATATACTTATGATATTTGGAATCAAACTTATGTATAACAAGCACCTGGAAAATCAAACTCTTGTATATCAAGCACCTGTGTGTACCATGGAATCCGCTCAGTAAATATGGTTATTTTTATTTAAATTCAATTTGTCAACATATAGTATAACACCCAGTGCTTGTCTTATCAATAAATATATTTTTTTTTAGTGAATTAAAGATTAAATGAATAGAACCATTCATTAAAAGAAATACCTGGTCAACTTCATAAAGGCAGCATATTAAAGAGAAATAGTCCTAGAATACATTATTACTTTTCTTGGGTGCAAATATACTGGAGCAGCAGGCTGCCGTCCTGCCTGGCTGGGTAAAGAGCCCTCACTGCTTGCACATTTTACAGAATTAGGTCATCCCCAGGGACAGTGCTCAGCTAGGTCACCACATCTACTTTTGGTGGGTGTCCACGTGAATTCACACCGTTCTGATGGGCTACGCCCAAGCCTAAGCTACGTTCCTGGTCTGTGTTGAGGCAGTCACTTAGGCACCATTTCAAATTGGAAGCTAAGTTTTTCAAGATGCCAACCCACTTACTTTACCATCTTTACGATCACTGGCAATTTGCATTAATTCAGTGGCTTCACAGCTGGAGTACTGTGTAAAATTATTCCTTGAGAACCTATATTCTAAGGAAGACCTATCCACCTCATCTTTAAGGCAGCTACAGAGAACTGGCAAATATAACTGGACAAACGTTGCAGTCTGTCTTTCAACGTGCCTCTCCCCTGGGGACGGAAGCATTCTGACATTTTATGTTGATAAGTGAGTCTTCCAGAATGACTGTCTACTGCAAGTTAATTGCAAACATATGGAGAGTTGACATTGATGGAAGCCGGTATGTGCATGTCTTCCTAAATCCATACTCTTAAAACGGAGGGCCCCCCGCCAAGAGTGATAGAAGAAAGCTGGAGGATCTAGTTTCTAGAAAACTTTACAGAACGTGGCCATGTAATCCAATTAATGTCTCCTGAATTATGCTAGCTTAGACATTTGACTTGTAATCGTATAAATGTTGGAAAGCTAAACTACATCGGTTCGCTCAGACAGAAAGTTCATAAATAAGACATTAGTGGCTTAAAAAATGAGTATCTCAGTTTCCCAAAGTGTTCAGTTAGGCATTGCGAGTCTTTGTATCACTGAAAGCCATACAATAATAATATATGAGACTCCTCTTTAAGACATCTCTTCAAAAATTTTAAGAAATGTTCTAAGAATGGGGGATCCCTGGGTGGCTCAGCAGTTTAGTTCCTGCCTTCAGCCCAGGGCGTGATCCTGGAGACCCTGGATCAAGTCTCATGTCGAGCTCCCTGCATGGAGCCTGCTTCTCCCTCTGCCTGTGTCTCTGCCTCTCTCTCTGTGTCTCAAAAAAATAAATAAATACATACATACATACTTTTTTAAAGATTTTATTTATTTATTCATGAGAGACACGGAGAGAGAGAGAGAGAGGGGCAGAGACACCGGCAGAGGGAGAAGCAGGCTCCATGCAGGGAGCCTGATGTGCGACTTGATCCTGGGTCTCCAGGATCACGCCCTGGGCTGAAGGTGGCGCTAAACCGCTGAGCTACCCGGGCTTCCCTACATACACACTTTAAAAAAAAGTGTTCTGAGAATGGGATTTCAATTATATTCTTGTTTTTATGTCCATAAGAAACTTGGATTCTTTTTTATCTCTTTGATTTGAGGATAGAGTTTATTGGGCAGTGTGGCAGAGGCCATGTACTTGGCCTCAATTCAAGATCCTATTTGATTAGATTCAGAATAGCCAGCTCTCATAGCCGAATTGGTTTATGATTACACACTATTTGCTCACCCCAAGATACTCTTCTTTAGTCCTAAGGAAAGTGTAGATTATATATAAAAAGCAAAACAATATAACTGCTGGTGGGGTATGGCCCTCTGCTCCTAAGGTGCATCATAACATAGCTGTTGACTTTGTTAGACTGGTTACTCCAGTTCTAGCCGAGGAGAAATAACTGTGGTACCACAATAATGATGCCATGGAGAGTCTTTTCTATACCCTGTCGACTGTCACACGCACTTTAAGGACCATAGTGGCATCAATTTTACAAAACTTTTACAAAATTGCCATAGCTATGTGGTACAGATAGCTTCTTTCTTATCTTCTTCTCCCTTGGATTTTGATATACAAAATGCTTTTAAAAAATAAAGATAACTACGTAGGTGATCATGCAGTCTGCAAGGCGGCCTAGAAAATGTACAGTCCCTTTCACTTTTCCAGAAAGAATAATATACAAGATGACCTTTAACCATTTTGCAAGTGATTAACAAAAGAGGATAATTCATGAAGTTATTTGCATATTTTGCATAAACTGAAAAAAAGGAATGAAAGATCATTACATAATGTCCAGCCTAGGAGAATATAAATTTGGTTCCTAAGAGCAGATGCTGTTATAGGTTTAACACTGTCACATCCTCATATTTCCAAGAGATCTGCAATCATCAATCTTTACTATTTTACTTCATTGATTAACAAATTGATTATGCTAAATTTTACCGTAATTAGTTACAGAGTTTTAACTGGAAATATTGTTCTCATTTCAAATGTAGCCCCAATAGATTACATAATTTTTTAAATTAACTTCTCTGATCTCAGAGATCTTTTGCCTCTAGTTGATGTATTAAGGTTTGTTAGTGTCTATACCTAATGAATGTTCTAAATTAAATTATTAATTGAGTCTAATATAGACTTATGGATTATTATAATTGAAAGTCTATATAGACTTTTTATCTAGTTATTATATTTTAGAAACATAATAATATTTGGTCTATTTGTCTGTATCTCATCTATTTATTACCTATTTCAATAAAATACATGGGACTCGACTATTAGACTGTATTATAGTTAGCTTTTCCATTAGGATAACTGTTTTTAACTCCATGGAAAGTAAACAGTTTTTCTTCCTCCCAATACATAGCATAGATGTTACACATGTTTCTAGAGCACCGTTGACTTAATGGGTTGAGATAGAAGGAAGAGGCTTTAAAAATATGTTTATTATTACTCTCTGAGAAGCTGCCTTGAGACACACGCACACACACACACACACACACACTGACTAGAGACTGTAGGAAACAGGAAGGATCCTCTACTCCCCATTTTATATAAAATTATCTCTAAATTATCTTTAAGCCACGGTTATCTCATAGACTTTATCTTATAGACTTTTTTCATCTGACACCAAATGAAAACCCACTTTTAGCATTAGAACAATTCACCTTCTAACTTGATAAAGTAGCATACCAGAAAAACTGTTTCAAACTCATGGAGGAAATTGTGGCATATATCAATTTTTATCTGATATTCATAAGGTAGCTGGGTTCGCTACCCATGAGTTAAGCATGGAGGAATTTAGGAATGTTGGGTGGCACATGATTCACAATTTTTTAAAAAAAGACACAAAAGACTTTGATTACACTTGGTTTGTTTTTGCTGTTTTTGATGTGAATACAATAAATTGTAATGCTTCTCTGTAAAAGTAATATAATCTTATATAAAAGCCAGTGCATTTGAGCTGGACAGCCCCATGGGCAATTTCTTGTAACATATGCATCTGTATATCCATCTGTGAAATACATGGCATTTCCTAGCAACTACCAACTTCAGAACAATACTGCCATCAGTTTGGGCTCACAGTGAAAATCTGAAATGAAGCAATATTCAAGATCACGTTTCACTTGATCTTTACTAAAATATTCCCTTTCCTTTTTAACCTACATCAAGAGATATATGGATGATTATCTAGATAAGAATCCTCCCTCAGAAGTCATATAAAGAAACGAGTTGGAAAGCTATTCTTGTAATCACCTTATTGCCAGAAGTCTTACTGAGATGGTGTTTGAGGACATGATGTGTTCCTCTTGTGAGAACTAAAAATGATCTGCAAGCCTGGCTTTCACCTAGATGGGCCTATGGGGGCCATGCCTTTGAACATTAATATATCATTAATGCTCAATAGCAATTACCGTGCTGAAAAATAATTGGAAAAATGGAACTATCCAAAATTGTTTTCCCTGTGATTAAGCAGAACTTTTTAGCCTTCCAAATCCATACCAATAAACATGAATATCATGCTCTCATTAGGTTTAAAGCCTATGTTCTGACAAGATACATTATTTCATAACTGACATTATTGGCTAGTAGTCAGATAAAATGCTTGAGAACTTTTAAGATTAGAAAAAAATGAACAGTTACACGGTAACAGATCTATTACAAAGCGGTGACAATAGAAGAGCAGAGCCTGTTTTTCAATTGGGAGATTATTCTAATCTTCAGTTTGAACTCTGGGCCTAAATTTTAAAATGATTCTTCTTGATGTATATGTACCCCAGACATGTCCATTTCTGGAGTTTTGAATGTAAATACCCAAACAAAATACCCTATACTATAGAGAATCATGCAGGTACAGAGGGATGAGTGATTTCAGGTACATTGTGCCACAAAACTCTATTGACTATATTTCCTTGTACAGGGAATTAAATTTGAAAGAGGTGAAGACTAATGGTGAAAGCTGGAGAAAGCTATGAAAAATTGTTCTATGTTTTCAATTTCATCTCGTTCTCCACTCTTGGACTATGAAGTGATTTATTCGTGTGAAAAAAAAAAAAAGCCCTCAGATTCACATTTACTGATGCCCAGTTGAATTTTAGGGTCTGCTTTTTTTCCAAATTCCAACCACTGAAAGCAGATCAGGACACCAGACTTTAACAAAATCAAATACAGCAAGTATTTGAGATTCAGTTATTTTACCCATAAGGTTACATTCTTTTATTAATCATATTATCTATAGAGTTTTAAGAATATGGCATTTTATTTTTTTATTTTATTTTTTTAATTTTTTTTTAATTTTTATTTATTTATGATAGTCACAGAGAGAGAGAGAGAGGCAGAGACATAGTCAGAGGGAGAAGCAGGCTCCATGCACCGGGAGCCCGATGTGGGATTCGATCCCGGGTCTCCAGGATCGCCCCCTGGGCCAAAGGCAGGCGCCAAACCGCTGCGCCACCCAGGGATCCCCTATGGCATTTTATTTTTAAAGCAAAACTCCAACTTGTTTTTACTTGGGAACACTTTTTAAAGCAACTTTATAGTATTATTGACTACAGTCGTCAATACAGGTAAGTAGCTAAATAGTGGGGACACTTCTAAAAAATGTTTTGTGTTCACTGATGTTGTGGTAGGGCCACATCATTTATGTGCTCATGATAACCTTCCTCTTGATTTGCCTCTGCTGTAGTTATGTAATAAGAAATCGGAGGGGAGGGTTCAGATTGCCATCACAATTTGCATTAATGAAACAGATGTGTTGAGTGACATTGCTTGACATTGGTGTTTAAGTCATTGTTTATCAGTGGAAGACACAAGGTGTGTAGCCAGGTATGGTAAACATTGATTGCTCTCAGGGGAAAAAATAACTGTCAGTGAAGTTGAAAGGAACAGTGGGAACTCACAAAGGACAGAGAGTCTATGACAATAATGTAGAATAAAATAGAGAATAACAAAAGCCAAGCCAAAGTGGATAGCTGTTACATATAGGTGGATATACATATGTTTATGGTTTTCTATGGTCCCCTAAGAGGAGAATAATTTCATTTGCATTTATGAAATCTAGCTATAAAATGACTCTCTGATTAGAAAGCGTTTTCTAGGAGAATGCAAAAGCCTTGAAATGATTCTTATCAGTTGCATTCTTTTTGAGCAACATTCCAAATATCAAATACCACTGTGATGCTTCAATGATGGGATACAATTATATTTAAGCCTCAAGGCGCAATGAAAGTGCTGAATGGTTTAATCAAGTAGACAGTATTAGAGCATGTTTCTCAGCAATGTCGCCCTTTAAAACCTCTTCTACTTGCGTAGATCCCTACTGTGGTGTTTATCGGACTCTTCTCCATCTCTGAAAAACCCAGTGTTTTTCCCAGAGTGATCTTATTTATTTATTTATTTATTTATTTTTTTTAAATTTATTTGTGATAGGCACGCAGTGAGAGAGAGAGAGGCAGAGACACAGGCAGAGGGAGAAGCAGGCTCCATGCACCGGGAGCCCGATGTGGGATTCGATCCCGTCTCCAGGATCGCGCCCTGGGCCAAAGGCAGGCGCCAAACCGCTGCGCCACCCAGGGATCCCTAGAGTGATCTTATTTAGGTTGATACTCTTCGGAGGCTGATTCTGCTCTCAGCTGGATGTTGTCAGGAGTGTCTACTAGTGAGCCTGGTTTATTTTCATTTGACTTTACTTGCTTGATTAAAATAATTTATATTTTCTGTTCCTTAGCCTCTTGCTACTCACGGCTCCAGAAGATGGTAGCCATAGTCTCTTCTCTCAAGGTCTCACACACGCTTAGGGACTTGGGGAAAAAAAGAAGAAATCATTACTATTTAATGATAATTATTTAAAATAAGTGGTATATTTGTGATACCTTTCATTAATGAAGGAAAATTTTTTGGAGGTTTTAAAAGCACTTTTAGGATCAATGTAATTCAGGTTATTTTCTTAACACTAAAATATGTAAAATCCTTATGAAAAACATATATGATTGGGACTAAAACAGGTTGGATAGAAATGTATTTGCTGACCAATACTTCTAATTTCAACATTACTCAACATTTGATAGAATATATCTATGGATATTATAAGATTAGAATACAGTACTATCTATTTACTAAACTTTCTAAGATATTTATAAGTTTCTACCACGTATATGTCATCCTAATAAAGGTAATAAAGAGGACAAAAAGTAAAAGAATTTTAAAGGAAGGCAACATTTGAAATTACATGGTTGTTCTGACACTTTACCCCATGCAATTTTATGGGAATCAGCATGCAGCCTGTAATTACATACCCTTAAAATCAAGTATAACAAGAAATAATTGCCACACAAGGTCATTTCTTGTCATGAGGAAGGTTGAGTAAAAAATAACGTATTACTTGTGAAGTTTATAAGGAGTAGTCAAAAAACAAGATCCAAATACATATAGAAAGCACAATAAATTAATTAGCAGTTGCCAAAAAGTGATGTGAATTTTATTCAAATTCATTTTTCTTTGTTTCATAATGAAGAATGATCAAGTAACTAATCAGGTATCAAACTGCTTTTAGTAATTACCACCTTGATAATTTCTGTGTAATGCTAGTGGGTCAGCTAATTCTAGGTCATAGTAATCTTAGCAGTGGATTATGGTACATTGCTATTATTTCTTCAGGACTACAAATGGTTGATTTAGTATAATAAAAGACTACGTTCGCTGAGCAAGGATTATAGTGAAAGAATCAGGTTGTACTTCGTTACCTGGAATGTTCCCTGATACACAGCCTGGTAGAAATACCCATTTTTTTCTTGATTTACAAAAAAATATGACTTCGACAGAGAAGTGAAATTAGAAGACAATCTATAGAGCTCAATTCCAGACTATACTTTGGCCAGAATTATATTGTATTTTAAAAATGGTAACAAAAGCTATTAGAAGAGGGTTTGAAAATATAAATGGATTAATGTGAAAATAGCTTTTCAAATTTCTGCTTCACTTTAGCTTAGAGATCAGGGCTCAGCTAGTTTGATTATAGCTTCCAGTTTCCCCTCCTAACTTGTATTTGTTGCATATATAACATAAAAAAGAAATATTTTAAAAGTTGAATAAATAATTAAAGCTTTCACTCCCTTAACAAGTCTTTGCTGATTCCCCTGTGAACCGTAACATTTCCAAACATCATATTATATCATTATCTTTATTTTTATTTTCAGACCTCATGATCTAAAATGTAGGGTGTCTCTGACCTTTACAAATAACTGAATTGATGTAGCTATTGCCTTCACTCTATCACCCTGATCTAGTCATTTTCTCCTGTCTCAGCAGCTACTAGTTTTATCCTGGATTGTGCAACCTGTTACCTCAAATATACCAATGACATTACAGATCTTTGTTTTAGGTCATCCTACTATCTGTATTATGCATTGTTGTTCCATATTTCTCTAATAACTTTCTCTGCAACCTTGTTCTTCTCTTCAGAACCATAAGTTGATTCCTGAAATGGTTCTATCTAATAAAAACCTTTGATTCTTTTTAGGTTTGCCTTTAACCTCCAGGCTTATATAGAGATTGTTCCATTAAACAATTAATTTCAATAGGATTAGGTTGCACAGAAATACTTGACTAGGCCTAAGTGGCCTTTCAAGTCATTAGGGTAAAGCTATTTGCAAAATAGACCTCTTTCCTGATCAAAAGCGTTGTTTATCACTGGGACTCATTCTGTACCTGGAGGTCATTACTCATTATTTTTCTAATTACAGCTTCATTGTAGTCTGTTCAACCTTAGTCTACAACCCCATCTTTTCTCTCATCTGAACTTTTATCATAGTCTTTTGTTCTGTAAGTAGTGTCCACACTTTTTCCCCTTTGAAATATTATGAAACCATTTTTCCTCCTAAAGATCTTAAGTTTTCTTCCATTTCTAAGTTTCTTTATGCTACTTAAATTATATTTTCTAGTGTTTACTAATACACATCTTCATACTGATATTTTATTTCAATGTCCCTAAAATCAGAAAGAGGGAAGTGAGCTGATGAAAAGGGACTCACATACTTGTGATAATTGTGATTTATAATAAGAAATAGGTATTTGGTCTTTGTTACAGTAATGTGGCACAGAGCTCCTAAAACCACTGGAACTTCCAGTGATGAGAGTTATATAGGTTTTTTGTTATGTTAATGAGGTGACTTTTGAATCCCATCTAGGCATGGGGCTGCTTGCCAGGTGTGATTAGAGGATTGGAACTTCCAGTCCCATCTCAGGACCTTCTGGGAGGTGGAGAGAGAGGCTAGAGATTGAGTCCAATCAATCATACCTATGTGATGAAACCTCCATTAAAAAAAACAAACAAACCCAAAAGCCTGGTTTGGAGAGCTTCCAGGTTGGTGAATATGTGGAGATTCTGGGAGAGTGGTGCCCTTGGAGAGGGCATAGAAGCTCTATGCCCTTTCCCTGTATCTCGCTCTATGCATTTCTTCCATCTGGCTGTTCCTGACTTATATCCTTTTATAACAAGCAGATTATCTGGAAAGTACTATGTTGTTCCGAGTTCTTTAATTGCCTTTAGTAGGTCAATTGAACCCAAGGTGAAGGTCTTTGGAACCCCAGCTCTATGCCGATTGGTCATAAGTGCAGATGGCAACCTGGACTTGTGATTGGCATCTGAAGTGGGTGGGGTGTGCAGGACCTTTTTTTTGGAACTGAGCTCTTAACCCATGGAACCTAATGCTATCTCCAGGTAGGTAGTGTTATAATTGAGTTGAATTGTGGGATACCCTGCTGGTGTCCAAAATTGCTTGATGGTGTGGGAAAATCTCTCTCTCCTGACATACACTGGAGTTGGGGATCAGAATGGTTGGTTATCAGAAGAGGGATCAGTCAGCATCAGTGATATTTATGTCCTAACTCCCTAGATCTTCAAGACAAGTATGTATTATTCCTATTGTTTAACCGTAAACCAGTGGTTCTTAAACTTTTATTCCATGTAAAAATCCAGGCTTCCAAATAAGGACGCCTTATTTAAAATGTAGACTCTGTTCCATCTGTTCCATCTTCAGAAAGACTGAGAATTTGTGTATTTAACATCGCTGCAAGTACTTTGGGTTAAGACTACTCTTAGACTCATTCAAGGATGCTTGATGTCTATTGGAGGAAATGAGATTCCAAAAGGAAAGAAACAACTTCAAGTTTAATGTATATAAGGTATTCAAGTGAACGTATTAATACATATATGTGTGTGTATATATGTAAATCTATTGACTGCTTATTTTGGTGCATGCTCAGTCAGTTTGCCTGCCTCATTTCCTTTTGTAAATTATATTTTCTTCAGAAATAGGGGATATTAAACTCTTTAAAAGCCTTATGTCACAAAGATATTATATACAATGAGCTTTAAATACTGTAATTATATGGGCGCCTAGATGGTTCAGCTGGTTAAGCATCTGACTCTTGATTTCTGCTCAGGTCATGATTTTGGGATTGTGGAATCCTCACTGAGCATGAGGTCTGCTTCAGATTCTCTCTCTCCCTACCCCTCTGTACCTCCTCCCACTTGCTCATGCTCTCTCTCTCAAAAATAAAATCTTTAAAAAAAATACTGTGATTTTAGTACTGACTTGTGTCTTGCTGAATAACTCTTACCCACCAAACCTATTCAATATTTTTTCAATAAATATTTTGTCTAGTTGACCCAAGAACCTTGTAAAGTAAGTATAACTTCATTCTACTTTTATAAAGAAATTGAAGTCCCTACAAGTTCATGAACATATCCTAAGTAAATAAATCTCCCAAGTAGCTGAGCCAAAATTCAAATTTGGCTCCTAATTCTATACTTTTCTTGTAATGCTGTGTGGTTAGTTGTATTTGATTGACTACTTTGTTATGTAAATTATGAGTTTACCGTAAGCCTTTTTTAGTGATGAAGTTAAGTATTTTTAAAATCATTAAATTGATTTATTTTCAAATTTAGAAAAATATAGACTTAGATAAGCCTCACATATCAAACTGAAGAGAATTCCAAATACATTGAATTTAGTTTTTGTGAGAATCAGACCTTAAGGTGACACCACAATCCCTGTCTCCTGGCATTCATGCTTTTTGTTTGTCAGCTCCTCAACAGTGGGAGTGGAACCGGTGATTCCAACAGGTAGCATGTGCTGGCAATGTGTAGGTGGTTCCATGACATTGTAGTGCCTGATTGCCAGAGTTTCTTTCTGTTCTTGGCTTCGAAAAAGCAACTTTTTGTACCACTGCAAGGAAAAGAATTCTGCTGATACTCTGAGGGAGTTTGGAAGCAGCTCCCTCTGTCCAGCCTCTGATGAGAACCCAGCCCCGGCATGGGGCTAATTGCAGTCTTGTGAATTGTAAGTAGAACACCTATTTAAACTATGACCTTTCACCCACAGCAACTGAGAGAGAAGAAGTGTACATTGTTTTAACCCACCAAGTTTATGGTAATTTGTTATGCAGCAGTGGAAAACTAATACAGTTTTGGTTTGTTTTCATCCTTTGCATCTAATGATTGATTATCTAACCAGACACTGCAGTTTTCTGCTGTAAGCATATATATTGAGAAAGAAGGTTTTTTTTTTCCCCTAAATACTAAAACCATTAATTGAAAGAATATTTCTATGTTATATTTGACTGCCAGTGGGTATCGTAACCAATTAATCTTTTTGTCTTTTTGCTCCTTTAGCCCCCATGAATCCTTCATTAATTGAACAGGTTGAGCATGGCTGTATGCCTCAGTGAGCCTATTTTACATTAGCTTTTTATTTACTTTATATTTCCCTACAGTGATTTTTTAAAATGGTTTTTCCAACTTCTAGTAATGGTGAATATATTACATTTTTTTTTTTCTGTTATTTAAGCTGACAAACATTTCCTTGTATTCAATAAACTAGAGCTCGGGAGAGCTCTCATTTTTATGGCAGCTTTATAATTATACTTTTGAAATGACTGAGAGAGAAGATGCTCTCACCAATGATACTCCTGACCTCTGTCAACCTTTCTCTTGTCCTCAAACAGTTCTCCAACATCTACCCGATGGGATAGGGGATTTAGTATCCAAATAAAATGTGGGTGGGACATGCATGTATTTACTCTACATTAATCCTACAGTCTCTCACATCATCTAGTTTTTGGCCTGGGAAAGACTGTGGGCTAAATTTAAGGTGAAAAAAATAATAAAAAAAACCCGGCATAGAGCACAGTGAGATAAACCCAATAATCCTTCAATGTGGTTTTCCTCCACTACAATCCTTTTTCTTCTTGAATATCCTCTTTTTATATAACCTCTAAGGCCTATGCTTCTCAAACATAATATTCATCCCTACCCACATCATGGGCAAAAATGAAATACTAATGCATTAAGGAGGTTTTTTTTTTTGTAAAAACTAAAATATAAAATCATCAGAGAAAATAAAGGCAAATATTTTGACCCTTCAGGAGTGGGAAAATCATAAGAATGTCTGTACACTCAGAAGACATACAAAAGATATACTAATTTGACTGCTTATTAGGAGAAAAATAGCAAAGGGTTGACAAAGTCAACTAAAGCAAGTCATAAAGGAGAAGGCTAATATCTTTAATAAACAAATTTTATAAATACATTGTTAAAGAGGAATAGGTTTCAATATAAACATAGAAAAGAAGTCTCCATAGATATTCATGGAGGAGAAAAAGCACGTGAGCAATAAATACATAAAAACATGATCAACCTCATAGTAGTCAGGGAAACAAATTTAAGAAAAAGTTTTATCTGGAAGATTGGAAAACTATTAAAATATTTGCAAACATAAATACTGATGGACTTAAGAAAAAACAATCTATTGCAGATCTGAATGTGAATTGCTATGACCTTTTTTGGAAGACAACCTGGTAAGATATATCATGATTAAAATTTCATATTCTTTGACTCAAATTTAAGGAGTTGCATCCACAGATTTTTCAGCATATCAGAATGTATGCACTTGGCTGCATTTGCTATTTTCCTGATTCCTGCTGATTCATTCCAGCTAAAAATAGGTATTGACATGTTGGTAGGAATATGTCAGTAGCGTAATACATTGGTAGTGTGATCTAAGGATGGAAATGGAGATGCTAGGCGGGGATTTATTTGGCCCTCTATGTTTACAGTTTATTAGGACGTCTCTTTCACATGCATACCTGTTTTGTTCTGATGTGTTTTCAGGGGTTGGGGATGGAATCCAGTATGGCCTTTCTGCTACACCTGTAACTGTCAGCACCCTAAGACCTGTAAGACTGGGTTGCCAGTCCTAGGGACTCCCTTTGTAAATAGCAGATTTCTTTTTAGATAACTTGTTTTTCCTTTCTGTACTCTGTTGTCCATAATCTACTTGTTCATTCTTACATAAGAAATTTTATAGGCCATGCCATTTGATTATGATTCTAACAAAACCAAAAACAAAAAATAAAACTATGAATAAAAATATATTTAAGAAAAAAATCTTCTTGAAAGAATGATACCTCTATCATTGATTTCATCCAGTGCTGTCCTAGAGTTCCCAGCCATTAAAGTGAGGCATGACAAAGGAATAAAAAGTTTATAATTTGAAGAAAATGAAAAAAGAAAACTTGTCATCTGCATGTGATGTGATTGCATATGTAAAAATTTCAAAAGACTAGAAAACTATTGCAATTATGAATGTATTAAGTCGATGGATACAAAGATATATAAAAATCATACTCTTAAATAAGACCAACAAAATAAAGTAAGAAAATAAGGTATTTTTTTTGCCATAGCATCAATATATATATAATACCTAAGAATAAAACTGATTAAACATAGACAATAGCTCTAAACTGAAAACTACAAAACATTTTTTAAGGAGTAAATGTAGGAAAGCATCCTGATGATCTTAGGATAAATATATATATATATAAAATTTCTTAAATGGGACAGAAAATCAGTAATCCAGGAGAAAAAATCATAAACCACATGAGAATTCAAAACTTAACACTTATTAAAAGATATTTAAAGAGTGGAAAGGCAAGCCAGCAAGTAAAAGAAGATGTTTATAACATAGATCCAGTGAAGGGAGTTCCGTATCCAATGAATAAAGTATGGATCACTCCCACATATAATTTTTAGAAGACAAGCTAGTAGAAAAAAGCTTTAATAGTGTATAAGATGGCATGGGAAGCACTTCTACTGTGTACCAAATTATGATCCCTGTTTCAAGGAAAAGCCCTCCAGTGAGGAGTTGTGAGCTGAACTAGTCATTGTTTTAATGAAACACCATCTCATTTGAAAAATGATAAACTATAGCTATTTCAGCTTGGATATTTTTTATTAAATTTCTTGAAAAAAATTGTCATAAGATTTAAGCTTTCAAGAAAAAAATTAAAATTTTGTATAATTTGCATCTTCCAGTGTTAGCTTGAAAGTGTATAATAGTTTAGACTTCACTGATGAGATACTAACAAATGTCTGGTTTTTTAATATTGTATAATAAATGTGCCAAAATTTGGAAGATCTAACTCAGTAAACTGTAAGTTGGGGAGCTGTGAAATGAAGAGGGAATCTGAAAGGTGTACACCATGAAGTCCTGAGACATTAGAAACCAACAGAGAAAAACTTGAGTTCTGAGACTGACAAAGCACCAGGATACTGGTGGGCCTTTCAGTCTGGCTTGAGATTTGAACGCCAGTCTGTACGTTTCCATGACTGAGTGTTCTCTGCAGAGATGCTTTTGTGTGTTTCATAAGCAGTGATAAGTAAAAAAAAAAAAAAAAAAAAAAAAAAAAAAAGGCAGTGATCATTTACTTAAAGCAACCAACAACTGCTCTAATCATGGAAACTCTTCAACGGCTCCTCGGTCCCTGCTTAATAATGGTGTATTTCTTGGCATGGCACGAGGGCTTCTTTTTATCTGGACTAGTCACATCTTCTGCCCTTTTATGTGTTATTTTTCATCCATTTATTTCTATTACTCAAATATTTTTCACTTTATCACTTGTTTTTTAGTATGCCTTTTTTCTGCTTGAACTTTCATTCACTGTCATTTTTTTTTTAATGAAAAACTCCAGGTTTACCTAAAGCATCTCTTCTTTCTCTGTCATCTTTGCATATCATGTATTCCCAAAAATAACATTTACCTTAATAAATTTTATTTATCTTCAGTGATGGACTGTAAGAATCACTCAGGGGTAGTTCTTTTTTAGATTAGCATTCCTAGCATTTAGCATTATTTCTTGGTATATATAAGCAATGTACATAAATGAATAAGTCAATGATAGCAGATAAAAGGAGGGACATAGTGACATTAAGCTTTGGGATTCACTGTTGTCCAAAGAGTCTACAAAGGAAAGATGTTGGAAGAGTAGGAATAGAAATTAGAAGTTGAATTTTCTCACCTTTCTACACATCCTCAACAACATCTAGTGGAATCAGGGATAATGGAATACTTGATTTAACAGAGAGATCCTGCTGTCAAGTTAAGATAACAGAGCAAGTTGAATAAAGGAGGGAAAATTGGCTAGTAACAAATTGTTCCATCCGATTTACAAGGTCGGATGAACCTACAAAAAGTAATACAAAGGTCAGCAAAGTGTTTTCTCTAGAATTTAAGTTTTTTTTTATTAAAGATTTTTATTTATTTATTCATGAGAGACACACAGAGAGGCAGAGACACAAGTAGGCTCCATGCAGGGATCCCGACGTGGGATTCGATCCCGGGTCTCCAGGATCATGCCCTGGGCCATAGGCGGCACTAAACCGCTGAGCCACAGGGGCTGCCCTAGAATTTAAGTTTTATTTGGGATCTTTTTCTCCCCTTTATGAATTTTAGTTGTAAGTATTCATGAAACTAACTCATTTTTTAAACGCTTTGATGTAATAATTACACTGTTTCTATGATTTGTGTTTTGTTTTCACTAGTTTTTCTCTCACTGAATTTCCTCCACCCCTCTCTTGATCTTCTTTTTCCGATTATAGGCCTCTATGCCATTTTTATTCTCATGTGAGCCTCTCTTTTTGGCTACTTCCCTAGCTCTTTTCCATTTGATACCTTTGACAATCTCAGGATTCCACCGATGGGGATATAATTGATATGGAACCAGTCATTATCACCTCTCACTGAGAGTTCTGTGATAGCTTTCCAAATAATCTCCCTTCTTTTCTCTCCCATATTTTGGAGAATTGTATTTTTATTCCAAATATTTGCATGCCTTTCTTGAGGACTTGCCCCTACTTGTGAGGATTATAGATATGTCTTTTGACCCCATGGCTTGCTGTGGCCAATGAAATGTGATTAGAAGTAACTCAGAGCACTTTTGCACAGAAACTTTAAGAGCCAGCTCCTGGTCCAGCCTGTCTTTTTTTTTCCCCCTTTGATATAAGACCGGTATTGTCTCAGAGGGCAACTGTTATATCAGAGGAAAGTCAACATAGAACAGAGCTATAGCTGACCCACAATGGCTGTGTGATGTGAGAGAACAAACAAACAAAAAAACCCCTTATTTTTCTTTGCTTTTTAAGCCTCTGAAATTGTAGCATTGTCTGCGACTATAGTAGAATTTAGTCAACACTGAGTCATCGTCTCTCGCTACACCCAGTCTTTTCTCAGTGCAGTAGCCAGAGTATTTATTAATTTATTTTTAAAGATTTATTTATTTGAAAAAAAAATTGAGAGAGCATGTACACACAAGAGTCTCGGAGGGGAGAAGCAGACTCCCCGCTGAGCAGGGAGCCCAGGTGAGCTTGATCCCAGGACTCCAGGATCATGACCTGAGCCAAAGGCAGGCCCTTAACTGACTGAACCCCCTCAGGCGCCCAGCGAGAGTGAGTTTTTAAGACTGAATCAGTTTGCCCAATTTACCTCATTTAAACTCTGACACGCTTCTCCATTCCACATGAGTAAAAGACAAAGTTTTGCATTGACGGAGTAGACCCCTCTGATGGGCCTCCTCCCTTTCAGCCTTAGCTCTGTGGCTGTAGCATTTATTTCTCCCCTCTCTCAGGGAGCATCAAGCCACCAGGCCCTCTGGTTCCTCCTTGAATAAGCCCCAACTTCAGGAATTTTGCATAGAACGTTCCCTCTGCCTTCTGGCTGGCTCCCTCACCTGCTTCCTGCCTTTGCTCAGATGCTACTTTCTCAACGAGGCCAAGGGGGAATCATCCCATTTAAAATTGCATCCTGTCAACTAATCCCTCTCCCCACCAACTGCACGTGCCGTCTCCTCTTTAGCCTGATTGATGTTTGTTTTCTATTATTATTTATTATTTACTGTCTGTTACCAGTCTACAGAATGTAAGTTTTGTGAGATCAGGACTGTTGCTCTCTTCTTGTTCACACAACAGTGAATAGAATATCCCCTGATACCATGGTAGGCGCTTTTTGGTGATAAGCATGGGGCAGAGGAAAAAAAAAACGCTAGCTACTCACTACTTATTTCACGTTGATCTCAGTTGATCTGTGAAGTCCTAATCTATCTGTCTTTATTAAAACCAATTTGCCAGAGAGAAGACTGTGTGTGTAAGGCCAGAATATATCACACACACACACACACACACACACACACACATACACACACTCGGTGATCTGAAGCCTGCTGTTATGACAAGAGCCCTAGAAAAAAAATGCCAGATTAGTGAAATGTGCATTTGGCTTTTCACTGCCTTCTAGGGACTCATTATTTTTTTTGAATAAAAGAGGGAAGAATTGTAATTATTCAGGTGACCAAATGTAATTTTTTGATATGTTTTATATATGAAAAAATAAAGGGACTAAAACACTAAGTGACTTTCATATTGCTCTTCTTTCCTTCACTCTAACCCAAAAGTCAAACAAATGAGTCAGGGAGCAGGGTGAGAAGAACAGAGTGGGGAAACTGGAAATCCAGTCATGGCCCTCTCACATTGAAGATTTCCCATCCTAACACAGGCCCCAAGTGGAGAGAGCAAGAAAGCTTAGAAGTAAATGAAAAATTAAAACCTTGATATTTGTTCGATCAGACTGGATTTTTATTACCAGAAAATAAATAATTTGGTGGAGCTAGTTAGAAGGGCTATGATTAAAAAAAAAAGAAAAAAAGGTTAAATTGTTGTCCTTGAATGCTGTTGATGCCAGCTTTCACTAATGCAGTTTTATTATTTTAGAAAAGTATATTTAAAATTTTATTCTATTTAACGATGACTTTTTTTTTTTTTTTTTTTTTTTTTTTTTTTTTTTTTTTTTAACGATGACTTTTGAATTGGTCTTTGCAAGTTAGTCATTGAACCTTCCTTTTTACAGACCCTCTTAAAACCAAATGTATCTGTAGAGGCTGCTTTTAGGTGACCCGCTTGAACAACGGAACCCCGAGTGGGGTAGAAGGGCCCACGGTGACCCACCTGGAATACAAACAGACCCATTAGGGCACCCACCTCCATTATCCATAAGCTCTAGCTGACCAACGAGTTATTTATACCCAAACACAGTTATCAAGAAAGGAAAATTCCCTAGGTTTCCCTACTTCCTCACCTTCCCCCTTAACTGTAGCCTCCCGACGGTCTCCTGGCAGGCAAGGTCTCCTCTGCTGTCCTGCCTGCTGCTCTCTGCAGTGTATTCAGTAAACTTCTATCTCCTTTGCCTCAGGTGAATTCTCTCACCACCCAGGCCACTGGCTTTCACCACATAGGGTCACCCCACAGTACCCTGTTTTAATTAATACCTTGTATAATGATAGGGTTGTATTAATTTTGCTTGATTTTGGTAATCCTCTGGGAATCCTTAGAGACTATCTTCTTGCTTTTGGCTTTTGGCTCGGAGGAGGCAAAGGGGCAACTGTCTTGGGTCATCCTGCACCCGGGTTCATCCGACAGCAGCTGCCTCCACCATGCTGCCTAGGTCCAAGCTCCATGAGATCGAAGCATGTATCTGAGACACTGGTGGCAGTGCCGGTGCCACATGTTTCCTGGCCCCAAAGATCGGCCAACTGCGTCTGCCTCCAAAAAAGGTTGGTTTGACTTCACCAAGGCAACCAGCGATTGGAAGGGTCTGAGGAGTACAGTGAAACAGACTCTTCATAACAGGCAGGCCCAGATTGAAGTGGGTCCTTTTGCTTCTACCCTGATTATCAAAGCCCTCAAGGACCTGCCAAGAGACAGGAAGAAGCAAAAACAAAACAAAGACATTAAGCACAGTGGGAATATCACTTTTGATGAGATTGTCAACATTGCCTGACAAATGTGGCCCCACTCCTTACCCTGAGAACTTTCTGGCACCATTAAAGAGATCCTGGGGACTGCCCAGTCTGTGGGCTGCATGTTGATGGCCACCACCCTCATGACGTCATAGGTGGCCTTAATAGTGGTGCAGTAGAATGCCCAGCTAGTTAAGAACTACAAAGCAAAGCATTTCAGTAAAGGATCATTAAACAAAAAAAAAAGTAAAGAAAATATCTTAATTTTCTTTCTTTCATCATGTTCCATTTCACAGTTATTTTTGGTGTGTAATCTCTCAATCAGATTATTTGAAATCCTGACGCTTGTTACGTGTTACACTTTCCTTCACACGGAGGATGTATTTCACAGTATCCATTGCCACAGTAGTGCCCAGTGCCTTTAAGAGACCTTTTTTTTTTTTTTTTTTTTTTTAAGATTAAGGAAATGTCTCTGAGAAGATAAAGTTTGATTGAGAAGGATGAATATGGGATTATAAAAGCAATTATAGGGGTATCTGGGTGACTTAGTGAGGCAGCCCATTCTTGATTTTGGCTCAGGTCATGATCTCTGGGTGTTAGATCAAGCCCTGCAATGGGCTCTATACTCAGCAGGGAGTCTGCTTGAGACCCTTCTCCCTTTGTCCCTCCCCTTGCTTCCATGCTCATTCTCTCTAATGTAAATACATCTTTTTTTTTTTTTTTTTAAGAGTAATTATAAAGATTTCTGACCGGATATAGAAGGAAAGTATTATTTAGCTAGTTTCACTTAGGTCTTTCTACAATGCACTTCAAGGCCCTTGGGAAAACCTAGTCATAGAGGATATAAAAATTCAGAGATTTAATATTTTAAGAGAAGCTAAGGAGTTAGTTTGCTAAGCCAATCTCTTGCATAAAATCAGGAACTCTTCACATTTAAACATTTTTAATTTTATTTTAAAAATAAGAATGCTCTTAGTCTGGTTAATGATGACCTCTTCTATTTGTCAAGAATTTTATGATGGAAGGAACAATCTTACATTCGTTTCTGGGATTTATTTCATGACAACCAGATGGAGAATGGTTGTTTTGAAATTTACCTAAGGTCTAACAGGAACTCAGGCTTTGTTTTTGCCACACTTACTACTTTCTTACCATGGGAAAGGAAAGTGGTGATCCCATGTCTTGCATTTGGGGAAAAAAAAAAAAAAACACCACAAAATTTGACTCTCTCAGCCATGAAATTTGAGGGCATCTTAAAGATTAAAGTATACTGTGCCTTAGAAATTCTAATACCAATCTGATACCAGGCCGAAGGACATAAAACATGATTTGAATATTACAATAACCTCAGGCCATTGGCTGATACAAAATGTTGAACTGTATTTGATTTCTAAAATATCTTCAACACAAAGTCATCTGTTTAGGTCTTTCCTTCCATAAAGTTATAATTTAGGTGAAATTTGTCTTTAGTGCACTCAATCTCCTTTTACTCATTTTTTTATTCTAGCTAGACAATTTTTTTTTTAAGATTGCTATTCAATTCGTTTTTCTCATATAAAAACTTACTCTGGCAAGATTTGACAAAAGTATTAAAAATGATATGCAAAAGCCTAATGAGACTTAATGTGTTAGCTCTCCGTGATATCTGCAATTATTTTAAGACAAAGAAATGTCAGGTATTAGCAAGCCAGTTAAGAGAGATCTGAGGTGAAAATCAAGTCATTATTCTCTGAATTTGGAAAACAAAGTAGTTGCCTATTCTGCTTAATATTCCTGGCCCATGGGCAGCATGCATTCATCTGGTCCCAGGGCAGTCTGGAAGTTCAGAAACAGTAAAGGAAAAGAATTTAAAAAGAAAGATCAAAGATCCGGACAGAATCATACATGTACATATTATGAAAGACCATATATGGTAATTGTATGGTCAACTCAACGATTGGTTCTCTTTTCCCTGTAATGGAGCACCTCTTAACTCATTGACTTTGCTTTGCCATGTAATGGTAAAGTAAGCAAGCAAACAACAAAAAAAGAAATAAGCATTAAGAAGGATTGGTTGAAGAATTTTTGATAAATATATAACATGGCATATTATATAACTAGTTTTAATGAAAGCTAGATTTAATTAGATTTAATGAAAATTAGATTAGACATATTTCCATGAAGAGATGTCATTCGTCTATTATATGTGGGAAAAGAACCCATATTAGATGAAACTACATAATAGAATTCATTTTATAGAAGAATAGAAAATCATGATGTATTTATATGGATAAATATTTCAAACAGAAGACACTATAGGGGACACTGATTACTTCAGGAATAGTGAGATTGGAGGAGGAAAGTTAAGATTACTAACATTTTCTTTTTACAACTCTGCACTGTTCACTTTCTTAAAACCATATTTCTTTAATTAAAAAAATTAATAAAAACAGGAACACACAAATAATAACTTGAAAAACTTTAAGCTGATATTTGCTGACTGACATGAACAGAATCAGGGGAGCAAATATGACCACATACCAGTCACTTCTTCCCATGTTGTTCCCAAGGAAAGCACTGGGGAAAATCTGGACGAAGACGGAAAATTCCATTCTGACCTAGTAACTCCCACCTAGTTCTGCAGGAAAATTCTTGTTTGCCAAAACGGTTCTTTGTTCTGTCAGTTAAATTAGGAAAAAGAAAAAACAAGAGCGTAGCATAGGATTAAAGGCTGTAGGTTAAGGCGAAGTATGTGGGTTTGCAGGGAAGGATATTTGGTGTGAGCAGTAGTAAGGCCAGCTTACCATGCGTGGAGAGAAGACGGAAGAAAGAGGATACATTATTAAAATCCTTGCATTGATGAACATATCAGCCTCAAAGTGTTGGAGACGTACAAATAAAGATCCATAGTTTGATTCTTTGGCTTTCGGACTTCATGTTTTTTCTTTAATACCAAGACTGTACTCTGAAGAGACCATCTGAGTCATGGCCCTGATGTTTTAAAAATAACACTTTTCTTAGATTTGTGTCTAGTCAAAAACCATAATGCAGACAACTGTGTAATATGTTGTTTTAGTGAGTTTTGCACGATAAACCTGCCTAACAAACAGCCCAGCCGGGCCAGTGATTTACGGTGAGAGACGTGGTCTTGATGTCTGGGAGGTGGGCGGGGTGGCTGTTCTTCATTCAGCAAGTCAGCTTCACATCTGCTCTGCAGATCTTTCATTCTGAGGCCCAGGTGAGATCTTCCGATGGCAGATGGCAGAAGCACAAAGGCACAAACCAGGCCACGCCAGCTGGTGTGACACTCTTGTTAGATGCGGCGCATGTTATATTCACATGGCTCTGGTCGGATCCTAGAGATAAACCCAAAGTGGGAGTGACAGAGGAGTATGCTCCACCCCAAGAGGAAAGCACTGCAGAGGCAAATGGAAAAGGATATGAAGTCCCTAATTCTATTACAGGGAGAGAGTGGAGAGCTGATAGCAGCAATCCAAGCTGGGGCTGGATCACACGAGTGTTCTTTCTTCTTAAACTAATTAGGCTTAAAAGGCTTCAGTCCTAACTCTATGGCAAAGATTGCTCTTTTCCCAAATTCCCCGTCCACTACAACCTCAAAGCCTTGGCTAGGCTCTCACCCACCATGATTTAAGGTCGCACAGGAGAAGCCGAATAGAGAAACATGAGAAATCCTGAGAAGTCCAGGTTTTCCTGGACTTGCTGCCACTTACTATTTCTGTCCTGTGGACAGAGAGACAGAGTGGGAGTTGGAGAGAGAACCTTGTCCATGTAAGATGTAGAACCGCGTTGTGATAGGATGTGCTCCTGTCAATGTATTAGAAGGTAATCCGTAGCAACTATTTCTGGGATAAATTGGAGGGTAAAGAAAGTTTGGAGGCCCGAAACTTTTCTCTCTGCTTATGCTTAACCAGTGCACTAGAGCACTAGAGGACATCTGTCCTTTTTTTTTTTTTTTTTTTGGCTTGCCTGGCACTTATTTTCACATTTTCTGGCAAAACCATTATTTCCCCATTTGTATTCTATGTGTTTTGAGTGAGATTGATTCAAACTCTGTGGCCATGTGACCCAGGCTTGAGTAATCAAAACATTGTATCCCAGTGATTAATTCAGGGGTGAGAAGGTGAATCAGAGCCCTGGAAACTCTATTCTAGAACTTTTGTTGGAACAAGTGGAAAGAAAGCGTCCTCTCTACCTGCCTTACTGGGGTTGGTGTTAGGATGATATATACGTCGACGAGTATAGGCAGCCATTGTTCCATTGTGTGGAGGGGAGTTGAGAATTTAACCAGGCCCAGCTATATAGAAAATGGAATGGTGAAAGTGGAGAGTCCTTGTGTCATTATTTTATTCTCTGTATCCAAACAAGCCCGAAAATACCCCAAGGCTTTCAAATTAGATGAGTCAAGAAATTCATGGTTTTGGTTGGGTGATTTTGTTGGTTTTTTTTTTTTTTTTTTTGCTTGTCATTTTACTACAAAATGGCTTCTTGACTAGTTAGTATTAGTGTCTTCATTTTATGTAGTTATCATTAGTATCTAGCAAAACTTTATAAAGCCTATGCCTATTAAAAAAGAAAAAAAGAAGGTGCACACAATTGGGAAGGAATTACCACAAAGTAGTTTTTTTTTTTCTTTTTAAAACGCAGTTTATCCTGATTCTAAATGAAAAGGAAAGAGAATGACAGTAACAAACAAAATTTCACTCCTGGATATTGTGATGTGACTAACGTGGTCTTAGATTTGAAATTCAGGAAGGAGACAACTGCATTTCAAAACAGTTAAATACGCAGATCCAAAAAACAGAGGAAGCTTTTTACACTGCCACATTCACTCCAAAGCTCATTCATCTCCTTCAGCGTCCCGAAGATTAAGCATATGTTCTGCTTAGCTGTATAATAAAGTGGCCAAAATGGTGTACCACTCCCGTCATAGGACAGCTGCCTATAAATCTAGACTTCAGACCCTGGGCTCCAGCTGTAACTTTCTTATAGGTTGTCATCTGGGTGAGCAGTTGTCTGAGCAACCTCTAGATTGTGCTCATCCTGTGTTGGCAAAGCTGAGTCCAGACAACGTCTGGTGGGGCAAGAGCAGTCATGGCAACCGACTCCAAGTTAGAGTCTCCAAATGGTTTTCTAGAAAGACAGAGGAAGGGCTTTTCAAAGTTGTAGTTACTTCTGGCAGAAATGTTCTAGTATTATTGAAGGTTCTTCTTTGGGTGGAAGACAATAGATTTGGCCTTACCTGTCTTGTGCTTATTGTCCGCTTTGTGGCCACACAGCACAGAAGGGATTTTCCACGTACTCACACCAGATCTCTCTGTTTCTATGCACATTCTTGTAAGCAACCCTTGCTGTTACATCAAGAGTTAGGATGGCACATTGGGCTCGGAGGTGGTACCTACCACCCGTCAGCCTAGCACATTTCTCCTGACCAGCCATATCCCATACGTTGAACTTAGTATAATGTAAATGTGATTATATAACAAATATTTTCTGTGATTGAAAGTTATAAAAGCATTTTTCTCAAAGAGAGATTGATAATTTACCTGCAGATTTGGGCCATTAGAGGGCCTGAGTTCTAGCTTAATTCCATGCTTTGTGATTTTAGAGAAGATTACCTAGCTTTTTGGCTAACAGCAACAACTACAGAATAAGGGGGCCAAATTAAATCACTTCTAAAGACGTTTCCATCTTTAAAATGCTATGATCTCTGCCATATTGCTTCTATTAGTTTCACTTTAAATATCATGCTTTCCTAAATAAATGGAATATTACCTTCATATTTTCATGAATGCTCATATACCCATAGAGCAAAATCTGTCATTTATTTCAGTTTTTCAGAAATAACTATATTCTTAGGCAGATAGAACTGAGTAAGGGAATCAAAACATGACAAAGTGGTTTAATTTACGTAATGTCAACTTTTGTCTCCTAAGCAGAACAGAATGAAGATAATGCTGACCAAATTGCTCTGCATAATGCATTGTGTAACTCTATGGCTCATGCTGACACACTTATTTATCTGAGGGAGAGAAAACTTATGCAATGTGTTGATGGCTTGAGAAGTATATTCTCAAACATTTTAAGTGCTTAATTATAAGTTAAACACTGAAATCATGGCACAGAGAGGTGACTTACTCTGGGACCATTGTAAACTTGAATTATTATTGAACAAACTGGAGAGGTTTGAAAGTGGATTACCGAGAGATTTCTTAAGACCTAATTTTCTATACTGGATTAGTGAAAGTTCTTATGGTTTATTAATTTGTATCCCCTTTAGAAATCTTTTTATTTATCTATTTCTTACATTTGCTTGAAAAAATCCTTATGAGTATTTGAGTTAGAAGAAAAATAAAAGGGCTTTTAATGTTTTTCTTGTTGCCTAGTTCAATAGAAATTGCAGATAAGGAGAATGCTATTAAAATAGTTTTAAGTGTGTCTTTATTCCTGTACAAACTCATTGGGTATTAAAATTCACACATGCACATACGTATCATTAAAGTATTTAGATAAAAGTAGATAAAATAGGAACAAAGTTTCCTTTAAAAATGTTGTCTGATAATATAAATAACACTAATTTATACTTGTTTAACAAAGGAATTGAAGCTGCTTAAAATAATGGGTACCATGAAAATGATTAAAATAAATAGTTGAGGGCAGCCCGGGTGGCTCAGCGGTTTAGCACCTCCTTCAGCCCAGGGTGTGATCCTGGAGACCCGGGATCGAGTCCCACGTCGGGCTCCCTGCATGGAGCCTGCTTCTCCCTCTACCTGTGTCTCTGCCTCTCTCTCTCTCTCTCTCTCTCTCTGTGTCTCTCATGAATAATAAATAAATGAGAAATTAGGTAAATGAAAAATAATGTTAGGAAGAAAACAAAAGCAGGGATTCAAAGAACACAGGTAGAAATGCACATCATAGGCCTTACATAGTTATTGGCGGTGGGGCACACATTTAACCCTGTTTTACTGAAAGCAAGATAAAAATACAAAATATGTTATTAGCAAGATAAATTTAAACCTACTGTTAATGAGAAAACAGGTGTTTATGGAACTGAGACTCATGAGTAATACGTTTCTTTCGTGAAATCTTCTAGACAATGCACAAAATTAAAAGATGCTTTGTGACATAATGGACAATATACTCAATGGAGCCTTATAAGTATGATCAGGCATTTTGGTGTTTGTTTTGAGAGAGGGAGAGAGAGCATAAGCAGGGGGGAGGGGCAGAGGGAGAGGGAAAATTTTAAAATTAATCTTCATCTTAATCTTAAAATCACTAAGCCTGGAGCCCGACATGGTACTTGATTCCCATGACTCTGAGATCATAATCTGAAATCAAAGAGTCAGACTTAACCCCCTGAGCCACCCAGGCATCCCAATAAAATAATGAATTTAATACAACTTTAAAAAAGTTAATGTTCTTTTGGATTGGTTGATGACAAGACATTGTAGTGAAGTCCAGTAAGAGTGATTTTTTTATGTTGAGCAGAAATAGGGCAGCCTGTTTGCATTGACTTCAAGCTATTAAACACTGAATATTTAACCTATTATCATAGTCTTTTGGACAAGGAGCTGTATTTCTGTAGATTATGAGTCAAACAGCATTCTGCTTCCTTCGTTGTAGTACGTGCAGTTTGATTTTTACCCCTGAGTGAGCTGGATGCTATCTTGAATACAATTAATTTCATAAGACACAAACCTTGCTAACCTGTTAGGTAGTTGGTTATAAAGATGGAAACTCCTAGATGCTTTCCTCGTGCTTTGCAGGTGCTTGAGCTCTGGTATTGAACAGAAAGCTCTCAGAAGCTTGAAGGACGTGGTTGCCAATATGGGCTCATTGGCCATTTTGTGTGAGGTGGTGCATAAAACAATCCAGAGGAAACTCCGTTCTTCACGGCTGTCTTCCTAAGAGCTGCATTGGAAGCTTTAGTCACTGGGAATTAAATTATACTCACACACACAATCTAATAATAAGAATATCTTTGAAAGATTTAGATAAAAATGGAGACATGAAGTTTCTTCTGCAGTATAAATTAATCCAAGTGTACTATGAAAGAAATATAGTGTTCCTTACAAACTTCACAGAGGTAAAAAGTGGAAATGTAGCAGGAATGATGACGTATATATAACTGGTCTATGAGTTTGTCTTATTGAAAATATACGTGCTTAGAAGGAGTGGAAAAAAAGTGGGCTGACAATGTTTGCAGTTGTTGTCATTTGCAGGATTGGAGGATTTGGACTATTTTTGTTATTGTTCATTTACATTTTTGGTGTTTTTTTCCCATATGTTCTATATATTTTTTGAGTTTTCTATGATGAACATGTGTTCTGCAATCAGGGAAATTAATGATGACTCTTTTTTTTTTATGACTCTTACTTCAAATTGATCATCCTGAAAAATATTCACAGCAACCAGATTTAGTGAAGTCACTATTAAATTTATGATGGTCTTTGGATCTTTTAGCTGGAATGCTCTAGAATTAGAGTATGCTTTTTTACATCAAATCAAAGTTATGATTTTCTAAGTTGAAAGTAATGAAGTAAAAGAAATAATTCCATTATTTATTTAGTGGGAGATAAATGCAGTGCAAGCCATAAAACTTGTTAATGAATCTATTTCTGGTTCTCTTACACTAGGTCAGGGAGGAAGATCCCTAATGTTCGGTTGAGGAATGTTAATTTCATAGGAAGTAGAACTTTCATGAGGCCCAACAAAATGGGTTAGAATTAAGAATCGTTCCTAAGATCTGCCTCACCTTTGGGAGCAAAAGCCCTTTGTGATCTAAGTGTCAAGCCCGTATTTCTATTTTGGCACAGTCTAGATTTCACCTGAAATAATTAGGGATACTGTTTAGTAACTTCATTAATTCTAATGATGGTGTTTCAAGATAGTGTTCCAACCCTCTTTCTGTTGGTGTCATCACAAGAAGGATGAGACGTGATAAATAAGTATCATTAACTAAATGTGGTGCCTCCATATAATTCTTCAATTGCATTGATCATTAAATATGAAATTTTCATTTTAATTTTGTGTTATTAAGACCCTGTTAAGTTAACCAGTTCATGTGAAGGTAAAATTTTGTTTTTAAAATATTTATTTTTCTGAGTCTACTAATTATCATCTCTGAAATCTATTATTATTATTATTTAGATTTTTATTTATTAGAGGATAAGTAGGGGGAGCAGTAGGCAGAGAGAGAGGGGGAAGCAGGATCCCAGCTAAGCAGAGAACCCGATGTGGGATTGATCCCAGGATCGTAACCTGAGCTGAAGGCAGACACTTTAACCAATTAAGCCACCCCAGTGCCCCAATTATTATTATTATTATTTTTTTAGGATTTATTATATTTTGAGAGAGAGTGAGCAGAGAGAGGAGCAGAGAGACAGACTCTTAAGCAGACTCCCCACTGAGCTCAGAGTCCAATGTGAGTCTCGATCCCATGACCCTGAGATCCTGACCTGAGCCAAAATCAAGAGCCAGCCACTTAACCAACTAAGCATACCTCACCCCCACCAGGCACTCCTGAAATCTATTATTTTTTAAAAAATATTTTATTTATTTATTTATGAGAGACACAGAGAGAGAGGCAGAGACACAGGCAGAGGGAGAAGCAGGGATCCCAATGCAGGACTCGATTCCAGGACCCCAGGATCAGCCCTGGGCCAAAGGCAGGTGCTAAACTGCCAAGCCACCCAAGGATCCCCAAAATCTATTATTTTTAAGGCATAAATAAGCAGGTGTGTTTTCTTTAGAAAGCTCATAATCTAATTGGCCAATCTATTTATTTATAATTAGTTACTATTTGAGGGGGAGAAGTCACTGTGCCACAAATGCAACATAAAACCCGTAAGTGATTTTAATTAGAAATTTATATTGTCCAGGGGCGCCTGGGTGGCTCAGTCTGTTAAGCCTCCGACTCCTGATTTTGGCTCAGGTCATGATCTCAGGGTCCTGGGACTGAACCCTGCTTCTAGCTCTGTACCTAGTGGGGAGTCTGATTGAGAGTTCTCTCTCTCTCTCTCTGTCACCGCCCTCCTCCCAATAAATAAATTAGTCTTAAAACACAACAAAGAAATTTGGATTGTCCAGAAGTCATTGGGAAAAGATCTTTGGGGTTTATTTCAAGTGCTCCACTTGAATAAAAAGTGAGAACCAGGAGGCTTCTTACCATACTAGATTTCTCTTGGTCACAGATTGTTTAAATCTTTAGCAACATTTATTAGAATCCTAGTGCCTCTAACTTGCAAGGAATATGGGAAGGTTTTGTTTTTGTAGGTTTTTTTTTTTTTTTTTTGTAAAATAATGTGAATCAAAAGAAAAGTAAAAACACTCTCCATATTTATAATTAACATTTCCATACTACAAATAAGGCATATTTCACAATTATATAGTTGCCGTTCATTACCTCCTACTCACCAAGTTAAATAGTTTATTAATTCCTGGCTCTTAGATTTGATTTTTGAGATTTGATGCAGAATTGATGCAAAAAAAAAATGGTTTGGCAAATCTCTATTCTATGTAGTGTGATATAGCTAAGAGCCAGGTCTTCGTCCTGTTAAGTATGTTTTTCAAAATCTTGCCTCAATACACGGACCTTACTTCTGGCGAGTGTAATTCATCAATAATGTAAGCTTGGGAGATACACGCGTACCTTAGGCAGGGTATTTGATATAAACAAGTATGAGAGGGTGATGCAGATGAATTCTATCTGGAAATTAACCTCTTTAGACATCTTTTTTTTTTTTTTTAGGACATCTTTTTTTATATAAAAGCAATGGATTTGTAAAACAAGAAATCCCTAAAGCTCATGAGGATTCACATTTTGGAGAATATTTTTGGCTTATGTTAATTGCTCTATCTTTTTCTGTCTCCATGCTTAATGTTTTATGGAGAAGTTTTAAGTGATTGTTTTTAATATCTAAGAAATACTTCTGTAAAATTGTTTTTTATTGAATTGATTGCAGTCAACTCTACTACTACTACTTCTCTCGTCATTATGCACTCTACCTCTTTAAAAAGCATTTTGTTGTCTTCAGGATCACAGATATTTAGTAAATTGACATGCATTGAATTTTTACCGTTCAGGTTACTGCTGTACAGGGAATTGAAACAAAGCTAAGAAGAGACTTTGTTCTGCCTTTAAAAACTCATTACCTAATGGGGATGATGGGACAAAAACAATTAGGAAACATAAACCATTCATGAGGATAATGGACAGAACCTTATATGAGACTCAGGAGGCTAGAGTGTCAAATTTCCCACTAATTAGAGAGGTATAATGAAACAAGTCAATAAACTTTCTGATTCTCAGTTTCCTCCTCTGAAAGGTAAAAGAGAAAAGATATACATATTATTTCAGTGGTTCCTTTGGTCTCTGGTAATTTTATGATTTTATTGTAATTATTATCTGTTCATATTTTCTGATTTGAATTGTACTTGTAAATACCTATAATTTCAGAATAAGACTCTTCCAATTATAGAAAGAAGAAAGGCTTAAAATGTTAAATATTTTAGATGATTTTTTCCCAAAAATATTCTAAAAACACAATGCATATTCATGTAGAAAACTTAGATTCATTCAAAAGGCAACAAAACCCAGAGAAGCATTGCTAGACTATGGGTGTAACAATATGATAAATTTTGCCTTAAGACACTGGTATTTTGCTTTTTTAGTTCATCTAAAATATTTTCGTCAAAAATTTATCCTGCTGTTTGACTTGAAACAAAACATTCCGTGAATTTTAAAAATCCAGGACTACATTCTAGGAAGCAATACCAGAGCCGATGTAAAAAAGAATAAACCACTGTGAGCAGAGCTCTTAAATAAGCACAATAATTGCATTAAGGGAGAGCAATGTTGGGTGTTATTAACCATTGACATGCACTTATAAACAAACAAGTAAAATACTAGAAAAGAGAGGTGAGGTAATATTCTTAGAATTAACAACAGTGTTCTTAGGAAAAAAGTGAACTTCTTGGTCCTGGGCCGGGGCCTATTTTCCTGGATACTTTTAAAGTAAGTATATAGTTACAGCCTGGATTATGCTATATACTGACCAAGGGAAGTCCTTGAAAAAGCTCAGGCTAAAAGAATAGTAGACTCCAGGAGGATTTTAAAGTTGTTAATAAGCCAAGTTAGCAGAATTTCTCGATCAATTTCCAATGTATTAGTTTCCGACCGCATTTACCAAAAATATTTATCTTGCTCAGACCAAAGAATACTTCTAAGTAGCTATTATTATTAATCATGAGCAAACACTGTGGAATAGGAAAATGCGAGTTGACAACATAACCTTTGCTCACATGCCATTGGCTTCAGACTTGGTTGTCATGGGAACTACGTTAAAGGGTAATGTTGGTTTTATTGCATCATGGAGAACATTTTCGAAGGAGACCATTCCCGTGTAGGCCAAGGGCAAGGTTCCATGGAGATGGTTGTCAATAAATCTGAGTGTTGTCAGAATTGTGTATCGCCTCCTGGATGTGGGGAGGCAGTGGAGGAGGGTCTGTTTTCCTCTGCTTTACCCAGGAGTTCTCAATACTCAAAAGAGAAGCCCACATGGAGTCAAGGAATTAAAGGTTTTTTTTTTTTTTTTTTTGCCTCAAGTGAGCGAGGGGACCTATGGGAAGGAAGAGGGAATTTGAGAAAGACCTGATTAGAAATTATACCAGTGATTTCTAGAGTTAAAAACAGTATTCCTAATGTCTCCATATATCATTTGACCATACCTAATTTCACATGCCTTTACTAATATTTATAATTGTGCAGTCAGTCTCTCTCATGTTTTCCTTCTTGATAGTATCTACCGAAGTTCTAGCTATTACTAGGTAGTCTACGTCCCCTCCAAAAAGAGCTATTTTATTTTTAAAATATTTTTATTCTACTGACTTAATTATGTTATTTCTTTTTCTCCTGTTTCCTCTGGGGTTGTTATGTTTCTGACTCTTTAATTTTATCTAAAAACCCAATCTCATTTATTTCTTCTTTAATAAATACATCCAGTACCACACGATTGTATTCTGAAACTTTAGTTTTTCATACATAGTTCATTCAGGTCTACATTCTTTATAATTCAATTTTGATGTCCTTGTTATCACCCGTGTGATTTGGTAACATATGGTTGATTTCTAGACTCAAGGTTCGGGCATTGGTGGAGCTTTCTTTTTTTGGTCTTCATTTTCTAAATGTATTGCATTGTAGTTAATGAGTGAGGTCAGTTATAATTCAGAAACTTTGGATTTGGGATCCCTGGGTGGCGCAGTGGTTTGGCGCCTGCCTTTGGCCCAGGGCACGATCCTGGAGACTCAGGATCGAATCCCATGTCAGGCTCCCGGTGCATGGAGCCTGCTTTTCCCTCTGCCTGTGTCTCTGCCTCTCTCTCTCTCTCTCTCTGTGTGCCTATCATAAATAAATAAAAATTAAAAAAAAAAAAAAGAAACTTTGGATTTGTTGAGATTTCTTCTGCGGTCTAATCAATGGTCAATATTGCTAGTATGTTACTTGGTTTAAGATAAAATGTCAGAAAAAAAATAAAAAAATAAAAATAAAAATAAAACAGGCACATGAATTCATATGATAAAAATCAAGCTACCGTTAATTATGCTATTCAAAACACGTAACAATTTTTCTACTGAAATTTTGGGTTTTAAGGTATTCATTTATTTTTTATCACCACATGCTTATTGAGCATCTGTGATGTTCTGCTTTCCTCTTTCCTTGTTTGCTTGTCCCTTTCTTGACTTCTTGCTCCTTGCTATCTTTCTTCGTGGTGGGTTCTCTGGTCTCACATAGTAAATTCATTTTCACGTGCCCACCTTCTTGGGCCTTCGGACCCCTTTCGCAGGTCCTCTCCCAAAGCATTTGGGGCATCACTACCTAATTTGCTGAGGAGTATCTCTGTGTCTGAGTTTGAAAAGCCTCCTGAAAGCATACCAAGATTGGCTCCATGTGACCTTTTATAGGAAATGATATTCTGGGTCATATTGACAAACTCCTATTGAGTATTTTATTTTTTTCTCCTCCATTCTAACATTCAAGCTCCACCCCCATATGTACTCCCCAGGCCCTGCTGAAATTTATGAGTCAGTTCCTATAGCTCTTTTTTTTTTTTTAATATCAGGACTCAGTTCTGATAAGAAGGGTGAATATAATTTCATGATAGGTTTGCCCAAGGGGTGTCCTTTTGTCATCTCTCTGCAACAGCAGAAACGGTACTTTATAGCGCAGGGAGCAGGTTACTTTTGCTCACCTGGAATCTAAAGATTTACTTGTCTCAGGCACACGTACCCAAATATTGCCAGATCTCGGGGCCCTGGATGTAGCAGAGGCGAGCTGCCGGGCTGTGTCTTCACAGTCCCTCCATCTGTCTGGTCTGTACAAAATCCTGTGTCTGTTTTCAGCAAAGCTGCCCTGTTATTGCAGAAGGCAAGGGTTCTTTAGGTATTATCATTAGGGTTTCCTGGCCTTTGTCACCGTGCCCTGCATTTGTCGTTGGCTACCTCAGCTCTGTTATTCTCTTCTACAAGGCTTCTGAAGCTGCCACCCCAACTCCACAATCTTTATAATTACGTCCGCTCCCACATGTTGTAAGTATGTGCACTCCATCCCCCATGCCTCACCCCACCCCACCACCAGTGAAAGTCTTGGTGTTTGGAGTGTTAGGTCGCGTGAGAGGTTACCATCACCCCAGCTCTGGTAACAACGGTCTCATTTTGGGTTGCCCTAAAAGCAGACCCCAAGACAAGGGGTCAGTGCTGAGAAGTTTATTTAGGAAGTGATCCCAGGGAGCCCAAGCAGCACGTGAGCTAACTCACACAGGGAAAGAGAACGATTCAATAAAGGGTGTATCAAGGAGTGGTTTACCACTGTGGGCTCCTCAATCCCCTAAGGAACCTCAGACTCCTCCCAGAGGGGGATGAAGGTTGGGTCTATTTATCCACAAAATCCAGTCCCATATTTTTGAAGGTCATTCCTGGAAATGCGAAATCCTCTGGTCTTTGGGGCTCCCCTGGATGTAGTCTGAGCAAGCTCCAGGGGTGGTGGAGAAAAACTCTGGGGACAGAGGAGAAAGTTCCAGGCACTTGGTAAGAGAGAGCGTCCATCAGATATGAGAACAGCCCACTTCAGCTTCAGGAAAACTTAGAGGTGGCCCCAAATTAGAGGCCGTGGGAACATCGGAGCGTCTGGTATAAGGTGTCATTTGTTTTTTAATACACTCCTAGTATATAGCACATAGCTGGGTTTTTATTTACACTTTTAAAATAAGTGAATTATGTCCCCACCTATTTACTGGTTTCCTTTCTTGCCCTTTATTCTTGCCTTTTATTTACTTTTCATGGTCTCCATGGGTGGGAAGTTATGCATTCCTTCTCTCTAGATGTTCTGAAGCTAAATATTTTGCACCCAGTTTTTTATTGCTTGTTCTTAAATGGCTAACGTACTTAACATTTTTCCTCAAGAACTCCGAATTAACCAGTGTTTATATTCATCCTCTTATGCAAATATGAGAAAATAGTTTTTCATGTATTGATCCCGTGTGGGTTATCCCCTGAAATTTTATTTATAGGCTGATATTAAAAATTGACAGTCAAAACTTGTTCTTATAGTGTAATCTTGAATTATTTGATTGCATGTGAATCCTACCCTGTCTCTTGAATCCATTTTTTTTTTTTCACTTGATAGGTTACATCCAGTACTGGTTTTTCAGAAGATATCTATGAATAATATATGTTTGAATAACCAAATGTTTTAATTTGCTCTATCCCTTGAATTCCATTTTGGTCAAGCATTAAATTCTGGGCTGGAGCATATTTTTTTTTTTCATGCACGTGCACATGTGTGCAAATATTTGTATGTATTTGTAGGATCTTTCAATGAACTGCCTGAGCACCTTTGTCTTCAGTTGTTGGAAATTTTTTAATGCTTATTTTTGTTATTGCCTTGCCTTCATTCTCCTTATTTTCTCCTTTGGACTTTCTCTTGGGTATCTTTAGGACCCTTCAGGTACCCTTTATAATTCTTACTCTCCTTTTTATGTTCCATCTCTTCTGTTGTTTTTAATTCTCAGAGAATGTTTTGGCTTTACTCCTCTCTGTGGCTTTGGTCCAGCTGCTGTTTATTCTATAAATTGCGGGTTGTCTTTTTGTTTTAACTTCAGTGATTATTTTCTTAATATTATGATTTCTAGTTGATTCCCATTTTTAAATTCATTTTTTTTCACAACCTTGTCAGAAAAATAATTATACTAACTAACTTCCTGTCCTTCTTCCTGTGTTAAATCTTTGCCCCGCAGGTATCATTTCTGCTTCTTGAATTGCTTTCCCCTAAAGGTCCTGAGTTTCTATAAATATTTTCTGATTTTTGATTTGGGACTCTATTTGTATTTGAGATTTCTTACTAGTTCTTTTTTACCTGGTATGCTTGTCCCTGTTGTTTTGGAGATAAATGACGTGGACTTTCAGTGATGTATAGTCCTTTTCCCTCCCCTTCCCTTCCCTTCCCTTCCCTTCCCTTCCCTTCCCTTCCCTTCCCTTCCCTTCCCTTCCCTTCCCTTCCCTCTTTCCCTCTTTCCCTCTTTCCCTCTTTCCCTCCTCTTTTTGATTTTATTCATTTGTTTAAGGGAAGGAGAGCATGCATGAACAGGGAGAAGGTCAGGGGAGAGAGACAAGCAGACTCTTCTCTGAGCGGGAAGCCTGACAATGCTGGGCCATATCCCAGGACCCTGAGATCATGACCTGACCCCAAGGCAGATGCTTAACCGACTAAGCCACCCAGGTGCCCCCCAGTGTTCCAGTTCTTAAGTGAGAACGAAAGGTATGCAGAAGTTTTGTGTAACCTTGCCTTTGTTACCCACCTCCTACCTCCCCTGCTGTCATCTTAGGGCATACAATCAACCTACTTGACAAAGCCAGTGGAGAGAGGGATGCAATAAAAGACAACCATCTGTATACCCTGTTGCTGTACCTCGATAGTCCCCTGGAAGTTACTTCTGGGTTACTTTCCTGTCCCTGGCATATACCATCTCTCGAGAACCAGCATGGCAGTATAGATAATACCTTTTATATGAGTCTCCCCATGTTGGTGTCCCTATGGAAGTTTTATCCAGTCTTATTTTCTTTTTAATACCCCATTTTGTTTGCCAGATTTAGTAAATATACTCTAAAGATTAAAAATAGACTAAATCATTAAATATACTAAATATTAAATGCTGATAGTAATTCTTCTGTCCAGGTATGTCCTAAATATTCCGTGAAGCTTGGTTAGACTAAAAAAGACATTTGTTGTTTATCTGAAATTCACATTTAACTGGGCATCCTGTCTCTTATCTGGCAACTCGATATGTATTTTTTTATTTAAATGAACGTGTTTTTTCCTCACTTTCAGAATGTTTATGCATCTATTTATCTTTCCTTTTTTTTTCTATCATTTATAGGCATTTGGAGTATGTGGCAGGGTGTGTGTGTGTGTTAATGTGTGTTTATGAGGGAGAGAGAGAGAAAGGTTACTCAAAATTTCTAAATGTTATCTTCCATTTTTAATGTTTAGGTATTTAACTCT
The DNA here is from genome assembly GCF_003254725.2 of Canis lupus dingo. NCBI lineage: Eukaryota > Metazoa > Chordata > Mammalia > Carnivora > Canidae > Canis > Canis lupus. The sequence continues at coordinate 27,000,742 of NC_064278.1, forward strand.
ACATGAAATTAATTTGTATGTTATGAGACAGGGATTTACTTCAATTTTGTTTCCCAAGGGATACTAACTATTCTTTTTAAAAATCATTTCTTTAAAAATAAGCTTTTTAGTTTACCTCCAGTGTAAACATAAAATTTTATAGTAGTTTCAGGTGTACAGTGCAGTGATTCAACAATTCTATACTGTATCAGTGCTCATCGAGGTAAGTGTACATTTAATCCTCTTCACCTATTTCACCCACTTCCCTCTGGTAATCATCAATTTCTTCTCTACAGTTAGGAGTTTTTTATTTGGTTCATTTCTTTTCCTTTGTTTTGTTTCTTAAATTCCACATATGAGTGAAATCATACAGTATTTATGTTTCTCTGAATGACTTACTTCATTTAGCATTGTATTCTCCATATCCATCCGTGTTGGTGTAAATGGCAAGATTTCATTCTTTTTATGGCTGAGTAATATCCCTTTGTGTGTGTGTGTGTGTGTGTGTGTGTGTGCACGCGCGCATGCGTGTGGGCATGTATATATATACAAACACACATACTTCTTATCACTTCTTCATCCATTTATCGATGGACACTTGGGCTACTTCCATAATTTGGCTATTATTAATAATGCTGCAGTAGAATTAGGGGTGCATATATCTTTTTGAATTTGTTTTTATTTTCTTTGGGTAATTGCACTCTGTAGTGGAATTACTGCATCAAATAGTAATTCTATTTTTAATTTTTTGAGAAATCCCTATTTTTTTTTTTCACAGTGACTGCACCAGTTTGCATTCCTACCAACAGTGCATGAGGGTTCCTTTTCTCCACATTCTCATTCACACTTGCTTCTTGTATTTTTGATCTTGGCCATTCTGATAGGGGTAAAGTAGATTTGATTTGCATTTCTCTGATGATGAGTGATGTTGAACATCTTTTCATGTGCCTGTTGGCCATCTGCATATCTTCTTTGGAGAAATATCTGTTCATGCTTTTTGCCCAGTTTTAATGGGATTATCTTTTTTTTTTTTTTTTTTGCTGTTGGGTTGTATAAGTTCTTAGTATACTGTGAATATAACCCCCTATCTATCATTTGCAAATATCTTCTATTTGGTATTTTGTCCCATAGTTTCGTTGATTGTTTCCTTTGCTGTGCAGAAGATTTTTATTTTGATGTTGCCCTGATAGTTTATTTTTGCTTTTGTTTCCCTTGTCTCAGGAGACACATCTAGAAAAATGTTGCTAGGGCCAATGTTAGAGAAATTACTACCTGTGCTCCCTTCTAGGATTTTCATGGTTTCAAGTCTTACATTTAGGTCTTTAATCCATTTTAAGTTTACTTTTGTGTGTGGTCTAAGAGAGTGGTCCAGTCTCATTCTTCTGCATGTTGCTGTCCAGTTCTCCCAACACCATTCATTGAAGAGACAGTCTTTTTCCCATTGCATATTCTTTCTTGATTCATTGAAGATTAATTGGCCATATACTTGTGGGTTCTTTTCTAGATTTTCTATTTTGTTCTGTTGATCTGTGTGTCTTTTTTTTTTCTGCCAGTGCCATACTGTTTTGATAATTACAGCTTTGTAATATAACTTGAAGTCCAGAATTATGATGCCTCTGCTTTTCTTTTTCAAGATTGCTTTGACTGTTTGGAGTCTTTTGTGGTTCCACACAAATTTTAGGATTATTTATTACAGTTCTATGAGAAATGCTTTTGGCATTTTGGTAGGGATTGCATTAAATCTGTAGATTGCTTTGGGTAGTATGGACATTTTAACAATATTGGGTTTCTCAATTCTTAAGCATGGACTATGTTTCCGTATGTTTGTGCTCTCCTTAATTTCTTTCATCAGTGTTTTATAATTTTCAGAGTGCAGGTCTTTCACTTACATCTCTGGTTAAGTTTATTCCTAGGTATTTGTGTGTGTGTTTGTGTGTGTGATAGTAAGTGAGATTGTTTTCTTAAGTTCTCTTTCTGCATCATTAGTAGTGCATAGAAATGCAATGGATTACTATATATTGATTTTTGAATCTTGTAACCTTGCTGAATTCATTTATCAGTTCTAGAATTTTTTTAGTGGAGTCTTTGAGATTTCTATGTATTAGTATCATGTCATCTGCAAATAGTGAAAGTTGTACTTCTTCCTTATAATTTGGATGCCTTTTGTTTCTTTTTGTTGTTTGATACCTGTGGCTATGGCTTCTAGAACTGTGAAATAAAAGTGGTAAGAGTGGATATCCTTGTCTTATTCCTGATCTTAGGGGAAAAGCTCTTAGCTTTTCACCCTTGGATATGATGTTATCTGTGTTTGTCATTTATGGCCTTTAGTTTGTTGAGATATGTTCCCTCTAACCCAAATGTATTGAGGGTTTTTATCATGAATGGATGTTGTACTTCACAAATGCTTTTTCTCCATCTATTGAAATGATCGTATAATTTTTATTCTTTCTCATATTGATGTTATGTGTCACACTGATTGATTTGTGAATATTGAACCAGACTTGCATCCCTGGAATAAATCCCTCTTGTTCATGTTGAATGATTTTTTAAAAATATATATTGGATTTTGTTTGCTAATATTTAGTTGAGGATTTTTGCATCATCAGAGGCCTGTGGTTCTCCTTTTTTGGTTCTATCTTTATCTAGTTTTGATATCAGTGTAAACCTGGCCTCATAGAAGGAATTTGAAAGTGTTCCTTTCTCTCTCTCTCTCTCTCTCTCTCTCTCTCTCTTTTTCTAGAATAGTTTGAGAAGAATAGGCATTAACTCCTCTTTAAATGTTTGGTAGAATTCCCTGTGAGGCTCTTTGGTCCTGGACTTTTCATTTGTTGGGAGTTTTTTGGTAATTGATTTAGTTTCATTGATGGTAATCAGTCTGTTTAAATTTTCTGTTTCTTGCTGATTCAGTTTGGGAGGTTATATGTTTCTAGGTAATTTATTAATTTCTTCTCAGTTGTCCAGTTTGTGGCATATCATTTTTCATAATATTCTCTTATAATTTTTGTATTTTTGTGGTGTTGGTTGCTGTTTCTACTCTTCCTTTCTTGACTTTGTTCATTTAAGTCATTTTTTTTCTTCTTTAGATGAGTCTAAGGATTTACCCATTCTGTTGATCTTTTTGAAGAACCATCTGCTGGGTTCGTTGATGTGTTTTTTTTTTGTGTTTCTTTTTGTGTTTTTTTGTTTGTTTGTTTCTATTTCATTTATTTCTCCTCTTACCTTGTTCCCTTCAATCTACTGATTTTGAATTTTGTCTGTTCTTTTTCTAACTTTTTTAGGTGAAAGCTAGAAAGCTTGTTTGAGATTTTTCCTACTTATGGAAATAGGCCTTTACTGCTTTAAACTTCCCTCTTAGAACAGCTTTTGCTACCTTCCAGAGAATTTAAACCACTGTTTTTTTCATTTTTCATTGTTTCCATGTATTTTTTTAAATTTCCTCTTTGATTTCTTGGTTGACCCATTCATTGTTTAGTAGTATGTTATTAAACCTCCATGTATTTGTATTCTTTCTAGATTTTTTTTCTTGAGGTTGTTTTCCAGTTTTATAATATTGTAGACCAAAAAAATACATAATATGACTTCAAATTTTTGAATTTGTTGAGACTTATTTTGTGGCCCCAAATGGTATCCTGGAGAATGTCTGATGTGTACTCAAAATGAAAGTGTATTCTGCTGTTTTAGAATGGGATGTTTTAAATATATTTGTTAGATTCATGTGGTCCAATATATCAAAGCCAGTGTTTCATTGTGGATTTTCTGTTTAAATGATCTATGCATTGATGTAATTGGGGTGTTAAAGTCCCCTACTATGATTGTATTAGTATCAATTACTTTCTTTATGTTTGTTATTAGCTGCTTTATATATTTGGGTACTCTTATGTTGGGTAGCATAATATTTATAATTGTTATAACTTCCTATTGTGGTTTTTTCCCTGTATGATTATATACTGTCCCTTCTTTGATTATATTTGACAGGTTATATACTGTCTTTCTTGTCCCTTGTTATAGTCTTTGTTTTAAAGTCTATTTTGTCTGATTTATTGCTACCACAGCTTTCTTTGCATTTCCATTTGCATGATAAATGCTTTTCCATCCCTTCATTTTCAATCTGCATGTGTCTTTAGGTCTGAAATGAATGAGTCTCTTGTAGAAAGCATATAGATAGGTCTTGCTTTTTTATCCATTCTGTTACCCTACATCTTTTGATTGGAACATTTATTACACTTGCCTTCAAGGTAATTATTAGTAGCTATGTACCTATTTTCATTTTCTTACTTGTTTTATGATTGTTTTTGTAATTCTCTGTACTTTCTCTTTTCTTCTGTCATGGTTTGCTGGCTTTCTTTAGTCATATATTTGGATTCCTTTCTCTCTCTCTTTTTTTTTTTTTTTGCATGTGTATTACTGATTTTTGATTTGTAGTTACAATTTAGATTATATTTACCGTGCATAGAACAGTCTCTATGAGGTTGATGGTTGCTTAAGTTTGAACCCATTCTTTACTCCTTTCCCCACCATGTTTTAGGTATATGGTGTTATAGTACACATCCTTCTATTTCATGAATCTCTTAACTGATTTTTATAGATGTACTTAATTATACTGCTTTTGTGCTTCCTACTTTTATTATTACTGCTTATGATCTTTGTTTTCCACTCAAAAAGGCCGATTTAGTATTTCTTGTAGGGCTGGTTTAGTGGCCATGAATTCTTTGAACTTCTTTTTGTCTGGGAAACTTTTTATCTCTCCTTCTATTCTGAATAATAGCCTTGCTGGATAAAGCGTCCTTGGTTGCAGGGTTTTTTGTTTTTGTTTTTTTTTTTTTTTTTCCAGCACTTTGAATAGATCATGCCACTCCCTTCTGACCTGGAAAAGGCCAATTTCTGCTGAAATTTAGCTGATAGCCTTATGGGATTTCCCTTATATGTAGCTATTTACTCTTGTTAAAATCTCTGACATTAATTTTTGCCCTTTTAATTACAATGTGACTTGGTGTGGATCTCCTTGGGTCGCTTTTGTTGTGAGCTCTCTATGCCTTTTGAATCTGGATAACTGTTTCCTTACCCATATTCAGGAAGTTCTCAGCTATTATTTTCTCAAAAAAAATTTCTGCCCTCTTTTTCCCTTTTCTCCTTCTGGTATCCTTATTAACACAAATGTTATTATGCTTGATGGTATCTCTGAGTTCCCTAAGTCTATTCTCATTTTGTATTATATTTTTTCTCTTACCTGTTCAGCTTGATTGCTTTCCATTACTCTGTTCTCCAGGTCGCTGATCTGTTCTTCTGCTTTCTCTAGTGTACTATTTATTCCATCTAGTATAGTTTTAATTTCAGTTGAGTTTTTCATCTCTGGTTGGTCCTTTTTTATGTTTTCTATCTCATTGTTGAGAGTCTACTGAGGTCTTCCAATCTTTTCTCAAGTACAGGGAGTATCTTTATGACCATTTCTTTAAGTTTTCAATCAGGCATATTACTTAGTTTCTTTTTTTTTATTTATTTTATTTTATTTTATTTTATTTTTTTATTTTATTTTATTTTATTTTATTTTTTTAAAGATTTTGTTTATTTATTCATGAGAGACACAGAGAGAAGCAGAGACACAGGCAGAGGGAGAAGCAGGCTCCATGCACCGAGAGCCCGATGTGGGATTTGAATCCGGGTCTCCAGGATCGCGCCCTGGGCCAAAGGCAGGCGCTAAACCGCTGCGCCACCCAGGGATCCCATTACTTAGTTTCATTTCATTTAGCTCTCTTACTGTGATTCTGTCCTGTTCTTTCATTTGGGACATAGTCCTCTGTTTCTTCATTTTGTCAAACTTTCTGTGTCTGTTTCTCTGTGTTAGGAAAGTCAGCTATGTCCTCTGCTCTTGAAAATAGTGGCATTATGAAGAAAAGGTCCTGTAGTGACCTGCAGTACAAAGTCCCCTGAATCTGGTGCTTCAGGGTGTCTCCTATGTGTGTTGCATTCATCCTACAGTTGTAGCTGAGTGCATTTGCCTTCAGTCCAGTAGTCTGCAGTGGCTTTCTTTGCCTGCTTTGGGGGCAGGGTTTGATACCTGTGTTGTTCATGGGCTGCCTTGGACTTGAGGTAGGTCAGGGCAGGCATTTGCCAGACATGCAGTAGCACTAACATGCAGCACAGTTTTCCTGTGTTGTCCACTGAGAAGCTTTCATTGGTTGGTAGGGTCAGACCTGATGTCTGCCCCAGTCCATTGCTGGGGCCACAGTCATATTGGTGTATGTGGTTATCTTCCCCCTCTTGGGGCAGGAGTCACTTTGGAGTGGTGCTGGCCACTGTTGGGGCTGCTTGTGCTCAGCTGGGCTGGCGGCACTTCTTTGGAGGGCCTCAGGTCAAGTGCATTATTGGAGGGGGCCTGCCTGTAGACGAACTCCAGGGCAGAGTTAACTGGACTGTTAGCTAGTTAGTTGGAGAATGTTGGAACTGAGCTGGTTCTGGCATGTACCTGTGTGTCTAAGATGGGGGTTGGGGGAGGGAAATAGCAACTGCCAGATCCTTCATTTCCGGAGAAGTCTCCTAAAGATCCCTACCCCTCTAGCACATGCTGTGAGATTTGTAAATAAATCTCCTTCCTGTATAGCCCAGGCATTGTTCAAACTGCTACTTCTGTGCTGTATCTCACTGGGGCTGTGTATTGTGCTGTTTAAGGGCAGGGACTCAGTTTCCTGTCATCCTCCTGGCTGTCCCAGAGCTAAGCCCACTGATTTTTTTAAAGCTCCAGGTGTTAAACCCTGACAATTGTAAGAAATCGCAAAATTTAGCCCCTCTGTTTTTCAAAGTCTAATGTTATGGGAATTTATCTTCTTATGGATTCCCCAGGCCCGGGTTGCTGGGTGTAAGGGTCTGTTTCTCACCATCCTCTACGCCCACAGCTTCTCTGCCTCCTGTGGGTCCATTTAGCTCTGGACCACATCTCTGCCCTTTTTTGTTGTTGCTTCTTCTCTACATTTAGCTGTGGATCATCAGTTCTGCCTGTCTCTGGGTTATTTACACTGTTGTAGGTGTTATCTAGTTTTCTTGTGGGTGAGATGAGGTTAGGATCTTCCTTCTCTTCCTTTTCCCCCAGAAGTTTGGGGTAGCTAATTATTCTAACACCACTGGTTGAATAATCTTTCATGTCCTCTTTCATTAGCATTTTTCAGTTAAAAATATTGATGTTATCTTTGAGATTCCTCTTTTCCTTACCCCTTCATCCAGTTAATCACAAAGCCCTGTAGAATTTAAGCATTGACTTGAAAAGGTAATGAAGTTCTTTTTCACAATGTCTCCTCTCTCTGCTCCCAAAAGAGCTTTCGTATACTTCCTTGAATGAGTTATGATCAAGGGCAAACACAGACAGGTTGAGCTCGATTGTTTAGGAAATAGAACTTTCAAAAGGGATAGAGTTTAATGTGCACCGGGCATAGTATTTCATCTCTGTCTTCTGTCTAAGCAGCGAGAGTGGTAAATTGATCCTATATCTTATTTTGATGGGGGGGCTAAGCTGGACTTCTATTCTCTTATGTGTCATGGAATGGGCATTAGGGCAAATATATTCTCTCTTGCTTCATCATTCTGTGCTTTGGCACTCTGGATATTGCTTTCAAGTGGTACACTTGTATATTCTTACTTTCAGGGTTGCAGTTAGTGTTCAGGAGGCCATTTAGGTTAGGGTAGTGCTCCAAGCATCATCTTGTATGAACAATGTGATGGATTGCCTGTGTCCTCCTTTAGAAATCAAAGAGTAATTACTCCATTTCCTGGGAGTATTGCTGGCAGATAGCCCTCAGCTATTAGTCCCCTTGGGTCATTGCTTCAGTCTTGCTCAATATCATGCCTACTTCCTGGGATAGCCCATTCCCAGTGGATAATCATTATAGGGTTATAATGACTTGGCTGTCTCCACTCAACTCAGGACGGCTTTGAGAGGTCACCACATCTTTAACATTCTCCATATGATTGGTTGTCTTAACCTGAGAATGAATCACAGTCAAGTTCTTCATCTGCCCAACACTCCTTCTTTCCCTTTCTCTTCCTTTCCTTTATTGTTGCTTCCCCTAGTTTTAATCCTGAGAGGATTCCCTGACAAATCTCTTTAATGTGATCTCTGTCTCAGGGGCTGCTTCTTCGGAATCCTAACCTGTGTAGTAGAGTTTTGTTTTGGGAACATTATGACATGACCACGAATTATAATAAAGTGATATATCGCTTGTACTGATTATTTGCCTGGACATGTATCTCCTTTGGGTACCTCTATGGAAGTACTGATATAGAGTAGAACTAGTATATAATCGGCCCTGAGCTCACATGCTATCTTCTAAAATCATAGTTCTGTTTTCTATTATTTATTTTTAATATTTTTAAAATTACAAAGGTAATTTTGGTATATTATGGAAACTTAAAAATTAGACAAAAGAGTAAAATGAAATGAAAATATAATATGCCACAACTCATAGATGACCCCGTTAACACTTGAAGTTATACTCTTCTAGATCTTCTCTGTGTATCTATGTAAATATATGTGTATTATTTATTATAAAGATGACATTTGTATCTGCTTTTTTATGGGCCGCCCTTTCCAGATAATGATCCCCACTGTTAACATGTTTTCTTAGAATACCCAGTCTGTATGCACATTTCCCCTGTTGCCAACATGGCCTTTAGTATTGGTTTGATTAAATCAGGGCCGTAACTTATATCTGGCTATTTCATCTGTAAATATTTTTAAATCAACTTTGGTAAGATTCTCCGTCTCCTCATCCAATTATAGTCCTGATTTATCTGTCTTAAAACTGCATAACACATCATTATTGTCCTACTAATATTAAGTTTTAGTATCTTTACTGTAATTATTACCTCCCTCACCCCTCAGTCCTAGCTTGTGAATTGCTCTCTAGCCCCTCCATTATGTAATCTCACTATCAGTGCTTGCCTCTCTAATGGGGGCAATAGCAGTGGCTTCAGAAGTGAAAATCGTATCTAGTAGTTTCCTTTTCCAAACGGTTTCCATTTTGCAGGCACAATGATTTTATTAGCACAGTTGTGATGATGACATTTGATGGATTATACTGTAATCTTTATAATCCAAGTTCTGTGCAATATTGTATAGAACTAATGTTCTAATCCTTCCATATTTCTAGCATCTCTTCACTCCCTTCTCAAAACTTTTCCAGTTCCATAGATATTTCTATACTCTCTCTTGCTTTTGGGCCTTTACAGATGCTTCCTTTCTTTCTTGCTGATCTTTGCCTGAATAATAGCTCTAGTCTCAGCTAGAATGTTAATACCATTGTAAGACTTTCTCTTTACTCCCTAGGCCTGTTTGGGTGTGCCCACAGTGCTCTGCATTGAGTCTTCTTTCTATGTCATCTTCTTCTTCTTTACCTCATTGTATTTGCTTAATTATTATTATTTTTTATTTTTTTATTTTTTTTTAATTTTTATTTATTTATGATAGTCACAGAGAGAGAGAGGTGCAGAGACACAGGCAGAGGGAGAAGCAGGCTCCATGCACTGGGAGCCCGATGTGGGATTCGATCCCAGGTCTCCAGGATCTCACCCTGGGCCAAAGGCAGGCGCCAAACCGCTGCGCCACCCAGGGATCCCTGTATTTGCTTAATTAATCTTTTGTCTTTACTTTTTTAAGAGTATTGGAAATATATCTGTGTACACTTCATTGTTTCCCCAGTGTCTATGATAGTTCCAAGGCACAGTATATGCTCACTAAACACTTGTTATATAAATGAATGGATAAGTTATAGTTTTATTGATCTTTCTTTGGGCTTGATTTATTCTTGTTTTTCTCTTTTCTTGAAGTATAAGGTAAGTTGCTTATTTGCCATCTTTCTTTATTCTTAATGTAGGCATTTATGACCATGAACTTGAGAAGGAGAAAATATTTGCAAGCCATATAGTTGATGAGAGGTTAATATCCAAAATGTAAGGAATTAAAATAACCCAAGAGCCAAAAAAACAGAAAACAAACAACAACAACAAAAACCCAACAAAAAAACCAAAAAATTGATTATACAATGGGTAGCAGACCTGAGTATCTAAATAGATATTTTCCTGTCTGAATGCATGTGGTAAATAGGTACATGAAAAGGTATATTCAACATCACTAAGCATCAGGGAAATATAAATTAAAACTATAATGAGAAACCATCTCAAGTCTGTTAGAATCCTGTTATCAAAAGTGAAACAAACCGAAGACAGATACTATATGGTATCCCTTTTATGCGGAATAAATATATATATATATATATAAATATATATATATATATTTATTTATTTATTTAAAGCTGACCATACAGAAACAGAGAATAGAATGGTGGTTACCAGAGGCTGAGTGATGGGAGGTGTAGGCCAAATAGTACAAACTCAGTTTTAGGATGAATGAGTTATGAGGATCTAATGTATAGCTTGGTGATTGTAGTTAATACAATATTGTATACTTGATATTTGCTAAAAGTATATTTTAAGCATTCTCAACCACCCCCTCCCAATAACTATGTGAGGTGATAGTTATGTTAATTAACTTGATCTTGGTAATTATTTCACAATGTAGATGTATATTAAATCATAATTTGTATAATTTAAAACTATATAGTTTTATCAACTATTCCTCAGTAAAATTGGAAAAAATAAAACACATATTGCTAGGACACATCCCCCCCATTTGTTTTAACTTTAAAATTAATTTTCACCTTTATGATTACATTTAAAAACTTCTATCTTTAATGTTTCTGGCACATACTTAGGTGTATTATGACAACAGTAGTCTATTATTTCTCTACACTATTTAGCCCTGTGGCCCAGTGCAACTTATTTATTCTAAACTTTTCAATAATTATGAAGATAATAATGATAATAGTAATTTAAATTTTTTTCTAAAATTTTATATTTTCATCAATCTTAGTACCATGGAGTGTGCCCCATCAAGCCATAAAGCTGAATTTTAATATTCTTGGTAATTGTTTGAATCTGTATTCAAATAACAAGAGAAGTAGGAAATATTTTAACTCTCCTAAATTTATTTCATATAAAATTTTATAGAAAATTTTTTGACAAAGTCGTGGAGTAGAATTTTCACTTCTCTGTATGCACATCTTTATACTTTTTGAGGAAAATCAGAAAAGTCTCCTGCCAGAAAGACAGAAAGGAAGAGAGAAAGCAGGAAGAATAAGCATTTATAAATTCAAATTTGAATCTTCAAGAAAGAGGCTTCACCATCTTGTTAATTTTGATTCAAATACCTGGGAAGATTCTGATAAGACATCATCCACATGCAATGATTATTTTTCTCCATGAATTTTTAAAGAGGCTACACTATATAGTGATGGTCCAGAGGCTATGTACCAGTGTCTCCTTCCTTTGTAGGGTTATTACCACTGTCAGATGAACTGATCAGATTGTTCCAATTTTAAACATTTACCTTCAGGGAAAAAGAAACCTGCAGATAACTGAATTTGTGGCTTTGCTCTGGAATGTATATATTAATAAGTAAAGAATCTCTGAACTATAGACAAAATGCATTTAACCAGTTATTTTGAGGGCTGCTCTATAAAGCTTTGTCACTTTGATGAAGTCTGTTTTTCATTTTTCTCTACAGAATCATAAAGTAGTTGGTATAATTATTCTCATCCTCAGCTTTCTTACAGAAACTCAATTCTGCTTTGTGCACTATCCTTGCTGGTATTTCAGTTTTAAGTCAGAATTAATAAACAATTCGCCACCTTCCCTGAAACATTAGAATTGAATGACTGAAATAATTGAAGGAGCAATGAAGAAGTTAGGATAGTCATTAGCCTAGAAAGAGAAGGAACTGATCATTAAAAAATTATAGTCATAGGAGACCGTTCTTGGAAAGATGATTAAAAGCCAGCCACTCATCTGCTAGTTTGTTCCTTTATCTCAATCCCATGAAATGATTGCCCAATCTCTGTTCTTCCATGGCAGAGAACTTGCCATTCGTTGTGAAATAATTCATAAAATTTTTAAGGCTCTGAGTTTTATAAGCTTTTTCATCTTGAGCTGAAATGAAATTCTTCTGTATATGGTTCTTGAACACTTGCCAAATTTCTGACCCACAGGCTCTACTGATAATCTACTCTGGCCCTGTAAGATATTATGGCATAATGGAAGAGACAGATGAATATGTACCAATACTGTCTATCTTATGTGAAAAATGAGAGAGTCCTGGAGAATGCTATAAGGGATTTCTCTTCATTCGAGACCTCTTCTTCACTCTTTCTCATACGCTAGAGGATGACATCATTTTTCTGCCTACACGTTGGACAAATGTTTTTCTTTTTCTTTTTTTAAAGATTTTATTTATTTATTTATTTATTAGAGAAAGCGAGCATGCACATGAGCAGGAGTAGGGACAGAGTAAGAAGGAGATGCTGACTCCCCACTGAGCAGAGAGCCCAGTGAGGGGTCTCAATCCCAGGATCTGAGCCTAAGGCAGATGCTTGAATGACTGAGCCACCCAGGCACCTTGGACAAGTATTTTTCAATAGGCTTTTACAGTTGCACTTGTGGCTTGAGATTTACCCTCATCTTTGAGATTTTAGGGAATCAATAAATAGTACCCATCACCCCTAGTGAATTCAGAACCAGATGAGAGTCAGCCAGGTACGTCAGCTTTATTGCTAACAACACTAACTTCCAGGATTGAGGGAATATATCGTTTTAAATGTGTAGCTAACGGCCTTGTTGTGTCTTATTACAGACTACCTAAAGTGGAAGTTTGGGTCTATGATTACTGTATCACAGTAGCCCAGCACACAGGATGGGAAGCAAAGACTGCATATCTAACCGCGTAAAACTAAGAAATGGGGTTAGTCCACAATTGAGAAATGTCAGAAGGAAGAGTGAGGAAAAGGTTGGGCAAGAGCTTAGATATTAGTTATTCCATTAAAATAGAAAAGATGAGATTCTTTCTGTTCCCCGATGTCAAAGGGGTTTGGTACTGGGCATTTATTTTAATAGAAATTTCATTATTCTCGTGGATATGTGTCAACAGTTCTTTTATTTTTACAACTTTGAAAGTTACTTATGATCACTTGTGAAAAGGAAACTTTTTATCCACTAACGCTGTAATAAGAGTATGTGATGAGTACAAGATAAATGTGTCAAGAAGATTCAACCACTGTCTGTTGATTGTCATCTGGGTGCCAGACACCATGCATATTGCTTTCACATTTAATTTAACTATCATAGTTTAGAGATGTAGGTATGATTTAGCAACTATTTCAGAAAAAAATAACCATTTTTTTCCCTAAGTTTGCACAAATATTAAAACCAGGATTTGAACAGATAATATTGGGCATATTTTCCCATATTCACTGCTCCCTTTTCCTTTCCTGTTTATAAAAGGTCTAACAATTAGTATCCTGCTGTCTCTAAGGACTGAAATAATTATTCCTGTTTGTATTTGGGGGCAGATTTTAACTATTGATGAACAAAAGGCCAATTACTGCCAAGACAACTCTTTGTCCTTTCAACTGCTGTAGTTTTAATGCTCTAAAATGTGTAAAGCAAGGTCACCCATTCACTTGACTTAGGGATGACTTTCAGGGTAAATGATAATTCTGTATTTTTAAAGAGTGCATGCAGATTTAGAGGCTTCCAAAAAATTCCTCGCAAAAGTGCTTTAGAATGAATCTTAACGTGTTGTATACATATATTTTGGGTTCTTTCTGGAATGTATCTAAAATGAAGTTCTCATATAGCGCTTTATACTTCAAATGAAAAGATGCTGTAGATACTTTACGATTTCAATCCAGTGCAACCCCCTAAAACACTTAGCTGCCTTTAAAGAAAATCAGCCTTTCTGTTAGGGTTTGGCAGTTAAGCTGTAGTCTGCTGAGGCGGCAGTATTAACATCCTGCATCCTGCTCGGCAGCAGGCATTAAGCTTTGGCTGTGACCATGCAATCCCATTTTAAACTCTTGCCTCTAGATGTGTCAGCTATGACTTGGCAGCTGGCTGGAACAAACACTTAAATCTTTAGATCTGTGGATTTAATTAAAGTACTCTATAATAAAATGAAACCCTGGATTCCATGGTTTGTAAATATTCATTCAAAGATAAATAACATGCAAACATCTAAAATGATGGTATGTTTCCTTTGCTGTTCTGAATTGGAGATTGGAGTGCTTTTATATTGTAAAAACCTCACAGAAATTTTTATGGTATTTAATACTCGAAGTCTGTGCTCTTAAGTGGCCTCCAGCTTTCTTCAGTAAGGTCATTTGGTAGAGAACAAATGTACAGCTCAGAAGAACTAGTTCACAGCTCGGTCTCCCTCCTGGACCCAGAGTTATAGCTCAGTCCTTTGCTGCTTGCTGGCTGGCTCAGCTTTGACATCTCACACTCTTCCAGTCTCTTAGAAATCACTCTCATGAGAATGGAATAAAAATTTACTGTTTCGCAGTTTAAGGAACCAGGTGTTCTGTGACCTCATGCTTTTAAGAACTTGCTTTTGTAAAGGTGCTATAGGCTTAGTATGAGTTTGCAAAAGGCCTTCTTGGGACATTCTAGAAAAATTTGTTGGAAAATGTTCCTCTGTAGTGTCAGTTTTTTTGGGAAAATGACTATTCTTGCTTAATTTTGGAACTATGGAGTATCAAATTGGGGACAGATGCAAGAGATCATCCATCTATTTTTGAGGAAGCAGGAAAAAGAAGAGAATCAACTTGGCGCATCATGACAAAACTGCTTTCAGGACCCAACCCTCCAGTCCCTAGTTCAGTTCCTCACCAACTCATAGCTCAGTGCATTCAGAAAGTGCGACTATTGTTTAGAAAATGACTTTGTTGTTCATTTCAGCTGATTGGGGACAGTAAGTTCCATGTCCTTGTGGCTCATCATGATTTTAGTGTTTTTTTACAGAATTTATACCAATGAAGGTAATTTTCGAGTGTTTACATTTCAGCGTATAGGTAAGGCACACTGCAGAAGAAAAGCCTGGGCTTTAGTAGTAATACCTAGATAATAGCAAAGTGGTTAAGAATATGTACTGTAGAGCCAGATTTCCAAGGTTTGAAACCTTAGTTTGCCACTTTTCGAGCTTGGGCCCGGGGCACATCACAGCTTTATGGTGCTCTGTTTCCTCTGTGCTAAATAGAAAAAGTAATAGTAGCCACCTCATAGGATAGTTTAGATAGTAAAATAGTGTGTGTTAAGTGTTCCTATTATTAATTGAACAAACCTAGATAATATATTACTTAATATCACTGATATCCAGTTATTTGACTTATACACCATTGATATCTTAAAGTTTTTATTAACATTTAAGTTATATATATAATATAAATCTTTGTATATAATACACACAGCCTGGTAAAATGGTGGACAAAAACCAAGTAAATTGATAATTGAATAAATTGATAATCAATAAACTATAGTTCACTTTCAATAAAGGGATATATATATATATATATATATATATATATATATATATATTTCTTTTTACTTTTGAAGGTAATGAATTTACATGGGTCAAGAATCATAGCTCCAAAGCTACACAGTAGAAAGTCTAATACCTTAACTTCTTCCTAAAAAATCATGGTTAATGATTTTTATCGGTTACAAAGGTGTCTTTCTCAGATTGTTTTATGCAAATATAAATACATAGTTTTATTTTATTTTACTCACATATATAGCATATTACACGAACTGTTCTGTACTTCTACTTGTATTTGTTTTCAAAATAAAGCACAGAATTATTGAGTGTTAACACTATTATAGGCACTGTGTAAAACTTTGGTACACATACTCAAATTTCTTACAGTAATACCATCATCGTTACTGTTTCATAAATAGCAGAATTGCAGTGTTGAATGTTTTAGCTTAGGAATATGAAGGCTCTTTCCCAAAGCCCCAGATATGCTATTGATGGAGGCAGACTTTGAACCCACTAGTCCAAATCCAGGGTCTGAGGGTAACAGCTCTGCTACAGTGCCTCTCTCCTGACCTTTATGAGGTCTCCTCATTCTAAGGCAACTACTGACCAGAAACATGTGGAACTCAAGACAAAAGAAAAAGAGAAAGCTCTCCAGCCTTGCTTGATTCCTTAAACATTGACATTTGAGGGGATGTTATTGTGTTTCATTGCTTTCATGCTAAAATCCCTTGGAAGTCAGTAGAGCTCTTATTACCATTCATTATTTGAAAAGTCACTGAAGAATGTCCTGGTGGGAAAAAAAAAAAAAGAAAAAAAAGAATGGCCTGGTGGCCTATTGATAACCAATGTATTTCTAGATTTTAGGCCTGCCCATAGTAGTCAGAGGTACATGGTGTCATTTTTATTAAAGAGCTGCAAGGATCCAGAAACATACACACTCTGTTACAGAAAATGGCTGTGAGTCATAAAGACAGACTTTAATTACATTTACCCTAACTAATGAAGTTAGATTGTCCATCGCTCTTCTGCCTACAGTACAATTTAAGCAACCCCCCTTCCCATGCTGTCTCCTGTCCTGACAGGTGAGTGTGTGTTTGTGTGTGTACATAATATTCTGAATTGCATAGTGGAAACACATTAGACTGAAGTACAGGAAGCAGGTTTTCAGGGTTGGCCCACCTCCAGTGAACTGACACCTATTTTTCTTGCCCATAAAAATGAATGCCATCCCACAGATGGTAAAAGTCCCCAAATTCTGTCCTATAAAACCAGTGATAGATGGTATAGTACAAGAAGGAGAGAAGCCAAAAGCATAGCATTGGTGAGTATGGGTTAATTGGAAGTTTATTGGAAAAATAGCTACTATTTTTTTTTTAATGTATCTGGTATAATTGGTGAAACTAAAAACAGATAATTCTGTTCTGGAATTTTAATTGCTTTTCCTTTGCGTTTTGACTTTTCATGAAATTCAGCAACATAATAAAGAATAACTTAATATTTATTCTTATATATTGTTACATACAAACATAGGAGAAAGTAAAATTCAGCTTGGACTCAAAGTAAAAGTCTACCCAACCGCTCATTGGGCTGGAATAACAGACACAGAGACCATTACCAGATTTAGCAGGATTCAGTATTTCTCCCAAGGATACACTACAGCGAGAAAGTGTCATAATGACCCCTTTCGTTTTTTTTTTTTTTAACTGCTTTTTCACTCATTGAGAAATTTTGTTCTCTAAAATCCTATATAGACAGTCCAGTTTCCTGCTTGAAATCACATCAAGAATTAAATACATCAATACTCTAAGTCACTTAGATGTAGAGAAAAGAAGCTTGATATCCAGTCATAGAACCTCAGCTGTGGAGTTTCTGAACACAACATTTTACATTTATTATAGTTCATTGTTTTCAGGAAAACAGGATTTGGAATCCACTTCGTAGGCCATACATGTTTACATATACCTTGCTTTATGCCTATTAAAATTCTGCTTTATTTAAATTTCTCTAGAACTCCACTTTTCCCCTTAGTCATATAAAACTCTATATTTTCCTTTATTTTATGAAATGCCTCAGATCTCTCTTGGTGTGTAGTCTTTTCATTGCAATTGGTCAATAAGCCAAGTTTGTCCATGGTGCTTATGGACTGGTTGGGCTGGGACAGGTGGTTAAAGATACTTGGAAAAGCCCCATCTTGTATATTAGGGAAAATAGTGATATGACTGGTGGGCCTAAGGGATTCAACTTGTGTGAAAAATATACACAGAATCAATTCATAAAATACGTGGCAGGTTATTCTTTCCTTTTCTACGGATGGGCAGCAAACTGGACTCTAAGCATAGAGGCAGCAGAGAGAAAACAATCATTTTCAAAGCTGTAGTTACAGTCCTTAAGTTAAAAACGAGCAATTGTCTGGGAAGAGTCAAACTCCCTACCACTGGGGCTTGTAAGAAGTGTGTCCTCATAGAAGACTGTGATGAAGCAAACTACAGTCACAACTGTGTCTCTAACTTCACGGAACAGTAAATAATGTAGCCGAATACGCCTTTTGACTGTAGTCACAACGTTAAAGACAAACAACAATTCAGTTTTATAAATTATTTCAAATATGCAGATTTAATTTATAGGTTCTCCATTTAGTTAGATATGCCTTTTTTTTTTTTAATGAAATGTTAACTCACAAAGGACAGAGGTCTTTTGTTTCAATTGATGTGGCTTGAATCAATTTCATTATTTTCGTTCCCTCCCATTCTTTGCTTGTTTTTCCTAGGGTCCGGACTTCATATTGCTTTAATAGAATTAGTCTCTCTGTGTGCTATGTTTGTATTTCTATGGTTTGTGAATTCTGATTAAATTATTTAGTTGCTATTATGGAGTACTACATCTAAATTAATTTAGGGTTAACATGTGAACAGTATACCTATACCATATTCACTTGAGACCAAGGGATATTCAGAAGTTGTGATGTTTTCCTAATAAATAGTAATTATTCTCCAGATACTCAAAATACCCAGCTTTCCCAAAACCCTTCTTTGTCCCTGGAATGGCAAATAGGGTTTATGAATTGAATACGGGAGCTGTGACTTGAGAAAGCAGAGAACACTGTTCTTAGGGCTGCTAAATTTCAAATCATCCTCAATCTCCCCGGCTAAAGATCTTCTGTCTGAGTTTCAAAGGGCACAGTTTATCCAGATTATACTTTTTCACACAAATTAAAAATGTTTAGGAGCTCTAGGAAAAGGTCTTTCCTAAATTGTCTTTACCTCACATAGTGATAAGTGCTTATATTACTTGGTATCGATTAAATGTTTGTTTAAATAGCTAAAGAGAAAAAGGGAGAGAGAGAGATTATGTCTGGTGGTGTTAGAGCCTCTAAATTATTTACCATGAAAATAAATGCAGTAATTTTAGGAAAACTGTCACTAGAGTTTATTTCTGGGACACACAGATGCGCACGCACCTGCACCCACACACTAGGGATGTTTATCTACTTCTTATATAAGCTCTAAGGAATCTGTGGAAATTCATTACATTGTAAAGATATAAAAGTATTCTTTCCTAATGTGTTTGCAGTGTTGGTAAAAGCAATGCTGATAGTAAAACAGTGAGTGTTCTATTGACATTTTAAACAGGGTAAACCTTGGCATAGAGCTATTTATCATAATAAGCTTTTTTACAGGAAATTCTCTTTTTTATAGTATTTTTTTTTCATTTTATCATAAATGGTTTTCAAGGAATCGTTCAAGGCATCTTGGATGTGTTGATTTTCAAAGCATAAATTAAGATAATTACACTTAAAATGCTCAAATTTTAATAATTTAAAATATTTATTTAGACTGACAGTTTTCTAATATATTCTTGTCTCTATATGAAATATGCAATTTCAGATATAATGAAATAATACTTTGAACTCCGTCCATGGGGAAAAATGAGCAAATTAAAGATTTGGGTTGTATTTAGGTGATAAACCTCTGCTTCAGTGAAATACAATGCTCTTTGAAAACAAAATCTATAGACTTTTACAGCTTAGAAAAGCAAATCTTACCATAAGTAGCTGTGTCTTGTAAATGGCTCTTTCAGTTCGTTTTAAATGACAAAATAAACTACGCTAAGATTTATCTTTAAATTTTATATTTTTTTTTAACCTAGTGGAATCACAGCAAAATAGCTCTTAATCTACTCAACCTAGTGGACTTCCGGGATTATACGAGTTTCCTTATTTTCTTTGCTTATAGGGGAAAATCAATCATAACATTTCATTAACAGATTAACTGTTGACCAGTCATAATGCATGAACCCTGTGCTATGCCACCCAGATGTCCTCTCCAGAAAGCCACCTTTCTGGCTCAATTTTCATCCAATAATGAATTAATGGGGGGTGGTGGTGTAAGGTTAAGTCCCCTTCCCCCAACTCAGGACTATTCTGAAGTGTCATCCATTCCTCAGCACTCTGAGGGGTTGGCCGAGGCCTTTCCTGAGACTATCAGCCCAGCACACTCTCCATCCACCCAATTCTGCTTCCCTCCGTCTCTTGTTCTTCCATAGGAGATGATCCCAGAAGTCTCTAGTAACTTCTCTTGCTCACCTCTGTATGATTGGGCTTCCCCGGGAATGTGCTGGCCCCCTGTCTGTTCTTGAGCATGCCTACATGTTTATCACTACTGCTAAACTATGTGTAATTACCGAGTGTCAGATGTGTTTCGCCTAGTATCAGTTTATTGTAATTATTTTTGCATTTATATAATTTGATTGAAGAGTATGTCAGCAAATGAAGTATGAATGTGAAAAATCCTCTTTGCTGAGTATTGTTTCCACTGAACAAGTTTGTAATAGAATTAAGTATGTATGAAATAACTATAAATTTTTTTTAATTGCAAAAGATTTGTGAAATTTTTACCAACATGATAAATTCACTTAAATAAAACTTTTTAAGTCCTCTCTACTTTATGGTTAAAAACAAAACTGAAAGTATGGCTACTGTATTTTAGATGTATTTTAAGTAAGAAAAATTATTAAAAATAAAACCTCTTGTCAACACACCTGTACTCAAAGAAAAGATCTTGAGTCTACATGAAAATATTGTTAAAATGCATATGCACATGTAATTTTATATTAAAACATTTAAATTAGGAGTGTGGATCATTTTTACCTTTCCTTTTCTTTTTAAGATTTTATTTATTTATTCATGAGAGACAGAGAGAGAGGCAGAGACACAGGCAGAGGGAGAGGCAGGCTCCCTGCAGGGAGTCCGATGGGGGACTCGATTCCGGGTCTCCAGGATCACGCCCTGGGCTGAAGGCAATGCTAAACTGCTGAGCCACCTGGGCTGCCCTTACCTTTTTTTTTCTATTTAGCTAATACACTTAGTCTCCAATGCATTAGGTAACAAAATATAACTGTACTAGTATTATCTGATAAAGAGACCAATGAATAGTTCTTTATTTAAAACAACTATTAATTAATCTTGTACCTTTTGTATCTCACCTATTATGAAAAAATATTTTTAAAATATTTGTCAAAATAAATCATTTTGATAATAAAGGCTGCATGTCCTTTCTGTCATTTATGTCATGAAAAGTCTATTTTTTATTTTAAAATATATTTTAAATGCTTTCCAAAGAAAGAACACATAGAAAATTCTGATCTAGCTTACTACCTCTCACACTGTCCTATGTATACAAACAACATGGGGAATTTGGTGAAATGCAGATTCGGATTTAGCCTGTCTGTGCAAGGGCTGTAAGTTCAGCATCTCTAACTAGCCTGTGAGTAATGTGGATGTTGCTGCTCCTAGAACCAGCGAGCTTAGACCTAGCTCAATCATCTCAGTGTTGTTGTTTTTCCCCTTGGTTCTGCTTCACATCTGTACCTTACCTTTAATAATGGCTAAATTATAAGGGCTATTATTTGTTTCTTGTTTGTTAGCACCTTTTAAAAAAAATTGTAGTTCTGATTTTCCTATCCTGTGTTTCCATGCAAAAATCGAATGATATTTGTATTAGGTTCACTCTTATGTCCCTGCGTGGTGTGGTTGGATAGACTATAATTCTAAACCAATTTCTGTTAACATCTGATGGGATAAATGATCCTTCATTCCGACAGCTTCTGTCACTGGCAAGAAGTCCTATTGTAGAAATGAATAGCTAATGGTGCTGAGCAGTGGAATAGAGGTATTGGATGGAATTGAATGAGTAGAAATGTTGGACGACAAGATCTGGTTGCGACGGGAAAACACGTTTCAGCCTAGTGCAGATAATCACAGATAAAGTGGTCTTTTTCAGAGAAGATAGGATTGGATGTATGTGTCTGTCAGAAAATGATTATAGAGCTAATATTGCGTTTTGGTTGGAAGAGAGTCCTGTCTTATTTGTGACATTTTTTTTTTTCATATGTTGCAAAGCTGGCAATAGAAGTATGGTGGAAAGGCTGTCCTGTTTGGGGGACATTTAGCATTTTAATAATTTCTGGACATATATATTGGCTTGTGACATAGTATGCCATGAAAAGTTTGCACATACTAATTCAACAAACTTTTTCTTGTAGCCAAAAGAGTGATTTCAGGATTTTTGTTAAAAAATTAGCTTTTTAAAGTTGGTTGAAAACAGTTTAGATGAAGCATTTCCCCTATTAATAGTATTTATTAATAACGATAGTTTTGTTTTTGTTTTTTTAGTTTGTGAAGAACAAAGTAATTACTTTTGTGTTTTTCTTAACCTTGTCCCACATTTTTAACTTTTTAAAAAACTCAAGAGAAATTTATAGCTCCAATTAAACAGCAACAGCATTATAAAGTTATCAGAGGAAATAATTGGAAAGTATTTAAAATATATTTTAAAAGAAAACTAGACTTTTCATGACATAAATGACAGAAAGGGTATGCAGCCTTTATTAACAAAATGATTTATTTTGCCAAATATTTTAAAGATATTTTTTCATAATAGGTGAGATGCAAAAGGTACAAGATTAATTAATAGTTGTTTTAAATAAAGAATTACTCGGGATCCCTGGGTGGCGCTTCGGTTTGGCGCCTGCCTTTGGCCCAGGGCGCGATCCTGGAGACCTGGGATCGAGTCCCACATCGGGCTCTCAGTGCATGGAGCCTGCTTCTCCCTCTGCCTGTGTCTCTGCCTTTCTCTCTCTGTGACTATCATAAATAAATAAAAATTAAAAAAAATCTCTTTAAATAAAGAATTACTCATTGGTCTATCAGATACTACTAGTACTTCCTGGAGGGGACTCGGTAGTTCTTGTTGACTTTATTATGCAGAAGTATCCTAGGATGTTAAAAGGGTATCTTGTCTTCATTTGTGATACAGCATCACAGGTGTTTTTGACTTGAATAATACACCAAAGTTGGTAATCTCAAACAGCAACTTTTCAGGTTGAAAAAACAATTTATAATGAAAATAAAACAACCTTTGCCATGTCAGAAGTGTTATGGCTTCAATATCATGTTGATTCAGAAAATAGTTTTGAGACTACAGAGTTGCCCAAAAGAATGAAAGTCTAATAAACTGACTACATAGACATTAAAGATATCTTTATGGGGGAAAAAAATTCCCTTTTTTTTTTTTTTTTTTTTTTTTTAAGTAGGCTCCATATCCAGTGTGGAGCCCAATGCAAGGATTGAGACACAACCCTGAGATCCAGACCTGAGCTTAGGTGAGGAGTCGGAGATTAACTGAGAGAGACCGAGGTGCCCCAGGGGAAAAAGATAAAAATCAACATTCCTAAAGTCAAAAACCAGATATTTTTGAGCTATAATTCTACTTTTACTCTAAAATATATCTCTTTACAAAACTCAAAAAATTGTTTGCTTTTTTCTACCATAAGCTTTAATATTGTTTGCCACTTTTTTCACAGAAAAAAAGAAAATACAATATGGATGTGATGCCACAGTTTATCATGGCATTTGTTGGCCAGTATGTCCAATAACTTCTAGCCTGATGATTTGGTGTACTTTAAAGAAAGCAGGAGAGGGATCCTGCAGGGGTAGGTTATACCTATGACCTTTAAATCTAGGATCATGTATTTGGGTCAAAATACACCAGATTTGAAGGATTAATTTGTAGCATTTCTTTTTCAAGTAGCCACTAAGGCTTATTGCTCAATGCATGTGTTTGATTCAAAGCAGTAAAACTGAACCTTGCCTTCATACCGTTATAGCTAAGAATATCATATTCAGAATGTTCACCTTAAAAAACAAAAGAGCCAATTATTTTATCAGCAAAATGAGTTCAGGAATAGCAGAGAAATTGCAACCCGGGAGGAGCAAGCTATGACAAATCCTCGCATATCCTGACAACGTCCGAGAGAGAGAGAGAGAGAGAGAGAGAGAGAGAGAGAGAGAGAGAGCCTTGCTTTTCTGGGGGAAACAAGGAGACTGAGAGGGGTTCTTTAGCTGAGTTCTCATTGGCTGAGCTGTTGCTGGGCAAGGAGAGGTTCCTCCTCCTGGAGGGGTGTGTTAAGTAAATTTATTTTGGGAATGCAAAGTATGCTTTTTTAAATGTGAGTGGTCCTTTATGGGAGCTCCCCCTTCAGGGCCTCCCAACACTATTTGATATGAGATTGCCTTTATTTTCATAATGGCAATAATGGAAAATAATAAAAAAAGATTTTCACATTCCGAGAGAAGCTAAACATACGTCACATCTTATCTAGCACTAGTTTCCAAGTAAATGCAGATTTGAGCCCATGTCTGTCAGTTGCTAACTTCTTAACAAAAACAACATTATCTCTGACTTTTGCAACACTGACATCTACAGATGTGTGACTGTCCTTACAGATAAAACACAGATGTGATCACATTGTGGGGAAAACAAAACAAAACAAAAAACAAACACCATGTTGCTTTCCCCCACTATGAACCCAATGACAATACTTGTGTGTGTGTGTGTGTGTGTGTGTGTGTTTTAATCTGTTGTACCTTTTTGTCAAGGAGTCAGTTCTGAAATCTGGACTCTCTTTCCAACTTCTTCCAAATTTAGTTATAAATACAATTTTTAAAATTTTCTTAGTGATTTTATCTATGGGTTTTCCATCCAAAGTTGGAGGTCGGTCCCACCAGAACGCTCAGATAGATTTAACCACGGAGTGGGCACTTACTGTCCAAGATGTGTAGCTCAGGTGCCACTCATATGCAGGTCAGCCTTTTCCAGCTCCAGGAGGAGTAAATCTCATCATTCCCAGATAAAAGTTCTTCTCTTGATGGTTGTGTTACTGTTTCAGATTCTAATTCTGTTAGAATTAACAGAATTAGAGTTTCTAGAGTGTGCCTCCTCCTTGATTCTCTTTTGTAGCTGGTTGCCAAATTATGACATCTGCTAGTGATAAAGCACTAGGAGCCTAGTTTTGATTGTGGGATCTGTTTAACTGGTCTTTGTCAGTTAACAAATGACAGAAAGGGAAGGTTTTTCTTGGTACAGTCGTTTACACTAGTCTCTTTCTTGGTTATTCTATCACTATCTTTAGGAATGCCCATATCCTTGCCACTAGGCTACACGACATGACAGGAGGTAAGTTTGGCAGGACCAGTGGACAGTCTCAGTTGTGAGGTTGAAAAGTTGCCTGTGTCACATTTTCTTTTTAATATAGAGGTTATTTTGTCTTCTAACTTTTGATAGCATGCTTTTTGGTGCTTGACTTTTTGTGTATCATTAAGAGCTTAAAACATTTAAAGACAACAAACAAAAGCCCCTAAAAACAAAGCTCTGTGCCCACTAGAGTGGAGAGCAACCGTTGGGTCAAGGAACTCATAACAAATGCCTCTCAGATACCCTTTGTGCTTTCCAGACCTTGCTGTCATCCAGCTGAAACAAATAATAGGTGAGTTTTTGCTGAAAAAGTTATGTGTGGTGCATTTACCCTTGGTTGAGCTTGTAGAACTGAGCCTGATAGTTTTCAGTATGTGAGTAGGTGTTAAAAAAAAAAAAAAAAGACTTCTTTTTCTCACAAAAAAAATATTTTCATGTTGGTTTTTATAATTGCAGGTTTCTTTTTTTTTTCTTTCCATTTTTTTTATGTTTGTGAAAAATCACTGCTGGCTTGTTCAAAGATTTTAGCCTAAGTGTAAGTTATTATTTTTTTTTTCCTCTTCTTTCCGTTGAAAGAACTGGAGAAGTCCAGTAAAGTAAATAAATGAGACAAATAAAGATCTGATCAAAACAAATTTTTTTGCTAACAAGAATAAAATGTCAAATAAACATTTGTTAACATTAATTTATTAAATTTACTTATTAGAGAAAGTGAGAGAGCATGAGAAGGAGGAGGGGCAGATGACAAAGCAGACCACTGAGCTGGGAACGCAATGCAGGGCTCGATCCTGTGTCCCTGGCATCAAGACCAGAGCCTAAGGCAAATGCTTAACCAATTGAGCCACTCATATCCCCCAATGAACAGTAATTTTTAATAAATAGATGTTTAATAAACATTAAACCTTAAAGTTAAGTCCATATCTTGATCCATAGCCTATTTGTACAGAAACTAGAGAAAACAATGAAACAATTTCTAATAATGCAAATCTTCATATTGAGGTTTTCTTGTTACAGCCTCTATACCTGTGCTATGACCTCTACTTGGGCTCTACCCAGTGATAAATGGCTTGCATCCTATAGAAAGCAACGATTCCCAAATTCCCCTAATTATTTGAGAGTTTAATAAGAATTTTCTATTATATGTATGAAATCTTTGATGAAGGGACTCATATCCCTTTGCTAACTCTGGGAAAAGTAATAAATTAGATAATAAGGCCTCTTGGGGTTCCTGTTTTGATTGACTTATGGAGACTAAAAAGTACTCACATAAATCAAAGCTAAAAAAAATAATACCAGCAATTTAAAAAAATCCAAATGATTTAAAAGTGTTGGCTCTTTAAATTAAAAATCAAAAGCAAAAATTAAAAAAAAAATTAGCTCAGAGAAATGATCCAGTGACTGGTATAGACTGCTTGCCAGGATACAGCACAAGAAACAAAGAAATTAAAATTAATAGAAGAAGATTGAGAATTTTGATAATGTTAAAACTTGAAGTTTAAACTTCAAGTTTAGATTAGAAACATTGCATACATTACAACATACATTGCAATTAGAAAGTAATATTTCTAATCAAAGAGAATACTTAATCTGGTTAGCTAATTTTTATGTCATTCTGATTTTATCAAAGTGCAAAAATATCTTCGTGTAATATAATTTGTACAAAGTTTGGGTGATTTTTGATAAAAATCATAATTTGAACTCCCAAATTCCTTATAATAGCTACATGATTCTATTAAGTTGTAATCATTTACAAAAGTATTTAAAATAATACAAGTATAAAAACAAATATGTTTAAATTTGTATTGTCTTTTAGGATAGAAGATCCTATAAAATATTTATTTCACTTATAATATATGGATAACATACAAATTATCACCTTGCAAACAAAATCATGTCAATAATAAGTGCTTTTCCATAAAGACCAAAAGATAACTCCCAAGATCCTTAATAACACCACTGTAGAATATTAGTTAATTGAGTTTATTCACATAGAACATTTTTGCCTGCCTGAACAATTTCCAAAATTACAGAGACTATAAAAACAAAACCTCACTGGATTGCCAAGCTACATATACCCTTGCTTCTTATTTTTTCTTATTTTTATGCATTGTTAATTGACCATTATTGAATAACTTGTAAAGAATGCATGAGTCATTGTAGCATTTTAAAAAACACATATATACATTGCATATATATATATACACCACATATTCTGAGTGTTGTTACCACGTGACACATGGAAAGTTAACTATGTGGGGTGATGGAAATGTTAATTAACTTGATTATAATAATTCTTTTACGATGTATATCAAATAATCACTTTTTACTTTAAATATATATACTTTTAATTTGTCAGTTATATCTCAGTAGGGCTGGAAAAAAGCATCTACACACATGCTATGAACTTCTTCCCCTCAAGAAGTAGGTCTTTATTCTCTTTCCCCTGAGCATAAGCTGGATTTAGTGACTCACCTCTAAATAATAGACTATGGAAAAAAAAATGTTGAGATATCACTTCTGGGAAGAATATACAAAATCTGTGGCTCTGTCTTGAACACACTGACTTTTCTGGGGCCATCTGCCCTGGGGAAGCCAGCTGACATATTATGTGAGCAGCCCCATGGAGGGGGCCACAGGGCAACAACTTGACGGTGTCTCCTTTAGACACCCCAAGCCGGAACCAGTCAGCTCAGTCACTCCTGTCTTTCTGACCCTCAGAAATTGTGTGATAATAAATGTGCATTGTTTGAAGCTGCTACTTTTGGGGGCAATTTGCTGCACATCAACAGAGAAGTAATAGAGTGATGTTCATACACTTATTTTTTTCACTTTAAGAAATATAAAAGTGATGCATAGTTTAGTCCTCTAGGAGGGTTACCTCTAAGAGATGTGGGCCCTTGGGCATAAATGTTCTGTGAGTCTCCCCAACTATACAATTTAATTAAAAAATGAATTACAAAACTCATGGCCCCGGTCAGGTATAATATATTGTAATTTATCAACAAAGATTTAGACTAATAGAGAAATGCACTTAAATATTTCCTGACTGTGGATGTGAAGATTTTTCAGATTGTTCGGGCACCATCTCTTCCTCTTCAAATCCGGAAATTGTCTCTCCATGTTCTTTATCAATTGTGCATTCATAGCTAAATTTCCAACTCCCAGCAAATGAAAATGGTAGCAGTACGGTTACTACTTACAAGGCCGTGGCTCTTGGGAAACCTTGTAGTGAAATAACATAGATCTTGCCTCCACAGTTCTCCAATGCCATTACTTAGACTTGGCTCCATCGTTACTCATGACGCTGCACCATCCATCATCTGTTGTGCCTCCCATTAACTCTGCCTTCCAATAACTCTCTCTGATTGTCACTGTGCTTCATTAATAATATCCACAAATGCAACACTTGCCCAGGGAATGCAGCAAAATGTGAATGGACTTTGTTTCCTGGTCATGTTAAATTTCTCATTCAGATTTTTATAGTATAAATGTAGGTTGGCCTCTTATTGAATCATGACTTTTCTTGGTCCCTTTAGGCTGTAATTGCCGCATCACCAGACTGTGGTCGCTTTCAGTCTTGAATGTACAAACACCCCTACCTTCTGCAGGCCCTGCCCTCTTGAGAGAGGTAGGCAGGGGGCCATGGGTGGAACAAGATTAGTACCATTCATTCAAAGAATGATTATCCCTCCTCAGGTTTGGCTTAAGACCAACCTTAGAGAGCAGGGTGTTGCCATTTGAATAAAGACAAGAGGACAGTCATTGGAAGAACCCATGGCATTGCAGAACAACAATCTCAACAGTCCTTAGGTCTTTGCTGGAAAAGGGTGCAACCACCTCTGGAGGACAACTTGACATGTGGTGAGGAGCCATGGAGGGGATGAATGGCTAATCTGAGTGCCAGTGAAATGAGCAGGAGTGGACACACAGGGTAAAAGACGCCTCCTGTCACCCTTGCTGCCTTTGACTGCTATAGACAAGTGGTGGTACCAGAGTGGGAACACTGGTAAGTAGACCCCTGTGTGTGGCTTGAAGTCAAGGTTCGACAGTGGAATATATGAACATGTGCCACATCCCATGTTAGTAGAAGTATCCCAACCACCGTTATCATCAATGTCTTCACCTTTCTGGTGATCCAGTCTTGTTTGCTTCTATGAAAGAAATGTTGTAGTGGGCCATGGTAGGGAATCCACTGCCAGGGCCAAGCCACAAAGCCTAGAGAGAACACCACAGAATTATCTTCCAGGGATCTGGAATCCATGCATGGAGTAAAGGGTATGAGAGTGCTCTGGATGGGGAAAACAGACTGGTTCCTGTCAGATCTGGCCTTGGAACGTCTTGTCTCACACCACTGCCGACCTTAGCTGAGCCTAGGCAGAAGGTGGCAGGCACTTCAAATGGGGGTGAGGGGGGGTGTCCTGAGGTTTAGGGCACCGAGCAGGGATCTGAGGGTCTGAGTAGTATACTAGGGTTGAAAGTGTAATAGGTTCAGTCATAATAAAATAATAGGGACATCTGGATGGCTCACCTGTTTAGTGCTGCCTTTGGCCCAGGGTCTGATCCTGGAGACCTGGGATTGAGTCCCACATCGGGCTCCCTTCCCTGCGTGGAGCCTGCTTCTCCCTCTGCCTGTGTCTCTACTACCCTCCTGCTCCTCTCTGTGTCTCTCATGAATAAATAAATAAAAAATCTTTAAAAATATAATGGACACAATTTTGTCTACATATTAAGCAAAATGTTATACATTTAATATGATTAATTCCCAGTAGTATAAGCATTGTCTTGTATATTAAGATTAACATATTTTAAACACTTTATTCACCTAATTATATGTGGATATCTGATATACATACGTAGAATAATTAAGCCATAAATCAAAGAAAATTTATAAATGACAAAAGGGTTTAGAAAAAAATGGTCTTTGAATAGACAATATTCTTAACAAAACTGAGTAAAACGTTGCGGCCCACCTGTACACAGCTTAATAATGTAGGTATAGACATGGATCTGTGTCTCAAGTTCTACTTTTTTGGGAGAAGCAAGGCTAAAGCAAATATCATACAAAGCGCCATTGCTGAGTTACTTTCCTTTTGATGGAAATGTATTTACATACATTCAATAAGAATCTGTTCTCTTTCCCAACAAGATGTAACTGGACAAATCAGATTTGTAACCATGTCCATGACAGACATGTCACACTTAAGTGCATGTATCATTCAATTAGATATAATAAGCCTGTTATTAAGGAAGACGGATGACACAAACTTAGGAAAATGGCCTCAACCCTTTTGTGTGGCTTATAAAACCCAAGCTTCATAAGCCGTGTGGGGGGGAAAGAATTACCTTCCGAGTGCAGCCTCTTGAAAGACAACTTCAAATCATGAAGAAACTATAAAAAACACATACCAGACGTAATTAGCATTGTATTGTGTGTTCCAGCAATTTTTTTTTTTTTAGTATGGTCTCTTTTAGATATTTTTGTAAGTACACAATGGTTATTTACAAAAAAAATTTGTATAAGAATATTCATCTCACTATTGCTTAATATAGCAATAATCTGGATATAACTTAAATATTCACCATTTTAAAAACTTGGAAATATCTATACCTTGGAAATCTACCTCTATATGTATCTATATGCATATAGAGATGTAGATACATATATATGAAATGTATATATATATTTCATAGATGTGTATGTATATATGTGGAATATATATGGAATTAAGGTATGTATACACATACAATCACATCTTACATAATTTTCAGTATTATTCATATCTAAGGTACATAAGAATATGAAGGTTCTGTTGTTACTACCTGTAAAAAATGGTTCAAAATAATCTGTGTGTGTGTCTGTGTGTATAGTTTGTATTAAAAATAACTGTAATTATGTAAATGTATAAAATAGTCTTGAGTAAAACAGATGACAGAGTTACATACACTAGGTATATACTATTTTTACTTTGTCTTTCCTTATGTTCTATGTTATACCACTTTTTTGCAGCAATCATGTATAGTACCTTATTCTTATGAAAACCTGATAAAAATAAGTTCAATAAAAATAAATATCAAACGTAGCATTTCAGAGGTGTATTTAGAGCTGGACAATCTTGTTTCATTATCATGTGAATGTTGTCTACCCCAACACTTACATAGCTTAGGAAAAAATAAAGCCCCCCAAAAGTACATTTTCTGAGTGATATCATTCTGCTAATCCATCCTTTGTTTTCCAGGAGTGATAATGAAGTAGGCTCATAATCACACTTTATTTTCTGCTTCTTTTCTAATACTTGTGCTACCTTTTGTATGATATCAAGAGCTATTTAACAAAATAACATAGTTTATTGATTTTTTTAAAGATGTTATTTATTTATTCATGAGAGAGACAGAAACACAGAGAGAGAGAGGCAGAGACACAGGCAGAGGGAGAAGCAGGCCCCATGCAGGGAGCCCGACGTGGGACTCGATCCCGGGACTCCAGGGTCACGCCCTGGGCTGAAGGCAGGCGCTAAACCGCTGAGCCACCGGGCTGCCCTAGTTTATTGATTTTGCCATTTTGATTTTACAGTCTTGGTGTATGTTTTACCTTATTATATGGATAAGTTGACAGTGGTCGATAGACATGCATTTTGCATTTGTTGGTAACACAGAGCTGACTCCTATATATGTGGCAGGACACACTTACCTGAGTGTACATGGATACAGACACACAAACACGGCTTTAGGTGTCTTGAAAGTAATACAAAGTGAAATAAAGTTTTGTAGCAGAGTCCTATTCTTTACATTTGATAGGATGTTTTCTCATATATGATAATAACTATTATTTTTAATTTTTTATTGTATGTATATTTATATAACATATATATATATAGTGTGTGTGTGTGTGTGTGTGTACATACATATATATTATTGGAGGATAAGTATATCCTTATCACATATACAGACCTACCTCAGAAGTCTTCTGAGTTTGGTTCCAGACCACTATAATAACGTGAGTCAAATGATTTTTTGGGTTTCTCAATAAAAATTATATTTATACTATCCTGTAGATTATTAAATGTATTATGTGTAAATAAAAAACAGTGACAATACTTTAATTAAAAGTATTTAATTGCTAAAAAACGGTAATCATCATCTGGCTTTTCAGTGAGTCCTAATCTCTTTTGCTGGTGTAGGGTCTGGCCTCAGTATCCATGGCTGCTGACCGATCGGGATGGTGGTTGCTGGAGGTTAGGTTGGTTGTGACAATTTCTTAAAATAAGAAAATAATGAAGTTTGCTGCTTTGGTTGATTCTTTCACAAACAATTTTCCTGTATCATGAGATGCTGTTTGATAGCATTTAACCCACAGAAGAACTTCGTTCAAAACTGGAGGTAACCTTCTCAAGCTCTGCTGCTGCTTTCTCAGATAAGTTTGTGTAGTGTTCTACCTAAATCCTTTGTTGTCATTTCACCAATCTTCAAATCATCTTCACCAGGAGTAGATTCCGTATCAAGACACCACTCCCTTTGCTTATCCAAGTGAAGGAAGACCTCATCTGTTCAGGTTTTGTCATGAGATTACAACCCTTCAGTCCCATCCTCAGGCCCCACGTCTAATTCGAGTTCTCATGCTGTTTCCAACACATCTACAGCTGCTTCCTCCGCTGAAGTCTTGAACCCGTCAAAGTCATTCACGTGGGTCGGACTTAGCTTCTTCCCAACTCCTGTCAATGTCAACGTTTTGACCTCTTCCCATGAATCATACATGTTCTTAATGACATCTAGAAGAGTGAATTCTTTCCAGGAGGTTTTTTTTTTTTTTTTTTTTTTTTTTAATTTTATTTATTTATGATAGTCACACACAGAGAGAGAGAGAGAGGCAGAGACACAGGCAGAGGGAGAAGCAGGCTCCATGCACCGGGAGCCCGACGTGGGACTCGATCCCGGGTCTCCAGGATCGCGCCCTGGGCCAAAGGCAGGCGATAAACCGCTGCACCACCCAGGGATCCCCTTTCCAGGAGGTTTTTAATTTATTTTGCCCCAATCCATCAGAGGAACCACTATAGCAGCTCTAGCCTTACAAAATGTATTTCTTAAATAATAAGATTTGAAGGTCAAAATGACACCTTGATCCATGGGCTGCAGAACGGATGTTGAGTTAGCTGGCATGAAAATAACATTAATCTCACTGTATATCTCCATCAGAGCTCGTGGGTGACCAGGTGCATTGTCAGTGAGCAGCAAAATTTTGCAAGGAATCTTTTTTTCTGAGTGGATCTCTATGGTGGGCTTAAAGTACTTAGCCGTGTTGTAAAGAGCTGTGCCATCATCCAGCCTTTGTTGGTCCGTTTACAGAGCACCGGCAGAGTGGGTTTAGCATAATTCTCAAGGGCCCAGGATTTTCAGAATAATAAATGAGCACTGGCTTTAATATAAATGTCTCCAGCTGCATTAACCCTAACAAGAGTCAGTCTGCCCTTGGAAGTTTCGAAGACAGTCAATGACTTCTCCTCTCTAGCTATCAAAGTCCTGGGTGACATCCCTTTCCAATATAAGACCTCAGGGAACATAATGTTATTTAGTGTGGTCACCTTCATTAAAGATCTTAGATCTTCTGGGTAAGTCACTGCAGCTTCGACAGCAGAATTTGCTGTAACATCTTATACTTTAATGTTACAGAGTTGGCTTCTTTTCTTAAAAAATCATGAATCAACCTCTGCTAGCTTCAAACTTTCCTTCTGCTTCCTTCCCAGTCTTCATATAATTGGAGAGAGTCAGGGCCTTGCCCTGGATTAGTTTCAGTGTAAGAGAATCTTGTGGCTGGTTTGATCTTCTATCCAGACCACTACAGCTCTCTCCATATCAGTGATAAGACTCTATTGGCTTCTTATCATTCATGTATTTACCAGAGAATGCTTTTTCTTTCTTTTCTTTTCTTTTCTTTTCTTTTCTTTTCTTTTCTTTTCTTTTCTTTTTTCTTTCTTTTCTTTTCTTTTTTCTTTTCTTTTTTTCTTTTCTTTTTTCTTTTCTTCCTTTCTTTTCTTTTCTTTTCGTTTCTTTTCTTTTCTTTTCTTTTCTTTTCTTTTCTTTTCTTTTCTTTTCTTTTCTTTTCTTTTCTTTCTTTCCTTTTCTTTTCTTTCTTTTCTTTTCTTTCTTTTCTTTTTTTCTTTTCTTTTCTTTTCTTTTCTTCTTTCTTTTCTTTTCCTTTTTTCTTTTCTTTTTCTTTTTCTTTTCCTTTTCTTTTCCCTTTTCTTCTTTCTTTTTTCTTTTCTCTTTTCTTTTTTTCTCTTTTCTCTTTTCTTCTTTCTCATTTTCTTTTTCTTTCTTTTTTTTTTTTTAAGAACTTTTCCTTTGCATTCACAAATTGGCTGTTGGGCATGAGAGGCCTAGTTTTCAGCCTATCTTGTCTTTTGGCAAGCTTTCTTCACTAAGGGTTGACATTTCTAGCTTTTCCTTGAACACTTACAGGACACTCTAAGATTATTAATCAGCCTAATTTCAATATTGTAGTGTCTCAGGGAAAAAGGAGACCTGAGGAGAGGGAGAGACAGAGGAATAGCCAGTCAGAGAAGCAGTCACAACACATACAACACTTATCAAATAAGTTTACTGTTAATATGGGCTCGGTTTGTGGTGCCCCCAAACAATTACAATAGTAACACCAAAGATAACTGATCACAGATTGCCATAATTTAATAATAATGGAAAGTTTTGCAATACTGTGGGAATCACCAAAATGGGACACAGGTATACAAAACAAGGAAATAAATGCAGGTGCTGTTGGAAAAACGGCACCAATAGACTTGTTCTTTGCAGAGTTGCCACAGATCTTCAATTCGTAAAAAGTACAGTTATCTGTGAAGATGACAAAGTGAAGCAAGATAAGATGAGGTACGGCTGCACGTTGTATCTGGTTCATGCTTGTCTATCTGAGCTTTTTCAGTTGTTTCAACTTATAAAAGTTTACTCAGTTCAGGCATATTTTGCTCAATTGCTTACAACAAAGTGGCTGAGAAAGCAGTTTTAAGACCATAAGGTTAATTAAGATACAGTTTGTTGCATGACCACTGAACGTGTCTCTAACTTTTTATATTCAATGAAGCCACACTGAATATAAGGTACATGCTTTCAAATTAAACACTGAGGACAAAGGCTTAGAATAGATTTGCTCCATTTAGTGAAGGGCTACAGATTGGCTTGATATTTATGAAGGAATTTAAATTTATGCTTGGATGTTATCTACAAATAACATCATGGAAGCCTAAAAATTACAAGTGCTCCGGGCCTCCCTTAACACCGAGGAGAGACTTTTAGTATCTGTTGCTATTATAAGAAATCAACGTGCAATATAGACCAACACAGAACTTACTCCTCTTAGTACCTTAAGTTTGAAAGAATCATAAAAATCAGTCATATTAAAGGAATGTCTACTAAATAAATGCGAGACAATGGTAGGACATTGCTTTAAGATATGATGGCCATCGTCATGTTGGGGATTCAGAAATGAAAATCAACACTTTCAGTATGAATTAGAAGTTACCAGTAAGAGTAACTATCTGTAGGCAGATGGGATCTTGTATGACTTTTTTCTCCATTTTTTTTTGAGATTTTATTTATTTATTCACGAGACACACACACACACACAGAGGGAGTAGGGGGCAGAGACACAGGCAGAGGGAGAAGCAGGCTCCATGCAGGGAGCCCGACGTGGGACTCCATCCAGGGTCTCCAGGATCACGCCCTGGGCTGAAGGAGGCGCTAAACTGCTGAGCCACCCGGGCTGCCCTATTATTATTATTATTTTTTAATATTTATTTGTGCGACAGAAGGAGCATGGTCAGGGGGAGGGGCAGAGAGAGAGGGAGAGGGAGAAGAAAGGAGCCCAACACACCTGGGGCGTGATCCCAGGGCCCCATGATCACAATCTGAGCTGAAGGCAGACACGTAAGCAACTGAGCCATCCAGGTGCCCTGAAAAATGTATAATCTTTATGAGAATGTATAATATACTAAAAATAATTTTAAATCCCAAACCAAAAAGAGATGTGTCTCATTTCAGCAAGTAAATAGGACTCTGATATATTACAGTTAAATAACTAGAAAAGTATCAATTGAATGTAAATTGCAGTGGAGGGACCCTATAAAAACTGCTATATAAAGGGACCCAATTCAAAAACTTCTACAAAGCAAATGCTGTTTTTGTAAAATGGTCATTTTATAATTAATATATAGGTTTTTATATACTACATATAAAAGGAGGACTCTAATGGTTCTGCTAACTACATTAACGTGCTATTAAAATATATATACCAAGGTCAGCAAAGATAATGACAATGGCACAAACGGATTGTGAATTCCACAAGATCTATTTTAAGTTTACAGTAATATATATTTATCTATAATGGGAATAAAATCTGTTACCAAAAATTAAGCTCATACTTTTGTTTGAAGTCACCTGTGGACTCTTGAATTTCATAATGTAGTGATACTTCATTTCCTTTTTTTAAAAAATTTTTTAAATTTATTCATGAGAGATACACAGAAAGAGGCAGAAACACAGGCAGAGGGAGAAGCAGCCTCCCTGGGGGAAGTCTGGTGCGGGACTTGATCCCAGGATCCCAGGGTCATGACCTGAGCCAGATGCTCTACCCCCCAGGTGCCCCTGGAATGGGCACTTCATAAATATATGAAGTATCTGGAATGATACTTCATAAATGTTTGAGAGAGAAAACCACTGGGCGTAGCACTATTAGAGCACCTAAACAGATTAAAAACAAGCAAGTAAACAAACAAAAAGCAACTTGAAATTGATCATGGACCAATCAGAGTTCGATTTTGCAAATATATGTTTGAGAATGTGAATGTCAGGGTAATAAAAACTGTAAATGGGGAAGTCGGGGTTTATTTTTATTGTGCCACCTGGTGGAGTTTTTATGTCATTGTAATAGGAAGACTGATGAAGGCAAACTAAAGCAAGTGCTTTTTAATTCCTGTTTCTGGGCTTTGTTGTGTATATAACATTTATTTTCCTGCATGGCTACCGTGCCCCCCCCCCCCCGCTGTGATTTATGATTGTTTAATTACTGCTATTCGTGTACAGGACAAATGCATTTTTACTTTAATTGTACCCATTCTTAGACACTATTCTGAGATCAATGAGAGTGGATTCCGGTGTCCTAGGAGGACGCCCCTGGTGTGTCTGAGAACCAGAGAAAACGAATTAATATGGATTCATGTTATCTAACTACAGCTTACGTTTTCATTCTAATGAAAATTTGTAACAAAAATGTTGGTTCACCGGACATTGCGGTTTATATGTCCCTTGTCTATGACTCTGCTATTTTATTGTGGTTTTTCCACGCAATCATTTTTTGGCCGAAATTCTAAATGTAAGATATCTCCAGGACATATTAAAAATTTATGCCATTATTGTAGTATGTTGTACTTCCAATGGTTATTAAGATGCATTATTCTATGTTTTTTACTCATTTTCTTAGATGGAAAAATTAGAGAATCTCTTAGAAAGATCGAGAAAAGTATAGCCCTAATTTTTATTTTATTACTAGCACAGATAGTTGGTTTTAAATCAATATTGCATAGTCATTAAAATCATGTATTCTGGAAACAGCAGGCTGATTCTGACCCTGGCTCGGCCACTTACTGTTTGATGTTGGATAAGTCTCTTAACCTCTCTGTCCCTTATTTTTTTCATTTGTAGCTTGTGTATCATAATGATATCTTTAATAGGATGAATGTGAGGATTAGTTATTATATGTGAACACTTAGAAGGACATAGCGTGTATGGGGTGCCCGGATGGCTTAGTTCATGGAGCAGGGACTCGTGATCCCGGGGGTGGTGGAGTTTGAGTCTCATGTTGGCTATAGAGATTACTTAAATAAATATTTTAAAAAAGAGAAATATAGTGTGTAATTGGCACTTGTTCCATACTTCAGAACTGTTAGCTTTCTTATCATCTTGATCATTATTATTGTTATCTAGTTTAACCAAAGTATTTTGCAAATGAGTTAGAAGTGTGACTCGCCAATGGTCAGACATCTAGATTAGGTGACTGGATTTCTATCCAAGAAGAGGAGATGGGGAGAAAAAGGGGGCGGAACCAGGGAAGGTGGGAGAAACTAGTTCCCTTAGGGGTTAGACTGAAACATTTTTTAAAATGCCAGACATCAAAAGTATTGTGCATTTTTTTTCTATTGGTTCTTGCCCTCCCCATTTTTTTTTTTTTTTTTTTTTTTTTTTTGTCTTGGAAAGGGTGAAACACACATACACATATGCTTACCAAGGCTTCTGAACAGACCTTGATCTTTGGTTCTCCAAAAAAAAAAAAAAAAGTAAAAAAGTAATATATCAAAGTCTGAAAATAAAGATTCAACCATTACAACCAAGCAAGAGTGATGCCTCCAAGCAGGGAGTGTGTGGGCACACAGGTCCTGAGATCTAAATAGGAGCCAAAAAGGTGACCTTGATTCCATCAAATCATAGCTGATTCTTCTGCTTCAATATCGTCAAATTAGTTAAAGCCTGACCGTTAACAGCTTCAGATTTTAGCCTTATCGTTCATTACCTGACGGATACCAGGCAAGTTCCTCTCCTGAGCTGCTTACTTACTCCTCATCTATAAAATACCACCCTCATAAACAGGGTGTGAGAATCAAATCTACAAATCCATATAAAAGATGTGGTACAAGGCCTAGCATACAATAATTTTTCGGTATTTAACTTTTATTACCACACACCAACATGGAGTAATTAGATATTTTAGATATTTTACATATTATTACGTTGGGCAAAATAGACTTTTTTTAAAAAGCGAATCTTTCATTTGAGTAATTCAACTGCAAAGCTTTGAAGGAAGTTTTGACACACGCAACTATGTAATATCTGTGTCGCTAATTCTTAGAAAAATATCCCTGGGTGATTAGTTTCAAGGAATATTGCTGAGTTTGCATATCACTGTCCTTTATAGCACTTTTGAGAATAATTAAATACAGCTCAGAGACAGGTTTTCTTACCACAGATTTATATTAATACATTAATTAACATAATATATCATTAATTTAGTGCTTAGCAAATGACACTGAGAACCTTCCATTTTATGTGCTGCCAAGTTTCTCATCTCTTGGGGATTTCTCTGTTCCTTATCAATGACTGAATCTGAAGCAAATCTCATCTGCTTTCCTGACATCGGTCTTCTATTTCAGAGTAGCCTTATCTGGCCACGTAGACCCTGAGTTTCAGAGGGATAGAATTTTTCAGTGTCTCCCCAGAAAAGAAATTATTATTTTCTTCTCACAGATTGCTCATGTTTTCCTGCTTATTCCTTGGTGTCCTGGGCTCTACTCCTTTACTAATCAGAATATCACTTAAAGATTTTTTTGCTAATCAGGGGTAGGACTTAGTTTCTAGTGGTACCTTCCACAGAACTTGCTTGTGGCCTTTCTGTTTTTTTGAACATATGTAATTAAATTGGAACCAAAATGTTAAATGCAGTTGTGTGAGATTTAACCATTGAAAATCAGGGCGCCTGGGGTGACTCACTGGTTGAGCATCTGCCTTTGGCTTCGGGGTGTGACCTCAGGGTCCTGGGATGGAGTCCCGTGTCGGGCTCCCTGCATGGAGCCTGCTTCTCCCTCTGCCTCTCTCTCTCTTTCTGTCTCTCATGAAAAAAATAAATAAAATCTTTAAAAAGATAAAAATAACCATTTGAAAATCTAGTCCTCTGGTCAATGAATACTCTAAAACCAATAGAAATGAAAGCTGTGGTTAGAAGTGTTGGGAGGTATGTCATAACTGGGATTGAATTAAGCCCTGGAATCAGGAGATTGCAGTTTAATTCTGGATCCATCGCTTACTTTGCCATCTTTGGCAAGTCATTTGGTGTAGCTGAGGTTCAATTTCCTCATAGGTCAAGTGTGGTAATGTTTACTCAAAAGCTAATTTTAGGATAAAGATTCTCAAAACATGGATTGGGAAACGTGGCCAATTTCAGAGACCCTTTCATGAGTCTTTGAGGTCAAAATTCTTTTCATGGTCATACTAAGACATTATTTGCCCTTTTTACTTCCATTCACTCCCAAGTGTACAGTGGGATTTTTCTAATGGCTCTATGACGTGTATAACAAACTGAAAGTAGAAGCAGCCGTCTTCTATTTAGCCAGAAATTAAAGATGTTGTAAAAAAAAAATGTAAACTGTCACCATTATTACTATTTTATTAAAAAGTCTCCTTAAATTGTATGATGTTGACCTATAGTGAGTTAATTAATTCATTTGAAATTACATTTTAAGTATTTACCGGTTTTATTTTATTTGGACTTTATTTATTTTTATTTTATTTACCAGCAAATATTGATACAATCCCCATAAACAAAAGTTCTTTGGAGATCTCAATAATTGTGAAGAGTGTAGGGGGTCCCGAGACCCTGTTTGAAGAGTTTTGAGAACTACTGTTCTCTAAGAACTAAATGAGATGTTATCTTCTGGAGTATTGCCTAGAGAGACCAGGCCTTCAATAAATGCTTTTGAAAAGGACATAAACTGGGGTATGGCAAGACATAATAATTTTATTATGCTGTATTTCCTGTCTTTATAAGTTGTTAAGTCAAACAGTGTAAAGATACAAAAAAGGGGAGAACTGAAGTATAAATAATTTCTGTGTTGAGTAGAGGATGGCCTAGATAAATATTATGATGACATGTTGACCAAATACAAAATAAAAACACTGCAGGTCTTGTTGTTTCCTCCTGGGAATGCTGAGGCGTGACAAGCTATAAATTACTTTTCGGATAGAGTCGGTTTCATACCCAGTGAAGAGCTTGTTTGACAAATGAGAAATGTTAAAAAGTAGTAAAGATTATCGACTTCCATTCTTTTCATTTTATACACTTATTTAGTATTCAGTTCCCTTATTTGGCTGTTCATTTATCTGTCCTTGCAGTCCCCACATATGCATCGCTGCCCTACCGTACAGCAGGTGCTACGACCATTTCTGGCGTGCAGTGATGAGCAAAACCTAACTCCTGCCCTCAGCAGCATTACAGTTAAGCTAAAAATAACAATAACATCCAAAGAAGGTGACTGTAACCAAGGGTAAGGTATAGTCTCTAACTGGCTGCCAAATTTAAAAATAGAAGATGTAATTTCATTTTATTTCTTCCCCCAGTTATAATTCTGGAAACCACAAATATCGTGAAAAGAAACTAACGTGGGGTAAGGAAATGGGATTAAATGAGAAGGAAGAGGATGATGGCAGGCCAGCAAATAATGTGCTTTTTCAAAAGCATGAACACGTGAAATAAAATTATGACTGAAAAGAGCCTGGCTGTTTGCAATCATTAGCCAGGTGTGGCCCTGATAGCGCTTGGCAAAATTATCTGGAGAACAGAAAAGGGAAACTTTGCAGAGGATTCTAATTTAAATAGAACAGCTACTCTGTGTAGGGAAAAGTGTAAATAGGGAACAGTGTAAATAACAGCTGGCAGCAGTTATGTGTCTCAAAAATCCAAATACTGTTCTGCTTTTGAATATAGGTTAAAGTGGATCTGATATGCTAGTGCTTTTTTTAGGCTCTGGAGTCCTAGAATTCTGGAGGGAAGAGAGTCTGGTGTGATTCTGTGCTCTGCAGGAGGTAGGCGCTCTTGGTTTATTGATCGGTGCAGCGTAAACCCCTGGGAAAGTGCTATTTAGGAGCCATTGGATGGATTCAGCCTGGTTCTTTTCCTGTATCAGTTTTGTTTTTTGTTTTTTTTTTTGAAGTTGATTACTCTTCTTGTTAATAGGAAAAGTAAGTCCATCACCACGTCTATACCTTAGTGATGTTATCATAGCTGCTCTTCCAACGCAGAATGGTCGGGCCACTGGAAAAGCACTTGGAAATTTTGTGAATATTCTCCTTTCACTGACAATGAGCGGTATTCCTAGAAATGACAAATTCTAATCTATGAAGGACTGTGAATCCACATATAGGCCGTTTATTATTCCAAAAGAATATGCAATTTCAAGTTCTCTATCTCATGATTTTCAGGCGTGTTGCTACCTTGTAGTTTGTTACTCCTGTAAAATATGGGATTCTTTGGTGGTCCATAGAGATTTTGCTCGCTAAGCAACACTTTAAGGATCTCAAATTATGTTAGGAGACATCTTTGATTGTGATAGTTTCCTAATTTAAGATGCAGAATAATTGGCATTATGGGCATTTGCCTGGGGAGTTTGGAAACTGCTCTTTTTACAGATTGTAACACTCCCATTGTTTCAGAAAAACCAATCAATAATCATGCAACTGGCAAAGATTCTCTACGCTGGAAGGAAATTCAAAATTCCTCTAGCTTAACAATTCATATTGCCGTTGGTACTATCTAGTATTGAACATGTTTGTTGACAGCGAATTCACTAATCTCTAAGACCCCTAATTCTATCCTGAGATGTGTCTTGTCATAACTTAACAAACTCAGCAGTTGGCATTTTCTCTGTCACCACAGTGGGTTGTTGTGTCTTTTCTCTGCTTTCTTATAGTAAGTACCTTTTTACACATTCCCCAAAAGTGGTCCAGAACATTCTTGGAATTTTTTATACTCACATAATAAAGAGAAATAAATTTCTCTCTCTTTGACATTTTATATTGTCATTTTCTTGGCAAACATAACTTTAGTGTTTAGCTTTCTTGATATATTTGCCATTTCTCATAAATTGACTCTAGTCCTTTTAGTAGTCTTTGGTCACATGCATGCATTTTCAGAATTAATCATTAAAAAATTCGAAGTCCACTGGAAATCTTTCTAAGTTAGCTCTATTACATATTTTGAAAAGTTACATCTTCTCTTTATCCACCTTGGAATAAAAAAAGTTGTTTTTTTTTTTTCGGAATTATAGGTTTTTGTTTTTCTTTTAGTCTAACATGATAGAAACAGATCTAGAAACTTTTAAAGAAATGTGTCCCCTAAGAGTTGAAGCTCATACCTTTGCTTATACATTTGTGCCCCTGCCCTCTCTCTATGAAGGAGTTTGTTTCTATTTCATAACAATTGATTAGCTTTAAACAATGATTTCTAATGAAAGCATTTTTCCCACTTGTAGGCAAATAAAAATATTATAACATATATTTCATAATTATGGTCTACTTTAACTGAGATTCCCCAACCCACTAGGTTAATTTATTTTCCTGCTGTTTGAGAGCCCCTGGAATTTTATCTCGTGTCTGGCTCTTCAGGAATGCCACACTGCAGTATACAACGCTTCCTTTGCTAATAGGCTTTAAATGCAATTACATTCTACCTGGGAATCGTGGTAAAAATATCACATAAAGGAATTTTTTTTCCTTAAGTATTCAGTATGTTATTTTCATGGTGCAGTTGATTTTTCTGTTATTGTCATTGTTATTGTTTTTAAAGATTTATTTATTTATTTTAGAGAGAGAGAGAGAGAGCGTGCGCACAGACATTCTCTCTAGAGCAAATGGGTGGAGGGGCAGAGAGAGAATTTCAAGCAAACTCCTGGCTGAGTGAGGAACCCGACACAGGGCTGGATCCCACGACCCATGAGATCCTGACTTGAGTGGAAAGGAAGAGTCAGATGCTCAACCAACTGAGCCACTCAGGCACCCCTTGCTGTTTTTAAAAATCAAATAGTATTTTTCAGGTGACCAAAAATGTCAATAGAGTGATAACTGACCTTTTTTGGGGTAATTCATCTCCTATATTTTCTTCTACCACTTTCTTTGCTGTGTGATATAACAAATTAAAAGCTCGGAGATTGCATTTTAGAATGTGGTCACTTCTATGACAATGTTCAAGATATCAATTATGTAGTAAATGTCATGCCTGAATACATTTATTTAATATACAAAGCAATTTCTTTGCCTTAGACTAAGAAAATTAATGCAAAATTGTAGCCTCTTTTCATAATGCAATATGGACATACTAAAATATTAAGTCATGCATCTTTCAATGAGTTTTTTTGTTTGTTTTTTTTTTAGTGGTTTAGCAAGTGACTTCTAATCATTCAATATAGGAAGTATGTTAACAAGCTTGTATTAATATACCAATGCCTATTTGTTCTTCTATGTGAATTCTGATAGTGAACTTGTTCTTGTAACTCTAATTTTGTTGGATTGTTAGGAGAGCAGCAGTTGAAAACAGCTGTATATTCATTTCCCTATAGCTATATGAAATAATTGCTATCACTGTACTTTCCAGAGAGAATATAATGTGCTTTTTGGCTATCATCTGACAATCTAAGTCTAGAATTGCTAGTTCTCCTTGATCCTTGACACATTTCTACTTTATACAGTATTGTTCCACTCCAAAGAATCTTTAAAGATAGAATAAGTAAGCGTTACTTGCATTTGTGTGTACAGAAAACACAGGAGCCTTTATTACTCTCAAGTTCAAAGAAAGGAGCATTGCTACCTTTCAGCCAAACAATGTCCAGTCATATGGCTCCCTGCCACTCCCCACCTCACCCCACTTGTGGAAATTCAATTCACTTCCTTTCCTTTTATGGTTTAGGCAGAAGTATGTGTCATAATTTACTGAAAGACTCTCGGTAAGGACTTCCATTGGAGAGAAGTCAGGGTATAGAGGGAGAGAGAAAGAAGAGAGAAAGGGAATAAGGAAATTAGGAAGAAGTGGTTTTCTTTTTTCTCACAGGACATGATTATTTCAGTGGGCAATACTCTGGGCTCCAGTGACCATCTTCTGAGTCTTGAGATAACTACGTCCAAATACTGAAGGTGACAGGGAGAAAGAATGAACCTGCATCCTTCCCCAGAACTGCTCTTAGTATTTACTAATCTATGAAGTAATAAATCACCTTATTATTTTAAGATATTTTGATTCAGGTCTTCTGATATTTACAGTGAGACA
Source organism: Canis lupus dingo (assembly GCF_003254725.2). Lineage (NCBI taxonomy): Eukaryota > Metazoa > Chordata > Mammalia > Carnivora > Canidae > Canis > Canis lupus. The sequence continues at coordinate 27,045,521 of NC_064278.1, forward strand.
TCCAACTATTTTTATCAAATGGATAAAATTCTTAATTTCTGTAACCCTATTCATTACCCCATGATCAGAGCTTCCATATTGCTTAAATTTCTTTCCTTTAAACATCTTCCTGTTGAACTTTAATGATTTAATTTTTATTTCCTTCTCTCCTTATTATAGTAGAGAAGATAAGAGGCACTAAAAATAAAAGAATGATGAATTGGAAGGAAGGATTTGGAGTGATTATAGCACTCTACTTCAATTATAGTTAATAGTGTTGACTCTGTGAAGAACATTATAGAAATCGAGAAATAGAAGGCAGTGAGTTTTTATCATTTTTCATATCACTAGCCAATATACTAAAGGCATATCACACTAAATATATATTATTTTCTAGAAATGGGTATATAACTTCCCAGAACTGTAGTAAATAAAAAATATAACACTAAAAAAGTATTTGAACATTTTTATGGCCCACAAAGTCAGTAATACAAAAAATATTGCTTTTTAAAATTTTCTGAAAACCAAGCTTAATCTCTGCCTTGGGTCCTGTTCCACTTAGTGGCAAAAAACCCAAACCAAAACAAAAAAAACAAAAACAAAACAAAACAAACCCTTCCTAATAGCTTTTAAGAAAATTCATTGGTAAGGTAGTGTAAATTCAGGCATTTTCCTCTTTTTAAATTTTTTTCCTGTTGTAGAGACTATGTCCCATAGATTTCATGACATTGTGGTATTTCATGAAGGGATATATCCACGCTCATTCTGCAGTATTACCCAACTATGAATGTTAGTCATTAGCACCTCTTCATATTGGCCCTTGCCAGTAGATCCATCATCTGTCTTTGGATCTTGATGATGCTCAGCTACATTCTTTAACATGATTCCTGAATCCACTTGAGTCACTGGTTTGCCATCAATACCTCCTGTACTCTTCTAGTGGTCTATGGGATAGTGTACTGCCTTTCCTTCCCCAAGATATTTGAGGATATCCACAAGTCCTCTCTATGTCTAACATTCCATGTAGTAGTCTTATTCTAGACCAGAACTCAAGACACATGGGTGAGGCTGTCTCCTGTTCTTTGTGAAATCCAGAATTACATTTTAAGAAAGAAAGAGATATTTAATATGCTCCCAAATATTTAGAAAACTTGAAAGCAAAGTAAGTACAGCATAGCAGGTAAGTTGAATATACTTATTTATTATTAACATGTTAAAATGCAACTAAGTGGAAACTTTTAGTGCATTCATGTTGCCAGCACATACATTCACTTGAAATGCATGATTCCCAAGAGTGAGAACTGTTAGCGATAGTTTAAGTAGAGATTTACTCTCCCTCTCTCATTGCGACCACATCTGGATCTTAATCAGCTCCTTTTTTATTCTCCCACACAAATACATTTCTTAAGATACTTTTCATTACAACCAGGTCTTCATGACTAAGCCCTGTTTGTAAAGCAGAGCAAGTATTCTCACTTGGACATCTAGGAGAGATTCAAATTTGTAGTTTTTTCCATGGTAAATAGATTGAATAAGTACACAGTCCTCTATGTAGTATTCTTACAAAGTAAAATATGATGTTTATGTATTTGATTATAGCCTAATTTTAAAGTAAAAAAAGAATTAAAATCTTAGGGATGGTTTCAATCCCATATCTTACCTGCATGAATAATTTAAAAAAATATTCCTAACAAATTATTAGTCATGATTCTAGGATACCTCTGCTCAAATTACCTTTTATAGTCCTGTAATTTCTTAAAACTCATCTTGTAATTTGTTTTTTATCTCAGGGAAAAGTATGAAAGAAGACATGATTGTTAATTCCAGTTATCCAGTAAATAACATCATCATCTATGTGCATTTTTCTCAGAAATATATTTCCTATTACAGCAAATGGAACTTTGCAAATAATTACCAATTCCTAGTAGAAAAAAATTAAGATTTTATTTATTTTACTCATGAGAGACACACAGAGAGAGGTACAGACATAGGCAGATGGAGAAGCAGGCTCCCCCGGGATCACGCCATGAGCTGAAGATAGATGCTCAACCACTGAGCCACCCAGGTATCCCCCTGCCTGCCCAAAAATTGTTTTTTCAAAAATTATACTAGTTAGATTTTTATTTTTGCTATTAATTAATTTTGAATAAACCTTGAAAGATATAAAGGCACTGGAATTGGACATTAGCACTACCCATCATTTCTGCCTCAGGAAAGAAGATTTTAAAAAACAAAACAGCATTCTCCTCTTGAAAGATGCTTGATTTAAAAAAAAAAAAAAAAAAGATGTTTGATTTGAGGCAAAACTGGAATTGCCCTGGTCATCTACAGCTGATACAATGTGGCGATATTTGAACTTTGCATTATAGTTTTTTGAGCCACTGAATTCTCTCTTAGTCTCTCTATTCTTCTATGTCATTGCTTATAAAAATAAATAAAACAAAATTGGGCTTGGATTATTGAAGCTGAACCTGATTTGGGCAAACTCCTTTTATATTCAATTTCTGAGAACATTTTGTTTTTAGAGTTCAAAATACTTAGTACTTGTATCATCTGATAGCTATCGTCCTATGATAGTTGCACAGGCTTGCCTATGTTCTCTCTGGAGAAACAGAGGAAACCCACATTATTTTCTACACTAAGTCTGTTTCTGGAAAACTATATACCTCCTGGCTACTTGATGAGTCTTTTTCCTTCACTAGAATGCGATTTCTTTGTTTTTTTGTTTTTTTTTCCCAGTCTTATCTGAAATATTGGCAGGCTTCTCATCATTTTCAATAGTTGCTATGTTGTTGACAATTTAGGAAATACTCTAAATGTAGATTAATATATAGACATGAAATTAGATCTTTTAAATGCAAATAAACATTTCAAAATATGTAAGAGTTTTTAAATCTTTTCTATTGGAAAATTTCTCACTTTTTTTCCTATTCCTATCAAAATAAAAAATAAACCTGAATGTCTCTGTACCTGTATGAGTAATCAATTGCCACAATAGTGCTGAGTAACAAGCCACTATAAACCTCATCGGCGTAGAACAATAAACATTGATTAATTGCACATTTGGAGTCAGCTGGGGAGTGGTGAGATGCTTCTGCTGATCAAGGCTGGGCTTGATCAAAATTCAAGAGGCTCACTGACTATTGGTTGCTTTAGGTTGCTGGGGTGACCAGAATAGTCAGCTTTACTCCCTAATTTATTTTCATTCAAGCTAAGCCAGAATCTGTTTTGGCTATTCTTGGCATATTCACAGAAGTGTGGCAAACACAAGAGCATAAGAAGGCAAGTGCAAATGTGTAAGCATTTTTTAAAATCACTGTATGTACATTTACCAACATCCCACCATCTAAAGGAGTTCACATGGCTCGGCCTAGAATCAGAATGACAGGACACTACAAAGTTACATAGCAATGGCAGAGGGTGCAGAGAAAGGTGAAAATTGGGGGCCAGTTTTTCAGTCTATATATAAATGCTTAAATCAAGAAGCAATAAGAGAGCCTGTGCATTCAGATCTATACCAGAAGCTCTGGAAAGTTTAAAATAATAAAACATGGTTTCTATAGCAGACAAGCTCGTATATACTGTTCATAGTGATGATAAATTTCAAATACTGGTAACAGCTATTTTCATAGGCTGCTGACATATTACATACCTGTCAATAGTTGACCTAAATCTCAGCATGGTTGCAATTTTACCATAAGGCATTATGAGCGGGTGAGAGAAGCAAAACTGCCAGGTATTCAGTTAAACTCAGAGTTGAAAAACTGAACAGACCCAAAAAAAACTATACCATAGAGAGTGAATGACCCTGAAATTATGTTAAATATCTTTAGAATGGTTCTGAATCTCTTCCTGGTTTTCCAGTTTTTTAGGCTAGCAATTTTATAATATTTATGGAATAAATCTAGAAGCATGAATTCTCCCCTCCCTCTCTCTCACCACCCCTGCCCTACCCCACCTTGTGGATTAGGGAGGAAGAGTAAGTCACCATTCTGTAAAGGTAATTGGCAAGCTGACCAATAAGCTAGAAAGACAGGTTATACCCTAGGGTTCTAGGAATCTCAGTGACAGTTGTTATGTCTCCAGATATTGAGGTAGGCATCTAGGTTTTATTGTTAGTCTCAAGTTAAAAGTAAATAATGTTTCATATTTCTCACAGTAAGAGTAAACAATACATGATGTACCAAGTGTTTCATCTCAACGGGGGAACATATTGATGTAAAATTAGCACCAATTTCAGTTGTCTTTCCAGAAGAATGATTCATTTTCCTAAATAGTGTGAGAGACGTACACATCTTAGGATGCACTGAGAATGACCTCAACATATGAGAAATATAAAATTCTGCTCTGAACACAATATTTGAAAGAGAGTGGATCTAAGAAAAGTGACAATAGATGTCAAGCAGTCAAATATAGGTTATAAATAAAAGCCTTTGGAAATAACACCTTTGAATGGTGATTTTTTTATGTGTCATTTTTATTTTGTTTGAACTTTATCCTGTAGATGATCTGAAAATGTCCTGCATTTATATTTACCTAAAATTTATGGAGATAGAGTTTTAAATATGCTATTTTTAGCCCTTTAAAGTGCTGTATTCTTTAAGATGTTTTAAAGATTAACACTAAGTAATGTTAAGCCATATATCTACTAAATATCAACAGTATTAGCCACCAGAGTAGCTCCAGATTTACAATGAAAGCTTTGTAGCTAAATATTTTTAATGAACCCTTTTTGGGAGGCACAATTTAGATAAAATAATGTGCTCAAGTTTTCAGTATTAAATTAGGAAATTTTGACATATATAGTTATTCATGTAATTGTTGCTGAAATAAGTAAATTGAATATTGACATTACTCCAGAAAGTTCCTTCATGAGTTCTTGCAGTTAATTCTCTACCACAAAAAACCACTAATTTCTATTACTGTTGCTTAGAAATTTCATATATGTGGGACAATCAGTTGTGTCCGACTCCTGGTCCTTTGGACCAGGTCTGATGTCAGGATTATGAGATCAAGCCCCATGTTGGGCTCTGTGCTCAGGATAGAGTCTGCTTGGCATTCTCTCTCCCTCTTCCTCTGCCCCTCAAGCTAATACTCTCTATAAAATAAATAAATCTTTAAAAAAAAAAAGAAATTTCATATATGTATGTACTCTTTTGTATTTTGCTTCTTTCAGTCTCATACACTATTTTTGAGGTTAATTATTTTTCTTATATCAATAGTTTATTTGTATCATTAAGTAATATTTTCATTTATAAATATATCCCTATTAGCATTCACATGTTGATGAGTACATGGATTGTTTCCAATTTTCTCTATTATGAATAAAACTGTTATTAACATTCTTATACTAGCCTTCTATGGACATATGTTTTCATTTCTCTCTTAATAAATAACAGTGAATTATAACTCATATTGGTTTTTTTTTAAGATTTTATATATTCATGAGAGAGAGAGAGAGAGAGAGAGTGAGGCAGAGACACAGGCAGAGGGAGAAGCAGGCTCCATGCAGGGAGCCCGACATGGGACTTGATCCTGTGTCTCCAGGAACAGGCCCTGGCCAAAGGTGGTGCTAAACTTCTGAGCCACCCAGGCTGCCCTCATATAGGATTATAACTCATATCTGAGTTATAAGAAACTACCAAATAACTTTCCAAATTGATTAGATTTTATACTTCCAACAGGAAAATGTGTATGCTCCAGTTACTCTGCATCGTTGGCATTATCAATTCAAAAATTAATGGGTATAAAGTGGCACATTGTTTTGATTTTAATTTGATTTTCTCTGATGACTAACTAAGGAGATATTTATATATTTGTGGTGCAATTACTTTGCCAACTATATGCATTGTGAATATTTCCCCCTAGGCTGCTGTTTCTTTCTCATTAAAAAAATAAATAAATTTATTTGAGAGAGAGGGAGAGAGAGAGAATGAACATGAACAGGAGTAGCAAAGGGAAAGAGAATCTGCTGAGTCTGGAGCCCAGTGTGGGACTGGATCTCATGACCCTGAGATCATGACCTGAGTCAGCCAAAACCAAGAGTTGGATACTCAACTGACTGCACCACCTAGGCACCTGGCCTTTTAAGTTTTTGAAATTAATTCTTCTTATTATTATTATTATTTTTTTTAGAAAAAGAGAGACTGAGAACTGGGTGGGTGGTAGGGGGGGCAGGTTGCAGAGGGAGGAAGAGAGAATCTCAAACAGGCTCCATGCTCAGCACAGAGCCCAGTTGGAAAGACCTGGCTATCAGGCAGTGAAGAAGAGTGATTGTGCAAGGATGGGAAACAAATGAGGGGAACCCAGATTGCCTCAATTATAGCCTTAAAAGTTTTCTTAGGCAATGGTGTGGGGAGGGGAACACCGGGTGGAAACCAATGGACTTCCTGAGTTAAGGACATGGAGCTGAGAGTTTGGAAGAACGGGGTGACCATAGTTCACAAGATAGAATATCAGGAAGGAAAGAGCTACCCTGAGAGAGTTCTGGAAATCTGCAGATGCCACCCTCTTGAATACTTAGCTCAGTACTAATTAGTGCGTTTGTGTGAGAAAACTACCTGACCTAGGGGAAAGAACCATCTGAAAGGATTAGAGTAACAGTGTTCAGCACTCTCCAGGACTGGAATGGTACTTCTTTACACCAGACAGACTGAAAAACTTTAGGTTTCGTGGGGATTTGGGTAGACTATGCAGAAGTGTCCTGCCTCAGTAGTAGGGAGTAATTAGCTCTAGAATGAGCACTGTTTTATTCCCACTTAAAAGCAGGACAGAGTAAATAATTTCTACGTAACTATGTCCCAGAATAAAACTAGAGAATATTTGTTGGGAAATAAAACTATCCAGTACACAGTAAAATAAAATGCACAATGTCTAACATCTGATAAAAATTGAAAAGGCACATAAAGCAGGAAAAGTGTACTCCATAATGGAGAGAAAAGGCAATTAGTCAAAATATACCTAGAACTTATGCCTAGTTTAGAAATAGCAGGAAGGGACATTAAAACCATTATTATGATTGCATTTCATATGTTCAAAAGTATATGTTGACATAAGTAAGACATAAAATTCCAATAAAAATTTCAGAGATAAAATCTATACAAGTGTACGCTGAAAAATGGATGAGATTAAAGTCCGATTAAATATTACAGAAAATATTGAATTTGAAGTCATTGTAATAGAAATCCTCTACAATGAAACATGGAGAAAAGAAAATAACGAACGATGAAGAATCATCAGTGAGAAGTGGATGAATCTTACTCAGCTTAATATCTGCTTAAATGGAGTATCTGCAATAAAGGAAAAAGGAAGGTACAGAAAAAATATTTGAAGAAACAATGACTGAAACATTTCAGATTTGATAAAACATGAAAAAATTAAACTAAGGTATATCTTAATTAAATTGCTTGGTAACAGTGATAAACAGGAGATCTTAAAAGCAGCCAGAGAAAAAGTTATATTCTGATCTAAGGAACAAAGACAAGACGACAACTGATTTCAGACAAAAGAATGCCAGAAGAGAGACTAAGAATCCACATATTTAAAGTCCTAAGACATACTGTCTAAAAAGGATTTTATACCTAACACAAATGTCTTTTTCTAAAAGAAGGTGAAATACCCTCATGGACATACAAAAGTTGAAAGAATTTATCAACAGCATATCCACATTAAAATGCTTAATGAAGTTCTTCAGGAAGAAGGACAAATGATGCCACATGGATATATGGATCTATGCAGAGGACACTGATCATCAGAAATGGTAATTATATGGATGGATATAGGCTTTATTTTCATTTAAATCTCATTAAAAAGTGGCAACTAAATAATAATAGATTTGTGGTTTATAAAATGTGAAAGTAAACATATGGCTGCAATAGAACACAAAGTAGAAATGGATGAATTATAATGAAGAAATAGTATGCAGTATACTATTTTATTTATTTTCTTTTTTTTCAGTATACTATTTTAATGTGCTTAATGTGCTTATACCTAAAATGGTTAATATCACTTGAAGATAGATTGTGATACATTAAAAATGGATAATATTGATTCTGAAGCAACAAATAAAATAATACACTGTTTTAGTTGGTAACCCAACGTGGGAGGTAAATAAAAGTAATAAAAAAGACAGTGCAGGACAAACCAGAAAAAAAAAAGAAAAAGAAAAAATGGAACAAAAAAAGAGGGAACCAGTAGAAAATGTATAGCAGGATATTAGATATATACTTAGCCATATCAATAATTAGGCTCTATAGGGCAGCCAGCCTGGGTGGCTCAGCAGTTTAGCGCAGCCTTCCACCCAGGGTGTGACCCTGGAGACCCAGGATCGAGTCCCACGTCAGGCTCCCTGCATGGAGCCTGCTTCTCCCTCTGCTTGTGTCTCTGCCTCTCTCTGTGTGTGTCTCATGAATGAATAAATAAAATCTTTAAAAAAATAATCAGGCTATGTATAAATGGTATAAACAAAAATCAAAGGGCAGAGCTTGTTAGATTGAATAAAAAGTACTGCATAACTGTGTGCTGCCTACAAAAAAATGAACTTCAAATGCAAATATGCAAGTAGGCTAATAATAAAAGGATAGGAAACTATAGCATGCTGAACAGTTACAAATACATTGCTGGTGGCTATCTTAGTATATATTCATGTGCCTCTAATGATATAAGTCTGAGAAGGGTAACAAGTTTGGAGATTTTGATAGGATGAAGAGTGTATTGAATGTGAAAAAAATAGTACATAGAAGGTTAGAGGGAACTGAAATAAAAAAATAGATTACAGAGGGATATTTTTTACTCTAAAAGACATTGATACATGACTGCATGATACTTAATTTTATCTAAAAATTTAGCAATGTAAAACAGTCCATTTGAAATTTAAATAACTACCTTTGAAGAACACTGAGTTTTCATATCTGTCCTCTTTAGATCCTTCAAAGAAAAGAAAGGTTGAAAATGTACATGTTTTACTCCCTTTGCTCATTAATTTTTAAAGTCCTATCTTTGAAACACCTGCCTTACAATGATGTTTCACCTGATTGGTTATGGCAGACACATTACTGTCATGTCACTAAAGATGATGCTTCAGAGAGTTGACTAATTTTGAATATTTGGATAGAAAGAGAAAACATTGGTAGGTTGATTTTAAGATAAAGAATCTATGTGAAATTAATAATGTAATCTGCAAGCTAAAGCAAAAATTGCCTATATGCAGCATTTATGTTAATCATAGAATCACTGGGGTGATTTGCCCAAAAGGCATTTTGGTAAAGTAGCTAAATTGTTTTAGGCATCAGGGACATAATAATTAATGTTTCATTTGTTTTTAGCAAGCTGAAAAAATTCACTCTAAGATCATATTTGGACAGCATGGAAAATATTACTTCATATATAAGTAATAGGTATTTTTGTAGTTTTAGTTTTAACAATAATCTCACTTTTTTAAACTGTAAAACACACAAAAAAACACATTTTATAGTTTTCAATATTTTTTCCAAGTATACGCTTTGTATAATCATAGTATCACCTCACAATCTTAATTCTGTTTATGTCTTAAAATATGGAGCTTTCTTCTGTACGTTGGTAAGCAGATGTCATGACGGAAAAGCAGATTTATTAGCGGGAACTAGAAAGTTGCTTTGCATTATGATATTTTAAGCTCCATTCATATTGTTTAAAAAAGAATGAAAGAAAAAAAGAATGAAGGTGTGACAAGGAAATTAAAGCGCTCAATTTAAAGTGAACAGGAGATGAGGAAAAAAAAGGAAGGTATGATTTGGCGTGTCAATTCCTTCCCTACTCCAAAGTCAACCTAACGTTTTTTCATTCATACCCGTCTTTTGATTTATTCTTCATTCTTCAGATTTTGTAGACTAGGATTCAGAGATGGAGACCTTTAATCTGCGCACAAGATTCAGAAATGTTGTGGCTACAACTCTAAGGTTGACACGCACTCCTCTTCAGTCAACTTCCTTAGGACTCAGACAAAAAAAAAAAAAAGTTTAGCTCCCTTCACTGGGATTTTTGTCTTTGTTGTCAATATATGACAATACTTAGAAAACTCACTTTCTGTTTGTTGCAATTCATTGAAAAGGTAGTGCTATTATTTGAGGATAAAATACATGTAGTGTGTAAAGTCTTAAACCAATAAGGCCTAGTACCGTATACCAGAGAGAAGACTTCACGCAATAGTGTAGATATATCCTAAAATGTGTCTCAGACCTTAAAAATACTGATCTGATATATGGCAACTATCCTGAACGGCATGTTTGATCCTGAAACATGTTTACCACATGCCCACCATATTTTCTGTTTGTTATCAATGCTCTGTAGCCAAAAGCTACCAGGAAGTCACCCATAGTCAAGGAAGTTGGATCTATTACTCATTGCAGTTAATGAGAACGCTCTTGAGGCACAACCATGGGGTGTTTCAGCGAGATGCTAGAAAGGACTTAGAGGATTGAGGCTTTGGTGGAGTGATTTCTGGGACAGCCTGATGAAGCTGGGGCTCATTCTGAATTGGGAGCTTACAGAAAGCAGGAAAAATTGAAAATGGGATAGCTCAACAAATCTTATCTATAGATTGAGAAGACTAGAGCAAAGCTAAAATCTTAATTGATAAATAAGCAGCAGTCTCTCTCCATCTAATAGTCTCTCTAATAGCTGAAGTGGGAATGTTTGGAATTTTGTGGTTTGAACGGTGTTCATGTTTTGTCTACGTTCAGACACGATAGTAGAATGTTCTTGTTTTTGTCTTGATCCATCACGGTCACAGAGTAACCTTGTCTGAGGTTGATGTTTTGTAAAATTTCTTATTTTCAACAAGGGAACACCAATTCCTAGCAGTGATGCTAGGTCAAAGCCTGGATGTTAGGGGCTGTTTTTCTTTCTCATTTTAAACATGAGGTCTCTTTCTTAGTGGCCTGGGACTTAGTGTACAATTATTTTTTTTTTCTTCATAACAATGGCAAGGACATATTGTTTATCTTTTCTTTATTATATCATAAAGCTCAGCTTTATTATAAGCATTTAATAATTAGACAAAAATGAGTAAATATTGAAATAGACATAAAAATCAAAATTAAACTAAAAATGAGAAGGGAAAGGGATGAAGAATTAACCCAAATACTTTGGTCCTAAAATGTCACTGACTTGGGCAAATTTTATTGAAAAGAGAATGACAATGATTATGACAGATAATTAACATTTTTATTAAGTATCTATTATATTCTGAGCACTTGGTTGCATTATCTATTCAATTACTCAACAACTTTTTGAAAAATTTTTTGACCCTAAAAGATTTTGAGAGGTGTTTAGTCAATAATACAAGATCCTACGGATATTAAGGAGGAGACTCAGGATTCTAACCCAGGAAGTCCTCTCAAATCCTTACTTCTTCTTCACCCTTGAACTGTTGCATTTCTCTTTTGTTCCCTGCCAATAAAACTATACTTCTGATAGCCACCCGATTGCCATATTCATTAACCCCTTTACCAAACATAGTGCTTTCACTACTCTGCGGCTTTCATTCTTGGATTCTTATATCCCTCACCTCCTGTGATCTCCATGGCATCTAAGTTATTTCATGGCTCTCTTCCTGCCTCTTTATTTCTTTCATGACTTATTTTTTTTAATGTTTCATTTTTTTCTAGTTCTAGTCTATCTGCTAAGCTGCCTTCTTTTTATTCTCTCTCCACATATAATTTTTCTCTAACAATTTGAATTACTACCTATTTTTCCAATTCTGTGTCACCAAATCTGATCTTTATCTGAGGTCCAGCTCTACATTTTTGGGAGCTTGTTGCATAGTTCCATATACATTTAATACAAGATTGTCAGTCTCTTTCTCCCTATCTCCACAATCACTAAACTTCTTGTATTTTCTGTCTTCCCATTTCTCTTAAATGAATCTACATAGTTGCCTAAATGAACACTTAGAAGCAAGGGCAATCCTGTTCTACCTTATTCCACTGGTCGTCAGAATCTATCATTTTGTATCTCACATAACTTCCTTCATTACTGAACATTTACAAGGGCATCCTTGCAGATCTTCATCTCTTCAATAAAATTAACCCTCTTGGGATTCCTGGGGGGCTCAGCGGTTGAACATCTGCCTTCAGCTCAACTTGTGATCCCAGGGTCCTGGGATCGAGTCCTGCATTGGGCTCCCCGCAGGGGGCCTGCTTCTCCCTCTGCCTGTGTCTCTGCCTCTCTCTGTGTGTCTCTCATGAATAAATAAATAAAAATCTTTTAAAAAATTAACCCTCTTGACCATATTTAAAACACTGAGCTGATAATTCAGTTTGTTCCCTTTGAAGTCTAAACCTTAACTATTTGATCCTAACCTGACATTTCAAACTCACTTTTTCTTCAAATTATGCTTTCATTTTCTCTTTACCATTTCCATCAAGTGGATTTTTCTTTCTTGACTTGGCCTTTTGGAAAATTCCTATTCATGCTAAAAAACAAGATTTACTGAATACTTCTAATTTTCTGTCATTGGAGTGAGCCTTTTATGTGGATTTTCTCATTTCATCTTCAAAATAATCCTGTGAGGAAAACACGTATTCTCATTTCCCAGTGGAGGAAATTAAGACCTAGTATAGATGAATACCTTGCCTTTCACGATCAGATAGTGAAGCTAGTATTTGAACCCATGCTTTTCACTACAAGCTGTATTATTCACCTCAGGTTCCAGCTCATATTCTCCTCTTAATTCCTTTCATATTTCCCATCTGCCCATACAGTAATAGTCATTACCTTTCTTAGCCCCAGAACATACATATAGACTTCTACTGTGGAATCTGAATACTTAGGTTGTTGTCAAAATGTACATATAACTCCTGTGTGGAGTAATTAAATTAAGCCTCTTGATGCAACCATTGTATCTCACTCATATTCAAGTCCATTATTAGCTAATGGTAGATAGTGAGTCTTGTTGAATGAATACTAAAAAAAGAGATGACTTGTAAGAAAAGCAAATATAATAACTTTGCTAACATGACAGTTATCATGTATTTTCTATTTCATAAAGTGGTGAAATATTAGAGAAAATATTGTTTCCTATAAGAGTTCTTATATAAATTATGAATTCTCTGATTCCTTTTGTCCGACATTGTATCCTCCCCCCAAATCCATCTAAGAATAGAACTTACGTGAAAAGAAGAAATAGTGGGATGCCTGGGTGGCTCAGTCAGTTAAGCATCTCAGGTCATGGGCTCAAGTCATGATCCCAGGGTCCTGAAATGGAGCCCAACATCAGGCTTCCTGCTCATCAAGGGGCCTCCTTCTCCCTCTCCTCTGTTCCCCTCTTTCTCCCTCTGCCTCTCTCTTGTGTATACACTATCTCTCAAATAAATAAAATCTTAAAAGAAATAGTGCCTTAAGAATTTCTAGAATTTAAAAAAAAGAATCTCTAGAATTTATTAATATTATGACATATTTTTCATTAATTTTAAAATGTTCAATTATCTTTACTATTTGAGAATTTTCTTAGGGCATGAGTTTTCTTTACAAATAATGTGAAATTTATGGTAAAAAAAAAATAGAGGAAATCCAGACTTGCAGTATCAAGTTGCTTTAAAATATTTGTGAGTAAAAAAAAAAAAAAAAAATTGTGAGTAGATAGACAACCCACCCCACCGTGTTCTTGTAGTTTTCATCTGTTGACCAGTGTATATTTATTATGTAGGGAGATTAGCCATGACACAGAAATATCACTCTTTTCAGTAACTCTGCAAAACCTTAGACATTTTCAAACTCTAAATTACCTAGAAAGTGGAAAACCAATTTTTCTCTCAGGTGACAGGCAGGTAACTTCTCTAACATGTTCAGGAATCAATACAGAAGTTATCATCCAGTGTATAAAGTTTCTCTCTCTTCACTTACCTCAAAAACTTCATCTTTACTTGCATGGTATTGGGTAGTTAAAAAAAAAAAAATCAAGGGACCAGGACTTTCACAAAACCACCTTATATGACTGTAAAGATCTAAAATGGAAGGGCAGAAGACATGAATAAACATTTTTCCAAAGAGCACATACAGAAGGCTTACAGACACAGAAAAAGATAGTCAACATCACTCATCATCAGGGAAATAAACACAAATCAAAGCCAAAATGGGATCACCTCACACTTGTCAGAATGGCTAAAATTAACTCCAGAATCAATAGATATTGATGAGGATGCAGAGAAAGGGGAACTCTCTTACATCGTTGGTGGGAATACAGATTGGTGCAGTTACTCTGGAAAACAGTACAGAGATTATCAAAAAAATAAGTGGGTATTTGTCTGGGTAGTCTGGGTAGTGGGGTATTTGTAGCTCCACTCAATCGTAAAGATATGGAGTAAATTGATCAAAATTCCTAGAACAGTTCTGGGTCTGTTTGGGAGTTGTTTTTTGATAAATTTCTTGCTGGTTTTGTAGGAGGTGAAGAGGAGTGTACTGATAGCATAATACACCTGAAAGCAAAGGACAGCTTTTTCTTACACTTGTTTGGTAGCCATTTTGCTGATAAATTACAAAACAGGAATCATCCATTACTGCTTCTGACCAATAGTTTGATGTACAAAAATCTCATTAATCAAAGATTTCTAATTTGGAATACAGTATAACTGAGATGAAGTCTATGAACTTTACAAATAGTACAAATTACTTTGTACCATCTAGAGGTACATATTTCAAATATCTAAAGTATTTTTTTAACCAATAGTCACTTATTAATCATGTGTGTTTGTTTTCTTTAATAAAACCTATAGATTATCTCTAAAAAATATGATTTTGTTGGTGGAGTTAAAATTGTTCAAGAAGGTGACTATTCCAAAAATTTATAACACAACTAGTTGTTAAAATTAGTAGAATAAACTATTTTCCAGTAATTCCTATACATTCATTAGTACATCCTCTTTGGGAACATATTCTAGACAGCATTTCTACACTCCATATTTTGGCTAATCTTTTTTTTTTTTTTTTTTTTTTAGAGAGAGAGAGAGTAGTGAGTGTGTGCTAGTGGTGGGAGGAGGGGCAGAGGGAGAGAGACTCTTAAGCAGGCTCTACACCCAGCATAGAGTCCGTCATAGGCCTGGATCTCACGCCCTTGACCTTGAGTTTACCTGAGCCAAAATCAAGAGTCAGGCACTTAATTGACAGAGCCACCCAGAAGCCTCTTGGCTGTTCTTTATGTTGGGAAATTAAAAATCTTAAATATACTGTGTAGAATCTCAAAAATTATTATTTCACCAGTTTGCTTTTTTTTTCATTTTCAAATATCAGTTTTCTAAGGTTCATATTTGTTAATATTGGGAATGTTTATGATACGTGATATGATATTCTAAGTTTATATTTCAAGATTTAATACTTTAAAAAACCTTCATTAGTTTGTTGGAGTTGAACAAACTCATGGTAGATGAGAAATATGCCCAGCTCCATCTGGGTATTGTTCTAGGAAGTAGTAGGAGCATTTGTGATTGTTTACTTCTATGATCTGGGCTTGAGATATTTCATTGCCCTCTCCTGTGATATAGAAGACGTCATCTTGCATCAATAAACTTTCCTATTCTGCAAGACAGAGTAGCCCTGTTCCCCTAGGATCCCAAGTAGACATTGCTAGAAAGTAAACATGTTTTTACTTTTCATATTAAAGTTCAGTTCAGAATTTTGTCTTTGATTGTTCTTCCTTTTAGTGGTTGCTTGAATATAATTATGTCCAATGTTAATTGAGAGAAATATTGAACAGGTTAACATTCTAGCCAAATGTTTTTAAACATTATTTCATTAATATCCATATTTTCTCTGTTAGGGGGAAAAAGGTAGTTAATATTATTTCTTCTTAAATCTCTTTGTGTGTGTGTGTGTATAATGGATGAATTATTGCCTCAGGAAGACACTCCTTATGCCTGTATTGTTACATAGCCTTTAGGATATTGAACACAGTGACAACGTGACGTTTATGTTCCTTTGAAGTATTGACTCTCACAAGACAAAGCAATGACATAACATTTCTTTAAAAACACTTATTTCATGTTTTCCTTTTCACTCTTAATCCATTTGATCAGAGAATCAAGTTTGCAATCTTTCCTGACATGACATTTTATATTCCTCGAGAATTTTTTATGAGTATCTGAAAATTTTAAAATGGGATTTTAATTCAGTTCTATGCTTTGGAAGATGGAAATATGATAGAGCTCTCTGAGATCACTGTGGATATCTTGCTTCATTATTTAACTGAATCCATTTTCACTGAGATTGTGTCTACTTTCTCCTGAATTTGGATTGTATCACAATTAAGTTACAGATTTTAGCTAAGAATAAAAATTATTATATGTAATATGGCAGCAAAATATTTAAAAATAACAGATTAATTGACAAAAAAAAGAAACAATTCCCAACTAAGTGTTAGAGAATGTTAGAAATGACAATTGGTCCTTTCTTTCTATAGACAATCTTGTATAAGACATGAACCTTGTATAAGACCCATGACCCATGACCATGATCCTATTTTTTTAGCCCTGTTTTCTCTTCAAAGTTTTCCTCTCATATCTCATCTTATTTAAACTGTGGGTTCTTCTTCTTCTTCTTCTTCTTCTTTTTTTTTTTTAACTGTGAGTTCTTCTTTTGGCTCTAAGGTTAATTGGAGAAAAATGAGAACTACCATCCTCTTATTGATAGAATACAGGTATTTCTCCAAAGAAGGCATACAAATGGCCAACAGACCCATGAAAACATTCCCCAAATTGCTCATTGTCAGGGAAATACAAATCAAAACCACAATGAGACAGCACCTCACATTGGTGAGAATGGCTAAAATTAACAACGCAAGAAATGATAGATGTTGTTGAGGATGCAGAGAAAGGGGACCTTTCTTAAACTTTCTTACACAGCCTCTTACACTTGTTGTTGGGAATGCAAAACATTGCATTGTTATTGGGAACAACAACAATGTTGTTGGGAACAACAACTTACTCTTGTGGTTGGGAATGCAAATTATCGCAACCACTCTGGAAAACAGTATGAAGGTTCCTCAAAAAGTTAAAAATAGAGCTACCCCATAATCCAGCAATTGCAAACTAAGTATTTACCCAAAGGATAAAAACATACGGATTCAAAGGGGCACATACACCGCATGTTTATAACAGCAATGTCCATGATAGCCAAAATATGGAAAGAGCCCAGATGTCCATTGATATATGAGTGGATAAAGATGTGTACATGGGTGTGTATATATATATATATACACACCCCACACCACATACACAATGGTGTATTACTCAGTCACCAAAAAGAATGAAATTGTGCCATTTGTAACAACATGGATGGAACTAGAGGGCGTTATGCCAAGTGGAATAAGTCAGAGGAAGACACCACATGATTTCACTCATATGTGTAATTTAAGAGACAAAACAGATGAACATAGAGGAAAGGAAGAAAAAATATGAAAATAGGCAAATCGTAAGAGACACTGAACTCTAGGAAACAAACTGAGGGTTGCTGGAGAGGAGGTGGGTGAAGGGAAGGGGAAACCGGGTGATGAGCATTAAGGAGGGCACTTGATGTAATGAGCACTGGGTGTTATATGCAATTGATGAATCACTAAATTCTACCCTTGAAACTAATAATACAGTATATGTTAATTGAATTTAAATGAAGAATTAAAAGAATGTAGGTTTCTTTTTTTTTGTCTTCTAATATTAACTTTCTTTCATACTATGTCAGGGAGACTATTTGTTTTATCACCTGAAACATACATTTTCATGTATTTGTAAACTAAGGAGAAATATCTGCTGTGGATCTGAATACATTGTAATGAAAAAGACTTGCTAGTTGATTGGATATAGAATTGGAGATAAAGTCAAGAGTGATGTTTATATTTCTGGAACTGGCACTTAGTGCTGTTTATTGAGATAGATGGTACAGCCAAAAGCAAATCAATTTTTGGATGCATAAATTGAACATAGCAATTTTTGAAGTATTAAATAGATTGCCATAAGGTTAGGGGTTTTACCCAGGTGGGCTATAGATGAGAATGGAGCAAGGGATTTGAGAGTAATGGTGATGGAACTGTTGGTTGACACAAGGAGCAACAAAGTCTAAGCTGTTTAGGGAAGGATGTGAAAACCAGACAGAAATAATGGAGAAAGTGTAAAAGAGTAGAGGGGCTGAATATTTCAGTTCATTTGAACAGCAAGTAGATAATGTCAGAGTTGGGAGAATGGATATTAGTATCAAGATTTTATAAGTACTTCTGGGAGATGACAGGGTGGGAGTGGATAGCTGATTTTATCGGTATTAATTACAAAGGTGAAGGGAGTAAGTAGTTGATAATCTGGACATGTATTCACATTATCAAAGGCCACTGAAATCATGGCAAAATTTGTTAGAAGAGAAGAATTTCAAGAATGAGGATCCAGGTTATTGACAGCTTCTTTGATAATGAGTGGAAGAGTTTCAGTTATTGGACTGACCTGAGTTTCAAAGGAAGGCATTTTATCCAGTGTTGGGGGAACATTACTCTTGTGGGCGTGGTACTGCGGAGTCAGAGGCACAATAAGCCTCACACAGAGAGTTCGTGGGGGTTTGGAATGAGTTGGAAGGGCACCAGCTGAGAGGGTAGATGGGAAAGTAATCCATCAGAAAAGATCCAAGAGGCAAGATTCATTTAATGGAAAAAAAAAATAGAAGAAATAGTACAGGAATGGATTAGTGGTTTACAGAATGTCTTTTCCAAGAGAATGATTTCAGAGAGCACAGAGGAAAGATTGGAAAGGCGGCAGGCTGTGGAAGGCTGGACTGGAGACAAGGAATCACAGGTAGTATAAGGAAGAATGTGGGGGTGGGGGGACATGGCATGAGTGGGAGAAATAGTGAATGCCCAGGAATGGTGGTGCTTCGAAGTTTGCTGCAGTGATCTGAACTTAGGTCAGCACTCCTTTATCATTGTCCTTTACCTTTCCTATGTCACTGCTCCTTTAGCATTCTTCTAAAGGATAGGGAAAGCTCAGTGCTTATTGACAAAGGAGTCTCACTCTGGTGCGGGCAGGTAACAAAGCCAATTATTTTGTAGGAACCTCACCATAACTTGGAAATGACTGCCCTACCTAGGCAAGCTAGATTAAACATTCACTGGTCCCTGAATACGAAGAAATCCTCCCTCCCAGACACCGTTCTGGAGACAACTGTTACAAGTGTTAAGAAGAAAACCACAGGCCCCAAATGGCATCAGTTAGGCCAACTCACCAAACTGGGGCTTAATATCTAATCTAATTGAAGTTTTGAGCGCCCCCAGAAATGTAACTCTCAACTGGTCAATCAGGAATTTTATGATTAGCACCAAAGAGGCAAATCTATTATATGAGCCCTCTTCATCCTCTTCTTTCCACTAAAGGAAGATGAGGTAATCTGCCTAAGACCTTCTGCTCTCCCCTCTGGGAAAGTGACCTTGCCTGGAACAATCCTTTCCTTTGTTAATGATATTCTTGGTTCACCCTCCCTCCTATAAAATCCATCCATTTTGTGCAACTCTTCAGAACTCCCTTCTACTTGCTAGATGGAATGTTGCCTCATTCATGAATCATTTAGTAAAGCCAATTAGATCTTCAAAGTTACTCAGATGAATTTTGTTTTTTAACAGCAGTGAACCAGGCAAACAAGGTCTTTGCTCTCATGGAGCTAATCCTATGAGCTCATATTGATGCGAAAATGGGCCCTCTGTCAGGCAGGGAGTTGGAAAGAAGCCATTGGCAAAAATCCTTGAGTAAGGAGAGACTGATTTTTTGGGGAAAAACTCTCTAGGCCCACTAAGGAGGAATTATTAGCTCAATACTTTCTCATGTTGAAATGAAATTAGTTTCAGAGAATGGGAAATCTTCAATTTACGTTATGTTTCCTATTCCTAAAAAAGTGTTCGATTCAGTTATCTCAGAGAGGTAAGACTAATACTTAGGGTTTTTTGTTTTGTTTTGTTTTTGTTTTTTTTTTTTTGTTTTTTTGTAGCACTCTTGACGACGACTCCTCCTTCTTCTTCTTCTTCTTCTTCTTCTTCTTCTTCTTCTTCTTCTTCTTCTTCTTTTTGTAGCACTCTTTTATTAAAAGATAGAAAAATAATTTTCTTAGTTTGGAAGGTACCAAAAGTTGATTCTAGATTTTGGAGACATTGATAGGAATAGATGGTGGGAGAGGAAAGGTCTGTATTTCTTTATGCTGTTACTCAGCCAAGTATACAGAGACGTGTATGTACTAGATACCTCCAGTGGGTCCTAAATATGTACTAGGGTACATGCTAATTCCTTATTATGTTATCATTCAGACATTTGTTTGACTTAGTCAACTTTTTTCTTCCATGTTTGTTTCTTACAGACTCCTCACAGAATTTATTTTTAAGATTTATTTGAGAGAGGACGGGGGAGCAGGGGAAGAGAAAGGGAGATAGAAATTTAAGCAGACTCTACACAGCATGGAGCCTGACACAGGGCTTGATCCCATGACCCTGAGATCAGGACCTGAACTGAATCCGAGAATATTATGCTTAACTGACCGTGCCACCCCAGTGCCCTCCAAATTTTTTAATACAAAAACCAGAAATATTTTTTTCTCTATCTTATTTCCATATAATTTCTTTTTTTCTGATATGAAATAACTGGTTTATTTGCTATCAGATTGTTTCTGAGTGAAAATTATAGATTTGTGCAATGGAGAAGAAAAACTTATATTAAATGGGTACTTGTTATTTCATGCTTTGCTTTAGAGATGACAACATGGCTTCCTTCATCCTTTCGTTGCAGCCACACTATCTCTCACCCTTGTCTCACTCTTCTTTCTGAAGTCTATAACTTGGATAATATATGAAGAGTAAGCAAAATGGTGCTTCCTGTATCCCCATATTATAATAAATTATCAGACCTTTTGTATAATAGTTCCAACATTGAGCAGCATTAGATTTCCACTTGAAAATCAAGGTGAAACTTAAAACCATCATAATGTGTCTATCAACTTTGATTAATCCACCTATTTTTCTCTTTTTAAAGCTGGAAGTATATTCTTGGTATTTTTTGTTATTGATGGCATTATTTAACTTTTAAAGAATTTCCAGTGGTGGAGAATATTTTAGTCTAAGAGACTCAAAGCCCAATTAGTTTAGATATGTATTGCATTTTTATATAATCCCTTATTAATTAAAGAATGAAAATTCTCTAATACCAGTGTGTGTGTGTGTGTGTGTGTATGAATATATTTATATATCCATATACATGAAAAAACTGGGAAATGTGAGTAACCTCAAATTATGTAATATTTCTAACTAATATTTTTATGTAAATTTACTGCTGACTTATTACTAAAATTCAGTTTTACAAAATGGTCATTTATTTTTCTCCCTCTTAAGTACTCATGTTTACAAAAAGAGTCCCATGCTCTTAAAAAGGGTATGTGCTTATCAGCAACACAACAGCACTGGCTTTGACCAACTAAATTAATTATTAAATTTTATGCTTTTAATTCTGATTAGAGAGAAATTTCAAAAAAAAACTTTAACAATCGATATAGGAAAAGGCACAAAGATAGCTTTAAATGATTTTTGAGATGATAATTTAGGGGAATTCGGTGGAAGCATGTACTGTAATTTTTAAAAGGCTAAATTCTCTTTATTCCCAACCTGTTCATGACTATGAAACACTACTGGAAATAGCTGTGGCTATTGTCTTTGTTACTGGGACTCTATAGACTGAAAGCTTCTTGAAAAAAATAAATCTATATTTGAATTTAACTCTGTCTCAAGTAGAAGATTCATGGTATATAAACTGCACAACTGTCATATGATAGATATAATGAACTCTATCAATGATGTGTTACAAATTTCAAGTAAGTATTTAATTTTACTCTCAGATGCATATATTTCCTTCACAGGCAGGAAATATTACATAAATATATAAAGATGTAGACAGGTAAAAGTAATAAGAAGTGATGGTAACTATGCCAAAGTGAAAGCACTTGCCTCCGCCTAAATACATTGGAATTAAAATTTAAAAGAAGCATTCTGCTAGTCATTTATAACCCCTGATTCATCACTTTACTGATTCTATATCATCCTTTACTAATTTGAAATTGTTTCTTTATGAAGTGGCACTTATTTGGGAATTAAACCTTCTAGTTGAAAAAAATTGATATTTTTCTGACATGAAATACAGATGAATACCCTCGGATGTCATTCTTGTGAATATATATACAATTAATACGAATATAAAATAAAAATAAAATTAAGTAAAATATAAATAAATACAATTAAAATATAACTAAGAATAGCATATTTTAAGAATTCAGAGAAAATATAATCGCTGTAGATTATTGGAAGACAATATTTCATATAGAATTCATATTTGTGCGTTTCACCAGTGAGGCACTGATTGCCCTTTGTTTTGGACTGTCTTTTCAAGGATATTTATAGAGTGCATGGCCTTGGGAGATAGGGATACTGTTTACATCTGGAGTGAAGTGCTCTTTTGTTTGTAGCCTTGGAAGATAGAGATAGTATTTACTTCCAGAACAGAGATCAAGCATGCCTGTAGTTCAGTGTATTAATGCCTTACTCCAGAGAAAACGATAGTCTTATAAAACAAGCATTTTATTTAAAACTGCTATTCTAGGAAGTTCTCCTATAATGCAACACACCGTGTGTATGACCTTTGGTCTTCTTCACGTTACCCTGTTTGAATTGGGGAAGAGAGGACTAGTGTAATTAATAATTAATAAGAATAAGTTGTTGCTATTTCTCTGAATAATAAATGGTTGTCTCTGACCCAGAAGTCTTCTGTCTCTACCAGCATCCATGAAACTGTGGTGAGTTAACAGAATAACTTGCAAGCAGAGTACATTCTCAGTCCCTTCGGAGTCTTGGTCTAGGCCTTCCTGAAGTTGAGTGTTTACTGCCATTATTTATGTTTGACAATGATTAACCACCCTTTATTACTACCTTTTCCTAGCTTTGAGAATTTTCATAGGTGGATAAATATAATATTTATTATACATATAATCATTATTAAGTTATATATCTTAATGAAGGCATAATCACCAGTAGAATTGTTCACTTTGGGATCAACAAAGAATTTTTATGAAGAAAAATAGAGCAATGAGAATAGATTGGTGTAGAAAACTCATTATGGATTTAGATATTGAGCCAGATTTACATTCTTAGCAGCACAAGTAAAGCAACCAGTAAATTCAATGATCTATTTTATTTTTATTTTTTTAAAGATTTAATTTATTTATCCATTACAGAGACAGAAAGAGAGGCAGAGACATAGGCAGAGGGAGAAGCAGGCTCCTCTCAGAGAGCCCAGTGCGGGACTCCATCCCAAGATCCCGAGGTCATGTCCTGAGCCAAAGGCAGATGCCCACCCACTGAGCCACCCAGGTGCCCTGACAATGATCTATTTTAAGTACAATTGAAAGACCGCTTTGATACTTAATTGCATAAAAGATATATTTGTTAAAATAAAAGAGAAAGTTTTAAAACAATGTGTATATCTGGAACTTTAAAAAATATATTTAGATGATAAGGTTTAATGATGATTTTATTTTACTTACTAAATTATGGAAAATTGTAAGCATGTGTATATCTCTGTGATGAGAAAAAAAAAGTTGTTTTCAAAGAGTTTCTATGTAGAGACTATTAAATCTTTATTCATTTACTGCTGTGGTCTGTAGACCACAGATCATGGCAGATTCTCACATTGAAACTGTGAAGCTAAACATTGTTGTGAATTACTGCAACCCAGCATATTTTTGTGACCTAGTCTCCCACCTCTAATAATAATCTTGTTATAATTGCACCGTGAAGGTGTTAGTTTTAAAACATAGGTTTATGAAGAAAAATTGCAGTTCAACAATCTAACTTTTTAAAAATACTGACATTTGAAAACCAAAAAGTAAGTTCCAAAATAATTTTTCCTTTAATTTTATTTTAAATTTTCCTTTTTTTTTTTTTTTTTTTTGGCCTTCTCGACGGAGTACTAAATATTTTGAAACAGTATCACTAAGGATGTTCTTTTCAGGTCACTCTGATTAAAAAAGTCAGTAATAATACTACATTGTGCTCACCCTACATTCCTTTTGAAGAGCTAAGACTATATAATTTATATGTATTTAACACATAACCTCTGTGACGGCAATCATACAATAATGAAGAAGACCAGGTTTTGGGCTCCTCCTCCCTTGCATTCAATTCTCTTTTTCTATTAGATTATAAAATCATGGGGGCAGAGTCTAATGTCTGTGGAACACTAACTGCGTTCCAGGCACTGTATAATCATTTTCTATGCATTACCTGATAGCATGATATATTGGGCCTGCCCAAGACCATACTCAGGCTTGATGATTTAGTAGAAAGACACACAGGCCTCTGAGAAGCTCGTCTAGTCATGTTTATGGTTTATTAAAATGAATATACATTGGTCAAAACAGTAAAGGGAAAAGGTGCATGAAGCAAAGTACAGGAAAAACTAGGGATGGTTCTAAGTGTCCCCTCCCCATGAGGCCATACGTGGATGTGCCTAATTATCCCAATAACACTGTATGACAACCTGTGTGAGGTGTTGGCATCTTGGGAAGTCACACAAGCTTTGGTATTTCTGTTGGGCGTTCAGTCATGTAGGCATGACTCAGGGACTCAGACTCCAGCACTTTACCTTCTGCTCATCCTTTCCCTGGTGCCTTGAGTGGGGAAAAAAAAAGGGGGTTGGGATTTGCCATAAATAGTGTTGTTGGAAAAACATCCCCATTCAGAGAGTCTAGGTATCCTGCCCCGAGGTACCTAGCAAAGATAAGCTTATCTTAGGACATTAACTTGTTAACTTCATTATGGCAAAAATGATTAGAATATCTTAGAAGAAGTGATGCTGGCAAAAAAACAAAACAGCAACAACAACAAAAAACACAAACACATCACTTTACATTAAAGGATTTTAAGATAGTTCCTGAAATTTTAAGTGCAATGAATAAAATGTTAAGATGATCCAAACTTATAAGAAGTATGACAATTGGTCGTGGCACAGAAAATTCTCACTTCCTCGTGTGTATTACATGATGAGCCCTTACAGCTTAAGCACTACTCAAAGTACTCTTGACAATTTTTTTCTCAAAAAAACTATTTTTTTAATGGTACCTGATGTTTTAAACTACAATGTACTAAATAAGCATTAGTTTTATTGGCATTTTTATTTGCCTATACATTTATGATGGAAATGAGTTTTTAATGTCTTGGCAAAAATTGTTAAGTTGTGGAATAGTTATAATTTTTCACACATTATTTTTATTTTTTTTTTGTTTTTAATTGTGACAAAAACATAAAATTTACCATCTTAACCATTTATGAGTGTACTGTTCAGCAGTGTTGAGTCTATGCACGTTGTTGTGCATCAGCTCTCCAGAACTTCTTTATCTTCTAAAGCTGAAACTCTGTGCTCATTAAATAACTCGCTATTTTTGCTTCCTCCTAGTCCTGGGTATCCACAATTCTACTCAGTTTCTGTGTATTTGACAACTTCAGTACCTCACATAGATGAGTCGTATGATATTTACATTTTGTGGCTGGCTTATTTTACTTCCCATTACGTCCTAAATGTTTATGAGCAATCAGGAATCAAAAATCAATAAATATGCAACTTTACACAGAGCCTAACCCAAGCCTGGGGTGGCCAGTGGGACTGGGAGTGAGGGAGGCAAGGCCAGGAGAACAAACATCCCACCTGGGGCCAGATAAGGATGGAGGTGGGAAAAGCCACCCCAGAGCCTGGCCCAGAGGACTGGAGCAGGTGATGTGAGGCAGCAGGGGACCCTGTGGGGCAGGGAGACTGGTGTAGGGGGGTGGACAGGTCAGTGAACATGGCCTTGTGTGGGAGGGGTCCTGTGTATAAACATTCAGGACAATATAACATGTGACTCAATCTTCTTTGTTCTTAAGGCTGAGTGATATTCCGTTACACACATAGACCACATTTTGTTTATCCACGCATCTGTAGATGGACATACGGTTGCTTCTACCTTTCGGATATTATAAATAACGCTGCAATGAACACTGGAATGCAGATATCTCTGAGACCCTGATTTGAATTCTTTTGGATTAATAACCACGATTAGGATGGATAGATCATATGGCATTTCTATTTTTTAAGTTTTTGGAGGCGTCGCCATCCCATTTTCCATGGTGGTCGCAGTGTTTCCCATTATTTCGATCATATGGCTTCAAGTTGCATGTTTTTTAAAGCTAATGGTTCCACAGTTCTAAGCAAAGTGAGGACTGTGTATTCAAATAAGAACATGTATGTAAACCCATACACACGTTCATCCAGAGGTGTGCGGAAGCCAGCTCTTACGGCTTGCAAGAATTGATTGTGTGAATCTTTCCCCGTTTCTAACTACACTGACATCGTGTTAATAGATTCAAATAGTATTTACATCATGAAAATCAGCAAACCCTTGCTACACATAACGATTTTCAGAAATCGTTAGTTTACCAGCACGCATTCCTAAGGAATATATTTGGAAGTTCTCTTGAATGTTCAGGTGGCCCAATGGGAAAATTTTCATATACAGACACATGCATGTATACATATTAAGATGATTGTAGGTGCATAAATATTTCATAGAAATTCCCTTTACTAATTTATTAACAATGTTCATTTCAAAATTAATCACACAATCATCACAAGATGGATTCATTTATCACCATTCATGTTTTCAGGATTAATGTTTTCATCTGCTATTTTGAATATTGATCCCACCAATGTTCACCTGACTTCTACTATGTCCTGGGTACTGCTCTGGTCGCTTGGAATATAGGAGTAGTCAAAAGAGATGAAGCTCCCTGTCTTCTTAGAAATTACATTCTAGTTTGGGGAGACAATAGATGAGTAAAGCAAACCAGATAGTGTAAGATGATAGATGCCCTGGGAAAAAATTAAAATCAGGAGCAAGATAAAGCATATTAGACGTGCAGAGGGGAGGATGGGCAAGATTCATTGAGTAGTAGAATGGTCAGAGGAGGCTTCAGTGAGCAAAACTTGAAGGTGCTGAAGGCTTTTTTCCTTGTGGATAGAGGGTGGACGAGCGCAAAGTCCCAAGGCAGCAACAGATCCTGTATGTTCAAAGACAGTAGAGCAGAGGCACCAAAGCTGAGAGGATTGTGGCTTTTACTCTGAGGAAGATGGCAAGGAGGACAGAGTAGGGGTTTGTAGAAGCCTGACGTAAACAGACTTACTCAAGGACTCACTTTACCTGCTTGGTTCAGAAAAGTCTATAGAGGTGATGGACAGACCTGGAAGTGAGGAGCCCACACTGGAGACGCTGTAGCTATCCAGACAAAAGATTAAGCTGGTCATACTTGAAATGGTGATTATTCACCAGATAGTGGATATATTTGGGAAAAAAAAAAAAAAAAGGTTTTCCTAAAGGAATGGATTTGGCTTGTGAGTGAGTAATAAAAGGATGCTGAGCATGGACTGCTATCTCAAGAGGTTTTTCTAGGAAAAATCAAAAGCAAAGAGTTGGGTCTTAGGTCATGGTGCTTTTTTTTTTTTTTTTTTTTTTTTTTGGTTAAGGATGTGAGAAATGTCACTAATAAGTGAGTATTTGTTATAGTAGTTATGAATTTTGGCAAACTTGCAGCATCCTACACATCTGTACGTGGAAAATGAATGACTGGAGGATTTGCACGTTGTTGGTTATTGAGTTTCTTTTTTTTTTTTTTTTTTAGTTCTTGAGTTTCTTATGCTTATTTTAGAATGTGGTGATGATGGGGACGCCTGGAGGCTCAGCAGTTGAGCATCTGCCTTTGGCTCAGGGCGTAATACTGAGGTCCCAGGATCGAGTTCTGCATCGGGCTCCCTGCATGGAGCCTGCTTCTCCCTCAGCCTGTGTCTCTGCCTCTCTCTGTGCATCTCTCATGAATAAATAAATAAATAATTCTTAAAAAATAAAATAAGAATGTGGTGATGAAATCAAGGCAGCTGGCTTGAACATTCAGATATAAATGAATCTTAGCCCCTAATCTCAGAACGTATGCACCGTGCTTTAAAGGACCCCGAATTCCTCAGTGGAATTTTACATAACAAATATGATTTTACTCAATGAGTAAGTACATGATTATGTTTTTATTTTATTTTTTTATTTTTTTATTTTTAAAATTTTTTTTCCATGATTATGTTTTTAAATAATTTGGGCATCCTCTGTTTTAAATGAAATCCTTTGGATATAATAAGTGGCCTAATAATCTATTTTTTCTTTTCCAAATACACGTTCTCCATCATTAAACATAGTCTTCATAGCCCTAGGATAAATTTTAATGGAAGATACAGTAAAATTATGTGGTTGATATTTCTTCCTTCAGTACCAGTAAGGTACTAATTAATATACATATTAACTCTTTTCATAGATAAATTAGATAGACATTATAAAAACTCAGTCCACTATGTCAAAGTAAATATTATTTTGGTGTTTCTTTTAAAATCTTCTTTATTAACAATATCAGCAGCTTTTTAAGTTTTGTCTACTACCTACACACAGTGGAGCCTAGGTTAAAATAAATCTAACAAAAAACATTTATACAATGGCAGTTATACTGAGAATGTACTGAAAAGTCTCATTTCTAAACTTTCTTCATCACTATTGACTTTAAAATGAAAAGATCTTTTTTCCTAAAAACTTTGTAAGGAGGTGCAAGATGAAAAGCATGGATAGCAGATGCTGCAAGGTGGACTACATTAAATACAAAACAAGAGGTGGTGGTTGTGTAGACAGGGTGTAAAGGTCAATACTCTTGGGAAATAGATTGCTTACCAAAATAATTCTAAAATTAAGTTTAATTATTTTTAACTATGTTATAGTCCATTCTTCTGAGACATAAACATCACCTGAGACATTTATTAGATTTTTTTGAAGATTTTATGTATTTATTCATGAGAGACCCAGAAAGAGAGGTGGGGACACAAGCAGAGGGAGAAGCAGGCTCCATGCAGGGAGCCCGAATGGGGACTCGATCCCAGGACCTCAGGGTCCTGACCTGAGCCGAAGGCAGATGCTCAACCCCTGAGCCACCCAGGTGCCCCTATTTATTAGACTTTATGTAATGATACACACTTTAAATACAAGATTGTTCGTATACTAAATAATACCTTGATAGAAATAATTCAATGATGGTAGTGATGATATATCAGCAATATTCTTACATTAATATTCTAGTGTCAGAATAATATGTAGTGAAATCTAGTTCGGAGGTAAAGAATCTAACTTATTAAACTTGCATCAATCATTTTAAAGCTCGATTATATCTTGGATATTGATTAAAAACAGTCCTTTAAATAAAAAACAATAACCAAGGACATTTGCCATTTGCCTCCTTCCCAACCTCCTTTCTTTCTTCCTTCCTTCCTTTGTCTCCTTTCTTCCTTTTCCCCTTTTTTTTTTTTTTTTGTGTGTGTGTGTGGGGGGGGGGATATCGTATTTATCTTGGAGATGTGTTCTCTGAATGCTCTTTCTATGTATTTATATTTATTTTGTTGGCTTATACAATGTAACATTGTTTATTTCTCTATTCTTTCAAAGTGCAATTTTTACTTCAATTATGATTTCAGATGGTCTGTAAGAGACAAAAATCTGTTATTGCTCTTTTGTCTTAACCTCCCCAGAGTAATCTTAATGGTTATCATGGGTTGTTTTGATAAAGTGGAGAAAGGTAACCATCAGCAAGGTTATGATTCGATTATACTCATTCTTACTAAATACTCCTCACTTTTAGAGAAATGATAAATATTCCGTATAATAGAAATAGTGAATGATGGAACCAAACTATTTTATTTTGAAAAATGTGACAGCTTTATAAGGTGACTTACATACTACTGGTAAATCACTTGATGAGTCCACATGGGTCCGTAAGTGCATCATGTGTGCCCTTTTCTCAGCGCTCCCAGGAGCCCCGAGAAGTGTTCTCCTTGTTCCCACAAAGGGAGGTGCTCAAGAATTCTGTTTTGAATGAAAACTTGTATTGATGTACATGAAACTATTAAGTCCTATGTCCTCATATATATTTTACATCTTTTCAATGTTGAGGGAGAAAAAAAAAAGCAGAGACGATGTATATTCAATCAGCGAATGTGTTTTAATTCTGACATCTCCACGTTAAGTTTGAATTTAAGATTTCTCTAATATAGCAAGCCTGACACTTCTGTGTGTAACGAAAATATCCCAGATTCCTAAGACTTATAATTTAGGCTCATTTCCTCTATTTTCTGTTAAATTGAAAGCACTCAACCCTGTATCTAAAACTCTCTTCCTTCCTAAGAAATAAAATCAAAGTCATGCCTGTCTAAAAGCTGAAAATTTAGTTATATTGTGAGTGCGACCCATTTAAAGCAGCTCTATTTTATGCCTTGCAGTTTTAAATGGACCGACTTATTTAAGTAACCGAACGTAGGGAGCTTGGAAGGGAAACCTAACAACTGGAACAATGTGGTGATGATGTCTTATAAATTTCCTTCCTCCATGATCCATTGCTTTGTCTTATCTTTATTTTTATTTATTTTTATTTATTTTTTTCTCCTCTGTGGCGGTTATTTCCTGTAGAGACAGTAGGAAAAAAATGAGGGTTGTTTTTATGATCTTGCTATTAAAAAAAAAAATTCTCTGTTCCACCTTCAGTGATTTTACTGCTCTAACTATCTTAGGTGACATGCATTTCTACTTTATAGTTATCACCCATAGCGTAAAATAATGTAAAACAAAATTCATGAAATGGATGAAAAATAACTTTTTTTTTTGAGGAAAATATCCATGTTTATGAAAATAACAGTTGACTGCAGTAACTAGATCAGTTCAAGTTGGTTGTTTTGTTTTTGTTTTTTTTCCTAACAGAATTACTGTTGGATGAACATCGTAACCAGAAGCCTCCTCTCTACAGGTCTTTCTAAGCCTACAAGTGATGCCAAATTAAGAAGTGTGCGCTAATGTTCTGGGGCCTTCTGTACACGATAGCCAGCAAAAGGGGCCTCAGTCAACTGCGCGGTTCTTGCTAATGTTAGATGGGCTGTATAAGCTTTGTCTGGCCAGCTTGTCATATCATCTTTCCAAAAGAGACAAGAAGGGTGGAGATGTTATTTAAATAAGCATCAAAAGTACCCTCTGCTTAGTTATTCGGAGCCAAAAAATTAGCATGAAAAATCCTAATGCTGTGAAAAATGTATGTTTCCTCAAACAGCATCGGGCAACCCAGAGGCTTAGACAAACAACTGGCACATTTAATCTGACATGAAAAATGATCCCCAGTCAGAAAAATGGAAAACACACACCAACTATCCTGCTTGTCTTCTCATCATGGATCGCAGCCTTGGCCTGGAGTCTTCATTGCTCTTTGCTGAAGCACCAGCGATGAGAGCAGCCAATATCTTGGGGCTTTCAGTGGTGTTCAAGTCTTAGTCATGGCCCCGTGTAGGCAAAAATGTGTCAAAGTAGTTGGCAATATAATGACCCAGGAGTGTTATGCCTCTTGGCAAAACGCAGGCTGGCATAAGGTTGCTCCATATGTGCTTCCAACTCAGTGCTGATTTGCTGGATTTGTCAAGCAGCCACCCAAGCTTTGACGGCCTATGTGAGCCTCACTGGCATCGGAAATTTATAATGATGGAAAATGAAATGGTAAAATAACCACCTCCCCCATTTGGATTTAGGATAAAATTCTAGGTCATTCAAATGCCTTATTCTGAAATCCAGTCAAAATCATTTATAATTTATAATGCTTGAGTTTCAGGTCAGGAGGGAGTATTTGGCATAAGTTCATTTTAATTTCCTCATTTTTTGGATGAGGAAACTGAAATCCAGAGAAATAAAAATGTACTGTCCATGAAACAAAGAACTTGAAATGTAATTTATGCTCCCCAAACCCTGCGTTATAAACTCTTCTAACTGCACGAAGGCCACTTTTACACTGCTGAGTGTTGAGCTACAGTTAACTCAGTTATTCAACGAGCACCAATTGGAAATAACCATCTGTCAGTTACCGAACTAGAAATTGTACATACAAAGGTAAATAGGGCAGGTTTCTTAGAGTAGACACTTTAGAGTGGGGAGTCAGACAGGCCTGTTATTATTTTTATTTTTTTATTTTATTTTATTTTATTTTATTTTATTTTATTTTATTTATTTTATTTTATTTATTTTATTTTATTTTATTTTTATATTTTAAAGATTTTATTTATTTATTCATGAGAGACACAGAGAGAAAGAGAGGCAGAGGGAGAAGCACGCTCCATGCAGGGAGCCCGACGTGGGACTCCATCCCAGGTCTCCAGGATCACACCCTGGGCCAAGGCAGGCGCTAAACCGCTGAGCCACCCAGGGATCCCAGGCCTGTTATTTTAAATAACAGGCCTGTAACTTTAAGTGAATATGTAATATATATATATATATATATATATATATATATATATATATATATATAATATATTTATGTGCTTATGTTATATGTAAAGTAACTATATTTTCAAAAATATAAAGTAAAATATAAAGTAATTAACATAATTTCATATGAGGATAAATATTCCTAAATGAATGAACCAGTCAGTCAAATAGTGCAAAGACAAAATGAGGAAAACTATTTTTTTTTGAAAATTTTATTTATTTATTCATGAGAGACACAGAGAGAGGGGCAGAGACACAGGCAGAGGAAGAAGCAGGCTCCATGCAGGGAGCCCGATGTGGGACTCGATCCCAGGACCCCAGGGTCACACCCTAAGGCAAAGGCAGATGCTCAACCCCTGAGCCACCCAGGTGCCCCTTGTCATAAGTATTATGATTGGGAATATACACATGGACAATCATTTCCGTACCCTAGCTTCAGAGTCTCTGGATCTATCATGACCTCCTCCTCCAAGATACCTATTTGCTTAGTCACTGTCTAGGTCTTCTAACTCCCCCTGCAGACTCGAATTCAAGCATTCCGTTTTCCAAACACCATCTTCTGCTTTGATGTCTTCTATTTTTACTCTTCCATTCTCTTTTTATCCTTGAGCTTTATTAAGACTCAACTGACATATAACATTGTATACGTTTAAAACGTACACGTGGTGTTTTGAAACATGTAGGTGTTGCCAAAGGGTCACCACCCTTCTATATGATGCTGTATTGTTGACTGGAGTCACCATGCTATGTATTAGGGCCTGGAAACTTATTCATCCTATAAGTGGAAGTTTGTACTTTTTGACAAACGTCTCCTCACTTGCCATACCCCCGGGGTGACCTCTATCCTACTCTGTTTTCATAAGCTTGTCTTTTTTTTATTTATTTTTTTTTAGATTCCACACATAAGTGAGATCATACAGTATTGTCTTTGTCTTTCACTGTCTGACGGACTTCACTTTGCATAAGGTCCTTACAGCCCACCCATATTGTAGCAAATACAAGGATCTCCTTTTCTTTCTTTTATTTTTAAATGCCTGAATAATTGCTTTCTGTGTATGTACCACATTTTCTTGATCCGTTCATCAGTTGATAGGCGCTTAGACTTAGATCGCCTTAGCCATGGTAAATATTGCTGCCCTAAATGTGGCGGCACAGAGAACTCCTCAATAGATCCCAACGTGGGATTGCTAGGTCATATGGTAGTTCTGTTTTTAATTTTTGGAGGCACCTCCATACCGTTTCCTATAGCGGCGATCCTAATTTACGTTTCCACCAACATTGCACAAATGTCCGCTCTCCTACAAATCTTGCACCAACAACATGCTCTTACTTGTCTTTTGATCATAGCCCTTCTAACAGGTATGATGATTTGCATTTTCCTGATGGCTAGGAATGTTGAGCATCTTTTTGTGTACCTGCTGGCCATTTATATGTCTTTTTTGGAGAAATGTCTATTCAGGTCCTCTGTCCATTTTATTTTAAATTGGATTACTTGCTTTTCTGCTATTAAATTACATGAGTTCTTTATATATTTTGGACATTAATCCTTTAACTGATATATGGTTTGCA
Organism: Canis lupus dingo; assembly: GCF_003254725.2. Classification (NCBI taxonomy): domain Eukaryota; kingdom Metazoa; phylum Chordata; class Mammalia; order Carnivora; family Canidae; genus Canis; species Canis lupus. The sequence goes on from NC_064278.1 coordinate 27,079,493, forward strand.
AATATTTTCCTTCATTCTAAATTGCCTCTTTATTTGTTGTATGTTTTCTTTTTCTTTCTTTCCTTTCCTTTTTTCTTTTCTTTTCTTTCTTTCTTTTTTTTTTTTTTTTTTTTTGCTAGGCAGGTTTTTAGTTTGACATAGTCCCCCTTGTTTATTTTTGCTTTTCCATGTGGTGTCATATCAAAAAACACAACAAAACAAGAAAAAAAAAACATATTGCCAAGACCAATACTATGCAGCTTTTCACCTGTGTTCTCTTCTAGGAGTTTTACAGTTTCAGATCTGACATTTAAGTCTTTAATCAATTTTGAATTATTTTTTTTGTAAGTTGTGTAACATAGGGCTTCAGTTTCCTTTTCTGTATGTGAATATCCAATTTTCCTAGTACCATTTTTTTCTTTTTTTTTCCTAGTACCATTTATTGAAAAGACTCTTTTCCCCATGGAGTATCATTGGCTCCCTTGTCTAGTCCCAGTTCACTGTATATAGTGATGGGCTTATCTATGGGCTCTTGATTCTCTTCCACTGGGCTGTAGGTCTGTCTTTATGCCACTGCCAAACTGTTCCGATTACTGCTTCATGGCTTTGTAGTGGAGTTCGAAGTCAGAAAGTCTGACGTCTCCAGGTTTGTTCTTCTTCCTCAAGATTGCTTTGGATATCCCGGTTCTTTCTGTGTCTCCAAACATTTCAGGGTATCTGTTTCTATGAAAAATGCATTTGGGATTTTAATACAGGTTACATTGTATCTGTATGGATAGTGTGGACATTTTAAACTATTAATTCTTAAACTCTATGATCTTAGAGTATCTTTCCATTTATTTGTGTCTCCAGTGCCTTTCATCAGTGTCTTACAGTTTTCAGTGTACAGATCTTTTACCTTCTTGGGTAAATTTATCCCTCAGGGGGTTTTTTGTTGTTATTTTTAATACTATTGTAAATGAGGTTTTATTTATTTCTCTTTCAGCTATTCTGTTGTTCGTGTATAGAAGTGCAACTAATTTTTATAGTTTGACTTGGTATCATTCAAATTTACTGAATTTGTTTATTAGTTCCAGCAGGTTTTTTTTTTTTTTTTTTTTTTTTTTTTTTTTTTTTTTTTGTTGTTGTTTTGTTTTGTTTTTTGGTGAAATTGTGAGGGTTTTCTATATATAGGATCATGTCAACTGCAAACTGAGACAATTTACTTTTTCCTTTCAGATTCAGATGCCTTTATCTCCCTAGCTGGCTAGCCTCATCGCTCTGGCTAGAACTTCTAGTACTATGTTGAGTAGAAGTGCTGAGGCTGGACACTTTCATGTTATTCCTGATTTTGGAGGAAAGGCTTGTAGCTTCTAGCTTTTCACGTTTAGGTGTGATGTTAGCTGTGGGTTTCTCATAGATGGCCCACATTATGCTGAGGCATATTCCCTCCACATCCAGTCTGTTGAGAGGTTTTATTATCCAAGAGCAGTGAATTTTGTCGAATGCTTTTTCTGCATCTCCTGAGGGGACATGATTTTTATCCTTCAATTAATGTGGGGTATCACGTTCCTTGATTTGTGTTTATAGACATAATCACGATATTCTTGAATCTGTTAAAGCTTGCTTTGTGTCATTTGGTGGATTAAGATTTGCCTGATTCTTAACGGCCCATGTAGCCTTGAGTTGTTTTCTGTGCATTTGAAAGGGCAAACTCCTCTTTCAGTCTTTTCAGACTGGTTTAGGCAGGTAAAGACTTTCCTTTTGGTGGCCCAGGACTCATGGGATTATCTCCAGAATCACAGTCATGCTGGTTGCAGGCTGTTCCTGGGTCTGTAGTGGGGTCCGTGGATCTCGTATGGTCCAGGGATGGACAGGACACCTTCTAATACCTCGTTCAGTAGAGTGGTGCTGGGACACGAATCTGCTTCAGGGTGCAGAGTTGGGTTCTCCAATAGCAGGCCTATTACGCAGGTAGGTGAGGCTCCTGCTAGGTCCCTGGCAGGGATCCTGGCTGGTCAGTGGATGGGTCCCTGAGTGGGGGGACTGGCTAAGAGGGTTTGGAACAAAGTCTCAGGGCTATTTCAGGTTCTGTAGCCCAAACTGGGGTCTGCAGACCTGGCTCCGGAGGCTCGGATAGGCCCGTCTCCTGTTGTAGCAGGAGAGAGCGAGAGCACCTGGGCGGGGGTGGGGGGTGGGGGGTGGGAACCAGACCAGGTTCCGCCACTCACCGTGGACAAAATCCAAAGTCAGAGAAACAAGTGGCGGTGAAACAAGAAAGGAATTTATTTCAGTGAGACCAACTGTGGGATGATAGCAGACTGGCGTCCCAAGGAGTGTCCCCAAAGTGCCAAGAATACTTCCAGTTTCATAAGGAAACTGTGGGGCAGAGGTGGGCGTGTACGTGCAGGTAGGTCAGGAAGGTCAGAGAGACCCTGGTCTTGGAGTCAGTGTTGGCCAGGGCCTTGCTGCCTCAGGACGGCCCTTGCTGCTCCAAGAGGTGGGTTCAGTTCCCACCGGGGCTGCTGGGCCTGAGCCCTGAGGTGGGGGGGGGGGTGGGGGGGGGGGGGAAGAGCCCAGCTAGCAAGTCTGGGGTCAGCTCCCAGCAGCCAGTCCCTGTGCCAGCAGAGCTGCTGGAGCTGGAGCTGGGGGTGCAGGCCCGTCTCCCCAGGGATGGTGCTGGGTCATGGCCCGCACTCAGGTCTCCCAGCCTTACCTGGGTTCAGGGCACCCACAGATGCCTAGGCCTGCAGGTGGGTGCCAATGCTGTTGAGCTGGTGACACAACCCAGGGGATTCACCATGCGGGGCTCAGTGGGTCAAATGTGACCCAAGGAAGGGTTGAGAGCAGAAGACTTCTTGCTACAAGCGTGGAGATGGGGGGACGGTGGCCCTGGGTGGGGGGTTGGCTAGGGAGCCAGGGCGCTGCTCTGTGCTGTCAGCAGTTGCACGTGCATGATCGAGAAACCGTGGAAAAGCCCACCCGTGGATGGGACCTTGGTGTTCCCATGAATCCAAAGTGACTTCAGGGAGACTCCGGAGAGCTTGCCTGCAGGTCCTCAGCTCCGGTTCAGCTCAGACTGGTTCTTTTTTTTTTTTTTTTTTTTTTTTTTTTTTATTTATTTATGATAGTCACACACACAGAGAGAGGCAGAGACACAGGCAGAGGGAGAAGCAGGCTCCATGAACCTGGAGCCCAATGTGGGATTCGATCCTGGGTCTGTAAGGGGCTGTTAGGTGAGACACAGCTGGCGGGGGGCCATCGGCTGAAACCTCAGCCAGGGGTCTTCTTGGTCAAAACTGTTTTGTTTTCTTTTTTTAAAAGATTTTATTTGTTTAGGAGAGACACACACACAGAGAGGCAGAGACACAGGCAGAGGGAGAAGCGGGCCATGCAGGGAGCCCGATGCAGGACTCGAACCTGTGTCTCCAGGATCAGGCCCTGGGCCGAGGGCAGGTGCTTAGCCGCTGAGCCATCCCATTGGGCGAAAGTGTTAAGTCTCCAAAGCAAAACACATTCCCTCCCTGCTTTTGCCCCTTTCCCTTCCTCCCTTGCCCGGATAGTTTAGCCTCCTGATCCAAGTGACTTCTTACAGCCTCCTAGCTCACCGAGGGGGGGGGTGTGGGGGGTTGGATATGAGCAAGGGATGTCTCCTTTAGTCACCACGCTGATGCCGCTCTTCACGCTCTCCTGAATCACCCCTCACCTGCCCAGCACCCATCTACACACACAGCTCTTCCGTAGAGCCATCAGAGACCCCAGGTTGTGCAACTCAAGCAGTGAGGATCATTTGCTTTTCACTGAAGCTTGGCGTCTGGGATATTGCTGCCTTGAGAGCCTCCTCGATTACCAGCCCCCCTTCTCTGCCTCCTGCATTCGTTCCTTCTGGTTTCCACTTTTAAATCCGGAGTATTTGGGGGCTCAGTCTTTCTCTGAGGTTCTCTTGTGTATCGACACTGATCTCTTTAAATACCCTCTGTATACTACAAATCACAAATTAATCTCCCCAGTGCGGATTTCTTTCCAGGACTCTAGATGTGTACAGAAGGTTGCGTACGTAACACCTTTATTTTGACAGCTCACACAAAACAATCAAACACACACACAACACCCTTAAACATTGTGTTGAAAATTAAATACCTAGTTTGATCGTAAATTTGTTCCATGCATCCTATTCTCCTCAGTTAAGGGCACCACTGTTTCTTCGATAGTTCTGACCAAGTCTTTGGAGTTAACGGCTCTCTTTCTCACATATCCCAAATCCAAATCATCTTCAAATATCATCTCCTGTTTGTGTTAAAAATCTTACCAATTCTCAGTCCACTACCACCTTGGGTGAAACTGTCCTGTTTTTTGCCCATAGTGTTTGCCAGTAGTTTCCTAAATGGTCTCTCTGATTTCTACCCCTCCCTATTATTGTCACTATTGTCTGTTCCCAACGTGGTAGCCAGGCTATCCCTCTTTCAAAGCTGAGCTTAGGTCGTGTCACTTTTCTTCACGTCACTCCGCAGTGAAACCAAGGAGTTCAGGATGGCCCTCCAACCCCCCCACCCCCATAATTTCTCTGCTTCCTTTTCAGGGTCATTGTCCATTGTGGAGCCTCTTGCTCACCCTGCTTCCACCATCTGGACCTCCTTGCTCTTCCTTGGGCAGGCAAAGCATGCTCTCGTCACACAGGGTTTGCAATCTTTCTGGTTCCTCTTCTTTCTATTTCTGCGTGGTTTATTTACTCCTTCGCTTCCTTAATGTCTTTTTATCAGAAAGTTTCTCCTCGAGCATCTAATATAAAGACCAGTCTCCTTAAAGCTTCATCCCAGAACTCCCTCTTTTCTTTAATATACCTTATTGGTACCTATAGCTGTTATTATATGGAACATCATATATTGAATTTTTTTTTTTTTTTTTTTTTTTTTTTTTTTTTACTATCTTTCCCTTCAAACTAGACTATTAGTTCCATGAGGGAAGGGCTTTTGTCTGTTTTGTTTCCTGCCATATTCTTCATACCTACAAGAGTCCCTGCCACTCAGCGGGCATTTCACAAATCTCTGTGTGTAGAATGAATATTCATGGATTTTTAAACCATGGTTATTAAGGCAGTGTTTGCCAACTTTGCTCTAGTTTAAAAGGTAAATGGAACTATTTCTTAGAAATTCTGATTAAGTAATTCTTTTAATGCAGCTAGGACCCTGCATTTATGATTATACGGGGATCCTGGGCTCTTCTTCTTTTTTTTTTTTTTCCTGGGCTCTTCTAACATGAAGAATTGAACAGAAAAGGAGGATCTAGCCATGGAAACTGTTCCATTTTGGGACATTATCTAATAATGCCTTTTTTTTGTCCGTCGAAACATGAGTGGATAAAGAAGATGTGGTCTATGTATGCAATGGAATATCACTCAGCCATTAGAAATGACAAATACCCACCATTTGCTTCAACGTGGATGGAACTGGAGGGTATGATGCTGAGTGAAGTAAGTCAATCGGAGAAGGACAAACATTATATGGTCTCATTCATTTGGGGAATATAAATAATAGTGAAAGGGAATAGAGGGGAAGGAAGAAGAAATGTGTGGGAAATATCAGAAAGGGAGACAGAACATGAAGACTCCTAACTCTGGGAAACGAACTAGGGGTGGTGGAAGGGGAGGAGGGCGGGGGGGTGGGGGTGACTGGGTGGTGGGCACTGAGGGGGGCACTTGCCAGGATGAGCACTGGGTGTTATTCTGTATGTTGGCAAATCGAACACCAGTAAAAAATAAATTTATTATTAAAAATGCCTGTTTTATATATATATATATATATATATATATATATATATATATATCTCCTGTCACTTTGAAATTTTTGCACAACTTGGTGATAAACTGGATTTCCAAACTTGAAATTCAGTGACTGATATAATGGATACAGCATTTGTTTTTCATATTTAAGATAACTGTGATTTTACTTTTGTCATGGCACTAATTAAGCAACTAAGCAGGCAATGATACTTAAGCATTTATGCAAATTATTTATTATGTACTTAAGCCTTGGCAGTTTTATTTTTAATTAATGGCAACGTAAATGAAAAATTAGAAATTTTATATATTATGATCAGATTCTAAATTCAGTCATCACAGACATATTTCATGTTTTTTTTGCAAAGTCTTATTATATTTCGGGTAGTTGGTTTTATTTAGAGAGTATTCTCTTGGCATTCAGAGTAACACTGAGCACGCCAGTTTAATGAGCTTTTTACTTTAATATAAAATGAGAAGCTATATTTAAAGGAAGAGTAACTTAACCTGGTGGCAAAATGCAGCCTTGGAGATAGAATAATTATTCCTATGAAGTATTCTTCCATTTTTCATCCATCTGAGACTTACTGTCAGGATTTCTTGGGTGTGAGATAGGAAGGTAGACAGATATGTAGATCTGTGTACTTTTTTTTCCTGTTGTTCAGTTTACAAATTATGAGAAAACAGTTATAATTCCCTGAAAACTGAATCACCATGGCTCTATGGTAGGGTAAAAAGTGGGAGCTGCAAGGATGACATTGTAATTCCAGATATTCCATAATGTTTCCCCTTCCCTGTAAATTACGACGTAAGTAGTTCTCTCTTTGTCATTACAGCCCAACTGCTGATTAAATGTCAACTCAGAAAATATACACCAGGTAATGTGGAAGTAGTTCACTCACAGCTGCTAGTCTTTTGGATATGCAGGTGATCTGAAAATCTAGACCTTGCAAAAGACTTGCAGATATCTAGCAAAGGAATGATGATGCATTAATTTTCACTTTTTATTATTGTTTTATTATTCTTAAAAAAATAATAGTCCTATCAGTCTAATTTATTTAAATTTGTAATTCTTTAAATTTATTTAAAAATACTTGGCATTCCTACCTGGATCTTCTCAAAATAATTTGTGACAACTCTATTTGGTCAAATGTTCCTTGTATAGAATATGATTACTTTATTCATTTGACCCAATTTATATTAAGCTAGAGGGTCAATGAGATAATACCTAGCTAGCTCACTGTTACTAATGATAATTGATTTGGGAGGAATCTTTACATAGTAAATTTAACTTTTAAAGCATTTGTTGAATTTTTATTCTAAAATTTACTATTTTGGGGTCATAAGCTTTAGGTGACTTCATATAATGGGTCAGTACTGATTAAATTGTTGAAAGCATTATGAGAAACATCTTGCGTATCCTCATGTTTATAATAATACTCATCATATAATCTTTTCTCCACTTATGTCATATATTGATGTTGGTCACTCCAGAGTATACTGAAGTGTACTTTTAGCTATTTAATTTATACTAATGTAGTATATTTTTCTTATTCTGAGAAATTTTTAAATTATAAGCTACAACTTTTAGAAAAAAATCAAACCAATAAAACTACCCACAATTATGGACAGAACGACCCATATTTGAGGCATTTCATTCTACATATAATTCAGAACCTTAGAAGACAGTCTAAATGAATGAAATATTTTCATCCCATGGGATTGTTCTCTATAGAAAAATTCTCATTTATCCCTGTTAACATTTTTACTGTACATGTGAGTCAAGCATCTCTCAATCAGTTGACAAAATGTCTGAGTCAGTAGTATCATGAAGCCCCTAGTATTTACAGAGATTGATAGTTTCTTATGACAGTTGTTGGTGAGATATAATGATCTAGGCCACCTTTTTAAAATGCGTGTTTACTACAAAGAAGGAAAAAAAATTGCTTTGGGTTCCCTTCTCTGATACGGACTTATTTGAAAAATGAAGTTATTGAAAATGATAATATTGGAATATAACCAATTTACATAACCAGACAAAATCGAGTTTTGAAACTACACAGGAAAAATGTGGCATATGGGACGCCTGGGGGGCTCAGTGGTTGAGCATCTGCCTTCGGCTCAGGGTGTGATCCCAGGGTCCTGGGATCCGCTTCTCCCTCTGCCTGTGTCTCTGCCTCTATCTCTGTGTCTCTCATGAATAGATAAATGAAATCTTTTTAAAAATGTGACACATATAAGTATATATATTTATTGAAAGGACAATTGAAACATGTATATTTATGTAGAACCTGTGGTGTAGCAGGTGGTATCAGAGGCCCCCCCACACCCCTCAGAACCGTTCACTATTTTCACATGTCTGCTATGATGCAGTTCCTCTCCCAGCAGCAAATACCTGCATCTCCTTGTCGGGCTGCCCCAGGCTGCCACAAGCTGCTTGACCAACTTACGCAGAGAGCTGCCCCCTGACAGCTGGAAATGTTTTAGACTATTTAGAATACTTTAAAATATTTAGAATCTACGAGCCTGACTGGCACCGGAGCATAAATCCTAGTGCTCCCTTGTCAACTATGTTGTGACCCACCCTTCATTCAGAATTCCCCTGCGAGACGGGCCCAAAGTTACTCACTTTCAAAGACTTCAGCTTGATAACCCATCTCGTTCTAACAGGCTGCTGGGTTGGCTTTGGGAATCCAGAAATTGAAGGAGGCTTAATTTTTAATGATTGCTTCCAACGAATGTTGAGGAAGGAGATGGAAAGACTGAGAGAAATAGGCATGTGAGAGAAAAGCTGTCCTATAGGAGCTGCCAAACTCTCGCTGGCTGCTCTTTGGAAGTGTGAGCAGGGTCCTGCTGGCCCAGTTTTGCCACAGGTGCTCTAGTTCTCTGCACCTGCTGGCTGCCAACTCCGCCTCCTTCCCGCATCAGGCCCAAGGCACCCTAGACTTAGAGCTGATCTCCTCCTGCCTCAGTTCACCGGCTACCCCCTCCTGCAGTTCAACAACTGACTGAGGACGAAGCAGCACCCAACCCCATAGAGTATGATTTTTACTTCCGTGGATTTAATAAAAATTTACCAGCTAATGACAAAAAAAAGATGGGCCCAGAGATTTTGTTCCTTAGGGAGATAAGGAACGTACCCAACTAGGTTGCCCCTTCATCACTAAGTAGCTCCATTGTTCCCAGCTTCTAGGGCCATGACTGACAGCAGGAAAGCTTTTAATGGGATTGGGCTTCTTAGTCTCAGTGAAGATGATAAGATTCCAGAATATACTTGTTTCACATTCATTTAAAAAGTATCCCTTTCCTGCTTAAAAACATAAGTGCTTTGGCAGGTTTTTCAAAAGCCATTTAGAGATGTCATGCTTTGTCTTCTAGTTTCTGTCCTTACTATTTACTGGTCTCATAGTGGATACACATCGGGAATTTTCATGATACTGCACATAGTCTTACATTATTTTTTTCTATTTTCTATCCTTTTCTACTTTTTGTTCTTTGGGTATTTTTACTCTTGATCTTTCATCAAGTTCATAAAGTCTTTTACTGTACATAATTCACTATGATTCTTGTCTATTAAGAGCTTAAATTTTATTTTTGAGGTTTAAAGTTAACACTTCTTTCACTGATTCTCTGAACTCTCATTATCATCAATTTATCTCATTATTAATTGGTAATACCATTTTCTTGTGGTTGGAAAAGATACTTTATATGATTTCAGTATTAAAATTTATTGACTTATTTTGTGCGATAACCTATAGTCTATTCTGGAGACTGCTCCGTATGCACTTGAGGAGAGTGTATGTTCTGTTTGGGGTAGGGTGTTCTGTAAATATCTATTAGGTCCGGTTGGTTTATAGCATCATTCAAGTTCTCTATGTCCTTCTGTCTCCTATTCTGTCCATTACCAAGAAAATGTATATTTAAGTCTCAGCTCTTATTATACAAATATTTCTTCCTTTAATTCCGTCAATTTTTGCTTCATATGTTTTGAGGCCCTGTTGTAAGGTACATATAGGATTAGAATTGTTTATTCTTTGTTGAATTGAAACCTTTATCAGTATACAATGATACTTTTTGTCTCTTTTAACTGTTTTTAACTTAAAATCTTTTTTGTTGATAATAATAAATTAGCTCAGAGGCACCTGGGTGGCTCAATCGGTTAAGAGGTTAAGTGTCTGCCTTCTGCTCAGGTCATGATCCCAGGATCCTGGGATTGAACCCTGCCTTGGGTCCCTGCTGAGCCGGGAATCTGTTGCTCCCTCTGCTCCTCCCCCTGCTCATTCTCTTTCTCTCAAATAAATAAATAATACCTTTAAAAAATAAAAAATAATCAATTTGCTCAGGTTTCTTTTGGTTACAATGTTTAGGGAGTATCTTTTTCCATCCACATAAATTTAATTTCTTGTATCTCTGTATCTCATAATTCCCTTGCAAATAGTACACAGATTAATCGTGTTTTTTTATTCACTCTGCTATTCTGTTTTTTCATTGAAGAGTTCGATCTATTTACTTTTTAAGGAATTACTGATAAGGTAGGACTTACTACTGCCAGCTTGCTTTTTGTTTTCTCAGTTTCTCCATTAATGCCTTTTTTGGGTAACTAGTTAATTTTTTGTAGTGTACCATTTGATTCCCTTCTTCTTTCCTTTTCTGTATATTTTAGTTGATTTCTTAGTGGATTCCTGGGAGATTACAACTGATATCTTACTGTAACAGTGTATTTTGAATATTAATTAAATTAAATGTATTTATTTATTTAAAGATTTTATTTATTTGAGAGAGAAAGAGCATGAGTGTGGTGGGAAGGGGCAGAGGGAGAAGGAGAAGCAGACTCCCTGCTGGGCAAAGAGCTCAAGGCAGAGCTCAATCCCAGGACCTGGAGATCATGACCTGAACCAAAGGCAGAGGCTTAACCCACTGAACCACCCAGTCATCTCCTTAACAGGTTAATTTTAATAGTATACAAATACTCTGCTCCTATACATCTCTAATCTTCCCTTTTTTTTTGTTATTGTCACATATGATATTTTTATAATGTGCCAATTAACATAAATTGCAGTTATTCTTTCTTGCATTTGTCTTATAAATCATAGAAGAAAAAAGAGTTAGTAAAAAGTTATCAAAAAAGTACAATCCTACTGGTTTATCAGAATTATCGCATGACCCAGAAATATCATCATACACATACACGCAACAGGAATTAAACAGATTCGTGCAGTGAATGTTCTAGCAGCTATTCACAACGGCCAAGACGGTCACAAATCTAAGGGTCTATCAACAGATGAGTGGATAAGCATAATATAGTATATACATATGGCAGGGCATTATTTAACCATAAAAATGAGTGAAATTTTGACATATTGTACAACATGGATGAACCTTGAAAACATTATGAAAAGTAAAATAAGCCTGATGCAAAAGAACAAATGTATTATGATTTCATTTACAGGAAATATCTGGGATAGTCCAGTTCATAGAGACAGAAGGTAGATTGGAAGTTACCAGGAGCTAGTGGCAGGAAGACATTTGGAGTAAAAGAGAGAAACTAATTCTTCATTTAGCTTTTGGAGTTGTTCACTACAGGAGGATTGTGCTGCTACGAAGTAGTCCCTCAAAACCAAAAAAAGAAAAGTTGGTCAATGAGGATTAGGAATTTAAGAGAAAAGATCTAATTATCCCAGTCATTTTCTCTCTCTCTCTCTCTCTCTCTCTCTCTCTCTCTCTCTCTCTCTCTCTCCTCTCTCTCTTAAATCCAAGCGGTCTTGGGTGGGTAGAAGAGGGAAAAATCCATTAAATTTTTAAACTTAAGACCTATATGAATATAAAATAGAATGGCCTAGAATACGAAGATTAGTCCTTTTAGATGCCAACTTCTTGACAGAGAGCTTATGTATTTACCGTCTTATCTCAGGACGGCATCTTGGAACTTCTACCGGCCCCTAGAAGATATTAATTTGATGGGTAAGTGGATGAATGTCGTTCACAAGTGTTCATAACCTGGTTTCAACTTTTTAAAAGTAATGTGTTATTGGAATACAGCCATGCTTATTTAAATCCATATCATCTGTGATTGCTCTCATTCTACAATGGCAGTGTGGGTAATTGCAGCAGAAACTATATAGCCTGCAAAGCTTAAACATTTTTACTATCTGGTCCATTATAGAAAAAAAATTTTCTGACTCTTGTCTGACTGTATCTGTTTCATGATATCTTTCTTTAATATTCTCACTCTCCATGATTTTGTCTCAGGTTCATTTCTATCTTTTAAGTGTCTACCTACATTCCTCAAGCTGTATTTGAATCTGTTCCAGATTTTCCTAATTGGAGTTAACTTTTCCTTCTTTAGCTTTGGTTTTTTTCCCACGTTCACTTATTTTACTCTTACTCCAGTCCCTTAACCATTTATATTTTTCTTTCCTATTGCAAATATCTGAAGATAGACATAATGTTGTATTTAGGGGAGAGTCCGTATCACTTAATCAATAATTTGCCTATTGCAGACACTTGATTCTGATACTTAAATAAATCAATGTGATATACTGAAATTATCTGAACATTTATGTGGTATTTTATAGGTCTTTGGTAATAAATGGATTTTGCTAAAAATATACTTTAATAATACTCTACACATAATACATAATTGTAAGAAAAATTTTATATTAAAAATAAATATTACTGAATAATTTTTTGAAAAAGAGCATATGTATTCTTTGTATCTTCATATAATGCATTTATTTTCTTTCATTTACTTTTTTTTATGGGTGAAAACTACATCTTCTCTGTAGAAGTTTTACTTTTTACCTAAAGGTAGAATGAGTATTTTAAAAGACTATCCAAATTTATATACTGGGAACTACATTTTATTGTTTGTAGGTTGTGGTTTTGAGAACTGCTTCCTTTTTAGATGTGTTCCTTTAGATACTAACACTAATTTTTTATCACTAAAATGTGTATACTCACAGGGATTTCAGAGCTGCATTTTTTCTCTCAACCAGATGTTCATTCTAAAATCAACCACTAACACTGAATAAATGTATTGCTTTTTACTCTCTGTGTTTATACATATTAATGCAGTGGAGATTTTGAATTGGACATCCAACCCATTAAATAAAAGTATGTGTACAGAACTGAAATAATGAGGTTTTTAAGTTAAAATGATCTGGGTTACTAGAAGCATTTACTTTACTTTCATGGGGAAAGGAAAATTATGTGAAAATATCAAAGTATGAACGTTGCTACCATGCAAGTAACACAAATTATTTCCCCAAATTATACTGCCTGTGTAGATTTTTTCTGTTTTCCTCTGTATTTTGTTTCTTTACATATGGTAATTAAGAGAGTAACACCTTCTATGTTGACAGAAAAGGTTATTTATTCTTTTCACTTGGATTTGCAGAATTTTCTCCACTCAAAATTTTTAGATCGCCTAAAATATAATCCATATGCTGTCTCACTTTAGTAGCATTAGAAAACCTCATATCTGAAGTGGCTGCAAGTATGTATGTGACTAAAATTAGTTTCAAATATTCACTGTATCTTTGGAAGACATTTATAAATGTGCTTTTTAATCCTGTATAAAAATAAAAACTCCAAATAGGCTTTTATGGTATCTATATATTACTTTGGCCTAATGGACTATTCCTTTGGAACTTATGTCTGTTATTGAGATTAATAAAATTCTCTGTGCTTTTAGTGTCGAAATTGCAGATCTAAACGTTGAACTAAAATGTCAGATCTTTCAAAGACTTTGAAACATGGAATCCCTTAAAATTATATGTGTGTCCTGAAAGTTCCATAAATCATTCTTTTTCAATAAATAATTCAGTTATGATTTTATTCACTTACAAAAGAGAACCCAAACCATTAATAGGATAATTTTTAAAAATGAACTGAGTCCAGAAGGCCTAGAAAGCAATCTTTTTTCCAAGTGAAATTTCTAGGTATGCTTAATTAATATTAACTGAATAGGTACTTTAGGCATCATGTGTTACTTCGGTATGAGATTGTACTCTTGAAAAGACAGATTTATGCAGCCAGAGTAGCAGGTAGTAGAGATAGCTACTGTGAAGCTTTAAATTAGTGACTTGATAAAAGAGCAAATAAAAGACATCAAATATTCGAACCTGAAGTGAGGAAAAATTGTAAGTGAAATATTTATTTTTCCCAATTCAATATTGGCAACTCAGAAATCTCCTCTTCTTCCTATTAATGGCAACCATGCTCTTTAGTACTTGATTGTTTATCTTATTCTTTGTTCTCTCTGATTTCACATCTATTAGCTAACTAAAATTACTGTATTGAATTCTAATCAAGTGGCTAGTCTCATTACTTAAGAGGAAATAATAGTGAATCATGTTGAGACTAGAGTTAAATGGGAGTGGTTGGAATGAGGAAAATAATATTAGGACCACAAAGGAATAGTAACTGATTAATAAATAGGTCAATTTATAATCTATGTGCTCTATTTTTTTAAGATATTTTATTTACTGGGATCCCTGGGTGGCGCAGCGGTTTGGCGCCTGCCTTTGGCCCAGGGCGCGATCCTGGAGACCCAGGATCGAATCCCACGTCGGGCTCCCGGTGCATGGAGCCTGCTTCTCCCTCTGCCTGTGTCTCTGCCTCTCTCTCTCTCTCTCTCTCTCTCTGTGTGTGACTATCATAAATAAATAAAAAATTAAAAAAAATAAAAAGATATTTTATTTACTTATTTGGGAGAGAGAGTGCAAGAGCGAGAGCGCACATGAGCAGGTGTGGGGGGAAGGGCAGAGGGAGAGGGAGGAGGAGGCTCCCTGCAGGCAGCCTGACTGAGGCTCCATCCCAGGACCCTGGGATCAGGACCTGAGCTGGAGGCAGACACCCAAGGGCCTGAGGCACCCAGGCACCCCCAAGAACTCTATCCAGAGGAGTATGGCAACCTAGTCAATATCCAGGGAGTCCTTTCAGGTGGGAGGGACCAGGATTTTAGTAACAGGTTAACTGAAACCATGGCCCTGGCCAGGAAGTAAATTTATAGTATTTCAGTAAGAAGCTGGAAGGTCTATGGAGTAGAAGCTAGTCTCCAGTAAAATGATACAAAAGGAACAAATCCTAGTGGAATGTCTCAGGTCACTGGATTGTTGTGCAATACAGTGCTCAAGCCAAGCTCCAGGGGAATTGAGGAAATTAGGTCAAATGATGGTTAATAGACAAACTCAACATGTGAACTATAGGCAGGCTTGTTTGGAACATAGGTGGTAAGTACTTGTCTCTGACAAACAATATAACAGATTAGAAATTAATGCCAATATAAATCCTAATATACTTTCTATAAAGGATTGAGTTGTTGGATTTTTGTGTCTAATATGATAGTCACATGTAGCTATTTATATTAAGTGTAAATTAAAATCCAATTCCTTAGCTATATTAGACATTCTCATTTTCTCAATAGTTTCTTATGACTTTGGGGACCATATTTTTCAGTATGGATATAGACATTTTCATCACTAAAATTTTTATTGGTACTATTTTAGGAGAAATGCTTTAGTGACACAATTTTAGATGGTCTGAGGCTGTCAGAGGTACTTTTCATGATTAAAAAATAAATTATGCTAATGGAGAATATAACCTATTGAAAGCCCAAAAGACAAATACAAATGAAGCAATGCAAGAAAGTTATATATATAAAAAAAAACCTATAAATATGGTTGTCCATATTTCCAGGAGAAGCTTTTAGAGGATAAGCACTTTTTTTTTCTCACAACCCACTAAAAAGAACAAAATATAAAAAAGAAACTTCTATGTTGAAACTGTACATTTAAAAATAATCTTGAAATTAGAACCAAACAAGAGAGAATGCTGAGAGTTGATCTATCCAAACCAGAAATCAAATAGACTGCAGTACTGTTTGGCACATAACCCAGCAGAAGTTTTAGTCCAAAGGGGAGCTGTTTATCTTCCTGCCAAGACTTTCCATCTGACTTTTGCTGAATACGGAATGGGAGACTGGAATGGGGTGAGGTGGGGGTGGATGGGATGTCTGTTCTAAAGAAAGAGGGAGGGAAGGGGAGCGAGGGAGAGAATATGGATGAACAATGGTTTGAAACCTCCTTGAGACCTTCCTGGGTGTAATGTGACACCGGCCCCCATATGTGGAGGTTGGCGAGAGATCAAAGAAACAGGCAGGCCATTCCATATTTGTAGGGGGCAGGCTTACTAAGCCATGGAACTTGTTGCAAGGCTTGTGTTGGGCAGCTGTCAGCCTAGTAGGTCAATACACCTACCTGCCAAACTTTAAAAGTTCATGTGGAGGTCTTAATTAAGTTCATCCAGATGGTCTTAACACCATATCTCTATCTCAAAGCTACATCCTTGAAGCAGCTTCTGGGAGTGGGACCGAGACAAAGGGAATTCACATTCCAAGGACAGGTGAGGAGCTTCTCGTTGCCAGTGTCCAGCTCACACAGCAACTGGTGGTCATGTCTGCTCAGTGAGAGACCTCCCCCAAGTGAGAGAGAGAAAGAGAGTCTGAGATTTTCATAACATTATAATACTTAGATACAAAAGCTCTGCTGGAGGAAGTGTTCTATCATATACCCAGTACAGAATCTGCACTCAAGACAAGGCAGAGGTAAACCTAATTTAATTATAACAAATCCTTCATCCAGTAGAACTCCTGTATAAATGAAAATGGTCAGCATCTTTTACTATCTGATGAACAAAGGAAAGGCACCAATTGGGTTTTCCTCAGCGGCATTATGGGGTATTGCAAGAGAGAAATAAGCCAAAGAATGAAATGTTGTTTGCAAGCAGAGTTTAATGGGTTAGAATATTAAATCATTTCTTGTTTTCAGTTACTCCAGAAGGCAAAAGATTCTCACAATAAAAAAGGTAAAAATAAAAATCCAGAGTTTGATTGAAATATCCATTATTAAGAACTCTGAAACGTTTAGTAGACTCTCTCAGCTAAATAAAGAGTTTCTAAAAAATTTTAAGGGCATAGTCCCACAGTAAGCTTACATGAAAAGGAAGCCTATGTCAGAAAAGATTGCAAATATGGCTTCTGAGATCAGGAATGCATCGCCATTCACATTCACAGAAAAAATACCAAGGAGTTCATTAGCGTGAACTAAAAAAATAGAGTCCAAAATGAGAAGAGCCTCCTGGGCCACAGGTAGGAGACAATTTCTAATCAGGCAGTGGGAACTATTTGGAATCTTATCCCCAAATCCCATGTTTGCAGTAGTTTTACCCACTCTAAAACAATACAGAAAATAAGCCTTTCAAAGAAAGTCTGGATATCTCCAGTCCAAAAATAGAATGAAAGCCTGGCCACTTTTATGCTAAAGGAATTTTGTTGCAGAAGTCCTAGCCAAGAGCCCAGATGGGACAGCAAGAAGCAAAATAGTTGAATTGATTAGGAAATCACTATAGGGAGCAAAGCCAGACTCTTACCAGGGAACATTCCTTTCCACAAAAGTACTGAAACTGAGGAGAGGTGCTTGGTCAAATTTCCAAGTAATTACATACCTGTCGCTGCTGTATAGTTCCAGTTTTTAGCTTTCTGAAAGGTGGAAATTATCTTGTCCTTCGATAACACTCGTATGTTGGGTACCTGTGTTAGATGGGGGTACAGATGACTTGTCTTTTTAACTTGGAAGTTTCTGCTTGATTACTTTCACCCAAAGGGTCCCCCCTGTGTGACTATATGAGGCATGCCATTTACACCTGGATATGGTTTATATGGTTAGGTCCTAAACTTCAAAATTAAGCCTGGTACTGTAATAGGATGAGACTTAGGGAGTAAGTACTGTAATAGGATGATAGTCTTAGGGAGGGATGAGTGTGTTTTACATGTAGGAGGAATATAAATAGTGTGCAGAGGATGGGCTGTCAGTAGATAACATGATGTAGGGTTCTCTGCCCTTGTTCCCTTTAAGAGGTAGAATTGAAGTCCGGTCCCACATTGTCACTGGGCTTGGCCATATGATTTGCTTTGATCAAAAGGATGCCAGAAAATGTAATATGAGGAGATACTTGGCAAACACTTGCCTATAGGGCTAGCCATGTGAAGAATATTGGCCAGGCCCACGGAATGATGAGAGGCCACTAGTAGAGAGAGACCCCAGCTTCTCAGCCATCTTCATTAAGGCCCCAGAGATGGGAGCAAGGTCAAATTACACTACCCAGTCCCACTGAATCTTCCAGATAACTGAGGCTGTGTGGATGTACCCAGGTGACAGCATAAGCCCAAACATACTGTATCAGAATATTTTGAGAGATAATAAAAAATTAATTCAAGTCACTGAGTTTTGGGATGGGTTGTTATGTAGCAAAAAATAGCAGAAAGAGTTGATAATTCTTATTTTATAAACAAATTATCTTTTATAATTAATTGTCACATTTGTTGGTATGGAATAACAAATAGTAAATATTCCTTATTTTTAGGTCCTTTGTTGTGATTATATTCCTTTTTCAACTTACCAAAATTATGAACATATATCTTACCTTTTAAAAAAATCATTACACTTCTTATTTATCTCATTATTGTGTCATAACTTCTGCTATTCTGTTTTATAACACATAATTTTTAGTTTTTTATTTAGTATTCTGTTCTTGAGTTTTTGATAGTCTTTTTCAATTGTGTATTTATTTTTAAAAATTCTTTATTATAATAAAAGTTTTAACATCCAGATCTACTTCTCTGTACACAATTTTAGCTACTTACTGTAGATTATTTTTTTTTCTCTGAGTGATATAATTATTAGTTTTTCTTTGGTTCCATTATTACATAAGAAACTCTTTTTTAAAAATGTTTGAATGTCTTTTGTTTGTTCATTTCTACCTCTCTCTTCTGGGCCCATATACACAACTACTTTCTTATTTATTTATGTCCTCAAATTTAGCATGTCTAAAACTAAACTCTTGATTTTAAAACTTTCAAATTAGGGAGTAGAAATTATCTACCAGCTTTCTCCAAAGTCCTGTGCTTATACTAGCTTTACACACCTGGGTAAAGCCCTGATGTCCAACAGATAAATGGATGAAGAAGATGTGATCCATCTATCTATCTATCATCTATCTATCTATCATCTATCTATCTATCTATCTATCTATCATCTATCTATCTATCTTTTCGTTAGGTGATATTATTTTAGAATTTCTCTTTATTTTCCTAGCAATGACATAAATGAATTTTAATCATACAAGATTATATATATATATATATATATATATATATATATATATATATCTCAATGGATATGGATATTATGGAATATTATGGAATATTACTCAGCCATCAGAAAGAATGAAACTTTGCCATTGGCAATGATGTGGATGGAATTACAGAGTATCATGCTAAGTGAAATAAGTTAATCAGAGGAAGACAAATACCATATAGTTTCACTCATTGTGGAATTTAAGAAACAAAACAGATGAACCTAGGGGAAGGGAAGACAAAATAAAATAAGACAAAAATTGAGAGGGAAGCAAATCATGAGAGACGCTGAACTCTAGGAAACAAACAGGGTTGCTGGAGGGGGTAACTGGGTGATGGGCCTTAAGGAGGGCACTTGATAGAGTGAGTACGGGGTGCTGTATGCAACTGATGAATCATTAAATTTTACCTCTGAAACTAATTAAAAAAAAAAGTTTTACCCATCTGAAACTGAGTATGGAATTAAAATTTTCCAAAGAAATCTTAGTGTTCTTCAGTCATGAAATAAAATGAAAATCATGGTGATTAAAGTACACATTTAAGTAGAAGGTGAACATTCTTAATCATTCACTCCACCCATATATTTTGTCTCCCTATTCTGCACTAGGTATAGTGCTAGTTATAAATGACAAAATTTGGTTCAGGTATCCTGCCATTAAGGGATCACACACCAACGGTGATGGTGACACCATGTAGCAAAGGCTGTGAGAGAAGCTTGAAAGCAGTTCTATTAAGGGAAGGGCTGTGGGGTAGCAATATCAGGAAACACAAATCTTATTTTGACTTAAAAAAAAAAAACAAAACAAAACACTGTACTCTTCTCCTTTAGGCATAAGATAAATTATTCATCACAGTTTTCTTAAACAATAAACCATAGATTAGTGGTTGAAAACGCAGCTATAAAAGCAAACTGCTTTGTTTTAAATTTCAACTTCACCAATTAACTAGCTTTGTGAGCATGGACAGATTAATTACTTCTTTATGCTTCAGCTTCTTCATCAGTGAAATGGTGATAATAATAGAAACTTATAGGGTTGTTAGGCTAGAGGCTGAAAAATAGTAAGTTCTATTTAAGTGATCACTGTTATTGTTAAATAATTAACTCAAATATTTGGATCAAGAAAAAAGAATTAAAAAGTGGAAGCAGTACAGCTCAAATTTGAAATTAATGAATTCAGAATTCCTGTAAATGGTCTTCTGTTATAGTATACTGTTTTAGTATCCTTTTAATCCCCTTGTAACTTAGCCTTGTATGTTTGTAGTCACATCTAGATATATTCAAATAGTATATTTATGTAAAAAGAGACAAAGAAATGGCACCATTATATCCGTTTCTTAAAATTCTAGAGGAATTCAGTAGAGGTATAAACACTCTATTAGTTAAGTATTAATTTTCTTTTCGTTAGGTGACATTATCTTAGAATTTCTGTTTACTTTCCTACCAATGACATAAATGAATTTTAATCATACAAGATGATTTATGATGTCCTGATGTCGATGTGGCTTACGTCAAATTTTTATAATGATTTCACTTTAAGTTTTGTATTTTTCAGCAATCTAGGGCAGCAGATTAACACTTCCCTGACACAAATTTTCTGAAATTGTTCTAAGCTGACATGTCCTCTTTTGTCCAGTTGTCTGATTAGATAGCATATGACTCTGTAGCTGGTGATCTTGGCTAATTAGCGCATTGTACTGAGTCAAGGCTGATTTCCCACATGGGAGCTCTTGGCTCTGCTCTGATTCACATCTAGAGGCAACAATCTGCCCCACTAGGAGTCTGACAAATAGTATATTACTGGTCAGAAGAGGACCCTGAAAAAGGAGTAAGAGTGCATTAGTACAAATCTGTCATTGTTACTGAGGGGGGAAGAATCACCACCCATGACTGGTGTGGGCGTATTGACACTATCGTCTTTATTTATGAAGGGCAGCACAACTGGGTTCACATCCAACAATTAAGCTTCTTTATGACCTCTGGTTCTTGCTCTGGTTTCAGAAATGCCTGGTTTTATTTGAAATCGCTGAGTCAAGAGCATAATAAACTTTATGTCCTCACTATTCTAAAAAAAAAAAAAAAAAAAAAAAAGAGAGGGAATATTAATCGGAACAGCCCTTGATTCAATTCTCAATCTGGAGGGAGTGGCAAATATTGGATCTACACTGGAGAAAAGCATCCCCCTTAAGACTTTTTTTAGTGAATGCCACATTTTGTGAAGACTGGGAAGCCAACTAGGACTGCCAACTGCCCAGACCTTTGAAATATTCCTCTTAAGGCAGAGATGTGCAAGTATCCTGTGTTGGGATATTTGGAAATCGCCATTCTTTCCAGATCAGTTTCACATGTGTGTGCACACACACGTAAAATAAATGTACTTGTAATGGGAAATAGATATGATAGAAACTGTCTTCAGTTAGCTGTATGGAGCCTGTGGTACTAAGAAAACCTCCTTGTATTTGGAAACATTTTTAATCTAATCATTACGGTCCTATATTAAGCAACTTATAGAAATAATCTATAGCCTTTTCAGCATCACCAATGCACCTTTTTTTTTAAAAGGAAGTTCCTTTTTAAAATTAAAATTCATTTTTCCACACACAGTTAACAATGGCACGCTTCAACATAATGCTTCTCAATACTAATGCCCCAGATGAAGGGTAGTGCCTGCTGAACAAGCAGAGAGAGGCTTGTGGATGTATCTCTATCCTAAGTTAGTTGAAAAGTAGCAATTGCATCATTATTTAGAACCACCATTTTGTCTTAGCATTCTTTAGAAATGGATGCTACTCATGCTTTAAGATATGTTCTTCGGGAACCTTATTAGAAATATTTTCAGTGCAAAAACAAAACAAAGCAAAAAAAAAAACAATGCTTATTTTTTTTTATAATATCAACAGGTAGGTCATCTATATGTTGATTCTCAAGGATTAACTATGAAGCCAGAATAGTCACCTAAACAAAGTCCCTGCTTCACACTTTGGCCAAGGATGTAAGTAGAGTACTCAGAGAAGTTAGATTATCATCACCCAAAACACAGTTCTGTATCACCAAACACACAGGATCTAGTGTTGTATAATTGCCTCCAGCAATCATTACCAGCGAGTTGCCAAAGGTGACCCAGTTAGTTACTATTTAACTCTCTGAGACTTAGTTTCTGCATATGTAAAGTGTTTTTTTGTGAATGTATGTGTTCTGTTTTGACAAGGCTGTATAAAATGGTTAAGGGTATGAGCTGTGGAGTCAGATATCTGAGTTCAATACCCAGACTTGCTGTCATTCAGCTTGCACCTTGAGTAAGTGATAATGTTCCTGTACCCCCAGTTGTTCATTTGTAAAATGTAAGTAATAATGTTTATTATTATTTATTTAAACTTATTTAAGATTATTGCATACATATATATACACACACACACACATATGTTGACATACATATAGTGATTAGAACCGTATCTGGCACATAATAATCTCTAGAAAAGTATTAACTGTTATTATTGTGTAAGTAATAATTCAGATGATTCTAAATTAGAAATCCATGTGTTTCAACATAAAGATCAAACTCTTGGGAACTAAAATCCCATATTGTTTACTTTTGTTTTCACCAAATATGATACAATGCCTGACACATAATCATCTGACAATAATATCTGTGAATCAGTTAAATATTATATTCCCACTTTTATGGTTGCTATGAATATGTAGAATTGGAATTCCCTCATTTTTTATGGTATATGCTAATATAAATAGTGTTAAATATCAATCAGCGTTTGTTGAGAGCCAACTCTGAGCCTGGGATTGTTTTATATTAATCATCTTCCTGTTTTATATACATCATCTTCAACATACCCCCGTAACTCTACATGATAAGAGATATTAATTCTGTTTACAGATAAAGAAACTGCTATATAACCTTTGGGACTAGTATTCCCTCCCTTTTTTTGGAACAGTGAAGTCATAATGTTTATATAACCTTTGCCATTGCCTACAACATTATTCTTTATCAGACCTCAAATATGGACATGAAAGAAAATAGTATAATATTTTATTATGAATAATTAGATTTAGGAAAATAAATATGTTGGGAAATAGCATCAACAACAGATCAAAAAATAATCAGATTTCTCTTAAATAATAAGATAAATAAAGAAAGAAGTATTCTCAGTGACTAAACATGTCTCCCTTTTCTTTTACCACCAATTACCAACTATCAGCCTCCAGAGAAAATGAGCTGCTGAGATCTTTTTTACAGCTGGAAACCACTGAGAATGTGGGTTCTCTTTTCTAGGTTACATTGTTTTCTCATAGCTAGTGTTGGAAACCCAAGTAAAAGGAACTGAAGAACTCCACAGGTGTCTGTTGAAACTAAGAAAGTTAACATTGATCCTACATGTCTGATCTTTCTGGCTACTCAATTCCCAAGAAGAGGTTTAGGAAGCTGGAAAGGAGATTAATGGGTGGACTGATTCATCTCTTCCCCTGAACTTGAGAATGATGGGACGGTACAAGTCATAGTGGCATCATTCCTGTACTTGTTGCGTCCCGAATTGAAGCAGTAGGACCTGCCTCATCATCTATTCTTAGATGACCCCAAGTTAATAGAGACTGAGTGAGACAACACTGTTCTAATATGGAATTTCTCCCTATGCTGCAGGCCTAGAGACTTTAGAGCTTTACAACTGGGGCTTTCAATAAATCCTAGCAATTTTCCATAGGATAGATTTGGCCACAGTCTACCACTTGGCATGAAAGGCTCTTGTTAATACAATTGTCCCTTTTCTCATTCTAACCTCTGATACACAAGTCCCTTTTCCAGCCATACCAAACTACTTGTGTTTCTCCAAATGCCATAGTCTATCTTACATCTATAATTTTGCACAAAAGATTTGTCTGCATTGTGTACTCATCCAGCTTCACTCTTCATCTCTTATCTTCTTATACTGAGGTCAAAATCCATCTTCTTCCAGTTCTCTGACCCCAAAGATACCTCAACATCCGATGTACATCTACGTCATGATCCTAATTACTGACTTATTTAGCCTTTAGCCCAGAATATTTTGAGCCCTTAAGTTTAGTTTTATATCTATCACTCCAGCCTTGTTTTAGTGTAAAGGACATAATTGGTCCCTGATAATAAAGTGTAGAGCCAGAATGCCTGTTATAAAATCCCACCTTTGGGTAGCCCGGGTGGCTCAGCGGTTTAGCGCCGCCTTCGGCCCAAGGTGTGATCCTGGAGACCTGGGATTGAGTCCCACGTTGGGCTCCCTGTATGGAGTCTGCTCCTCCCTCTGCCTCTCTCTCTCTCTCTGTCTGTCTCTCATGAACAAATAAAATGAAATCCTTGAAAAAAACATAAAATAAAATCCCACCTTTGACAGTTACTAGCTGTGTGGTGTTAGCAAGTCCCTGAGTGTTCTTGCCCTCAGTTTCCATGTGTGTAAAGTTGTGATAATAATGAGTTCAAACATAGAAGGAACTTAGAATAGTGTCTGGCACATTGTACACACTATGCAAAAGTTTACTATTTAACTATTATAAAATAGATATTCCTATTAGGGTGCGTACCACATATATATGCAGAAATGTGGAACTACTGTAGTTGGAAGGAAAACCTTGGGGCTGGGTAAAATAAAGTATTTCCTTATAAGAAGTATAGTCAGTATATGGTATTTTATGACTACAAACTGGACATATAAACCATGTAAAATTTTTAAGTTAATTTATGGCAACCAGATTCACAGTGAACTTTTAAATGCAATTTTCAATTGTCAAAAAAAAATTAGGTTCATCTTCACTATCACTGATGAAGAAAAAATACATAGTATATTAGGCTGAATTGTCCACTTGTGACTTAGCATAACAGTTCTTCTATTTTATTGTGTCATGGCTTTGGTGTAACTGCTATGACACTTTGGATTTAGATCATTTCAAGAACATCCAGAGGGTAGAGTGTCACCTAATGAATCATTAATACTGCTGTAGCAGCATGATTTTCCATTATACTTTCTTCCTGAATGGTAACCTGACTTGACCTTAATGAGTTCTGGGAACTAATAGAATCATAGCTCATCTGGCTGTACATATGATAATAGGGATAGATGTACATAGACCATTCTTTCCATTTTATCAGCCATGGAATGGATCCATTTGGTGATGGTCATTAAGATGAGTAGATATATGCTATATCCAATCATTCATAAGGCTCCACTCAACTTCCTTCCTCAATTGCCTCTGTATGAAATAGGTGATTCCTTCACAACAGAACTCAAGGTAGCTTTTCATGTAACCCAATATGAAGAGACTTAAAAATATGCTATGAGGAGGCAAAATATAAGTTAAGTACTTTCTAAGAAATATTTTAAAAGATCACAGGCTATTCTAGGTGAAGTTCCTCAGGAAGCAGACCCTAAAATGTGCTTCTTCAAGTTTACTGGAGTGTGTTATCCACAACAACAACTGTAAGAAAAAAGAGGTACCATGATGGGTAGAAAAAGGAAGCCACCCGTGATGCAGTTGTGTGAAGGTTTTAGTTGCTCTAAAGATACTATCATTGTACTGGTTGTTCTGAAGCTGGCATGGCCTTTCAAAGATACGCCCAACTGAAGGAAGCGAACCAGGTTTCATACTCTCTTATCAACTGGTCATTGAGGACAGGGTGCCCATGGAGGGAACATAAAATGTAACGACGTCACTGGGAATTAGAATTGAGCTGTCAACAGCCAGCATTTCAGACATCTGAAGAGATGGAGATATGGGTGTCAAACCACATTATCTATGCCTACAAACAGCTCCAAAGATCAGCCATAGTAAGTATGACAAATGACATTGCCTGAGTTCATCCATGATGTGTTAATGTTCCAAATCAAACCAAAAGAATCACATTGAGGCCAAGGGGAGGATGAAAGAGAGCCAAAGCATAGACAGTAGTAATACAAAGTTCCTATTTAATTACAGAACGAATGTGAGAGGATAGCAAATGTCTAAATTGTATTTAAATAATCAAGTATTTCCTTTAGCTTTGGAGATTATCAGAACTCTAAAATGATATTCTTGAAAATAATAAAAATTATTAAGTGGTTGCAAATTATTTATAGTCATGTGAAGAATGTTAAAATATTCTTTTGACTAGAAAAAAATTCATATACAGAAAATACCATAGTGATTCTTTCAGCTAAAGGTTGTATGAGGGATCCCTGGGTGGCGCAGCGGTTTGGCGCCTGCCTTTGGCCCAGGGCATGATCCTGGAGACCCAGGATCGAATCCCACGTCGGGCTCCCGGTGCATGGAGCCTGCTTCTCTCTCTGCCTGTGTCTCTGCCTCTCTTTCTCTCTCTCTGTGACTATCATAAATTAAAAAAAAAAATTTAAAGGTTGTATGAGTAATTGTGATAATTTGCAAATATAATTTTTATAAAAACATCAACGTTATTACTATAATTCACTTTCTTAATTTCATAGAATACCCATTTTATTTGCTGTATAGTATTAGAAAGTATTGGTAAAGCTAAAGTTGTTATTTTGCCAATTATGTTTTTCAATTAGTGAAGAATCTGGCCCCTTGAAGGCAATTTTAATAAGGATCACCACTATGAAAAAGTTAAGCAACCTAATTGAGCATATCAAATAACATATACTAAATAAGGAAAAGAAATAAAACGTACCTATTGATTATAGCAGCTGAGCTTTCCAAAACCAAGTTTTATGTCATACTGCCTAAATTATATCTGACTGTTCAATTAGGCTGAAAAATGCAAAGGCTAAGAGAAGGAAATCACTGCTTTATTTTTGGGTCTGGATGAAAGGGGTCAGAGAGAGGCAGTTTTACCTGATAGGATGAAAAACAAAATGAAACAAACACTTGTAGTAAGAATTTAGGTTGAAAAGAATAGATCTACTTCAGCCTAAAACAGAAAGAGCTTGTGAAGTTGTGTCCTTCAAATAGGTAGGCTTACTTTTTTTTTTTTTTTTTTTTGGTTCTTGGTCTTCTTGTTTTCCTTCTTTCAGGGAGAGAGAAAGTGCATATGGACAAGGGAGGAGGAGTAGAAGAGTAGAGGCAGCAGGAGAGAAAGCATCTTCAAGCTCCATGCCCAGTGTGGAGCTCAGTCTCACCTTTTTGAGACCATGATCTAAGCCAAAATCAAGAGTTAGACATGTAACTGGGTGAGCTAGCACCCCGTAATAGAAATAATTTTCTTCAAACTGAAATGACTTTCCTACTTCCTCATTTTCCAAAAATTAGTTATTCAGTTACAGAGTTATAAAATTAACATACTTGGTTATTGCAAAAATTCCAAAAATGAAGTGAAATGTAAAAACAATAAATGTAATCTGATTCTAAGAGGTAACCATTATTGATGTTTTGATTTATAAATATCCACATCATTTTTCTATGTGCATATACACACATAACACACACATCTTTGTGTTGTGTGTGTGTGTGTGTGTGTGTGTATGATTTGTACATCAAGATAGTCAGGGATCCCTAGGAGGCTCAGCAATTTGGCGCCTGACTTTGGCCCAGGGCGTGATCCTGGAGACCCAGCATCGAGTCCCGCATCAGGCTCCCTGCATGGAGCCTGCTTCTCCCTCTGCCTGTGTCTCTGCCTCTCTCTCTCTGTGTTTCTCATGAATAAATAAATAAAATCTTAAAAAAAAAAAATCATACTAACAGTGCTTTTCTGTAATGTACTTTTCAGCTTAAAGCATTTTTCCCCAGTCAATAAATGGTCAAAGATCTTTTCATTTGGTCATATATATGTGTCCTTAAATATGTATCTATTCCCAATTGTTTGTAATCTTTTATTTATTTGTAATCTTTTTTAGACTTGCTACCAATACTATAATAAATGTCTTTGTACTTATACCCTACTTAATTCCACATATTTTTCCTCAGAAAGAATATTGTAAGGTGGCCATATTTATTTATTTTTTACATTTATTTTGATACACATTTTAAATTGATAGTAAGAAAGGTCCCACTGGGGCACCTGATGATGCAGTTGGTTAAGATTTGGACTCTTGGTTTCGGCACAGGTCCTGATCTGGGGGTCATGGGATGGAGCCCCATATTGGGCTCCATGCTCATTGCGGGCTCTGCTTGAGATTCTCTCTCCCTCTCCCTCTCCTCTTCCTGCTCATGCTCTCTTTCTCTCTCCAAAATAAATGAATAAAAAAAAAAATAGGAAGGAAAGAAAGTTCCTACCATTTTTACTCTCACTGCTAGTGGAGAGTGTCAATTTCTCTCTACCTTTTTTGTGTCAGTATTCACATTTCTTTTAAATCTTTCTCATGCTTTTAGGTAATTAATTAATAAGGGAGATTCCCTCCATTATCTTAATTTGCATTGCTTTGACTACTGCTTATGCTGAATAGCTTTCATATGTTTATAGGTCACTGTAGTTCATCAGTAGCAAATATACTCTGACGATTTTTCAATTGTAGGGTTTTCTTTTTCTTAATTATTTTTGAATTTCATTTGTATCCAAGGGGTATTTAAATTATTGATCTGTTGCATCTCTGTAATTTTTATTTTCTAGTCATTTGTCTTAACTTTGTTTAAGGTATTTGTGATGCTTTTGTCTTTGATTTTTATTACAAAGAAATTTTAATTGTTTACGTGGTCAAATATTAGCATGTTTTTAAAAGAATTTTGAGCTTTGCTGCTAGGTTTAGAAAGATCTCTGCTTCCTGGCTTTCTGTTCAAGATTGATGTTGGAACACATACGTGTTGTCTAATCTTTAAAAATTTACTTGAAATGCCAGGCACTATAAAAGAACAAACAGATTGCAATACTCTAGAATCAAGAAAAGCCTCCACTACCTCCTAGAATATTGAATTTCTTGAGGATATCAAGCTAATGAGATAAGATGAATATGAAATTAGACAGCGATGAGGAAACCTGTACAACATAAAGCTAAAGAAAGCTCTTCCGTTTCCCACTAGTGTTTTCCAGCTTTGAGATGATGCTGAGAATATAGAATAGATGCAAGTGTAGGTTTGGGAAATTAATAGAAGAATTTATCATGTTCATAGAATAGTTGCCCTTGTGCTTAAGCATAAATTTTCATATCTAGGACATTTCTCAATAAAGCACGGCTCTCTCAATAAGTTGGAGCATCTGCAGTGAGCATTTGATTAAGCACTGGGGCCACAGAGACAAAAGGGTGATCTCTATGTAAATTCCAACCTTCAAGATAGACAAAACAGCCTTGAATTTGGAATGCAAATCCCTTTTCAATAGAAAAGAATTAGCAAGGAAATCTAGCTGGGATTTCCAACAGGCAAGAACTTCAGAATCGGAGTGTTTAAGCCTTCCAGCACAGCACATTTCACATATGTGGAGGAAGCTCATCCGTTACCGAAGCTGAATCTATGCCCTCACATGTATCAACAAGAATCACTAGGTTTTTTTTCCTTTTCTTTTTCAAGAAAATTAACGCTATGAAATTGCAAAACTGGGCTGCAGAAATAGTGGAACTGAAATACAGAACATTTCTGAAATATTTATTTTTTGACATTAGAAGAGTTATTAGAGGACACCAAATACAAAAATAGACAACACAGAAGAAATTAGGGATTTCAGGGATTAGACATCTCTACACCAAGATTATTATTTAAAAATATTTATGTTGGGACGCCTGGGTGGCTCGGAGGTTGAGCATCTGCCTTGGGTTCAGGGCATGATCCCCCAGTCCCAGGATTGGGGGGGCTCCCTGCAGGGAGCCTGCTTCTCCCTCTGTCTGTGTCTCTGCCTGCCTCTCTCTCTCTGTGTCTCATGAATAAATAAATAAAATCTTAAAAAAAAATATATATACATATATATATTTATATTTTCCTTTTTCCTTCTTATTTTTGTTGAGGGAACAGAGGACTAGCCCAGGACAAAGCACAAGGCCAGGGCAGCACGTGGACACGTCCTGGAAACAGGCAGAGGGACCTTCCTCTGCAGACTCAACTGCCTCGATGTTCATGCTGTGCTCAGGGCAGAAGGCAATCTTAGCCCGACCCCCAGGACCCTGTAAACCTACTTTAACATAAAAAAATTCCTTTAGAAACTTCCTTTATCTCTACCCCTCAAGATCCGTGTTGGCGACACCCCCAAGCACATGGCCCACGATATCCATCTGAAGGGCCTCCTGACTCAGATTTCATTAGCCGGTCATCAGTGACCTTTTCCCACCAGTAGCTGACCCCCTCAAGGTCCTGGAGACCTGCTTCCAAAATCCCTTAGGGAGTCTGCTATCCCCAAACTCCTCCAGGCTCCCAGGGATATAATCAGCCCCCTCCCAGGCCTGGGGCAGCAGCTCTTCCTGCCCAGGTCCTGTCCCCGGGCTTTAATAACACCACCGTTTTGCACCAAAGCCCTCTCAAGAATCTCACTTGGTCTTCAGCTCCGGACCTCACCTATATTCCAAAACTTCATCATTTTTTAACAAGTTAATCTTTGATAATGCTGATTTTGATTTATTTTTTGACAAGCTGATCTTTAATAGCACTGATTTGAATTTAAGATAGGAGATAGGCATCTAATTGTACTATATTTTAACTTGTTAGCCACTTCCTATAATAGTATCTACATCTGTAGATGGTGGGATGATATCTCATCTATCTTTATGTTAGTATCAGAGTGTTTTAATTATCCTAGTTTATATTGTGTTTTAATATTCACTATAAGAAATCCTTTATAACCTCTGTTTTATTTAAATATACTCCCTCCTAATTGCATTTTATATATGTGTAAAATGGTTACCTCACTTGTTGGATTTCCAACAACAACAACAACAAAAAAGAAGAGCCACACCTTATAGTTTTTATATGACTGTATTAAATTTTTTGATACGTATCAATAAAATATATTTTGATATCTGATATTCTACATCAATAATATGACTTCTCTGTATTTATTCAGATGTACATGTTTGCACCTCAGTAAAATATTGTATCTTTTAAGGAATGTAATAATTATAGTTTTAAGGTCATTGCTCTTAATTGAATATTTGTTTTTACTATTTTCAATAACCTATTTTTCCAATACATAAAACACTGGTGTTTAAGGAAACAGATCTCTTAGCAACAATGACAGAATTTAATAACAGTATATTAGAAGAGTTCTTTATATTCTTCTTTAGATTCAGTCATATTATCTATAAATGTATAAATTTTCATTTTCAATATGCATATCTTTTATTATCTTATTAAAATTTGTAGCTTGTGTTATTGTTCAGCATCATGCCTATAATACAATGATTTTCAGATTTTCTTTAGTTTAATGAAATAAATCTGGTAACTACAGACTTTCTCCCTTAAAAAAAAAGTATAAGAACTCCAATATTCATGTTCCTCAATAAACCAATATTAAGAGGCTTGCTTTAATATTTCATTGCTAAAAATAATATTTGCTGGGTTCAGATAGGTTCCTCTTGTTACATTAAATAAATGTCTTTGTAATACTTGTTTACAAAATGAACAAACTTTAGAACAAATATGGGAATTTGAAAAACAGTTTTTTTTTGGTAAGTATTGATTGTGATTGTTTACTTTAACCGATAATAGAATTATATGACGAATTGCATTACTAGCCAATCCACTATTGATCCATCATTACATTCCCCAAATAATAATACTATTTATTACATAGACCTCATTTTTTGATGTTTTCTTTTGAGATTTTCCAATAAACTATCTGTATCCAGACCATCTTAGGTAGTTCTTTACTTTTTTCTTTTAATAGAATTATTTAAATTCAATTAATTAGCATACAATGCATTATTAGTTTCAGAGGTAGAGGTCAGTGATTCATCAGTCCTATATAACACCCAGTGCTCATTACATCTTGTGCCCTCCTTAATGCTCATCACCTTGTCCCCCCACTCTCCTCCCCTTAGGTAGTTCTTTAAAATGTTTAGAAGAATAATTTCACGTTGTCTGTGTCTTCTTCAGTCACTGATTTTAATTTATCCCTTCCAAGTCATCCTCTCAAATAGTCTAAAACCTGAGGATTGGGGATCCCTGGGTGGCTCAGCGGTTTAGCACCTGCCTTTGGCCCAGGGTGCCATCCTGGAGTTCCGGGATCGAGTCCCACATCGGGCTCCCAGCATGGAGCCTGCTTCTCCCTCCTCCTGTGTCTCTGCCCCTCTCTCTCTCTCTCTAGGTCTATCATAAATAAATAAATCTTTAAAAAAAAAAAAAAAACCCTGAGGATTGTGAGAAGCACTATCATATCCTTCTTTGTGTTTACCCTCCTTGTTCATTCATCCTCGTCTACATTCCTAGAACAATCAAGATGTTAGTTGATGAAACAAAGGCAATAGAAAAAAATTAGCTTTCTTACTATTTATAGCCCATTGATAAGTCCTTGAAACAGGTACAGTGACCCTCACCTGGGAGCTCAGTTGCCTCAATGTTAACACTGTGCTAAGGCAAAAGGCAGTATTAGGCAGTATTAGCTTAACATTTTCCCAATTCCCCAGGATCATTATAAGTCAGTCAGTCTTTCTTTCTTTCTTTCTTTCTTTCTTTCTTTCTTTCTTTCTTTCTTTCTTTCTTTCTTCTTCTTCCTTCCTTCCTTCCTTCCTTCCTTCCTTCCTTCCTTCCTTCCTTCCTTCCTTCCTTCTTTCTTTCTTTCTTTCTTTCTTTCTTTCTTTCTTTTTCTTTCTTTTTCTTTCGAATTTATCTATTTCTGAGAGAATGAGAACATGAGCAGGGGGAGGAACAGAGGGAGAGGGAGGAGGAATCTCAAGGAGACCCCATACTGAGTGCAGAGCCCCATGTGGAGCTTGATCAGATCATGACCTGAGCTGAAACCAAGAGTCAGATGCTCAACTGACTAAGCCATCTTGGTGAGTAGAATTACAGATTCTGCTTTAACATATAAAAACATGTAAACATTCCTTTGGAAACTTCCTTTATTTCTAATCCCCAAGATATATGTTGGCAGTTCATTCCTCAAGCATATGGCCCACCAAAGTACATCTGAAGGGTCTCACGAGGAGGGTTTTACCAGACAGTAATGAAGTACTTTTTCCTAACAAAAGCTCACCCTCTCAAGGTCCTGGAAATCTTGCCTCCAAAATTTCTTAGAGACTTAAACTATCCCTAACCACTTCCCAACAGAAAGTTCTTTCTGACCATGGGTCCTGTCCTCATGCTTTAATAAAACCACCTTTTTGCACTGAAGGCATCTCAAGAATCCTTTCTTGGCCACTGGCTCTGAACGCCAACCATTTTCTACATCATTAGTGACATTGTAGGAGAGTAGCTCTACTTACCATTAGCCTAATTTCCTCCTATTTTTCACTTCACTTTCATTTGTGCCAGTTCCTCACAAAGGGCTTAATGTTCCATCCTCAGAAAGAATACAATCCTCTTCTAGTTTCCAGTGAGAGAATTTTTACAATTATAATTGTTGGTTTCTTTTAGGGAGATGTTGAGAGAAGGCATGGAATCAAACTTTGAGAACTATCTTAATTCTTTTGTCATCTTTAAGTATGTTGTTGTCAAATAAAAAGGAATCAGCTAGAAGGTGTATAGAATTCCTCCGTATTTTACCATGGAAAGTTCCATATTTCTTCAATGAAAAGGAAAATAATTAATTAACTGCATCCAAAAACATACAAAAAATACCCTCAAACACTTGAACTGGCTTATAAATTAACAGGATATTTTAAGGGATAAAACCATGCTAAGGATATAATAAAGATAGAAGGTAGGAACTGATTGTAAGTCAACAGACAACTCTGGCTTTTATGTAGGGTGATGTTCCCTCTGATTGGGTGAACCATGTTAAGCAGATGGTCTGTTCTAGCACTCTTCATTCTCAGTAACTTCTTGCAAAGCTTTCATTTTTTTCTTGATGTAAAATCACCAATGCTAAAATAAATAATATCTTTATGGGTAGTCCACTTTTTGGAGGGGAGTGGTGTTCAGTTTTAGATGGTAGGGCATAACATTTCATTTTTGCAGCCTCAGCCTATCTTTCTTCAATGATAAAATTGGCATTAGCTATAAAAATTACTCTCAGAAAAATTACCAAATCCATTTAATACTGCATATCTATCTCCAGATTTGTCTTTTTTCTTGAATAAAAGATCACTTTCCACTATTTTTCAATTTGCTTCTATGTCCATTTGGCATCCTTTTTTCATTTCTTACTCATTTTTGATCACTGACTGAGATGACCTTGCAATGTTCATGGTGAGCTTATCTTTTAATCATTTTTATTATTATGTGAGTGTGTGTGCTTGAGAGAGAAAAATCTGGAGACTTTTTTCTTTTTCAATTTTCTAAGAAATGTGAACATCAGTAGAGATGGTAGTTTATACTCTATGCCTTCAACTTATCAGCAGTATGTTATATGTATCTCTTTAGCTGAAATGTTAATGTTTAAGTGGGTTTTTATTAGGATGAGGTCTCAGAGTTTCTAATTCAGATGTCAGAGGTTGGCAGCAATATCAATAAGAAGCCATCAGCATGGCCCTTATTCCTAATTCTCATCCTGACATGTTACAAAAATAAGCATGATAATTTTATGGCTTCTTTTTCTGCCTAAAATGTAACTACATTAATCTGAAAGACAGCTGATTTTTCAAGGTCAAAAGTGCTTAGTTACAAATTGATGAGCTATTATGTGTGTCTGTGGTTTTCTTGATGGCACTGTATTAATAATATGCATGCAGAACAGGCCATAAAAATTCCATTTAAAGGTATTAAGGCATACTGGGACATTTAATCAGGTTAAAATTCCTGTCAGTTGGCTCCAGGCACGATGTTGTTCAGTCAATGATTAACAAAGTATGTGGATTATAAATATGCATGTATATTACATGAGTTCAGATTTCACTGAAATAACCCTTTTTGTTTTGTTTTGTTTTGTTTTCTACATCTAGCGAATGATTCAACTAAAATGCATTACACCGATATTCATTGTTTTAAGTAGCTCCTACTGTCTCCCAGCCTGGATTGTTTTGATTAGAAAATCAGGAGCCAATATACTTGTAAAGGTGCTGACATTTTTTCCAAGTAAGAAAAAAAAAAGCACTCAGTGATGAAATGTTTTTAAAATATGAATCACATTGTAAGCTTTCTTTTTTGATTTATAAAAGCTATCTCACCAGGTATGCACTATGCTCTTATAAAACGAAGACAGATTAAATCAGAGAAAGCTAAAGAAAGGATTCTTCTGATAGCCTTTTATAGTATACCTTACGTGTTAAAGGGGAATTTATTTAGAATACAGAATGTATTGCAGTAGAAATGGCAATTAGTCTCCAAGAGTATTTGCATATTATAAAACAAAGTCACATTTTTTCAGGTAAATCCAAGAATGAATATTCCTGGCCTATGAAAATGTCTCACTCTCTTTTTCCAATAGTGGTTAAAGAGAAAATTACAGTTCATGTTTCTAAGAACATTTTCTACAGCAAGTATAGATGAATGGCTGACCATTCAAGTAGCAATTATGAAGCTGTATAAAAAATATTGTTTCATTTTTTTTCATTTTTTATGTAAAGTTGGCTGACATTAATACTTGTCTTTCATGCATGTGTTTGTATGTCTATCATATGAATCTGCGAATATTTTGGACACCGCTAAATTAAACTGATTCTTTTTAAAAACAACCAGCGCCTGAATTACCATGTCCTTAAACTTGAGAAGAATGCAGATTTATTTCAGAGAAACACTGTATAGTGTTTCTGAACTCTTAAAAACTCAAGCTCTCTATCATAAACTCATACATTGATTTTTTTTTTACTTTTTAAATTAATAGACTATTTCTATAGCCGTTGTGGGTTTACAAAACAGCTGAGCAGAAAGTACAGTCAGTACCATATCCTCTCCCTGTCACCATTTCCCTTATTGACATCTTGCCTTGTAGTGGTTCACGTGTTACACTTTATGAACCAAGGCTGATACGTTCGTGATTGACTAAAGTCTATAGATTGCATTGAGGTCACATCTTGGGTCCGACAAGTATATGAGATTTACCAAGTGCATAATATTGTGTCCCTACCCTGACATTATCATCAAAATAGTTCACTTTCACTGCTATAAAATTACCCTGTGCTCCTCCCATTCACGAGCTCCCCAACCCCTGGATAACACTGTTCTTTTCACTCTCTCTGTATTTTACCTTTTCCAGAATGTCATGTAATCGAAAACCATACAATATATGGTCCTTTCAGACTGGCTTCTTTTATTCAGCAATATACTTTTAAAGCTCTTCCATGCCTTTTCATTTTATTTTACGGCTAAATAATATTCTCTTGTATGGATATCTACCACGATTTGTTTATCCATTGACCTACTGAAAGATATTTTGAGTGCTTCCAAATTCTGAAATTATGAATGAAGTTGCTATAAACATCCATGTGTAGGTTTTGTGAGGACATAGTTGTCAACTCATTTAGGTGAATATCTACAGAGTAAAAAAAAAAAAAAAAAAAAAAAAAAAAAAGAATATCTACAGAGTGATTGCTTGCTGGGTCATTATTGTATATTTTAGATCCTAGAATAATATCACATCTTCATTTGAAGAGGTTTCGTTACTAACATAAGAAACAGATTGCAAAGAAAACATGATTTTCATATTGTTATTTTTCTTACCAAATTGTTTCCAAGTATCAGAAGCAATGTAGCTTTTCAAAATAAATAAAATTTGTATTAAAATGTTTTTTTCCAATAATAACTAAAATATCTAAAGCTATTTCTTCCTGTAAAAATACATGCTTTATTATCAATTGTGTAAAGTAGAAAGACATATTTAGAGCCTCTGAAAGTAATTTAAAAGTATTCATTAAACTCTCAGGTTTTCATCTGGGTATGATGTGATTGCAATGTAACTAGTTTGGGTCTGAAAATTAAAGCCTCCATAAGCTATGCTTTTAAAGTACTTAATTCCATAAAAAAAATTAAGACTGTGTCC
The DNA here is from genome assembly GCF_003254725.2 of Canis lupus dingo. Classification (NCBI taxonomy): domain Eukaryota; kingdom Metazoa; phylum Chordata; class Mammalia; order Carnivora; family Canidae; genus Canis; species Canis lupus. Next base: position 27,116,337 of record NC_064278.1, read on the forward strand.
TTTTCTGTGTTGTTATTATATTGAGTATACTAGAAACTTTCAGAGTCACAAAATGTGAGTAGAAAATAGCTTTGCTGCAAGTGGTAATTTACTTGGCTTCCTTGAAACTGAAATCTCAGAGGATTTCTTTCTTTGGGTCTATCTAACCTATGTACTGCCTCAAAAATATATGGTGAATGCAGAAATTCCCTCCACAATATATCCCAGAAGTTGGAAGTGCTAAAATCTTGGATAATATTATGGTAGATCTAAATCCATAGATTTCTCCAAAGAGAAAAAATTTTTCTCTTTGTCAATATTTCATCACTTTTAATTAATAAGGTATTTTAAAATGTGTTTTGCTATAGTTAATAACAGTTGTTAAGGTTGATAGCTTTTATTGGTAAATGGTAAGAAATGTATTAAGATTTAAAGTAATGGATCGACCCTTTTATTCTGATACAGTCTATCTAAAGGAAAACTGTTATACCTGCCTCTCATAAAATTTCAATAGTATATTTATGATGAGCTCAAAGTTGGCCACAGTGGTACAAAGATTTAAATATTTTATGAGAATAAAACAATTTTATACGTTTACAGAAAATTTCAAAAGAAATGCGGTTGTAATGAGTTATTTCCAGAAATTTTAAACATATAATTCAAATTAGTTTTAAATATTCTGCATATACTGGGGCACCTGGGTGGCTCAGTGGTTGAGCATCTGCCTTCAGCTCAGGTCATGATGCCAGGGTCCTAGGATCAAGTCCCACATCGGGCTCTCCCAGGGAGCCTGCTTCTCCCTCTGCCTGTCTCTCTGCCTCTCTCTGTGTCTCTCACAAATAGATAAATGGAAATCTTTAAAAATAAATAAATAATGTGCATATATCTATTAGTGCCATGAACATTGTTTCAGCCATCTTATTTACCTTATGGTCTAAACATTATAGATATTTCCAAATATTCACAAATGATAAATTCAGAGAAGAAAATGCATTTTTAGGCAACTAATTGAGTTAAATCTGCAATGAATAGAGAATAAGCAGTATTTATCAAAAATATCAAACCCAGATTTTGAGCATAAAACATAAAACAGGAAATCACAGAATTTAGAGTATCTCTGCATTCTTCTATTCCAAGCAAGCATGTTAAATTTCTTCCTTATTAGTTCTGCCAATTAAAATGAGCATATAAGTATAAATTCATTTCTCCTATCCATCTAGTCATTGTCTGAATTATATTACCTGCCTCATGTTAGCACTTAGCTTTGTCTGCTTTCAGGAATAGTATTTACAACATGCCAAGACATCTGAATAAAGAACGAAAATATCTCTTAATCATATGGATGCTTGATTATACTGTTTTTCATTTACTCCTCAAATTGCACTCTAAAGATCTAAGCACACAAACACACAAAATCTAAACACAAAGGTGAGATGATGAATGATAGACACAAAAAGGGAAAAGTGCAACCTGTAAATATACAGCGAGATTACCAAAGTCAAAATTAAGATACTTTCCACGTAATAAAAATAGCAGCTAATATTTGATGAAAACTTGTTATGTGCTAGACATTGTTCTAAGTACTTTACACAATTTTTTTTTTAAATTATCACAGAAGTCCCCTGCGGTATTTAATGCTATTATCATACTTGTAAAGAAAACTGAGAGAGATTAAGTAACTTGCCTAAAGCCACTAAACTCCTCTAGTGATGCCACAATGTAATCCAAGACGGCTACTTCTAAGAGCTTTCAACTCCTCTCTAATACTTTATACTCTGTGTTCAATACACCTTGTTCTCTGTAATCTATGCTCTGTAGATTGTAGATCATTCTCTCTTTATTTTATACTCAGGAGCATCAAATAGTAAGAAAGAAGAAGAAGGTGGAAGAAATAGTGAGCAGAGTAGATAACGATTAGTGCAACCCTAACCACTCTCCCATCTCCATGCTTATAGCCTATACTTCAAATACCAATTTGATGATTAGCCTATATGACTAACAAATATGAATGATTTGGGGATAAATATAGTTTTGCCAGATGTACAGAGGCCTGATATTGAATATAACCATGGGACTGCAAAATTGGAGTAGTAAATAGCTTTGTAAATAAGTAGTCGTAAGAGATTAATACGTGTCTCTTTTCTCCCACAAGCATTTATCAAATATCCTTACCAAATGCTAGACATTATGACACCTGATACTACAAAATGAATAGCACATAGCTTCTGTTCTTAACAATCACCTTTTACAAGGAAGAGATTTTTAAATTTTTGAAATTTAAATGTATTAAAACAAATTTGATAAGCGAAATTAATTCCAAGAAAACAACAAGGAGATTAAAACAGAGACATTTATTGTGATTTCAAATGCCTTTGGATTATATTTTGTGTGCATAGGGATTTACCAATAAGGAAAGTCGCTACCAGACAACACCCTGCCTGGATACAGCACATTGTCTCAATAAAGCTGGATGTACAAAAGCAATTCACGTTCAAAGTGTTGCATGATGTCTTAAAAAATTACAGAAATGTGTTAACACAGCATCCACGGTTACAACACTTCATCTTTTCCGTTGTTTTATCTTATTTTATTTATTTTTTCGTTGTTTTATAACTTAGAGGAAATTTAGGGATCTTGTAACAATTAGGAAAAAAGTTAAGCTACATCTTTTGTGTTGTCTGATAACAGAGGAAAGTTAGAGATCTTGTAAGAATTAGGGAAAAATTAGTGAAAGATCTGTAAGGAAGACCAGCATGAGCTGATAAGCTGTTTTGTGCCTTAAGAAATATAGAGCATTTTGTACACAGTTTTGTAGTAGTACAGACAAAGGGCATATGGTTTCCTGCAAATAAATTGGAGAAGGTGAGAAAAAGTCCATCTTGAACTGCATCTTTAGAAGGAGATAAAAGAGGCCGATGGGAGAATGAATTCCAAGCAGAGGATAGAGAGATGCGAAACACTTTAAAGGTTGTGGCCAATGAAGAAATGGTGGGTAGTTGTTGATGGCTGAAATTAGGAGTCTTGGGAAATGTAGATCGAGACTTGATTTTGAGAAGCTCACAGTTCAATTTGTAACTAGAATTATAGAAATATATAAGGATGTCACAAAGTAGGGGACTGAGATTGATGATGATAGTGGTTTTAGCAACATAATTTGCTATTTGGAGCATGTCCTGTAGTGGAGCAGAGCTGGTTAAAGGGAAGGCAATTAGGACAGAATTGTGGTGGTCCAGGAAAGAAATCATGAAGCTTTAGTGTTAGATCAGTGGATGTGCAGAACATTAGAAAAAGTGAGGTTTTAATGCAAAATGTAAGAATTTAAGTGATGGGATGGATTGACCTTTGGTCTTATCCTAAACTATTTAACCCAGGATTACAAAAAATTAATGTATTATTATGCAAGAGTGTTTTATTCTCTATTAACCTGAAATTAAATTTTTATCATATTTAAAAAACCTAAGTGATAAAGTTAGACATTCAATATGATAAGTATAATACTATTTTATGTATTTATGACCACCTGCATTAAGTATTAGAAATTATCCAAACATAAGAGAATAAAATTATGTTTTACTTCGTCAGTATCAAAGACAATATTACCTACCATTTACTGATTGCTCACCTGAATTTACTACATATGAAAAAAAAAAACTATTCTAAGCTCTTTCCAATAATTATTATACCTTTCAAGTGAAGACAGAAAGGCTCAGAGAAATTAAACTCATTAAGGTAACACTGAGTTATCCTTCAGAACTGAGATGCAAATTCAGGTCTCTCTGTTCCCAAGCTTAGACGCTTTTAAAAATTAGGTGATATGGTTTCCTTCAAATGTTCCTTTGGATTAAAAAACGCTTTTAATAATAAGTGCTTTTGTTTCTAAAGATCTATTTATGCATTTAGTTGATTCTATAGTTTTGTTAACCAGGCTTGTCTTCATATACTTAAAATATAATCTCTTCTAAAGGATACTTTATATCTCATTAGTAATGACTGAAATGTCTGCATTGCATTAACACTGGAATTCATTTTCCATTATGCAAAAGTGAAATTCATCTTTTGTCTACCTTCACCCACAGCCCCTAACAAGAAAAACTCCCTCACTTCCAAATGCTGCCTCTGGACTTGTCTAGTTTGACTGATTTCAGAAAATGTTACTTCCATTAATTATCTTCTCTAGCTCTCTGAGAAAATAGTATAGTAAACTAGACCAATTGCATGTTTTCAATATTAATGTTAGATATTTAAAAAAAACCGGGGAGTAAAAAAATCCCCATGCATTCTTTTAAACAATTTTGTATACTCAATAAAATGACTTTGTTCTTTTATTTAATGATGTGATTTCACCCAGTGCTTTTTCTTTCCCGAACTATTTCCTATGCTTTTGTTCCTTTGACAAATATTATATGTGTTGTCAAAGTTCAACCACTTATTTGGTGACATTTTCACTTTCAGCTATCCCTATTTTCAGTATCTAAGAGAGAATTTTAAGAAATATTTTTTGAGTCTAATAGGTCAACAGTTTATGAAAAGAACAAAAAATGTACTTTGTGTAATTTATTTGAAAGCTGTGCAGGAAATGTCATGGTAAAGTTTAGACAATTGTTTTGTTCAACAGAAATGCAATTTTCACTTACAGGATATGGCTGCTTCATCAACTGAACATTCATGGTAAATATTCATTCTTCTTAAATAATTTAAAGATGGCTTGATATCTTTTATTGATAGGGTCAGTTGCAATAAATAATTTCAGCATATATTTATGAGGAATGCATTGATTTAAAAACTTGGAGCAGGAGAGTGATGGGGGATTTGTAACAAATTATCATAGCATATCATTTATATTAATAGATATTTCAAGAAATTTTAGTGAGAGACTATGAATTTCTGATTGCATTTCTCTCTTTTCTTCTCACATCAATATTTAACTTTTCCCCATTGCATCATCACTTAGAGTAACGTTTCTAAAACAGAGGCTTTATGATGATGTGAGTGGCTTATGAAGATTGAGGTCATATCGTTTCAAACAACCATTTGCCAAAAGTAGCAGCAAAATGCAGGAAGAATAGGTCCACTGATTTCATTGAACCTTCTCCTTTCTTAACCAACATGTAAAAAACAATAACAACAAACCCTACCATGTACATATATAGAAGAGAGCAAGAAGGAATATTCTATTTCAACTCTGGCTATCCCTGGCTAAAATAATTTTTATTTTCTTTATTATACCTCTTACAATTTATCTTATGATTTATTAAACATGTATCATGGTCAGGAATTAACAATTTTAATCTCTCCTTGTAACCTGAGGTAGCTTTCTAAATTATCTGGAGACTCTACTAAAAATCCTTTTTTTTTTTCTCGTTCCTATGGCATATGATTATGTAAGATTCCTTTAAGATAAGGTTTAATTTTTGGCACAACTGAAGCCACTATTGCATGTGGCATTTTGTGAGAACTGGTCACATGTTGGGAGCAAGATAAGATGCAGTGGGGGAGAGAGAATCAGTGATCTACCAAAATTGTTGAACACAGACTGAGACCCTGTTTTTAAAAGCCCAGAAAGCTGGTGAAGATCCACTGTGCAGGCTCCAAAATGGGATGATGCCACAGCGTTTGGCAAAACTGCAGCATCCACCCTCTTGAATGGAGTGCTGTGAATGTATTTAGCAGGGCTCTTAAATCAATCAGAAGGCAATCTTGCTGCTAAGAACATCTCACAGTCTGATCTTCCAAAACAGTGTTATTTTGCAATATTAAAGATTGAAATGCATTGCTACTTTCCATCATGTTAGGTTGCTTAAGATCACTTTGCCCTTAAATGACCAGATTTTAATGGCACTTGCCACATTTTATACTGGAAATCGTCTTTGTGTTTTTAGGCTCCTGAAAAGCCCTAGTTTTAAGGAGATTTTTGAAAACTCTCGGCTTCCTAGAGCATCCTTAGGTTAAAGTGAATGCAAGTTGATAATGTGTATTCCAACTAATAGATGGCCAAGAACAGAATAAATACCATTAAACATATCCACTAGCACCTGAGAACATAGACACTTAGAACAAGCCTTGGGAAATTGAGACAGCAGGCTAGCAGACGCCGGCGAGCTTCTGGCGTCTGGCCTTTGTTTCCACTCGGTCTCCCTTATGACGGGGCAGCGAATACTCACAGGACATCAAGATGCAACTGAGAGTAAGACTGTAAAGAGTGATTTCATAATAATAGACCTTTTTTTAATGGTCCAAATGGATCTCTGCACCAGGAAGTAGGGCTTAGGGAGAGGGGAAACGGTATGTCAGCAGGTGTGGGGAAGTCCTCTTGCTGCACTGATGATGCACCTAGAAGTCTACACTTGTTTGGAGACGTTTTTGCTGTTAAATTCATATACTCGCCAAATTTAAGGTATACTCAAATTATTATTAGTGGTGATAATAATTTGGATAAGTAAAATCATAGCACACCTTTTACTATCAGAATTTTATCTCTGTTCCTTGGGTTATTTTCTTGGGTCGCTGCTATTCCAGTACCTTGTTTATGATTCCTTGAATTTAGATACGTGACTTTCCCCCAACCTCAACCTCACAATCTCCCCCTGCTCCAAAGCTATGCGTTGTACCAAGAGATTTGTTTCCTTTATGTTTTTTAAGCCGGAAGACTTTGAACACATCCTTCATGCATCTTACATGTCTGCGACATATCATGCACTTCCAGATTGTCTTGTTATGTGCAGAAGGAGAGAGCGCCGCACGAGCCAGGGAGAAATAGAAAATTGCTATGAATGAACACAAGCTTCATCAACCTTTTCGCTTTTTCATGACAATATATAAAGCATTTCTTAATTATTTATTAAGTATTTATAAAGTACATAAATAGACATACATGCAATCACATTAAAATAGTGGCCCTTATTATAGTTTTTGTGGTAAAGGCTCCAGGAGTTGGGGAGAAAATATATAGACACACACCGCAGTTACTGTATATATTTATATATATATATATATATATATATATATACACTTACATATTCTGAGTACTCTATTTTAGAAAAGTTAGTGATTGGGACAGAACAATAAGATCTATAAAATTATATATAGTACTTTGTGGTGGGGTTTGAACATGAGTATGAGAGAAGGAACATTTTGGAAATAATTACTGAGAAATTTCTGAAGCTTCTGAAAATTTAAACTTAAGTTTGATTAGTTTTATATTTAGAGAAGTATTATTACTGTAATTTATGATCTTGAAGAAATACTTTTCAAACATTATATTGCCTCTTAAACTATGAATTACTGTGTCAGTAGCCTATTTTCATTGAAGTATAGCTTGATTTAAAGTATAGAAAAAGTTTTTGGTATACTCATATCTATACTACAAAAGAATAATAATAAAAATATTTTAACTATTGCCATATAATAGAAAAATATCCATCACTTCATAATGTTAATAAAAAAGCCATGCTCAAAACTTCAGAAAATCAGAAAAGGTAAACTGATGATATAAATGGCATAGTAAGGACCAAAAAAAGTTAATAAGCAAGAAATTTTATATTATTCACTCGACTTCATATAGGCAACTTAAAACAGAATAATCTTTTCCCTAAATGAGGATATGCCATTTCAAAATAAAAAGTCAAATTTGTACCAATATATGATAGTTTTCCAGGACACATAGATACATAATCTAATTCAGATAATTCAGATCACATGCTGCATAAATTTAAATTTTGCTATATCACAGCTGAGAAAGTAGACATATAAATGTGAGTATCCCCTACAGAGAGAAGGATAATTTAAAACCTGTGTCCTTCTATTGATCTTCTCAAATACACATTTAATTTTAATTTTTATTGTTCTTCTGTCTTAACAGTTTAAGAACTCAGTTTTGAGGAAAAGTTTCTTAAGGATGTTATGGTCTTCATTGATTGTTAAACCTGCAGCAAATAGGCAAAGGTAGAAAATCAAACTTGATATTTTAAATGTGACTGAGCTTCAAAACCTCTCAGTGAATATTACTTTAAGTTGTCTGTTCTTGAAGATTATTTTCTTGAAAACATTATTGTTGGACCATTGCTTAGAATTACCCACTAAATTCTTCTTTTATTGTGTTTTAACTATTTGACCTGTAAATTCTTTTCCTTTAAGTAATAAAATATTTGTGCAAATATTTATGAAAAGCTGGTCCTAAAATTACCAAGATGGCTCTGGTGCTTCTGGTAATACAGAGAAATATTGGGAAACACATGTGGTAATCAAAATTAATTACGATAAAAAGCTCTAAAGAGATTAAATAAGACATTCATTTGTGATTTCAGGCCTTTGCCTTTACCTGCCACATGCACAGGATCTACCAAAAGAAAAACCATTACCAAACAGCGGAAAATAGGCTTAGGAGTACAAAATTAACTCATGTTTATAGCATTGTATGATTCTTTTTTTAAACTATAGAAAGGTATTGCACAGCATCAACAGTTACAACACTACTTTTTATTTTCCAGTTGTCTTATGATTTACAGGAAGATTGGAGCTCCAATAACAACTGGGAAAAAAGTCAATAAAAGTACATCCAGTTGAAGAAGTTATGGTTAATTTGAGAGCTAACGCTCACAATGTATAAGGCACAGGATAAGTGAGCTTGCCTAAATAATTTAAAAGAACATGTATTTTTTTAAGTAATCAAAAAGATAAAATATTATATGGTTACACTGGTTGTATTAGTGTCATTTTTTTAAAGATTTATTTATTTATTTATTTATTTATTTATTTATGATAGACATATATAGAGAGAGACAGAGACACAGGAGGAGGGAGAAGCAGGCTCCATGCAGGGAGCCCGACGCGGGACTCGATCCAAGTTAACATACTTAATGCCTTATAACCTTTCTTTAATTTTTGTGGTAATGTTCCAGAAATCCCTTGAGGCATTGAATGTGACACATGCTTACCAAAAATGAATGAAAGATTGATAGAGAAAAATAAAAATAATACCCCAGAATGAAATTACACAAAACATAGTAATTTATAAATATAGATTTTATTCTTTTATTAGGAAAAAAAACTCTGAAGCTAAAGAAATTATTGAAGTTTAAATTCTATTCTTTCACAAGAAATGTTACACCTTAATAGAATTATTCTGAACTTAAGACTATGAAAAAGTTATTAGTTTCACTTCTGTTTTTGTTTTTAACTAAAATTTTTCCAATTTTATAGCATCTACTGTTTTTCTGCTGTGAAAAATGAGCAAGTTAACAACAGGCTTTTGCTTTATTTCCATCTCCTTGTTGTTCTGCCAAATTTTGTTATTCGTATTTTTAATTTTACATTTTAAATATTTATAATTATGGTATACATTAGTGCTGTTCATAAATATTTCTGGCTCTCTGCTTTCCAGGCATATGGTAGAAATTGTATTCTATCCCTGTCTTAGTCTGCCCGGACTTGTCATAAAAATATATCATAGACTGGTGGCTTAAACAAGAGAAATTTATTTTCTCGCAGTTCTGGAGGATAGAAGTTAGAGATCTGAGCACCAGCACAGTGGGGTCTTGATAAGGACTCTGTCTTCACGTGGCTTTTCCTAGGTGTGTGCATACGATCCCTCTCTCTCTCTTCCTCTTCTGTTTAGGCTACCAACTCTCACCCTTATGACCTCATTTAATCTTAATTAGCTCCCCAAAGCCCCACCTCCAAAAATATCATACTGGAAGTCGGGACCTCAATATATGAATTTGGCAAGACGCAATTTGGTCCATTGAAATCCCATTTAAATTTAATATTGGCTTACGACTTCTCAGGCAAAAAAATACGTAAGTGGAACTTTTAAAACCCTCTCTGAGTTGCCAGGTTCCATTTCCACTCCTGCCATGAAAGTGGAAATATGTATATTTTATATATATAAATATAATATATATATATAACATATACATTTAATTTTCAAAGTCCTGAACTTTATAGAGATCTCTTTCTCCCCACGCACGTACCAAGGAAAGACCACAGTAAGAATGTGGCCATCTGCATTTCAAAAACTGACCCATTTTCCTTCCTTTTTCTTTTCTTCTTCTTTTATTTCTTCATTCTTTCATTCTATTGGTCTTTTAGTCTTCTCTTCATTCATTAAACATTACCTTTTGAGCTCCAACCATTTGTGACTTACTGCTTTATTTCGGTCATTGTCATATAGAATTTGATTTAACTGACATCCTAACTTGTTTGTGCAGTTCACTGCAGATTTATACTTCACTTGCTTGAGGTTTAGGTTATTATCTATCACCATGCAATTGGCAGTCCCATACATGCATCCTATCCTGGTGTAGAAATGCACACATTTCCTTAAGTTATACTTCGGAGTGGAAGTGCTGCTGTTATAGCTGTATATTTAGCTAACATTATTCAATAATGGCAAATTGCTTGCCAAAATGTACTAATTTAAACCTTGACGGGTATGGCATGAGAGTCCCCATAGCTCTACATCTCCATTAGCATTTGTTGCTTTGAGACTTTTAAAGTTTAGCCAATGTGATACGTGTGTCTTGGTATCTCACTATGATTTAACTGGAATTTTCCTATTGACTAATGATACTGAACACTGTGTACTACTCTGTCAGGTGAATGTGTTGTAAGTATGTTTTATCTTATGGTGCATATTTTGGTAGTAGAATTAGTGTTGTGTGGATTATTTTATATAACACTACATAAAGGCATATATTTGATTTAGGAATCTGTTCACCTCCAAAACTTCTGATATCATTAAAGGAAAGGTGAACAAGAACCCACAAGTGAGTTGATGAGTTTTCATTGCTTTTGGGAAGGAATGAAAGCCACTAGCAGTAGCTATTATTAGTAGCCTTTCTAAGTAGAACTAGGGAGATTATTAGCCAGAAATCTGAAGTTTTTTCAACCTTAAGCAAAATAGTTTTTAAGTGACATGTCATCAAGCAGTATCAGGATATTGCATTTGGTTATTAAATGTTACTTGGCTTCTAGACTGTCAGGTTTTACACTGGAATCCCAGGGCTTGAAAAGTGAATAAGAGAGGTTTCTTGTACTCAAGGAGCTTTAAACTTAGGTAGAAAATATAAGGCTATATATTTTTAAAATGTGAAAAATGGCAGCATGTAAACTTTCAAAAGAGAGGTAGTGTCATAGGTAGTGTCATGTGGGAATTTGAAAAGGACTGTATTTTGATGGGGAATCTGAAACTGGGTAATTGGAAATGAGTCGAAGAGCATTGACAAGAGGAATGGCAAGGGTGGAGATGCAGAAAAGGTTTCAGGGAGACGAAAGTGATTAGATAGAGTAGATGAGAGATGAATGGAGGGAGTAGCGCAAGACAAACATATGGAGGGGTTGATACAGTCATCGTGAGGGATTGTTCATGCCTGCAAAGAGCTCTTATTATATTCTTTGGCTACTGGAATGCCATCAAGACTATTTGCTAATGGAGAATAAAGCAATTGTTGAGAACTTTGTTGGAAAAATCAACTACTCTTCATGAAAATTTCAATAAGTGGTAAGATTTAGAGAAAACTTTAAAAAAATCATCATAATTTGATGTCAGCGATACTGAGAGAGTACTTGAAAATGGTCCCACTCTTATTTATTGTGCATTATGTCTGTGTGTGCATTTGAGAGACCAGAGGATAGGAAGAAGGAGATTAGATGTAAAACACAAGAGCTATGGTCTTTCATGGGCAAATAGGATTCTTCCAATGTACCTATATTTCTTCTGGAAAAAATATTCTGTGTGATTTGAATTGTCTAGGCAAATATGACTGCTAAAAATAAAAAGTTATAAGGTCTTTCTTTCTCTTTAGAAGTATAATCTAAAAATCTTCCTTATTATAAGAATAAGGAATATTTTGTCATATAGGTCATCTAAGAGCATGTTTCGGAGGAAAAAAAGTGCAACCACTTAATAGAGTTTTTCCCTGAAGGATCAGCACCATATATTAATAAAGAATCAGAAAATATTTTTCTTTTTTTTTCTCAGTGTTTCATTTGTTTGGAAGCCTAAAATAGATTGTAATTACTAAGAGAAAATGGTTTTGGAAAATACTAATAGAGGTTGTCTGGCAATAGTGGGTTTTTTCTTCGTTGTGAGCAAGTACCAGAATAATAATGGAAAATACATTAATACTTCAGATGTATTTGGGAATTGACATTGTGAACCCAGAAATAGTTATACAGACTTTTAAGAGATGCCTAATATTTTCTCTGTAATTAAAATTTTGATTGTAGGTTTATATGTCACATAGATTGCTTATGGATCGACCTTTCTTAAAAGATATTTTTATTATGATGTTAAAAAATCATGCATACTCTTAACGGTTGAGCTCTTATAGGAAATATTAGTTTCTTTTAAAAGAGTCATTCAAGAAATCACAAAATTTTTTCCTACATTTACTCTGCTTAGTGCCCTGAAAATTTTCTTTTCTCTATGACCTTTACAAGAGCACAAATTTAAAGCATTAAATAGTGAATGTCAGAGTGCTTTCCTGGAGGCATAAAGAGCTCACTCACAGTATAGTTATTACACAACTCACATTCCTTTATATGGTTTCTGCTCTAGGAAATAAAAGGTTAAACACGCTTTTCATATTGCAAAAGCCAAACAATGACAAATGGAAGGGCATGTTTTTTAACCTCTTTTGATTATCTGTAATGTTTAAGAAATGCTACAGTGAATAAAACCTTTTAAATAGAAAATTATATTCAAAGGATGGTGAGAGACCATCATGACATCTTATGTCCTAGTGGCATGGAAACAAATTTGGCGATTGCTCCAAGTTAAAACCAGCACAATGGAATTTTAATCACGGGGCAATATTTTGGTGTGTAGGATGGATAGGAAATTTCAGCCCGTCAAAACTGACGAATGCAATCTCTATTGCTAGGCATTTGCAGTAGATGCCTGTTGTATACGTTACATGCAGATCAATGTTCAGACTGTATTCCATTTGCAATCAGTCCTGGGTGGCTGAATTCTTTCTTCCAACACTGATAGCTTTCAATTCTAACTAATTATTTTCAGAGTCAGAAGCTTAGATTTTTTTTATCCTCATTTTTCTGTAGTCCCTCGATTTTGCTTCCGTTGTAAGGAAAAACTCCCTTTGGAAGTGGCATATTTTAGACAGCAGAAGGTTTAGTGTGAGTTAATATTTCTGATGTTTGGAGAATTCAGCAGTGGCGCTTAGGCTTTAGGGAATTAGCTTGGAAAACAAGTGTCTACACTGCGTGTGAAGAGCCTGCGGAATCAAATGTGGATCAGTAAGGACATTAAACTAGATCTGAGTTACCGAGGGTTATGTCTGAGGCTAGAAAGGATGGAAATTGGCTAGTTTGTTGGAAACAGAGACCTCCAAGTAGAAAGCACAGTCCAAGGTGTTAAACAAACAAAAAAGCAACAGGTCAAAGGGATGGAGGCTTCCTTCTCCCAGATGGGAGAATTCCAGATGCATATGAGAACTCCCTGGTGCTGTAGTTGCCCTGATGCATCATGGTGCTCCAGTGTCCGATACAAATTTAGATGGTATGTGTATGCAAAATACACTACAGATCCAAAACAGTACAAATGAAAAAAATGTGAAATACCTCAATAATTTTTAAAAGTTGATTAGGTATGAACACATTTCAAATATTAAAATGACTTTCACTTCTTTCTTTTTACCTTTACAAATATGCCACTAGGAGATTTAAAATTACATAGGTGGCTCATATTTACTGTTGGTCAAACGTGACCCTAGGGTCTTAAGGAATCCCCTTTATCTTCTTTATAAATTTGTGATCTGTGAGTTGATCCAGAAGTTGGGTCAGGTCTTTCCAGCAATGCCCATAACCTCAGAGAGTTCAGAGGCTGATTGATGGAGAAGACCACATTCTCCTGTCAATAATTCATATCTCTCTTTCCTCTGACAAGGGCCTCCTTCAGTTCTTTCAGGGATCTTCATGGTCAGATTTGAACATTTGGTGGAGTCATTTGTGATATTTGAGATTCGTTGGATTACATTAGAAAATAAATGAATTTAGAAAGACTCTTGAGAATTGGCTAGTTTTAAATATTTAAAACTTCAGTATAACCATAGCTTTCTCTTTAAAGAAATAATTATTTCCGTATAAAATATATATGTTGAAATTCTCAAGCATCATCCTGACAGGTTTGTGAATGAGATTTTAAAACCAAACAACGTGGTTAACTGCTCTAGGTTTTCTGAAAATGTGCTATAGTCACAATCTGTTTTATCTGAAAATTCCGTAAATACTATTGCATAATATTAACTACATTTCACATATTGTGTATTTGGAAGGTATAAATGTATGTTTTTAAATCTAAAAACTCCTTTGTGTTTATGACCTGTGTTATCATTTGGACTAGCAAGGTAGAAAAAAGTAAAAAAAAAAAAAAATGCAGACAAAGTTGGTAAAACAGTCCTCTTTTCAGAGCGATTAAATCTTTGGTCTTGAATTAGGTTTATGAAAATTGAATGTAACTATAAATACAGCAATGTTTTTTTCATATTTTGATTTTGTGCCTACAAACCACCTTGAAATACAAGAAAATCCCCAGCCATTTAAGTGTTTTTCTTCATTTGACGCTTTATAGGATTGCTTTCAGTTGTACATGTTTATACATTGTCTAATACTTTAGAAATAGTTATATTAGGAAGTTTTGAGTATGAAATGCTCTGCATAAATTGATTTTATTAATCTTAGTAAACATGAATACTGAATCTGTACTAAATACATAAAAAATATCTTCCATCTATCTCTTATAATTCCTGTATGATTTGATAATTACATAACACAATTTCTATATTAGTGTAGATCAGAGTCATAGGAGTATGTATGGATCATTTACATATATTTAAATCATTAAAAAAAATAAATCATTTAACCCCATATTTTTGTTTTTGTTTTTTGATACAATGGTCAAAGGCAATGATAATAAGTATTTGAACATCATAAGCATCATGAGTAATCATATGAATATATAATAAAGTACTAACTTTAAAGATTCAAATCTCCATCCTAAATCATCTGTACAAAAATATTAGAGTCTATATCAAGATAAACTTTTTGGAAGAAAGAGAGTTCCAGAAAACCTGATGTTTTGTTTTGTTTCATTGTTTTTCATCGCTACTTCCTGTATTCATTTATTTATTTTTTAAGTAAGACTAGATGCTTCAGCAAATGTAGTGTATGAGCACTACATTTGATAATTCAAGTTAAATTATTAGATATTATCATTATGTTAGTTTTTTTCAAGATATTATATATTCTCCCTCCCTTTCTCATCTTCAGCTTCTAAACACATGTGTTCTATGGATATAAGATTAATATCCATATTTCTCTTGCAACTACTTAAAAATTTTCAATACTTACAGTGATTAACATTTGCAAATAAAAATAAAGGCATTTGTAGAAGAATCCATACAAGTTACTACTCTTTCATGTTTTGAATGGTTTTGATGAATAAAAAAATAGTTTGTCCATGATTTAATGACAACAAAGTTGTTTGTCAAATGAAACTTGTACATGTATGTTTATTTTATAGTCTTGCATGTGAATACAAACATCGTGTATATATATGTACAGATATAGAAACAATTTTGTAGCCATGCATGTGCATATTTATATATTTATCATGTACTAAAGGAAGGCACATCATGAATTAAAATGTTATGTAAAGGAGGGTAATATAAATTAGATATTGAAACATTTTAAGCATTTTAATTAAGAAATTGAGTAAGTACTACTAGCACTAACTGTTTGGAAATGAGTGCATTCTTAAGAATGAAGATGAAATGCATTTTAGTGTACATTGCAATCAGCTTTAGCCAACCCAGAGCCTGGCTCAAAAACATAATACCTTTTTTTATAGACAAACTATTTCTTTAGAAACATGTGAACATGTTTGTGTGTTGCATGCATGGGCACTGGGGCACGATATGCAAAATTAGTGAAATGAAAACATGCTTATGAAATATAAGTATGTTTTATTTACTAATAGTAGTAACTAGAATCCAGTTAGATCATAGTTTGCTAAGGAAAAATAAGTTTTTCCTTTTAACATGTTTTTTTCTGTTCGATGTGGCATTTACTTATATAGGTTATATGTAGATGTAGATATATGCTATGTAAGCAACATTAGATTATGTAAGAATATAGACCATAAAGCACGCACAGAACTAACACACAAAATACATGATGAGAACCTATAATGGGTCATAGATTTTAAGTCTAAAATGGTCTTCAAGCCCCAAATCCAGGTTTATCATCTACAAGCCTGGTCTAATAGTAGTCTTAAGATTGTCTTTAAGTGTCATGTGACTTTAGCACACATATTCAGATATTTTTAATTGGTTCTTTTAAGATTAAAGCATTTCTCTCTCCTGAGCATCAGAAGCAGGTTAGAACAGAAGTTGCACATGCTGCATGTGTCCACCGGCTTTACTCTGAATAGGCCAGGTGCTGAAGCCAGTGGCTGTGCTAGGAATTCCTGACCACACACACAGCCTGCAGAATCAGAGATGGGAAGGAAGAGGAGGCCTGCAAGTTACTCGAATCTCAGCGTAGAGCTGTAGAGACTTAAAAACGTTCTGGTTTCTGGTTTTGTTTTGAAAGGAAATTTTTCTGTATGTGTATTTACACTCTCCTGGAATAATTTTATTAGTTCTTATGTTCACAAATCCAAAAATACTAAGACTGTAGAAAACAGTTTGTATTACAAAGCTATTGTTAAACTTTTATCAAACTTAGGTGTAGAATATAAAATACCGAAAGAATGCAAAATATTCTGAAATAAAGATGATCGGAAGCAAACTAATTACCAAAGAAGAGGAAAGTGAACATGTTCAGATAGGGTCATGTTCCCTGTTTTGTGATACTCTTTTGCTTTTAGAGTACTTAAAACCACAAAATGAGAGGGAGTACATATAATACATTTGGCCTTTGAACAACAGGTTTAACCTGCATAGGTCTACTTATATGCGGATTTTTTTAAATAGTAAAGAACTCTAAATATTTTTCTTATGTTTTTTCTAAATAACATTTTCTCTTCTCTATTTTATTTTTTTAAGATCTTATTTATTTATTTATGGAGATTGAGGCAGAGACACAGACAGAGGGAGAAGCAGGTTCCATGCAGGGAGCCCAATGTGGGACTCGGTCCCGGGACCCTGGGGTCATGCCCTGAGCCAAAGGCGGACGCTCAACCGCTGAGCCCCCAAGGCACCTCTAGCTTATTTTATTGTATGAATCAATGTATAATACACATAACATCAGAATATATGTTAACTGCTTAACATATATATTATCAGTAAGGCTTCCAGTCAACAGTGGGCTATTAGTAAAGTTTTTGGGGAGTCAAAGTTATATGCAGATTTCAACTGTGCGGGAGGTTGGTACCCTGTCCAGAGATCAGTTGTGTGTATGTGTGTGTGTTTATATATATTATTTATATGTGTTTATACATGTGTGTATATATGCACCAAATATATAGCAATGTTGATTCCTTTCAAAGTAGTATTTTATTTTTTATTTAATTTATTTTTTAATAAAAAATATTTTTAAATTATTATTTTTAAATTATTATTTTTTATTTTTAAATTAATTTTATTTTAGAATAGTTTTAGATTTACATAAAAATTATAAAGATTTGTCAGTGAAGGGGTCAACATTGATGCATATTAATGACTAAAGTCCGTTGTTTATTCAGAGTTCCTCAGTTTTTACCTGATGTTCTTTTTCTCTCCTACAATCCCATTTAGGATACCACATTATATCTAGTTGTGAGCTATCCTTAGGCTTCTTTTGGTTGTGACAGTTTCTCAGGCTTTGCTTGTTTTTGATGACCTTGACGATGTTAAGGATTATTGATCAGATATTTTGTAGACTGTCCCTCTGTTGGGGTTGTCTAATGTTTTTCTCATGATTAGCCTGGGGATAAGCCTCTTGGAGACAAATACCAGAGGGATAAAGTGCCTGTCACATCTTATCAAGGATATATACTATCAACATGACTTATCATTGTTAATGTTAATCTTGATCACCTGCGGTAGTGTTTGTCAGGTTTCTCTGTTGTAAAGATATTTTCTCCCCCTTTCCATACTGTATTCTTCAGAAGAAAGGCACTGTGCAGAGCCCACCTAAGGTGTGGAGAGTTAAGTTCCACCTTTCTGAGGGTGGGATATCCATGTAAAACTATTCAGAATTCTTTTACATGAGAGTTTTGTCTCTTCTCCCCAGTTTATTAATTTATTCCATCATGTCATTGTATCAGTGTGGACTCATGAACATTTGCCTTATGCATTGGCTTATGATATAATACCACTTAATTTTGTTGCTCAAATTGTTCCAACTTTGGCCACTGTTAGCTCTTTCAGTTGGCTTCTGTGCTCCTTTGACACGCTCTAGTTATTCGTCTGTGTGTGTTTGAGCACTTCCCTACCTTATGGTACTAATAGATGCTCATGGCACTTCTTGTATGTTTTTTGCCACATCAGTAGAATCAGCCATTTCTCCAAGTAACACTGCTTCCTTCTGTTGGACAACAGTATGAATGAATGAATGAATGAATGAATAAATAAATAAATAATAACAAGATCTGGAAAAAACAAAACCAAACAAATCCAAACAACCAACCAAACAAAAAACCAAAGATCTGGGTGTCAGATGTATTTGTTGCTGCTGATGTTTTGCTGCTTCTAGGTCCCCTCAACTGACGTAGCAGAGAAAAATACTGTGTGCATACTAGCTTGTGAGTATACATGTATCTATAAATATTTCTATATGTAATCATATTAACCTAAACATGAGTCCATAATTGTCTCCAAGTCTATTCCATTACCACATAGGTCATTCTAGACTTCTCTCCTTGTTTATATGTAACCTGTCACCCAAACAGGTAGACCTTTGCTGTTACCACTTGCTATTAATCTATTTAATTGTTCAGTTCCAGTACTATGTATAGTGGTTTCATAATTGCTAAGTTATACCACCATGGGAAGCATCATAAACTAGAGTACATTGAGCTCTCAGGAGAAAGGGAATGAAGAAAGCAAGAAAGGTCAAGAGACAAAGGCTCAGTGGAAGCCTAGACTGAGCTGGAGACAAGCTTTTGTATGATCTCATGGAAAAACTATTGGATCATTTAGATCTTAGGGAGGGAGCCTGAAGCTTCTATTTGGTGGACAAATCTTAGAATTGGGCAAAGTTGAGTCTTCAGTTGGGAATGTGTATAGCAGCTGATGGGTGAGTGTCCCGACTGGTCAAAAGGATCTGAGATACCGGTAGCATCCTCTACACATGTGTACCTGGATGATTTTGCTATTGTTCTTGACACTGTTTTCCAGGGTCCAATACTTGGGCTCAAAATCCTCAGTAAATACAACAACCCCCAGGAAATTGATTTGTGATTGTTATGGATTCTAAAGATTATTTCCTATCCCAAGTTAAGACACTGAAGTAAAACTTAAAAGGTTTCTATGATTCTGCTTTAAGATGGAGGGACGCTTGGGTGACTCAGTAGGTTAAGG
The DNA here is from genome assembly GCF_003254725.2 of Canis lupus dingo. NCBI lineage: Eukaryota > Metazoa > Chordata > Mammalia > Carnivora > Canidae > Canis > Canis lupus. The sequence continues at coordinate 27,135,836 of NC_064278.1, forward strand.
ATCCTACTCTTGATCTCAGCTCAGGTAATGAACTTGAACCCCATGTCAGGCTCAGAACCTGCTTAAAATTCTCTCTCTTCTTCTGCCCTCCACCCCCACACTCTTTCTCTCTCTCTCTCCCTCTCTTTCAAAAAAAGAAAAAAAAGAAAGAAAGAAAGAAAGAAATATAAGATACTATTTGTTTTTAAATTAAGCTGGTTAAAGTAGTCAACTTGCCTAGATGGTTGGTATATGTGACTACATGATATCTATTTATTATTCTGTGTGAAATATAACTCTAATATTCTTTACAAAGTATATATGCAAGGAATAACACAAAAATAAAGGTGAAAACAAAATCATCTCCATTTTATGATAAAAACCAAACATATCTCATTATTTTGGTTTCAGGGAGACATGAAACTTTCCATGATATAAAACCATTTCTTTTCTTTTTCTGGAATGTATAATGACTCATTTATAATCTAATCATCAGTGTTTTGTTCCCATTATATGTTTACTAGGGCTTTAAATTTATAGCTTTTTCATGTTCTTTATGAGGTCATAAAGAAAAGCACGTGAAAGTGCTGAACTTAAAATTATGTGCACCCTGTACTTCTTAAGACATGAACAAATGTAATAAAGTAACTAAACCTCATATAGCCTTTATAGATTGAACAAATGTTCTCTGCCATAACAGGAAACACTTGCTTTGAAAACCATTGGGAGGGTGATTTTTGACATTAAAACAATATGTTATACGCTTTACAGCTTTTATAATTCTGAAGGGTGTTAGTTGAGAGAATTCAACCCCCACTAGAATGCTTTTGAACTTCTTCAAAACATCTTATAAATTCTCCTTTGGATTTGAACTACTTCTATTACTCTTCCTATCGAATGGTATTTCCACCAGCACCCCAACAAGTAAGAAGAAAGTGTAAGAGGTAGATAGATTTCCTCTCATGAACAAGCAATCCTAAATTGATCATATACATTTGATTTGTCTTTTCTGTGCTGTATATAACTATGCATAGGATAATAATGGGAAAAGTTAGAAATGTAAGTTTTATTTTTATTTTGTTTTTAAGAACTGGTGTACCTAATCCATATGCCACCAAAATGGATAACAGCAGTTCATGGTTGTGGAAGGGAGCAATATAATACTTTACCTTTTTTTTTTTTCTTTTTAAATCACTAAGACTATATTTATTTATTTATTTATTTATTTATTTATTTATTTATTTCGATTTTATTTATTTATTCATGAGAGACACAGAAAGAGAGGCAGAGAAACAGGCTCCCTGTGGAGACCCTGTTGCGAGACTCGATCCCGGAACCCCAAGATCATGACCTGAGCCAAAGGCAGATGTCAACCACTGAGCCACCCAGGTGGCCCAGGGAGAGGTTTTTAAAATTCAATCCGTCTTAAATTAAATCCACATTGTCTCTTAAGATTTGTTCCCAAAGAAACATAGCTTCAATTTTTCATTTTTCAAATGCAGAGAAAATATCTTAGATATCATTTGGTTCATACTGAAATGTATCCTCTCCCTTCTAGGAGTCTTTTCGAAGTTATGACTTGTAGGTTTTAAAGGCTTCTTGGACACAGCAGAACTTTATACAATTTTCAACAAAGATAAGGATGGATGGTGATTTCCTCCTGAAAGGCAGGGTGTCGTGTCCTCTCTGGGAAAGCTCCGGTGGACTGTAACTCTTTCCCCACCCCACCCTGTCTAGGTGCCACTTATTTGTAATTGTAAAGTTAAAGGTAGAGAAACCTTCCAGAAGCTCTTTCATCTCCTCACATTGGGGAATCAGCTCTATGTGGTTAGAGACCAAGCCACCCAAAAAATAGTACCTGGGATTTCACAAGAGCTTCTTACATATGAAAGAAACCTGCATAATACTTTTTAAATTATTTTTATTTGCCCTGTGCTGTTCCTAGCAACCCTGTGTAGATTCAAAGTTTTTCAACTACATCTGTTCCACTTAACGAGGTTCTAGGGACAGCAGGGGCCACAACCCAAGCTCATACGTGAGCTGTCCTTTGCCTGTAATGCCAACCATGGTGTTATGAAAAGTGAGAGCATGCAGAGGGATTTTGTTGCTATATGGAGATTTGCTCCTGCAACAGGAATGCAAAATCTCTGAGAAAGGAACTTGAAGCGCGTCTCTCTGTATCAGGTTATGAGAAACTGTTTCTAGGAGGACAATAGTTAAAGCCAAGAGAAAAGCAGGATTAAAGCTGCATACGCTGTGTGTGCTATGAAAACTTACTGCTTGCTTGATTGACCTGAAAAAATATTCAAGTCATTTTGACCAAAGTATTGAGCTTCTAGTAGGACTTGCTGATACTGGATTTAGCCAGTACCTATGTTAAAAGAGAAACAAAATCCCGTAGCTAATCTTATTCAGTAAATTCTGTTTTTGTGTAAGATAGGATAAATACTCTTGAAAAGGTTCTGCTTCTGAAGTGAACTTGTTGAAAAAGCAATGTCAAGCCAATGAGAATAGGAAAGCAGACCCCCGACACCCTAAAAACCATCCCTAAGACACTCTTGGTCTCCCAAAATGAGAAGTAGCATTTAAGACCCCTGCTCCATGAGAAGTCAGTGATGGTTCTTTGGTTTTCACTTGTGAGTATTCCCTAACTTCTATAATTTATGATACTTATGTCTTCTTTTGTTATTTTTGGCAATTTATATTCTGTTGGAGTTATTTATTACCTTTATATTTTAAAATTTATTGTGTAGGTGGCATTTTTAATATTTTCTATGGCAATGGTTATATTAATTTCTTATTTTCAGTGATATATATATATATATACATATATATATATAATCTTTATTTCTTTTTCCCTCACCTAAATTAGAATTGCTAAAGGTTTATGAATGCTCTTCATATTTTATGAGGTCAAATTTCACATTTTTATTCTTGTACTATTTTTTTCTTCTATTTCATTAATTTTAGCTTTAATAATTTCATCCCCCTATTTTCTTTTGACTTATTTTATTGTTCTTCCAAGTTAAGTTTAATACTTAGGTCTATCATTTTCATTCTTTCTATTTTAAATATTCAAAGCAACTCTGTAAAATATTACCCCGATACAATTTTATTGTTATAGCATTTAGGTTTCTGACATTGAAGAGTCTCTTTTTTTGTGGTTAATTCCTTTATACTTTAAAATGGCAGAGTTCTTTTCTCACTTTAGCACAGGGATCACTTATAAATGTTCTCTTAATTTTTAGTTTTTATTTTTACCATTTTCTTATTTTTATATTAGAAAACTATGGCTTAATTATCAATATTTATTGTAAAATATGTCAGTAAAAATATTAACTGGTATGTATGTGTGTATTTATATATAATATTACTTAATTTTCACTTTAGGTAAGACCTATAAAGGAAATTTTTAAAAGATTCTACATTTTCATTAGAAATAAAGCAATGCTCATCAGCAACACTTTCTCATAGCTGAACTAGAATACATTTTGATTAATAATATTAAAGGGAATGGCTGGTTTGGATATAGCCTCACACAGTAAAACAAAAAAAAAATCATCTTTTTTCTTACAACCACAATTTTCCTTGCCTACTGTTTATGCCCAGCTTTAGAAACTTGTTTCTTTTCAGAAATTGTAAAACAAGGAGGAAAAGGGATAGGATAGAACAATCGAAGCTTGTATAGTAATAGTTCCTAAAAATAGTCAAATAGATACAATTAAAAAAATTAAAAATCCAACAAAACAACAAATCTGAGACAGTGTGGAAGAGAGACAAGAAAGGAGATTGGACTGTTGCCCTAGGGGAGATACTTCACGATGAATTTCATATTGTCCCCACATTGTTATGTGGATCTGCACCCCCCGCCATGCCCCTCCATCCCCCTCCACCTTCTCTTCAGGTCATTATCAGCAGAACCATATGCCATGATTGTTACCTTCTCCATTTTCATTACTGTAACCAGTTAAAAGTATATATCTGTTCACCAAGATTTTACATTCTCTGACCTAACTCTCATTAGTGGGCTGTTTTCGCCACCAGGTTAAATGAAGGCAATATTGCCAAATTATCACAATTAACACTCTGCATCGGTATTTAAAAATTGTCTTCATATGTATGACAATTTATCACACGAAATATGTTAATGGGTATTTTATAATTTCCATGGAAGTTAGAAGAGCAGTAGTTTTAGAATAGGATAGAAAACGACCAACACAAAATAGAAAAAAAAATAATTTGCTGATAGTAAAACTTGCTTAAGGGAGGAAAAGTTAATTGCTTTCCCTTAAGGTTTTTAGAAAAGTGATACATTTTAATTTTTCTAGGATATTTTATGTAGAGTCAAGCCTACAGGCAGAGAAATCGATAGAGACTTTCTAGATCCATAATTTTAGGAGATTAATTTTTTTTTGTATTAGAAATACCACTTTTTTAGAGTTGAAGTCTGTCTCCACATTATTACAATACAATCAGTTTCATAGGGTTGTTCTGAAGATTAAGTGACATTGACCTTGCTACATGCCTAGCACAATAATTGTCACGTGATACACATTCAAGTAAATGTTGTCATTGCCCCTACTGTTAAAAAAAAAAAAAAAGACTCAAGTGCAATTCAGAGTATAAACTTAATATAGACATTGGAATTTTTTTAAATGCTTTTACCCTGCCAACATATTACATTACCTTAAAGTTAAAAATGAAAAAAAAAATAAAAAATAAAGTTAAAAATGTTCAGTCAAATTTTTGCTCAAGTGAGGAGATGATAATAGTAGTTGAACTCTGGTGTTTTGTTTTGTTTTGTTTTGTCGATTGAATTCTTTCAATGTTCCCTCATGGAATTTTCTAATTTTACTTTCTATGCTAATGACCACCACAGAGAATCATTTTCTAATTCAGCCCTAGAAGAAATTCAATGACAGCGGAGAAATTGAGGAAGAATTTCTTTTTGCTATAGAAAATTATAAAAATTCAAAACTAGGAAAATCATTTTTCAATACGTTCCAATACATTTGCTATATATATGAAGTAAGGCACACAGTACTGTAATCACTCATCAAATGTCATGTAGCATATTCTAAAAACTGAGTAAAGAGTTCATATAGTTCAGATCCCTACTTCTCAATCCAAAATCTTATCCACTACCATGCATTAAGTACAGAAAATGTATTATTAGCCAGATTCTTAACAGGATAGAAGATGGATCCTTTTTTCTCTAGTGTATTCTGTACCAGAGTCATAAAATGCACCTTGAGCAAATCCATGCATATCATACACACATCCAAAAACATACATATGTAGCCAATTGTTTTCATATGATTATAGTCACATCAAACATGCACTATGCACACATTTGGACTACATATTCAAAACTGTTAAGATAATACGCAACAATCTGTGATATTCACTAACAAACTAAATGTTTTGCTTAACAATGTCCCAAAGCATAGTTTTGCTAAAAGGCTAGTTGGCGCTGACAATCTAGAAGGTCATTTCCCTTCAGTTTAAATATACAAAATATCCAATTTCCTGGGTTTTGGTACCAGCAAGTTTGCTAGAATCCACATCCAGGAATTACGCAGCATTATTTCAATTCTATTCAAGTAATACATCATTTTACGTTGGATAGTAAGCCAGAAACATCACAATCAGGTTATCCAGCTGGAAAATAAGCATGTACCATTAGACTTTGATTTTTACTACTCACTACATTGATTAAGATCGGAAGTAGCAATTCAAGCCTTCTGGGAAGAAGCAAACAAATCATAAAAATTTTACTAGCATAACAAATTCTGTTTAAATGAAATGAGAAAGTATATATGCATGTATTAGTTTGGTGAATTATATCTTAATACAGCAGAATCTTTCCATACGTATATGTTTTTCAGTGAAAGTTTTTCCTCATAAATGTATTATTTAATGGAAAATAACCCCATGTGGTAAAAGGACTGTCCAGTTGTAATCGTCAGATCTCGTTTATGTAATGAATTGTCTCCAACAACCAGTTCTATCTCTTGTGCTGACTGAAGTGCTGTGACTTGTATAAGTGATCATTTCAATAGACTTATTCTTTTCTATACTGTGGAACTTGTATGAAAAGGAAGTGCTTTTAAATAACTCTAGTGGAATCAGCTGTCCATCGATTCTTATTGCTCTTGTCCAAATAGTGAAAGAAGAAAATAATACAAGGTGATAGTTCTCAAATTACCATAAATTGTCTGGATTGTCCAGGGTATTTGAGACTTGATAGATAGAAAAGGTGTGGAAATTTGAGAGAAGATACAGGCTTACCAAGTAAAATAAAATAAGACACACCCAGTAAGATAGAAGAAAGACAGAGCCCAATAGGATAGTGATAAGAAGGTCGATTTACTTCAAAGAGCAGCATCTCAAATAACCTCAGTCCTGATTTATGCCTCTTTTTCAGTTTATTCAATGTCTACTCCATTTCACTCATTAAAGTATCCTTGCTTGCATCACGAGGTGTGTGGGTGCCCTGTTGAACGGAATAGTCCCCCTGAGCCACCCACCAAATACGTGAAGTAAGAAAATACAAATAAAATGACTTGGTCAAAGCAATGTCAGGTGAGGAAACAGGAAATCATACAGAAGCATGGGCTAAGTAAGAGTAGATGCTTCTGAATCCTTCTATTACTAGAGAGCAGGTTTTGTACCTGCAATATTTTGTACATTTTCCTCTCCAGTTATTTTGGGTTTGGTTAAAATATGTGTGTGTGAATGAGTAGGCACATCCGAGGGAAAGAATCTAGGCAATATTATACCTATCCTGTCAAAGACAAAAAAAGAAAGGCAGTCATCGCTGCAAAAGAAAATAATTCTGCCTCGAGAGACTGTGTATGTGTGTGTGTGTGTGTATTGCTGTCAAGGAGGATATTGGATATAAGGCAGAAATTACTATCGTGCACACTGAATAGTGTCATATCTCAGAACGGAACACTTCATGCAGCAGTGGTGATGTCAGGGCATGTCTGGGTGCCCCTCCCCTCCCCCCCGGGGCCCAGCACCTGACTCCTGGAGGTCCTGATCTCAGGCTCCTGGGGTGGCTGGAGCCCAGCTTCTTGCCCTGGGCTCAGTGCAGAGGGAGCTCAAGCTTCTCTCTCCTTCTCCCTCGGCTCCTCCCCCTCGTGGGTATGGGTTCTCTCCTCTCTCTCTCTCTCTCTCTCAAGCAAATAAATAAATCTTTAAAAAAAAAAAAAAGTCATGGTTTCTGTATTTAATAAAAGTTCTCAGAACAGGTTATGATAAGTAGAGAAGGAACTATGAGTACCTGAGTTTAAATTTGTCTCCTGGTCATGGAATAATAAAGTAGCCACAGCAAATACTTAAATATTAAATGTTAATTTTATTTTATTTTTTAAAAATTTTATTTATTTATTATTTATTTATTATTAATTAATTAATTAATTAATTAATTTTTTATTCATGAGAGACACACACAGAGACAGACAGAGGCAGAAACACAGGCAGAGGGAGAAGCAGGCTCCATGCAGGGAGCCCAATGTGGGACTCGATCCCGAGTCTCCAGGATCACACCCTGGGCTGAAGGCGGCGCTAAACCGCTGAGTCACTGGGGATGCCCAAATGTTGATTTTTGAATGCTCTTAACAAAGTGCCCTGTTGGATCACATGCAAAAATGTGGGATTGCAAGACCATTTTTTAATCCTCAGGCTTGTTTCTCCAGGAAACAAACAAACAAACAACCAAACATTTGTGGCAGAGAGAGTTTAGGAACAGTTGTGATATGAAGACTGATTGTAAAAGCAAAATAAATGAAGCAATAAGGTTTACTTTGCCAGGTAGCATAATAATTCATAAGGCGGGATATGTAATCCATAAGCAATGGATATGTCTTATCCAGCTGATAAATCCTATATGTGAAAAATATATGGGCATATACCTACTTTGAAATGTATTATGTTTATCAAACGCTTTGCAGGAATGATCAAAATTTTATGCTATACATTCTTATTTTATTTTTCTTGGACCTAAAACAGTCACTATAATTGTTTACTTTTATTTATGTTCAGTTTATCTTGACAAATACACAAAAATACTGCATTCTAGGGAATCATGCGTGAATTGTCCCCTCTTAAAAGTACCCTGCTATTACTGTTAGATAAAAATAAAGAAACTTTTTATTTTTGTTTCATTAAATTGTGTTGTATGCCATACACAGGGTACTGATGCAGTGTAGTTTGAAAGGTGAACAGATGGGATTTTATTTTTAGCTCACATTAGCACACCCCATCAAACACTCATTTGCCTGGTATACGCCAGCATAATATAGCTTTACAACGTTAAAGCATAGCTTTGCCAGGCACGTAGAATTCAAATAATAAAAGAAAAATGTGGAATAAATATTCAATTATAACTGATGATCACTGAGTTGCTAAAGCTATTTATTGTAAACAAGTGGTAAAAGAAAAACTTCATTTATATTGCTGGAATATATCCAGCTGTAAGCAATGTATAAGTAGCAAGAGCTTTTTTTTTTTTTTTTTTCTTCTTTTTCATTTAGAATTACTTTTTTCAAACAGAATTTCCAATGGAGAAGGAAGAAAAAAATTAAGGGTACATTGAAGCCTGTTGAAGCAAATTAAAGAAACAGGTTTGTCAAGATTATGATGTTCACTGTGCTTTGAGATATCACTTCTGAGGTAGAAAAAAATTCGAGATATTTAAAGCAGATGGCTTTGGTCAATAAAATCAGTTATCTTTTTTGTCTACAAAAAGCGTATGCATTTTTTATACTTAATACTATCCTAAAATTTTAAATGATACTTAAATGCACAGTTTTCTTATGTCAACTTCTCAAGGAAGTTAATTTTACTCCTAAGTACTTTATTATCGGACCAATTTTTCATTTGGGTGTCAGGAATATACAAGTATGATTAATTTTTAAATATCACCTTGATGTTTCAGAAAACCTGTGAAACCCATTTAATTCTAGTCCATATATTCTCAATGGGGGCAATATTGTCCCTAACAAGTAAAAAATGGGTTTTTGGTGAGGAAATTTTTACTCTTTTTCTGTATAAAGCCTGGTACATGGAGAATATATAAATAGATATATTTGTAGCATAAAAATGTTATGGGGGAAAAATGTTATGGGGGCAATCAGGAAAAAAATATCCAACAATGCTAATAAAAATCAAAATAATCAAAAAATTAAAAAGGTTAAAAAATGCTGCTCTGGCCTTCCTTTCTTTCCTCTCCTCTCTCTTGAAATTGAGGTACATTTTACATGTAAAACAGTTAACTGACCTCAACCATGGAGTTAAATGCTTTTGGCAAATGCACACACCGAGATCAAGAAACAAAATGTTTTCATTGTGCCTAACAACTCCTATCAGCTTCTTTCCAGGGGGATATGTTTCCATTTTTATATTTGTTTTATTTCTATAGGTTAATTTTTCCTCTTGGATTTTATATAAATAGAATCATACAATATCTAATCTTTTCTTACTTTTTTTTTTTCCTCTATGGGGTTTCTGTGAAAATTGCATGTTACCAGTAGGACGTTGGTTATCATTTCTTTTGCTGATAAACTTTCAAGTTTCTTCCTAGTCTCTGGCTGACTGGTAAGGCTGCTATGAGCATCTCGTATGAGGCTTTTTGCAGAAATATGTTTCGTAGAAACGTGTTTCTCTTGGGATATGCCAGGGCGGGTCTGAGATTGCTGGGTTATAGGGTAACTGTATGTTTAACTTTTATAATAAACTGTTAAGACGTTTTCTAATAGGATGGGGCCCCTGGGTGGCTCAGCGGTTGAGCATCTGCCTTCAGCTCAGGTCATGACCCCAGAGTCCTGGGATCGAGTCCTGAATCGGGCTCCCTGCAGGGAGCCTCCTTCTCCCTCTGCCTCTCTCTCTCTCTCTCTCATAAATAAATAAATCTTTTTTTTTTTAAGAGGTTTTCTAAAATGATTGCAAATTTTAACATTCCCACCAACTTACGAAAGTTCTAGGTGCTTCACGTTCTTGACAGCACTTGATGTTGCCACTTCTTAAGTTTTATACATTTTACTGCGTATCTCGTTGTGGCCCAGCCAACAGATCCTATTTTAAACTTTTGATATAAAGTGTTCATCACGGATTGTTTTGTGTGGGTTTTGATTTGCTTTCAAGTTGCATTAAAATGTCATTTATCTTGATCACTATGTTTTTGTAGCTCCCTTAAATTTCGTTCTGGAGGAGTGCCTTACCACGGCCTAGGCCTGCCTCTTTCATCTGCATTTTTCTGATGAGAATGAAAACCTTTCCATGTGCTTACCCCCAACCCTCGAGGCTTTGTCTGAAGGCCAGGAGTCCTGTTCTTAACCTCCGCGGACTGATGGTGGTGTAACACATTCTCAATAATGCCCAAAAGTCAGGTATTTTCTGCTTGATTGTATTTCCCATTGTTTAGGTGGGAAGTCTAAGAGGATTTCCCCCCAGTTTGATGATGCCTTCAACATGAAGTTAGCCCATTCGTGTATTGCTCCTGGCATTTCTTCTCCTTTCTCTCTTTCAGTCCTCCCAAGGGAGGAAGAGACCCTGATTCTAATGGTTAGTTTAGAAGGAAAGAAAAAAAAAAAAAAAAAAAAAGAACAAGAGCAAAAAACCCTGTCCATGTTGATTCCAGCCCCTTCCTTGTGGGGTAAGGACAACTTTGCCAGAAGTCTTAAGGCAGGTGCCCCACGGGACAGGCGATACGCTGTCATCAGTGACTGTGTGGATAAGTGTGCCTAAATCATGGGTTCAATACAAAGAAGTTCAACTGTACATAAGTAAAATTGCCAACCTACGGCAATATTGACTTCCTCTGCTGACATAGTTGTTTTATTTTTCCATTTGGTTGTGAAGCAAAGTGGAAAAGAAAAGGAGCGTGTACGTGTGTGTGTGTGTATGTGTGCATTACAGAACAATAATAACAAAAACTCCTAGGAAGGTGAGAAATGAGAGTGTGAAATGTTTAATTTCAGAGGAAAAAAAACAACTCAAAATACTATAAAGATTTAAGACAATAAATCATAAACCTTATCTAAGTTATACAGTGCTTCATGTTTATATTAAAAATAGTTGTATTTAATCATTAATAATCTATTAATAGTTCTATCCTTAACCAGGAAGTTTAATTTTTTAATTTTTTAAAGATTTATTTATTTATTTATGATAGACATAGAGAGAGAGAGAATGAGAGAGAGAGGCAGAGACACAGGAGGAAGGAGAAGCATGCTCCATGGGGGGAGCCCGAGGTGGGTTTTGATCCTGGGATTCCAGGATCATGCCCTGGGCCAAAGGCAGGAGCGAAACCACGGAGCCACCCAGGGATCCCTATCAGGAAGTTTTAAATAGAAACATAGTAAACGTATCAAATATATAAAAATCTGGAAAAAAGTGATTTCAGCAGGAAAAAAAACATCAGAAATATCAGACAAATGCAGCATATTATATTTTTATCTCTCCCTGTGAGGCATATGCTTCCAATATAAAAAAAATGCCAACTTCTAGCAGTCAGGTAAATGACACACAACTGTTTTTTTTCTTCCATGTTCCACATGGTTGATCAGGAAATAAATCATATAAGTTATAAAGGATCAGGAAAATTTTTATTGAGATATTTTATCTCTGACTTATACTTGTGGATCTGAAAAAAAAAAAACAAAAAAAAACAAGACAACCATTGAAACATTTTGCCTCACTCGTTTTCAGTTATTGCATGATTAAGTGTTGATACAAAAGCAATAATTATGGTTATTCTATTATAATTCAAGGATGTTGATTACATTTGTAATTTAAGTTAATTTAGCAAAGTTAAATTCAAACAAAGATTTGTTCACTGTATAAAACAATAAACTAATCCAACTGACAAAACAAATTGCAGGGGCGGTGGTATTGTTTCCTAAGGATTGTCTCTTTTCTTTTCAGTAAATTATCTTCAAATTACTACTATTAAATCTATTTGAGAATGTATTATTGTTGGAATATGGGAGAAAATATTTAAAAGCCACAGTTATTGCTACGGTACTATATCTCTCACATTCATCAATCTTATTTTTTTTCCCCTGATCACTCTTAGTTTTAGATTCAATATTTATGATTTACACTAAAAAAAGAACTGTTAAGGGATTGCCTGGCTGGCTTAGGAGAGTGCGTGGCTCTTGATCTCAGGGGTCAAGCACCCCCCCTACGTTGAGTGTAGAGACTATTAGAAAATTGTCAAATGGTTGCCCAGCACCTCTGTGATAGACAGTTTTTTTGAATAAAAATAAAAAAGTAGTCTTGGTTGTTGACTGTCTCTAAAGAACACCTTGCCAGACACCAGTGCCACCTACTATACCAGGCCTCAGTACAGTTGTCAGTCCCTTGAAATCTACAAGGGACCATCAGTACCAGCGAAAATTTTATAATTGCTAATATATGGAATGATGTTATTTACTGGGAAAAGGTAGCATTCTTATCAAAATATTAATGTTTTACGTTGAATCCCATGTAAACTCTAATAAATGGATCATACAACGAATGTAATATTGAAAATCTTACAACTTGTAGAAGAAAACAGGAGAGAAATCTTTATGATCTTGGTTAAGGAAAGAAGTTTTTAGGTATAGTACCAAAAGAATTATCCACCAAAAATTATAATTTATCCTTCATTAAAATTAAGCACTTACTGCCCTTCAAAAGACACTGTTAAGAGAAAGAAAAGCAAAGATCCAGAGTCCGATACTTATCCGACTAAGCCACCCGGTGCCCCCAAAGTCATATTTCTGATAAAGGCTTTGCATCCAGAATACGTAAAGAACTCTCAAAATTCAATAAATAGCAAACAACTGATTAAAAATAGGCAAAAGTAAAAAAATAAAAAATAAAAAAAATAAAAATAAAAATAGGCAAAAGTTACAGGTAGTTAAGTGACCAGATAATATACGCAGATGGCATAGAAGCACATGAAAAGATGTCCAATGTCATTAACCATTTTTAAAATTTAAATTAATATTATAATTAAATATGACCAAAACCTACTACAATGGCTAACTTTTAAAACAACACGTTTGACAAACAGACAATACAAAGTTTTGGCGAGGATGTGAAGCAATTGGTGGGAAGGAAAAATGGCTCATTTTCATTAACAAAATGAAGTGATATTCTAATATACCTCTTAAGAAAATTATATAGTTCATAAAACTGAAGATGACAATGCATGCTAAATATCCAGTATTTTGAGCGTAAAAGTCATGTTTGTATTTAGCATTAGAAGACCAGTTTTTTCCTTAGTTGCTCTCAGTGAACAATAAGCAAACTTGTAAGAGGCGCCTAATTATCAGTCAGCCTGGCTTAGCCACCTACCTTGCCAGTTTTCTAGATTTCCATGTGGTGACGTTCGTTCCAAGCTTCCCAACACCATGACCCCTGCTGAGGTAGCAGAGGTGTGGGAGCAACTCTTTAGAGAGTGAGAAATGGGAGGTTCCACTTTAGGGCACAGACAGCCTCAGGCACAGATCAAGTAATTCCCTTAGAGAACTGCAACACGTGAAAGTGTGTGTGTGTGTGTGTGTGTGTGTGTATCTGTGTCTCCGAGCATCACAGACTTTCAGTTGATGGTGGCCTTCGATCTTGGACGAAGTGTCTTGATTTGGAGTAAATTTTATCACTTATTTTCAAATATCCTTTTTCTCTTTCCCCTCCCTTGTCTCTATAGAATTGCTGCTAGATTGTGGAGCTCATATGTCTAGTCTTCAAGTTCTTAAAAAGCCTGTTTTTTTTTAAATATTTATTTATTTATTCATGAGATACACAGAGACAGGCAGAGACATAGAGAGAGAAGCAGGCTCCTTGCAGGGAGCCCGATGCATGAGGGACTCGATCCCAGGACTTCGGGGTCACACCCTGGGCTGACGGCAGACGCTCCACCGCTGAGCCACCCAGGCATCTCTTAAAAAACCCTTTAATGAATTCTATGTTCTTATTTATATGCACTGATTTCTGGAGGATCCCTCAGCTAGATCCTTCTGCTCATAATCTTAGAGGCACATGTTCCATTATTAGTGGCCATCTTCCCCCCCCTAAAATTTGGCCATTATATTTTTAATTTCTCCCCCTTGTGATTATTTCCTTCTTGTGTAACAGCATTTTGGGGGAAACACAATCTATGTAAATACGCCTTCTCTACTGTTTCACATGTTCTTCAGTGTCTTCTATTAGTTCCTCAGCACTGAATCATCTTATGGTAGATGGATTATATGAAATACGGCTGATATTGGATTTTCAGTTCATGTTTCTTTTTGAACATCTACCGTGAAGATTCCCTGTAACTATAGTGTATGTCCTTAGCCCAAATAAGCACCTTTTGTGTCTTGCAGTGAATGTTAGTTTTTGTGTGGAGGAGCTCTGCCTCTGAAAATTGCGTGGGGGTATGGGAGCGTGGAGAACAGGAGTGATGTTTCTTGGCAGGGATGAGTGCTGGGTACACTGTATGCTGTGAGGATGCACAATGTCCTCACCAGCCAGTTTGTTTTCTGGGTACAGTGACAGAGCCCATATCCTTCAGATGAATTGCAAGTTGGCAGGGGTGCTGCTGGCTATTTTCATCTGAAGCATATTTGAAGGGTTCTTTTTTTTAAATTGTTTTTTTGTACTCCTGCCATACATATACATAAATTTGGTGCTTGATTTGGAGTGCAAAGATCAGAATCAATTGCTATAAATATGGAGAGAGAGCCTGGCTGATTTATTTCATTTATTCATTATTTGCCAAGAAAAAAAATCATCTTCATTTATCTTCAGCTACTTCTGATCTTGAGATTATTCCTTGACTCCACTAGGAGAACTCACTGGGGGCATTCTTATCACTCACCTCAAAGAATTCATGTGAGGATTTGATGATTAAATTTAATAATGTATGTATGGGGCTTAGCCTACACATATTGAATAAATATGGTTGTTACTATAGATATAGTTTTTGTGACTATTATTTGCTAAATATAGCCACTGGGAAAATAGTAATTTTACATATTAAGGTGAATCACCATGTTTTTTTTTTAATATTTTATTTATTCATGAGAGACACACAAAGAGGCAGAGACACAGGGAGAGGGAGAAGCAGGCTTCCTGCAGGGAACCCAATGTGGGACTCGATCCTGGGACCCTAGGCTCACGCCCTGAGCCAAAGGCAGATGCTCAACCACTGAGCCTCCCAGGCATCCCAATCATTTCTTTTAGTAAACTGGGGAATGAGAACCTAGAGCACAACTGCAAGTGGCACAATAGGGTTGCGATGCTGAAACATAAATGATGAAATAACTTTGGTGAGCAAGGTTCTATTAAGCCAGGTTCAAACACATTCACCTTTTTGTAGAAAAAAACTGATCAGGAAGTTATATATTCATATGGCATGGACATACACCTTAAAATTTGTTCTTGGGAGTTAGTATAAAGAAGCAATCTTTGATAATGAGAATTTTTATTTAGTAGTCATTCTTTTTCTTATTAAAAATAACTTCCATTTTGGGAGGTTCAGTTTTAGGTTAATTTGGTTCCCACAAACAATGTCTTAAGTCTTCATTTAAAAAAAATATATAGATTCTAGGAAAATGTCTTTATTTTTCTTTTAGACACTCCAAAATGTTTGTTCTCGGTGTATGATTCATATTAATTTTTACTGGAGGCGGATGCAATAACCAAAGAAGGCGTTAGAGAATAGAATTCAGCTTAATCTCTATTTTTAGTTTGAATTGCAGCTGTAATGGAAAAAAAGAAACAGAAAGAAATGTAACTTGGAAACAGTAATGACTAAGCTTCTGGATCTATTTTGTATGTAAAGTACTTTTAGTTAATTGAGCTGATCTTTCCTGTCAACGTAACTGTGCATATGAGGTAAGAGAGACTCTAAATTAACTCCTCCAAATATCATCATATTTATTAGTTTTATATCTTCTTATGCGAAAGATTGGTAAAATCAACTGATTATTCCAAATGCAGGTTGTAAGAACAGCAACAGCAATTGTTCCATATCCCTTTAACATTTTTTTTTTCAGAGTAATTGAAGTATAATTTACATGCAACTAAAACCATCACCAACCTTAAGCTTACAATCCAGGGAGTTTCAGTAAACTCATAAGGTTATGCAACTCTCATCACAATCCAGTTTTAAAATAATGAAGTCACCCCCCAAAAGTCCTCTTAATAACCTTTTATAGTCAATCTTCTCCCGCTAGCAGCTCCAATAAAGCACTGATTTGTTGTTGCCATAGTGTTTCTTTTTCTAGAAATTTCATATACGTGACATTCTAAAATAAGGAGGCATTTGTCACTTCCTCCTTTCCATTAGCATAAATTTTTCCAAGTCCTGTTAGTGTATGTATCAATAGTTTGTTCCTTCTTTAAGTTCATCTGTATTCTGTTGCAAGAATGGGTCGTATTTGTTGTTCATCTGTTGGGCACTGGATGAATATTTGCATAATTTCCAGTTTGAGGCTATTATGGATACTGCTTCTATTAACATTTGTGTATAAAGTTTCTGTGGAGATAGAGATTCATTTTTATTGGGTAACTGGGAGTGAAAATTTTGGGGAGTATGCTAAGTGTATGTTCAAGTTATTAAGATATTCCAAACGTTTTACAAAATGGCTGTAATCGTTTTAAGATTCTCATCAGACACGGATGACGACGTATGACATTCCCACTTGTTCCAGATCCTAACCAACTCTCCGTATTGTCAGTTTGTTTTATATCATCTATTCTAGGCAAAGTGTAGTGTACTCATTGGTTCTATTTGTATTACCCTAAAAATGAATGACAGTAAGGATCTTTTCAAGTGCTTCTTTGCCATCCATATGTCTTCTTTCATGAAGTATCAACTCATTTACCCATTTATTGAACAACGTCCACTTAGAAAATTATTTATTTAAAAATTTATTTATTTGAAAATTATTTATTTGAAAATTATTTTATTTGAAAGAGAGAGAGAGAGAGGGAAACTAAAAGTGCTCCGCTGGTGAATATATGAATGATAAGGAAGCAAAGTGGCCTTATTGGTGATTTGGGGAAAGTTTTAGTGGCCTGGATAGAAGCTCAAAACAGACATTTGATTTCCTTAAGCCAAAGCCTCATCTGGAGCAAGACCCTAACTCTCTTCAACTGTCTGAAGCTGGAGGAGGTGAAGAGGCTGAAGAAGGAAAGTTGGAAGCTAGCTCGGGTTGTTGGTGAGGTTTGAGGAAAGAAGCCGTCTCTGTAACATCAAAGTGCAGGGTGAAGCAGCAAGTGCTGATGTAGAAGCTGCAGCAAGTTCTCCAGAAGATCTAGCTGGGACCATTAATAAAACTGGGTATACCAAAGAGTAGATACTCAATGTCAGCAAAGCAACCTGACCTTATATTGGAAGAAAATGCCATCTAGGACTTTCACAGCTAGAGAGAAGTCAGTGCCCGGCTTCAAAGGACAGACTGACTCTTCTGTTAGGGTTAATACAGCTCAAGACTTAAAGTTAAAGCCAATGTTCATTTGCCATTCTGAAAATCCCAGAGCCCTTAAGAATTATGCTCAATCTACTCTGCTGGTGCTCTGTAAATGGCACCACAAAAGCTGGATGAACAACATCACATCTGTTTACAACAGGGCTTACTAAATAAGTCCACAGTTGAGATCTCTGGAAAAATAAAAGATTCCTATCAAAATATTACTGTTCATTGACAATGTCCCTGATCACCGAGTTACCCTCATGGAGATGTACAATGAAATTCATGTGGTTTTCATGCCTGTGAAAACATCCAATCCGTAGCCCATGAATCGAGGTTTCATTTTAACTTTCAAGTCTTATTATTTAAGAAATAATAAGGCTACAGCTGCTATAATGATTCATTGATGAATATGGACAAAGTAAAGACCTTTCTGAAAGATTCATCATTTTAGGTGCCATGAAGAACACATGTGATTCAGGAGAAAAGGCCAAAATGGCCTCCTTAACGGGGGATTGAAAGACCTGTTGACTCCAACCCTCGTGAATAACCTTGGGGGGCTCAGGACTTCAGATGTGGTGGAAATAGCAAGAGAACTAGAATTAGAAAGTGGAGCCTGAAGATGGGAATGAATTGTACAATCTCATGGTAAAACTTGAGTGGATGAGGAATTGCTTCCTATGGATGAGCAAAGAAGAGTTTTTTTTTTTTTTTTTAATGGAAACTTCTGATGAAGATACTGTGAAGATTGTTGAAAGGAAAACAAAGTATTCAGACTGCTACCTAAACTTAGTTGATAGACTCCAATTTTGAATTAAATTAAAATGCTATCAAAGGGCATTGCCTGGTTTAGAGAAATCGTGAGAGGAAGAATGACTTAAAGGGGCAAACTTCACTATTGTCTTATTTTAAGAAATTGTTGCAGTCAAAAAAAAAAAAAAAGAAATTGTTACAGTCACCCCAGCCTTCAATAGTCACCCTGATCAGTCAACAGCCATCAACATTGAAATGACACCCGCTACTAGGAAAAAAATTATGGCTTGTAGACAGCTCTGATGGTGGTTAGCATTTTTTACCACTAAACCATTTTTAAAATTAAAGCATGTACATTTTTTAGATATAATGCTAATGCATACTAAATAGATACAGCATAGTGTACACATGGCTTTCATATGTAGCAAGAAACAAAAAAAAATCCCTTTAACTCACTTTATTGCAATATTCGCTTTATTGCTGTGGTCTGGAACCAAACTCGCATATTTATCTTTGTGATAGGCCTGTATTTTTTTTTTTTTTTGAGTCTTCTTTATTTACCCTGACAATATTTGTTACTTAACTATTTAGGCCTTATACTTCTTTTGTAAAATGTATTCCTACATTTATCTATTTTTTGTACTATTGAGAATGAAAGGTTTTTTAAATTTCATTTTCAGATTATTCTAGTATACAGTGCTATAATTTGTTAGAGTGTATTGCTTCTATCTTCAGATATGTTGCTAAATTTGCTTTGTGGTTGTAGTACTAGTGTGTGTGTGTCTGTGTGTGTGTGTGTGTCCATGTGCATGCGCACACCTAACCTTTAGGATTATCCACATAAAAGATCTTGTCATATTCCAATAATGATTGAATTCCTCTCTTTCGATCTATGTTTAAATTTTTTTGTTTTTATTGCATGGACTGTGGTTCTTAGTGCAATGATGATAAAAGTAATGAGAGTATATATCTCTGCCTTATTCCAATCTCAAAACACTACATCTTGTATGATTGCCTATGATATTAGCTATTCATATTTTAAAAACTGAGCCCCTTTATCCAGAAGAGAATGTTTGCTTTTATTTCTTATTGCTGACAGCTTTTATCATGGATGCATGTAAAGTTTTCTAAAATGCTTTTTCTGTATCTATCAAGATTATCATACATTTTTTTATCTTTATGCCTTAATGCAATGTATTTTATTCATTTATTTATGAATGTTAGCCCAAATTGCATTCCTGGGATAGATTATATTTACTTGTGATGGGTAATTGTTCATATATATATATGTGTGTGTGTATTTATATATATTATATATAATAATATATAATATTATATATTTATATATATAAATTTATATATATATAAATATATATAAATATATATATATATATATATAAAACTAGATGGAGTTGTCCAGTATTTTGTGTAGGGTTTCCTGCATCAGTTTATGGGGTAATATATCCTTTTTTTTTTAAAGATTTTATCTATTTATTCATGAGAGACACAAAGAGAGAGGCAGAGACACAGGCAGTGGGAGAAGCAGGCTCCCTGCAGGGAGCCCGATGTGGGACTCGATCCCAGGACCCCGGGATCACGACCTGAGCCAAACAAAGGCAGATGCTCAATTACTGAGCCACTCAGGTGACCCTATTCTTTAGTTTCCTTATAAGATTTTATCAGGTTTTGATATCAGGTAATACTGCCAAACAAGTTAGAGTTAGGAAGTTTACTTCTATATTTTCTGAAAAAAAAATATGCATATGCATATGCATGGTATTACTTCTTCTTTAGGTGTTTCATGCATTTCCCCCAGTGAAATCTTATGTACCAGGACTTGATTTTGAACTATTTTCTAATTCTGCTAGATACTAAATGTCTATTTACACTTTACTTTTGTCTTGAGTCAGGTTTATTTTATTTTATTTATTTATTTATTTATTTATTTATTTATTTAGTATCTTTAAGATTCATCCACTTCATGTTTGTTGTCATACGCAGTTTATAACTTTTCCTTAAGGTTCTTTATATATCTATAGAATCAATACTGACATCCCTTTGATTTCTGATTTTGATAGTTTACTTTTTCAGTCTTCTTGCTTTTTTGACTAAATGTGCACCAATTTGTTCATCTACCAACTTTTCTATTTCTTTTTGTTTTGTTGATTTTTCTGTTTGATCAATATAACTTCCCAGTCTGCTTTTTATGTTTGATTATAAGTTTTTAAACTTCTTAAGTTTATCATAGACTACTGGTTTTAATATTTTCTTTCTGAGTACAAACATTGAGCTATAAGTTCCCCTGTAAATATTGCTTTATGTATTCCATATGTTTCAAATTGCATATTGACTTTTTTTCCAAGCTTTTAAAAAAATTTCCCCTATTTCTTCTTTAATAGTTGGATATTTAGAAGTATGCTACTTAATTTTCACATTTTTAAATGTATTTTTTATTGATTTCTAACTTAATTCCAGTTGTGCTCAGAGTACATACTGTGTCTAACTTTTTAAATATGTATTAAAGTTTTTGTGAAGGCTTATCGTATGGTCTATCCCGGAGAATGTTCCAGGTATACTTGAAAAGAATGTGTATTCTACTGTTATTTGGAGTTTACAGTATAGGTCAATTTAGTCAATTTAGTTAATGTTTAAGTTTCCCATATTTTTTATTAATGTTTACTGCATTATTTTGTGGCTTTGCTATCTGGTTGTCACTTGTCACTTGTCAAAAAAATATTTTTGTCTTAAATTCTATATTGTCTGATATTAATACATCCACCCCAGTTCTTATAGTTACTGAGTGTATCATACATCTTTGCCTCTACTTTCAACCTATTTGTGACTGATATTAATTTGCTCCTCTGTTGAATGGCTTACAGCTGTTCCTTAACTTTTTATTTAACCTGACAACCTTAGCCTTTTACTTGGAGTATTTAGTACACATACATTCAAGATAATAATGATAATTTTTGCAATAGATTTGCCATTTTTAATGTTTTCTTTATGTCTCATATTTCTTTTATTCCTAATCTTCTACTACTTTTACTGCTTTCTTTGTGTGAAATATTTTTATTATGGCATTTTATTTCCTCTGTTAAATTTTTAGCTATATCTTTGAGCATTTTGGGAGGTTGATTTAGGGGTTACAATATGCATGTTTGATTTAAATATAGTTTATTTTAGATTGATATTCTCTTAAGTCTTGTGAATTATAGCAACTAAGTCCAGCATGTCTCTATTTTGTTCTTATTTCTCTGTGCTATTACTATAATATATGTGTTTCATCAAAATATGTTAAAGACCCAATAATGTGCTATATTTTTTTGCATTTTAATGCAAAATTTGTCAAATAAATTTTTTGCATTTTTTGATTTTTGCATTTTTATTTATTTATTTTGATTTTTGCATTTTTAATGCAAAATTTTTAAAAAAAATTCTTGACAATTAGTTGTTTTAAGTAATATATTGCAACAGCTTGGGATTTTGTTTTCTATTTCTGGGGGTAATTGTTTTCTTGCCTTGATTTAAACTATAAAATCTATCTCCTCAAAATATTCTATCATTGATATCTCTGCTTAGTTCTCATGTTTATGCTTTTATTTTTAGTACTACTCCCTGGAGGGTGATGCCTGTGTCTTTGTGTTTAGTGGAAAACCAGTAGTTTGGAAAGATTTTGATAAGACTTATCATGTGTCCTAGCTCAGGCTGCTGTAGCAAATACCCTAAACTGGATGGCTTAAGTGGCAAAAATTCATTTCTCATCATTCTAAGGATTGGAAATCTTTTTGATATATCCTCACACTTTTTGATATACCACCACACTGGGGATTAGAGCTTCAACATATGAATATGAGAGGGACACAGGTCATAGTATCATGCCTCTAAGGCTTTTATATTCTCTCAGTTCAACTGTATATACATGGAGGAATTTATCCAAAGCTGTAGCCAGTTCTCAAGTGTCCACTGGCTCTCATTTTTTTTTACCAGAATATTTCAGTTCTTTCCATATATATGTATATAATTTGAGGTAGCCTGTTGTTTTATGGAGGGTTCATTTCAGAATTGCTCTGGCTCTCACTTCTAGGATCTCTACATGAATTTTGAGTTGTTTTGCTGCTTGTCTTGAGCTGAGGTACAGAACCAGGAGTTCTGTGCAGCTTCTTCCCCATTGAGCTACCAAAGCTGTGGGTTATCCTACAACGTCTCAAATCAATTCCTCCACCTCTGGAGACAAAGTTGCTAAGTTTGTGACTGGCCATAACCTGGTAAAGCTATGATATTTACAGAAAGAGCTGGGAGTGGGGAAAATGGGAGCAGCCTCCAGCAAGAATTCATTGTTGGCCAGCTCTAGTAGTTTTCAAGAGAGAATCCTCAACATTTTTCCCCCCAATCTTTGCTTAATTTTCAAAGAAATGGTTGTTTTTGACAAGGGAATTTCATGTTTTCATGAGTTGTCCAATAAGGGGCATACATCATTGTCAAATTAGCAGTCAGTGTGTTGAACTGTAAGGGAAGTGACACTTGACCTTACTAGACATATCTTGAAAGGGATGTTAGTCCTTGGGTTTTACAGAACTTTTCTGGGAGCTGTTGATCTTTTGAGCAACCACAACAAATAATAATTTTGTGGGTAGGTTCAAAAAGTTAATTATTTGAAGTGATATCAAAAATCACCAATGAGGGATCCCTGGGTGGCTCAGCGGTTTGGCACCTGCCTTTGGCCCAGAGTGTGATCCTGGAGCCCTGGGATGGAGTCCCACATCGGGCTCCCAGCATGGAGCCTGCTCCTCCCTCTGCCTGTCTCTCTGCCTCTTTGTGTGTCTCTCATGAATAAATAAATAAAAATCTTTAAAAAAAATCATCAGTGGTTTCAATCAAGACAACTACAGGGCATATAGGTCTGTAACAACAAGAAAATCCCTGCAATTTGAAAAACAATAAAGACTAGACTAGAAGATCCTAGTATTCAAAAGTTCTGACCTCTATATCATCTCATATTTAAGATAAAACATTGAGCATCTCCATTATTTAATATATAAATGAATGCAAATTCTTGACCTTTATGCTGCCATTTCTAGACATAGGGAAATATTTTGTATGAAATTTGAAACCATTTTTGTGGTTTTAAGTGAAAGTACAACCTACAAAGATATAAAAAACATGGAATTTTTGAATAGGTGTGGCATAGGTAGATGGATTATAAAGTTATTTTGAAACAGAAGAGAAAATTAAGACATTTTGGTATTGGTCTCAGCTTTGTTCTGAATTAGTACAACATTGGAGAAAAGAGATAGAAAGGAATGTATATCTGATGATTGAAGGAAAAGCAAAAGTAGATCAGAGGAATGTCAGTTCTTAGATAAATAATGTAAAAGTAAGATAACTAAAAATATTCAATTTGCCAATGATCAAAACTTGTCTAGAATGAGCAGGCTAAGTCAGCTTTTTTTGAATTCTATTGAGAGTGGACTCCCTGGAGTGATTTGTCAGATCTTTTAAAATACCATACCACACTTGGTGAAAATATAAGAGAATTATGGAGTCATTTTTTTACAGCAAAGATTGCTATAAAATTGTTTTGTAGATAATTATAATTTTAAGTTAAATTAGGTTAATCTGCTTTTTGTGTGTGTGACATTATATAAACATAAACTTCTCAAAGGAGAAAAGTCAAGTTTCATCAGATGCTGGTTTGGGCTAAGTATGTGAATAATAAAATGAATTAAAATAGCTGGCCCTCATTTGTTCAGTTAAATGGTATCTATTTTTGTAGTGCAAGTAAAATCAAAATTAATACAATTACTCAAGAGTTTTTTCAAATGATGTAGTATGGGCTAGATTGGGACAAGAGAAACTAGAAATAAGCCACAGCTCTTATCCTTAAGAACTATTTTTTGGCAATCTAACCTCATTACAACTTAGGTCACTAATCTATAAAATGAATAGCAGTGCTTATGTTCTGGAATTTTTATAGAGATTATTGTGATAACTTAATTGTTTCACTGACTTTATATTAGATATTTAATAAGTGTTGACTCACTTCTCCTTCTCCCTTTGCCACCGAAAATCCAAATTATGGAAAGGTTAGTCCAATATTTAATGAGAGGACTTATTTTCAGCAATTAGAAAGGCTCAAATAATATAAAACTAAAGTGATTGACAGATCTTGCAAAAGATGACTGGAATTGTTGAAACTCTACTTCTACAAAATTGCTTACCTGGGATGAAGTTAAGGTAATTGAAGTTATATGAGTAGCTATGGGATCTTTATGCAGGAAGAGACGTATCAATCACGTTGCCGGCTATATCAGCAGGTGCTAGTAAATGAAGATTTTAATTTAGGTTTTACTTATTGATTGAGTGGTGTTGCCCTTCTTTTGCTCCTGAATAATTTAGGATAACATCAAAAAATACCTTATTTTCTTAAACATTAAATCATCTGAAGTGATTGAAATAGAAAATGATTGCAAAGATATTGGTATTCATACCTAAAAATTGCTAAAATAGCATCTCTTTGTTGCAGCTAAAATGTGCATAGCAGAAAAGGAGTTCAAATTCAATGCATATTAGTTTTCAGATACCTACCATCATTTCTCTCATGAAAATGTGAAATATGATAATAAACAGCTCAAACTCTCAGAGGTAACACAGACATTTCTAATCACTAGTTTACTCTGACATAATTTCTTTCAGTCCAAATAAACTTAGTGCCCTACACCAAGCTTCAAAAATTATATGTATACACACATTAACATAAATGAAGACACACACAAACACACATACACAGATGTAGAAAATTCTATTTTTGGTCGTTTTCCAGTGGAAACTGTTTGGACATTTGTAGACAACATTAAGTTTATCTATAAAATGAAGTAGAGTTGTTAATTACACTGCTAATCTGATAAATACAGAAAACCAAATCTAATAACTTAATGATTTAGGAAAATGAAAAGCCCAGACAGATGAGGTTGAAATGTCTATTTTTCCATATGACTGTATGAAATAGGTCCATACATGTTTGTATGAGTGAGAAATGGTCACTGAATGTAATTTTTTTCTCCAACAGTGTTTGACTATGCATCAGTAAAGATAAGTATGTAAAAGTATTTATAATGAGCTTCTGATATAATTTTCAAAGTTGAACATGTTTCTTTACAAACATATATTTTGTGGCCATACAGATTTTTGAAATATAAAGATTAATGGATAGACATACTTATGTTTTAGAACTAATATATGATATACATTATTCTGCAACCACTTCAAGCACTATCAATCAGGTGGGAAAATGTATTTGAGAAGGCATCATGCAAAATATTAAAACTATGAGTGACCATATATATATATGTATATATATATATGTATATACGTATACATATACATATATATACACACACAAATCATCCCTTTATCCCTTATTTTTCCATATGACAATTTAGCTAATGAACTAAAAAAATGCTGATTTAAACCATAAGTAGTCTTAATGAATAGAATTTCATGATTCTATAAAGAAAATTATTCTTAATAAAGAAGGAGTAAATATCAATATTTGATTCAATATCTTGGTTTAATAGGTTTATTTTTTTAATTACTATTCACTTGGCCTTTTGGTAGTATTTCCTCATTATGTGTTCTTCCACTTATTTTTTTCTTATTTTCCAACCAATTATATTATCTACCTAAAACCCATTTCCCCAAATGCGTCTTATAAACAATTTAGTCAGCTAAAGAAAAATAATAGTGAGAAGTGCCCTCATGTTGAATAAGATAGATAAGAGTTTGATTTCTGCCTTAGTCACTGCCATATACTGGCAAAATTAACAAACTTCCTAAGCTGCATTTTCCTCAACTTGAAATGAGGATAATAACATTACCTACCTCATAGGATTGCTATAAAGTTTATAAAATGTCCAGAAAGAGCCCATCACTGTCTTTATAAATAGTAAGTATTAAATAAACAGGTATTTTTTGTTGTAATTACTATTTGTATTATCATATTTGGATACCTTATGTTTCAAAGATCTTTTTTTTTTTTTTACCAATTATTACTAAGACAAGACAGATTATTGCCTTTATTCCTTGTGCTCATTTGCAAATATGGCATATTGTTTTTCTTCACTATGCATAAACAACGGACATTAATAGCTCTAGAGATAAAGTTGGGATACCAATAAAAGATGGCTCTGTCACATATAAAATATAATTTCTAGATTTTACTTCTCAGATTTTCCTGTTTATTTCTAATTGCCTCCCAATACATTGTGTCCAGAACATATGTATAAAGATTTATAAATCTTTTGAAATATTGAATACCTCTCCTAAATAAAGCTATGATGAATTATATAAGATTGGAGGATAACCATAAAGATAGACTTGTCTTGTAAAATAAGAGTTTAGCATAATTAGAGAAGTTGTGCATATTAAAAAAAAAAAAAAAAAAAAAAAAAAAAAACAGAAACAAAAAGTTCCCCCAAAACCTGAAAAATAGTTTGTGACATTTTGTCACATTTAAGCTGTTAGCTTTCTCCATTCCAGAGGAGAATTGCCATTAAGGACTTAGTATTCTCTATTATTAATGGAAGATTGATTGTGTGTGGCAGAAATGGATTGTTTATAAAAAGTAATTCATTTGCATATACAGAACTGCATTTAAAAAAAAATAAATATACACATACCCATGCATATGCATATCTGTATGTAGATTAGTTGAAGCCACATAAGTCCATTGAAAACCATCTACAGTCTACTTTTTTTTATAGGAATTTTTGAATTGCAAATGCTCATCTTCCTATAATTTATGCTAAGCAGAAATACAAGGATACAAAAACACATTTCTATTGTGTTTTTAAACTGCTCAGGATCTAAAACTTTTAGAAAAGTAGGGGCTTTTTAAAATTTTGCTTTTCTCTTTGGAATGTATTAATCACAGATTCATAGACTTTTCAATTAAAAAAAAAAAACAACACAAAGGTTATGGTGATCCAAGATGGCAGTAAGAAAATACTAAGCTCATGGTATCTTAGTGTCATGGACACATGATACTCTCATGTGTATCCTCCCATGGACACACTGAATCTACAGCTACATATGGATCATTTTCCTCTGAGAAAGACTTGAAAACTAGCTGAACAGCTTTTTCAAGACAAACAGTAAAAGGACCACATCAAGACAAGAGCAGAAACAGAGACACTGTCTTGCCAACCCCCCCCCCCCACTACAGCAATGCACAATTAGTAGGGATCTCAGAAATCTGGAGCCTTTCCCTAAGGAGGGAGAGGTTGGTGCCCCACATCCATCAGGCACCCAACACTTGAGGCCTCCGCTAGAGAGACAAAACCCCAAAACATCTAGCTTTGAATGCAATCAGGAATGTGTCTAGAAGATACAAAGGGCTATGGGGAACTAAGATACTGCTCTGAAAGAGGTTGTACAGAGACTAGATTGCTCTGGAGTCTAGTGCAGAAACAGCAGTTTGAAAAACACCTAGACCTACATGCAAAAGAAGTTCATTTACTAATGATAAAAAGTCTACTGGAAGAAAAAGCCTTGTTGGTGATCTCTTTGGGGATGGTGGCACTGGTGGCCACCATTTTGCACTGTCCCTTTTTCTTACTAGTGCTAGCAGGTGCACAGAGTCCTTGAATTCTCCCATTGCTCTGCTAAAGTTGGAAGATGCATCCTGCCTCTATGTTTTCCCCTTCTTTGCTAAAGCCAACAGGCACACCCTGCAATCTTCCTCTGCCTCACTAAAGCTAGCAG
Source organism: Canis lupus dingo (assembly GCF_003254725.2). Lineage (NCBI taxonomy): Eukaryota > Metazoa > Chordata > Mammalia > Carnivora > Canidae > Canis > Canis lupus. Next base: position 27,163,783 of record NC_064278.1, read on the forward strand.
GCACATGCAGTACTCACAGAAGCCATTCCTTGATTGCTTAGGTCTGGTGACTAGGGGACCTTCAGTTCCTGGGTCCTACAGGACTATAACAATCGGAGAGACAGTTCTTGGAGGGCTACTCTGCCTAGGCCACTGCGTGGATAACAAACTAAAACATATTCCCAGTCTTACTGTGAAAAAGCCCTATTTACCTGACCTGGAGCTTCAGCCTGAGGGGCAGTCCTCAGGTTTACCAGACATCAGGAATCTAAAAAGATGCTCTCAGGGAAAGTAGGGCAGATGATGCTATCTTTGTGCTCTCCCTTGGCCTTGTTACAGGTCACTGGTAGCTCCCAGAAAGGAGCCAATACACTCACCTGGAGCCCCGGTTTTTGCAACTATCACCCAGGGGCACCTCCAGATCATCTTCCCTGGTGGCTAACAGAGTTTACAGTGAGATCCCACAAGACTTTATATACTTGCATATTTTTATTTTTATTTATTTATTTTTTTTATACTTGCATATTTTTAAAATAGGTTCCAATCAGCCTGAAACTAGGTGCTGACTGAAGGTCTTGGCATACCCTCAATAACTGGGACCTATTAAGAATAAATCTGGCTGCTTAAATAATCATATAAGTTAGAGACAATCAAGAGATAGGGCAAGGCTGAAAAATATGGTTTATTTTTACAGAAGGCCACTCCTTCAAGCTGTTGCATTTGATACATAGAAACAAACACAAAAGTGAAGCAAAATGAGGAAACGGAGAAAGATGGTCCAAGTGAAAGAACAATATGAAACTTTAGAAAAAAATAAAACAATGGTAAGCAACTTTCCTAATAAAGAACTTAAAGTAATGGTCATAAAGTTTTCCTCACTGAATTGGGGATAAGAATGAATGAAGGCAGAGACAAAATACAAGAAAGCAAAGGAATACCTTAAGTGAAAAAATATACTAGAGGGATTTAACAGCAGACTGAATGAAGCAGAAGAAAGGATCAATGACCTAGAAGACAAGGTAGTGAAACTCACCCAAAAAGAGAGCAAACATATGATTTTAAAAAATGAAGATGGCTTAGAGGTCTTATGGGTCAACATTGATTAGAATGACATTCACATTATAGAGAACTCAGGGAAGAGAGAGAAAAGAGGGCAGAAAACTAGTTTGAAGAAGTGGTGGCTGAAAACTTCCCTAAACCAGGGGATGGACAGATATTCAGATCCAGGAATCCTAGAAGTTCCAAAAAAAGATGAATTCCAAGAGATCCACACCAAGACACATCATAATTAATATGTCAAAAGTTAAAGAGAGAATCTTAAACAGCAAGAGGAAAACATCTGTTATGTACAAGGGAAATCCCATAAGACTATGAACAGATTTTTCAGCAGAAATTGTACAGGATGGAAGGGAGTGACATGATATATTCAAAGTACTGGATGGAAAAAATAACTTCCAATCAAAAATATCCAGCAAGGTTATCATTCAGAATTGAGAGAGATAAAGCAAAAGCTAAAGAAGTTTATTATCACCATGAACTTTACAAGAAATGTATGAGCTAGATTGAATTTTATAAGAAATGTTAACATATCTTGTAAAATCAACTTTTTGTGAACTTTACAAGAAATGTTAACAGAACTTCTTTAAGCAGAGAAGAAAGGGCACTAACTAGTAACATGATAACATATGCAAGTAAAAACCTCAATTATAAAGGTGAATATATAGAAAAGGTGGTGTGCTAATCACTTTTAAAGCTAGTATAAAGGATAAAAGACAAAAGTAGTAAAATTAACTACAATAATTAGTGAAGGGACAGGCAAAATGGATGTAAAATGTGACATTAAAAACAAAACACAGTGGGAGGTAGTATTTATGTAGTCTTAGAATGCATTCAACCTTACGTTGCTATAAACTTAAGAATAGACTGCACACACACACACACACAGGCACACAATTATATGTGTAACTACATGGTAACTACAAAGCAAAAACCTATAACAGATACACAACACACAAGAGAAAGGAATCTAAACATAACACTAAGGAATCTTAACCATGACATGTAACACCAGGCCACAAGGAAAGAGAGGAAATAAAGAAGAAAGGAACGTAGAGAAACTACAAAATGGCCAGAAAACAATGAACAAAATGTCAGTAGGGACATATCTATCAGTAACTACTTTTAATGTGAATGATCTAAGTTCTCCCATCAAAAGACAGTGTTGCTGAGTGGTTAAAAGTGTGCTGTGTACAAGAGACTCACTTGAAATGTAAAGACATACACAGAGACTGAAAGTAAAAGGATGGGACAAGATGTTTCATAGAGGCCAAAACAAAAAGCAAGAACAAAATCAACAAGACGAACTGGGGTGACTATACTTACTTCAGACAAAATAGACTTTTCAAGAGTCTGTAAGAAAAGGCAAAGAAGGACATGACATAATGATAAAAGAGTCAATCCAATGAGAGGATCTATAACATTTTTTTAAAGATTTTATTTATTCATGAGACACAGAGAGAAAGAGAGGCAGACACCCAGGCAGAGGGAGAAGCAGGCTCCATGCAGGAAGCCTGACATGGGACTCGATTCCAGGACCCCAGGATAACGCCCCGAGCTGAAAGCGGTGCTAAACCGCTGAGCCATCTGGGCTGCTCAGGATCTACAACATTTGTAAATATTCATGCACCCCACCTAGGAGCACCTAAATATATAAAGCAAATTTTAACAGATCAAAAAGGAGGAAGTGACAGCAATGTAATAATAGTAGGGGACTTTAATGCTCTGCATACATCAATGGATTGATCAGATGGAAAATCAGTTAGAAAACAATGGCTTTAAATGACCCATTGGACCAGATAGACTGAGTAGATATAAACAGGACATTCCACATGGAAGCAGCAGAATACACGTTCTCTAGAACGCATGGAATGTTCTCCAGGATCAATCACATGTCATGTCACAATGGAAGTCTCAATAAATTTAAGAAGAATGGAGTCATATCAGGCTTCTTTTCTAACCACAGTGGCACAAAACTAGAAAAATAATTACAAGAAGAAAACTGGAAAAATCACAAATATGTGAAGATAGTCAGCATGCTGCTTAAAAACCAGTCGGTCAATGAACAAATCAAAGAGAAGTCAACAAATAACTTGAGCAAATGAAAATGAAATACAAACCAAAAATCTATGTGATGCAGCAAAAGTGTTCTAAGAGGGAAGTTCATAGCAACATCGGAAAACCTCAAGAAACAAGAAAAATCTCAATCTAACCTTATACCTGAAGGTACCAGAGAAGGAAGAACAAATGAAGCCCGAAGCTTATAGAAGTAAGAAACTAATAAAGATCAGAGCAGAAACAAATGATATAGAACTTTTGAAAAATGGGAAAGATCAATGAAACCAAGAGCTAGTTCTTTGAAAAATCAACAAAATCGACAAATGTTTAGAGTCACCAAGAATAAAAGAGGGCTCAAATAGATTAAATGAGAAATTAGCACAGATCCAGAAATTCAGGGGATTGTAAGAGCCTATTATGAATGATTATATGCCAACAAATTGGATAACCTAAAAAGAAAAATGGAGAGTTTTCTAGAAACACACTATCTCCTCAGACCAAATTAGGAAGAAATAGAAAATCTGAAAAAATAGTTTACTAGTAAAGAGATTGAATCAGAAACATCCTAACAAACAAAATTCCATGACCAGAGGGCTGTACTGGTGAAGTCTAGCAAACATTTAAAGATTTTATATCTGTTTTAAATATTTATAGTATAGTATATGCTAAATAGTATAAAATAGTAAAATAAATACTAAAGTAATTAATGCTGATAGTTTTTTTCATATTTATTTAGTTTTCCTTATCATGTATTCCCATTAATGCATATACTTCAGATGTGTGTGGATATGTGTGTGTGTGGGGGGTGGGTGAGAGAGAGAGAGAGAGATGGGGGGCGGTGAGAGGACTAAAATAAAATTAGCTGTACTTCAATTTGTTGGCCTTAGCAGAATCCAATATAAATTCAAGATTAAATGTGAGGCAGTAGTTAAAATGTAAATATCAAGAAAATAGGAGAAGTAGGGTTAGTTACTCAAATCTTTAACCTGATCGAAGTCTTGAATGTTTATGTGATCTTGTCAAAACATTGAGCCTCTTGAATTTCCAGATCTGTCTTCTCAACTAGGAGATAAGTTCACAGAACTAAATCTTCACTGAGTTTCTATTTAATCTGTGAAGTTTCTAAATTACCAAATTGAAATATTATAAATCTCAACATTCATTATTGAATTGCTTTATTTTTATGCAGGTTCCAAGCACACTGACTTAGTTATTTCAAAATTTTAGAATATATCTGTTTAACAACCCATGATAGTTGTTTGTACATTATTTCTCCATCATTATTAACTCCATTAAAAGAGATATAGTGATATTACTAAATATTTACTTTGTAGAAAATACCACAATTTGCACAAATAACAAAGCAGTTCCCAGATGGTACCACACATGGATATCCATATGAAAGTATTAAAACTTTTATATTCCGTGAATTTTAATGAGGTGAAGCAATGAATATAAAGGTTTTGTTTTACTTTTTGTTTTGGGGTTTTTTGTTTTTTGTTTTTTTCTTGGTTTTTTTTTTTTTTTTGGTGTGTGTGTGTGTGTGTGTGTGTGTTTGTGTGTGTGTGTGTGTGTGTGTGAGAGAGAGAGAGAAAGACACAATAGTTAGGCCGATGTTTAGAAATTTGGCCTAATTTTTCAGTAGCAAAAACATTACATCTCTGCTATTCTATATTTAAATATCTATCAACAGCTTTGTAGATCTTAGTAGTCATTGTATTATTTGGTTTGTCTTAAAACAATATAGCTCCATAGACTTTGTTAGCAGGCACAATAGCAAACCATCATCAATACACCCCAATAGGTCTAAAACATTAGGAAAAACTACACAACTATAAAACGATCTACTTCTTTATAAGATAGACAATAATTGTAAATTGCATTTATTAAACATATAAGTTATGTATTAAATATATGCATACCTAAAATGCATCTAGGAGAGCCACTTTAGCTACAGAAATTCTCCTTTGTGTAGCATAGAACTTTTAGTTATTGTGGATTTATAATAATAGTTGAGTAAAATTTGTGCAAAAGTACAAAAGAATGCAGGAAGAAAAAACTCAATGAGAAAGAATAGAAGATTTACTGGATATAAATAGCTATGCAAAAAGATAATTTAGAAAATAGCCCTTTTTCCCTATATACCAACATAAACAAGTGGAATTTGAAATTAAAAACACAATACCAGGGCAGCCCGGGTGGCTCAGCAGTTTAGCGCCTGCCTTCAGCTCAGGGCATGATCCTGATGACCTGGGATCGAGTCCCACATCGGGCTCCCTGCATGGAGCCTGATTTTCCCTCTGCCTGTGTCTCTGCCTCTCTCTCTGTGTGTGTGTCTCTCATGAATAAATAAAAATATTTAAAAAAATAAAAAAAAATAAAACACAATACCATTTATATTAGCATCTCCCAAAAAGAAATACTAAAATAGAAATATAACAATAGTGTACAATATCTATATAAAAATACAAAACTCTGATGAATGAAATCAAATAAATAAATGGAAAGATATTTTATATATACATATAGATAGATGATAGCTAGATTGTCGAAATGCCAGCTCTTCCTAACTCCATCTGTCAATTCAATTGAAATCTCAGTAAGTTATTTCATGGTATAGACTCATTGGTGTTAAGCTTTATATGGAAAAAGGCAAATGACCAGAATAGCCAGCACAATATTGGAGAAGAATAAAGTTGGGGAACTGATGGTACCCAACTTCAAGATTTAGTATAAAGCTACAGTAAGACAATGATATATTGGTGAAATAATAGAGAAATAGATCAAAAGAAAAGAATAGCCAGAAACAGACCTCTGCAAACAGAGTCACCTGATCTTTGACTAAGGAGCAAAGGCAATACAATGGGCCAAGGACAGTTTCTTTAACAAATGGTGTCATGACAACTGGACAACAACATGCAAAAAAAAAAAAAAAAATCCTAAACACAGACCATACACTTTTCACAAAAATTAACTCAAATTGGTCATAGACATAAGTAAAACATAACACTTTAAAACTGCTAGTAATTATTTTAGAAGGAAATCTAGATGACCTTGAATGTAGTGATACCTTTTTCGATACAACACCAAAGACAAAAATTCATGAAAGAAATGACTTGGTAATCTAGACTTCGTTGAAATGAAATGAAGAACTTCTGCTTTCTGAAAGAACATCATGAGAAATTAAAAGACAAGCCACTGACTGGTAGAAAAGATTTCTGAAAGACACATATGATAGAGGACTGTTACCCAGCACGTACAAAGAACTCTTAAAACTGAACAATTAAAAAAAAAAAAAAAAGAAATAAAAGAAACCAGCCCCCCAAATGGCCAGACCTAAAAGGCTTCTCACCGAAGAAGATAGAGATGGCAAATAAGCATTTGGAAAGATCTTCCACATCCTATATCATCAGTGAAAATTAAAACAATGAAATACACTACATATCTATTGGAATGGCCAAAAATACATAACACAGTCAGTACCAAAAGCTAAGGAGGTGGAGCAAAAGGAATCTTCATACATTGCTGGTGGAAATGCAAAATGAAAAAGCCACTTTGGAAGAACATATAGCAGTTTTTTAGAAAACTAAATATGCTCTTAGCCTCGGCAACAATGCTTATTGGTATTTCCTCAGAGGAATTAAAAACTTGTGTCCACGCAGAAACCTGCACGCAGATGTTTATAGCAGCTTTACTCATAATGGCCAAAAGTCAGAAGTAACCAAGATGTCCTTCAGTAAGTGAACTGATAAATAAACTGTGGTACATCCAGATGATTAATATTCCTGACTGCTAAAAAAAAAAAATGAATTGTCAAGCCATGAAAAGAGGTGGAGGAAGCTTAAATGCATATCACTAAATGAAAAAGCCAGTATGTATTTTCATACTGTCTAATTCCCAACATATGACATTCTATAAAAGGAAAAGTTATGTAGACAATAAAAAGAGCTGTGGTTTTTAGGAAAAGAAATAAATAAGGAGAATATACAGGATTTTTAGGGCAGTGAAAATACTCTGTATTATATTATGATGATAAACATGTCCTTATGCTTTTAACCAACCCCACAGAATATACAATGCCAAGAGTGAAACATTAAGCAAACTATGAAATTTGGGTGATTATGTTATGTCAGTGCAGGTTCCTCCCTGGTTAAAAAAAAAACAAAAAAGGACCATTCTTGTGAGTGTGACGTCGGTAATGGAGCAGCTATGCAAGTTTGGGAGGGTATATAGACAATCTCTGTACCTTCTGCTGAATTTTGTTGTAAACATAGAACTGCTCTGAAAAATTATTTTTAAGTAGTTTTGCACACTCTCATAAGTGTCCATTACAACAGGAGTTAATACCCTTCGGTCACCAAGTTTCATTTTAATGCTATGCCTGGTTCTAAGTCCTTGCAGATACCTTCCATGATTAACTTGCCACTTGTAGATCCAGACCCCTTCCAGCCTAGATACAACTTTTGTCTTGAGTTAGAGTGATTTCAAGTAAATACATTTATAGTTTGCTATGAAGTCCAAAAATCTAATGAATGTTTCTGTATCGTTTAATGATCACATGACACTGGGGCCACAATGGTGATTTTTGCTTCAATTTTAGCAATTAAACCACTTTGTCTCCTATTATCATACCCAAAATGATGCATTGTTGCTCTACTCATACCAACCTCCTTTTAATTTTTACATTGGACATCATCTGAAATTCAGCCAAGTTTCACACTCCAAGATGTGTATCACTATAGTCCTCTCATGCTTAGAATTTGGTGTTTTAGACTTATAACTATCCTCATTTCAAGAATTTCATTATACTATGCCTACTTGCTGTAGGCATACAGCAAGGCATACCTTTTTCCTAATAAGGAATGATTTCCTACTAACTTTCTGTGACATTCTAATATTTTCAATTCCAACTCTTTCTTAATTTTTCAGTTCTGTGCCCAGCAAATTCCTGGTTCTATATCCATTGAGGTAGAAGGGAAGGCGGTATAGCCACTTTTTCCATTCTAGGAGTAGTTTTTTTTTTCCCTCCACTTAAATCAGAAGTGACAATTTTTAGAGCTATTGGTGAGTGAACACAAAAGAGATAAATCAAGACTTAACTCTGACTCTTCAATCTATAGTCCTCTAGGTGCTATGTGACCATATATTCTCATTTGACTGAGACAGATTTGGTTAAATTCAGCTACCCTTATATAATTCTTAATAGTGCCTTCCTTCACTTACAAATGTTGAGAGATAAGTTATATGGTCACCTTAGCCAGAAGTGTGAACTTCAGTAAATAAAAAGAGACTATAATTGCTTACAACATGACTAAAAGGGAGCAGATTAAAGGTAAGCATCATAATATAAGAAGTTTGATTGAAAGTGACTGATCATAGAGAAAATGCCTAATATGTATTTATTATCTACTTTCATTGAAATTTAAAAAGATAAGTGAAGTCTCAGAATCAAGGTCCACCAAGGGTAGTAAAACTAAAAAGCATAGCTATTAAAGAAAATATAGTTAGGAGGATGAGGATAAAAGAGGAATATGATCCTCAATATTGAGAAAATAAAGATAAAACTCATGAGAAAAGTGAAGCAAAAATACAGACTTTGTTCAGGGAAGAGGGCAAATTGGCTTTTGGAACTTTCAGAAATTATTCAAAATGCATTGAAAAGGTCATGGTGGTGGAAACTAGTAAAGACATTGAACAAATTGGAGAAGTGTTTTTAGCAAATGGAATTTTATGGAAATTCTGGAGTAGGTTTAGGATAAATATATGACAATGAGGTTATAGTCAGCTTGAGACTTTACTTTCATGCTAAGGCCCTAATGCTTCATTTCAATTTAAATATTTCCCCAAAGTATTAGGTTTCATTTTCAGTAGTGATATTCATATATATGCATTTTCCTTTTTCTAAATACTTAAAGATCATCAAACAGTAAATCTATAGAACATGTGATACTAATTTTAAGAAATTCCACTTAATGGTCATTTGTTCTAGAGAAGTAACTCTTCCATAAAATTCAATCTTTAGTAATTAGGTCAGAGTCTTCCAGGAAAAAAAAAAAAAAAGAAAGAGGAAAGAAAGAAAGAAAGAAAGAAGAAAAGAAAGAAAGAAAAAGAAAGAAAAATTGTACTGAGAATAGAAACACGTAATGGTAGTGTCAGATTACTTTTGAAGAAAATAAAGAAAAAGTTTTAGTATTCTCTAATGTTTTCATAGAGAGACGACAAGGCAGGTGGAGAAGGGCCTTCTGACTCTATTAACTCCTAGCTTTCATAATCTTAATGGAAAATATAATTTGAAGGGGATAATTGTAAAACTAAAAGAAAGAAAGGAATTAGCTAATTTAAAATATTTCCTCATAACTTTTATGTGGTTTTATGGGAAATTCTTTTTAAAACACTTATAATTAAAAACTGTGTGTGTGTGTGTGTGTATCCAATAAGCCAAAATATGAAACAATTTATTCTGTGGAAATCACTAAAAAATATCTGGTGTCACTTGTTCTATAGTATCAAATTTATCATTTCATCATCTAGAAGGGCATCTTCTAAGAAAGAAACTATAAACCATGGCTCTATTGAACTTGGGTACTGAGGTATCTCCTATGGTGTTTTACGATAATTACTAAATCCATAAATATATAGTATTTAAAGACTAAGAGGGCTTGCGGCATTTATTTTCTGAGGAAACTTATGGAGAATCAGCGTAATTGGAAACTTATGGAGAATCAGCATAATTGGTTAGTTTATAATGATTTACTAATGCTAAATGGGTGCATGAAAAAATAATTTAATAGAAAAGAATGAGACACGACTGTGTAATCATAATGGCACATGGAACATTTACAATTAAAATGATTATAAAGAGTAGGCTAATGCTGGAGTCAACAAGAGTTGGCCTAGCGAGAAATGCAAAATAAACCTCATAAATACAGTGTTCTGTGTTCTGGAATGGATGTTCTTTACCTGGTATGCCGACACACCTTTGAAACATAATGCCTACTGGTCCCTGTGCTGAAGCATTCCTATTGTTGCTAGAATAACAACCTCTTAAAAAAAAATATGTAAATGGCCACAGAATTAGGAATTAGATTTGTTTAAAAAGGACTAAAATTCACTGCACAGATAAATATTAACAATATTTTAAGTAGAAAGCATCTGGCTAATGTTTCTTTTGAACTGATGTGTCATTAGCTCAATGCCTTATGAAAAAAAACCAATTAATTTAATTCCGAGCTCGTCAAGAAGGGAGTCGCTAATGCTCTTTGGTCGTGAACTTCATAATATATCTGCTTTACAACATATTCCACAATATTTATAGTAATGGTCGTGTAGTTTTTGTCAATGTTAATGTATTTATAATAATTTCTGAAAGGATTCTTGGTACTTTCTAGATGGGAAAAAATAGATTTGAGGAATGTTAGAACTACATAGTGAAAATAATGATAGATATGGATAACAGTTGTATCCAAGGTATACATATTACATTATATATAACATCGGGGATTTGTGTACAATGATCTTTAAAGTGAATTCGTGATTTATCATGGCAATCTTACTTCTTCCTCATTGAGGAATAGTGAGATTCTCTTTTACCACAGGATCTGGAGATCTTTGGTGATACGGATTATTTTCGATGAGTAACACAATACTTTGATGCAAATTGAGTTGTCCCTTTCTAGCTTTCCAAACCTTATTAGTGAATACAAAGGACCTTAGTTTTTGAACTCTCAGAATTGTTTTATTATCTCTCTCTCCCCGCCCCTAACATTTATATGTGGCTTCCACTACACATACATTTCTTTTGTTTCTAAAAATATTCTCTTTGAGGGTTTAGAGGCAGACCTGGATAACAATGGGGAGAGAGGAAAAGAAAGATCAGAATCATGACAACACCTAGTCTCCTTTTATCTTCTCCCATCTTGTCTTGCCCCATCCTTACACATGCAGGAGAAAAGAAGTGTTAATTTTAAATTCAAATTTAAATTTAAATTCTAGCATGCCTGAGGACACCAATTTACCTTGGTGAAAATCAATCTAGATAGGTGGGAGGTAAGAGGCACTATATTCTCTAGAAAACATTTCTTCTTTTGAGTAGTAAGATGTTGGACAAGAGAAGTTGAAATAATTCTGTTTGAAAGCATACTTTCCAATTTATAATCTTAAATTAGTATCTGCACTAAGAGAGGATCCTGATGTTTGCTGTTGCCTTAAATATTTCCTCAGGCAAAGAGTAATACTCAGACCATACACTTCCATCAGTTTAAGCCCATATTATACATGAGCTACGTATTGTTGAGAAGTTAAAAAAAAAGACATAGTTACAAGTATAAACATACACAGATCAAGTGTGTGTGTTCATGACTTATTCCAAAATTTTCCAAAAATGAAACCTGAAAGATCATGTTTACTGTTTGGGGAAAAAAAAATGCTGTATCAGAAAATGCTATGACTGCCAAAACAAATATTTTCTGGAACATGTCATATAGCCCAAAGAACAGCTTATTTTTCCCCAAGAAAGCAAAATTTCTGTTTATAAACAGAAGTAAATTGCATCTATATTTTACACAGAAGATATATCATTTTTTTGGTTTGGTTTGGCTTTGGTTTTGCTAAATAAACTTCCTTTTTAACAAATCTGTCTTTATCACATCAAGATCAGAAACCTCTAAGAATGTGATGGAATGTAGCTTTCTGCTTATGTATAGAAATTGTCTTCCATACTTTAGACCAATGTGGATTGTAAAAACATTTTAAAAATTAAAAGTTGAAATAAAACCATATAAGATGATAATTAAATCAGTGACAGGAAAGAGGTAAAAGGATAAAATGAAATTATTGAAATCAATCTACCATTTTTCAAATTGTAGGCCATATTTTTATGTGATCATTGTCAAAATATGATAGATTATTTAAACAATAGTTTAAAAAAAGTAAATGGTAACTCATTTTCACTAAAGTAAATGGTCATTTACTCATTCTCATTCTTGCTAAAAGAGTTAATCACCTTATAGATGTCCTTCATGTCAGCTGTCACTCTGACTTTGTCCCATTTACTTTTTCATTATTTGTTTATATATTTACAGGCCTTTGCACCTAGAAAGCTCAATAGAGACAGAAATCTTACATATCTAAATTGTTCTACTCCCAACTCCCCCCAAAAAAGTATTAGTCATAGAGATGACACTTAACACTTATTTACTGAATAAATGTTTAATGTGTGTAATACATCTCAAATTTAATGTATCCAACAAAGAATTTGTAATTACCCTCTTCAGTCATTCTCCCTGTTTCTGAAGACAAAAATCTTCGTGTCGCCCTCATAGGCTTCTTTAGCACTCACATAATCTTTCCCCAGATCTTGTGAATTGTATCTTCAAGCTGTATCTGGAGACCGACCACTTCTCGTCACCTGGGCTGAAGCAATTTCCAAATAGGTTTCTACCCTGCCCCCTGTCCTCCTTCCACACTATTTCATCCAGATAACGGCTACACAAATGTCTACAAACCCTTTCATGACTAACCATCTTACTCAGGTTGTAAATTCCAGCCCTCAGCATAACCTCCATGACCTGGCCTGTTCTGGCCCCTTCACCTGTCTCACCCCTCCTCACTCTCCACAAGCACACACAGCCCCGCTGTCCTTGTCACATGCTCACTCTGCAAATACACCAAACTTACGTCTCCCAAGCCCTTGATGTTTCCCTTCTGCCGGGGAGGCTTTGGCCCCAGACATCCCCACAGCTAGACCTGTCACTTGACTTAGGCCTCCACGTATGCACCATCTTATCAAAGAGGTTTCCCAACTATTTTGCCTAGAAGAGCAACTCTTCCTCCAGCCCATTCTACTGCTTCCTCGCCCTGTTTTATTGTTCTTCTTGAGAGTTATGGCCAACAGACATTTAAGTATTCATCTGATTTAACCTTCTCTTTCTGATCCCTATCTCCTGCCTAAGATGTTATTCACTGCAAAATCTCTAGATCTAGAAAGCACTTCTTACATAGGGAGTATTCAAACAAGTGTTTGTTAAAGAAAGAACTAAATGGCTGAATGAATTATCAGAGGAGCTTCTCAAAGAGACCCCCTGATGTTTATGAGAGTTCTCTAGCTGTTACCTCAGTAGAAAATTCTTCATATTGCGTAGAACTAACCCCGGCATCTCGACATTAGCTCGCTCCCTCTCTTGGACAGAACTTGTTCTACTTCTGAGTACAGCTGGCTGCTACTACCACACTAAGATCAGAAAGGGGAGGCCCCATTGCTACTCAGTCACTCTAAACTCTTAAGACTGAACAGAGCTTTGATATTTAACATTAGTTTATTGAAGATTGGATGATAACAAGACATCTGATACAGAGAACACTATGAAATTAAGACTATATTCAGAGTGACAATCAAATATTGTTTTCGTTGCTACTTATACATTTTAGAAATAGTATTGCTGTGGTTACTTATAATATTTACTAATTTTTGGAGTCTTTAATTAAATATTTTTACCACTTCCAGAGCAATGCTAGGATCTTATTGTGTTTTAGGTTCATTTACTGCCTTATTGGCCTTTGTGGGGTCTTTGTTTTTTGTTTTGTTTTTGTCAAGTAAGTTAATTCTACACATATTTGATAGCCCACAATGGGTTATTATTAATGCTTTAAATAAACATCTATATTTACATTTACCCTAATATTTACCTTTCAGTGGATTTTCTTTCCAGCAACTGTGATTATATTCCATTACTCTGATAAAATTCATTTAATGATGTTCTTTTACTAGTTTACTAGCAATATATTTTCTCTCCCTCTTTTTGAAAATCTACCTATTTTCTTTCTTTTTGGTAAAGAATATTGTCTAGGGGCTAGGATTATGGGTGGGGCATTGGTTTTCTTTTACCAATTCAAGGTTGTCTTTAGACTGCTATGTACATTTTTTTTTTTATTATTAAAAAGTCAACTTTTGTTCTCATTTTCCATCTTTTGAAAATATTTGACTATTTTGGGTTTTTTGTGCATTTTGACTTAAATTCTAGTTAGTTAACATACAGCATAATACTAGTTTCAAGTATACAGTATAATAATTCATTATCATAATTCAATACTCCAATACAACACCCCTGGCTCATCACAGCAAGTGCCCTCCTTCATCCCTGTTACCTATTTCATCATCCCCCTACATCCCCTGTGGTAACCATCAATTTCTTCTCTATAGCTGACAGTCAGCTTCTAGGTAGGTCTGGCTATTTTATTAATATTTTATTTATTTATTCATGAGAGACACAGGCAGAGGGAGAAGCAGGCTCCATGCAGTGAGCCTGACGTGGGACTCGATCCTGGGACTCCAAGATCATGCCCTGGGCGTGAAGGCAGACACTCAACCGCTGAGCCACCCAGGTGTCTGTCTGGCTATTTTTAATATTTGTTTTTGTCTTTAATTTTTAACAGTTTTACTATGTGATGTTTTAAATGCTTATTTCTTTGAATTTATACTGATTGAAAGCTATGTATGTAACTATTTGGCTTGAAGTCTACTTTGAAAACTAATATTTTTATAAAATTGCTGCATCCTCCTTTCATTTGGGACTTTAATTTACATATATCTATGTGAGGGCGTTTCACCTTATTTTATATGTCACTTGTGCCCTGCATTTCCCATCTTTTTCTAATTTCTTTATTTCAACTTGTTTTTTTTTTTCTGACCTTTTCCAGTTCTATAATATTTCCTTTCCTATGACGTCTGTTAAATATATATTGTATTTTATCATTTTTATACATATGTTACATTTTATTGTTATTTGCATCACACTTTTCAGTTTAAAACTATCCATTTGATTCATTTTCATAGATTCCAGTTATCTGGTTTTCCATCTTTTCTGCTTTCTGGAACATACCAAAAATGGTTATTTTAAACCACTGGAATTTGATAACTTCCATACCTGGATATCCTATGATTTTATTTCTCTTTTCAACTTATTCCTTAGACTTTGGTCATTTAGTCCAGTTTCCATGTGTGGAGATATATTTTTTGAATTTTGAAGATTCTGTATGTGAAAATGTTAAGACTTTCAACGATGGTACACTTGCCCAGAAGTAATTTAATTTTCTCATGAAGCTAGAATACTGACAGGTCATCTTAATCCAACCAAAACTGTGTTTAATACTCTGTTTTGTACTTCTAAGGCACAGCCCTGAAGAGGTCTCAGCTGAAGCCTGGGCTGCTTCCTAGGACCCTCTACTTTTTCAGGCTCTGAACTGCATTCTCTAGCTCTCAGCATATGTAGATTGTGGGGATTCCTGCTTATACCCTAAAGCACCTTGCTAGCTCCTTTCTTATTGTTGCCTCAGGTTATAGATTCTCAGGAGTTGGCAGTCTCCTTGACAAATAATTGCATGCAGAGTACTTCTGGTGAGCTCCTGTGATTTCTTCCTCTAGAGGATGGTGGCTCCTTAAGACACATCTATCTGTGTGCTTTGCACATAGAACTCTGAAATCTGTCTCTCTGGTCCAGCAAACCCCTAAGTCACCCTTTTTGATTGACCCCTGTCCCCAGCACAGTGTATTGGGATGCGTCCTGAGGGACACATCAGAGGTAAATGTTCATCCTAAAGCGCTGCCCCTCCCTCTAGGATTTTTGCCTGTCCGTTTCTGCCTGTATTGTTTTACCCTGACCCTTTCAAACAGCATTTTTTTTCTTTGGTTGGTTGGTTTTTTATTTTATTGAGACTTTATTGTTGTTCTCGCCAGGAGGGCTGGTCTGATACAAGCCAGTCTTTTATTGCCAGAGACAATTTAGCTTTAAATAGCATTTTATATAGGTCATCAAGTCTCCAGTCTACATTTTTCTAGAGAAATAACTAGTTATGGTGTGATACAGCTATTGGACATTTGGTCTAAACATTCCTATTCTTTCAAATTTTGATTTGTATTTTTTTCCCAGAGGCTGGATTTTGATAATTTTGTATATTTTGTTGTTAAATAATCTAATTATTATTTTATCATATATATAAAGTAGATTAATTTTCTAGAAAGATAGTACTATTACAGTTTTAAATTCGTAAGTTTTCTTATCTTACATTTATCAAAGCTTTAAAATTCTGAGGGCTTGCTCTTTCCTGAAGTCCCATGCTACATATTATTTATCCATATTTATAATCTATATTTTAAAATATCTTTTTTTTCATTGAGACAATTTCTTCGTTGAATTTCGTGGAGAGCTCTCTTGAACTTACAGAGTCACTTCCACTCTATTTTTTCCTAACTGAAGGCCATCTCTTATTTTGGAACTAAGGTCAAGCTTGGGAATGTAATACTAATCTTTAGTATGACTTTCTCTCTGCATGACTACCAACCTGCTAGGGAGGAAAAAAGCAAAGCAACAAAGCAGGTCAATGGCATTAGATATGAAAGGAAAATCCTCTTTGCAGACTCCCTAGAAAATCAGACACCATGTCAGGATTAACTTGATACCTGATAAAGGAGAAAGTTATTGGAGTGAGCTTTCCACATAATATGTTTTTCTCACTTTCTGATTTCACTTTTTCCCCTAAAATAATGGAATGAAGTTTTGGATAAATAAGATTTCTTTACTCACTAAGGAAATCTGACTTAAAGTAAATACATATTAGTTAAGAATGGTTGAGGACGTCCTGATAATAATTAACATTTGGCTTTAGAACCATATTGCTTAAGTTAAAATCCTCAATCTGTAACCCACTAACATTAATAAATTTACCCAACTGTTCCTTCTAAGCTTGAATAAACTTCTTTCTAAAGTAGGCATAAAATATCATCCATACCTCATTTTATATTTTAATAAGCTAAGTCCTGAACAAAGTACCTGCACGGAGAAGCCCTTCATAAATGTTTGATCCCAATTTCATTTTCTACTCCAAGCCCAGTATTAGTGACTGCAAGGTATATAAGGAGCATAATATGCATTCCTATTCTCAAAAAATCAAAGATACCTCTTGTGTCTTTAAACCTTTTTAACATCCTGTTGCCCAGTTGAGAGCATTGTGTTAGATTTAATTTACATATTCCTTTAATCTTTTTTTTTTCTTTTGAAAATCAAGTCAATAGAAGTAACATTTGATTTTGATTAAGGATGCAGTCTATTAAAACTGTTTTCTCTTGGCTGATGCATTGATCATAATTATCTTGTCAGATGTCACTAAAGGCAGTGACAAGGCAGTAATAAAGCTTTGCAAGTTTAAAATAAACTCAGCTTTTTTTTTTTGTTATCGAGCCAGTGTATTCTGGAGCTTTTAGTCAAGAACAGAAAATAAAGACTAGTTGAAATAAATAAAATCTAGCATTAAATAATCTGAATATCAAAGTAGCTTGCTTTCAAAGTCATAGTGTCTTTAGGTAGATATTAATAATGCCTTCCCATACCTAGTGCAAGACACAGCATATGGTACTCACTAAATGCTTAATTGTAAAATCTAAATTAAACCAGATTTCAGGCAGATGAAATTGGGACTTGGGTGACAATGAAAGAGACATAAATGAGAGGCTCCAGAATGATGTATACATTTAAACAGGTTCACTTAGATTAAATATAGGTGTCAATTGCGGTATGCTCAATTCGAATACACAGAAACCGAAGACACGGATATGCAGGTAAGAAAGCTCAGGAGACAGCAAGATTTTTATTATTTTCTTATTTTAAAAGTCAGATTATTTACTTATTTTAAAAGTCAGATTATTTACTCTCAAGACCCCTCCCTTTAAAAAATATAACTGGTGGATATGGGAAATATTTGATCTAAAGTTATTGCATATATATGAGAAAATACATGTCTGAAGATTAATGCTGCTTTTGACTGAGGCAAAAACACAAAGGCTAATATTACCTTACATATTGAAGCCTGCCTTAACTGGCAGGAAAGTCTATTCCGTCCAATAGGGAGTACTAACTACTCCTTGTTAAAGATCTTAAAAAATCCTTCTCATTTTACTTCCCTTTTCTTTTGACAAATGATTAACAATGCCTTTGGGTATATGAAGTATTATTTTTTTCTGATTATAAGAATCAGAATTATGTACTTAGGCAAGGAAGAGTTCAGTTAACTGTGATACAGAAATAATGTAAATGATGCTTGAGAACTTTTTTTTGAAGATTTTGTTTATTTATTCATGAGAGACAGAGAGAGAGGGGGAGAGAGGCAGAGACACAGGCAGAGGGAGAAGCAGGCTCCATTCAAGGAGCCCGACGCGGGACTCGATCCTGGGACTCCAGGATCACACCCTGGGCCAGAGACAGGTGCTAAACCACTGAGTCACCCAGGGATCCCTGTGAACTTTAAAATTATAATTAACCAGTGTATATAAAGGACTGGGAGTATCAACTGATTACATTTTAATAAAATGTAAAAAAAAAAAAAAAGTAACTCCTCAGGAAGTTAAAAACAAGTTGATACTAAATCAGAAATAATTAAACTTTTGGATCTATTTATTACATTAGACAACCCTTTTTTCCTTGTAAAGGTATTTTAATTATGTTTACACAAGTGACTATTTTAATTAATAGAAAATTGAATAGAAAAGCAGTGTACAATATAATAAAAAGGCCATTTTCCCTAAGCTGCTAGAACTATAAAAGGCTTTAATATAAATCATGTTATTTGTTGCTTGATTTCTCATGTTATGAAACCTGTGAAAGAAACAAAATAATTATTTAAATGAAGTATGTGATATCAAAGGATTCCAAATTTGAACTAGAATTTTAGAAAATGGCTTCTGATATTTGTATTGTGTCTTTTGAATGAATTAATAGAACTTTGAAACTTTTTTTTTTGATATTTTATTTATTTATTCATGAGAGACACAGAGAGAGAGAGAGAGAGGCAGAGACACAGGCAGAGGGAGAAGCAGGCTCCCCACAAGGAGCCTGATGTGGGACTCATCCAGGGCTCCAGGATCACGCCCTGGGCCACAGGTGGCATTAAACCACTGAGCCACCGAGGGTTTCCCCTGAAACTCTTAATTAATTTAAAAAATATTCATTCCTATAATATTGTTTTCAATTTATAGATAGTGATACAGGAGAAAGGAAGTCCTTTAGCAAAATGGAATCTTATGAGAATCCAGTGTTTTTAAGTCTACTGGCTGTCATTGAATCCTTCTCTACAATACAAAAAGCAAATAAAGCAACCATTTGAGATTATTTACTTCCACAAGTATCAAGTATGTTTTTTAAAGAATGCATGTTCAAAAATTATTAAAAGTGAGAAAGACACACAGGTGAATGCTGTATAACTAGAAATATTGTGCCAACTAGATATATTTACACATAAGAAAATATATACATTGTTCACCTTTTAGGGACACAGGGATTTCAAAAATGCCATCTTCAAAATTCCATGATGTGATTTTTATTATTTTCATTTTAATTATAAGAGGTTAAATGGTCTGTCCGTTTACATAGCTAATAAGTAGTGAAGCTGATGAATTAAATCTGACTTTTTCTTAGAGATATTTATTTATTTTTAATAGGCTTTATCTTTTAGAACACTTTTAAGTTCACAGCAAAATTGAGTGGAAGAAGAGTTCCCATATCACCTTCTCCCCCCACATATGCACAGGTTTCCTAATTATATCCCCCACTGGAGTGGCACAGGTGTTACGGTTGGTGAACCTACCTTAACACATGATTATAGTTTACTTCGTTCTCGACATTATACATCCCGTGGGTTTGGACAAAGGTATAAATGACATGCGTCCACCCACATAGTATCATAACAGAGTATTTTCCCCGCCCTAAAAATCTTCTGTGTTCCACCTGTTCATCCGTTTCTACCCTCTAACTGTGGCAGCCACTGATCTTTTTTACTTGTTGTATTTCTGCTTTTCTTCCAGAACATCTGATAGCTGGAATCATGCAGTATGTGGCCTTTTGAGACCGGCCTTCTCACTCAGTAAAATGCACCTAAGTTTCCCTCGTGTCTTTTGATGGCTTGAAAGCTCATTTCTTCTTAGCACTGAATCAAATTACGTTGTCTGGATATAGCACGGTTTATCCCTTAGCTCCTAAAGGGCATCGTGGTTGCTTCCACAGTTTGGCAGTTATTAATAAAGCTGCTATAAACACCCGTGTGCGGGGGTTTTGTGTGGACTTAAATTTTCATCTTTTGGTAACCACCAAGGAACATAATTATTGGGTGGAATGGTAAGACCACATTTAATTTTGTAAGAAACTGTCTTCTAAAGTGGCTGCATCATTTTGCATCCCCACTAGAAGGACCGTGAGTTCCTTTTGCTCCATTTCCTCATCATGTGATATCTGGTATTGTCAGTGTTCCAGATGGGCCTTTCTAGTTGGTATTTAGTAATATTTCATTGTTGCTTTAATTTGCATTTCCCTGGTGACATATGATGGTGGAGCATCTTTTCACATGCTTATTTGCTATCTGCACATCTCCCTTTGCTGATCTGTCTGTCATGGTCTTTGACCCATTTTGTTTTTTATTCTAGTTTTTTATTTCCTTATTGTTGAGTTTAAGGTATTCTTTGTATATTTTTAAAAATAGTCCCCTGTGAGATATTTCTTTTGCAAATATTTTCTCCCATGAATTCTTTATGAGTAACTGTAGAAACAAGCAAATAATTCTGAAAGGGCAACGTTGCCTGCAACTTTTTATTACCTTGAAACTTCTATGGAACGTCTACTTACTGGGTTTCAGTGTTAGTTTCCTATTGCTGCTGGAACAAATTATGACAAACGTGGTGGTGCAAAACAAGTCAAATTTATTCTCTTACATTTCGGGGGGTGAGAAGTCCAGAATGAGTCTTATCTGGCTTAACTCAAGACATGAGCAGGGCTGGCTTCTTCTGGATGCTGTAGGGGTGAATAGATTTGCATACTTTTTTCAACTTCTAAATGCTTCCTGGATTCCTTAGCTGTAGGTTCCATTTTACTTCACCCTCTTGCTTCAGTAATCACATCACTTTACTCTTTGGCCTCTTGCCTTCCTCTTACAAAGACCCTTTTGATACATTGAGTCCTTCACCTTGATAGATAATTCAGGATAATCTCCCCATCTCAAAAACTTTTTTTTTTTTTAAAGATTTTATTTATTCATTCATAAGAGATGTAGAGAGAGGCAGAGACACAGGTAGAGAGAGAAGCAGGGTCCCTGCAGGGAGCCTGATGTGGGACTCAGTCCCAGGACCCCAGGATCATGCCCTGAGCCAAAGGCAGCACTCAGATGCTGAGCCACCCAGGTGCCCCTCACAATCTTTGTCTTAATCATATCCACAAAAATCTCTTTGCCATATAAAGTAACATTTACAGGATTAGGATGTGGACATCTTTGTGGCGGGCTACATTTTTTAGTCCACCAAAATCTTCTTTGTGGTAACAGAGACTTATTAAGACTATTCCCCTCAACCCCCAAATGGGGGAAGATTTTAAAGTTAGGTGTGAGTTGATAAGATAGAAGAAAAACAGAGGTCTCAGTAACACAGGAATCAAGGGATGTAGAGCTAGACTATTTAAAAAAGGCATACACCATGGTATAATTCAGCTTCAAGGTATTGGGAAATGGACATTCTTTTGGAATCCAAAGCAGCCAGAGGACCTCAGCCTTTGAAATTTGTGGACCTCTACTTTAGACTCTTCATTAACAATGCTGTCAATATTGCTTCTATTTTTGTGCACATCCTTACTTTTTGTCCACCAACTTCTTCCTGACACTGTTCTTTTATCCATCTAATGGTTCCTTATCTAAAACTTCAGAATACTTACCATTTTATCTAATGTACCAATAATGATTTGTTCTACCCAGTGACTCTCAGTTACTCTGACCCTTTTGCTCATGCTACCAGCTATGCAATTTGCTGTAGGCTTATTTGAAACATTGCTTTTCAGAATGTGGTTCATAAAAGCTCTGTACTAAAATTTCCAAGGATGAGCATTAAAGATGCAGATTCCTGGATATATCCACCTGAATCAGAGATCAGGGCTCTAGGATAGGATCTGAATTTTTAACAAGCTCCCCAAATAATTCTCATACCCAGCAAAATTTGAGAGGACTTATGCTTGAGAGACAACTTGATTCACCCAGATATTCCTATTATCCTTATTTAAGCAGAATTGGTTTCTGAATAACTAGACAAAAATTGTCTGCCTAGCTCCTGTATCTACTATTCTTTTTTTTTTTTTTTTAAAGATTTTATTTATTTATTCATGAGAGACACAGAGAGAGAGAAAGGGAGGCAGAGACACAGGCAGAGGAAGAAGCAGGCTCCATGCAGGGAGACTGACGTGGGACTCGATCCCGGGTCTCCAGGATCACACCCTGGGCTGAAGGCGGCGCTAAACCACTGAACCACCCGGTCTACTGTTCTTAAACAGTGAAAAATTGAATCAATATGCATAAGAATTCTAGGATATTTTTAGAAGTAAATTTATTGAAAGCTTCAGTCATTTGGTCCATATCTATACCAATATCTGTCTAGCTAGCTTTCTAGCTAGCTACATATATAACACTATATATACTTGTGTCAGGTATTTGAGAAACATCAGGGAGCAACCCAATATTTGAGACCCTAAGGAAGATCCAACTACAGGTAAAAGTTATGTTATTTTTGAGGAAAATTGACCATGGCAGAAGAAAGATACTATACCAGTGGGCTGGCCCTTTAGCCGAGGGGAAAGATTAATGAAAAGTAGCACTTATGGGTCCATGTAATGGTTTCCAGATCCTGTCGAACTCAAGCATGATTACCCCACAAGGACATTACTGTGTAATTAAATCTTTCTTTCTTTCTTTCTTTCTTTCTTTCTTTCTTTCTTTCTTTCTTTCTTTCTATCAATCATCTCTCTCTCTCTCTCTCTCTCTCTCTGTCTGTCTCTGGTTGCAGAAAAAAATGAATTTAACCTAATATTATTTATTTCCTCCTGAAGTTCAAAAAAAATTTTCTGATTGAATTTTTAAAAAATATATTTATTTGAGAGAGATTGAGAAAGAGAGTGAAAAAGAACATGGAGAGGGACAAAGGGAGAGTGAGAAGAAGAGAAGCAGACTTCACTAAGTGTGGAACCCCATGTGGGGCTCCGTCTCATGACCCTGAGATCATGACCTGACCCAAAATCAAGAGTTGGATGCTTAACCAATTGAGCCACCCAGGCACTCCTCTGATTTTTTTTATTCCTGTTTTGTACATGGAATTTGGTGATATCTGTCCATAGAATCAGAGGCTATGTGATATATGATCTTTAATTGCCATATTAAAGTGAAATTGCACATTTAAAAATAATAAAGACTTTGAACAAACCAACCCTATAACACAAACTTCAGTGATTCAGACAATCCTCATTTTTAAAAGAAAATATATATATATATTCTCTGTCTCCCTCTCTGCTTTCTCTCTGTCTCTCTATATATGTATATAGTAAATCCAAAACTAATCATGCCTAGTATTTTAGGCATATGAGAAACAATATTATTTTTACTATTATCTCATCAAGTGTTTATGAATGAAATAGAAAAGAAGTTGAGAATGCCAAATAATGAAAAAGATGTTTTAAAATTGTTCTTCATAGAATGAATTCTAATTAGTTCTGTTTACCTATTCAAAAATTTAAATTATCCCCTTCAGTAGCAGAGAATCTGCTGTTAAAATTTGATTTTTTTTTAGATCCATGTAGCTCAGTTTCAAAGAAATGGAAAAATAGTTGACATTAATTTTGAGGTCTAGACATTAATTTTGAGGTCTAGAAATGTGTTCAATAAATAAATATTTGGAAAATTAGTTTCAAAAAACAGACTCAATCTTATATTAAAATTATGCTAAAATTTATATGTTTACCTAAATTCAAAAACAGTTTATGGACCCTTAACAAAAACATCTAAAATTAATCACAATTAATGACATGTTCAAGATCTATACTTTAAGATATTTTATGTCCAATTTAGTATTAAAAGACCCATATAAAATGTAAAATGCCAAAGTAGTGTCACAAGAAAGTGTTTAATATTTTAAGATAAAATTCTGATTATTAGTACATATTTGTGAATTATTCATTGAGAACACCAAAAAAAAAAAAAAAAAAAAGAAAAATACTCTAGTGCTCACATGCTTATACATGGGAAGCTTAAACTATAAGGTCTAACTTTCTCTCATGAAACTCTAAAGTCACATACCAATCTGCAATTCTAAAATCCCCAAACTCTGAAAACTAAAACCTTTGAAATAGAACAAACTCTCTTGACACCTAAACTTACACTGATGTGAAGTATTTATAATTCATATGATACTATTTAAAGTAGCTTTTCACATATTTTGCTATAGAAATATCAATGTGTTAATTACAGAATGTTATGTCAGACCTATCTATGGGTTTTATGTAATATTTGGTATATACATTCTATACAGTTCCAAAAATCTGAGCAATTCTGAATTATGAAACACAGTTGACCTAGAGGGCTTGAGGACTTGTACTAAGTATTGAAGAATTAAACAGTCTATAAAAAAATCACAATCAAATTTGTAATTGACCACATTTTAAAATTCCATTTAAAATAGTAGGGTACCTGGCTTGATTGGAAGAGCATGTGCCTTTTGACCTCAGTGTCGTGAGTTTGAGCCCCATGTTGGGTATAGAGATCACTTACATAAATAAAACTTAAAATAATGGAAAAAATACTTCTATAACAATCACTGTTGAGTCACAAGAATAAAATTATGATGCATGAAATTCAATAAAATGCTAAATTGATGGCCAAAGACTCCTAAATTTAGAAGAAAATTCAATATGTGTTTGTGTGTGTATATAGTTATTCATCTGGATTATAAACCTAGTGAGATGGATGAACATATACCAAGTATTATAGATTTACTAATAAATTGGTAAAAGGCAATTTGGAACAAGTAGATAAAGACAAACAGGATAAAAGAACTTGCTAAAATATTCATAGTAGAAAATTTGAAGTGAGGAAGGAGCACTACAATGTGAAGATGGTTTTGGATAGCAACAGAAAGAAAAAAATGAATATTTTAATATTAGAACCAACTCAATTATTTAACAGGAAAATTAGAATAATGAAAATTTAACTGTGATAATCACCAATATTTACTATACCAAAGTGAATAAAAATTAGGGAAGAATGAGCTTATAAGGTGGAAAAGAGCACACTTTAAAAGAGTCTTACTGAGAAAAGGAACTCTGGTTCCTTATGGTTTTTTTTTAACTTGGTAGTAATTGATCTTAACATTCTATTTTAACATTTTCCTTTATTAGAATTTAATGTATTATTATAAGTAGAACATCAAAAGGGCTTTTATTTCTTTAAATTTTCTATGACCACTTAATTATTGACAAATTAATAAGAAATAATCAACAAATTATTTACCTGTCAAAAAGGTATTTCTTTCTTAGAAATTATTAATTAAATTACATTAACAGGACCTTTGAACACATTCATTCACTGGACATAAACTAATGTTATTAGAGCAAGAATCATTTACACTTCTCATGAAACATGGGATAATGACTTAAACTTTTGATATCTTTTATTTTGTCCTTTCTACTACTGCTTTTTGAACTAACATATATTTGTGTAGTCTCATCATACACATATTTTTTTTCTGGTAATATAATCCAAATTCTAATGCATTTTTATTCTTCCAGTGGTTTTTTAACTCTTACTTCAAACTAAATGAGACCACGATAAAAAACACTTTTTTAATTTAATCTTTCACATTGCCAACTGTTACTGATCAATAAGTCAGTCATCTTGGTTTCATCTTATGGTTAAATGGCCTTATCACTCGTATGTTTTCATACATATTGATGAGAACATGCCCCAGTCAGGTAAGTAAAATATAAGGAACATATTAGACTTGGGTTATGAGTTGAAAATTCATGTTTAAAATACAGAGCTTTGATGTTTTACAAATAGCCAATGGGGTACAAAGAAGCTCAATTTTCTGGCACGTGTCCCTGCATATTAGTCAATGCCGAATCTTCTTTAGGTTGAGATGAAATCCCTTATAATCTATGTATTTTTATATGAGAGGGTTTTGACCTTTTATGATATCTGAAGATATCCTTTAAATGTATGTATTCCTAGGGGGCACCTGGGTGGCTCAGTGGTTGAGCATCTGCCTTCAGCTCAGGTCATGATCCCGGGGTCCTGGGATCAAGTTCCACATCGGGCTCCCCACAGGGGACCCGCTTCTCCCTCTGCCTGTGTCTCTGCCTCTCTTTCTGTGTGTCTCTCATGAGTAAATAAATGAAATCTTTATATATGTATTCCTACCAATTTGACTAAGGCATTGAGCAATATAAACTTGAAAAAAATAAATTCTTTGGTCACTTGCTGTTCTAGGGCATTTTGATTACTCCGTTAAAAGTTTTGGAAAGTTTGGTATAAGGTTCTCTAGTCTAAATTGGTGCTTTCCACTTTTAAAATGCATATTAGTCACCTGGGGACATTGTTAAAGAGCTGATTCTAATTTAGTCAGCCTGGAGTGGGACCTGAGAGTCTGTATTTCTGACAAGTCCTCCTGTCCTGTGCTGCTGGCCGGTGGGCCACACTTGGGTTTCTACAGCATTGTACCTCAGAGTCTGGTGGACTGGCTTATGGATCCTGATGTTACATCTCTAAAAATTATTTAATAATTAGTCTGTGGCAAGCCCTGGGTATCGAGATTTTTTTTTCTTCACTTTTTAAGGTGATCTCATGTGCAACCAAGTGTTGAGGAACACTGCTCAAGAGCAAAGCAATGATTTAGAGCAATGATTTCAGAGTTTCCACAAAACTTCTGAGAAGTTCTGATGACTACAATTGTACAAGTTCATCTACTTCAGGGCTCTTGAGGCCTGTAACTTATATACTTTTAATGGTTGCCATGCAAACAAGAATACCTCTAAAGCCCAACTACGGTCTTGAAATAAGAGAACACTCTGGGAAAATAACACTTTTAATTGAGACAAATTGACCCTTAGGATCAAGTTATTAATGCTCATTGTCCCTTCTCTATCATTAGTAGACATCAGTGGGTGGATTAGTATAGGAGTAGCAAATGAACACTTTGTGTGGTAATAACTGTACTAAATCTGAATATTTCTTGAAACCATTTGCACAACTTTAATGTACCTGTGATTTAGTCATCTCCTTGGAGTGCAATTTTAAACTGTTACTCCCTTGGTTTAGAAACCTGTATGTGGTTTATGACCCGGTTAGTTTAAATTGATTCTTTCCCTATGTACCCAATTAGCAATTATGGTTTTCAGAGCCCAAAGGGGGAAGATGTGTGTTGGTGGTAGAGAATCAAAGTCATTAAATACAAAAACACAAAGGCAAACAAAAACAAAATAAAACCCAAACCAACTTATCATTAGTTACCTCAGAAAACCTACCACGAACATTGTTGGTTAAATTATTCTAAGCTTTTGTTTGTTTTTATGTAGCAACTTGCTCTGTGTTTACAGCTTCTATACTGGATGATGTCAGTTGACAACTGAAATTTTTAATTCTATCCTTAATCCAACTTCCTCTCACTTTCCTTTCTTTGAAGGCTCAGTGTTGATTCTTGTATTTCTTCCCTCCAGAGAACTGGAATTTTATCATCCTTTTTTTTGCTCTAAGCCCTATTTTCAGGGTAATTATAAAGTTGCCACATATACAGTGTGCAATCTGGACGTAGTTATACCTTCTCATATTATAGGAATCCAATACCTTTTAAACTTAAGCCAAACAAATATATTACTTCAATGATTATAAAATGAAGCATCCGGAAAGACCATGGAAATATCTGTCTGGCATAGAGTGAACTTTTAGCATTGCTGATCTCATATCAATCCCTATACCTAGCTGAACCCTGCTGTGGTTCATAACAACAAAGTATTAATTGGGGGGAAATTTGCATACTACCATTCTGCCAAAACATTCCACACTGCAGTCCCAGCTTTTCCCCTCTTCCCTCAACATGAAAATTCTGTCTCAGAGTGGCTCAAGCAGAGTCCAGAAAATGAGCACCAAGGGAAAAGGGGAAACGAGGTGGTTTGCTGTGGTTGTCATACACAGCACCATCGACTAGAAGCTTAATCAGACATGTATTGTCTCATGTTCTGGAAGCTAGATGTCTGAGATCAAGGTGTTGGTGGGGCTGCTTCCCTCTGAGGGCAGTGAGAAAGTGTCCCTTGCCTCTTTTCTAGTTTGTGGCGCTTTGCCAGCAGTCATTGCTGTTCCTTGGCCCATAGATGCGTTGCCCAGATCTCTGTTGCGATGTTCACGTAGAGTTCTCCCTGTGTGGGTCTGTCTCTAAACTTCTTTTCCAGGGACACCAGTCATTCTGGATTAAGGCCCACTCTAATGACTTCATTCCACCTTGATGACCCCTATAGAGATCCTGCTTTCCACTAAAGCCACATTCTGAGGTGCCAGGGATCAGGACCTCCAGAGAGGAATTCTGGAGGTCATTTCAACCCATGACCCCAAGCAAACTATTGGAGGTCATCTATTCCTTAGGAACTGCTGGCTGAAAATTCAGTGATGACAGCAAAAGGAGACTGAGAACCACTGGTTTTATTAGGAGAACTGTAGATATCTGACTCCCATTAGCGCTTTGGTCAAAAAGATTAACTATGAGCTAACGCTCATCAAACATTGACTGTAAGGTGGGCATTTATCTACGTGTGCTACGTCATCTACTCCACACAGCCATGCCAGGAGGAAACTCAGACACAGGAAAGTCAAGTAATTTGCCCAGGATGAAGCCAAATCAAAATTCAACTCCAGAAAATCTAACCTTAGAGGCTCAGATTTGTAGCCACAGAGACTGTAGTGAAATGATCTGTTTCCACAGGGAGGAGACTCCTTGTCGATGGAGCATTTCCTGATCTCAAAGGTTTCCGCCCGAGATCATGGTCCATCCACTATTTTTGTTAGGTTAAAAAAAC
Source organism: Canis lupus dingo (assembly GCF_003254725.2). NCBI lineage: Eukaryota > Metazoa > Chordata > Mammalia > Carnivora > Canidae > Canis > Canis lupus. The sequence goes on from NC_064278.1 coordinate 27,192,774, forward strand.
AAAAACAAAAAACAAAAAAAAACAAAACAACTTTCTGTATAACAGGGACTAAATACTGAATGCTAAATGAAATCTTTTTAGTTTCATGTACATGGTATAGATTTTGTCTGATTTATTCGGGCCCTTAATTTATAAAGTAATTAAAGTGCAAGTAAATTGTGAAGAATTCTACAGAAACCACTGATTTTTTTTTTTTTAAGTACTTTAAAAGGAGTCTTGTTTTGAATTAATAAAGGCATTAAAGTTGGGGTTCCTGGGTAGCTCCGTCGGTTAGGTGTCTGTCTCAGGTCATGATCCCAGGGTCCTGGGATTGAGCCCCACATCGGGCTCTCTGCTCAGTGGGGGAGCCTGCTTCTCCCTCTGCCCCCAAGACCCCACTTTTGCTCTCTTTCTCCCTCTCTCAGATAAATAAATAAAATCTTTTTAAAAAATGATATTAAAGAAAGAAGAAAATATTTATTCTCTTTAGAGAATATAGGTAATTGTGAAATTAGTTAAATGGGCCTTTAAGCCCCTGCCCTTTGCAGCAAGGGCAGTGGACTCAGGGCAGAAAGGGAGCAGCCACAAGGATCTTTGCTGGTTGTGAGAAGAGTTATGCTCTTTGCTGCACTGACATTGTTTTCTTCTCTGCTCTCCATAGTTGAGTTGGAATCAGTCCTATAGAGGTGGGTTACAGGGGCCACTGTGCACACGGTAATGAGTGACTTGACGGCATTTCTTCAGAGGCAGCAAAGCTCAAGACGGAATAACAGATGAGTTTCTAATAAAAGGGAGTTGGGAATTACCTAATTAGTGCCTTGCTGAAGAGGTGGCAAATGTGACACCGGAGCCCTTTGGGAATCCAGGACGGCAAAGAAGGGAGAACATGCAACTTCGAGTGGCAGGCCTCGCATGACACATGAAAACCTAAAACAGTACAAATAGTAAAGTAATATAAGGAAATCCATAGAGTAATGATAACTGTTTATTTTATCCCAAGTGCCTCATTGTTTACTCCTTTTCTTTTTTAAAGATTTTATTTATTTATTCATGAGATAAGTGGAGACAGAAGCCGAGACACAGGCAGAGGGAGAAGCAGGCTCCATGCAGGGAGCCCGATGCAGGACTCGATCCCAGCACCCTGGGGTCATGCCCTGAGTTGAAGGCAGATGCGCAACCGCAGAGCCACCCAGGCATCCTTCTTTTCTCCTTTTCTTAAACCATATTCACTATGAGCATTTATGTTAATTCCTGTGTTCTATTTTTCATTTACTCAGGTCAGAGAACCTGCATTAGGACATGCATTTGGAGCATTCACAAGTATTGCTGGGAAGAGGTCAAAACAGTCTGGAAAAGAAAAAAAAAAAAGAATATTTTAAGTAGGTGAGGTGTGGCAGTCAGGGAAGGAAACAGGTCAGTCTTAGGTGGACAAGGTGGAAACAAGCTACACGGAGTAAAGCTCAGGATAGGCAGGAGGTCACAAATCACGCAAGTGCATAAAAACCATGTGTTTGAAAATCCTGCGAGGAGAGAAAACAATTTTGTCGAGTATTCAGGCAAATAGGAAATTGCAGATCTGTGAGCAGTAAAGGAGTAAGACAAAGCAGCAGGAGAGAACAAGAACTTATTAGCAGGAGAAGGACCTTGATAAGTGAGGCAGTGGCCTGCCTTAGCCCAGACCTGGCTTTTGTTTCCTGTGGATCGGGAACTCCTCCGTCAGAACGACTGGCCTGAGGCTTGTCAGTGGAGAGAGTTAAAGACGTTACATTACTAAAATACTCGGAAAAAAAAAAAAAAAAAAAACTTGTTTACAAACATTTTTAAATAATAAATAGTACATACCCCTTTGTATATACTAAGGTTCTCTTACACTTTATCCAAAAATATGAGTAGGGAAAAAAAAGACCACTTAGTTTCAAAAGATTATTTAATGGCGAGGCCATGTATAATTTAGACATTTTATTGGAAATATATCCTCACCAAAAAATTGAAAACGCTAATTTGAAAAGACATGTTACCCCTATTTTTGTTGCAGCAGGATTTACAATAGCCACAATAGGGAAACAACCCGTGCCCATCAATAAACAAATATGCAGGGAAGGGGGGTGTGTGTGCGCATGCCCTCATGCACATGTGTGATGGAGTATTATGCAGACATAAGGAAAAATGAGATCGTGTCATTTGAGACAATGTGGGTAGACCTGGAGGGTGTTACGCTAAGCAAAATAAGTCAGACTGAGAAAGACAAATACCGTATGATTTCCCTCGTTAGTAGAATCTAAAAAAGAGGAATAAACAAAAAGCACAATCAGATCTGTAGATTCAGAGAACAGACGGACGGTTGCTAGAAAAGAAGGGGTTGGGAGTTTGGCAAAAAGGGGTGAAGTGGGGCAAGAAGGACAGGCTTCCGGGTATAGAATGTATAAGTCATGGAAATAAAAGGCACAGCCTAAGGAATATGGTCAATGATAAACGGAATCACAATGTAAAGGTGATATATAGGGACAGGGGATAGCCACGCTTGTGATGCACATAGTACAATGTATAAACTTGTTGAATTTATACACCTGTATTGTATACGTGAAGCTGATGTGACGTGTGTGTCAAGTAGACTCAGGTTAAATTTTATATATATAAAATTATTTAAAATTAAAAAATTAGGGATCCCTGGGTGGCGCAGCGGTTTAGCGCCTGCCTTTGGCCCAGGGCGCGATCCTGGAGACCCAGGATCGAATCCCACGTCAGGCTCCCGGTGCATGGAGCCTGCTTCTCCCTCTGCCTGTGTCTCTGCCTCTCTCTCTCACTGTGTGCCTATCATAAATAAGTAAAATTAAAAAAAATAAAAATAAAAAAAAATTAAATTAAATTAAAAAATTAAATTCAAATTTAAAATTAAATTAAATTTTAAAAATTAATTATTTTATATAATTTTATACATATAAATAATTGTAAATTTAATTTAATTAATATATTAATTTAATTATTTAAATTTAATTTAATTAAAAAATTAAATTAAATTAAATTTTAAATTATTTGTATGTATAAAATTATATAAAAATATATAAAAATATAAAATTATATATATGTATATATATATTATATATATATGGTTAGAGTCCATCTGAAATTCCATCTTGGCTGTTTCCCCTGGTGGAACTCAGAGGCAGCATGCTACACCGGGTTGCTCTTCTCAGCCTGAACCGTACCAGAGAACACAATTTCAGGTTTCACTGGAGCCACAATACTTCTATATGTGCTATCTCCGTCACCAAGATGTTGTCTCACTAAAGTAAGGGACAGATTCATTGTAATTGGCTGACACTGGGGTGAGTAAAAGCCTGACAGCAATTTTGCGAGGCCAAACTGCCTATGGATGCCAATTCTGACGATAGAAAGTTGTGAGGCACTCAGAGTGTAGGAATCTGGAATTGAGGTTTTTCATAATCTGTTATCAGCCTCCCTCTCGGTTGGTCTGATCATCGGTCCTTCATTTTATTCAAGAATAACCAGTGCTCTTGCAGAACCAAACCTGACCTTTTGTCCTGTTGCTATTAAGGGTGAGCATATAAATTATAGCCCACACTTAGGAAGAAGTGGTGCCTCGTGCCCGGAAATGAACAATACCTGGAACAGAAATCACAGTCGACCTGTCTTATTCACATTTCTCATTGGTTCCTGCCTTTCTAATATTTATCCCTGAGTTTTCTAATGTTAATATCTGAAGAGAGATGATCTTTGTAAATTTAATAATCATGTGAGAAAGTTCCTGTTTGATCAACGTGAACTGACAAGCAATAAGCTGCAATATTGATGAGACGGTGTTTCTTGTCCTTTCAACACATGTATCTTTAAAAACAAGTTTTTTTTTTTTTTTTTTAAGTATTCAGGAAGTCAATTTCTTACTGCTGGGCTCTCTTGCAATTTTCATTTTGTTTTGTCTTAGGAATGCCTTGTGGTTTCTGATCCCGAGGCACTCTTGGACATTATTCTATCTCTCCTGGGTTTCCTGCCAATGGCCTACGCTTTCTTACCTCTGCATCTGGTTTATGCTGTGAACTTTCCCCTGGATTTTCTCCCTCTGCTTTTCCATAAAGCAAACTCCCATCCTTTCTTCATAACCCCAAGTAAATGTGGCCACTTCTATAAATGTTTAGGTCTCTGCCTCATGCTAATCCTTCCTTTATTAGGTTCCAATTCTATTTTGTTAGATCTACATTATCTTATTACTGCTTAGTTGTTATTTTTAAATATCCACTTCCCACAGTCGTACCTGGGATAGCAAATATTAATAAATGTTAATACAATGCTCATCAGTGGCCATATGAGAGAGACTTTGGAACACAACACCAAATTTAACAGTTTGATAATAACCTCTTCTGCTCAGGTATTAGTCTGATCTTTCCCAAATCTATATAATCCACATAAGATTACCTCTAAAGAAAAATGTTTAGTTGTAAAATAAATATCCTAAATATCTTAATGTTGCCTTTGCTTAACCTAAAAATAAGAGCTTTAAAAAATATAATATCCTAAATCTCTTGCCATCTTTTATCAGTTAGAGGGATCCTTGCTATGGGGCTATGTGCTTCAATAATAAGAAGAATAGAGTTGAATTGAATATAATATATAAAATATATATATTATTTATTATTTATTATATATATAAAAATATATTTTTAATTTCTCTACTGTATTTGCGGTTGTGAGAAAGAATGGACCAGTTTGTAGAACACTGAAGACCTGTGGAATTAATGCATTTCTAATAAGAGACAAGTGAAATGAATGCTTCATGTTTCTCTAAAATATAAACATTCATTCATATATAATGAACATTTGACTACCATATTTCATAATTTGCTTAGTGGTAAGCTCTGTGTTTCTATTTTTACAGATGAATAACACTACGCAGCTCAGGATAAGAATTCCGTAGTTGAATAATACTTTATTTTGGCTCAAGGAAGCTTTGAGTGGTTTAATACGTGAGTGCTAGCATCACACGTCCTGCCCAAATACCAACTTTGTTTTTCAGACCTTGCATGACCTTAGTCAGTGATTGAGATTTGTCATGGTTTACTTTTGCCATACTGTTTTAGGAAGAACATTGAGAAGTATCTGACACAGAGAAAGCCCTCAGTGTTAGCTGTAATTATTTCAGTCAATAAGGTCAATTCATTTATAAAAGAAGTCAATAAAGAACATTTACAACAAAATGTTTACAGAAAAGTTCTCTGTTTTACTGATGATGGCATAATTCATACGTTTTCCACATTTTGAATCAAAAGTCAATTCAGAAATCTCTGGAACCTGTGCAATTTGGGACAAGATATTCCTATTTCTGAGTATTTGATTTTTTTTTTTTTTAGGTTTTATTTATTTATTCATGAGAGACACACAGAGAGAGAGGCAGAGACACAGGCAGAGGGAGATGCAGGCTCCCTGCGGGGAGCCTGATGTGGGACTCCATCCCGGGACCCCAGGATCACAAACTGAGCCAAAGGCAGATGCTCAAACTGAGTCACCCAGGGGCCCATGAGTATCTGATTTTACTGTAAGAATTTCCCAGAACTCCTTTTTAACCACTGATTATGTAGTGCACATGACTAAAATTCCAATTTTCTTTTTTATACATGACATTTGTTTTAGTTTTAATTAAGAATTTTTAGGGGCACCTGGGTGGCTCAGTGGTTGAGTGTTTGCCTTCAGCTTGAGGCCCTGGCATCGAGTCCTACATCAGGCTCCCTGCAGGGAGCCTGCTTCTCCCTCTGCTTCTGTCTCTGCCTCTCTCTGTGTGTCTCTCATGAATAAATAAATAAAATCTTTTAAAAAAAGAATTTCTATAATATTAATAGGAAATTGATTTGGTGTCTGGATTTCACTGAGCAACTGTTAGTCCAGGCATCATCAGTGATTACATCTGTAATTCAGTACAGAGAATTTCAGATTCAGTCTCTAGATCAATAGAGATGTGATGTGCTCAATTTTAATCTTGCTTTAAAATACTCATCTAATATCAGTTCACAAGGAGCTAATAATAAGTATGACCATTTACAAGTTTTAAACTTTATCCAATAGAAAATGAAATATGTTAATATTACATTATCTTCATTTATATCTATCACAAAATAGCACACAGTCATCTAGAAAGCCATCAATGACAATGCTTCAGGTTGTCAAATTTATCTTAGTTATTTTTTTCTTTTTAAGGAGTTGGAAAAAAAATCAGAAAAAAAAACAAAACAAAACAGTGCAAACAAAAATTCACACTAGTGAAATTGGTAGGAGTTTAGGACAGTAAAGTAGATGATTCATTATATGGACCAAACTACCATGAAAATCAATAATGGGAAGTTTGTGCTTCTACTGATTCTGCGTAGCCTATCTAAAAACAGGACTTTGGTCAGAGGTCTTAGTATCATGATTGTGAGTTGCCTGCGGCAGTGTCTGTTGGCGCCCTGTTTCCACTACAAAACAAACACTTGAGCACCCAAACATGCACATGGCGAGCGCGTACACAGACACACACACACATACACACACACACACACACCCCAGGCAATTTCCATGGCTTTAGTCATTCTTCATACAAGATAATGGCCGAGTCATTGAACTTTTATTTTTTGCTGATGGATTATAATGTCTGTTTACCAGAAAGGGTGCTATTTCCAGTTTAACGTAGTTTAATGAAGTTGTATTCGTATTAATGTTACCTAAGAAGGGATATGACACCTTGGGATTCCAACTAATCTGACAAATTCAGTTTGCCAAATTTAGCCTGCAGTTGCAGTCATTCGGGTTATGCCCAAAAGAATTTAGTATAACAATTTAAGTGTCATCTTCAAATTTGGGGTTATTTTTGGCTCAAGTACCACTTGGAGACTATCAGAAGTTTGTCTCTATACTGGGACCCAGAAAAACAAAAGTCCTTTTAAAAATATTTAATAATTTCCCAGAGATACAAAGCATTAAAGAAGTGAAACCTAAATCCAAATTGGTGCTTTTGCCTATGGAATGGATTGGAACATTTGTTGGAATGTAATATGGTCTAAACAGGCAGTGTATTCAACTCTGGGAAAATAACGGTGACTATAAGGCATGTACTCAAGAAGCAAAACTAGACTAGAAGAGTAGTCTGTAGAAAGAAGAAAGAAAGTCTTTTGCTTTTATATGGTCTAAGAAAAATATTTAGTCTGATGAGATAGAAGTGCATTTCAGAACCTACTGAATCCTGCCTTTCAATCTATTTTCAGACAGGAAACCTAATTTTTTTCTGAGATTTTTTTATCCTTTTATTTATTCCCTGCAGCAGTCTGTCCTTGCAGTTATTTCCACAAGCAGAGCTGGCCTAATGCTAAATAGTCTAAAATATATTTTTGAAAATGCCAGATATGTATGTTTTAAGCTGAAGTATAACCCTACCCTGGATGATATCCCCAATGTAGCCAGGATTTTTCTAGAAAAAATAATTTGAATAAATTATTTCATGTCATGATATTGGAGTTTTATACTATGATATTGGAGTTTTAATGGTTTATTAAGATTATAATGATCTACTCTAGAAAATGTAGAAAAAGCAAAACAAAGAAATATAAGATACATGCAAAAATATGTCCCTCAAATACAGCAAACTATAATTTGGCATGATTGTTAGCAACTGATAGGATATTAAAAAGGAAAACAGTACAGGAGTTAGGATAGTAGAACCACAAAGAAGTGAAGTACTTTGCAGTGATATTTTTAGAAGTTTTATTTTATGAAAATAGCATAATACATATATTTTGTTTCCTTCCAAATAAATGCATATTTAAAAAATTCTTACAATACCATATTAAAGAAGATAAATTTTAATTACTAAAACTTTCACATCTTGATGTTCAGCAATATTCCCTAATTTCCTACATCCAACTATGTTTATACACATGCACATGTATATATGCATATACTCTCTTTCAAACACATAATGGTTGTACACTAATTTTACATAGTATTTCTATTTGTCCTATAAATATAGGATCCGTGTAATGTATATTCTTCTCTGTTACCCTGCTTTATCATGCTTTTTTGGGTTGGGAGAGGGCTTGAAAATGAATCGTAGAAATCACTCCCTCTCAACTGGCATACATTTTTTTAATGCTATCATATAAATTCATTATTGTTTATTCAAGTTACCTCTATAGACGAACATTCTGATTTTTCTCTCTGCTTTCTTCACGTGTGAATGTTCTATGAGATAATTATTTGCCTAACAGGAAGATTGTCCCATTTAATTTCAACTTTAATAGCTATGCTTGATTGACTATCAAAAAAAACAATTTTTTAACCCACATTTTTATCAGCAATATGATGAGAATATCCCTTTTCCCTGAATATCATCCAACAGTGGCCAATTTTTTTTTTCTTTTTGGTAAAAATGATACCTCATGTTTACTTTAAATTAACATGTAAAATTAAGCATCTTTTCTTATGCCTTGGGCTGTTATATTTTTGTTTCTTTAAATTGCCTAATAGGATTTTTAACTTTCTTTTTTTTTTAAAGATTTAATTTATTTATTTATTATAGACAGAGAAAGAGAGAGAGAGAGAGAGGGAGGCAGAGACACAGGCAGAGGGAGAAGCAGGCTCCATACCGGGAGCCTGATGCGGGACTCGATCCCAGGTCTCCAGGACAGCGCCCTGGGCCAAAGGCAGGCACTAAACCGCTGAACCACCCAGGGATCCCCCTGATTTTTAACTCTTTCTAATACTTTCTTTGTCTTTTAATCTTTGAAGGAGTTTTTTGAATATTGTAGATATTATTTTGATCTGTTTGTCCCCAACATAGTTTTTCTCAACTTGTCATTTTGGTGTTTTTTTCCTCTGTTTTGTATTTTTTCAATTATTTATTTATATTTACTATTTATCTTTGCCTCCATAGTTTTGAGTTTCCTGACTTGCTTTAAAATTCTCTCAAAAGCTAAGATGTACTGTTTTATTATTCTTCTAAAGCATATTATTGTATATAATTTATTATATGCATGTATATACACTTTATACATGTGTAAAATTGTATTATTTGTACATTTTTCTAAAATGTGTAATGCATAAATGTATTATTGTGTTATTTGTTTAATCAGATACACCCATAAGTTAAGTTTCAACTTTATAATATTTAACAAAATATGATTGTCATGGACATAGATTAACTATTTGCAAATTTAATATGTATTGCTAAAATCTATTTTAATCTATCACCTACTTGCCTACTACTGAATTAATATCATCTAAAGTGCATGCACGCACATGTGCACACACATGCTCCCCCCCCCCACACATACATACACATCCCTTCCTGGTGTAGCATCTGATTAAGGAAGCTGGCACAAGGTTGAAATCCTGGCTGGAGAGATTACTGCATGTGTGACATTTGATAAATCATGTAAACAACCTGTGCTTCAAATTCCTTATAAAGCATCACACCAACGTATAGTAATGTGTAGCATCAAACATACAATTGATTATAATAACATAACAGTAGCTAGGCCTGTATGGGGATCATAGGAGTTAATTTATAGACTTTATTCATTTTAGAAGTGTTTTTGCTCATCCGTATTTTTTCATTGTTCATTTTTTACTTTTGCCTACCTCGCAGATTTCTTATTCCCTTTTCATTTCTAGGTAGTGTAATGGATGCTGTGATGTTTCAGGCAGGTGCTCCTGCTAGGTCAGAAGGACTCATTTCCCACATGCTGGGTGTGCTAACATCAATGTTTCTCACCTAAGTCCCTCTGGGACTTGCCCTCCGCTGAAAAGCTGCCTCACTCAAGGCCGTGCTTCATCCAAGAGGCGGTCTCCTTCCAATGGCTCTTTGATGAGGGAATCTACAATTGGGCTTCCTTGCCCAATTCACAACAAATATTAAGAGTCATTCTAGTTCCACAGTTCCCCATAGAACTGGCCGAAGCCCCACTTCCTATCTTGCCTGGTCCTGCTTCATTCACTCTCTACAGATGTTGGTCCTGAAAGTATCCATTAATATACTTTCTGCGGGTAAATCTCCATTTCAAAACCTGCTTCTCAGGGGTCCCATCGCGGATGGTAGAGTCTCCATCATGTTACTCACGTGGCTAACGTTAGTGACAGATCCTGTCCTTCAGTGTCTCTAAACATCCTTCTTTTGTCTGGACTAAAGAGTGCTCTCTCTGCTACATAGCATATTTCCAATCCATAATTATATTTTGAGATTTTTTTCCCACTTCATTTCCAGCTTACCATTCTCTTTTTAGGTTCATATAACACATTTTTAATTAGAAATCTATGTTTTCTGGAATATTTATCTTCCACTGAATCTCTCCTGTAGGCTGTCATTATTTTAAAAACTTTATTGTCTTCTGTCTTCTCTGAATATTTTACTTCACTTAGAGCTGCCTGTTTTACTGGAGCAGGCAGTAGAGTAAAGTTTATTTTAAGTAAAGTTTATTTTATTTTTTCTTGTACTCATGCTTTTGATCACTCTGGTAATCTTAGTGGTAAAAAAAAAAAAAAAAAAAAAAAAAAAAAAAAAACAGCAGAGTGGTTAGAAACAGAGGAGTCCATTCTAGAAAGTCAAGTGATGCTCCAAAAGTAACTTGAGATGCTAGAAGAGGCCTTATGGCTCGCAGGACTTTTCTCGGTAGGCTTGGCTATAGGGATGGACCTAGGACATCTGTACCTCTTCCCACCACATCTGTAGCACCCGGTTACCCACGGTGGCTTCTAGGATCACACACATGAGGTTGTGGCAGGTCAATGGACACCAGGAGCCAAGTGTTCCCTGGGGAACATGGAACATTCATCGCCACACAAGTAATCCCAGAGGTCTGTCCCTACTTTTGTCAGGATGAGAACTTGCCAACATCTTTTGCTCACATCCTAGCAGAGCAGGGATATCTACTGCATGCTCTTCTGGTGCATCTCATCGTGATCATGGCTGATTTTCTCAGGAAATCTCTTTTTATCAGAATTGGACTTGGATGGAACTTTAGAGATGCTTTCCTGAGCTGTTGTCTTGAGACCAGAAATAAAAACATATATATATTTTATATATATATTTTATATACTCACATATATAAATACTTATATATAATATATATTTATATATATTTTAAATATATATTATATAATATATTTATATTTATATATATTATATATTTATATATTTTATATATATAAAATGTGGAAAATATATGTGGAATATATAATTTTATAAATAAAGTTCGTGAATTTTGATATCTTATTTCCAAATTTAGGTCCAAAGTATAGACAATGTACTAAAAAATGACTATTGGATACAAAGTTGCCTACCTCAGCAGCATAAAAGTAAGGATGCAGCTTTCTTTTCTTTTCTTTTTAGTTGAAGTATAGTTGAGATTCAGTTTATCTTAGTTTCAGGGGTACAACCTAGTGATTCCACATTTCAGGACATTGCACTATGCTCGTCATGATAAGTACAGTTACCATTTGTCGCCATCCAGCATGATTACAATAATATTGGCTCTAATCCCTATGTTGTATTTTTTCCTTCCTGTGATTTATTTATTTCATAACTGGAAGTTTTTAGTTTTCTTTTATAATGTGATATATAGAAGGGAAGTATAGAGGTAGAGGAAGCTCAGGCATGTTAATTTTTTAATATTATAAAGCAGGAAGATTAAAAGTACAGGAATAGTAGTCAGAATACAAAATAGATATTTATGTACATTAGTTCAGATTTCAAGGGCCATACATGGAGAAATTAATGCCGGGATTGTTATCATTGAAAAATTGAAATTTGAGAAGAGGAGCCAGTAAACTATATTCTCATTTTTCTTAGCGAGAATTCTAAGGAGAACACCAAAAAATTTTCAAACATAGAAATATCATGGTGATATTATTATACAGTAGTAAAAGGTTTCCATCAAAAAATTAGAATTGCAAATTTTTGCAAAGTGGTGACTTCTGTATAGTGGCACAGGGGTATGGATTTGGGAACAGTTGCTTTTCTCTTTGACCCCCTCTGTACTTATTCATGTGTTAATTTTGATAAAAAGAAAAGCCTCATAAATATTAATGATAATTTTTAAACTAAAGAAATAAATGTCTAGAGTGGAATTTCAGAAACTGTGGAATCTAGGTGGTAGTGGTGGTACACTTGTAGCAATCATTTGGTGCCTTATCTCAAATTTATTTTCAAAGTAGAAAATTCATTTATATAAGTATAAAAAGTGATATCACCATAGGTGAACATGACGCTGAAACCCTTAAAATGTACTTTGTACCACGGAAGCATTCCCATATAATGGAGGTAGGCTCCCCAGATATGGTTATTAATATACAGGCATTAAGTAGTCTGTGGAAGGAAGCAGAGCCATGTGGGGGGAGAACTTGACCTGGGGTGTAGTCTTCAAGACAAGGCCCCAGTCCACCTGACAAAGGGCTCTGAAGCTTGGCTGTCTCTCTTTAGCATTGTATTAGGCTGAGATAAGATAAGCAGACCTTCTATCCATTTGCTGATTATTCATCACATGTGGACTCTTCCTGGAAAGCGATGTGACATTAGGCAAGGCAGATATCTTCAGCTTTGGCATTTCCCGAAGAGGACAGACAGCTGAAGACAATATTCTGAAGGGACCTCCAATACCTAAGGCGATGCCCTTATTCTTGAAGGGGGATCTGAGTGATGTATCAACACAATTTATGCCTGGTGTGGTTGGTTTACATTCCTTTGCTTCTCTTAATTTATGCAAAAAGCAAGTTCAGGCTTCCGATGAGCATCACTTCCAGAGAGAAATTTAAAAGAGGAAGATTAGTGGCTCCCACAACAGCTCCCACCACTAAAGCTGGTCTCCGGGATGCAAATAAAAGTCTGTCTCTCCTATCCTTTCTAGGTTTTTCTCTCAGCTAGTATTCTGTTCATCTCAGTGTTACTTGGAGGCATTTCCCTGAGCCATTACCAGACCCTAATCATGTCTGGGTTGCTGCCATCGTCTATATACGGTAGAATTTGGGGGAAACAAGTACCGATGTGTGTCTGTAGATCAACTGTTACACATAACACTCCCTATCCCATATGTAATAATAATCTTACCTCCTACTAATGACAGGGGCAGTTACTCCTGCCAAGATGGCTTTTTCTCTTCTTGCCTGCTGGTCTCTTGGAATGAGGATTCTAAAATACTCAGCTGGATATTGTAGCTTCTGGTTCAAGAGGACTCTTGCTGGTGCTTCTCATGGAAGTGTTCCACTATAGGAGCCAGGATCACTAATCTGCAGAGCCAGAGTTGCAAGAACAGAAATGTAAATTCTCCAAGTAGGTCTTTGCTTGTGTTGGTAAGCGGGAACTACTTCTGCTTCCATTTTTCGATTCATGGGTGCTGCTTACTGGATATGGAGCACTAAATAAAATTCTTTAATGTGTGTACCCCTATGTCCCGGAGAACGGTGCCCCATCTTATTGACTCCTTTCAACAGTCTGTTCCAGAGCTTTGTCAGGCATTTATGGGTGGGGCTATATGTGGTATAAAGTGGATTTTATGTCTTACTCAATGTTTTGTGGATCCTGTGTAAACATTCTAGAAGCTCTCCGGGGTCAGTGCTCTCTGGTAGGCATTAACTTGTGACTCGAAGATTTCACACTTTGTACCAATTCCTCTATGTCCTCCCACGTATAATTACCCCAGATTTTCTTACTTTAAATTTCATAATCCTTTTCCTTCCCAATTTCTGACCAAGCCACTAGCCTGTCCATTTCTGTGGTCTATATAGTTTACCTATATGGTCTAACTACTCATGGTGGATCAGGATCACCTCATAAAATGCCTGAACTTCTATCCATAAGGAGAATTTTCCCATGACATCCTCTTTCAAAGCCACCCCTGAGTAAAGATGCAGGGCAGCTGTCACTGATTTTTGGCTTGTACCCACATTCGGACTCCAACCATTCTGCCAACAAGGCTCGAGGTTTTCTTCTTCTCGCACCTGGTTGTACGTAATCTCCCACATAGGCCCACAGCTGGGAGATGGGGGCAGGTCCTTGGGGCAAGTGTGAGAGAGGACATGGGGGCGCTGGGCTATGTGCTTAACTAGCTTACTCTCTCTCATCCTCAATCTATGGGAAGAAAAAAGTCATGATTCTTTCAGAATTGGAGCCAACTGACTGAGAAAGAGCATCAGTTCCCAAAAGAAAGGACTTTGTAGAGCCACTTATGTGAGCAAGAAGATTAGATTGTATTCAAAACATTCAAAAATAAATAAAGCGCATATGCCCTAGCTAGCATGGAGTAGACAACGGAGAACAGCTACGTCTCAAAACTGGAACTGAGAAGTACATAGGAAAGAAGCAAATACTCCAGTTGTTTCTCTCAGAGGCTCTGTGGTCATTTGTGCATCTTATTGGGACTCTTGACTCTTCCCATGTCTTTCCTATTCACTTAATATTTTGTTTTATTATTATTATTATTTTTGTTTGTTTGTTTTAAACTTGTTGCTAAATCAAACCCTCCTGCTACGTAAGTCTGGATGGCATCTGAGACCAAGAGACTTCACACTTCAAAGAAAACCTAAGCCCTTTCAAGTAGTGGAAGAGCATGAAGAAACCTGTTATGGGACACTTTGCTCCTCTCAGACCACTAACGACAGATAAACAGGGGAGCACAGGTAAATTCTTTCACTAATCTGCAAGAATCACAAAAGACAGAAGAGTGTTATTGTGGATTATTCATCTCTATTCTTTGAGCATTTTTTTAGAGATGAAGTACAACTTTTCTTATCACAGAAAAACAGTAGGGTAAGATAACATTACTTTCCAGATTATAGAAATGGGTAAATTTTACAAGATTTTCTTGTTTATGAGAAATTATATGAATACGGCATTTAAATGACAGTAACGATTATTTTATCATTTTAGAGATTCAGGACTGAGTGGGAAGTTGGGTATGAATGGAGAAGTGTTGCAAGTAGATGAGAAAATTAATACAAATAATTCTTGCGTTCATAACTCAGGATGGAGCATGTTATACTAAATTTGAAAAACAAAGGAATGGAATTTGCACTAAGGGTCGTTTATTGTATTAAAAGTCAAATAGATAAAAATAAAAAAAATAAAAAAATAAAAATAAAAATAAATAAAAAATAATAATAAAAAAATAAAAGTCAAGTAGAAAACATTTAATGTGAAAAGGAGATTAATAGCTACAAATTTCCAGTTATAAAATAAATAAGTCATGGAATGTAAGATACAACTTAAAGAAATATAGTGAAAAATATTGTAATAATTTTGTATGGTGACAGATATCGATTCGACCTATTGTGATCATTCTGTAATATGTAAAAATATTAAGTCCTTCTCCTGTACACCTGAAAGTAATATAATCTTGTACGTCAATTATAATTCAATGAAAAATAATAAAAGTTTTAAAACTGAGTTTTAGTGATTGACTTTACTCATATTAACAAGAACTCTTTTTATTATTAGAGAATAAAATTCTGAGGACCAGAATCAGTTTTTTTTTTTCAGACTTCTATGTTTCTTCTCCCTGTTACACAGTCTGACCCACAGTAACTGTTAAAAATATTGCTTCAATAAGTAAAAATTGTTAATAATTCAATAAAGCTATCTTAAATAAGATTACAAAATTGTGAGTTAAAATGAGATTAGTGTCATGATGACCGTTTTCCACAGAACCTTTATAATGCCAATATACATTACATAATTCAAGGATATTTCTCAGACTTGATCATATAACCTGTGTCTTGCAGTGCATTTAAAAAAGAAAAAAAATAATAACATTCATATTCATCAAGCTGTGTTATTGTTTGATCAATGGAAATATTTATAATAATATTTTGTAGATATGCCCATTTTGTCCTTTTTGATAATTCCAAGGGGAGTGGGGTATTTTCGAGTGTGCATGTACCACAGTTTATCTCAAAAGTGCTTACTAGTTAAACAGAGTTAAAATAATCCTTAGATGCAAGGCTATCAGAGAGCTTTGTACTCACCAGGAGCCTTGCAAAATATTTTTAGAATTATCTGTGTCTTGCAGATGCTCTTAAGCCACAGAGAAAATTATTTAATAGGGAATTTATATTCCATAAAGGATTCTGCAGCTGAGAGACTGGATTGCATGACTGACCATTGATGGAGGTAAAATCCAGCACGCCAAACCACATCTGTGTGAGATCGTCTGCTGGTCCCTGGAGAACAAGTGCATTGCACTCAATGCCCCATCCCTGTTGGCTGGGGTGTTCCATCCGATGGACTCGGTAGGTCCCCTAAGGCTTGGTCCTGAGGGGCCTGGCTGGGGGGACAGATAAAGCAAAATGAATATTTAAGTCTTGAGAGGATTCTTGAATTGGATCTCTGGCATATTGGATTAAATGGCTTTAAGTATTCACAGAATAAAGTATTCCTCAGAAAGGAAAATCTCGGAGATTGTTCAGGCTACAGAAGAGAAAACCGTGTAACTATTCCGATCAGAGTACACAAACAGAGAGGGAACTGAAAATATTTCCCAAAACTCTACTAGATCAGTGTTTCCCAACAGTGGTCTGTAGTTATAATCAAGGAGTACAGAGTTTTTCTACATAATTAGGAAATATGTTTTCATTAAGGTAGTTAACGTATATATTTGAAGAATTAAAAACCTATAAAATAAATAATAACACAAATCTTTGCTGCACTTAGGTTAAGATCATTTGAAGGCAGTCCATTTTGAGTCCGTGAAATTCAAACACTAGGAATTACTTTGATTTATTTTATGGTCCTGGGAAACAAACCCCCACGACGGAGAGAGGGAATAAAATAAAACAACACCGAAGTGTGTTTTACTGAAAGATAATTTTTAAGTACTTTACAAGTTATAGTGTGTCAACCATCATTTACTCATTAATTTTCCGTATAGTCATTGTCTTATGATTTTATGTAATTATCTAAAATAATGTTTCGCCAGCCTTAAAATTAACTCAAGCATAGATAAAAATAAGCTACACAGCACATTCGAGTTCTCTTATCTTTAGGTGTCAGAAACTTGTAGAAAGAAGGGGCAGGGAAGGTGAGGAATAATAGTATATAGCAAATATGCAATGCAAGTTGGACCTTAATCTTTGGCTAATAAATCAAATAAGCAAGGCAATTTATTAAAGAGAAAAGGCTGATTTCCTTCGTAAAGCATGAGCATGTTTCTGATTTTGTGCATCCCTTCTTAAACAGGTTCTGTTTCCGTTTAGGTCTTAGTTTCTTTGTCAGCACTATCTAATCTCAAATGTAAATATTTTTTGTTTCAACGTAAGTTTCCATTCCACTTGCAATTAACTGGACCACATTATTTTCACTTATCATTAATAGTATAAATCAACTAACATTTTGTCAACATTTCTGCTCCTATTAATAATAGTACATTATTGCCAACACAATCACACAATATTTCTTCCCGGTCCTACCAGGGAAGATTGAGCCCTGTGTCAGTTGAAATCCCGAGAGAAAATAGCACACTCAAAATAGAATTATGAGATGAGAGCTTGTACGGATCATTTACAGAGCTGTAACCTCAGATCTGAAGGAGAGTAGGATACTCCTGAGCTGGTAGCTTCTGGCTGTCACTACCCGCTATGCCTGTTAGGACAGAGAAATTGTCAGAAAGTGGAAAGAGAAAGACCTGTGTAAAGAAGGCGAATCTGATGGTTCTGTTAAAGACGAGCCAGCCCATGGCGACACCATGGAAAAGGAACAAGATAAATACCCTGACTTCACTCTTTCAATCTGTCTTCCATCTTTCTTAATTTTTTTCAATTTCCTTCCTGGTCTTCCTCTCAACCTCTTAAGAAAAATTATCTAGAACTTAGAAATAAAAATAAAGTGAGAGAAGACTGCAGGTCTTTTCAATGTCATCCTGGGGTATCATTTAACAAGCCATCTGAAAGTTATTTATTTCTCTAAGAGCGTGGAGCAGTGTTTGACCTTGTTATTTATTATTAATTACGGGCTGAGACTATATGAACTTACATGTTAAGTTGCAAATTTTTGTCTGTGGAGATCAGATTATTTCTGTCTGGTAGAAAAGATAACCTATAGTGTGTCACCCTGTAGGACATTCTTATTGGTTTTCAGTTTAATTAATGAGTTGAAAAATATCATTGACACCTTTTCATCCTATTTTGTGAGTCTCATTTTTAACAGAGCCTGGTTAGAAACCAGAGGACACAAGTGCCCTGTTAATGTGATCCATACAGGTCAGCCTTAGGGCAGAAAGTAAAGTGGAGAAGGATGGATCATAAATCTCGAGGAGCAAATGGAAGATATTCTATCCAATTACAATCTTTGATCTGATATAATATTTTTTTCTCTTCCCCAATCTGACTAGTCAGGTCATGAACACATTTTAAAGTACTGTGCGTTTATGTGCAGTATTTTTTTTTTTAAACCAATGAAGGCACTTTTGTGCAAAGAAGTCATGGATAGAAGCCACTAAAGCCATATAGGACAGATTAAAAAAAAAGATTTATTGGGGAAAAATCTTATAAATAAATAGATCTATATAGATATATAATATAGATAGATATAGAGATCATAATAAAATGCATGTTATTAGAGATATATAATGGAATCCTTTGAACTCCCATTATCTCTCTGCTCAGGCCTGGAAATGGAAATGTTTGCAACTTGGGCAATATTTCAGGAAAGAGGAGGACTTACCCTATAATGTTCTGTATGAATTTATAGGTTTAATGGAAGGAGATGAGCCAGAAACATCTTTGTGACTGTGCAGCTATAAAGATTCCCTGATTAGATATAGAAGCTTCCAGAGAGTCCGGGAGATGGTATCAGCCTTTCCTAATGAGCCAGCTCTGACCTACTGAGCAGCATCCTTGTTTGGCTACTGAAAAGAAGGGAATGAACTTCCGGGGGCATCCACATTTCTCTTTTGTTAAACAAAAGTACCTCCACTGTCTCTGATTGACTAAAAATGGGACATCGGTAAGATCCCACTCAACGAGGTTAGAAAGACACGTGTCCAATTGTGAGGAATTTGCATTATGAGTCTCTTCCTAGGATAGTTGCAAAAGTCCTTTTGTAAGATGTCTGTCCATAACGTAATACCCTTGACCCCGTTCACATCCTTGATTTGGATCTGGGATCCAAATGACTGGCTTACTGGACATAAGTCAGTGTATCTGTCTCATATCTGGCATGATGAGCTCCACAAGAACCCTGGGATCACCATTTTGTAATAATCGTAAGCAATATCTATGACAGAAAAGGGCAGACCAAGCGCCATCTGACATAGTCAGTATCTAAGTTCATGTCTCTCCATGTGTCTCCTTTCTGAGCAATATGTTCATCCATCTGCTAAGGTCATATGAACCATCCATTAATAAACTGCAGTCAAAGCCGCATTATATGAACGATTTACTCATTCATGAGACCAAAGCAAGCAAGAAAAATAGATAAGTAAACTGTTATTCTTTGGACAAAAGGGAGGAGGAGAAAGGTTTCTTCTTAAATTTTTCTAACTCTGTGACTCCTGAGTATTTACAAGCTCACCAAGGCAGAAGTCAGTATGGCCAGGTAATCCTTTTTTTTTTTTTAATTTTATTTATTTATTTTTTTTATTTATGAAGTCACACACACACAGAGAGAGAGAGAGGCAGAGACACAGGCAGAGGGAGAAGCAGGCCCCATGCACCGGGAGCCCGATGTGGGATTCGATCCCGGGTCTCCAGGATCGTGCCCTGGGCCAAAGGCAGGCGCCAAACCACTGCACCACCCAGGGATCCCGGTAATCCTTTTTTTTATTTTAATTTTCAGATTAATAGTGGCTTCCATATGCATACAACTACTATTTTCATTGGTCAGCCCAATCCTTTATTGTGATTTTATTACTATAAAAGTGTTGTACATGGATATGGTAGGCCATGATAGAGATGGTATCTGCACAGACTGATTGGTTTTGTTGGTCTGGATGTTTTCTTTTAGAAGTGCTTGCTTCAAATGAACTTTTATCAACAACATAGCATTTAAGTTAATGAGCCAGTGTTATAATATTTTTCATAGGGAAATGCTACCTGGATACATATTTATAATCCATCCGTGGGTAGGTCAAAGGCATACAGCTAGCTAGCACATAATTTTCAAATCAGAACATAGTTCTGATTCATGAGTTTGTGTAAAGGTATATTTCAAATCATTTCCAGGCTTCAAGAAGCACCCCCACCAAGTATCCAAATACTGTGTTTTGTCCGTAACTTACTTCCATCATGATAAGCGAATGTCGCATTCCACTGGATTTGTCCATCTTGGAGGCAAGGTGATTTATCAGTAAGCTGTAGGTGTCAAGTTTTGTGGGTGAGGCCCCAGCAGGCCGCTATTTTGGATAAAGAAGTAGATAAGACTATCTCTCTGCCTAATAGGTGAACACTTGAGAATGGCTAAAGTATTATATTGGGGAGCTGGGTTGAGATACTAATAGGAGGTACCATCTTAATTTTTCAGAGAGTTTAAGTTGTCCTATCTCAGAATATTTTTTCCAATTAAAAAAAAATTGTAACATACACAGAAATAAAAATTTACCATTAAACCCATTTTTAAATGTACAGTTTAGTGGTATTAAATGCATTTATAATGTGCTACCATCATGACCGTTCTTCTCCAGAACTAATTTTGTTTCCTAAAACTCCAACTCTGTGCCAGCTAATAACTCCCCATTTCCCTGAGCCTCTGGAAACTACCCTATTACTTTTTGCTTTATGATTTTGGCTACTCTCTTATAAAATTGGAATCTTACAGTATTTTTCTTTTTGTGACGGGCTTAGTACATTCTGCATAATGTCTTCATGGTTCATCTATGTTGTAGCATAGGTTAGAATTTCCCACTTCTTAATGATGAATAATATTCCACTGTATGCATATCCTACATTTCACTTATCCTTTTATCCATTGGTAGATGCCTGAGTCCCTTAAATGTTCTAGCTGTTATGAATAATGTTGCTCCAAACATGGATGTATAAATATCTTTTTGAGAACCTGCTTTCATTTCCTTTGGGTATATACCCAGAGTTAGAATTACTGGTCACATGGTAGTTCTATTTTCAATGTTTTGAGGAATCACTGTACTGTTTTCCATAACTGCTATATCATTTTACATTACAAACAGCACAAGGGTGCACAAGGGTTCCAATTTCTCCGTGTCCCTGGCAACACCTAGTCATTTCTCCACTTTCCTAGTAGTAGCCATCCTAACAGGAGTGAGGTTTTGATTTGCATTCTCATGGTGATTAGTAATGTTGAGCATCGTTTCATGTGTTTATTAGCAATTTATATATTTTCTTTGGATAAATGTCTATTCAGTCCTTTGCCTGATTTTAAATCAAATTATTTGAGTTTTTGAATTTTAGTTCTTTACACAATTTGGATATTAACCCTGTAATAGACATATGACTCATAAATATTTTCTTCCATTCTGTGTGTTGTCTTATTACTCTGTTGATAATGTCTTTTGATGTACATTTTTAAAAAATTATCATGAAGTCAACTTGTCTATTTTTTCTTTTATTGCCTTTGGCTGTCACATCCAAGAAATCATCACCACATCCAAAGTTGTGAAGCTTATGCCTTATGTTTTCTTCTAAGAGTTTTATAGTTTTAGGTCTTATATTTAAGTCTTTGAATCACTTTGAGTTAATTTTTGTCCGTGGTGTTAGGTAACAACAGTACAATTTAATTCTTTTGCATACGGATAACCACTATCTCCAGTACTATTTATTGAAAGATCGTTCTTTCTACCATTGAATGGTCTTGGTACCCTTATCAAAAATCATTTGACTATGTATGTGAGTGTTTATTCCTAAGCTCTCTATTCCATTCCATTCCATTCCATTCCATTCCATTCCATTCCATTCCATTCCATTCCATTCCATTCCATTCCATTCTTCTATGTATCTGTCATTATGCCAAAACCACACTGTATTTAATTACTGCAGCTTAGTAAGTTTTGAAATCAGTAAGTATTAGGACTTCTAGGTGTGATCTCTTTCAGGATTGTTTGGCTGTTTGGGGTACCTTGAAATTTCATATGAATTTGAAGAAGGGACTTTATATTTCTGCAAGAAAAAAAAATCATTAGGATTTGATAGAGATTTCATTGAACCTGTAGATGACTTTTAGTTCATTATCAACTTCCAGCAGAAGTCTTCAAGTCCAAAAGTCCAGAGACCAATGATATTCTATGAAGTCTTTATCCATTGTTCCTGATACCTGAGTCTTGCCATATGCATCTGTAATTTCTTGGGACATGATGAAGAAAGAGTACTGTTGTACAAAGCTTAACTTAATATATCTGGACTACTTTTAACTCTTTTTTGCTACACAAGCTCTCCTGCTAACTTAGGCCATCTCCAGTATCAATTGATTGTAATGGCTATTGCAAGATTCTTGGTGGATATTGTGTTTAAGATAACCAAAAAGTCCCAATAAAATGTTGGAGCTCCTTTTGTGCTTCTAGGACCAGCCATCTATTTTGGAAATTCTTTGGCGTATCGCCCAATTTGTCACAAAATCGTTACTTGAATGTCAGGGGATATGATTTTTATTTCTTTTACTCTCATTCAATGCTCAGCTATTCTTAGTCAGTTGTACTTGGTGACATGCCATCAACATGAGCCATTGTGAAAAAAGTTATCTTTGTAACCGAACGCGTGCCTGTCCAGCTCTTCCTCACACTGTGCTAGTTCAGTATCTCTCCAAACAGTTGATAATGTTCGTGGCATGACTTGCCAGGTAAAGGCAAATCAGTTTTGTGTTTCTTCTTGGAATTATTGCAAAATCTAAAACATTAGTAAATATCCAAGTCTATAATCCAAATGCAACTATTGACAGCACTTTTAGTCATTGCTACAAAATCGTGTATTCAGGGAAAAGGCAGCTACTACATTTTTACTGAAACCTTTATTATCCACTGTATGATTCTAAACAGTAGTGCCTTCTGTGGGGCACACAAGCTGTTCCAACTCTGTGGGAGAAAACTCAACACTTTTTACTTTCCTGGTGGGAAAATTATGTCATTCACACAATTGTGATAAGTTTTGCTACTATATAGACTTTTTTTGTTTGTATATAGACCTGATCATGTTTTATTCTGACTTGCTCTACATCAGACGCCATGATTGCATTCAATAAAAACACAATACAAATATCTGAGACTTAGTCCTTTTCCCTGTTTATCCCATGTCCAAGTTTTCCTGAAGTCCAGTCAGAGTCTTTTTATCAACTTTTTCATCATCTTGGCTACCATTTTGAGCAGCTTCTACAGGGAACAAATCAGCCCACTAATTTTATCCCTTTTTCCGTCCACCAATTTTGTGGATCTTTTTGTGACTATCCAAGAGCATGACTATGAGGAGTCTCACCTTTCCAGTTTTTTTTTTTTTTTTTTTTTTACCTTTCCAGTTTTTACATCTGTTGTTAATCTACTCTTCTAATTTTCTGTGTATTTTAGAAAGTAGCTGGCAACTTTCCTCTTTTTCAATAACCTAATTTTTTTTGTTTCTCATGGCTGATAGACTCATAATCTGTTATTTCACTTAATTCTAGGATCGAAGGGAAAGGTTCAAGGGTCTGTTAAAATCTGTCCTCCGGGTCATAGTTGCTCCTCACATGCATGAGCTTGGAAAAAATACGTCAAGAATTCCTTTGTAATGGGATCCTGAAATAGTAGACACCATAACCGCATTGCCACTTTTCTGTTTGTTTGTTTGTTTTTGAACACTTGGCTACTAAGTTCTTCATGTTCTGCTATTACCTTTAGCAGTGAAATTTCTTATTCCCATGGTAGACTAAGTAACATTGTCACTGTCATAAAGCAACAGAACAAAATAAGACTCTTTAGCTTTATTGAAACTAATTTTCGTATAACAGGTGGAGACAATCCAATAGTGCCATGTGGTAAAATATAAATGAAGTTATTAAGAGAAAAGCATGTAAGCAAAAAGTAGTAAAGCATACTCACCCCCTTCTGAAGCCTTGTAAGTCCAGCACTTAGGCTGGGCAAGGGTATGTGTGCCCAATGGCCAGTGTTCCGGTGAAGCAATGTCTTACCTGTAATCATTCAGATTGTTCTAACATTGGCCACATATATCTTCTTTACTGGCTAAGATAAGCTTTATAATGCTTTTGTGGGACACCTGAGTGGCTCAGCAGTTGAGCGTCTGCCTTTGGCTCAGGGCGTGACCCCGGGGTCCTAGGATCGAGTCCCATGTCAGGCTCCCTGCATGGAGCCTGCTTCTCCCTCTGCCTGTGTCTCTGCCTCTCTCTCTCTCTGTCTCTCATGAATAAATAAATAAAATGAGAGACACAGAGAGAAAGGCAGAGACACAGAGGGAGAAGCAGGCTCCATGCAGGGAGCCCGATGGGGGACTTGATTCCGGGTCTCCAGGATCACACCCTGGGCTGCAGGTGGCGCTAAACCACTGGGCCACCGGGACTGCCCAAAATCTTTTTCTTTTTCTTTTTTTTTTTTTTTAAAGATTTATAATGCTTTTGTTAGATCATAGTTTTTAAAGTCACCAATTACACTGTAATTAGCTTTAGTGATTTAGCTGTGCTTCTGACTTTTTTCCAATAATTAGCCAATATTAAGTCAGAATCACACCACTAATCTCTTTCAAGGATGTTTGTTTCCACATAGGTTTAAATTTTCATATGTACCTATAATATCGTAGCTTTTAAGATATGAGGAGCTCTGGAAGCAAAAAACGACAGCTTGGGTAAAAATTCTAGAAAGAGTGCTTCAGTTTTATTTAGGTTTCAGAAGCTCAACAAAATCTAAGCAGGACTGATAAAAAGAAAACTATATCTAGTCACTAATAATCACACTATTGAAACCAAAGACAAAGACAAAAAAAAAAAATCTTAAAACTGTTTCAAAAGGGTAAACAGGATGGATGGCTGAATTTTCAGTGCCTTCTATGGAAGACAGGAGTGGATTGCACAGCATTTAAAAACTATGAAACTATAATTTTAAAACCCTAATAACATAATATTTCAACCCAGTGGAAGTCACCACCAACAACGAAGATGAATAAAGAAGACTGCACTTCTAGTGCAGAAAAAAAGCAGAAGCTGAGAGAATTAATTTCCAATGAGCAAGTGCTATAAAAAAATGCTAGATGGGATTTTTTCAAACTGAATGAAAATGATACCAGATAGAAGCATGGAGCTACAAGAAGGAAAAGACATTAGGACTGGCAGGATGTGGGGAAATCCAAAAAGACTGTTCATTTTTTAAAGCAACAACATTAAAAGACATTTTGAGGGATTTAAAAGCTATGCATAGATACCATTTTTCTCTTTGTCCCACTGTTTTCCATTCCTTGTTCCCCTAGCCTATAATCTATCGATTATCAGAAATATTTTAGTATTCTAATTCATCTGTTTGCTTTTTAAATATAAAAATATAAATTTATTTTATTTTAAATATATAAAAACTTCATTACTTTTAAATTATTTATTTTTAAAAATATTTTATTTATGAAAGAGTGAGCATGCACATGAGCAGGGGGGAGGGTCGGAGGGAGAGGGAGAAGCAGACTTCCCATCTGAGTGCAGGAATCCTACCTGGGGCTGGGATCCCAGGACCCCGAGATCATGCCCTGAGCTGAAGGCAGACACTTAACCGACTGAATCACACAGGTGCCCTAAAACTCTTACTCTAAAATTTTTATATTCTACTTTATAATTACTTTGTACTGTTTTATCTGATATTTCCAGATATTTATAATTAAGATTACAGATTTTAGTTTTATTTTGTTGGTTTTTTCTCTTTTTAGACCAACCAAACTAGTTTTATACAAAGTAACTGCAGAATTTTTCAGCAATCTTTATTTTGTTACAATTAAATGTGACTTATAATTGACCTTGGCATGACATCAACCATTGTCTATGGTTCCCTCGTACTTTTTTTAAAGTCAAGGACAATTAAAGACTATTATGTGAGCTTTAGGCTTACATAGCACAATACACTATTAATCTTTTCCAATGCTTATGCACTGTGTGATCCAGTGTATTTTTTAAAGATTTTATTTATTCATGAGAGACACACACAGAGAGGCAGAGACACAGGCAGAGGGAGAAGCAGGCTCCCCACAAGGAGCCTGATGCGAAACTCGATCCTGGGACTCCAGGATCACAACCCCAGCCAAAGGCAGATGCTCAACCACTGAGCCACCCAGGTGCCCCAATCCAGTGTATTGTTGCAATTCACTTTTAACTTACATTACACATTTGTCTAAAATATTTAGATTACGTTATATTCTGTAATCAATACCAAGAGAATAATGAAAAAATAAAAGATGCCAAGACTTTAATATATGTCACATGTAGGTGTTTTACTTCCAGTGTCCCTCTGTGAAGATTTTATGTGGACTATTTAATAATGGAGAACAAGTATGCTCACCTGCATTTTGCATAGAAATATTTTTACTGCAAACATTTCATAACATTCTAAGAGTAGTTACATTTTTCAATTTATCTTATGTCCAAAAACCAACCCACAGCATGTACCTCAGTTTAAAAAACCCACTTCTCTTCATGTGCTCAACTTTCCTTACTCAGATTTTATGATGCATGAATTTTAGTTACCAAACAAGCTAGCACAGAATATTGGCAAATAGTTGGTACCGTAGGGCTCAAACTATCCAAATATTTGGAAAGTTGGGATGAGGTCAAAACCAGTTAAGTGGTCATAAGTCATGAATGATTAAGCTTCACGGCACACATTAATTATTGATATATACTGTAGATAAGTTTTCTAGTTGACATATACTGAGAAGATTCCCAATGTTTAAAACTGAATACTGATACAGGAGTAATATGTGGCCTATATAAGAAACTCTGATAAATAACACCAAAAAGACAATCATTAAAATATTAGGAAAAGGATATAAGCTTGTAATTTATAAAAATAAGGAATACTAAATACAAGAAACTGAATAGGTATTCATAATAATACTTAGTTATCAAAAGTGCTAAGTAAAACATCGATGTCACCTGACTGATATTAAATTATATTAATATATTTAAATTATAAAATAGACTGACTAATTTCAAGTCCTGGTATAGAAGAGGTAAGATCTTAAAGATTGGGAATACTATTGAGGGTAGTTTAATTTTTTAAAAAGATTTTATTTATTTATTCATGAGAGACACAGACACAGGCAGAGGGAGAAGCAGGCTCCCTGCGGGGAGCCCAATGTGGGACTTGAGCCTGGGACTCCGGGATCACGCCCTGAGCCAAAGGCAGATGCTCAACCATTGAGCCATCCAAGCATCCCAAGTTGGCTTAATTTTGAAGACAACCTTACCTAACTAGGATGGTGATAGGAAAAATATAGTGGAAAAACGCATGAAACATGTTCCTGTACTTAGAAGTAATAGGATGGAGGTACACATAATGATATGGGTAGGTATGTAAGTATCATGTTTTATGATAGCCTTAAAATGCACCAAAACCTAGGAATCTAATAAAATATGTATAAAGTTCTACCTAGCAAACAAAAATCATTTGGATGAATTAATATTGGGATCAATTAAATAGATTTAGGTATATACCATATTTATGGGGTTGGAAACAATAATAAAATTGTTAATTGAGCTATATGTTAATTGTAATCTCATTCAAAGTCCAGAAGTTTTTTGTGAAAATTTATGAGCTGATTCCAAAAAGTCATGGAAATAAAAAAGGCCAAATATAGATAATATGTAATGTAAAATGTAAAAAGAAAAGATAATGTGTAATTATAAACACAATTTTAAAGACATACTCTATTAGATGTTAAGATTTAATAAAAAGCTATAATTAAAATGATGTTATAATTTAAAGGATAGATACATTGACAATAAAATAGTCTGAAAATAGACTGGCAGGTTATATGATATCTTCATGTAGGATAAATTTGGCACTGCAGTATTTTAGAGAGAGTTTTTTTCAATACCCTTGCTAGATCAGTTGAATAGTCATAGAATAGGTTAACAAATTTAACTTCCTACCTCATAACCTTGCACCATATGCAAATAATAATTCCTAAATGTGAAAGGCACATATTTGTGTGCATGCATACATACAAACAGGTGTGCGCACACTTTTTTTTTTTTTACCCTAGAAGAAATTGTAGTAATCTACCATCTGAACTCTGATAAGAAAAAAAAAAAAAAAAACTTCTTAAATAGGACAGAACATTTGCTAACCATAAAGGAGCAAATTCACATTTCATACCACACTAACATTAAGAACACCTGCTACTCTAAAGACATAGTTAAGTCTTAGAAAAATTCAAGTCATAGAAATTGGAGAAAGATATAATAACTGTAATTAAAACAAGAGAGATGCCTTTTTTGGATGGTAATAATGGGCCATAAATGAAGAGATTGATTAACTAAACCTCCTGCACTTGATGACAAGAGAAGGAAGGAGGAGTTAGTGACATCCCTATGAAGTTTAAAGAGACGTTGGAATAAAAAATAAATTATACAAATATGAACCATCACAATCTTCACTAACAAATCATTTTTATATGGTAAGGATTAGGATTCCAGAGACACTACATTGTTTCTGCCTCTGAAATATTTACACCAAAGAAAATGGAACAGAAGAATACTTGAATTTTATTTAATGAGCTGACTTAAAATAGTTGAGTGATTTACGGTAAAGTTCTCTATTCCAGCTCCCATGACTTCCGTTCAGATATTAACAAAATAGTATATATAGAATGTATGTAGTATATGAAAAAGTTTACTTTGAATAGAGATAAACTAATAAACATAAAAATAAAATTCACAGTGCTCTATTTAGTCAGTCTTTCAGCTAACATTTATTGAACTTTTACTATGAAAACTAGGTCTAGTCTCTTTTTTAAACATTTTGCCTTTTCTAATTTAAATCAGATTAAATCTGAAAATATCTGTTGAACATATACTATGTAACCAGAAGCTTGGTTTGCGTGCTGAATTATAAGAAGTTGAAAGATAGTCCTACAGTGAAGGAGTGTATCTTATCTCAGAAGACTGTAGGTTAGTGAAACAATTAGATGACATGTATGGGAAAGATCTGACAAATATTAATTTATTTTTAAGTGTCAGTTTGTAGAGGTCTTTTTTGTTTTATTTATTTTATTTATTTATTTTTCTTTTTGAATTGGGAGAGAAATGTTGATATATAAATGAATTGAGTGGTGCCACTCGTCATATTCATCTGGGGACAGTACCGCACATGTGACATTTTTTTAATGCTTCTTTGGTAAGCCATTTTGCCCTTTAAAAACAAGACAGTAAAAAAATAAAAAATAAAAAAATAAAAACAAAACAGTAAAGGACATTACATCCAGCAAATGCCTATATAGATACCTCACACACTGCGGAAGTGAACGTGTGGCACTTAACGGGCACATGTTGGTCCAGTGCTCGTCAGACACTTTAGGTTAGAAGGAAAAAAGCAAAACAAAGTATAGGGAAGCAAAGAAGCACCAAATCTGTTTACTTGAGAAGAGTCGTGCAGTTTGTCTACAGAAATGAAGTTAATGGGTGTGGAGGGAGGTGGGTTGAAATTCCATGATGTGTCATTTCAAAAATAAAATTTCAGGGATTTGTTATTTCTTTTATTCAAATAGAAGTAAATAGATATCCATGACCATCTCTAATTGTACTTTATTTGAAAAGACTATAAATGTGTGTGTGTGTGTGTGTGTACATATACACACACATAGGAATAATAGTTGAAAAAAAATAGTTGTTGAATTCTATCCCTTTAAATAGTGGTACAAACACACAAAAAAATGTTCCTACTTAATCAACAGTAAAATTAGTTTCCACCCAGAAGGTATTAAGCAAAGATGCAGCAAGCTGTTTGTCTGAGATTAAAACTCTGGTGAGCCCAAGCCAGAAAATGTGAATGCACAGAGCTCAGCCTCCCTTGCTAGTCCCAAGTCCCACCAGTGGTTTGCTGGGGCTTCCAGGGCTGCTCAGGTGCCTCTAGGCCACGTCTTCCCACTACTGGTCATTCCATGCTATATGGTCTTTCCGTGACCCTGTGCTTAACTATGGGGGTGGGGGTGGGGGGCTCGTAAAATACCCACCCCTGACTGTAACTCAGTTCGAGTCAGTGGTGCACTTCGAGAACCAGTTCTGACCCATACCAAGCCATCGTTCCCACCTGGTAGGTTGACCTCTAAGGTGCTGACGAGAGCCTGTGGGGGGCAAATGACTTGACGTAAGAGTCTCTGTTTCAGTTTCTAAGGGTGCACGTGCTGGGGGGCTGGCTGGAACCCCTGCTTCCCGGGGGGCCAGCTTGTCACAATCCCAGGGTACTTTCCCCTTCTCCCTCTTATCATAAAAGATCACAGGACTTTTTTTTTTTTTAAATAAATCTATAGTTTTATTAAGACAAAACTGACAAATGTGGTATGAAGTTTACATTTAAACAAAGTTTTCACAGAAACCTAACACATGCCTAAAAAGATTTTACAGTGGAGTTCTAGAGTGCAGGGCTAGACGATGTCAAGAACTGATGGATCTCATGATTCAAGATGGCGTTTTGGCAATTTTTTGTTTTGTTTTGTGTTTTAAAGTGAACCACTGCCCCGGTGTGAAGGTTTAATCTTCTCCTGAGACCGGGGCTTTTGAAGTCATTCAACTCTTGAAGTGATTCAATGAACTTGTGCTGTCAGTTACTGAACCCTGCCACCAAGGATTTCAGAGTTCAAAGTTCAGATAACAGGCTCCAAGAGTTGTCCACCCTAAGAGCATGGGCCCTTGTCTTTCTCTACTCTCCCACCTTCTATACCACCCTCTTCTCCTCCCCAAATACCTCAGCCAATGGCTTGGATAGATAAGCTGTTGTTTAAAACTTCATAATTGGAAAAGAAAGGATCTTCTTACCCATTTCAAGAATTAGCACCTCTATGACCGAACAATCTGCCTATGTCTACGCTCCAATAAGACGTTCCCTCTTCAACCACCTTACATCCCCAAAATGGCAGCTTTGGTAACTTATTAATTGGCTTAGTCCTTTGTTGGGAACAGCATTAAGCTCAGGCAGGGAACACCTGCCTTACAGGCAGTTGCTCTTAAAATTACTTTCAAGCATGAGACAAAAGAATCATCAAGGGTGGTTGTCCTACTTTTAACACTTCCTTTTTAACATCTTTTTTTTTTTCCAGATTCTTCTACTATTCCTCTATTCTTCCTGACCATTCTCCTCTTCTCTTCTTCTCTGCTTCTCAATATTTTATTCTTACCCAATTTTCACTTTACACTTTAGCATGAAGTGTAGGAGACACTGTTACTCCCCCAAAGGTGGTGGCATACCCCAAACTTATATCCTCTGTTTTTCTCTGGTACAGTCCCCCTGTTTTTTTCCACCAGTCTCCAGGAAATTTCTACTTCCCTGTCTTGCCCTCAGCCCAAGATGACCATATTCCAAAATGAAATCACTATTTCCTGTCCAAATTGGTTTTATTCTTCAATTATTTCCACTTAATTCATGGGCACACACTCCTTTCTTCATTATTAAAAACTGTAAATCTTGACATTCTTTCTTCCTTTCTTTTATCTTTTTATATAATCTTTTGGGGGAAAGTGAAATAACGTTTTACTTTCAGCCTCTCCTGGGACTGCACCCTCCTGTCCATTCTTTCCCTTTGCCATCCTAGTTTTCATTTTCATGGCTCCATCCTATTGTTTTTCTACAAACTCCCCAATAGATATTCTTAGGCCAGTTTCTCTAAAACAACTTAAAAAAAAAAACAGCATTACCCTATCACTTCCTTTCTGAAGATATATGAACCCTGTTGCCTGGCATTTATGACTCTCCATACATTCATTTTCTGGTATTTATCTACTTTTATTCTATACTGTAGTGGAACTTCCTTGTTGGGAGAAAGAACTGAGCAACAACCCCCCCCTTTATTTTTCTTAAAATATACACATTCTCTATTCACAGGCTATTTGCATTTTTTTTTAAGGTTTAGTTGTTTTCTCTCTTTGGTAGAAACTGTTCATTGTCTAATTCCCAGATTAATCTTTAACTCTTCATACAACGCTTCTTGCACTCACTGTTCTTTTACCTTTGTGCGACCCTTCATCGCAGTTACCGTCAACACCGAATTCTATTCCTTCATCGTTCCCCACTTCACAATATTTTATCAGACTGATGGCCACATCAAAGGGAAACCACATAATTTCATCTTTGGTTCCCCTATGTAGAGACTCTTAAATACTTTTTAGCAGATTAATACTTTGATTATTGATCTAGAGCCCACTTAAGTACACCTAGCAATCCATGACCTGTAATGGCATCTGGAAAATTTCTGTACAGAGGCAGTCAGTAAACATTACAAGGGAAAAGATATCTTTGGTAGATTACAGGTGACATTCTTGTTTATATAGTACCTTCTCAGAGGAGCTTTGTCCTTACAAGAGGAAAAATTATGGTGACTATGAGAGATCAAACTGAAGGTCAGTGTTCATATTTCTCCCACCTCCTTTCAACATAATACATTTCTAAATTACTATAGCATTTTTGTTAAGGTAAGGATCTCCAATGAGCACCTAAGTCTTCCTAATTGTCATCCTCTGGTGGCCCGTGGATCCCAGGAGGTGCAACGATAGTGTATTTATCAGTAGTTTGTAAGATTCTGAAGAATAACAATGAATGATTGTTATAAAAGGGATAAATTTAGTGATTTTTTTTTTTTTCTCCAAGTCTTCAGTCTGGTTATGGGAAGTGAAAGACAACCAGGTAATGGGACCTATAAGGAGAGGAAGGTTTCTACCTTAACTTTCCAGGCACAAACATAATTTTGGTCTTAAAAATAGTCTAATTTCTTGATATATTCTTTCTTCAGATAACACTCATAAGTTAGTGCAGGGGTCCAGCAAGGCTTGGATCACTGTAGTAGACACTCCCAGGCCACTAGACATATTGGACAAAGCTGGATACAAATAAAATTCTCCATTTAGCTACCGATGCCTGACAAAACTGATGTAGTTTTACAACGTTATTTGAATTTATGACCAATTGTGGTAAGTTATTCTCAAATCTTCTTAAATGCTTTTCACTAAGTCTGTCATTTTACAGACAGCACCAAGAAGACATTTTGGGAAAGGAATTGTAATATCTTATTACATATGGGCTGGAGATGGAGTTTTTTGTGTGTGTGTGTGTGTATGTGTGTGTGTGTGAATTCTAAGGAATGCTTCTCCTTATGCAGGTAAAAATTGAAATTCTAACAACTCAAGCAAAATTGTGCAAGAGGTCGTCTCAGCAAAGTGATCTTATAATATCACTGCCATCTTCTCCAACACTCCAGGCAACTTAGAATATTGTCAGGCGACATGAGTGGTAGCTCCGTGTACGGTGGACATAGCAATAGTGCTGAAGACAGAGCTGCATGGTTTTCCGTACCTGCATTGCTTTAGTGTTATGCATCTGGCACATAAGTATGTAAAAATAGAGCTATAGGATAGCAAAAATATATGTATAGTTTTCCTGCTTTTTTAATTTCAACGTGTTTAAAACAGAAATGCATGTACACAGCTGGAAACATGATTAAATACTGTCTGTACACACACATATATATATATAATTTTTAAAAATACAATATTTATGAGGGTCACTTAAAAGAGAACCAACGCTATTATATTTTCTGGAAAGGAATCTTCCCATCACCAGAAGTCGACAGTCTGCTCAGGCAGCGACATAAACAAGCAGAGACCCGTAGGTGTGAGAATTTCTCAAATATAAAGCAAGACCTTCAGGGACCATATCAGACACCACTCCTGTCCTAAGTGACGTTCCCTCAGCTCATCTTTTT
The DNA here is from genome assembly GCF_003254725.2 of Canis lupus dingo. Taxonomy (NCBI): domain Eukaryota; kingdom Metazoa; phylum Chordata; class Mammalia; order Carnivora; family Canidae; genus Canis; species Canis lupus. The sequence goes on from NC_064278.1 coordinate 27,226,599, forward strand.
ACTCCAGGAATGTCAATGGAAAGCAGCTGCATGCAAATATAACCTAATTGCAACTTGCTTAGCTGAATCATGGATCTCTAGCTTTCTGCTCCGAGATTATTGTCCACTGCCATATGGGATGCCCAAAGGAACCTACAGACAAATCTGACATATCTGAGAATCTAGAACGGTGTAAGTGTTAATACTGCGTCCTGGTAAAACCCTTGACTAATAGGTGTTGGCATCTGAAAGATTCTCACTTCTTTTTCCCCGAGGCAGATGATTCTGAGATGGTTGGTATAAAGATTTTCAGTGTCCCCAGTAGGAACGAGCCTAATTTTCCTACAGTGATGGCCAACTTGCAAACTTACCTTTGGGTAATCTTTTTCTTCTTCCCGTTTCAACCTTCCCAGTGACCCGCTCAAACCACTCCATCACCCCATTCCTCAAAATCACTTCCTGAAATAGCATAGCTGCATCTAACTCTTGCCTCAGGCTCAGTCTTTAGAAGGAAGAAAGGACATACATTGCTAATAAAATGACCCCCCTGAGAAGCTATAAATGGATTTAAACTCTTATTTTAGAGAAATAAGAAAAATCTATGACTCTTCCTGGATGTTACCTTGTGTGATCGATTATGAGAAACATTTTTTTTTTAATGACCAAAATGAATCCCCTACGTGGCTACCACTGGAGAAGGAATAGGTGTCTAGAGCAGATTATTGATTTTCAAAAGCATATTGACCATTTCAAAATAAGAAAATTTTAATGCTACTCTTACTATACTGAGATGATGTATATTAATGATGCAAATAATGACTGATGTCATTCTTGTTCCAAGGCTGACCGCTCATTCAGCTTATAATGAACTGAATGTCACTAAATTTGATCACCTGGCCTCTAGCTCAGGAAACAGCGTGTAGTAAACACTTGTCGAATCAATCAGTTACCATGAACAAACTCCTGATTATATATCAATTATACTTAGATTAGTTGTAGCAACGATAGCGGTGCCAACCCCTTTGGCCATTCATCTACTGAACCTGGTAATTTGGTATTCCCAGGAGAAACAGTAGTATTGTCATTTTTTTAAACTAAGGAAATTTGCCATTTATTTAACAGGTTCTCCAGAATCTTGGTGGGAACTCCAGGAATTAATCTGCCTGTTTTAAAAATATAAATTATATTTGGGCTTTCAACTATCAGCTACCAGTTTTAAAAGATTCAAGTTCAAACTCTTGAGAAACACGATAACTTATTCACAGGAGGACGCAAAAGAGACCTTGAAGGAGTCCCATTTCACTTTTCCAAGCAGCGTAGCCATCATTAGAAGAATTTTTTTTTAATTAATTTTGCCGAACTTTCACAACTTATGTTGGGAATCACACATATGTTTGCAAATCACACACGTGTTTTTGAAAGCAATATTCTTCACTTATTGAATGATATTTGTTTAGTGCCTCATTTGTAGCAGAGGCTGTGACATAGAAATGAATAAACTATAGTACTTGCCTTCTCGAGGCCCATTATCTAGAGAGGGAAACTGTAGGCATAATTACAATAAAAATGATGAATTCTTTTTTGAGTATAATTGACACACAGCGTTATGTTCGTTTCAGGTGGGCCACACGGTGATTCCACAGGGCCATCTGTCAGGCTCACCGCAAGCGTAGCCTCTGTCTGTCACCACAGAACACTCTCACAATTACCTTTGGCTGCATTCTCCATGCTGTACCTTTTATAAAAATGATGAATCTCTTAATAGTTGTATGAAGTAGTGCGCTGTCGGAGCAGAGTGGAGGGATAGACATCTTGCATGATTCTTCTTATCTTTTCTTGCTAACTTGTTATATTTAACTGAAATTGATTTTACTGTTACTATTTGGAACAGATCCGGAAAATATCCTATGAAAAATGAAATGTCAGAGCAAATCCTATATACATTATTAGTCTGGCTCTTAATTTATCTGCCCTGCTCTTTACATAAATGTTTATTCTAGATTGATCATCATCATCATCATCATCATCATCATCATTTTTAGAATTCATTATTTTTGCTGCATGTGGTAAACATACTGGGTTTTGTAAACCCCCAACTGCAAGCATATCATAGTAGAAAGGGCAGTCTTAGAACTCAGGAAGCTCTACAGTTGTGGTGAGCACAGCATAAAGTATAGAGAAGGTGAATGACTGTGTTGTTCACCCAAAAGCAGTGCAACATTGTGTGTCAACTACACGCAAATAAAACAAAACTTAGGAAGCTCAATTTCTAGTAATGAGTGTGCAGCTAACCCACAAGTCACAATCTCTCTGGGTCTAAATTTTCTTTCTCTTTAAAAAAAATATTAGATTTCAATGGATTTGTCAAGATTAAAAGTACACAGTATAGGGAAATTTGACAGAGCTTAGCAAGCAGAATTTTGGCCAATTTTATTACAACACTGATAGAAATATAAAGACTTCCTTGTTCTTTGTGAAAACATTCATCTGGGTCTAAGAATAGCTTATGAGTTATGCATTTTTTAAAAAATCTATAGCATGATAGAGACTGTAAACACTCATTTCTTCATTTGGGACTCTAATTCAATCTTTGAATAGCTTCTATTTTTTGCTTTTAAAATTCTGATTCTACAATTTGTCTTATTTTCCTTTTGTCTTTCAGAGTATCTACATATCTAAACAGAATATGTAGATAAAGAAACAGCTATGATGTCCTTTTCAACTAAAATTTTTAAGTGGATTTATTCAATAAAATGCACAATATCTTTAAAATAAGAATAAAAAGAACAAAAAGGGGCATGTGGGTGGCTCAGTCGATTAAGTGTCCACCTTTGGCTCAGATCATGATTCCAAGGTCCTGGGACCAAGCCCCCCATTGAGCTCCCTGCTCAGTGGGGAGCCTGCTTCTCCCTCTCCCCCTGCCCTGCCCTCAGCTCATGCTTTCCCTCACACTCTCTATATCTCAAATAAATGACTAAAATCTTTAAAATTAAAAGAACAAGAAAAGTATTAATTGGTTAAGTTTCTACTTCTGATCAGAAATAAAAAATGATCCTTTTATTTTTTAAAATATACTTAACAAATAACACAAAGTAAGAAATTATATACTGAGAATTTTAACGACTTCAAGATTAACACAAATCTGTATCAATTTTCATAAGAACAATTAACTTTAATAAATATTAAACAATATTATATCTTGTGAAGTGTGCAGTAAAGAAAGCTAACAATTTTAGGCTTAATTTAAAATCAGACATATTTGGACAAATTTGGAAAGTGTGTCCTCCAAAATAAATATATGTCATTTAGGCCTACTTAGCACACAAAAGTCCATTTAGATAAAGATACACCTTGTGCATTTACGATTGTAATAGTAACCATATTTTTAGAATCGGTTCTTATATTTTCATAAGGCAAACAACTTATAAGCTGGTTATCCTTACTTAAACACTTTGAAGATATGAATGCGTTTAATAAAATAGGAAGTTTAGACAAAACGCTAAGTTTAAAGAACAGGAAAAGTAATGAATTAATAAAAAAAAATTCAGGGTAACTCAGATGACAATAGATTCACTGGTATCTGTGAAACATTTGTTTCTCTATGAAATATATACACGTGTAAGAGAGAATCAAGTGGACATTAAGGACAGTCAGGTAATACCATATCCTAAGACTTAGGGTCAGCAGAATAAACTGGAAAATCGTGGAAGAGGAGAGCATGTATATGCCCCGCATGCCTTACAGCTACAAAGCTGGTTTTCTGTTTCACAGGTGAACCCCAGGTACCTGGAATAGTGTCTGGCACACATGAGAAGATTAATTATTCGCTTAAGAAATGAGTGAATGAAGGTAGAGTGTTGGGGGGCTTTCGGGTAGATTCAGGACGATTTCATTTAGGGCTAATTGACTGCTTTGACCAGTTCGCTTCTATTGATACACGACTGGCAAGCACAGCTCAGGCCTTGAGCTGAATTATGACGGTGATTTTAGCATCATTTTCAGCGGGACCCGAGCAAAGGCTTGGCATATGGTGCTTGGATCATGCTCCCTGAAGAAATCTCCTGTGAGCCAGCGCTCATCTTGCCTTCCGGATCAGGGGGTCCAATTTTCTCTAACCACGTTAGTGAGCTTTAACTTGTACCAGTTATGAATAAAGATGTCACCTTTACATATTCAGACTCTTCCAGTGTTTAAATTCTGGAGAAATATTAGAAATCTTGATTGTGACTTACCATCAAGCCCAGACAGTACTAACGTCGCTGTTGCATTTCTCTCAGTCTTGCATCTGCTTTAATTGGTTTCACATTCAGGTTTAGATAATTATCACCATCTGAAGACAAGCAGCATGTAAATTGATTCAATGAAATGAAAACATAAGACAGGTTTTCAATTAAAGAATCAATACTGATTATGCGACTTAATAGTTATGCTTTACGTATCAACTCACAAAGTATGTTCACTCTCATCTTATTTGAATCTTGGAATAAAATAAGTGTGTGGTAGATATAAATACACTTGTTATTTTAGAATTATATAGACAGGAATCCCTATGGGATAAAACAAGGGAACTAACTTATGAATAAATATATTCCAGAAGGAAGAGCGCAATGCATTTTTAGTAGACAAGGAATAAAGACATTCATTCACTGACTGGAAAGGCTTAAACTGGAATTGGATAGACCTAGTTTTAATTTTGGCTTTATATTTCAGTTGTGTGACATGAATAACCTGCTCATCAACGTCATCTTCAAAGTAGGAATAAATAATAGTTATCTTATAGGCTTTTGATTAGGATTAACTGATAAAATATACGAGATATGAAATGCGCAGCACCTAGTAAATGTTCAAACACCTAGTAAATGTTCCACAGACAATGGCCAAAGCAACACCAAAGTAGCGTCAACTGCTAGAGACCTTGGGCAAAACCGGGGAAGAAAAGTCCTCTAAAGCCTCACAAGGTCATAGGTGAGATATATTTATTGCATATGTAGGTACCCGCTTTATTTTTCATCAAAATAATTACTCTCCTGTAAAAATACATTGGATATCTAATTTCCTGTCCCTCACACCTTAATTACCCCAATATCTTATTGACCACAGCACTGAAAGTGATGCTTGACACAAGCTCACTCTTTCTGGTCCCTTCTTGAGCACAAATTCTTTGCTGATCCACAGAGGTACATTCTGAGGTCCCTTTTGTACATCCTCCTAAAACAAGACTCTAACACAGGTTTCATTGATTTGTGTAATTCTTCATGCTCAACTCTTTGCGTATTTTCACAGGGAGCATAACAGTTTCCATATAAATGATCTTCTATAATTTTAATTATTCCAAATGTACTTAATTTTGAGGTTTATGTTCAGAAAGCTCAGAAGACAATATCTGTGGTGCTAAGTTAACAAATTTGAGCATTTTTCCGAATCCAAAAATGTATGCGTATCGTTTTCTTAGTATGGTTTATATTCACCGAATAGAACATTTAGTACTTTTTATAGCACTAAGATAAACTTGACTCACCCAATCTTTTAGAAAAAAAATACATGAAACTACTTTATTTATTTATTATTTTTCATGAAACTACTTTAAATGATACTTTGATATTACTTCTAGTGTAAGAGTTACTTAATGGGACATCAACTCTGACTTTTTTTTATGATAATGAATATTTCATTAACTGAAACCAAAAGACTACTTCTTACTATGATTATTATTTTCCTAGGTTTATCTTCCTCAGCCCAAATAATTATAGATTAAAAACACAATTGAATTTTAATGTAAAAACATAGCCCTATACGAAAGGTAGGAGCTCAACCAGTTCTGGAGTAGAATCTTGTGTGTGTCGCTTATTAGCTCTTTGGCACCGTCTCAGATCTTTTAAATCCTTCTAGGGACACCTGGGTGGCTCAGTGGTTGAGCATCCATTTTTGGCTCTGGTTGTGACCCCGGGGTCCTGGGATCGAGTCCTGCCTCAGGCTCCCCGCAGGGAGCCTGCTTCTCCCTCTGCCTGTGTCTCTGCCTCTCTCTGTGTCTCTCTCACAAATAAATGAATCTATGTCTCTCAAATAAATAAATAAAATAATTTTTAATCCTAGGGTGAATAATGATATTTGCACCAAAATTTATACTAAAAGAAAAATGCACACCACATCCTGTATACAATTATTTACTTAAAGTAAGCACACATTACTCAGACTCGTATATAATATATAATGAGATTTTTGGAATTCAAAATCCAGAGTTTAATTTTGGAGTACTATAATTATTAGAAATGCCAAATCTTGTGATATCTTGTAACCTGCCTCCAGAGATGAGGTAAAAGAGTGAGGCTCTAACATATTATACTTCTGTGTGAATAAAGTTTGACATTTTGCCATACGTTCCGACCAGTTCCGCATGATTCCTCTGATCTCTCCAGCATACTCCTACACCATGTAGCTGGCAAATCTAAAAATGGACCTTTCACATTTTTCTTGTGCTTACTCATGAAACCACTTGCCTGAACTTCTTCTATACTGTTCATCCTTAATTGTTCCCCACATTCTGTGCTTTTGTCTCTTTCTTGTCTTTCTTTCTGTCTTTTTTCTTTCTTTCTCTTTCTTTCTTTCTTTTCTTTCTTTCTCTCTCTCTCTTTCTTCTTTCTTTCTTCCTTCCTTCCTTCCTTTCTTTCTTTCTTTCTTTCTTTCTTTCTTTCTTCTTTCTTTCTTTCTTCTTTCTTTCTTTCTTTCTTTCTTTCTTTCTTTCTTTCTTTCTTTCTTTCTCTTCCTTCCTTCCTTCCTTCCTTCCTTCCTTCCTTCCTTCCTTCCTTCCTTCCTTTCCTTTCCTTTCCTTTCCTTTCCTTTCCTTTCCTTTCCTTTTTTTTCTTTTCTTTTCTTTTCTTTTCTTTTCTTTTCTTTTCTTTTCTTTTCTTTCTTTTCTTTTCTTTTCTTTGTTCTTTTCTTTTCTTTTCTTTTCTTTCTTTTTTTTTCTTTTATGTCTGTTTCCAACCTCACAGTCCTGACATTTAGGTTCATTTTACCACACATGACCTACTTTCCTCATGGTCTACAATTTAGAATTTTCTCTCAGTTCCTCTGACTTCAACTAGCTTGAGGATAATTTTCCCAGTCTTTGGGATGATAGAGACTACATTTTACCCCTTAATAGGAGATACTCCCACTGAGCTCCCCTTAGAATTATGAACAAACCTTACATATACTCCAATTAGTTTTATTTTACAAAAGCAGCATTCAAAACCTAAAAATTGGTTTGACTTCTAAGCAGAGATCAGTAAGCTACAATGACAGAGAATACATGAGCAAATCCTCAACTTCCAGTCTGCACAGCTGTACCTGGAGGGCATAACCATTTGCCCCTAATTATGTTCCCACCCACTCTCTAAGTATGGTTCTAGAGTCCCTGAAGAGATGACCTCTTGCTTCAAGAAATGCTGACCTGGTTACAAAAATCGTTCTTGTTTCTGTTTCCTGTGCTTGGTATCTGGATGTGCAAGATGAGTTTCCCACTACCCAGCCCCTCCTCGTTTCCTACTTCTTTAGTTCACATTGCTCATTCTCTCTCTATAGATCTTCTTTAAAGAAAATACCGAAATACAATAATGCATTATTGCATTACGTATAATACATATTTAGTAAGATACTTTCTTAAACATTTATAGAAATAAAATAAATACATGTGATACCTAAAAATTTATAAATAAAAATTTATATATGTATAAATTTATGCAATGTATGCTTCTTGTATTTCTGTATTAACCTGGAAAAAAAAAAAAGGAAGAACACTGAATTCCCAAACCTTGTAATCAAATCTCTCTTCTTGGATATTTGCTTCTCTCTGTTAATGGGTCCAAGCCATGAACTCTACCCCCTACGGTAATTGCTTCATCCCTGGTCTTCTGCACGTGGTTCCACCTTGTGTGCTTACATGGGAAGCCACTATCTGCTTGATCTTGCAAGTTTGTGCTGCTGCTCTAGATACTGACTTGATCTGCGTACTTACGTTGGGTCTATTTATGTGATTGCGCCTAACTCCACCAACCCCTTGACTTCAGACATAGTCTTTCCTTTGGGATTTGTATAATTCCAGCACAGTTCTCATCTGTTAAGGTATCATACACTGTCCCCTATCATCAATAGTCTGTAGGAATGCTTGCTTCATCAGATTATTCAGCTCAATTCTTCCCATGTTGCTTAATCCTGCTAACATTCATTACCAGACTCATGAATTCAAGTAGTAATTTGCAATATTAAAAAACTGGACTGAAATATTTACCACCAGAACACACCATCATTTCTGTTGACTAAAAATAATGTTTTTAAATACAAATACAGACATAGGTCTGTTAAGAGAATCAGATTTAAAACTCAACTTTTTCAATTAATGATGTTAGATAATTTTATATTTCACTATTAATCTGGTTTCATTTCTCTGGCTTTGAGGCTAAGTAGAATTTTATTTCTCACAATGTAATTATGATTAAATAAGCTTTGGACCTGGCATGATAGAACTGGTATTGTTTTATGAAGTGGGAAGATTATTCTGAAGGCCTTTTTACTGCCTTTTCCTTCATCAAAAAATAGTGTCATCTTTATATTAGCTAGTATACATTAAAAGGCTCAACAAATTTCAATTTTATCTAAATTATCTGAACATCTCTTTAAACCTTCTTAGCTGAAAGGTAGCCAAAATATTCCCCACTGCACGTTATTAAATAACTTTCAAATCGTATTTGCACATTTTTCTGTATTTGTCAAAGCCATTTTCTGCTGCAGCCTGTAATCAAAGCTTAGCATACTTAGAAAGAAAGCTATAACCACATTATTTCTCTTGAAGCAGGCCTGACTATTGTAAAGAAAAATCTGGCTTGCAGAATTTAATGGAGAGACTTTGCATTTGATTGCACATTGGTAAAATAATGAAATCATCCTCATACAATCACTAACTTCAGAAAAAAAGATAAATTACCAGGTAGATTTTATACAATATGACAACTTTGAAAAAATAAGACCTGGTAATTCAAAATCTATAATATTAAGTCATATAGTTTTTCATTGATCACTGTTACAGCTTTTTCTTATTGCCAAAGATGAAATGAAGGAAACCAGAATCCTGCATGCACATTTTCTTTGACTTTTGTAGATGAGTACCTTTTTTTAAAAAACTTAATTGTTTGACATTAGTTTCATGTAAAGAAAAACAAATCTCTTAGTGTATTCATTTATTCATTTATTTTATGTGAGATGCCAGATAATTATTTGACACGTTGCTTAGTAATCCATCCTCTCTCTCACATCGTTTAGGATGCAGTTTGTATATACAATGATACACATTTACGTGTAACACACTGGCAATAATTTAGAGAAATTTAATTCCCTTCGACAATATTTCAAGCAGTTAAAAATATGGATGCTAACCATCTGCATGAGATAGATGCTGAGAACGCAAAAGATTTTTAAAAACTTTTAGTTTGAAGCATTAATGGATGTGTAGATATCTAAAAGCAATCACTATATATTTTAATCCTAAATTTTTAACATAACACACAGATATACACATTGTAGTAACCTGATGAATCAAACATAACCAAGTTCATTATCTCCTGCATGAAGGAGGAGCACCAACCCGACAGTCTTCGTTGTGTCTGAACAGAAGATTAGAGTGAGAAATTTATGGAGATATGAGATCTAGCCTTGTGTGGCTTAAGATGGGTGTTTCACTGTGATAAATCTGAGCTTGACTGGGCAAATTGTATATACTTCAGGTTGGAAGATCTTTCAGCAAATTTCAATAAGCAAAGAGTTGTTTAATAAGCAAATGTTTTGTTCAGTTGAGAGAACTAGTGCCGTAAAAACTTAGGCTAATTTGAGCTGTCAATTTTGGGAAAATTCAAAGTTAGAAAGTTGCTGACACTATGAAATTATTAACTGGTTTACAGAAGTATCTGAGTGAAAATGTTTTGGAGTAAATAGTAATCATGTTCACGTAGGTGGTCTTGGTGCTCAGTTCTGATGATTGAGCCAGAAGTTTAATGCAGGAAATGTTATCTCATAGTCATCCTTTGGGGATTTGGGCTTTGGGGATTCATCCTTTGGGGATTCAGGCTGACCTAGAAGATATACCATGCTATCCGGAGACTGTCAAAGCACCATGAAAGGCCTAGATTGGCAATCTAACAAGTTACCCTGCTGCTGTTTCATAGATGGTGGTGGAAGGCACAGATTTCTGGGTCAGAAGCAAAGGACTCTATTACCCATGGAAAAACAGTAACTAGAGTGGTTCCCTGAGTTCCCTTGGTTTCTTTCCAAGGTCTAAAGAGAGATGACTGGAGAAGGGTGACATAGGTATGCTGGGATGCTTTCCCATGTAGTGAATTGAATTGTAATAGAGGGACACTGAGCTTGGGGAATATTAATGCTTTTACAGCAAGCGAAAGAGAGCATGCTCCTTGTCGCATAATAATCCACCATTCATCCTAACAAGTATTTGGCAAAACTCAAATTTTTATGAATATGTAACTTTGGTGAATCTTCTGATTAATCTCACCAAGAGAGGTTAGGGCCAAAACCATTTGCTTTCTCTCTTAAACTATTACATTAAAGGGAATATCGATAGAATTATAAGCAGCACCATGAACTTCAGTATTGACCTCAGCATGCCCCCAGGGCCCCAGACTCAGTCAACTATGAGTAAGTTCCAGGGGCAAAGTGCTAGGTCTCATTTCAGAAAACAAGATGAAGTCTAAGGGGAGGCTATCATCCATTAGACACTTGTTCGGTCTTCTTTAATCCAGTGGATTAAGAAAAAATCATTAAGATTTTTCCACCCAGTATAAATACAACTTCATCTTCTAATTCAAATTAATATCTTAATATATGTTTTGTGAACATCTATAGAAAATGAGTAAGAAAAAATATAGATTTTGTAAGTATATTAATGCAAGTCAAGTTTAGAAATATATACATATATTTGACTTATTTATAAGTTATAAAACACAACAATACTTCTCATAATTTATAATAATAAATGTAATGAGAAGCTAAAGTTGTTATTTTTTAAATTAGGGGTATGATAGAAGATAGGGTACTCTCTGGTAAACCTGTGTAGGTATCTGACTTTAATTTTTACTGATAATTGAATAATTAAAAATATAAATAGCAGTCAAAATTAATTTGATTAGACATCATAACTGAAATATTCTTATTAAGTTGATGGAAAAAGTATATAATAATATAAATTAATTGGTCCAGAATTAACATGTAATTAAACATTTTCAAAGATGAACTAAGATAGTAATTGACTATTGTTGGAATAAGTATTTTATAATGTAGTTGGATTAACTAGATTTGTCTACAGGTTTTATTCCTGTATGTCTTTTTTTTTTAATTTTTTTTTTTTTTACTTTATTTATGATAGTCACACAGAGAGAGAGAGAGAGAGGGGCAGAGACACAGGCAGAGGGAGAAGCAGGCTCCATGCACCGGGAGCCCGACGTGGGATTCGATCCCGGGTCTCCAGGATCACGCCCTGGGCCAAAGGCAGGCACCAAACCGCTGCGCCACCCAGGGATCCCTATTCCTGTATGTCTTAAAAAATGTGACATTCCAAAAAATATTCCAGTTACATTTTAATATCATCTGTTAACCAATACTGTTTTAGGAAATATTTTTAAAAAGTCAGTTTTAGGATTCATTCTCTCTATATGCCTCTAAAATAGTCAACTCTCACGGAAGAGCAAAGAGCCTCCTCTTAACCATATAATCTAAGACCAGAATATTCCAGCATAGGCCACACTGTATGGTGCCACGTTTCATACTTCCTCTCTCACTGAAATAGTTACAAGACAGAAAAGAAGAAGATGGGTCCTATGCTGTTTTATGGAGTTTTGAATAATTCTAATAATCCAATAAACATTTTACATAGTTTTACTCAAGACATGTGCAATGTTGATGATGTTCTTCTCATTCAATTCTTTCTTTTGATAATCTGAAAACACTCCAAAGACTCAGATATACAATAAATATCATTATACTAAATGGGTTCAGAAATCAAGTAGGTTGTTGAAAACTGGCCATGCCATGAAGATTTGTCAAAAGCACCTTTCATGTGGTGAATAACAAATAACATAATAACTCAGTAATCTACTCCAAAAGTAGCCATTGAAGATGCTCCAAAGTTCTTGTCAAAGAGTCAATCCTAAATTACATTATATGAAATTATTTTTTCTTGATCATAGCTCCTACTGTAAAGTAGATAAAATGTTTAGCATATATACATCTTAGTAATATTTTAACTGAATATGCTACTAATAGCAATATATTTCCAGCAAAACGTGGTCAATTTCATACACTTGCATTTAGTTTTATATTACTGATTACTCTGACTTTTGAAAATAAGATCAAAATAATAACCCAAACCAAATAGGATTAATGTCATTTTTGTATGCCCTCCAGCATTTCTTTACTACAATGCCTGTTTCTCCTCAGTAGAAAAACCTCCAATTTCTTTTAAATATTTTCTCTAAAATTGCTGCTTTTGAGCTTAGCGTTCTACTGACAAATGATTTAATCACAAAAAGGCTTATAATCACTCACTTTAGGAAGAAATGTCCTCCAATGGACACCTAGTATAGATAAATGAAAGGAGAGCAAAGGTTAGTTTTCTAATAATTCTAGTAACCTAGGAGGTAAATTTATAATATGGCAGGAAGCTCAAAATAGGCGATGTACCTTTTATCCCAATATGAGATCCCTAACTGTACCGCCAAGTTATGAGTCAGATGACTATCTTTTTATGCTTTACAATAACACCGGATGTGTTTTTTGTAGGTGTTTCTTTTTTCTTCACATACCATAAGAATTGGTATTGCTCCTAGCTCTGATTTTTTTGTCTTTTTTCACACTCAAGCTATAATATGTTAAATAAGTTAGGAAATACTTTTCTCTCATGTGAAAGGAGGAAAAGTCATGATAACCTTCATTTGTTCTATGGCAAACTACTTGTCCTCCCAACTGCAGGTCAGGACCACCAGTGCGGGGGAGGGGGGGAGCTCATCTGAAAACACTCACTTAAATTGCCCCAGTAGACATCATTAGCTCTCGGATCTGCACCTGAACCACTGGTTATTTCCCCTCAGCCTTCTCTGAATCTGACTGAACGCTCTGTCTGCAGTTTCCTAGTGTATATCAGTGTTATGGGCAAAGTCATCATTGCTGTTTTGGCAAACACTTTACTTTTAAATATTTTGTTGTTTTGTTTAAGTAGCAGTTTCTGATTTCTCTGTAAAAACTTTTCTCTTTTTTTTTTTTTTTTTTTTTAAGAGAGAGAGAGAACATGAATAGGAGTGGAGAGGGGCAAAGGGAGAGAGAGAATCTCAAGCAGGCTTAACACACGGGGCTTGATCTCATGATCACAATCAAGACCTGAGCTGAAATCAAGAGCCACCTCTTGATTTCAATGGACCAAGTCACTCAGGCACCCCATATTTCTAAAACTTTTAGGGAACACAGTTAGCAGCTCTGTACCTCTGTATATTTTTGTAAAAAGAATCATAGCCACAAATAATTTTATGTTAAATGTTCAAATGTGTCTTTATTTTCATTACTTTTTTTATGTCACTTTTTTTTCAGTGACTAATTGGTTTAATTATTATTTTTTTGGTCAGCGATTAACAAAAGTAATAGATAATTTATATAACCTTTCTATCCTTTGGTATCTAAATGAATTGTCTTATTCATTTATCTATAAGTCATCCATTTACACTTTGTATCATTCCTCGGTAATAGAAATTGGTGGATAAGAAAGAAATATAAGAATATACCAAACATAACAAGATTGGGGCGGGGCGGGGGCAGCTCGGGTGGCTCAGCAGTTAAGCATCTGCCTTTGGCCCAAGGTGTGATCCTGGAGTCCTAGGATTGAGTCCCATGTCGGGCTCCCTGCATGGAGCCTGCTTCTGCCTGTGTCTGTGCCTCTCATTCTCTCTCTCTCTGTGTCTCTCATGAATAAATAAATAAAATCTAAAAAAAATAAAAAAATAAAACAAGACGGGGAAAATCTGATAAAATGACATTTCCACTTTCAAAGTATTTTAGTTTCATTTTTGTGATGAAAACCAGGGATGGGAAGAAGAAAATTGTGGGATATATATGAATTTCAGAGGGTTGGATGAGCGACACAAGAAATTCGTCTGATTTTAGAAAAGATAAAGAATGCATCATTCTTTAGAATTTCATCAAGACCATGACGAATATTTCTTAAAGTAATTTATGATTTAAAAGAATCACCAGGTAATGAAATAGCAAGAACTGTTAGACTTTACTATTTCAGGACTCTAGAGTCTAGTTCAACATTTGCAGTGTCCAAGGGAGCGCTTGATTTAAAAAAGAGGCAGGCGAATTTTGACTTTTCACATAGCATCGACATGTCCTGCTCCTGACCCGAAGACAGGTGTCTGTAGAGATGGTGGCCCACATTCCTGGTACACCTGGCTGATGCCAAGTGGGCAATAAGGATCTGCTCCTTCAAAAATTGAGTTCCGTGTTTTAATGTGACTGGCAGTTCAGAGATCAACATAGAGGCTGGCTGTTATTACAACTTCATCAGGGTGAAGAGCTTCGTGGGAAGATTCTGTTGAATTTAGAGACAAAATGCCATTTCCCCCCTTTTCTTTCCTTACTAGATGAAACAGACTGAATGCAGACATAATAGAGCATGTGGCAAGAAATATGGGCCTTACAAAATAGTTTGGAAAATACTAAACAAATGGATAATTACTGTCCTCCTCAACAGCAATCTCTGGGATGGAAAGGAACCTTAATTTTAGAATTACCACATTACAATATTAAAAATATAAAGTTCTCAACAAAAATTACAATTTATATAGAGGAACAGGAGATATGATTCATTCATTAGCAAAAACATAAATCAAAAGAAACCATCCCTGAAGAAGCCCAGCAATTGGACTTACTAGACAGACTTCAAACTAGCTGCCTTAAATGTGCTCTGAAGAACAAAAACTAAATCAGAGGAATGGTATTGAAAACATAGGGAATATCAATAAAGAGATACAGAATTATAAAATTTTGCTGGAATGGACATTTGTTGTGAGTCACAAGCTGGTCAGAGCTCTCTTAAAAAGAAATAGATGACCTGAATAATCTATATTTATTTAAAAATTAATCTGTACTAAAATATTTCCCATATATAACTCTCTAGGCAAAGTTGTTTTTTTTTTCTAATAAATTCTACCAAATGTTCAAAGAATCAGTAATAGGAATTACACAATACTCTAATGAAAAAAATGAAGATGAGAGAATACCTCACAAATAGTTTTATGAGACCAGTGTTATCAAAACCAAAGACATAAAAATATAAAAGGACTTGGTAATGCACCCATGACATAAACTCAGAATTTCTTTACACAAGGTCAGAAAAAATTCTAGTAGTAGATATGATAGATAATACATCCTGACCAACTGCTTTTATCCAGTGAATGCAAGGTTGGTAAATATTTGAAGATTAATCATTGTAAAGCACTGTTTCCATTTTTAAAGGATAAAAATTTTTCAAAAATATCTTCCCCATTTATGATTTACGATAAAAATGATAAAAACACTCAGCATTCTGAGAATGGTAGAGATGCTCCTTGAGTTGATACAAAGGTATTTACAAACACAGTATGGTTAAATTATAATTATATAGTGAAATACTGAATTATTTCCACCTAAAGTTGCAAAAAAGGCAAGGATGTTCACTCTCACTTCTACTCAACAGAGGAACTCAGTGATTGGGTATTGTGGTGTGTGTTTTATCTGTAAGTTTGGATCATGAGAACAAGGTTCTTGCTGACATTGGTAAAGAGGTATCCACACATGTTATCAGTTGAAAAGCTTAAATAATTTTGTGGTTTCCAAGTGTTCTGATTTTATCATGTTGAGTCATAGTAATAGGTCTTGTCTGATTATTGTCATACTATGAAACCTACTTATGTTAATTTGGGAACTTCATAGCCTAGTTGCCAAGACAGTTTTCATTTTCCTTCAAGACAATGATAAGAATATACAAATAGCTTCACAGTGTTCTTTTTTACAAAGCAAAAAGTAGATTGTTCAAATTAAATGACTAATTTGACAGAAAATGGTCAGTTTTTATTGATAATATTTAGAAAACACAATATTTATTGCTGATAACTCACCAAAAGCATAAGCACAGAAGACCACAGATTTATGAACATCTTTCTGGCCAAATTGTTGTATAAAATAATTTCAATAATGTTAATTTCAATTTTAATTTAAAATTAAATTTTAATTTAAAATAACATTTAGAAGGCATGACCCGTGTCTAACACACCATATTTGACGTGTAGCATTTAGTGTGCCGTTCTTGGGTTCCTTCCATCATAGACATAAAAGGCATTTCTCTGTGTATCAGGTGTCATATTCTGAAATCATTACGCTTCTTCACAAATGGTCAAGACCAATCATACCACCAATAGAACACTTTGTGAACCTATATTTGTTTTAAAAGATTCATAAAGTTAATGATCTTTTTTTTTCCTAAGGGAATGATAAGTCTGAGTTACCTCATTTTAATAAATGCTAATTTGGGAGCACAGTAATTTTTTTCAAGAACATAATGGCATGAAATCCATGCTCCTTATAATCAAAAATTAATTTATGCATATCAAAAAATAGAACTCAAGAGAATACACATACACACACACAATTGTTCATTTTTAAATATTTTTGTCAAAATCTGAATCCCATTTACCTAGTCTTTAAAAAGACACTTTAGACAATTAAGAGGCAGTAAAATATTGTAAGCAAGGAGTAATTTGGTTGGATTTATAACCTGAAAATGTAATAATAATTATAATAGTAGTAGTAGTAATAATTAAAATGACCTAATTCTGATAGCAGTGGATGATGGATTAGCTATGGCCAGGGTGTTATGGGATCATGATGAGGACACTTTTTCATTGAGTCAGTTTAAAAAAAAAAAAAAGATGTGGAGAATTTTAATCAAAGCATAAGGTGAGTGGATGAAGAAGAGGAAAGCAATTTGAGAAACGTGTAGCCAACAGAGAGAACTTCACAAAGACTGAACCTTGAGGACAGTATGCTAAGTGGAATGATGCAGTCCGAAAAAGACAAACACTGTAGGCTTCACTGGTTGGTTCTTAAAATATTCAAATTCCACAGAGGCAGAAAGTAGAATGATGGTTACAGGGGGTCAGGAGGACAAGGGAATGAGGAGATAGTGTTCAAGGGCATAGACTTTCTGTTTTGCAATATGAAGATTTCTGGATATGGAGTGAGGTAATGGTTGTACGCTATGAATGTATTTAACATCAAAACTATATGTTTAAAAATGGTTAAGATGGTAATGTTTTGAGTATTTTACCACAATAAAAATGCTTTTTTTATAGAGACGATTAGATAGAAATACTTGATGTGAGCTAACGTGTTTTAAAAAAATCATTTATCCAATCAAATATTTGCCAACGACCAAGTGGTTTAGTTTCAGAGGACAACGGTACATTTTTCCCTGGGACCACACATACAGATGGGAAGGCATGTATAGACATAAGGAAATGTAGATTAAAAAGCTACCTCGTGTACCTCGCTTGATCTCTTTGAACTAAGAGGTGAAATTATTCCTTACACCTAGGACAGGAAAGACTCAGGTTTCAGAATACACTTGACCCTTCAACAACATTTATACATGGTTTGAACTGCATTTATACGTGGATTTTTGTTGATAAATGAAGTACAGAACTGTAAATGTATTTTGTCTTTTCTTTGATTTTCTCAATAGCAGTTTCTTTTCTCCAGTTTACTTTATGGTAAGAATGCAGTATATAATACATATAACACACAAAATATGTTAACTGATTAGATTTTTGGTCAAGCTTCTAAGCAATGGTAGGCTATTAATACTTAAGTTTTAGGAGAGTGAAAGTTATACGCAGATTTTTGACGACATGAGAGGTCAGGGCCATCTGACCCCTGCATGGTTTAAGGGTCAACTGTAGTTAATAATTATGTGCAAGGATAAAGGGACTTAAGCATAGAAAATTCTATCAATGCAACTACTTGTTATAGTAACTAATGATCCATTTTATTAATAAAATAAGGAGATGACCAGACTAAAAAGTTGAGGTCACCAGGAAACAGTTGCATTATATCTTGCTTTTTCAGGGGAAAACAAACATTTTAGATGGGAGATTCTGGAGCTCTGCTTTGAAGAGTCTTCCCAGAAAGATGTAGATAAGAAAAGTTTTATGGTTCTTCCCATTTGTGAGAACTGGAAGGAAAGAATATAAAGAAAAATAGTTACAGGAGAGGATGGTAAGTAAGAGATAAACAGATTCCTAAAATGTTAGCGGAGCCCAGAATGAGTTATGTGACCCTCAAGCCATCTCGGAATCAGTCACTGGAGAAGACTATAAACAGGGAAAGGAGCAGCAATTTCTCTCTCCCGGTGGCACCTGCCAATAGCAGCCTAATAAGGACACCCATGCCAGCTGTGCAGGGCTTTCGGACACAGAGTTTAACAAGCTCTGCCAAGATATTTGTGATGTGTGTCACTCACGTATCAGGAAGCAGAAGGAAGATGAAGCTTGAGGGCTGTGTCTCCAAAAGGAATAAAGTGGCAGAAACAAATGAAACGATAGATGTTTAAGGGACTGTGATGGTTAATTTTATGGGTCGACATGGCTGGGCCACGGCACCCAGTTTCTGGTCAATCTCAATTTTTTTTTTTTTTTAAGATGTGATGAACATTTTAATTGTTTGGATTTACATATAGCAGGTTACCTTTCATATCATGGGTTGGCCTTGTCCAGTCACTCAAAGGCCTTAAGAGAAAAGACTAAGGTCCCCTGATAGAATGACAAGCCTCTAGACAGCCTCTAGACTAGACACTGCAGCACTAATCATCCCTGGGTTTCTAGACTACGGGCCTGCCCTGCAAATGTTAGACTTGCCAGTCCTCACAGGCTCGTGAACCAATTCCTCAACATCTCTCTCTCTCTCTCTCTCTCTCTCTCTCTATGTGTGTGTGTGTGTGCGCTTGCGTGCAGACACATACACTATTGCCTCTGTTTCTGTCAAGAATCTTGACAAAGTGAGTCAAAGATGAAATACTATTTGGCTCAATGAAGAGGATACACCCTCGTCCTACAGTGAAATGTCATTAAATAACTTAAATTACATCAGGTAATATTTGCCAGCAGTAGTCCCAGGATACAGTCTTCGAGCAAATAAACAAAAGAAATACAAAAAAGGACAGAAAAGGAAAAAGGTGGGGGGCATTACAGTCTATCAAATTGAAAGAAGCTGCATTGGATTCGCTCACTTAAGATTCATAGTTCACATTAGAATACTTCACGTGTAGGAAATCATGCAGTGAAGACAGTTGTTGGACCCCATTTAACCTAGGCCTTCACAAGCTCGTTTGACCATCAAATCCTTTGTGGTGTGTGTGTGTGTGTGTGTTTGGTAAGTCTGGTACGAAGCATTCAGTGGGACAGAGACGATAAGAAGAGTGTGTTAGTCAGCTCGGGCTGCCATAGCTAAAGGCCATACAGTCGGTGGCTCAAGTGGCAGAAATTCATTTTCTCACAGTTCTGGAGACTAGTAGAAGTCCAAGATCATGGTGCCTGGAAGGTTGGTTTCCCCTGAGGCCTCCCTTCCTGGCTTACAGATGCCTCCTTCTGGAACTGAACCTGAGGGGTTCACCACTTGGGGGTGAACACAACCCCCAAGAGAACACATGTGCTCGCATCACATGGAGCACAACCCAAGGGAGCGATGAGAGCAAAGAACTTTTTATTCCTAATTACAAGAAGGAGGCAGGGAGAGAGCTGTCCATGCAGTGTCTTTCCATGAGGTTATTTGAGGAAGCCTTTCCTCAGTGTGTTGGCGGGGATAGTGGGGGCAAGGAGCTTGCAGATGCCTTGGGGAATTTATACATATTCTATTATTTGGGCACCTGGGTTCAGTTTTGCATACCCAGCATAGCAACATGCGAGTCCCTACATCATGTGTTCAAAAAATAGCAGGAAACCCCACCATAGGGGAGCTTTTAGTTATTATGAGCTAAAGGGAACCTCGGACGACCCAGAGAGGGTCCAGCACAGGTCCTCAGCCAACTGGGTAACGTTAGGGTGAGACGCACAGGTGAGAAGCAGCTCACTCATTGTCCCTTTGGCTGAGCCCCCGTTCCTTCCCTGCTTCTGTCCCTTTCTCTGCTTCCCTTCTCCGGGAGCTGTCAGCCTGATGTTAGCATCCCGGCTAACACAGCTCTTCCATCCCTGCGTTGCCATCCCCTCTGTCATTGCACACTCCTGGCGCCCCCCTCTAATTACAAAGGCACCGGACAGAGTGGATGAGAACCCTCCTCTAGGTCCCCAGGTGACCCTCTTTACCTTCTCATAGGTCCTATCTTCAAACCCAAGTCACCTTGGGGGGTTAGAGCTCCAAACGACAGATTTTGAGGGGACATAATTCAGTCCATAACAAAGAGTGATTTTTCTTTGGTCTGATTTGGTTGTTAATTATTGGCTAGACCAAACTTTAGCTGGTCAGGTCGTAGACACCAGCTTGGAAGGACAGATGGGGCTTATATAATGTGTCTTCAGCAATCGAACTCGCAGGATGCGAGCAGAATTGATGGGAGCCAGGGGCTGGGAGGAGGAGAAGAGGTGGAGCCGCTGTTCAGGGGGCATAGAGTTACAGTCACACAAGATGAAAAAGTTCTAGACCTGCTATACAATATTTCACTTAGAGTTAAAATACTGTACCATACACTTAAAATTTTGTTAAGAGGGCACATCTCATGTTTTTACCACAATTAAAAAAAATAGATCTCTTACTGCATGTAGTGAAAACTCTTAAGATTTCTTATTTATTTTTATTATTGTTCCTGTTTGTGCTGAAAGAATTTGCCACGAGTAAACCTGCACCACGAGAGAGAGATTTTAAAATGCTCTGTAATCAGAAGGAAAATAACAACATCTGGAAAATTGTATCCACCAAAGGAAGTGAAAAGAACAGAAATGATAAATACGTAGATACATCTGAAATATACTTTTCTCTTTTGTTTCTTAAAGATGACAATTCAAAGCAAACTTAGTACCAATGCACTGGAATACTTACAATCTTTGTAGAAGTAGAATTTATTACAATATCACACATTGTACAAGTATCCCAATTAGCTCTGCACACATTGGCCTGCGATTATTTCTGCAGAGATCTCCAGTAGTTTCCTCCAGAAGTGAGGGAACGTGATGTGGGGATATGAGTATGTTTTTAATCATGTAATTCCATCACCCAACAGTGGGTATTTTTAGTTATCTGTTATTAAATATTTGTTGAGTGAAAGATTAGAGGGCTCCAAAAGAGATATTTTTTTCTTTCTCAAAACATCTTTATTTATTTTCTATCAAAGCCAACACTCTATACTAAAATATTGGAGAATTGAAGCATGAATCCGTTAAAGGCCATTAAGTGAGCAACAAGAAAGCAGGTTTTAAGAAGCAAATTGTCTAGAAAGTAAAATTATTCCTTAGCAAGAGTCTTCTTCATCTAG
Source organism: Canis lupus dingo (assembly GCF_003254725.2). Lineage (NCBI taxonomy): Eukaryota > Metazoa > Chordata > Mammalia > Carnivora > Canidae > Canis > Canis lupus. Next base: position 27,248,167 of record NC_064278.1, read on the forward strand.
TTGATTCACACTAAATATTTTCAACTAATGTATCTTCACACGTATAGTACAGAAATCTAGAAATCTGTTTAACACGAGTCTCTTCTATATTTGTCAGTCATCTTTTCTATGTATCTTTATTTCTAAAAACAGCATTTGCTACCGCAAAATGATTTGTAATATTTAAAAATATGTGTGTGTGCGAGAAATAATAGAGTAAGTACTTAGAATTTTTTTCCATTAGTATAAGGTTCTAAGGTGTAGACGTAACTTGAAACTAAGAAATTAATCTTATTTTGAATCATTATTTCCACAGCTACATATATCGCACTATTTCTGATACTGGTTGTTTGTTTCTAACTGATGCTCTAAGTAAAATTACCTACAAAATAACATGTAAACTTAATAATGTAGACTATTTAAATTCCTCCTTTTAGGAATTTGCAAGAAGATAGGGAATAAGTCAGCACACTGAAATCAGGTGATAAAGCATCCATATTTATAAATAAATTAAAATAACGACAGAATTTAATTTCCTTTTGTGCATCTCCTTTGTAGGTAAAATAAAATACATGCGAAACTTGTAGGTTGTTGGGAGATATCCTAGGGCAGTGGTGTTGCAACTAAATTTATGCTGTATTGCTGTGCAAACACCTCTAGGAATTTGTGATTTTGGATTAGAGATTTGCTCAACTACTGGGAATTCTGGAATCGTCCCCCACCTGCCAAGTGTACCAGCGGGTGAACATCAGGGCCACTTAAGCAATTTGTAGTTCTCTTAACTGAAAAATGACTCTCCGTGTAGTCATTAAGATGATTATGGCATCTTCAGCAGCAAAAGTAGACCATGCTCTCAGCAATTATATTTTTAATCGCCTCTCTTTGTTCTTGTTTGTACTAGCTCTCATAATAAATTCGTGTACAAATTGGGCCCAAAGCACGTGTACCTTCAAGAGTCCATCCACTTACTCCTAGTGCAGAAATAGTGTCTGAAAATTGTGGGTTCGCTAAATTAATATTTGAACAAGATATGATTGTCACAGGCATCTTTGGCGAATGTTATTATTCCGATAGGCCCTCATTCAGTATATATTATTTAAAAAGACACACTCTGGCTTTAAAGACTTTTCAGTCAGTCTAGTAGGTAAGATGCATATTTTCACAGTAACTGGAACGCAACATAGCAGGGTTTCTCGAACAGTCCATGCAGGGAGCTCTGGGAACAGCAGGAAAATTAACACCTGAGGACATCAGGGAAGGTCTCGAAAACAATAGTAATTAAGCTTCATTTTTAAAACTGCATAGATATTGAATGGGTACAGAGCTGGGAGAAGAGCAGCAGGAGGGATACTTGTAGTGATGGAAGAGTCGTGCGTCTTGATTGTGTTGGTGGTAACACAGATATGTGTAGGATGCGCTCACAGACACACAGACACAGAGATGAGTACGTGTATGAATGGTGAAAGCCAAAAAAGATCTGTGGACTCTATTAATTTTATATTAATATAACATTAAATTTAATTGCCTGGCTTTGCTACTGTACCAGAGTTATGTCAGATGTTGTCATTGAGGGAAACTGGGGGACAGGCAAGTGGAGCTTCTCCGTTCTGGTTGTGCAACTTCCTATACGTCTACAATTCTTTCAGAATAAAACTGTGTCCAAGCATCAAAGAGCAAGCAGGTTGCAAAGCTCCTGAGCATTAAAAAATAATAATAATAATTAATTAAAATAAAGTTCCTGAGCATTATCAAGGACGCAGTGTATGTGAGCCTGCTGAAGCAAGACTTCGATTGATTCAAATGCCATAAACACTGACTCCACACTTGTCTGCGGACTGTGCGATGTGTTTCTCTCACTTTCCACAGTGAACATATCAGTTCACATGTATTGGAGTTACACAGACCTTCTGTTACAAGAGAATGGATTAGGTCCTACCGGCTTCAAGAAGACTTCAGGAGGAGTCTCTACTTCCCAAGCACTTCATATCCTGTCCCCCCAAGACAGACAGACAGACAGACACACACACACACACACGCACACACACACACATACTTTTTCAACTCAGATGTTGACAGTTATCCCAAGGGACACTATTTGAACGTCTGGGCACTGGCTGTCATGGGCTGAGTGGTGTTCTCCCGAAATTCATATATTGAACTTCTCACCCCCAGGCCATCGGAATGTGACTGTAAAGATAGGGTCTTTAAAGTGGAAATTAAGTTAAAATAAGGCTATGGGAGTGGGGGGTGGTGGTGGGGGGTGGGGGCGGTGGGTGACTGATTCAATCTGGCTGATGTCCTTATAAGAAGAGGAGATTTGGGGGCACATGGAGAGAACGTAGAAATGTGCCTGCACAGGGGAAAGGGCACCTAAGGACACAGGGAGAGGGAGCTCATCTATCTGCAAGGCATGCAGGGAGGCCAAAGAAGACACTCAACCTGCCGATGCCTTGATCTGGACTTCTAGTCTGCAAACTGAAAAAAATAACTGATTTTTAAGCTACCCAATCTGTGATATCCTGCGGGGGTATCCTTAACGGACTAATGCATTTCACATATTGACTTTCACTCCTTAGCTTTGCTCATTGGCCCTCAAATCTTTATGTAAAAATCCCTTCTTAAGGCTTTATATTAAAAAAAAAAAGGCTTTATACTGCAAAGTAGAAATGTGTCTTACTTTATATTTAGAGGAATGTTAATGTCAATTTTGAATAGATGAAATGCTTTACAGTCTTCCACAAACCTTGCATTAAATGCCTTCTACTATACCTCAAGCTATATAATTATCTTTTTTTTTTAAAGATTTTATTTATTTATTCATGAGAGACACAGAGAGAGAGAGGCAGAGACACGGGCAGAGGGAGAAGCAGGCTCCTTGCAGGGAGTCCGACGTGGGACTCAATCCCGGGTCTCCAGGATCACGCCCTGGGCTGAAGGCAGATGCTAAGCCATTGAGCCATCTAGGGATCCCTGTCTATACAATTATCTTATGGTGAAAATAATACAGCTATTGAGGCACAGTCTTATTTTTCTTCAAAATGTGCTATTCATTTTTATAGTGAATAACATATATGGGAAGTATATGTTTAAGACTTATTGAGAAAAAAGAAGACTTATTGAGAAAAGCCATCAGCCTCATCTCTAGCAGTTTGCTGGCTTATTCATTTCCTTTATATAATGAAAGATTTGATTCAATATTTTGATGTAAAAGATATTTTTATGGCCTGGTAAAGAAGCTATTCTCAGACGATAATGACCTAAGCATCCCACTCTTACACATAAACAAGAGACGGGTTTGCAGATCCCAGAAATACGGCTGACCACCATCTAAAGGAAATAATTGTGTTTCAGTGACAAGCTGGTACCTTGTCACTTGTTCTCTTCGGTGTTCTCTCAATAACCATCTAAACGTCTGACAGTTTGGCGACAAAGATGCTCAGAGAAAGGTTTGGAGACAAAAACTTCACTTTCCATCACAAACAAATGTTTTCCATAACTCTCCTTCTTCCAGTGCCTACAGTGTAATTGCTTTTACATACTTCTAATGTTAAAATAAAATACAGTAGAAACCAGGCTTGGCGATCCTCCAAATGGCCAAAACCATTTTAGCCATGTAAACAAAACTAAATACAGCTCATTTCATGAACACAAACGAAACTTAAGTTACTTCTTGTAAATGCCAGTGATAATCATAAAAGAAACAAGCCATCTTCCTTAGAGTGGTATAAGATAAACATTTTATCCAATTGCTAATCATTCAACCAATTCCTAACCATTTTTAATGAAACCACCATTGTAAGAACTCATCATTGTAATATTTAAACAACTTCCCCATTTTCACTTTATAAGCTATCCTGTAACATCAAGGCACTGAGCTTCTCATCAGTTTTGGATTTGAAGTCTCCCAGTTTTATGTGCCAAAATAAACTCTTACTACTTTTTATTGATCAGGCTGTTTTAATTTTGCTATTCTGGACTTTTGACATTACCTTAAAAAGTTGCTACAACTTTTGCCTTAATGTAAGGAATGATACCAAATTGAGTGCTTGGCATATAAAAGAATTCATAAACCACTTAATTGACAATGATATATACCAAATTGCATTTATATTTTATCCTAGTCTTATAAGTTGGCATGCAACTTGGAACTAATTTTTAAATTTCTACTTTTGAGAAAATATGGCCTTCAAAATATTTTCATTTCTATTTGGGTTTTTTCCTTGGCTTTAGTTTCCTTCTCTCACTGTTCATGCTGCTGTGGTTCTATTTCTATTATCATTTTTAGGAAAGCAGCATGACAGAGGGGAACGTAGAAGACTCAAAATCAAGAATCTTGATGTTTAGACCCAGTGTGCCACTAACCGCTTAGTGTGACCCAAGATAAGTCAAACGCCCTCTCTGATCCTCAGTTATTTTGCCTATATACCATCTCAGTCTAGATGATTCCTGTTATGAACTGAACTGTGTTCCACCAAAATTTATAAGTTGAAGCTCTATCCCCTATTTTGACTGTATTTGGAGATAGGTCTTTCAGGGGGATACTTAAAGTTAAATTAGGAAGGAACAGTAGGTAGGGTTCTAATACTATAAGACTGGTGCCCTTGTGAGAAGAGGAAGAGACTTCAGGAGTTTGTGTGCATGGAGAAAAGGCCGTCTGCAAGCCTCAGGAGAAATCAACCCTACTTGGACTTCTAACCTACAAAACTGTGAGAAAATAAGTTTCTGTTGTTCAGGTCACCCAGTGTATGGTATTTTGTTATGGCAGCCCTAGAAGACTAGTAAAGATCCTTAGGGTGTTTCTACTTGTCAACGTATTCCTCTTTCCTCTGGGTGTTCCAAATCAGAGACCATATAGGATAGAATTGAACATATAAGCAGTTTAATACAAAGAACAAAAGAAAAAAATATTTTTTAAACGCTGCATAACATCTGTTACATTTAAAATGTCTTTATCAGAAACTATAGAACATTTATGATAGAGATTCAGGAAGACACAAAGAAATGGAAAAGCATTCCATGTTCATGCATTAAAAGAACAAACATTGTTAAAATGTCTCTACTACCCAAAGCAATCTACACATCTAATGCCATCCTTATCAAAATACTACCAGCATTTTTCACAGAGCTGGAACAAACAATCCTAAAATTTGTATGGAACCAGAAAAGACCCTGAATAGCCAAAGCAACTCTGAACAAGAGAAACAAAACTGGAGGCATGATGATTCCAGATTTCAAGCTATATAATAAAGCTGCAGCCATCAAGACCAAATGGTCCTGGCACAAAAACAGACACATAGATCAATGGAACAGAACAGAGAACCCAGAAAAGGACCCTCAACTCTATGGTCAATGAATCTTCAAAAAAGCAGGAAAGAATATCCGGTGGAATAAAGACAGTCTATTCAACAAATGGTGTTGGGGAAACTGGACCACTTTCTTACACCAGACACAAAGATAATGGATGATTTCAAAATGGATGAAAGATCTAAATGTGAGACAGGAATCCATCAAAATCCTAGAGGAGAACACAGTCAGCAATATCTTTGACCTCGGCCGTAGCAACTTCTTGCTAGATACGTCTCCCGAGGCAAGGGAAACAAAAGCAAAAATGCACTATTGTGACTTCATCAATATAAAATGTTTCTGCACAGTGCAGGAAACAGTCAACAAAACTAAAAGGCAACCTTCAGAATGGGAGAAGGTGTTTGCAAATGACATATCTGAAAAAGGGTTAGTATCCAAGAGCTGTAAGGAACTTATCAAACTCAACACCACAATAACAACTAATCCAGTTAAAAAATGGTCAGAAGACATGAACAGACATTTTTCCAAAGAAAACATGCAGATGGCTAACAGGCACATGAAAAGATGCTTAATATCACTCATCATCAGGGAAATGCAAATCAAAATTACAATGAAATAGCACCTCACACCTGTCAGAATGGTTAAAATTAACAACACAGGAAACAACAGATGTTGGAGAGGATGTAGAGAAAGGGGGAGCCCTCCTCTTGCACTGTTGGTGAGAATGCAAGCTGGTGCAGCCACTCTGGAGAACAGTATGGAGGTTCCTCAAAAAGTTAAATAGAGCTACCCTACGACCCAGCAATGGTACTACAGGGTGTTTACCCAAAAACTCAAATACAAAAATACTGACTTAAATGGATATATGCACCCTGATGTTTACAGCAGCATTATCAACAGTAGCCAAGCTAAAGAGGAAGCCCAGATGTCCATGATATATATATATATATATATATATATATATATATATATATATATAATGGAATATTAGCCCTAAAAAAGAATGAAACTTTGCCGTTTGCAATGATATGGATGGAACTAGAGAGTATTGTGCTAAGTGAAATTAGACATTCAGAGATAGACAAATACTATATGATTTCACTCATATGTGGAATTTAAGAAAGAAAACAGATGAACATATGGAGAGGGGGAGAAATCTGAGAGAGAGGGAAACAAACCGTAAGAGATTCTTAGCTATAGAGAACAAACAGGGTTGGTGGAGGAAGGTGGGTGGGGAATGGACTAGATGAATGACGGGTATTAGAGGGCACTTGTGATGAGCAGGAGGTGTTATATGTAAGTCATGAATCATTGAATTCTATTCCAGAAACCAATATTTCACTGTATGTTGACTAAAATTTAAATTAAAAAAAGAAAAATAAATGTGATGCTAATTCAAAAGAATATCTTTATCAGAAGATTCACATGTAATTTCATTGTAGCTGTTTTTTTCAATATTTCATATATAGTCATTTTATATCAAAAGTGAAGTTTTTTTTCCTAGACAATTGGAACCTTTTCATTGCGTCTATATCATTTATCATCCGGTGATAAAATTACAAATTAGCTTAGTGGAAATTTCCTTTGGAGCAAGTTTCAAATTACTACAAGAGCAAGATAATTATTGATTCTAAGTTAAAAAAGCATATACAGCACATTAAATGCAGACAAAAAAGCAGGAATCAATATTCTTGACTCTGGATGAAGCAAAATAATTAGAGATATGAACTTACAAAAAAATAAATACTAAAGACATGATCACTTATCTCTGGGAAATAAATTCTTATGGGAAACTTATCAGCAATATCACTACCCCCTTTTCCTAAGATTTTCATTTAGTGTAACAAAAACCTGCAGGGAGTAAAATCTGAAAGAGTTTGCTGTTTCAGCTTCCCCGTGATTAGGTAATGATGACCTAAGTAGAAAAATTAGAATGATTTCAGGCCTGCAGCCAGTAACATGTTCAGACTCTCACTTAGCCTGGATGCCTCTTGACTGTAACAGGAAGCCTGAGGTCAGGCAAGAGATGGGTTTTAAATGGTCTCAAGTGTCAGCAGAAGGTTGCATAGGCGGACTTGAAGTTAGAAGTAATAGAAAAAAAAATAATACCATGTGATTAGAATTTTAACATTATCAAATTTCAAACGTGAAATAAATCAAAACCCAAGACATGTGTAATCACCTATAAATTTATTACAAAAGTACAACCACTCTAAATTCCTTAAGTCATCTGAGAGGAAATGCCTATGTTTTCTATGATGTCAAATAAAATCAGTTGTAGACTAGAGTTCAGTGATAATTATTAATATATCTAGGAGGCTGGATACTGGCGCCATAGGTCAGATAATGAAAGGTAAAATATATTTTTTTAAAGAATTCTAATTTCTTACTTAATTTAAAATGTCAGATTGGAAAAATGTGTATATTAAACCCAGAGTCAGCACCTCTGAACTAGTCATGATTAATGACAAATCCACTCACTTGATAGTCTTCCCACTGAGATAGTGAAGCGTGGAAGCAAACTGCTGATTACACACCTGCAAGGGCTTTTCATTCAACCTATGGGGTCCTGCTAGAATGCTTCATGATCATGGCCACTGCAATCATTACCTCCTAGGAGAGGAAAAGTAGAGCAGCTAATGTTCCTAACGCACTTACTTCATTCCCATCACTAGGAAGATACTGTTTATAAAATTCTATTTGATTAAGTGTTGCATAATTTCATTTTTTTTAAAATAGGGGCTTGAGCAGGAGCAAGACCTGAGCTGAGATAGACTCAGACTCTTAACCCACTAAACCACCCACGCGCCCTGCCATAATTCCATTTTTATTAATGGCGGCAAGATTTGGATGGATAAAGTTCTTAATAGTGTGACAAATATATAAGAGCAAAGGTAGGGCGTCAAGATTGTCTCACGTTTCTATCCACCTTAAAAAATCTCAAAAACAATCATACATGTGAATGCTGAAATACAGAGGTTTTAGTTGTAAGATGATGACTGTAAGATGGTAAGTGTTTTAAACTTGCGCAGCCACATGCTTTAGACTTAGATCATGTACTGGCATTTGTATTTCGGAAGAGACAGCGCTGCAATGAGAGACTTCTTACAGGACTGCTTCCAGGAAAGGGGGGATAGAGACCTGGGATACGAGGCAAATAGCAAGGGTGGAAAGAAATTAGAGGTGTAGGAAGAGATATACATGATAGGAAAATGAAATATTTATTGTTCACAATAGAGAGGCATGTCATATGCAAATGCCTCTCACTTTTTAAATGTTTCCTGAATCATGATTTGAAGAATGATTCGGAAAATTGGACTCTTTGAGAAGAGTTTGGTCAAAGTAACAGCAGACATATTTATAGGGAGGGGTTAATGCCTCTGACAGGAGTTACCATATATCAGGGAATGCAGTACACCATGCAGTGCTCTAAGCTTATTACATGTGCTCATTGATGTGCTCATCTCTACAAACTTAGGGAATAGGATTGTTCTTATTGATCTCAGATCCTTGCTGTGTATTGCACCAAAGTCCTCACCCACCCACCAGCATTCATACCTCGTCTTTCTTACCCATTTCCATGGATGAACCATCCACACTCCTATAGAAATCAAATTCCTCTACATGCGACTAGGACTTTGCGATGGGCATCCTGTGTTGTAGCTCCTACAGCCTGTGCCTCAGCTGTATTGGATCATTTTCATTGACATACAGACATGTTCTTCCTTTCTTTTTTTTTTTTTTCCTCTCATTTTATTCCTATTACCTGGCAAGCTACTGTCCCATTTATTTACCCTTTGAAAGAAAATTCAAAAAAAAAAAAAAAAAAAAAGAAAGAAAATTCAACCACACTCACAGTATCAAGTCCATTTTATCCAGTGTCTCTGGAGCCCACATTACCAGCTCCTAACCACCCCCTCCACCAAAATACTCTTAAATATCAGCAGTAATCTCCATGTTGCTCAATTTATTGGCCATTTTTATTTGGCTTTTGGGCATCACTTGCTGTAGTTGATCACTCTCTCCTCACTGATAGACTTTCGCACCTGGCTTAATCACACCCAGAAACTATCCCCAGAAAAGCAATATTTAAAGGTCATCTTTCCATCTTGTAAAGGCAAATTCAGAATGGAACATATAATTTTCATCTAATACCATTAGAGTTTTGTAAAAATGAAGGTATCGACAGTCATCTTTAAAATGTATAGTGCCTAGGACAAGAGTATCAGTGGGTAGCATTTGCCATGTGTCAACATTTAAAAAATCATAAATCACTCTTAAAAAATTGTTAGAATATATTATGCATTTGTATTTTGGTTTATATGCTTCCCCCCAACTTTATTGAGATAAAATTGTGTATTTTTAAGATATACACCATAATGCTTTGATGTACGTATACATTGTAAAATGGTTACAACAATTGAGCTAATTAACATCCACCATCTCACATGGTTAATCATTTTTTGTGTATTGTTGGTATATCTTGAGAACACTTAATATCTATTCTCAGAAAATTTTAAGAATACACTACAGCATTGTTAACTATAGTCATCATGCTGTACGTTAGATCCAGAAATTACTCATTTTATAACTGAATGTTTGTACCCTTTGATGTTGACTAATATGCTTTTTTAAATTTTTATTTTTTTAATTTTAAAAAGATTTTATTTATTTATTCATGACACACACACACACACACACAGAGGCAGAGACACAGGCAGAGGGAGAAGCAGGCTCCACGCAGGGAGCCCGATGTGGGATTCGATCCAGGATCAGGCCCTGGGCTGAAGGCGGCACTAAACTGCTGAGCCACCCGGGCTGCCCAACTAATATGTTTTTATAACAATGAGACTTATTTATTTTTTTCCTAGACTGCTTTTCTTTTATCTGTTCCTACAATGATCTTGACTTTTACTCATTCTCAATTACCAAAAAATTTATAGCAACAGAAAATGTAATTGCATTTAAAATATTCAAATGTAAAAAAAAAAAAAAAAAAAAACATTCAAATGTGAGAGGCACCTGGGTAGCTCAGTCAGGTTAAGTGTTGGACTCTTAATTTTGGCTCAGGTCATGATCTCAAGGTGGTGAGGTCGAGCCCTGCATCAGAGTGTGTGCTGGGTGTGGAGCCTGCTTAAGATTCTTTCTCTCCCTGTCCCTCTGCCCCACACTCCCCCACCATTTGCTCTTGCTCTTTCACTCTAAAAATAACAAATAACTATTTTTTAAAAAAGTTAAAATGTAAGTATGCTTTAATCCAAAACCAAATTGAAGACAATGGAAAGCATTGGAAAAATAAAATTATTGATATATATTTCAAAATCCATTTTTATCATTTTCCGAAACACCCATTACTTATATTACATACCAAAACAAAAATTGCAAGTAATAAATGTGAAAATTTAAAGTAAATGCTTAGGTGAGGATGGAATTTTAATTTAGGAGGCAAAAATGAAATAAATGTTGGTAATAATAAACATATCCAATATTCAATATATCGTCCATTGACATGTCAACATAATAAACTGTTACTGCTTTTCACACGTAATATGTCTAGACCCCCATTTATATGAATAGGAGTGATTCAAATCGATAGATATTACAAAATCTTCTCTCAGTCATGATGTGCAACTCCTGCAAATGCCATGCTAATTCATGACTTCTTTAGAACTACAAATTGATTCATGAAGAGAAACAAACAAAAAGATTTTATCTGCTGTTGAGAAACAATATTATGCAAGAAATTATTGCATTCTTGCTGAGAGGGATTTGACAAATTAATTAATTTGTCTTTTCATTTACTGATTTCCACTACTCCAATTATCTCTCTCTACATGCCAGACTATTGTCTGTTTCAACATCAGCAAAGACACAACCCACAGACTATCCCGGCAGTTGAACCCGGTCACTCTGTGTTCCAAGGATATAAGACAAGAAATGTGGAGAGGAGTGCTGAGAAGATTGAAAGGTGTTAGTCACAAATAGGATGTTTAGGATTACAGGTAGCGGTGTGCCAGTTTTGAATGCCAGATCGGAAGCAACAGAGGTTTCTGTATATTCTTTAATAAATTTACTTTTTCTATGCATGCAATATTCAGGGCCCTCTCAAGATGCCAGCATAAGAGAATTTTGTATATGGATTTATGGTGTAATTTTGTTAATTATTATTAGTTATTATTGCATTAGGGTGATTGTCATGTCAACAATGCATAAGGCACGACTATGACACGCATCACTGATTTACTGACTATAAATGTTCTGGAGACTCCCAGAGATGAGACTGTCACAGAGGAAAACAGAACAAACTGAGATGTGGACATTAACTCCCAGTTCATAGCATAGCTCTGGCTCTATCCGATTTAAAGAAGAAATTCTCCTACATAGGTGTTTGTTTATTTATTTATTTTTTTGTTAATATTACTGACCAAAAAAATCTGGAAGACCATTGGAATACATCATAGAGCCAATCTGAAAAATAACTAAATTGAGATTCGTAGGCTAAAATACATCACAAGGAAATGTCAACTATATATTCATATTGTTCATATTATGAGTGTGTTAAGTATTGCATTTAGTACTTTAAGTTTTTTATAATAGACGGTTTTTGATGTTGCAGGATTTGGATTTATAAATTTTAACCATAGTTTTAATAGATAGCACAAAGTATCATTTAATTCCTTATCTCTCAAAGCAGCTGCATCTTTCTGAGCGCTCCGAATTGAATTGGCATTTGAATCTCAATACAAACTTTAATTTCTTGGCTATTTCCATTATTCTTTGCTTTGATAGGAACCAAAGTTCAAAATGTAGGGAAAGGAACAAGGTATGAGTCAACTGAAATTTGTTTGAGCGGGGAAAAAAAATAACACAATGTGTTGCCTATTCATATGAGAATCTCTCAGAAACCAAAGGAGATGCTTAGATTTTATTGTTTACCTTTAAATTATAGATCTTATTCAAATCTGAAATAGACTTAGCAGATCTAAATAAATGCTTATAAAAATTGAGGAAACACTGTGAATGACATACCTGGGTACCAAAACAGCAAGACTTACTTAGAAAAGGTACAAATGCTTGAAACTATTAGCATTTAGCTAATGATAGTCTAGTTCTTATTTTTTTAATGATAGGCTAGTTAATTCAGAAACCTATAAATCTATTGTTTAATCAGGGGAAACAAAATATTTCACATAAATTATTATAGCAAGTATTTTTTCTAGAATAATTTAGAGAATTTAGTTTTAAAAGGTGAAATGGGAAAAAGGGTCTTCTTGTGGCAAAAGGTTGTTAAGAGTGTAACCTTGGACTGTTTTGTAATCTATTTTTTTAGTTGTATGAGTTCTTTATATATTTTGGATATTAACTCCTTCCCTACATATGGTTTACAAATGTTTTCTCCAATTCTCCCATAGTTACTTTTTCAATGTTTTTAAATTATTTATTTTGCTGTACAGACACTTTTTAGTTTAATATATTTACACTTGTTGATTTTCGCTTTTGTTGCTTGTGCTTTTGGTGTCAAAAACAATGTCAAGGAGCTTCTTTCCTATGTTTTCTTCTAGAAGTTTCATGGTAGTAGGTCTAATGTTTGTCTTTGATAGATTTTGAGTTAATTTTTGTGAGTTATAGAAGATGGGGAGTTCAATTTCATGTTTCTTCCTGCAGTTACCCAGTTTTCCCAAGCGCCATTTGTTGAGAGATCGTCTTTCTGCACTGAGTGTTCCTCGTTCTCTTGTCAAATATTAGTTGACCATAAATATAGAGGTTTATTTCTGAGCTTTCTATTCTGTTCCAATAATCTACATATCTATTTCTATGCCAGGACCACACCGTTGTGATTACTTTAGCTTTGTTGTATAGGTTGAAATCAGGAAGTGTGATGTCTTCGGTGGTGTTTTTTCTCTGGATTGCTTTGGCCATTCAGAGTCTTTTGTGGTTCCATACAGACTTTAAGGTCTTTTTTTTTTCCTACTTCTGTGAAAAATGCCATGGGAGCTTTGAAAGGGTTTTTTGTTGAAAATATAGATGGCTTTGGATAACAATATTAATTCCTCCAAAACAAGAGGACACTAAATAGACATTTTATGCAAAGAAGACATCCAGATGGCCAATAAATACATGAGGAGACGCTCACTGTCAACAATTTATCAGGGAAATGTACATAAAACACGATGAGACATCACCTCCCACCTGTTAGAACAGCTATCATTAAGAAGACAGGAAATAAGTGTTGCTGAGGATGTGGAGAAAACCAAACCCTCTTTTACTGTTGGTGGGAATGTGAATTGGAGTAGCCATGATGGGAAACAGTACGGACGTTCCTCAAAAACTTAGAACCAGAACTACCATATGCTCCAGCAATTCTACTTTTGGCCATCTACCCAAAGGAAATGAAAATAGGTTATCCAAGAGAAATCTGCGCTTCCATGTTTATTGCATCATTATTCACAGTAGCCAAGATATGGAAACAGTCCATTAATGGACAAATGGATGGACAATCTAGTGTATACACACAATGGAATAGTATTCAGCAATGAGAAAGAAAGAAATCCTGCTATTTGCTACAACACGGTTGGACCTTGAGGAAAGTAAGCTGAGTGAGACAGAAAAAGACAAACAGTGTATGATATCACTTGTGTGTGCAATCTAAAAAAAAAAGCTCAACTCCTAAAAACAGAGTGTAGAATGGTAACCACCAGGGGGCAGGAGTGTAGGGGAATTGGGGAGATGTCTCAGGGCACAAACTTGAAATCAGTAGATAAATGGCGCCAGGAGATTTAATGCACGGCATAGTGAATATGTACAATACTGTATTATAAACTTCGAAGTTGCTAAAAACTAGATCTTAATTTTCCCCACCACAAAAAAGAAATTATAATTGTGTTAAATAATAGGGGTATTAGCTACTGCACTGGTAGTAATTGTATTTTAATATATAAATATGTACAATCAAATCAATAGGGCATAGGGGTGCCTGGGTGGCTCAACAGTTGAGCGTCTGCTTTGGCTCAGGTCGTGACCCCGGGGTCCCGGGATCGAGTCCCACGTCGGGCTCCCTGCAGGGAGCCTGCTTCTCCCTCTGCCTGTGTCTCTGCTTCTCTCTTTGTGTCTCTCATGAATAAATAATAAAATCTTTAAAAAAATCAATAGGTTGTATGCCTTAAAATTATACAATGTTATATGTCAATTATATCTCAAAAAAAAAGAATACAACCCAGTTCTCTCCACATACTTGCCTTGATTATTGCACCAAAGCAATCCTGGTTAATTTGGACTGTAGTGTTAAGGACATCTATGATGGATGGCAATCTTTTTGTTAAAATATTTGAATATTTGATCATTTCTTGTTAATTCTGTGGATTTTAGTTTTTTGTTTGTCTTCCCCTATTGAACCCACTTTATTTGGCAGCCCATGGTAGGGAGGGCTCTAGGTCCCCCTCTCTTTTTTAAAAATAAAAACCAAGAGGTTCAGAGCTCATCAGTGGAACATAGAAGAAAACGTATTTTATTCACATGATTTTCTGATTTTTAATATGAGTAAGTAATTAAAGCTACATAAGCACTAATTGAACACCTTGATCCCCAGCCATATTTTTTTTTTTTTTCTGGGAAGAACTCAGTTTAAATTATAACAAAAAGAAAATAATTTTAGTTGTGCTTCAAGTAAGGCTGTGATTCTAACCATCATTTTTGTTTTACTAACCATCATTTTTATGTCACTAATTAGAATATTATCTTCCAGAAAATTCATTTAATTCTGTTAAAAATTTTAAGCGAGCTTTTATTGTAGTTATAAAACTTGTCATTATATTCTTACCTTTAAACAAAAAAAACCTTTTCAAGGTAAGGAAGATAAAATTCTAAAGAAATAACTTTAATACTTTATGTTTTACAAAACATTTATAATTCTACCAATTTCCTACTCATTGACATTTTCAAATGAGTTATTTCATAGGCAATTATGAACTTTTGTTTTCATCAATTGAAATGGTCTTTTAAAACTTACTGTTAGTGATTTTTAAGCCCAAATGGTTACAAATAAAACCATTTTAGGATAAATATGGAAGGGCTTTGTCAAAATAGTATTCTAATCAGGATGCCTGAGGTGCTCAGTGGTTGAGCGTCTGCCTTTGGCTCAGGTTGTGACCATGGGGTCCTGGAATCGAGTCCCTCATCAGGGTCCCCTTGAGGAGCCTGCTTCTCCCTCTGCCTGTGTCTCTGCCTCTCTCTGTGTGTCTCTCATTAATAAATAAGTAAAATCTTTTAAATTTTTTTAAAAAATAAAATAAAGTAGTATTCTAGTCATTGTGTGTGGTCTTAAGTACTTGTCACCCCAGCTTATTCTTCTCTCTTCGGTATGGAGAAATGGATGGATATTTAAATCTTCTTAACAGGATTAAATATTAGGATGTTGTTTTTTGCTTTGTTTTATAACTCTTAGGGTGATTGTGTGCTGCTTTTCCAGCCATAAGTTTGGATGCTGAGACCCTCCCCTGATCCATTTACTCTCTTTGCTTAGCACAAGGCAAGCCCTGAGATACCCTCTTCACCAGCTGTGATGTTCCACACGCAGGAGCTTAGGAAGAAACCTACATGTACCGCCTTCACCCATTCAAGCTGCTATAACACAGTATCACAGATTGGATAGGAAGAACTAACATTTATTCCTCACACTTGGGAAAACTGGGAAGTCCAAGATCCGGGCTCTGGCAAGATTTGGTGTCTGGTTAGAACCTCCTCCCTAGACGACAACATCTTCAGTCCATAATATCACCCCTTCCACCACCCCCCACGGTGGAAGGGGTAACAGCCCTCAGGGTCTCTTTCATAAGGGCACCAATTACAATCATGAGGGGTTTCACCAATGACCTAATTACCTCCAAAAAGCCCCACCTCCTAATGCCAAAACACCAAGGTAGGATTTTGACCTGTGAATTGGGAGATGGCATGAACATTCCATCTGTAGCGTGTCCTATTAAAGCATGGTACGTGAGCATTCCTAGTACTAGTAACCTTCGAAGTCAGAGCTGAAGAATTTACAAAAGAGCTGCTGAGCCCTCTGATATGAAATAATAGGAGAACCTAAATAGTCCACGTATTTTAAGACCAGAGCCCAGGCTCACACATCAGACTGGGGAACCGACAGGCCTTGGTGCACAAGACCTGAGGATGGGGGAACAGGTGCTCTGTCCCCTGCCAATCCCCCTTTCCAAATTTGACAAGTTCCCATTTTTCTCTCAGCGGAGTTGGTTCTCTCCCATAGGAAACACTGTTGTCTGGGTAGGAAATCTTAGAGGATGTGAGAGTATAATAATTTGAGCATATTGAAATAAATATTTCTACCAAGAAATGTAAAAGATGGTAGAGCTGACTTCCGACGTTCTCTGTACTTGCCTACGTAAGACAGCAGCAGGCTCGGTCATGTACCTCTGCTGGGTTTCCAGCCTCTGTGTGTGCAAACTCCTGACCATCAGCCATGCCCTGCTTAGTTTTTTTTTTTTTTTAATTGATTATACAATTTGTGACTGCCTGGATGATTTACTTATACACTTTATTTTCTTGAGAGCTTCTGCCCCCGCTTACTATTTGTTTTATACATAGTAAAACAATACACTAAATACTGTTGTCTGGATGGAAAAAAAAAAAAAGGAGCACCTGTTATGTGTTCTAGTCTCCCATTATAAAGTTCCAAACAGAAGTTAATGGAGAGAGACTTGAATTTATAGTGATGAATGGAATGATCTGTTCTCTGGGTCTATCTGTCAGATACCCTGGGATGCCAAGAGAAGGCTTAGGTCCTAGCTTCTCCCAAGGGTGAATCCTCTTAAGGATTTATGATGTGAAGACTCCTTATGCCCCAGTAAGTAGGGCTCCCTTTATAACCAGAGTCAGCTTTACACAGCCCCAAAGCAAGTTAGCCAGATAAAAGCGGTAGAGTGACTTAGAACTACGAAGACTAATCGGCAAATAGTATCTTTTGCAGGTACGTGTGCTAGATGGTAGTAATGTTTTCACTTGCTAATTTAATCTGTATTATTTAAAAATAATATGAAAATTCCGCATGGCTTTCCCTCCACTCCTGTGAGGCATGCCTGGTCAATATATTAATTGTTTAGTATAATTTTAAAACCATGGAGCTTGGTTTTGATTAATTAATTATGCACGAGGGAAACATTTCCTAAATTCCTTTTCTTTTGGTATGAAAGCATGCAAATTAAAAAAAAAAAAGAAAACATCAAATTTATACAAAGGTCGTAAGAGTTATTGATTGAACATCTGTCTGCCTTTCCGTATATTCACCAAATTTCATCATTTGGCCACATTTACTATATCCTCTACTTCTTTCCCTTTCTCCATCTCTGATATTTTTCCTCTTTGACTAAATCATTCGAGATCAAGTCACAGGCATCATGATCTATCATTTCTTAAAAATTCAGCATATATGTCATAAGAGCAAGGACATTCTTTCACACGTCTGTTGTACAATGAATATATTCAGGAAACTTAACGTTGATATAATTGTATCTCAAATTTGCCAGTTATCCCAATAATGCCCTTGAAAGAACTTTATGAGTTCGGGATCCAATGCAGAGTCATACATTTCATTTGCTTGCATGTCCTCTCAGCCACCTTTACCCACAGGAACAATTTCTCATCTTTTTTTGCTTCTCATGACACTGACATTTCTAGAATAGTTTGTGGATTTGTCTTATTGCTTCCTCTTAATTAGGTTAGACGGATGCATTTCTGGCAACATTCCCCATAAGTAGCGTTGTGTCATTCCAAGTACAGGCCTCTGGGGATACGATGTCCATGGGCCTCATTCTCTGTGGGCTAACTGGAGACATTCGATGAAGGTGATGGTTCTCAAATCAGTACATTAATAAATAGTGTGTTTTGAGACTATGTAAATATACTGTTCCCTTTCAAAATTTAAATGGTTTCAGCACTCATGGATAATTCTTTTCTGAACCAAGAATGCAAATTGTGCGGGCGCCTGGGTGGCTCAGCCGGTTGAGCATCTGCCTTGAGCTCAGGTCATGATCCCAGAGGCCGGGGATGGAGCCCCGCATCCACCACGGCTCTCTGCTCAGCGGGGAGTCTGCCTCTCCCACTCCCTCTACTCCTCCCCCCGTTTGTGCTCTCTCCCTCTCAAATAAATAGATAAAAAAATCTTCCGAAAAAGAATACAAATTGTCACATGGAGATTTTTTTTTAAAAATCTATTATTCTCACACCTGCTTTTTATTTATTATTTTACTTACTAACATTTAAATTACTGACATTATTTATTATTTTACTTACTAACTATGACTCATTCAGTGAATTAAAAACCATTGTATTTGCTTTATAGTTTCAAGTTAAAAGGTCCAAAATTAGCCAGTGGGAGCAGCTTCAACCTGGCTTTTTTTTTTCTCTTTCTCCTTCTCCTCCTCCTCCTTCTTTTATTTTTTGATTATTCTTACTTTCTGGGATTAAAAATGTTTAATGATTATTTTATTCTCACCTGCTACAGCCTTGGAATTAGCAATTTGTCCAAAATTCCTTGTTTCTTTAAAAGTAGAGAATGGTTTTTGAAAAGCAAGATATGGTTGCTAGGGACATTTATTGGTACCAGGTTGCCATTGCAACTTTTGCCATTGGATTCTTTTAACAAAGAAAACTATAGGTAGGTAAGTTTGTGGGAGCATAGTTTTTTTTTTTTTTTTTCCCCATAAATACACACACACACACACACACACACACACACAATGAGTTTATACTTGGTATCTTTAATCCCACATCAATGACATCACGCATCAACAGCCCAAGGTTCATCCCTGCCCCACCCCTCCCATTCCATACTTGTATCACTCTTCCCACAACATGAACATTTGCTTCTTGTAATATCAATATATTTACTTATTTTCTTAGTTCTACAGTATGCACAACTTACTGTGCAAGGAAACGTTGACCTGGTAAGGCCTCGACTGTTACCCTTGAAAAGAGGTGCTTATAAGTTTAGCCTTTGGCTGACTCTGGGAACTCGGACTGTGGAGGGTTCCCATACCCCTAACTGATAAGAGCCGCTCACTGTGCCTACAGTGCTTGTGCGAGCAATATGCTTTCTACTGAAAACTTGCTTTCCTTCTCAGGATCTGTAATTTCTGTGCATGCCCGACGAATGCCCCTGTATGGCCAGACCTAATAAAAACCCTGGGAAATGATTCTGTACGAGCTTCATTGGTTGGCAACACTTCATATGTATTTCACGACTCCTTGCTGGAGAAATGAAGCATGTCTTGTGTGATTCTGCTGGGAAAGGACCCTTGGAAAATTGCTCCTGGTTTCCCTAGACTTCCCTGTATTTGACTTTTCCTCTTAGTTGATTGCGCTCTTCATCCTTTCACTGTAATAAATCATAGTCATGAGTTCAACTATATGCTGAACGCTCTGAGTTCCCCTTAGAGAATCCCTGAACCTGAGCCTGGGGGTGGCCTTGGGGACTTCCAATACACTATGAACAGAAAACCCTTAAATAGAGTTAAAAAGTATATAATTCTTTTGGTCTTTAGACTTAGGGTACATACTGAGAAATTGTATTTTTTTCTTTCTACTTTTTATTTTGAAACAATTGTAGATTTACACAAATTAACAAGTTTCCTCCAGTAGTTATATTTAATATAACTATAATGCAGTATCAAAAGCAGGAAATTGGTATAATGTATGTGTATGGTTCTGTGCCATTATAACACCTGTTCAGATTCCTATAACCCCCAGGACAATGAAAATACAGAAGTATGCCTCATAAAGAGCCACTTCAGACTCGTCATTTGTAGTCACACCTGATCCCCATCTTACCACGTTGCTGGTAACATTGATCTATTTTTATTTCAATAACTTTGTCATAATGAAATGTCATATAAATGGGGTCATACAATCTGTGATTAGTTTTTTTTTTCACAAAGTAGTTCTAATAAGATTAATCCAGTTACAGCTTTTATCAGTGATCTGTTTCTTTTTTAAGCAATGAAATGTATTTTTAAAGCAGCTTAGGCGTAAAGCAAAAATTAGCATGAAATATAGAGCGTGTACATCTACCCCCTGTAATAATATGCATTTAAGTCCCCTCCACATTTTCTCATGTCCTGATAAAACGTTGCTTTTTAGCACTAAGTAATATTCTATTTTCTGGATGCACCAGTTTATTCATTTACCTACTGAAGGATGTCCTGATTGCTTACAAGTTTCTGCAATTGTGAATAAAGTGGCTATAAACATCCATGTGCAAGTTTTTATGTGGACATAAATTTTCAACTATTTGGGTAAATACCAAGGAGTAAGACCACTGGATCATATAGTAAGAGTATATTTAATTTTGTAAGAAGCCATCAAACTTACAAGGTGGCTGCACCGTTCTTCATTCCTACCAGCAATGACTGAGAGTCCTATGTCCTCACCAGATGTGGTGTTATCAGTGTTTTAGATTTTGGCCATTCTAATAAGTGTGTGCTGGTGTCTCATTATTGGTTTAATTTGCAATTCTCCAATAACATGATATTGAACATCTTTTCATATGCTTGCTTGTCATCTGCACATGTTATTTGACAAGGTGTCTGTTCAAGTTTTTAGCCTGTTTTATTTTTCTTTTAAGTTATTTGTTTATTTTGGATAACAGTTTTTTGTCAGATGTGTTGTTTTGAAAATATTTTCCCCCATTTTGCTGAGTATCTTCTCCTTCCCCTGATACTGTCTTTCACAGAGTAGATGTTTTTATTTTTGAGGACGTCTAACCTATCAATTATTTCTTTCATGGATTGAGTCTTTGGTGTTGTATCTAAAATGTCATCACCATACACAAAGTTATCTAGATTTCTCCTGTGTTATTTTCTAGGAATTTTATGTACCATCTGTGTCCATGTTCATGTTTTTGCATGCGGATGTCCAGTTATGCCAGCACCATTTGATGAAAAAACTATCTTTGCTTCTTTTGCACCTTTGTCAAAGAGTAGTTGACAATATTTACATACATCTATTTCTGGGTTCTCTATTATGTTCCATTGGTCTATTTGTCCTTTTGTTCCCCCACCAAAACCACACTGTCCTAAAATTGTAGCTTTATACTGGGTAGCCAACTTTATACTGGGTAGTCCTCCAACTTTGTTCTCCCCTTCAATAATGTGTTGGCTATTTTGTGTCTCCCTATAAACTTTAGAATTAGTTTGTCAATGTCTACAAAACAATTGCTGAATTTTGATTGGAATTGCATTGAATCTAAACATCAAGTCTGAAAGAACTGTTATCTTGACAATATTGAGCTTTTCTACCCATGAACATGGAATATTTTTCCATTTATTTTATTCTTTTTTTTTAAATTTCAGTCATTAGAGTTCTGTGGGTTTCCTCATACAGATCTTGTACATATTTTGTTAGATTGATATTATTTCATTTTTGGAGTGCTAATTATACAGTAGTATGTTTTTAATTTCAAGTACTGTTTGTTTACTGCTGCTGTTATAGGAAAGTGGTATTCATATTTTACCCAAGTATCCTGCAACCTTGCCATTTATCATCTATTAGTTCTAGGAACTTTAGGATTTCTACTTAAATGATTATTTCATCCACAAAAAAAAAAGACTGTTTTATTTCTTCTTTCCCAATCTGTATACTACTACCACTTCTCCTTCTCCTTCTTCCCCTTCTCGTTCCCCTTCCCCTCCTCCTCCTCCTTTCCCTTCCCCTTCCCCTTCCCCTTCTTCCTCTTCCTCTTCCTCTTCTTTATTACTGCATTAGCTAGGACTTCTTGTGCTATATTGAAAGCAGTGATGAGAGGGGACATTCTTACCCTATTCCTTATCATAGCAGAAAAGCTGTTTCTCACCATTAAGTACAACATATTAACTGTAAATGTTTGTAGATGTTGTTTATCAAGTTGAGGAAATTCCCATCTATTCCTAATTTGCTGAGAATTTTTATTTGAATGACTTGGAATTTGTCAAATGTTTTTTTCTTTTCTTTTCTTTCTTTTCTTTCTTTTCTTTTCTTTTCTTTTCTTTTCTTTTTTTTTTTTTGCATCTACATAATCATATAGTTTTTAGTTTTTAGTTTGTTTGTTTTAGCCTATTGATGTGATGGATTTTCAAATGTTGAACTAGCTGTGTATACTTGGCATAAATTCCATTTGATACCCATGTATAATTCCTTTTATATTTTATTGATTTAAATTTTCTCATATTTTATTGAGGAGTTGTTGCATCTGTTTATGAAAGATACTGGCCTGTAGTTTTCTTTTCTTGTAATACCTTTGTCTGATCTTGGTATTAGGGCAATTCTAGTCTCATACGGTGAGTTAGGAAGTAGTAGTTCTGCTTCTACCTTCTAAAAAGATGTAGAAAAATAAATAATTTCTTCTAAAATATTTGGTAGACTTCACTAGTGAACTCATCTGGATTGGGTGCTTTCTGTTTTCGAATGTTATTAATTACTGATTCGATTGCTTTAATAGATATAGGCCTATTTAAATTGATTATCTCTTCTTAAGTGTGTTTTGGTAGATCTGTCTTTCAAGGAAGTGTTTCATTTTGTATTTAGGTTATTAAATATGTGGGCATAGAGTTCTTTATAATATTTTCTTATTCTCCTTTTAATGTTAGTGGGATCTGTTGTGATGATCCTTTCTGGTTTCTGATATTAACTTGTGTCTTCTCACTTTTTTTCTTAGGTAGCTTGGCTAATGGCTTATCTATTTTATTGATATTTTCAAAGAAATAACTTTTGTTTTGTTGATTTTTCTTTATTCATTTTCTGTTGCAAATTCACTGACTTCTCTTATAATCTTTTCTTATTTATTTTCTTCTGCCTACTTTGAATATTTTATTTATTTATTTATTTATTATAGAGGGAGGGGCAAAGAAAAAGGGAGAGAGAGAATCCCAAGCCGACTCCACTCTGAGCACTGAACCCCATGCAGGGCTCGAGCTCATAGCCCTGAGATAATGATCTGAATCAAAATCAGGAAGTGGACACTTAACCAACTGAGCCACCCAGGTGCCCCCTTCTTCTGCTACTTTGGATTAATTTGCTTTTTTCTAGTTTTAAGGAAAAGATTTAAATTATTGATTTTATATCTTCTTTTCTAGTATATACATTCAATGCTATAAATTTCTAAGCATTGGTTTTTGCTGCATCCCACATATTTTGATAAGCTGTATTTTAATTATAATTTAATTAGTTTTTGAAATTTCTTCTTTGGTTTCAGGACTATTTAGAAGTGTATTGTTTAATGTTGAAGACTTTTGAATTTTCCAGCTATCTTCTGTTACTGATTTCTAGTTTTATCCCGCTGTGCTCTGAGAAGACATTGTTTGAATTTTATTCTTTTAAATTTGTTAAGAAGTTCTTAATGACCAAAAATATGACTTGTGTTGGTGAATATTCCATATAGTCTTGAAAATGATCTCTATTTTAGGATGAATTAGTCGATAAATGTCAATTATACCCAGTTGGTTGATGGGGCTATTGAGTGTAACTATGTCCTTATGGTATCATTATCTATTAAATCTGTCAATTTCTGATAGAGGGTTATTAAAGACCCCAGTGGTGGAATTTATCTAGGTCTCCTTGAAGTTCTATCCGTTATTGCCACAGGTATTTCAGTGCCATGTTGTTAGGCACATGCACATTAAAGATTATTATGCCTCTGGAATATTGATCTTTTATCATTAGGTACTGCCCTACTTTATCCCTGATAACTTTTCTTACTCTCAGGTCTCCTCTGAAATTAATATAGCTTTATTTTATTAATATTATCATGCTATATCTTTCTCCATTCCTTTATTTTTAGTCTTTTGGGTTTGGTGTTTTGTCCCCCAGACAATCTCTTTCTTTTAATCGGTGTATTTATACCACTGTTATTTAAGGTGATTATTGAAATAGTTGAATTCACATTTCACTCTATATAATCATTTTCCATTTGTTGCCCTCACTTTTGTTTCTAATTTTGTTTTCCTTTTTTTGACTTATGTGATTTTAGTTGAGCATTACATATAATTTTATTTTCTCTCCTTTCTTATAATATTTCTACTTTTTGAGTTGTTGCCCTAGAGTTTGCAATTAGATACATTTATATCTAATTCAATTCATTTTCAAATAACAATATATCCTTTCATAGGTATGCAAGTACCTTACATCAACAAAATTGTTCTAATCTCTCCCTACTATCCCTTGTTTCATTGCTATCATTCACTTCACTTAACATAAGCATATATATGCACACATAATCAAATTCATTATTGCTATTCTTATTTTGAAGAAAATATTATCTCTTAGGTCAATTAAAAATAAAAAATGTTTTTATTTTGCCTTCATTTGTTCCTTCTCTGGTACTTTTTATTTTAATCAGAGTTTCTTATATCATTTTCCTTCTCTCTGAGGAACATTTTCTGAATGACAGTTTTTTCTGGCAACAAATTCCCTCAATTTTTATTAGTCTGAGAAAGTATTTCTCCTTCACTTTTTTTTTAAGACTTTATTTATTTATTTGAGAGAGAGAGAACAGGAGCAGGGGGAGGGGAAAAGGGAGAAGCAGAATCCCTGCTGAATGGGCTCAATCCAATGCAGGACTGGATCCAGGGACTCCGAGATCTTAATGTGAGCTGATGGCATACACTTAACCAACTGAGCCACTGAGACTCCCCTCCTGCACTTTTAAAGAATAATTTCACCGAGTACAGAGCTCTAGATTGGTAGTTTTTTCTCTCAACACTTGAAACATTATATGTTCTCATTCATTTGGGGAATATATATAATAGTGAAAGGGAATATAAGGGAAGGGAGAAGAAATGTGTGGGAAATATCAGAAAGGGAGACAGAACATAAAGACTCCTAACTCTGGGAAACGAACTAGGGGTGGTAGAAGGGGAGGAGGGCGGGAGGTGGGAGTGAATGGGTGACAGGCACTGGGGGTTATTCTGTATGTTGGTAAATTGAACACCAATAAAAAATAAATTTAAAAAAATCAAAAAAATAAATAAAAATTGTTCTAATGTTTAAAATTTTTGAAATTTTATTAGGAAGATGTATCTATCAAAATAGACTTTCATGTGGAAAAAAATGATGTGTGCCTCAAAAATAAAACACTTGAAATATTTCACTCTCTCTTCTTGCTAGCATAGTTTCTGAAAAGAAGTCAAATGTATTCTTGTCTTTGCTCTTCTATAGATAAGGTCTAGTTTCCTCTGGCTTCTTTCAAGATTTTTTCTTTATTTTTGATTTTCTGAAGTTTGACTAAAATACGCCCAGGTATAATTTTTGGAGGTGAGGGGCATTTATCTTTCTTGGTGTTCTCTGAGCTTCCTGGATGTGTGATTTGGCATCTGACATTAATTTGGGGGAAATTCTCATTTTTGCTTCAAATATTTTTTTCTGTTCCTCTTTCTCTTTCTTCTTCTCCTGGTACTCCCATTTAACATATGTTAGTCCTTTTGTAGTTGTCCTATAGTTCCTAGATATCCTGAGGGTTTTTGTTTTTGTTTTCAGTCTTTTTTTCTCTTTTTCAGTTTAGAAGTTTCTGCTGTCCTATCCTCAAAATCAGATATTCTTTTCCCAGGATTTTCTAGTCTACTAATAAGCTTATCAAAGACATCCTTCATTTGTGTTACATTATTTTTTTATCACTGGCATTTAAAATTTTTTTCTTAGAATTTTCATCTCTGCTTATATGATCAATCCATAATTGTATGCTGCTTACTTTATTCATTAGAGCCCTTAGCATATTAATCATAGTTTGTAAAATTCCCAGTCTGATAGTCCCCAAATTCTTGCCATATCTGACTCTGGTTCTGATGCTTGTTCAATCTTTGCCAACTATTTTTTTGCCTTTGAGATGTTTGTAAATTTTTTGTTGACAGCCAAACATAATGTATTGGGTAAAAAGAGCTGCAGTAAATAGGCCTTTGAAAATACAGTGATAAGCTGTGGGAGTTAAGAAGCATTCCATAGTCCAATGATGTGGTCTCTGTCATTTGGTGAGCTTGTGTCCCTAGAATGTGAACTTCATCAGTGCTTCTTGTCATCACTGCTCCCTTACAAGGGCAAGGATAGCTAGAGGGTCCTGGAGTTAAGTATTTCCCTTCCCTTAGGTAAATTAGGCTCTGAAAATACTCCAACAGCTTATATTCTGTTAAAATACTTTCTCCTGAGGGTAGACCTTGTTAAGAAAAATAGAATGCTCTGGAGTATTTCAAAATGATTACTTATCTTTTTTCCTTGCCAGAAGCATGAAGGGATTTTTTTCTCTGATATTCATTATGTGTCTCTCGGAGAGCTCCTGCAGGTAAAACTCACAAGAGCTTGTGGGTCCTTCTATGACTGAGTGCCCCTGGAGTTTTTAACTTGTCCACATAGCCTCCAGCAATTCACCAATTTATGTTTTTCTATTCAGACAGGGTTTGCTGTGGATGTTTCTACTTCTGATTTTTTCTTAAATCCCACTGACAAGTGCCTTAGCCCATAGAAGCAGAATTAGAATCAAAATGAAGGACACCCATTTGATAGAGGGAGAAAATGTGAGAGAGAAATCAAACAATGGCTGAGTATATGTCTGGAAATGTATGTTTTAATTTGGGAGTAATTTAAATGTACAGAATAAGTTTTGTTGATAAATGAATAAATAAGACATAAGTGATGCTCAATACAATGGAAGAAAGTAACGGAATGATGTGATAGTTAATAATAGCGGTAATAACAAGTCAGGGAGAACTTCTGAGACCTACAAGGTGAGAAGGAACTAAAAATCTGATATAGGAAAAAGACTTTGCTGTCCCAGGATTCGAAACTTCAGCGTGCCTGGAACATAATTTTAATGAGTTACATACTCTGAAATTTGGGAGACAGGAAAGAGT
This sequence comes from Canis lupus dingo, assembly GCF_003254725.2. Classification (NCBI taxonomy): domain Eukaryota; kingdom Metazoa; phylum Chordata; class Mammalia; order Carnivora; family Canidae; genus Canis; species Canis lupus. Next base: position 27,275,331 of record NC_064278.1, read on the forward strand.
CAGATGAAATTTTCAAAAAAAAAAAAAAAGAAATTTTCAATAGTAGTGGTAATGGACATTTTTTTCAGTTTCTTGAATATATTGGATATAATCTATTGTGTCTTTAAACAGAAGGATAGTTTTGGATGTAGGTTTTTATTATAATGTACTTTTTATATAATTATATATAATTTGTATTACATATTTATATAACTTATGATAATAACTCATGTTAATTACATATTAATGTTGATATTAATGAAAGAACATATATATATATTTTAATTTTATAAAGGTATCCAAGATGGATAGTGAGTTTTCCTTAACTATTCAGAACATATGTTAGAGATTTTATTTACTTCCTCTTTTGGTCTATTAATATACAATCTTTTGTATGGTTGCAAATATACTTTTAAACATATGTGTCTGTATATTCATGTATATTATAAATATAAATAGATGTAGATATATCTAAGGTTCATCATAATTTTACATTCACTATTGGGATAGATTTTTCTAAACTTACTCTACTAGATATCTCTGTTTTGAACTTTTTGTTTTTTAAGATTTAATTTATTTATTCATGAGAGACCCAGAGAGAGAGGCAGAGACACAGGTAGAGGGAGAAGCAGGCTTCCTGCGGGGAGCCCTATGTGGGACTCGATCCCAGGACCCCGGGGTCATGTCCTGAGCTGAAGATAGACGCTTAACCCTTGAGCCACCGAGGCATCCCATATTTTGAACTTTTTATAAAATAATCTCTTTATTTTCTTCCTCTGTTATATTTATACTTTTTAGAATGTGCAGAATTATTTTTAAGAGCTCACTCTTATTTCAATATTTCTTTATATTTCAGAGGTTTTCTATATTATAAAAACTTCCTGGACCTAAAAAATATCAATGCTGTTGAATTTTTACTTTTTTAAAAACTTGTTTATGTTAGAAATAAATCCCTTATGTTAAGGCATTTCTTTGTTCACCTTGTTGCCATATATGATGATGGCTCTATATAAATCATAAATAGCAGTAATTCTCAATCATACCATTTAACTTCCATAATGAATGTTTGGACATCCTTCAAGAGGATACATTATCTGTTCCCTTGACAGTGATGGGAATAAAATAACATAAAATTAACCTTGATGCTCTTTTAAGAATTTTCTGATGAATATTTAAAGATAATATTTCTTTACTAAAAAAGCAGAATTTCTAGCAAAACATGACTAAGGTTTTAACAGCAAGAATTTTACAAGTATATTCTAATTATTATACCATGTATAATTATGGTTCTAAAATCAGATAGAACATGTCCCTTATGGCTGATTTTTTAGAGCCTGGTCTTATTTAATTCCCCATTTGTTCCAAAGAAAGAATGTCCTATCTCTAGAGATAATATTGATATCCCTACCCTCCTATATTTTACCAATGCAAATGTACTATATTTAAATGTAACTAATGAAAGAAAACTGGATGATGGGTGCACAGTGCCTCATAACATTTTCCTGTGAATCTACATTTCCAGAATGAAAAGGTAAAGAAAAGAAAAATTATATTCCACTTATTCACTAAGTATATTGAGATTATTTATCAGTCCACAGACATTTGAGCTCTCTCCATAATTTGGCTATTGTTGATATTGCTGCTATAAACATCAGAGTGTGTGTATCCCTTCAAATCAGTATTTTTGTATCCTTTGCATAAATTACTTGGTAGCACAATTGCTGGATTGTAGGGTAGTTCTATTTTCAACTTCTTCAGGAATCTTCACATAGTTTTCCAGAGTGGCTACACCAGTTTGCATTCCCATGCACAGTGTATGAGGGTTTCCCTTTCCCTGTGTCCTTGTCAACACCTGTTGTTTCATGTGTTGTTAATTTTAACCATCCAGACAGGTGTGAGGTGCTATTTCATTATAGTTTTGATTTGCATTTCCCTGATGATGAGTGATGTTAAGCATCTTTTCATGTATCGTTTAGCCATCTGCATGTTTTCTTTGGAAAAATGTCTGTTCATGTCTTCTGACTTTGTTTTAATTAATTAGTTGTTTTTTGGGTGCTGAGTTTGATAAGCTTTTTACAGATTTTGGGTACTAACCCTTTTTCAGATAATGACTTTTGCAAATATCTTCTCCCATTCTGAAGGTTGCCTTTTAGTTTTGTTGATTGTTTCCTCTGCTGTGCAGAAACTTTTTATGTTGATGAAACCACAATAGTGCATTTTTTGCTTTTGTTTCCCTTGCCTCAGGAGACATGTCTAGCAAGAAGTTGCTATAGCTGAGGTGGAAGATGTTACTGAGTGTGTTCTCTAGGATTTTGATGGATTTCTGTCTCACATTTAGATCTTTCATTCATTTTTATTTATTTTTTGTGTATGGTGTAAGAAAGTGGTCCAGTTTCATTCTTTTGCACACTGCTATCCAACTTTTCTGACACCATTTGTTGAAGAAACCAAACAAAAATACTTTTAATAATTCACTAAGGGCTAACATTTTACTTCTTTACCTCCTGCCTATATTTTTAACCTATTTCAGGAATTTCAAAGAAAGTTGAATTTTATGTAAACTTCAAATTATCTTCAATATATAGCCATATTCATAAGCTTACCTCCCAGTAACTTTGGACTAATTCAAGTTCTTCAAGACATCTGTATGTGTAAACCTATGTACAAATATGTTCCTCCATTTGAATCCTTGTTTCCAAAACATGGTCAGTGATGAACACAAGTGATATCACATGGTTATCTTTGAAGATAACAAGGGATTATATACATTTCAAACAAGCTTTATTGGATTTTAAATAAAGAATGATAATTACAGTGGACACATAAAAATGCTTACCTTTACTCCTATAAGATGATTAATTAACATAATTTTACTTTTCTGTTTTGCTAAGCATGAGTCAAAAAATTGTTATATGACACTTATGAAAAATAATTCAAAGAGTATAGAATAAAGCATTTCTATGAACTTTATATTTTTGGAGCTGAATAAGTATAATAATAAAAATAATAATAACCCACAAGTTTTCACATTTACTGAATTTCAGGAACACTGTTATGTTTAATTTGCATGAACTCATTTTATACTCAATATATTCTCCTAAAGTAGGTGTTAATATAGTCTTTTTTTCACAAATGAAGGTAATCATTGTCTTGAAAAGGTAAACATTCTTATTTTTTGTGTATGTTTAAGTTACAACAAATAAATGTCATGAATCTGTGGATTGCTTTGGGTGGTATGCACATTAATTCTTCCAATTTATGAGGATGGTATATCTTTCTATTTGTATCACCTTTAATTTCTTTCATCAATATGATTTCATTTACATGTGGAATCTAAAAAACAAAATAAATGGAAAACAGAAACTCATAAATAGAGAGAAAAAACTAGTGGTTTCCAGAGGAGAAGGAGGATGGTGGGTCAAATAAGTGAAGGGAATTAGGAGGTACAACCTTCCAATTATAAAATAAATAAGTAATTGAAATGAAAAGTACAGGATAGGGAATCTAGTTGATAATATTGTAATAGTGTTGTATGGTGACCATATTTATAGTGGGGAGGATTGAGTAACGTGGAAAATTGTTGAATCTCTGTGTTATACACCTGAAACTAATATAACATTGTATGTCAACTATACTTCAATAGTAGAGCAAAATTGTGATCAAATATTGTGTTGTGATTCACTGTATATTGCTTCATAACAAAACAACTTCATATGTGTAAAAAACAAAACAAAACAAAACAAACAAACAAAAAAACAAGCCAAACACCAAATGCAGGATTTCAAGAGTAAAAAATAAAACAAAATGCTGTCTGCCAGCTACACGTCTGCATAAAGAGAAATAATCTTTACCTACTTTACCTAGGTGATGGTAGGTAAGTGTTTTTAAGTATATATGTTTATCCTACATCATCATTTTTCAGCAAGTGGCTATGCCATCTCTTTTCCATCCTTCAAAATTACCCCATAACGAGACTTTATTATAGCATCCAATCTCTTACTAAATAGGTAAACTGATGAATTAAAACAAAGTTTCCTATTCAGATAGTGTTCCCTGTACACATTAAATGTGAGTTTTAAGTTTTAGAAGATTAAAAAAAATCTTTTTATACATAGGCAAGTCAAAAACATGAATAAAATGGAAATGTGTAATTTGTTGGATTATTTAGAGTCTTATATTTTCAGTTTTTCATTAGTGCCATTTACTTTTCTAGGCATTTTCAATGTATCAGCAAGGAAATAAGACCAAAATTTTTCTGCTCATGTATTATACGGTCTAATGTGGCAGGGCAGATGGAATAATAAAACTGAAAAGCATTATAGCAGGTGTTAATATATAGGGCTAAAAGTAAAAACATGAAGCAAGGTAAGAGGACTCAGAGTTCAGGAGAAGGCCAGTTAGCAGTTTTGAAGAGTGTGATCAGAGTAGATCTCTCCTTTAAAGGGCACATTTAAGGAAAGACAAATCAAAGTGGCAAGACTCTATCTACAATGGACTGAATATTTGTGCCCCCACCCCCTAATTCATATGTTGAAACCCTAATCCCCAATGTGATGGTATTAGGAGGTAGGCTCTTTGGGAGGTAATAAGTCATGATAATTGAGACCTCACGAATGGGGTTAGTGACCTTATAAAATAGACCCTAGAATGCTGGTTAGCCCCTTTTGACCATTTGATGGCGCATTGAGAAGATGGCTGTCTATGAACCAGACTGACTTTCACCAGACATCGCATCTGCTGGCTTCTTATTCTCAGACCTACCAGCTCCAAAACTGTGGGTAAAAAAATATATTGTAATACGTCATCTGATCTATGACACTTTTGTTATAGAAGCATGGATTGAGTTAGACAATAGCTAAGCAAAGTCAAAGGGAAGCATATGAAGCATTTGAAGAGCTAAAAGATTATAGCAAAAATCTAAAAGCAGGAGTATGCCTGGTTGATACAACACGGGCTAGCAGGCCCGGAGCAGGAGAGCAGAGATGAATGTAAGAGAGCAAATTCATGGGAAAATAGGTTATGTAGGTTCTAATGTCTAAAGGACATTCTACTTTTTACTGCAAAGGAAATAGGGGTCAGAACAGGGTTTTGAGCAAAGATCTGACTACTTTATTGAGACTAAACTACATGTGGTTAGGGATGGAGAATAGGTAAAAGTAGAAAAGAGAAAATTCTTTGACTGTGCTTGAGTTAATCCAGATCAGAGATGTTAGAGGCTAAGACCAATGGAGGGAGATAAGATGGGTCAGATATTTGATTTTTTTTTTTTTGAAGGCATGCCAGCAAGTGAATAGTGCATGTGTTGGAGGTTAAAATTAGGATGAGAACAGGATAACTGACAATAGTCATGTTTGCTAATACTAGAAGTCATTTTAAACTTTTTAATTTTGAAAAAGGCAAAATTTAATCACATGTGTTAATTTTAGAGAATGTTTTATCATGGCAAAAAACACACTTATATGGAGAAAATAGTTTTAATGAGATACTTCTATATAAATGGAATTTTTTAAAGGAGTCATCCTATTCAAAATTCAAAAGCTTTAATAAAAACCGTTTATTTTGGAGCATGAATAATGGTATCTAGAACCAGTGACTATCAAGTGAGGTAGAAAATATAAATTATAAAAACATTGTTAAGAAGACCCGTGCTTAAATGTGATAACTTACAATATTTATTTTTATGTTAAACAAATGAAATGGTGTATTTTCTTTTTAACATATACACATACTTTTCAAATTAAATTTCTTGGCTATAATACAACATCTCTCTTTGTGCTCAGATTAATTCAGTGAGGAAATATCTCTCGCAAAAAAAAATGTGAAATTGGAATCAAGTGTAGGAAAATATCCTTTCTGTTAAAATATTCTTCTTATTAAACTTTTAATAAAGGTCAACTAGAGAATGAGGCAAATATAATTTAGAGTAGAGCCACTGAAACTTTTAATATAAGCCTTATCGTAGAAGGACTTCTTATTTTGGGAACTGCAACACACATCTTTCAAATAAAATTTAAAAACATCAAATGCCTGATGGGGTAATTATGAGAAAGATAGTTATATCTGAATGCATACATTATACTGCAGGTGTGAAATTTCAGACTACACTGGAATCATTAAAATGACATTTCTTTTTTGAAGGTAATAAGAAAAAGACTATTGAATTTGACAAAAATTTTTGTCAATATACAAAGACTAGTCTAAAACTTTAAAGTACAATTATATCCCCTCTTTTCAGACAAGTATGGTTTCAATATGTTTGGCATACTGAACAATATATTATATTTTGTTCCCATCCACAGCATGAATCACTCCAAGATTTGCTTTGAAACTATACTCAGAGGTTGAGAGATCAATTTATATCCCATGAAAGTACAGTAACCGGTCTCCCTTTAGCCATAGAAAGCATTGTGATTTTGGAAGAGAGAGGAAAAACAAGAGTATTTTAATCAACCAGAGGTTCATTCTCCTTATAGAGTAAAACATTTCCATATTAAGCATCTTATGCTTATTTTGTTTTTCTTGGATCTTTGGAAGGAAGTGCCTGATTTAATGCTGTATCTAACGGAACCCGTTCTCAGTGTTTTCCTGGTCAAAAATGTGTCATTTATTTAAGTGGTTTTCATGCCTTCTATTAGTCCACAATATTTCTCCTATTGCAGCATTTAATTGATACTGGTATCTTAGAATAAGTTTATTTCATCGGTCAACATAACATTTATGATCCATTCATGTGCATTATATGTCACATGCATTAACCCATCTTTTACATGTAATTGGATTTGGAAATTGAGGGGCTTAAAAATCCACTTACATTCAAGAGACAGATACTAGGAAATTCATATTCCACCTGCATATCTGTATTTCCCAATAACAAAAACTATTACAGATTTTAGTTTTCTCCCATTATCTTATAAATTGCTGTGTAAAGTGATGGACAGACAGACATAAGAGAATCCACCAACTCATGTCTCATCTGGGACTTTGCTCATTCAGTCTCCTCCTCTCTCTTTCACTTCCGGTCTGTCTCACTTTCACCTGCCTCTTCCTGCCGCTTCTGAAAATGTTCAACTTAAATTCCTCCCCATCCTCTTTTCTTTCAAAACATCACCCCATTTTCCTCTATTCCTTTACCAGTAAATTCCATCAAATTAGTTTGCGTGTTCTCAGTGTTCATTCCCTCCCTAATCTGTTTTTGACTCAACTGAAAATGTCTCTTAATGAATTACTAATACTCTTCGATTGGTCCAAAAATTTTCAACTAAATAGAACTTTGATATGTATACAAACAGGAGTGATAATGTGATCTCCACTTTGCAGGATAGGGGCTGCATTGTGAAAAGTAATCTCTTAAGGGCGGTGGGGGCAAGACTCGAAGCAGGAAGACTCATGTATCATAGAAGTACAGTGGTCTTGGCTTAAGCTTGGATATTAGGCCATGATTATTTTTAAAAATTAGATTTAGCTGGGATGCCTGGGTGGTACAGTCAGTTAAACATATGACTGGGTCCTGGTTTTGGTTCAGCTTGTGATCTTATGGTCATAAGATTGAGCCCCAAGTCAGGCTCCAGGCTCACTGTGGAGTCTGCTTGAGGTTCTCCCTCTGCCCCCCACACACACCTGTGTGCTCTTTCTCTCTCTCTCTCTCTCTCTCAAATAAGTAAATAAATAAAAAAAATAGATTTAGGCTGTGTCTCAGAAAAAGTTGGACATAATTTATTTCAAGAATAGTAAAACTGAGTCACAAATAAAGGTTTATTTGTTTTTCCATTTTTATGGAAATGTTAAATAACCATTGGGCAGGAGAATAGAGTCCAGGAGTGAGGCATCAGAGTTGTGAAACCAGTGAACAAAACTGTATCACTATATGAGACCAAATAAGCTCCCCTGAGGAGGGATTTTAATGGGTTTGACAAGATGTAAGTCCTCACCTTTTTTTTTTATTTTATTTTATTTTTTTATTTTTTTATTTTTTTACACATACGTAATCCAGTATAACTATAATTGTCACAGTCTATGTCAGACCCCCAGATCTGGTTCATTTTATAAATGAAAGGTTGTACCCTTGACCAATATTTGTCTATTTCTCCTACCCCGTAGCCCCAGGCAGCCACCATTCTACTCTCTGCTTCGTGAGTTCAACTTTATTAGACTCCACATATGAGACCATAAAGTATTTATCTTTCTGTGTGTAGCTTCTTTTACTTAGCATAATGTCCTCTAGGTTTATCCAGGTTGTTACAATGACAAGACTTCCTTCCTTTTTTGGCTGAGTAATATTCCATTGTATGAATATATATATACATACATATATATACATATATACACACATTATTACATAACAGTGTATGAATACATAAAATATTCTATTAAATGAATATTGAATGAATGGATAAAATATATACTTCATTTTCTAGAAGTACACTTCAGAGTCAACATACTTGCCTAAGTCAGCTAGTCCTCAATTAAAAAATATATATATATTTCTTCTTTTTCTCCCATTACTATTAGCATCCTATGGAACTGATGACCTTAGAACACATGCTGTTTCAGAATTCACATAATAGTATGCACAACGTTATGAGAGATTATTTGACATAGAATGTTTAATTTTATGATTATAGGTTTTAACAGCAGAATTATACTTTGCATACTGTGCTAGTTCTACCACTTAGGAGGGAAAATTGATCAAAGGGTAACATACCTAATTTTTCCCAGGCCACAATGTTTTTCCCACCAGGAAGAGGGGATAACCAATGGCACCACAGCTATAGTGTTGTGAATTTGTCAGATTAAGACTTGTTAAGTGGAGGGCAGGGTGCCAGATGATGAGCTTTGTTTCAACAACAGACCACAAAAGAAACTGAAATAGAAAAGTTTATTGTAGCTCCTGGAGGAATTACCTGGTGATCTCATGGTGATGAGATCAAGCCCCATGTCAGTCATGGGTCCAAGGTCCAAGTAAAGTCCAGATAGAGACAGCAATAGGACGTAGGACACATGCCTTTATTATAGTCAGTGGGTGGAGTACTCTGGGGGTACCTGAGCTAAGAACTAGATTGATCAATTCATACTAAAAGAGTGGGGTTTTAGTAAACCCTGGAGAGGTCTTTTGCTAAGGTACCCATTAGAGGTAGGCCTTGGGAGGCAGGGGAGATTATTGATCACAAGAACCTTTTGATATTTTTTTTTTTTACATTTTTATTTATTTATGATAGTCACAGAGAGAGAGAGAGAGAGAGAGAGAGAGAGGCAGAGACACAGGCAGAGGGAGAAGCAGGCTCCATGTACCGGGAGCCTGACGTGGGATTCGATCCCAGATCTCCAGGATCGCGCCCTGGGCCAAAGGCAGGCGCCAAACCGCTGTGCCACCCAGGGATCCCAACACAAGAACCTTTTGGAAGTCAGATTAGGAATTTATACTTATGACTCTGTGGGCATCTAAGGCTTGCATTTACATGAGCAACTAGTGTCAGTTTAAGGTAGCTGCTGTCTACTTGACCAAACAAAATGGATACTAAGGCAGCAACACTATGGAGTATGTGAGCTAAACACTCCACACATGGCCAACCTAAAAGTCCCCGGCCTCAGCTTCCAAGAAATAGTATCAGAAGTTTTATCTTCTCAATTTACATAGAGCTGTGACAGAGACTTTCAGATAATATTATTTTAATTCAGCTATCTTATGCTAGTAATAAGATGCCTCCTTTGACGTAGGTGTTATGATACTGGACATATAAAATCACCCATTAAAGAGAAGGTCAAACCATTCATTGTCTTTATTTTCAGATCACCAACTAATGTCCGAAAGATATATCCAAAACCCATCTGTGAGCTACACACGATCATCACTTCCCACCCTTGAGGAACAGAATCAAGGTACATTAGAGTAATAATCATTGTCATGATGAACAAACCCTAATGGATATAATGACTCAGACATGGTATGTTTATTTCTGACTCATGGAAATTCCAGATTGGCAATTGACTCTCCTAAGGGGTGATTTAGGAACTCAGTGTCTTTATACAGCACGACCCCACCATATTCAGAGTGTCTTTAAATATTATGATGTTCACTGCAGCAAGATGGTAGGGAGGAAAAGAGAGAGTGGAAAAGCACATTTGTTTTCTAAGAACATCTGTCTTAATTGTGTCACACATCACTTCATTCATGATCTCAGGCCATCTCATGGACCAACACTCTAGGAAGAGGTCTTCCTCCTGCACACAAAAAACAGTTCATGATGAGCCTACACTTAAATACAAAGTAAAAGGACAACACATTGAAAGAGGGGAGACTATTTTTGTGACTTGGCATATACAATACATTTTAAAAATGGTTCACAGAAAGAAATAAGGATAAAAATTGATTAGGCTTCATTAAAAGTAATAATTCTACTCATTAGAATATATCATTAAGAAAATGAATATGTAAAGCACAGATTGGAAGAAAATAGTAGCCAAAACACATTATCTTTACAAGTACTGGTATCCAGGACATATAGAGAACATCCATAACTTAATTTTTAAATTTGGGGGGAAAAGGAAGGAAATACGTGAACAGACAATTCAGAGATGTAGAGCTAATAAGAATTTGAAAAAATCTCAACATGAACAGTCCTCAGAAGTGTTGTAGTTTAAAACCAGTGAGAAACACCTACATGCCCACAAAAAAATGACTAAAATCTAAAATTTAAAAAGACTTACAATACCTAGTGTTCCCAAGGATGCAGAGCTGTCCGAACTCTCAGACACACTTTGTGGGGATGTAAAATGGTGCATACTTTTGGGAAAAATAAATGATGGCTTCTTATAAAACTAATCAGGCATGGTCCTCGATCTAATGTGATCTTGTGATTATTAGTAAGAAATATAGATTTGGTCTTTGTCTCCATTCCTGATACAAAGGTCCTAAAACCCTAGGAATTTCCTATGATAAGAGTGATGGATGTGTCTTGATATTTGTAACAAACTCCTGTCAACCTGAGTTTATGTTATGAAACGACTTTTGGAGATCCCTAAGGACGAGGGCTGTTGCCAGGGGAACAAACCCTGAGACACGAGGGTTGGAATTTTCAGCAACATCTCCAGGCCTCTGGGGAAAAGCAGAGGGGCTGGAGATTGAGTTAATCACTAATGGCCAATGGTTGAATCAACCATGCCCACATAAGAAGCCTCCAAAAACTCCTAACTGAAGGGGTTCAGAGCAATTCCAGAGGTTCTGGGAAAGTGATCCACCCAGAGAGCATGGAAGCTCCTCCATGCTTCTCACACAACTTGCCCTAGGCATCTTTTCCATCTAGCTCTTCCCGAATTGAATCATTTTTATAATAAAACAGTAACCTAGTAAGTTGTTTTTCTGAGCACTGTGAGCCGTTCTAGCACATTATTGAACCTGAGGAGAGAGTCATGAGAACGTATTGCCAGACAGTCAGGGGCACAGGTGATACCAGACGCATCTAAAACTGGGGGGAGAGAGGATCTTGTGAGACTGAGGCCTTAACTCATGGGATCTGATACGGACTCCAAGGAGAGAATGTCAGAAACAAATTGAATTGTGGGACACCCGATTTGTATTCAGTGAGTTATAGAATTGCTAAATTCAAGGGAAAAAAAAAACCCATATAACTGGTGTCAGAAGTGTTGGCGTGACTAGGAATAGAGAGAAAAGAAAGAGATTTTCCTTTAGCTTGTGTAGAGAAGGAAACATTTCTTCTCCTTTCACCCAACACTTCTAAGTGTTTACCCTAGAGAAATGAAAATATGCGGATGGAAAAAGCCTTATGCATAAATGTCTGTGGCAGTTTTACTTATGATTGCCAGAAACTAGAGGGAGCCCCGGTGACCCTCCACAGGGAAGTGAATATACAAACAGTAGTATATTCATAAAATTGAATAATACTCAGGAATACAAAGGACTGAAACAATGACTTGTACACAACCATGGGCAATTCTTTGAAACAAAATATTGAGTGAAAGAATCTTTTCACAATGACTACCTACTATAGTATGATTCAAAAGATATGACTCTAAAATCAGCAAGACTAACCAATGGTAAAATATATTGAAATAAGACATATTTTGCCTCTGCGGAATAAGAGAGGGACTATGTAGGAAGGAGCATGAGGTGCTTTTCTAATTGATAGTAATATTTTATATATTAATAAGGACTTATTATTATTTTATAGTAAAATAAAATATGAATGGTGATGAATATATATACAATGTGTTCACTGTAAAATTCTTAAACTAGGCTCTATGTTGGAAAATGTTTGTGATAAAATACTAAAAACAATTTGGGTTGTTTGGATTGACAAATGGCCACATGCTTGTTTGTTTAAGCACACTCCTCGTTGAAACCCCAGGTTTGCACAAATTTGAAATCTTGAATCCAGTTACATCTTTAGACTCACATAAAATGAGTTATAAAAAATAAAGATTTAGAGGTTTTAGTAGTAAGATACTTGAGTCTATTTTTCTCTTATTCTTTCAAAAAGAAAAATCTTTATTCTCATGTCATTTTCTACATAAATCTTAAAGCCATTGGATAGCTAGAATTTGAGGTCTTTAGTATCTTAGATTTTGGGGTGTTTAATTTGCCTTTCTGTGGTAATATGGGATTACGCCAGAAGTGTAGCTAATGCTATTGCACATTTTCCAGATGTTCTATCAGAATCACACAGATTTGGGAGATCATTACAATGAATTATTTTCCTCTTAAATATGAAATCATTTACAACAAAAGCAACTTCACCATGGAAGCTGAGATTCAGAGATACCAAGGAGTCTCTCCAGGTCAGATGGTATAGAGGGCCTGACGGATGCAGTGGCACATCATAGTTTCATTAGGATGGCACTTTAAGAAGTACTAAAAGAAGATAAATGAATAAATGAATGAATGCATGAGTGAATGTGGATACTTATTTATTTAAATTTATATGCAAAAACCAGATCTTCGTAATCAATTCCGGTTTCAAACTTTATTTGACTCACTCTCAGGTATACTGTTAGTGTGACATGGTTGATAAATCCTGGGTTATTTTAAATGGAAAGAAACAGCCTCAGTACAATGATGCCCCCAAGCACTTGTAGTTACATGTTGGTCCTTGGTTGTAGAATCCTGAAAATGAATTTCTATGCAATTAGTATATCATAGTAAATTTCAATAATGGATGCTTGCTTAAATAAAACTGTGTTTTATCAAATGAATATCTATCATCCATCTATCTACTGAGAGACCTGGAATGATGGGCCAAGTGAGACAAAAACTTATGAGGTCAGAAATATGAGTTGGCGGTGAAAGACTTTTGTGGTAACGAGTAACCTCTTGAGGGAAGTCCCATGGCTTTGGTACTATCAAGAATATAGTTTGTGATACAAGAAAATATCATAGCAATTAAGCATGAAAGAGTGAGCTAAAATCAGTCTACAAGGAACAAATTCTTAAAAGAAAATTTTACATCACCATTAATATCTAGTTTTAACACCGATAAATGCTGTTTTTTTTTTTTTAAATTCTTTTTGGTTAAGGCCAAAATAGATTAAATGGAACATACTTGGGATACACACACACAAAAAAAGAAATTCTAGGGAATTAAGTGCAATTGATTATAGTGTGGGATAATTGTGGATTGATTTCTTTGGTGGTAATTTCAAGTGGACTAAATTCTCATCTGTTAAGAGTGGTTTTATGTAGTGTAGAAATATAGAATAAAGAACCTCTTAAATGTCTTGAGGTTCTGTATTCAAAGATTCCTCCCCAAAATGTATGATAACTTTTATAATGAGTAAGTTTTAAAACAACCAACTCTAAAATGATTCTTGGAGGATTTAATGTTCTATTTAAATCTCCTTTGATAAGAGCAAAGGTGAGAATCCTCCAGATTGTTATTTATAGCTCATGCTCTTAAAAATATTATTTTATGTCAAATGTTTTTTCACTGGATCATGGCATTAGGTTAAAATTCATAACTGAAATTTCCATTATGAAGTCTTGCTTTAGAGTTACATTATCGCTTACATGTCAGTGTGAAGCGACACTCATGCCCACTCACATTTACTATTTAATAAAGCCTTACTGGTCATTTGATCATTTTTTTAGTTGGTTTTAAGACTATGAAAGATTTAGAAAGACCAATATCATCCCAGACAATTATTTTTAAAGAGACTGGTTTTACTAACATTTTTTAAGGTCAAAAACTGATTGTGGATATTTTATGAATAAGTAATATTAATCAGTATGTTATAATAAGAAAACATTTATTAGATAATATTTTAAAATTTTATTTTAAAAAATTTTAAATGAATGTTGATTCATTTTTGTAAATCAAAATTTAGAGAATCTGTGGTGTGTATCTTACAAAACAAGATTAGTTTATACATTGACAACCATTGGTTTGGCAGAGTTTTATTTCCACTGGTTTCTCTTCAGTCTCACCTGAAAGCAGGTATTGGGTGTTTTTCCTTCTTTAACACCTTACTTTAGTGTTCTTACTCAATCTGCATATTAGAAATCACCAGAGAGACTTAAAAAAAATATTGATGTCTCATTTTCACCTCATATCCATTACAACAAAATCTCTGTGGCGATGGGGTGTTGAAGCCTGGGCGGTATTTTTAAGTTATGTGAATCTGATATGCATTTAGGACTGAGACTTGCCTGACCTTCCAACCCCAAGTATGGACTTGAGACTGATGCACTGTTGTGACCTGGCAGCTTGTTGGAAAGACGGGATCTCAGATGGCACTACAGGCTTCTTGAGTCAGAATTTGTATTTTAACAAGATCCCCAGGTGAAGGCATTTGCATAGTAAAGTTGGAGGTATTAGAGTCCTGGGCCATGCGGAGGAGGGTTTGTCTATTTGATGTAATTAGGGACAGCAGAGCAGCGTGCACCTGTTCTTGAAAGGAACATAGAGGAACAGGAGGATGTCGAGAGGAAGGCTTCCATCTCTGATCACAAGAAGGCCTGCTGTGAGAGCCCCACCTCACTAGACAGGTGGACGGTGTCCTTTGGGACTGTCACGTAGTCTCACTGGGACATGAAAAACTTGGAGCCTGCTTTGGTAGAGCGAGCCACCAGCTGCCAACCCTGCACGCCTTCATCCTGTAGGGGAGCCCCCCCAGGCCCTCCTGAGGGAACACCTCCCCCTCAGGGACAGGGCACTGCTCGCTGACCCTGTCCTGCTCTTCCTTCCTCTAGTCTTCATCCCGTCTAGTGCTTCTCGCATAAAGTGAGACCAGTTTCCTTCTAGACGTTAGCCTTTTAATCTTAAAATTGTTTTTATTTTCTCAAAATGCCCAACGCTTACAAGCAAAAGATGAAGCTTTCAAACTACTGTCTTTGTTAGGAATTTGAAATATTAAATAGGACCTCAAAAGCAGAATATTTTAGTTTCTTTCTCCGTATAATCTTTCTATAAGGTTTTGAATTTTGAGAAAACAGATGTCGCAAACTCAATACAGGAAGGAAGGCACAGAAGATGACTTTGAGGGAAACTCTGGTCGATCTAATATTTAACAATGAATGATGAGGATAGCTCTGTGTAGTTATGGTTAGAATATTAGTTCTTAGATCTGTAATTTTTTTCCTGGTGGTGCTTTGATATAAAGACTCTTTATACTTATTTTAACTCTAAGGGATTTCATTTTAAATAATATTTGTTGATTCAGCACCTCCTGCAAGGAAACTACAATTCAACATAATTTGAATTTTATTGTAAATAGTATATATTACTTACAAGTCTTCAGGCACTCACCACTTAATAAAATCATGTCCCTTGCATGATATCCTTGGTCTCTGAGAGGTACTTCCTAATAGGCTGATTTCATGTATGAAATTCATTACAGTGGATCAGAAGGATTTTTTTTTCTTGGTAGGATGAAACTAGGTGCTATAGTTGCACACATAATAAAGAACAACATTTGTCTAGACGTGTCATAACTTTTCAGCATACATGTGGCCTAAGTCAAAGGAGATCTTGGTCTCAGTCTAGTTCAGAGTACACAGATATTCAGCGCTGGATTATTCGGTAATAGTATTCGAACAGAAAATTTATGTTAAGCTGTGTCCGCATAAAGTGCTATTATTAGGAGTATGATGTTTTATGTGCAAACACAGGCAAATACTCATACACAATTTGCTTTGTGTTAATAAATGGAATGCGTCAGGGATCATTTGTGATACAACATTATTGAGTATATTAGACAATAAGCAAGTGGTGTGATAAAACCCCTACCCGCGGCCCCAAATCTATGGATATGGGTTAATTGCTACTCTTCTTAGATCCAGGCACGCAGGGATCCAAGTTTCTTCAATCTTGAAGTGTCACTAACACCGCCTGAATGGCTGACATTCAAGTTTGCCAAGATAGAAAAATAAGTTCTATCAACTTCATAAAATTGGGACAGAAATGAATGTCCATGTTCTTATGTGAACTAGTAAGGAGTATTCAGTGTTTCTTTTCTTTTCTTTTTTTTTAAAGAATTTATTGATTTATTCATGAGAGACATAGAGAGAGAGAGAGGCAGACACACAGGCAGAGGGAGAAGCAGGCTCCATGCAGGGAGCCTGACGTGGGACTTGATCCCAGGACCCCAGGATCACACCCTGGGCCGAAGGCAGACGCTCAACCACTGAGCCACCCAGGTGTCCCAGTATTCAGTGTTTCCACCAAAGATATCACAATGTAAATAACATGATAATATATGGATCTATACATGCTTGAGGTTATTATATGTAAACACACACAAATGTATATGCACGTATATATGAGCATGTATGTATATATAATGTGCACATACAGGTACATATATAGGTATTAAGTACATAAGCAGCTTCATATATAATATGCATGATATATGTCAGATATATGAGTATATTTACATAAACGTGAGTATATGTACATTATACATATGAGTATATTTGTATATATATGAGTATACGCTTGTGTATACATATGTATACACACACACACACACACTCATATGTAATGTGCTTAGGTCGTGCTTAGGTTCCATTTTTATAGTAACTATGTACCTTCATTACATTAATTAACAATATGTTTTAATATCTACTATGAGACCAAGTTGCTAAATGCGTATTTATGGAAAGAGTGATTTGCTAATGATGGATTATTTAACCATTTATTATTAGTGCAGCTGCAGTTTTATAAAGTTTAGAAACACGTCTATTCTTATTTGTGTTACAATAATTGGTGTGTTGGAATACGTATGGGTGGACCACCAGATCCTTCTTCTAGCATTCTATTTCTTTTCGCCATAGATGTTTCAGAGGAAATATTAGAAACATATATAAATAGACACTAAAGAATTACTGGAGTAATTCAACACATGCCTGCTTCAGCAACTTTATTTGAATCTTTTTTATATTTGTTGTTTACAACAACTCTGAATAAAATGTAAATTTTCCCACAGGTTCTTAAAATAGATGTGTTTAAAAAAATTCTCAGGAGGAACATATGAGTTGAATAACAAGAAGTTTTCCTTTTATAAGTCTCTTTAGCATATTTTTTCTTGGGGCAATTCAGGCAGACTAAACAATTTTGACACAAATAAGAGCTGCTTAAATTGTAATTTTAAAAGAAGTCTTGAAATAGGTATGTCTCCTCTTGAGAAGAATTGATGTGCATGTAGTATGAAAACTCATTCCCAAAAGATAATTGGAGCATTTTTCTTTTATCTGTGAGTTGATTCTTAATAATCAGAAAGTGTTCTAATTTTAAAGATGAAGGGGAATAAAAAGAAAAAAAAAACCCAAGTTAGCTCAAAAGATAATAGCAGAATGAACTAGCTGCAAATACAACTCTCAAAATGCTTTGTTCTTTTAAAATATATCTTACTATGGCTTCTAAAATTAGTTTATTAGTTTAACAGAAACAGAAGAAATAATTTCCATGTCTCTGCTTATCATTTTAAGCATTTTCTAGTGTGCATATATGTACGCACATATGTATAAATTTATATAATTCTTAATCTTTACTCAAACACATCAGATTTGGATTCTGTATCTGTACCTCAGATAGCATTACATCTGTTTTAAAATGTTACTATCTGAATGTGATCCATTACACAATTACTCAACCAAGGTTATGCAGTTAAAGTTCTCACCCATTTTCCCTCGACTAGAATTCAGGTGTACAGTTCAATCCATAAAATGTATTTTTAAAAACTAATTGTTTCTTACTGCTTCAGTTATGTTCTTACACGTTTGGGAGTCACAAGTCCAAAATGGGTTTAACTGGCCTAAAATCAAGGTGTCTGCAGGATCGTGTTACTCCTGGAGACCCCAGGAAACAACCCATTCCTGGGGTTCTGAAGCTTTTGGAGGCTTCCTGCATTTCTTGGCTCATGGCCCCTCCCATTTTCAAAGCAGGAAGGCCCAGCTGAGTCTTCCTCACGTCTCATCACCCTGACCTCTGCTGTCTTCACATCTCCTCTCCCTCTGACCACCCAACTCCCTCCTCCACATTGAAGGACCTCTGCCGTTACAGCGGAGACAAATGAGCAACACAATATTCTCTCTCCATCTCATGATCTTCAGTGTAATCACAGCTACCAAGTTCCTTTGGCCGTGTAAGGTAGGACACTCACAAGTTCCAAGGACTGTCCTGTGAACATCTTTGTGGAGCGATTGTTCTGCCCAACGCAAAAAGGCATATATTTTTTCCTTGTAATTTCAGAGAATTTCTCACCTTGCCTTCCCCACTCTCACTTAATACCAGGTAATCATTATTAACCATGTGATGTGCATCCTCCCAGGCCATGTTTCAAGTGTAGCTACCCATAAATAGGAAGATACTTATATCAAGGGACAATTCATCCTGTTATTGAACTTGAATTTGCCCTTCAAATACATTTTGTGAATATTTTTCAGAGTGTTGTTTTCTTTTCTTTCTTTCTTTTTTTTTTTTTTTAACAGACCTCCTGTCATAGGTTTACATGTAAACACATTTTTAACTTGGTGATTACTGCCAAATTGTTCACTAAAAATGCTGTGAAATTTAGACACTCACTTACTGTGTTGGTAGCACTCTGTTCCTTACAGTTGTTTGTGGAGATTAGACATTATAATTCATTATAGTATTGGTCAAATTGGGAAAATGTGTCATTTAGGTATTTTAATTTACATTTCTATGATCACTACTGAATCTAAGTGTGTCTTCATAGATGCTCAAGGTCTGAGGTTTAGGCACACACTGAGTACCTAAAATTCATTATTTTGCTCCTTTTATTTCCTTACTGCTTTAAAGATTTGTATAGTGTCATACGCCTCTTGAAATTCTTGAAATGGTATGTGGAATTTAAGAAACAAAACAGATAAACATAGGGGAAAGGAGCAAAAAAGGAGAGTGACGCAAATCATAAGAGATTCTTAATTATAGAGAACAAACTGAGGGTTGATGGAAGGGAATTAGGTGGAGGGATGGGCTAAATGTGTGATGATGGTATTAAATAGGGCACTTGTAGTGAAGGGCACTGGCTGGTATGTGTAAGTGATGAATCAGTAAATTCTGTTCCTCAAACCCATATTACTCTATATGTTAACTCACTAGAATTTAAATATTTTTTTTAAAAAAACCCTGTACAAAACCAGATTGTGGAGACAAAATTTAAAAAGTGGAACAGAATAGTGATGGTGGGCCATCACCCGAATGGTATTTATAGTCTTGCCAAGGGATGATGCTGTATCTCATTCACGTTTGTCAGTAACATGCTGACCCCTGACACATCCTAAACTCTAACATTTTTTCTGTTCTTACTACGTTGAAATTATGTCCAATAATAGATGGATAGATCCCTCCATCCTTCAAAAC
Source organism: Canis lupus dingo (assembly GCF_003254725.2). NCBI lineage: Eukaryota > Metazoa > Chordata > Mammalia > Carnivora > Canidae > Canis > Canis lupus. Next base: position 27,295,142 of record NC_064278.1, read on the forward strand.
ATATCGTATTACTTTTCATAATATATTCTTCATTATGCACTATTTATATCATGTTAGTCTTCACTTTGTAGTTCTCTGTCTGCAGCAAAATAATTTTTCTTCCAAATATCTACGCTTTAAAATAAGACTTCTTGTATCTGATTCCAGTCACTGTCTGTGATTGCTGGTTTTGTTCTCCGTCATTATGATCTTTTAGAAGAATAAGACCAAAACTTAGAAGGTCTATGTGAAACAAACATAAATGTCCCTGGTGATACTACTTTTACCTAATGCATATCAGTTTTCTATTGTTGTAATAAGTAGTTACCATAAACTTAGAGATTGAAATAACACAAATTCATTATTGTATGGCTGTGTTCATCCATAAGTCCCACATAGATCTCACCAAGCTAAATTATTATTAGAAGCTCTACAGGAGGATGTTTTCTTGCTAATTTGGGTTGATGATGGATTTCGGTTCCTTGCATTTGTGGTTGGAGGAACCAAAATCCCTTTTTTCTTGGTGGCTATCAGCTCAAGATCATTCCCAGCTTCTAGAGGCTGATGCATTCCTTGGTTTATAGCTCCCTTTCTCCATCTTCAAAGACAGTGCTGTGAGGTTGCTTATTGGCCATGTTTCATGTTTTTGACCCTTCCTTTTTTCATCACTTCTCACAGTGCTCTCTTGTCACAATCAGGGACGATTCTCCACTTTTAGGGCCTCATGTGATTAGACTGGGACCACCTGCATAGTTACAGGGTAGTCTCCCATCTCAAAGTCTTTACCTTTAATCATATCTGCAAAGTTTCTTTGCCATGTATGGTAGCATATTAACAACTTCCAGGGTTAAGATGTGGACTTCTTGGGTGAGCTACTATTCTACTTTTGGGATGATTGAAGATAGTGGAAAGAATTCTTCCTTAAAAAGTTAGAAAGTATATTTAATGGCTTAGAGGTACAAGCAAAGTTAACTATTTTATTTGACTGTTAAAACTAAAAAGGTGAGACTCAGAATAAGGAAAATAGCCTCGCTGCATTCTTTGTTATCAAAATATCTACAATGTTAAGACCTAAAGAGAACCTCTTGTTTATTTTTTTTTTGAACCTCTTATTTAAAAAATAATAGTCATTTGTTTTAAATGGGTATGAATGATGTGCAAAGTTTTCATTTTAAATAAGGCTTCTTACAAGTCACATGTTATAATACAAGCTCCATGAGGGCAATGACCCTCAATTTCTTGTTTATTGAAATACTTCAGTACCTAGAACTGTACAAAAAACATAGTAAGTGCTCAAAAATATGGGTGGAATGAATGAAATAATGGACTGAGTGGAGAATAATCAACAATGCCTTAATAAGGAATACTCAAATTTGATATAGAAAAAAATGAAATTAATGTTACTAAGATCCCTGATAATCATAAATAACTACTGTAATAAAAAAGCCTGGTATAGAGCATAGCAAAATTCCTACTCCATGTTTTCACAAAGATGGACTAATATTTGATATTTTGCCCTCACTATTTCTTCAATAATATCTTTTGTTGGTCCCATTTTTCAAGTCTTGCTAACTTTGCTTTTGACTTATAAATTATTTTAAGTACAGTATAATCCTCAGCCACTTAGTTTAGGCTTCATATATGTTTATTCACTTGTTTGTTTTTGGTTATGTTACAGTGTGTAGTAATAAATATTTGATTCATAATCTTTAGCCTATGGTTTTCCATATCCTGGCCTTTAAGATAAACATGCATTGCAATTCAAATATAAATAATTCATATCCTTATTTATAAAGCTGTTATATGCATAATTTGCCAAATTTTGTTTGTACAATGTCTTGATTGTCATGGTGAATTTCATTTTCTAAAGGAAAAATAGATTAAGTGGGGAAAGAAAGTTTTCAGTACTTCTTAATTGGGTTCTGGTAAAGAAATTACCCTAGAACATTAGTTCTGCATTCAGTATTAGATTTCACATTTTAAGAAAAATACTAGTACATTTTAAATAAAACATTGGCATAATTTTTAGAGAGCAACAGGTAATAAGGAGAACATATCTATGAAGATATTTCATGAAAAACAATTAAACAGAAGATATTCACCCTGGAAAAAAGATGCTTTTGTTTTTTTTTTGTTTTTTTTTTTAATTTTTATTTATTCATGATAGGCACACAGTGAGAGAGAGAGAGAGGCAGAGACACAGGCAGAGGGAGAAGCAGGCTCCATGCACCGGGAGCCCGACGTGGGACTCGATCCCGGATCTCCAGGATCGCGCTCTGGGCCAAAGGCAGGGAAAAAGATGCTTTTGAAAAAGCATAATAACTTCTATTCAAATAGCTGAGGGGCTTTGTGTGTTAGAGGAATTGGACTTTTATTATAGGTAGATCTGCATTAAAATCAATGGGCAAGCATTACCCAAGTCATGGTTTGGTCAAGGGAAACAAAACTTTCTAACTCACTAAGTTCAGAAATTGAATCAAATATAATACGTGTTGTAGTAAGTGCGCTATTATAGGAAGAATTCAAGCAGAGCCAGCTACCAAGCCATAAGACATGAAAAGAAATGATAACATTACAGGACATAAAAGTATTTTGTTCCAATAGAGCTTGGAAGCAACGCAAAGCAAAAATTCCACCATCCGTTGCTAATAGCACATGCTAATTAAAAAAAAAAAAAAACCTCATTAAATGGTGAAAATGAAAACATATTTTACTCAATTAAATTATTTTCACATGTAAAATATGAATTTATATGCAACATGACAGCATAGTTTATGATTATGTGTTTTTTCTTGTTTTGTTCTGTGTATTCTTCTATTCTAAAAAGACATCCACTTTCAATTTCATCCGTCTCCCCTCATGAGGGTTTTATACTCTGAGGCTTCCACAAAAAAATTCTGCTTCCTTTCCAAAGATATTTGAATTTCTGACCCCTAAGTTTGAGATAAAAGTTGGGAAATGAGAGAAAAGCAGAGAGAGATCACATTAAACGAGAGGGGCTGATATGCAGTTTCTAGGAACTACTCCCTGCGGTCTGTGCGATGCGCTGGCTTGTTTTTTTTGTTTTGTTTTTGTTTTGTTTTGTTTTGTTTTGTTTTGTTTTGTTTGTTTTAATTTCTTTTTATTGGAGTTCAATTTACCAACATACCGCTGGCTTGCAATAGGAAAGTGATAGGAACTTTTGTGTAGAGGGATGGAGAGGGAGAAGGAGGGCCAAGAAATGGAGGGAGGACAGTGCCTGAAAGACAACCTCTGGTGCTAGAGCTATGTCTAGGCAAAGGCTCCTGTGGACCTTTTAACATAAAATTCTGAAAACATTGGCACTAAAGAATCGTGCTTCCTCAGGCAATGATAAGTCTATCAAACAGTGGCCATACAGAATTTAAGATTAGAGGATCTTCCATTTTCTATATATCCTGAAAGCTGCCTGAAGGCTTGGGAAAACAAAAGAATATTAGAATATTAGAAATATTTTGATTTAGAAAACAATTTTTTCTAGTTTGTTTTAGTTTGTTTGTTGTGTTATACACCCAACTTTCACAGTAAGAGCTCATATATATAATATGTATATTATATATAAGATTATATATCATACATAAAGAGATATATAAAGAGAGGGAAAGGCTATTAATATATAGATCTGCTCTGTAGCTGCATGTGTATATATAACTATTCTCTTTTTTTCTTTCTTTAAAGAAAATTTGAGGCACATATTATGTATGTGTGTGTACGTACACATAGATCCATGTAGAAACTGAACAATGTTCACTTTGGGGAATGGGATTTGGGAATGGAAAAGTAGAAGAGAAGAGCTTTTAATTTTTTTTTTAAAGATTTTGTTTATTTATTCACGAGAGACACAGAGAGAGGCAGAGACACAGGCAGAGGGAGAAGCAGGCTCCCTGCAGGGAGTCCTATGTGGGACTTGATCCTGGGACCCTGGGGTCATGCCCTGAGCCAAAGGCAGGCGCTAAACTGCTGAGCCACCCAGGAGTCCTAAAAGCTTTTAATTTTTTTAAAAGATTTAATTATTTGCTTATTAGAGAGAGAGCCCTAGACAGAGCACAAATGGTAGGGGGGAGGGGGAGGGAGAAGCAGACTCCCTGCTGAACGGGGAGCATGACTTGGGGCTTGATCTCAGGACCCTGAGATCATAACCTGAGCCAAAGGCAGACACTTAGTTGACTGAGCCACCTAGGCGCCCCGAACTTTTAATTTTTATGATAGTCTTCTGTATTCTTTATAATTTGCAATAAGTATGTAGTACTTTGTTATAGACATTAAATATTTTTAAACTTTCAATAGATAACATCATATGACTTTGTCTATTCTCCTTCCTCTGCCTTGACTACTCCACAAGAACAGGTGTTGTTTTGTGTGTAATTTCTTTCTTGATGCATCTTCGGAGTGCTTGGCATATGACAGGCACTGAATAAATTTTGAATGCCTGACTTATTACTAGATGGATAGGATCATACTCTAAAAGGGCAGAATGATTTCATTCATGTTTAATGAACATATGGTAATATGCTATTATTAAAAATGGTGATAGCAATGCTTGTTTTTTTTCTTTTTGATGCTTTATAACATTGTCAAACAGTCTTTTTAAAAAGAAGAGAAATCTATAATATTTTGAAAATTCCTATCATAATGATGAAAATTAAGGAAAATTTTAGCGCCATTATTTACAGATTAATCTCCATCACCTGGGCATTGTGAGAGACAGGGCTTGCCTACTATGTGAAGGGCCTTGAGCCTCACTGTCCTGAAAAATCTGACCCTGAGATTTTTGACAATAGTCTCCAGCTAAAGTTATTCATCAAGTGAGTGTATCTTTAATTCACTGAACTATCAGTTGGCAACTGTAATAATTTCAAGTCCAACTCAATTTCGGAAAACTTGCTCTCCAGTTCATCATCTCTAATATATTGGGAGTCTCAAAAATTAACATGTCCTGAGCCTCTTTCAACCCCTTAGAAACATCTGAATGCCAGATGCCCTGAGAAATCTTTTTTAAACCCTTGTTCTAAGAAGTTATTTATAAATTGTGACAAAATGGGACACCTAGTCTCTAAGTGTTAATTCCTGATGTGTATTATTATCATTTTCTCTATTTATAATATTTTATGTAAGAAGCACTAAGTTTAGACTTCCAGCTCTAAATTTAATGATCTTTATCTCTGTCTCTTTTCTTAACTATCACTGGAGATACTGTCTAGGGAGAGAATATATGAGAACTCAAATCAAATTTAACAGGCTAGTTTACTGATGAAGCTAGGCAGTCTCCTGTATGTGATTCCTTTAATGTTTTACTAAACATTGTTCTCTACATGAACTTGATAAGCATTTGTTCAAATGTAACCGTAAGGTTAAGAGGAAAATGTTGAATATTTTGCTGATTTCCATGTTTTTATTTATGTTAGGTCTACCAAAAAGTGAGGCCGTCACTCCTCCCTGCGGTAGTTACCCTCGGATTTTTTTTTTTTCTGATTTGTTTTTAAAACACAGAAAACAGAAGCTTTGGCAAATGAATAGAGAAAAATCAAATTGCTCAGTGGCTCTTCATTTATTTATTAAGATAATGCTGAATAATATCCATGTATTACCAGCATCTTTTTCAGGCTTGTATGGGAATTTGGAATTTTTACCCAGATGAACACTTCTGAACTCTAAATGCTGAGATCTATTTTTGTGTTATTAGGAGCATGGAGAGGTATCTCCTTCCCTACTCTATCTGGTGCTACACAAATATTAGGATTTCTAATAAATGTGGTTGTAGGCTCACAATTTTCAGATATGTTAGCATTCCTTACCTAAATCAACTATCCTAATCTAGTACTTTGATAAAATTCTTTGAAAAAGAAAAATGTTATTTATGCTAGAGCAGTTGGGCACCTTTTGGGAGCAGGGACCTATAATAATGTCATGAATGAGTAATCTTATTTGATTAAGCAATAGTAAAATTAGTTCTTTCAGTGTGACTGTGACTGTGATCTTGTTCATCAAAATTAAATGAGATCTGATTATTTTATTATAATTTCCAAAGTAATTCAACCGATACATTTTATTTGAAAAAATTTTCCAAAACCTTAAAAAAAAAAAACCTTTCACAGATACTGACTGTGATCTAAACAACTTTGTCTAACAAAGAATAAATAAAAAATGGTTAAAATGTAGTACCATCATTTGGAAGTAGAATCACAAGCTTTAGACACAAGTGGAAGTTAGCGAAGGAAAGTATGCTTTCATCTGTGCTGTCTCCTTAGGTAGGAGTTATTTATTCAATCAAACCTTTTTAAAATTGAAATAGTCAATTTTTAGTTTATGTAGGCAATACATTAGTGTTTGCCGTTATCTGAGATACCATGTTGGCCTAGTTCTGCTGGCATTTACATGTGTTACTAGGCATCTTCTTTTACTAATATTGATAAAATTTCAGAATACTAGGCAAAAAAAAAAAAAGAGATTATGGTAAATTGAGTACGTATTTGATTGTACTTTTTTCAGTATGCCAAGAAAAGGGAAAATAGTAGCATAACCCTGCTGGAAACACAAGAATAACAGTGAAATAGCTTCAAACAGAGGGGCTGAGGAGTCTTTAAATTTCTGAATGAATGGGATGAAATTAGCTAGAATATAACAACTATGGCAGAGTCACCTAGACATTCTCTTTTCCCATGGGATAAAATGTAATAGAGTAAGAAAGTGCAGAGGTGAGCTCAACAGAAGGGAATTAAATCCCCACCTGAAAAAGTGAAATATTTAAAGTCACACAATATAAAACCAAAACAAGTTAAAACTATCTAAGTGCTATGGGCTGGGTGGTGGAAGGATCAAGCATATTGTCTCTGTGGTTTGGGATTTAGAATTTAAATCCCCACCTTGACACTTTAATCATCGTCTTTGGACTATGTGAAATATAGAGCATAAACAGACCTCTGTATAAAACCAATCCTTTGGAATGTTTAGGCTCTCCATTAAAACAAAACAAAACAAAACAAAACAAAAATCCATCCAAACAATATATTTTAGTAGTTTAAAACTAGAACGGAATAGAATCTTTAAAATACAAATCCTGAGAAAAAATAATGCATTAAAACCAAAATTTGGTAAATTATTTAATGCATGTATTGATGACTATATCTCTATATATACATTTAGACATTTTCTGGATATAATATAAATAAAAGTGAAAACAATGTATATGTAAAATATGCATTGCCTCCTAGTAATGTCTGAAGGAACACTGTCACTGTCACTAGTTCCACTACTGGTTCATGTGTCATCTGCCTCAATTTGGAGATGGAAATGACAAGTTATACCATTGAAATGTGTCAAAGTGGTCATAAAATGAAAATCTGAGAGGTGGAAACAAGCGGAAAGGTCAGTTAATTATACCTTCCTTCAAAGAAGAGAATACTTTCCATGATATCCATGACCAGTGTTCATCTACAGACGGCTAGAACCCTTCCAGTGACAGGAGCAAACGCCTTGAGAGACAGCCCATTCTTACTTGGAGCTCTGATAGTTACAGAAACACATCATTTTGTTTTGAATTAAAATCTACCTCTGAGCAATTACCATCCGTGGAAGTTGCTTTTGTCATCCAAAGCAACACAGTTGACTGTAGTCCCTATTTCCCATCATAGGACATCAAATATTTGAACGTCTGAACCCCTTAAGTCTTGCCTTGTGTAATTGAAACGTTTCATCCTTTCTCATGTGCCCTCACGTCACACTGCTTCAAGGCCTTTCACTCTCAAGGCCAATCATATGCTTGAAAAACTATAGCTTATAAGTATCATTCCTGAAAATGATGGCAAGGAAATATAAATGAGGCATTTCACATTTAATTGGGCCAGCACAAAGTACTGTGGAGCCGCTGACTATTTAGATTTGAAATTGTTTTTCTATTAATCCTGCTTTTTATTAAATGAGATGTTTTCCTACGAGCATCTTACATTTTCGAAATACACAGAGCTTAATCATGTGCTGCTTCCAGTTTTGTATCTTATTAACAGTTGTTCAATATCCTACATCCTTTACCTTTGTAGCTGTTTCTTTAAATATGACTAAAGAACTTCACATTTGGCATTACTAATCTCAAATTGCAGATTTGCTACGTGAATCTAGCTTAACAATAGCATTAACAGGATTCACCCTTTAGAATCCCGATTCTGCCAACTCATAGAATAGCTTTCTAGCTCTCTTATAATTGTAAGTTATTCAACATTTAACTAGGGATGTTCTCTAAAAAAAATGTGTTTCCAACTCATATTTGGGTGGTATGATCTGTCACAATCATTCCTGGTTTTGAAACCCCATCTCTTCTGATCAGTGTTTATATCAGTTTTAGTATCGAATAGTTTTTTGGTTTCATTTCTGTTCCATAAAAATAGTTGATTCAAATTTTAATTTTAATTAAATGATACTAACGAAAGAGTTCAGTTACATACTTTTAACAAATATGTGTAGAAATATTTTTTGACAGTCATCATATCTTCCTAGTTATATCAGCAACTATGTAAAGTTTCTCAAGCACACCAGTCAAGAGTGAAATGTTCTCTATGACCTTGCTGAAGTAAAGAGCATCCTTAAACCCATTTTTCAGACCTAAATTCACCTAAAAATGATATTCAATAAATTTTAACAAGATAGCGATTCTTGGTATGTTTTATTTAGTTTATTTATGCAAGTTCCATATAATCATATTATTCTTTTTCTTGTGTTTCCAGAAACCATCTCTTTAGTGTAGTCTAGAATTGTGCCAAAATGTATACTTAGATATGTAAACATTTATACACAAAAGATGAACAACCCAAAAATCACAAATAATGAATGGAAATTACTCAAGTGTGAGGTTAGGATTAATAACAAATCTTTTTTAAAAAATATTTTATTTATTCATGAGAGACAGAGAGAGAGAGAGAGGCAGAGACACAGGCAGAGGGAGAAGCAGGCCCCATGCAGGGAGCCCGAAGCGGCACTTGATCCCAGGATCCTGGCATCACGCCCTGAGCCGAAGGCAGATGCTCAACCACTGAGCCACCCGGGAGTCCCTAATAACAAATCTTTAATTACAAAACTGTTGAGGATGTTCTAGTCAATGGGAGCTTCCCTAGGGTATTTAAATCTGTCCTTGGCTTTCTTCATAGTATCTTGGTTGTAGGTCCTTAAACGACCAAGTACGTTTCTACCTTTGTTTTACTGATGTGGATTAAAAAAAAGTGTCATGCCACTTGTCTCAAAAAAGTCATTCACAGAGCATTTTATGACAATGTAACAATTGATGTTTACCTGCACAGCAGTTAAGCGTAGCAAACACATTCTGTTAGATGCATCGCCTTATTCAACAGGCAAAAAAGTGACCTCCTAGAACACAGCCGTCTAGAAGAGCTCGTTGGCATCCGTCAACACAGAGATCTACCTGGATGCTCTGGGGTCTACAGGATGACTTGAAGCTATGTTTGTACCATAGCTTTAGGTATGTGGTTGCCACATTCACAATTCAGTTCTTGGCCTATAGAATCTGTCAAATAGGGTGAATTTTAAACCTCCAGAGATTCCAAATTTCCTAGGAAAAGGTTCTTGCTATTTTCAGTTATGACAGAAACCTCAAAAGTTCTCTTCCATGCTAACGGGGGATTCTCTTTTTTAAATCTATATATATGGTTTATGATATTTTCACGTAAGTGTATGCATTTCTTTTATATAGAATATTTTATTGTTTGAAATATTTAGTCCTGTGGTATAAAAACCAAGAAACAGGCAAAGGCATATTCATGGCATATACTTTTTCTCTTCATAGCCTCAGATTTCCTTCACTATGTTTTATAATATATCACATATCCACAAAAAGAAAACATGGATTAAAGACCTGACTATTAGAGCAAAAACTGTAAAATTCTTAGAAAAACCATGGACTTAAATTTTCATGGCAACGGGTTGGGCAGTGACTTTTTTAGTTGCAACATCAAAAGTATAGGTGATAAAAGAAAAAATAGATAAAGTGGACTTCATAAAAGTTTTTTTAAAGTTTTGTTTTTCAAAAATTACCAGCAAAAAATGTGAAGAGATGGGCACCCTGGTGGCTCAGCGGTTTAGCGCCACCTTCAGCCTAGGGCCTGATCCTGGAGACAGGGGATCGAGTCCTGTGTCAGGCTCCCTGCATGGAGCCTGCTTCTCCCTCTGCCTGTGTCTCTGCCTCTCTCTCTCTCTCTCTGTCTCTCATAAAATCTTTAAAATTTAAAGATTTGATTAAAATGTAAATTTAATCTTTAAAATTTAAAATTAAATTTAATTAAAATTTAAATAAAATCTTTTAAAAATGTGAAGAGACAACCTGTAACAGAGAAGAAAGCATTTGTATATCATATCTGATAAAAGATTTGGATTGAGGATGTATAAATAATAATAAAAAGACCAATTAAAAATTGACAAAAGCTTTGAATAGACATTTCTCCACAGAATATATCGGAATGATCAGTAGGCCATGGAAAGATGCTCGACCTCATTAATTATTAGGAAAATTCAAATCAAAACCTCAGTGAAAACCTACTTCAGACTTAACTAGCATGTGTATGATAAAAACAAACAATAACAAGGGTTATGCAGAGAAATTAGAACCTTCATACACTGCTAGTGGGAATGTAAAATAGTGTCACCAGTCTAGATATAATTTGGCAGCTTTTTAAATAAATTACACAAAAATGTAAAATAGGATCCAGTGATTCTAATTCTAGGTATCTACCCAAATAAACTGTCAACATATCTCTGAATAAAGATTTGTATGCAAATGTCCGTAGCAGCATTTATTCAAAATAGCCAAGAGTGCAAACAATTCAAATGTTCATGCACTTGAACATGGACAAACACAAATATTATTCTAAAGACCACATATTCTATGATTTCATTTATAAAGAAGATCCAGAAAAGGCAAATATTTAACAACAAAAAATAGATTTGACAATAGTGGATGCCCTTGGCTAGGAGCATAAATGGGGATTGGCTGCAATGGGCATTAGAGATCTTTTTGAAAATGATGATATGATCTAAAACTGGATTGTGCTGATGGTTGCATACCTTGGTAAGTTTACTAAAAATCTTGAATTATACACTTAAAACTGGGGAATTTTATGGTATATAAATTATACCTTAATGAAATTGTTTTAAAAACTCACAACTTTAGCATTGAGAGTTTTCTCAAATCAGCGAGAAAGGGTTATCTGGGTGGTTCAGTGGTTGAACATCTGTCTTCAGCTCAGGGCATGATCCCGGAGTCCTGGGATCGAGTCCTGCATCAGGCTCCCTGAGGGGAGCCTGCTTCTCCCTCTGCCTGTGTCTGCCTCTCTCTCTGTGTGTCTCTCATAACTAAATAAATAAAATCTTTTAAAAAATCGGCAAGAAAAAAATGAATGTCCTACTGGAAAGTGGTGGTCAGAATGGAAGACATATGTAAGCAATATGCATATGTGGACATATTCAATTTCAATAGTTAGGTAAATTAAGACATAATTTGTTTCATTTCATTTTGCTTTATATTTACTATTCTGTCAATAAGAATAGAATTAGATATAAGACCATGAAGATAAAGCTCTACACAGGGCAAACTTATTCTGTAAAAGAAAATAGTAAGTAATTCAGGCTATAATAAACACAATAAATGTATATACATCTCTGTCATAACTATGGTAAAAGAAACCAGAAAGAATATGTAAACCAATGAGTGCTGCTGTGTTCCAAAAGAACTTTACTTACACGTGGTGGCCAACCACATGTGGCCCAGGGGCCATGGTTTCCTTGACACTCTCACAAAAGAAACATGGAGCTTTGAATTGTCATTTCTGAAGACATACTTAAATTCCATTTATAAATTTTTCTCCCAAGGGAAAAAAAAATCAGAGTAAATAATTAGAATATATATATAAGTATACACATATTATACATTATATAATTATAATTTATATACATATAATTAATTTTTGTTGATTACATAAATGCATAGAGTGAAACTCTATACAGTTAAATGTATATTTATGCAAATCCATATTGATTGGCTTGGAAATACAGTCAACATGTATTAAAAGAAAAAATCTGTTGCATGGATTGTAATGATTCCATTTTGTGAAATTATATGTGTACATAGCTATGCACCATTGTATACCTATACTTTCATAGGAGCAAGTCTAGAAATACGTACTTTTAATTTTTAACAGTGTTCTTATTTGTTGGTATGATTTCTGATAATTAAATGTCTTAAAGATTGTATTTCCTGTTTTATCTTTCTCTAGTGAATCTATAAAGCAAAGCTTAAAATAAAGTATTAAAAATCTGTATTGGCACATTCTCTTTAATAATTAAAAACATAAAAATCTGTTCTTAATATACTGATTTGAAGTTTCTAGTTAATTAAACTTTTATGAATACTCACTACATCGCTACGAGAAAGTACTTATCAACTACATTAAATAAAGTGCATAGCACATTACTTCAAAATCGGTTAAATAATATTCAAATCCATGTCTGAAGTTGAAATATGACTGATTAGAGACGATCAATTTTTAAAGCCATTTGAAAAATCCTAATGGTTGATTCTTTGTAAAATTGACCTGGATCACTAAGTTATACACTTTTAATTATAGCAACAAACATATTTCTGCTACATATTATTTTGTACAATCATTCATTAATTTCCCCTACTATCTTTCAAATGTCATTTGAACTGCTACATAAGCTTCAGAGTCTAAATCATTTTAATTGCTAAATTTCCTTCTCAGGACTACTTAAAAATAAAAAGGCAATTCAGGCAATTAATCTGCCAGTGAAAAAACAACACAGATAAAAGCCTTGATTAGTTAGAAGCCACCTTATCAGACACTTCAGTTAACTATAATTTTGGGAACACATCAATTTTAGGAGAAAAAGGAAGGACAAATTTTAGATTTAGAAACAAAGTAAACAAAATCTCCTAAAACAAAGCTTTGGAAAACCTACTTCTTTGCCCTTAAAAGCAAAGTTTATCATTTAAACCCCTTTAATTCCTTTTTACCAAGACTCAGAGGAAAATGAGACCTTAAAGTGTCCTTCTACTGCTACTTATTCAAGTTATATTTTCACTTCTTGACTCTGGTCCTTTGTCACTCCGTGATTGAACTTTCAACCATACCACGTGTTGCGTAGCATTGTTCCTTTTATTATTTTCTCCTTTTTCACTTGTCAACTTGAATAAAGAGATAAACAAGTCTGAATTCCCAGAAATTGAGTTTATTTGGGAATGGCAGAGAAATTGCAATTGGAGAAATGGATGGGACAGCAAGCTAGAGGCGAGTCCGTTGAGGACTTGGGTGGGCTGTGTTTATTTTGGGAAAGGAATGCCAAGAGGAGGGAAGTCCAGCTGGAATCCAATAGTAAGCTCATGGGCTTGAGAATGGGGATGACTTCTTGGCCATGTTCATTGGTCAGGAGATAAGTCTCAAACTTCTATAAATGAGGCATTGACAGGAAATTAGTCTTTCGGTTAAGTGTGAGAATCTCCATCTCCCATTCCCCCTGCACCAGTTTAGGTTAATGTCCTTTGAAACACTTACGTCCTTTACCCTTATCTCTTAGAGCTCGAGAAAGTGCTAACTTCAAAACCTAAGTTCTCCAACTATTCAACTGCATGTGTCTTACCCGCTTCATTACTCTGTATTTTTATTGTTCTCTACCCTGAAATCTGTCTTTTTTCCAACCATTATTCTAAAATCTTTCCTAGGTCCTATACCACCTCTCAAAAGCCACAGTCAATGCAAAAACATGGGGTCTTTATTAAGAAAAACTTAATTTCCCCAGCGATGTTTATACAAGCTCAGGCAAGCTGTTTAACCTCTCTCCATCGCAGTTTCATCTTTAAGAATTATAGCTCTCATTGCTTTTTTGTAGACAGGTTTGAAAAATTGAGAATAGGCGATGTGAAGTAGCTACTGAAAAATTTCACATTTTTAGAGCAGGTATGGAACAAATAGTAAATATTATTTTAAATGTGTTCGGTTTACAAACATCTGGGGATGACTTCTTCATCTACTAAACACACCATTTTAACATTTTAAGCATTTTTCTCACCTATGCATTTTGTTATCAAATTATGTTACCCTAATCTTGCAAGCGATTATTGAATCCACCGGGCTCCCCCTCAAAACTAGCAGTATCACTACTCAACCTTTCAAAAGCTGCCTATCAGCTTTGTATCACTCTCCCAAATCTTTAGCACCACCCAGAGACATTTGTTACGAGTTTCCAGACTATCCCACATCTTCACCTCAAATCTCCTCCATTGCAATGGGGCTGCTCTTAAGTTTCTGGATTATGACAGTGCTTCTTTTCCATGTTGCCTGGAATCTGCTCATTCTCTCTCATTCTCTCTCTCTTTCTCTCTCTCTCCTTCTCCCCCCCACCTTCTCACTGCTTTCCCACCTTGTTTCAGAATTGAATTTACATACCATGTTAGTTGTAATAAGCCTTCCCTGAACCCTGAGGCAAAATTACCCCCTTTATAATATCCCCTGTAACTTGAATATATCTGATTTCTGATTTTGCATTACAACATTGCATTATATTTAATGTTTTCCTCTTCCTGACTTTTTAAACTGTAAATGCACTGATGTACTGTCTTGGCTCCTTCATGGATAAGTCCAGGTAGGAGTCCCCCAACAAATGTTCTTTGAGAGAAGTAACAAATCATTTTATATTCCAGTCATTTCCAATGTGCTGTATGAATTTATGTTAAGAAACTACGATACTGAAGTAATGGAATATTCTAAAAAAAATAATAATTTAGGTTTTCGTTGTTTATATGATGAGATATTTGCCTTAACCCCCAACTGTTCAGAGTAACCAGAAGATTGCACATTTTCAGACTTAGTGAAAAAATACAAACAGACATTGCTGGGATTGGCACAATAAGAATAATAAGATGTTATGTAAAAAGTACAGAAATGTATCACTTTCAGTTGAAATGGCTCAAAAAACAGCTCAAACTAAAAAAAAAAAAAAAAAAAAACAAAAACAAAAAACAAAAAACAAAAACAGCTCAAACTGATAATTTCCTACAGTTTCTAAGTGTGGATTTAAATAAGTGGACAAAATTCTTTGGATCAGTATTTTTCTGTCTTTCTACAATTTCCTAAGTTTAAAAAGTTTAACAAGCTGCTTAGTGACAAAGTATGTGATGAGTTTCTACGTTGTAAGATTCTGTGCTTCTCATACAGGAATGAGAAGAACATCTCCCTCAAAACCAACTTCTGTGTTACCCTGAAACAATTCTGATGCTGTGTTCCTTCTGAAGAAATTTTATTATCCACCAGGAAGATGACAGAAAATTATTAACTTCTCTTGAGTGATCTTAGCCTGTAGTTCTGGTGTAAAGGTGGGCCTTTGTGAAATACAGAATAAGTGGGACAGTTGAAGCACATATGGGGTGGGCCAGAGGGGAAATAAAATCACACCGTCTGGGACGTGGGAATTCATCTATTATCTGCAAAAAATACCAAGAGTGATTTTATAAATAGTGAAATAATAGAGAAATAATAATAGATTAAGGAAATAATTCTAACTCTATGATCCAAAATCTGGAAGAGAGGCAGGAGAGATGAGGTATAAAGTTACCTGAGGGCGTTTAAGGCATTGACTGCGGATCTCTCCAAGCACTTTTCATGCACTAATCTACACACTTCCCTCACTTTACTGCAAACTCTAAGGTCTCATCTTGGTTTTTAAGGTGAAGACAGGTTTTAATAGGACACACGTGTGCTGCGCTTTTAATCGCCACTCACTTAATCTACTGTGGCGTTGTCTTTTCCTATGATATCTCTGCGCACAAAGTCTCCCTTCTTGCTTAGAATGCTCTTTTTTTGGCTTCCCTCCCCCAGGGCCCCAGGACTGAGCTTGGTTAACTCCTCCTGTTCCTTCAAACACATAAAAAGCAACTCTAACCTCTAATCAGGACAGAACCTCCCGTGAAGCCTCAAAGCATCATCTCTGCTCTCCTTCGTATACTTGCTGCAGAAACAATTTACATTGGTTTGTGTGGTTATTTGATTAGTGTTTTTCTCTCAATTTCACTGCCACACGCTGGAATGGTGATTGTGTCTGTTTTCACTCGGTTGTGTTTCTGCATGTTTATAATCAGGGTTGCCAGATTTAACAAATAACATTACAGGATGCCCAGTTAAATCAGGATTTCTTATAAATAATGAATACTGGCTTTTTTTGTTTTGTTCGTTTTGTTTTGTTTTAGTATAAATCTACATGTGGCATACTTACATCAAAAATACTATTAAAGTCATTTATCTGAAATTAATTTTAACTAGGGGTTAACTATAATTAAAATTAATTAATTGTATATTATATGTAAATATAATGTATAATAAATAAGGTATATAAATATACATAATAAATATAATGTATAATAAATGTAATATATATGCATATAATATATGATACATATAATAAATTATATAATAAATATATTAAATATAATATATGATACATATAAAATATAGAATAAATATATGATAAATAAAATATATTATATTTATATAATATATATACAAAACATGTGACCCATTTCCAGTAGCCTTTGTCAGATATATGTGAGATATATTTTGGGTGTCTGAATGTGTCCTGGATAAATGTTTAGGACAATCGACATGCCAGTGTTTGCCTGGCTGTAGCTTTAATTTTCCTCTTCACGTGGTTTCTTGAAGTGTGGCCATCATGATAACTGACAGCCTTAGCTTCCTTCACAGCCTTTGGCTTTATACAGAATAGTTTCATCTCTTGAAATTATGTGTTTTCCAATGGCTGTCCTCCTTGGAATGGTCACATGCTCTCCAGACACCACTTTCAACCCTTGGCAGTTATTTTACACCCGGATGCTTTCATCCTTAGAAAGAACTGTCTTATGCAATAGACACATTATGGACAAAGCATATGGCCTATCCCCATTTCAAAGGACCCCTGAATGCTTATGACTCAAGAAAAATATAAAAGTAGGAGAGGAAAGTTGTAAATTCAAAACTTTAAAAAATGTATAATTAAATCACTAAAAAAGCTTTTCGGTTTCATTAATTATTAAATTTAACATGAATAAGAACAATCTGTCGCTACATTTGAAAACAATGTGTATGAAGGATAGTGGCGGAGACATCATGGTCCATCATGTTTTAGAGCCCACGTAAGAAATTAAAAGGTAATTTCAATTCTTAACTAAAATTTAAAAGTAACGTGGATATATATGTATTTGTTTATGCTATAGAACGCTGTCTTTAAAAGCTAGGGGGCCTATGAAGATCTTAAAAGAAGCTAAACTTGTATCTACAGGTCAGAGTTTGAGAATTTTCATACTTTTAGAAAATAAAGTTGAAAGAAAATACTTAGGAGTAATGGTTATGAGCTCTGGCTACCAGTGCAGTCTTTGATACCTTAAAGCCAACCGTACTTTTATACTGCTCCTGATGTAAAATATTCCACTGGATTCTAGTTTCTCTGACTGGGTCTCTATTGTCTCTTGTTCCTATCAATGGCTTGGCCTAATATTCCAGTTTTATTGGAAATTGTTTAGTTTTTGTCTATTTTTCCTACTGGGTCCAGGAGTATTGTTCCTAACTTGCCCCACAGTGAAAGATTTATATAATGCTAAATGTCTACATATGAATTCTAATTTTTAAAACACGTATTATTCACAGACTCATGGTAGAAACTCAAGCATTTTGTCAATAAAGAATATATTTTAATATCTAATTCAGTCAACATTGATTTATATGTTCTATTATTTTACTTTGGTTCTTGGAAACCAACAACATGACTGTAATTACTACCTACCATCTATTGTGTACTTTCTGGATGTTATGTTCTTCCTGTCAATGTAGATTTCCCCCAAGAAAACAGCTGTAGATGGGTCAGCCACCTTGGTGTTTGCTCCACGCCAGTAAATAGATAAAGTTCCAGACTTCTTCCGTCGGTGCTGAAATGGGTCATGCCTGGCTGTGTCTCAAGATATGTCATATTCCATGGAACTAGTCTCCTGAAGACATTTTAAAATTATATTTTCAGAGTCAACATAAGATAGCAGATGGATAATCTGCTTGAAGGCAGCTGAGGTCATATATCATTAGGCATCAGGGAAATTCTATATGTAACCAAACATCTGCATTTGCAAAATAGAGCTGAAAGCTTTCCAAAAAAATTCTCAAAGCCTAATTTCTTGCCAATTTAACATCTGAAAAATGTAGAAAAGGTAATCATGAAAACAGAGTCAGTGAATTTTTGAGCTGAAAGGGCCCTTAGAGATCAGGTTTTCCAACTCAATAATTCCACAGATGGAAAAACAGAGCCAAGAGAAGTTAAGCATTTCACCTAAGTTCACAGAACTAGTTAGTGACTGACAAAAGTGGGACTGAAGTGCAAGTCTTTCGCCAGTGCTTTATTACCCCACAGCCACCCTCAGTCTATCCAATTGATTAAATACTGGGCTCATTATATATTGTGGACATTAAGGCTGCACTCTAAATATAATACCAAAGTTCTCAATCAATTTTAACAAAGTCCCCGTAATCATATTGGAAAAATGGCAGTCAAAATTATCTTTCATAGATGCCCAGAGAATGCTTTCTCCTGAAGGAAATAATATCAATTAGAATAACAAGATCTTTATAAAATGAATGTTCCCATTTGCAGAATTAAACATTTAGAACTTCCCAGAAATGCACTGGCATGATTGCACATGTTTACATATTTTCTCTGCAGTTTATAAGAATATCCTAAGTTTTGAGGAAATGTGGAAAGGGGGTTCATTTGTATCATCCCTGGGAACTAAGCTATAACTTTTTTTTAAATGCCAGAAACTATGAAGAATTTTTGATAGATAGAGGTTAGATGTGGCTCAGGACAGCTTGATAAATTATCTTCCTGTAATAGGATGGCTTAATGGGAAAGCAGTGGAGACAATGGACCACTGGGGATTTGGTAAAATGAGGCAAGGGCTGACAAATGGATTGGTAAATTTGATTCGAGGCTTTTGGATTTCGTTTTGCTTTGGCTCTTTGGTTTTGTTCCAATGGTTTTTAACATAGGTGTTCCAGTGCGATAGGTGTTTCCATCACTGATGGAAAGATGCAGTTGATGTTTGTGCTCAAGATCCTGGAAATCTGTCAATACTGAGACTGACAATAGTCCTACTTAACAAAAATCTGCCCCATATTCTGCATATCTCACGCTTGGAACATGTCACTAATTTTTCATGTAGGTAAAACCGATTTATTAGTAGCTGAGACTAGAACTTTCACTTCATCTTACTCATAAATATGAAGTATTATTGAATAGTTTTAGCCTTCACTCTATTTTTCCGGTAATGTTATTACTGTGGAGATCAAGAAAAGATACCTTTCAGGGGAGAGAATGGGTCATTCCTCATTTTGGAAACTATTTCTTGTAATATTTGAATGGCCTAAGTCATAGAATTATTTCAACCTACACTCATATGAGTGCATTCACTATGGTTCTACATTCAGATACAAGCATCTAACTGCTTCAGCATTTCTACTGGTATAATCATCTTCAAGATGCATATATTAAAAATAGGTTCTTAGAAATCATTTCCCTTTAATATCACCTTTATATTACATGTAGGGCATCATATTGGTTCTTTTGACATGTATATAGTCACAATTCCAAATTGAATTCAATATAGTCAAGGGGAATCATAGAATATTTTCTTAAAGCTGGAGCACTGTGTGCTACAAGGTGTGAGCCCCTATTTTTGTCACTGTTCTAGAGAACGAGAAGACATTGTTGTTGGGCTCAGGAGCCCCAAAAGAGACTAAAGAATGACCTGTGTCCTCTGCAGTGCCAACAACAAGCAGGACATTTTGCTCTAGATCCAACATCACTGGCTCAAATGCAAACAGAGGCCAAACAGGTACTGGGTAGGCAGTTGTGGGGTGGGGATGGAGGGGCTTTGGCAAGTAGAAAATATTAGGAATGCCGCCCTATCCCGTGGACATAGCCACCCATCTCTAGCTGATTGATTATTGCTCTTAATGGTAGTAATTTATTTTGGTGAAGACGTTGATGTGCCCCCAGAATACAGCTTCAAGGAAGGTCTTGGGGGTAGAATTCTATGGTCAGTTTTTGGCTGTCAGACCCAGCAGGGACTGTCTCAGTTGCAGATGGTCATCCTGCCCCCCCCGCCAAGTATAATCTCATACCAGCCAGCACAAATCAAATGCCTGTTTGAGGCAGAGCATAAGTATAGAACTGCCTTGAGCAGCTGTAGCTCTAGAGCTCCTGCCCTGGGGTCATGGTGCTTGCCTCTCGCCGACTACCTTGCCTCGATTTCTCCTTTTTGTTAGCATCAATCCTGAGGGCACTTCCTAATCAACATTGTGCCCACTAAACCTCCCAGAGAACCAAACGTGTGACACGCAGGGTAGTACCTCATGATAATCCTAAAGAGAAATTGGCAATGTGCATCCTCATGTGACCTCTCCTGATTTTCAACTGTCTACAGCTAATTTAAATCTTCCTCCCATCAATACATCTGTAAGGCTACATGTAGATCTCAGTTACGGAGAACACAGTTCAAAATTTGGCCAAGACAATTGTCCCAAAACAAGAATGAATAAAATCCCGTTTCACTGTTGAATGGGTCCCAGCTTAGACAGCAAGTGAATTTCCTGATGACCCTTCTCTTAGACCATCCGTTGGCCATTTCTGCTTGAGAGGACAGACTTCCCGAGGCAGCAGATTTCTGCCAGGCTAAATTACGTAAGGTTTGTTGAATCCAAGAATGAGCCACCGATTGTCACAGGCACCTGGAGCATACTCGTTCGTGCAGTGTGGTTAGCAGTCTGGTGAAGTTAGGTAGAACAGGAAAGGCCATTTCAGTGTCAGAGGTGACAGCCAATCAAAGTCTGGCACAATGAGTCACCACTTTCTCAACAACAACAATACAAAAAAACAAACAAACAAACAGAAAAAACCCCACGTATTTCTCTTCTCAGTTTATTCATGTCCTTGGCCTCTTCTCATATCTGTTCAGTCAACCGTTGGTGACAAATTCTCCTCTTTGACATTTTAGATGAAAGGTCGAATGGTCTAAGTGTCCAGGAAATGTAATCAAAAATGATTACATAGCAGACCTCAGAATAGATATTGATAAACACAAAATGAAAAGATCAAGGAAAACACATTCCTGTAAAATAAATATTACAGACATTTTCATAAAACTGTACACAAATAAAAACAAGTTACTTGGTAATTAGTCAATTAATCAGTCAATTAACACAGTAAAAAAAACACTCTTCTAATGAACTCTTAAAATCAGAGAACAAGTAAAACTGCACTGACAGAAAATAATGGTGTTAAGAGTGTTCCATATCACAATGTATGCTACGCAGCCCATGTAGAAATCAAAGCCAAATCTATAACATTAGGGCCACTTATTTTATTAAAAATAAAAATAATTTATTTATTTATTTTATTTTATTTATTTTATTTATAATAAATTTTGTTATTTATTTTTTAATAAAAATAAATGCAAGATCTAAAATAAAGAAGAAGAAGAATGATAAGGCACTCCATTAAAAACCACGTAATTTGTAAGCACAAGAGTTGTTCTTTGAATAAATAAAAATAAAACTATTCATATAATACTGTGAACAGGAGCTGCATATTGTCTATGTGTGTATTTGTACGTATATGTTGAAGGTCGTGACATGTGACTAATCATACGTGCTAATTACACTATCAGAAGCAGGAGGCCCTGATAAAGATTCCTGAAGAATGGGATGTGAGAGTAAGCCTGGTCCAGAATTATGAGAAACAGGATGTCGGAGTCAGCTCAATGTAACTACCTAAAGACAATTAAATACCTGCTATTTTACTAAAAGTAGGATTGTGGGTGACAACTGTAGTTTTCATATAAATAGTGCTTAAAAAATCCCCTATAGTTTTGTTGCTTCCTGCTGGCTACCTGCATCAATTCAGGGTAGTTTTTATGAATTAGCTAAATTCTATATTCGCTAATGATATAATACGGTATATATGTTTTGGACCATCTTAACTGCGTAAACCTGTTTGCTCAGTATCTTTTTTATGAATTGTCCTTTTGAGATTTTGCATCAGGTTAGTCATTCTTTCTACTTTTATTGTCAATTTTAATAATGTATCCAAATAATATTATCCATTTCAAAACAATTTAATTGGTGGATTATACATATCTGCTACAATTCCAATAATAATAATAATACCAGTGATGTTTATTCTCTCTCTCTCTCTCTCTCTCTCTCTCTCTCTCTCTCTCACTTTCATTGGAGAAAAAAGAAATCAAGACTGAAAGGAAATATGCCAAGTCATAAACATAGAGTTAGCCACTTTGCAAATTACTAGCTACCTTGGTCAGTTAATAAGAACCCAGTAGATATTTGCTGTTACTGGGAAGAGAATTAACATGATTTCTGTCAACATATCAAAGAAGAAAAGCCATATTATTATCTTTATAGATGTTGAAATATGGGTTTATAACAATTGACATTTGAAAAAAAAATAGACATTTGGTCCCGACGAAGATATTTAATAGTTAATGTGATCTGAGTGAGCACCAAATGTCTGCCCAACACCATGCAGTTTCAAATGTATTGTTTCAAAAAAAA
The DNA here is from genome assembly GCF_003254725.2 of Canis lupus dingo. NCBI lineage: Eukaryota > Metazoa > Chordata > Mammalia > Carnivora > Canidae > Canis > Canis lupus. The sequence continues at coordinate 27,317,809 of NC_064278.1, forward strand.
ATGTATTGTTTCATTCAATTCTTAAAATGGCTCTGGTTGGTGCTAAAGCACTCTTTTCAGACAAGAGGACTAAGGCCTAAAGAGGTAAATCCACTTGTTTGCAGTCGTGCAAGAAGTAATCTATTGGACTGAGGAACAATGGGATAAGTAGAAAGAGAGCAGGAGACGCAGATTGCTACTTTTGTACTTTTTCATATGCTTTTCCAATTATTGGGTACTTTAAATCTAATTTATGAATTGCCTATATATATATACATATATATATATACACATATATATGTGTGTATATATATAAATATACACACACACATGCACATGCACACACACCCATAGGCACATATGTACACATATGTATGCTTATATAGAGTAGGGTCTGCATTACTGATATAAAAATCATATAAAACCATAAAAATATTATATGATCTAATATAAATTAAATGAATATATGAATTATGATACTATATGTAAAGAGAATCATTTTTAAAAGAAAATTGCTCAAATGTAGAGGCTTATGATGCATTAGAAAGAATATATAGTATTATCTCCTTTAATATTATTTTCATAAAATTACATAACCAAACCATGTAGTGATAATCACATTCATTAGGTCATAAGTATTTGTGTAGCTTATTTTATTCTGCATTTTATTGTATTTCATAGTTGTCTGCCAAAAGAACGCCATTAACTCAATAAAAGCATTTAAGTAAAAATACGTATATAAATCATAATATTTATTTATGTTTCCTTTAACATGTTCGTATTGCAAACATATACTGGTTTACAAACTGCATTTACAGTTCAGGGTTCATTGGAATCATAGCTTACATCATGAGATCTGGTTATCTTCCAGCGTTCAAAGATAATTAGCTCACAGGATACCCTGGGTGTCACTGGAAGCCTTGCATCCTTTCTGATACCTGCCGGGAATTTTAGAGTGCCCTTATCACAACTGGTTATTCCTGAGGCGGATTTGTGACTTCTCCTACCCTCTAGGAACTTTTCACGTCCTCCTTCTTATAGTTATTTCCTTATTTGCAACTTTTATGTGAAAGAAAAATAGACCTTTTAGCCCCCCCACCCCCCCAAAGTATCACTGACAAGCAGTACTGAACACTGTACTTCGTCACAGCCCAGCATATGGTACAAAATTAAATTTAGACGTATTTGGACCTTCTGTTCCTTAAAAGTAAAGGGACTATCTTTTCTGTTCCATCAGGGGACTTGAGGTTGTCCTCCCTGCTAGTGTGGCTCCCGCCTCCCGTTCTATGGAGGAGCTCCCTCTACTTTCTCCAGACTCCTTCTTTCTCTTCTAGTTTGCAGATACCTGACCTCTGAACTCTTACTCATTTTCCCCTCAGACAAGTTTATTCTTTGATTTATTTGAGTGCTACCCTAAGAACAATCTTTTCAGTTACAGTGACTCCCAAAGTGTTCTGTTAACCAAAGTCATCCTCCCTCCCTAGGGGAAATATGAGGCCACCTCTTAGGTTTTTTTCTTCCCACAATGTTTACATTAAAGCAGCCTAATAAATAAATAGCGATTTCTAGCAATCATCGTCTGGTCTCACAACATTTCTATTGTGTGGTCATTTCAAGGACTACAGATTTAAGATGATCTGCTTCTCTTCCCCTCGGTCTCTCACACCCAACCCTAAGGCCGGCCTGCTCCCACCAGCCCCTGGCCCACATGGTCTCTAATCACATTTCAGTTCACACAGATATTAAATGAGACGGGTGGACTATAAGGTTTCTGAAGATATTTTCCATTTAAATAACCAGAAGTGTGCTTTCACATATATCTAGTAAGCAAGGGAAAAAGAAAGATAATTGACCTAACTAGTACATTTATTTCATTTGCTAATAAAGCTTTCTTTATGATTTGAAATATGAATTCTCAAGCCCATTAAAATGCAGTGCTAATTATATTTTCAGAAGTATCCATTTATTTCCTTCCTGGGTTTTAATAAAAACAAGCTTTTAATTTTCAGTACCATCTTTATAAGACGCTTTTATTTGTAGAAGTAACAGTACTTCAAGAATAATATTTTTTTTTTTCTTTGCACCATGTCTCGTGATTGTAAAATCTAATCTACAGCTCTAAGTTGGGACTTCTCTAGGGAGAGCTGGGGCGTTGGTGTCATTTTGCTGAATTCTGTGTCTCAGAGAATTCTTAGAGATTTACAATTGTCTGAACCAAACTAAGCTAGGAGAGTAAAGAGAAAGTAAGAATAATTATTTGGGGTTTTTTTTTTTCAAGTTTTTATTTGCATTTCCCTTAGTTAACATTCAGTAAAGTAGTTTCAGGTATAGAATTCAATGACTTATCACTTACATACCACACCTGGTGCCCATCATAAGTGCCCTCCTAATACCCATCACCCATTTAGCCGACCCCCTCTACCTACCTCCCCTCTGTGAATCCTGTTTCTTCCCTAGAGTTAAAAGTCTGTTTCCTGGTTTCTCTCTCTGATGTTTTTAAAAGAAAGACTCCTTATGGAGGCTTTTGTGGAATTGAATTAAGACTTTAAAAATTACAAACAGTCAACTATATACTTCCAGTATATTGTTTTTAAGCATCAACATCTGTCTACAATAAAATGAGAAAATAAAATGAAATAAGACAAATAGGATTTTGCATTGAAAAAAAAATTGCTTTGAAATGGTCAACATAAGGGAAAAATAACTGAAAAGCAGAAAGATACAGTATTTTATGATATTTTCCCTGGTACTTAACCTTGTCATATACTATTCAATTAAATAAGTATACATTCTTCTTCTCTGAAATATCATATTTTAGGTGTCAAATCTGGTCATACCCCATCTTTCTACAACAGAACTTCATCTTCTAAAACTGTACTGCTTAAATAAGTTGTATGTTGCACATCAAATCTCTTAGACACACAGTTGTCTTGCTATGACATATTCTCACTCTTTGTCTCTTTTGTTGTTTTTTGGGGGGGAAGGGTTATTTGTTTTTAAAGATTTTATTTATTTATTTATTTGAGACACAGAGAGAGAGGCAGAGACACAGGCAGAGGGAGAAGCAGGATCCCTATGGGGAACCCAGTGTGGGACTCAATCCAAAGACCCCAGTATCACGATCTGAGCCAAAGGGGGCACACAGCCACTGAGCCCCCCAGGTTCCTCTGTTTTTCTCTTTTGAAGGGAATTATTTTCAAATAAAATTTTCTTCCACCTTATAATAAAGGATATGAGTTCACTTTTTATGTTTGGCTACTGTCCGCTTTCAAGACCCAACACTCCCCTTTCCTGCCCTACCTTTGGGCAAGCTGATAAGAAAGACCAGGTGCTCCTTTCTCTGGGAACCAGAGTTCAAAGTAATCAACCCCGAGCCCATGTGTGGGGACCTGCATCCCACCTACCTCTTACATACACACACACACACACACACACACACACACACACACACACAAAGTCAACTTCCTGTACTCTGACAAGCCATTTTTTTTTCACCCGCGGAGGCCAACACTTCTCTCCCAAGAAAGGTTCACTATATGAACAATAAACATGGCTTCTTGGTATGTGGGGGTAGCATCATCGGTCCCAAAATCCAAACTAAATTTTGGGTGAGCGGCCTGTCATGTTTCTGTTTCTGTTCAGCACACTTCCACTATTTAGAAAAGATCTCCCTCTGCCCATGGGATGATACAAGTAAAAGTCTTTCTTGGCTATTAATTTCTCCAGGAAGGTGATCATATGAGAAGAGCCTTCTTTTGTAATCAAGAACATAGGGAAGAAGAGGTAATTGTTTATTTCATACAGTTCCCTCTATTTTAGTTTTTTAATCAGTGGGCATCACAACAACAACAACAACAACAACAACAACAACAACAACAAATCAGTGACTGCCAGCATTGTGGCTCTTTAAGGAAGGTAAAGATCAATTTAGCATAATAATTTTATTCTCATTTTCTGATTCACTTCTAGGAGTAGGGTTCAGTTGTACATTTTTTGTCCCCTGATATACCTGAAATAGGTTAGACAAACAGACTAGCTGCACAAATCCAAAGCCTTATTTTTTTTCTAGAGCCAAAATTTTCCCTATTTCTGCTCTTACCTTAATTATTTTTCCCAGGTACAAGGTTTATTATGACCCACTCGGGGTTATATAATTATTCACATGACCCTATAAAATTAACCTTAATTCAATGTCAAAAATTGTAATGCCTTACATTTAATTCACCATAATTTTTTTCCTATTATTAAATCCCTAGAAAGAAATTAAAGGACATAAGTAAAACTCCTTTAGAAATTAAAAAAAAAAAAACGATAGAATCATCCTTGTTTTATCTTAGAGACATCATCTTACCAAGATCATACCACAATCCAAAGTAAAGCTGTCTTTTCTTATGTCCATTTCAGACATTAAAGGACAAGTACAAAAACACATTCAAGAGAAAACTGGAGGTTAAAACTATGACAAGCCAACATGTGCAGAAAGTAATTCTACAAAACGAAGTACCCTGTGCTCATCCCCTAGGGTAACATTATGTCAGCATGTCAGGCTGTTACTCTGACAGAGCAACCCGAGGGAGGTTGAACAATGTCTGTGTCTTAGGTAATGTCTTGGTTCAGAGAGCTCAGAGGACCTGTGCCCTATCGGGTTCATCTGAGCACTAAATCTTTAGAATAAGTAGATGTGCTTTCATTTTAAACCCAGTTCTTTCTAAAACATTGGTCAGACCGAAATAAACCCCAGGTCCCTAAATTTGCCTTTCACTGTAATCCCTGCAAATGCAAAATATGGGAGGCCTATGACATCAAAGGCTCCCAAACTTCCTGTAAAAGTGTCCCCACCCAGAGTGCTCTCAGTGTTCCTGGAACCATACTGAACGTGAAAATAATTTCTAGAATCATATTGATGTAGCTTAACAGATACTGATGCCATTTTAACCTGCTGAGGTGGTGAGACTGAGCACTATGGCCTTGAGAGCACTTTGGCTGTTAACGTAGCACCCATCAACTTAACTGTTTGATGTATTATTAGGAAATTTTCCGCGAAACGATCTGCTATCACCATAATGAAGTTCTGTGCTTCCCATTATGCAAACAAATGGACAGTGTGGTCAGTGTGGATTTCTTCCCAGAGTCCTTTCATGGCCTTATGCTTAAACTTTGCTTTCTGTGATTTCCAGAAGTCAGCAATCTACACGGAGTTAACATAATTTAATTAGCCATTTCAGTTATTCTCACTGCTTGGATCACTAATGCTACAAGATTAAAGACTTAGTGCCCTCTTAAAATATTTCTTTCCCAATTCCAGTCCTTTGGGTCCGTATGTGAACTACAGTAGGCTTCTGTTGTACAAATACCAAGGTTAACTTTGGCAAAATTCCTTAACAGCGTCCTTATTTTAGTTCTGGTCAGAATGTGCGCACCACAGCCCTTTTATTCATTGTGTTTGCCTCTCATGGAGTAAGTCAGTGCCTAGATACCAGTGTTTTAATGTTTCCAATATTACTAGGAGATTCTCTTCCTTCATAATTGCATGACAGCTGTGACCCTGGACAGACTCTATCTGTGAGAACAGAATGTGATTCTGCAGATCAGCATGCATCTTATAGTGCAGTTCTAAAATGAAGGACCTATGTTTTTTGCTGAGAAAAATGCCTTTTACCACTATCCCCTTAAAATTAGGATGGTTTCTTATTAAGAAAGTGTCAAAAAAAAAAAAAAAAAGAAAGTGTCAATGATAAAGGAGTGTCAGACTATTGAATTCTTCCTTCTATTTTGAGAGTCAGAGTTGACTTGATTGCACTAATTTGACTGGTCAAGTTTATATCTTGTAATAAGCCTTTCCAAATTAGGCTAGAAGGAAACTAGCATAGGGAAAAAATAACTATGGCTTTATCATGGGCTGGTTTGACTTGTTAGATGCTGTGGCAGCCATCTTTCAGATCTTGCCAAGATGAAGACCTCAGAAAAAACAAATGAATGTAAAGTATGCTGATCTTCCCAGGACCTTGGGATACCTTGTTATTACTTATACTTTCTTCTTAGAATGGCCAAAAAACCCTCTTTAGAGGTTACACAGGTCACTAGTACCTGGTTATAGGTAGTTTTCTTGTAGTTTCTCAGGATCCTGGACTTCAGAAATCTCAAAATTTTCAAACCATTAAAAAATTCTGCTTCTAAAGACTAGCATATGCCATATTTAGAAGGCATATAGTAAAAATGCACAAGTTCTTTAAATTTTTTTGTTTTAATAAGTTAATTTATTTCAAATGGTGCCCAAACAATTTAAGGATAAAATATAGTAGAATCATTCTACCAGGACGTTTTTAAGATTTTTATTTCTAAATAATTATAGTACCATATTACTTTATAAAGACTGAAATATAAATTTCGCAACTTATAATTTTAATGATCCATTGAACACCGACTCTTTCCGTCATCTTGATTTATTTCCACAATAATCCTAAATGTAGATGCTACTAATCCTTTTTTTCCTGCAGCTTTAGCCAATTTATATTTTAAAAAGATATTCAAATTTGGATAGTTTTTCCATATTATGAGATTCCAGATTATATGAGTCTTGTTTACTATTTGAAAAGTAAATTGTTCAATTTGAGGGGAAAACATTTTCTAAGGAAACACTGAGAAGGAAGATTTCTGCAGAAATCTTCAAAAAGTAAGAATGCCGTCATAGAATGTCAAACACCTAAAATATATTGCATTGTCACCTCTGGCTAAAATGGGACCTAACCTATATTATGTCTTCCAAGAGCAATCAGGTGTATGGTTGCCATATTGGAGGAGTGGTCCTAGAACCTCTGACCCTATGATACATCATATGGTGCACAAAAGAGTCCAGGAAGAAAGTTAAAAAAATCTGTCAGCCCAGTATGAACCTTGAGCCAATGTAGGAGAAGCCTATACCTATTCCAGTGTGGACATAGCCAAACTTTCCTAGAAATGAGCTGATTTATCTATTGCTTCCAAAGATTGTATCACCCTCCAAGGATTAATCAGGAACCACTCTGTTTATTATCATCATTATCATCAATGTTACTATTTTAAAGCTTTTTTTTTTTTAAATTCATTTATTCATGAGAGACACATACAGAGAGAGAGGCAGAGACACAGGCAGAGGGAGAAGCAGGCTCCATGCAGGGAGCCCGATGTGGGACTCGATCCTACGACTCCAGGATCACTCCCTGGGCTGAAGGCAGACACTCAACCACTGAGCCTCCCAGGCATCCAATGTTACTATTTTAATCTTGACTTCTTCTGTGAAATAAAGGCTAGAAATCAGACTGACTTGGGGACTAAGATAGCAAGTATAAAGTATGTGATAAAAAAAATAAAGTATGTGATAATTTATGGAATATCTTTTTATTTAATCTATATGTCTCTGGGATTTCTCTTATAAGATAAAGGAGGATTATGTGGAAGCAGACATTTTTTGAATGAAAAATAAAGACAATCTCCATATAAAATTCTGTTACATGAAACATTCGCTGCTTCTTAAATTTATTCATGCCATGAATATTAGTAAAAGCAAACAGTAATTGTGAAAATATTCTCTATGGAAAGTTTACAAGTGACACAAAATACTTTTTTCATGGAATAAAAAAGAAAAATTCATGTACATGAAAATGATTCAACACATCTCATTGAAGGTTTTCTTCGCTGTGTGACCTTTACCAAAAACAAGACTATAACCTTGTATATATTTTGACTTTGTTTCATAGATTTTAAAAAATTCTACAATATTAAAATTCTGTGTTAGATATACAAAATCCAAATATCTAATCTAATAGATAGATCTCCTTATGTGTAAAGTGGTATTGCTTATCTTAAATTTTAAGCTTTTAGGAGTGACAGGTGCAGTATTTTCAAAGACTTAAGCCATGATCCATTTATTATGAATATAAAAATTAGTTGTGTGGAGGATTACTTTAGCTTTGAAAGGCTCACTTATGCTTTAGATAAAGGCATTTTCATATAGCTTTATGAATTTAAACCTTTTAATGTGAAAACCAATGTCAGACACTAAAATATGAAGTGCTGTTCTTCTTGTTTAACTTGAGCCACTTGAAATAAGTTATGACTTTGTATATCATATAGGTATAGAAATTACCCTCTTATCTTGTTGATTGATCTATAAATAAATAATATATACATCAGTAAGCTCATTTAAAGTGAAGCCGGGGGCTTTGTAAAATCCTACTAGTAATCTTTGCAAAAAAAAAAAAAAATAGAACTGATCATACATACAAAGTTAAAGCATCATAGTATTATGGTTATATCTACCCATAAAATACCATGAACAGTTATTTTAAATATAGATGCTAACGTTACTGATTAATTCTGATTATTTTGTATGTAATTCACCTAAGCATTTTGCTTTTTTCTCTTCATCTTGCCATCTGGTTAGTCGAAGCTCTCACAAATGAGAATATGCAGCGAGACACAGGATACAAACTAGCTGGGGGTATGAAACTCAGTGGTACAAGATTTATTGACACAGCTGCTTGATTTATTTTAATGGTTTTTTTTTTTCCTGTTTTTTGCAAAGCTGGAGGCAGACACATTATGCAGGAAACATGATGTGGTAGTTTTAAATGATGGCACTGAAATCTCTGACACTCTTCCCATCAAGAGGTGGAGTCTATGTCCTGTTTCCTTAATCCTGGCCTAGAGGTCATAGACTGGTGTAATAAATTTTGAGACAATAATACTGAATAAATTCCCAGGCTTGATCACAGCAGACCATGCAGCCTCCTCCAGAGTCTCTTGGAATCCCTGCTCACCAGAAACTCTGTTTGGGAAGCTCAGTAGGTAGGAAGTAGGACTCTCTTAAGCTTTGCCTTGCTGAAGGCACCGGGATAATAAGCATTGCAGCTGACAGCCTACACTGAGCTTGCAGCTGACAACCAACAATTGACAAGCATGTAATTGAGTCTCTTGGATGACATCAGCAGAAGAGACCCCAAGCAAACATTGCCCAGCCAACCAATTACCGAATCCTTGTTCCACAAAATTGTGAGCAAAATAAAATTATTGTTTTAAGTCCCAGAGATTTGGTATTGTTACATGAGAATCAGATCACCTGGGCCCCAACTCTGCATCCTTTATCCGATTGAGGATATATTCATGTTTAAGCTGAATTTGATTTAGGAACCAACTTAAACACTTCAGGAAAAGGAATGCGTGTGTTGTATGTTCAAATTCTCCCTGCATCGAGGAAAATACCCAGATTACCAAAAGGATATGATAGCAGGAATTCAACTTTTTAGGCCATCTCGCCCTTAGCTTGCACCTGTGGGTATGTGAGAGGTCTTGTTTGACCAGCTAAAAGAGCAGGAAAAAAGCCTGCATTGGGTTTACAGATGGCTCACTCAGTATTTGGATGCAAATTGAAAAGCAATAATGGTTGCATCACAGCCACATTTGTGGTGCCCTGGGAGACCGTGAATGCACAGGAGAGAGAAGAGGAGTGTCACTTGGAGCCCAGAGAACTGCTGAAGCGAGGGAATTGTGGTTCATCCACGCACCATGCACCTCCTCTCCTTTTGGAAGTTTTTCTTCAGGAAGAGGGATGTGTGGGACCCGTGGAAGACTTGCCTCCCAGACCTGTGTGAAGGATTAGGTCTGCGTGACTCAAGGGTTGGATGGACTCTGGCGACAATAGAATGTGCTTTTCAGGTCTGTGACTGCAGGAAATGGAACGGATCAAGGGCTCCAGCTGATGTGCTCTGCAGTCTGTTGCTCCACTTCCCGTGTTTCTCCCAGGCCCCCCAGCCAATGGCTGAGTGTGGGGGGTACAAAGGCAGGTGGTGAGGGACTTCTCTGACAGGCAATTTGTATCAAGAATTCACTGATAACCTTACCAAACCGTCCTTCAAGCTGCATTGCAATCTAGTACGCTTCACGGATTGTCCTGTAAGACATAGAAACTTCTTGCAGTAGATAATATTATTATCATTTACTTTTAAGGACAACAGAAGCTTAATGATGTCAGGATCATTTTTTAAGGTCACATGGTTGGAAGTGTTACAGCTGGACTTTCCAACCAGGAAGTCTGATAATAGAGTCTGTTTAATACAAATTAGCTAAAATAACATTTCCCCAATATGATTTTTATTGAATCTTGTATCATTTTCTTTTAAGCACCAAGAAAGTTAGCGTCTGGGCTCTGGGAGGAAATGTAAACCTTTTTATGCCAGGACTCAATGCAAACAAGATGCATATTTAAAGTAACGTACCTATCTTATTAGTGACTCCGCAGGTGAATTCTGGTATATACTGTTACCAGACTTATATAGGCTACACTCTCATGAAGTAAACCACAATATATGTTTTAGAAAGAATATATTTAGAAGACATGAGTAAGGCATCTTGGTTTTTGGATTGCACATTTTAATTTGCATAGGAAGGCTCAGACTCAATCAATCAATCAATCAATTTTCAGTGATTCAACACGTACCGAGTTCAGGGTGCTGACCTTATTATGAAATCACCACCATGGCCCCAAGCAGCTAATTAGGCACCTATGATGGGCATTTTCATGGGTATAACCACACTTCTATGTATATAGCTGCAATGGGTATGCAGATAACATCATACAGTGCCTTTCTGGAACAATATGTCTTAAAATTAGCATAGTCGACAATAAGTGATAGTTTAAGCAAATCACTTTGGAGAGGCTCTCAAAATGATTTTAGTAAACCAATAAATATTCTTTGTTTCTTTATATTTTTGAATGTTATATAACTTTCCAAGTTTCCAGACTCAGAGGTTACACTAACAACATCTTCCTAAGGATATAAAAAATGTGTACGTTGAGATGAAGAAAAAGATCTATTTATACAAATTTGGCATGTCAGCCAGTAACAAGGAGACTTAAGGCTTCAAGAGGAATTATTTTAAATTAAACTAATTGGAGGTTTTATTTTAATTAGTGCTCTGAGAAGATTGTTGCAAGAAATTAAAATTCAGTTTTTTTTTTTTTAATGAGAAATGGCTTAAGGCAAATCATTTTCACTTCTCACAACTAAACTTTAAGTGAATCATGGGAAGTAGAACACTTTTTTCTGAGTGACCTACCATTAAATACAAAAGTTTCTTCAATATGCTTTCAAAATTGTTACTTTTACTCCTTGTGCATTTATAGTTGTACTAACTTTCTTTTTCAATACAAAACATCTGCCAGTTGAGGTAATCCAATATTTTTTCTAACCCTAAAATTATTTCTTTTAAATGGGAAGGAAGCATTTCTTTCATAAGAGAATAAAGTATACAGATATAGATATACTGTGGCAATTCAAAAATATTAAAGCTATGTTTCTTCAACAAGAACTTTTTAAGGGATCCCTGGGTGGTGCAGCGGTTTGGCGCCTGCCTTTGGCCCAGGGCATGATCCTGGAGACCCGGGATCTAATCCCACATCGGGCTCCCAGTGCATGGAGCCTGCTTCTCCCTCTGCCTATGTCTCCGCCTCTCTCTCTCTCTCTGTGACTATCATAAAAAAAAAAAAAAAAAAAAGAACTTTTTAAAAACCAACATTAAGAACCATTAAACAATAATTGTTTAATTATTAAATATTAAGCAATATGAATTGTGATCTCAAATGAAAAAAATGTAATCATTAGGCTATGTTATTTGAAAGTCATGGGATGTCTTTGCTAATTTTAATATTTGAAATTTTAAAAATAAATTTGAATAGAATTTCATAATACACTTCAAAATAAATACATATATTTAAATGATTAAAATTATTAAATATAAACTTATATGAATAATATTATTAGCAAAATTCCAAAATAATTGCTGTAAATTTGGTTCTCTTCTTTCAGACAGATGGAATGAAAAAATAATAATCAGACACATTCTTATTGCTTAGTAGGAGAAATCATCAGTTCACAAAGAAACAGATGCCTTTATCTTAGTGTTTCAAAAAACATTGTCAGGGGCTTCCTTCTGGAGTTCTGAAACAGAGAGAGATATCTTCAAATATCTATTCAAAGGCAGACTCTGGAAGCAATCCTTAATATAAGTTGGGACATGACACTGGAATGAATTTTAATGTGTGCAATTTTGCAAGGAGAATCATGAATTAAGTCCAGAATAAAATTGGACTTCATGTCTTTTAAAATGCCCTGAAAAAATATTTCTTTCTTAACCAGAATTTACATTATATTTAAGAGGCCTAAAATCATTAAAAATTATCCTTATATATTATACTGCAAAGATGCATATGAAATTCAGGAACCTAACTGAAACTTTGGAAACTACCCCAGAATCACTTATTAGTAATGTGATCATCAAAAATCCAGTAAATTCTTAAGTTCTACAAGAGCATTTGTTATTGGTCTACTAAAATATCTAATAAATATTTGCCTTTGGCATCTTAATCTATACAAAACTGAAGACATTAATTTGTCACAACATTATCTGAATGGGATTTTTTTTTGAGAATTAGACCAGACTAACCTTTTTTTTTAAGAGAACAGGTTAAACAATTTTACCCTTGAAAAAATTAGCATTATGGGACAGCAAACAACTTTGATTCTAGCTCAGCATTATATCTATATCTATCTATACCATATATAAATATGTATGTAAATATATCATGGATATATATACACACGTACATACATATTTTCCATGTATGAAAAGCATGATCCTCATTCTTAGGAAACGTGGTAGGATTTGAAGATTTTATGGAGCTTAAAGGAGGGAAATGCAAAGTCTGGCCACCAAAATTTGGAGGCTGAATACATGTACACGCATACACACATCTAGATATTTGTAGGTACACGCAGATATATGCATTCATTTTGCTGCTTTTTGCCTTTATAGTCCCTTGTTGGACACCGAGAACACATTCCGTCTTTTATCATAAGGTCTCACACACACTATTTTTCAATATTACCTCTATCATTTACTCTTTTACATATAATAAATGTTTGACAAAATTTTGCTCAAAAAGTGACATGAGCTTTTAAGGAAACTTTTATTCTGTGAGGCCTGAGGCAGTATGTGTCATTTCTCAGCATGCTAGCTTATCCTAGACATTTCTAATTTGGAGTTGTAGATATTTTCTTTTTTCATTTTGGAAAGGTGCTCATATTCTATGGAGTCGAGAGAAACAAATGGCATGAGAAGACATCATTCTGACACATTTTCCTTCTATCTTACAATTATTTTGTAATTGGGCAGTTGTATCGATATTGAAAAGTAAAGTCCTAAATATGGCAAAGGATACCTTAAAACTAAATTAAAAGACAAATGATAACCAAGATAAAATAGTTGTCATGAAAAGGGGAAATGTTAAAATTCCTTACATACCAAGAAGTCATAAAATACAATTTTAAAAATGCACAAAGGTAATTCACAGACCAGGAAATGCAAATGAACATTCCTTAGTTTTTTTTTTTTTTTTTTTTTTTTCAGTTAACCAGGGTTCTGGAGTGCTTAGTCTGTAGCAGATGCCATTCCAGGTGCCGTGGAAGCAGGGCCTTCTAAATGAAAAGAGCAAGGGGGAAAGTTCTTGGCTTCCTAGAGCACTTACAGTCTCGCAGGGAGGAGCTGCGGAACTGAAAATAAATAAGTAAATAATGGGATGTATAGAGTTCTGGAAGTTGACAGTGTCCTGAAGCAAAATTAAGTAGGGTGAGGGGACCAAAGGGCACAGAGGCGGGGAACATCGCTGCTTTATACAGAGTAACCAGATAAGGCCATATTTATAAAGCGGTATTAATCAGGGCCCTGAAACAAGTGAGGCAGTGTGGGTCCCTGGCAGAAAGCAGAAGGAACAAGACACACAAAGTCCCCAACGTGTGACCTTGATGGCTTGTCCGATGTGGCAAAAAATAAAAATAAAAATAAAATAATAATAAATGAGCATATGGAGTAGAAATTCGGTGATGTCAGAAAGGGAGCTGGGCCCGGAGCTTACATGTCTTGCCGACCACGGTAAGGCTTTGCTCTTGACTGTCAGTGAAGTGGGAAGCCGCTGGAGGGTGTTGAGTAGGGTCAGCATGCAGGTGACATTAAGATGTGTGGAATTATTTGAATAACCTGAAAATGTGAGTATAGTAAAGAGGTCTGAGGTCAGGGCACTGCAACTTGTAGACCTTAGTGAGTGAAGCTACTAACAGGACATAGAGAGAGATTGAGAGAGAGAGAGAGAGAGTAGAAGTAATGCAGGAAAGACCCAGTTATCCCGAAATGCGGAGCAGTAAATCAGTTTAGGGAGGCACAGTTAAAATATTTCCAATTATTTTGATGGCTTAATGTAAGATGAAGCCTGCAAGCGAAATATGTGGCTTGGCAACGTGGAAGTCATCGATGGCTTTGCCAAGAGCTGCTTGAATGGACAGTGAGGGAAGAGCCGTGTGGGGTCAGCAGGGGTTAGAGAGCAAACACAGGAGACCCCGCAGGAGGGGACAGAGAGCACTGTTTCAGGAGTCTGCTGTAAAAAGCAGCAGAGAGATGAAAAGACAACTAAAGGAGACGTGGTGTCAAGAGGATTTTCTTAAACAAAATGTACTGTTCTTTATATTCAGACGTCCCCAGAGCTGTGATAGACAGCAAATAGAAAGGCAAAGAACGATGACACAGCAGGTAGAGGGGGGGCTATTGGATCAATATTCGTAGGAGAGCAAAAAGGGGTGAGAGAGAATCTACAGGTAGAAGGTGAGCCTGAGGGGCCAAGGCAGCTCATCCGTGGCATATTCTTGAGGGTGCCTCTGGAAACACCTATCACACCCAAGAGCCAGTAATCCAGGGAGATGTGTTTGTATAAGTGGGAACATGGGGAAGCGATACACGATGGGCTCTTATCAGCCTTGACCCCAAAACAGCAAAATGGAGAAGGGCGCCAAGGCAGCTTCCTAATGGAGACGTGGCCTGTTAGTCAATGGATAAATCGTAGCGACTACCTACACGTCTGGCTTCTCTTACTGTTTCTAAAACTCACATATTTGTTCGATATCAAGTTTTTCTCAACCCTGTCTACACATTGGAATCCTCTGGAGCCAAAGAAAACCCAACCTTAACAATACTGGGGGCCTGGGTGCCACCACCAGAGATGCTGATGTAAACCATCGGGGGCGGGTCAGCCGAGTTTCTGAGCATCTGAGGAAGTTTAGACCTGGAAAAACATCAAAAAGCAAATTGAATATTAATCAATAAACATTGGTTTGATTTAATATTTGTAAATTATAGGAAAATCGGTGCATTTATGTAGGTAGCCAGTATCAAGTTTATATGAATAAATAGGTCGGTGGAATGGCGATGAAATGATGAAAGCAGGAAAAGTTGGGGATTTTGGTTTAGTTTTTTGTCATTGGAATTCATATGTAGTATTTATGAGTTTGGAAGAAAATCTGTAATACTATATATGTAATTAGATCAAATTAAAAGTAAATAAAACACCTGATTTATGAAACCATCATTATCTTCTGCCTTTTAGTGGCTGTTTCTTTGAAAGAGAAATATAAATAAATAAAATAGCTTATTCAATACTTATTGATCTGCTCAGGAGGATAACTGATCATTTCATAATCTTTGACTCTTATTTCATCCTAAATAGAACTGTCTTGTTTTTTCTTCCCATTTCCATTTATACATTTAGCTGTATTCCATTTGCTTTTAATTTTTTCAAAGAAAAATCACTTTGGCTTTGCAGCCTATATTCCATTCAGGTCCCCATTTTATTTTTACTTGATACTTAAATCTCATTTTTTCCCCCTCTTTTTCAAGGTGCCTACCTTTGGGTTTTATTGAATTTTAATAAAACAGAAAGGAGATCCAGTTCATAACGTTTTCCTCTCTTCTCTGAGTTGAATATTATTTTCCCTATTTTTAAAATTGCATCTCTGTTGTGTGCATGGCTGTACCCATGTGTGCGTGTCTCTGCGTGTGTTGTTTACTTGTATTTGACGGAGCCCTAGCTCGTTGCTTTCTTACAATTGTCTAAATTCTCCTTGCTTATCCTCACTATCCCACTCTCGGTTTTGTTTTTCTTCTGAGAACTTAAGCCAAAGCTCAGCTTGTGAAACGCTGATACCTCTCAGTAATTACTAACCTAGGAATCCCATAACCGTGGCAGACAGGCTTCCTTGCTGTGCCATTCCTTACTGATGACTATTGTAGCCTCTCTGGCAAGGGCCAACGCTTGGATATGACTTTTTTGCCTGGCCCGAAAGTCCATGCCAGGTCACAGGAGGCGCCTTTCTTGATGCCACTGATCATTTGGATATTTTCCTATTTCAGCCATCCTCTACATCCTGGGGTGTCATAAATACTAATGCATTCGTGTGCTCCTAAACTAGCTGGTGGTAGAAAATTAAATCAAAGTCATGTGGGTACAGGGTATCATCTAGGGCTTCTTGCCCATATTTTCTGTCATTATTAAGGCTTTTATATGTTTTGTTGCTGTCACCTTAATTGGGCTATTTGGGCCTTCCACTGACATTAATTGCGATTGCCAACATCTCAAAGTTTTCCTTCAAAAAGGTCAAGTTCTGCAAGAGTTTTTGTACTTAATATTCTATCGAGGGCACGCTCTCAACACCTAATAACTATCTGCTTGTCTAGTTATTGTAAAACCGCCCTTATTACAAATAAGAGTGCCATTGTTTTAAAATTGTTCTCATCCAAGGTATAAGACAAATCCCAAGTGCTGTGCTTAATGCTACTTCCACCTCCAATCTTTACTCTTGAGATCCTCTGGGATTCCCTATACGTCTTTATAGGTCACAAGGTTTTGTATAGGAATGGAAGATCTAAGTTGACTTTCATGATCTCCTTCAGTCCAGTTCAGTGGCATCATATATCCCACAATTTCTTTGAAGGATCTGGGCACATGGGGGGCTCAGTGGTTGAGCATCTGCTTTTGGCTCAGGTCATGATCCCGAGGTCCTGGGATAGAGTCTTGCATTGGGCTCCCCGCAGGGAGCCTGCTTCTCTCTGTGCCTGTGTCTCTGCCTCTCTCTATGTGTCTCTCATGAATAAATAAATAAAATCTTTTAAAAAAATTTCCTTGAAGGATCTTTCATTTCTAGTACAATTCTCTATTTTCCAGAATTCTTCTTTTCTATATTCTTTGGATATTTTAATAAAATTCTGCAGGAAGGGACTGACTCAAACAGTGCACATATTTTATCATATAATTTGGAAGTCTGGAATTATCTTGACAAAATTAGGTTGTTATTTTAAAATTCTAAATATAGGTTATATTTTGAGACATTATTGAAGCTTAAATCCTTGCTATATTCTTAGTTGAACATCTGCATTAAGTTGTTTATAACCCATTTGCTCTTTTCATAATTTGATTGCATATGAATTAACAACTCTATTCAGGTCACAACCAGAAGTAAATAGTTTTATTTTGATTCAATCACACTTCCTTAAATTGTGAAAGTGATTTGGACTTCCTTTTCACATTCAGTAAAAGTTCCTTCTAATGCTGACATCAGCTGAGAAATCTTGTCTATTTTAATATGATAAATCTGTCCATCGACAGACTGGTTATATAAGGAGTATAATGCTGCCACCGCCATTTTAGTGGATTCATGTAGTTGAAGTGCTTTTCCGTTGGAGTATTGGCCCAGTATGGTTTCAATGGTTGGTGTGTGACTTTCACTCATTGAAGGTCACAAGGACAAGGGTGCGTTCTAACAGACTCGAGATCATGACCTGAGTCAAAAACCAAGAGCCTGACACTCAGCTGACTGAGCCGCCCAGGTGCCCCCAGTTCTTTTCATCTTGCACTTCTTGACACTATGGTTCATGAAGAGAAATTATGCGTATCAGTAAAGGAGTATCCGTATGACGATATATACGTGTGCTTCAAAGGATCACCTGCATTTATTAAGAAGAAAGTAGCTTGAGTCCACTCACTTGTCTCCTCTACTTCACATTCTACACGACTGAAAAATCCCCCCTCTTGTTCAATATGACCCACTGGAGATAAGACTAAAATAAATAGTAATTGAATGAACGAACGTGGAAAAGTGGTCTGCAGTTTGTTTCAACAAGCTATCACAATATTTCCCTGACATTTCAAACACTTCTGCAGAGTATAAAAAGCAACAACCTCTAAAAATCAGTACTAGAATGTATGACATGCTCAAAATAGGCTTGACAAAATGGATCAAATACCGAGGTTGGTATTGTTATACCCGCATTTCTAGATTCAAACCAGAGTGTGTCCACATGGTATTTACATTCCCCTTTATTTTCAAAATGCTACCGTTGAGTAACTTGAAATGTTACCCCAGGGGCACCTGGGTGGCTCAGTTGGTTAAGTGTCTGCCCTCGGCTCAAGTTATGATCCTGGGGTCCTGGGATAGAGCCCCTCATTGGGTTCCCTGCCAGGCGGGGAGTCTGCTTCTCCCTCTCCCTCTGTGTGCTCACTCTCTCTCTCTCTCTCGATAAAGAAATAAAATATTTTTTAAAAAAATATTTGTCATATATAACTTCTTTTTAGTTTTTAAAATTATTATTGTACTTTTGGCGTATGTGGGAGAATGGAAGGGTTAACATGAGCTATTAAGGAGAGGGAAATCAACTAAGCTATAGAAATCACTGTGAAATACTCAACATATTAGTTAGATACAGTAAATAATAATCTGAATTTTCATTTGTGACTATTCTCTAGATTGCAAGCAATTTAACCATATTTTATATCTATGATATTCCCTGGGGTATCTATGTGTAAGACTTCTGAGTTTTAGAAGTAACTTTTAAGCTATTTTATTTAACTAAAGATACAAATGAACCAAAGATAAATTGAAAAATGCAATTTCCTCCCACCTATTTTCCTTAACAGAGACAACTTTTTTATTATTCTTACAGAAATAATTTACACATATATAATTTGTGTATATTTTAATTATGCCTTTAAAAAGAATGAACTGAGGGTGCCTGGGTGGCTCAGTCTGTTACGTGTCTGCCTTTGGCTCAGGTCATGATCCCCAGGTCCTGATGGAGCCCCATGTAGGGCTTCCTACTCAGCGGGGAGACTTCTTCTCCCTCTTCCCCTTCCTTCCTGCTCTTTTTCTCAAATAAATAAAATCTTAAAAAAAAATAAAAGTAAAAAAAATGAACTTATTTTTTTCAGATGGCTTTATAATATTCCACTCCATGTAGATACCATTAAACATTGAATAAAAAAAATTGAATCAGTTCTCTATTGATTTCTTTGTTGCTATTTTCATTTTGTGATTACAATGGAGATTAATACCTTTAAAAATAAGTATCACTTTATATATGTATGAATAACTGTAGATAAATTTGTCACAGGACAATTGCTAAGACTAAGTAAGGGGTTATGCATTTGGAAATTTAATAAATAATGTCTTTTTCTTCCGTCAATGTTGTCTCACAAATATAATGATAAGTGAAATAGGCAGATACAAAAGGATACATATTATTCCATAGCATTTATGTGGTATTCAAAAGCAGAAAAAAAACTTGTTAACTGTCAAAAGACAGTATGACGATTACTTTTGGGAAAGTTTGAAGGAGTTAGTTTGACAGAGGGCAAAATGAGAACTTTCAGGAGACTGGTAATATTCTCTCTTGATTTGGGAGATAATTCAGTGGGGTTGTTTCCTTGATGATGCCTCAAAGTCACGCTTAAAATTTCTTTACATTTCCTTATGTGTACCACACTTCAAAAATGTTTATTGGCATGAAACTCATATAATAAACCCCATTACTTTAGTAAGACACAATTATTTTCATATGCTTCAGAGCCATTTGATTTGCTTGCTTCATTGAGAACTATATGTTCATCTCTTTGGCTGATTTTTTTTTTATTTCTAGCTTGCAGTCTGAGAGTTTATGGCATTTATATTTTCAAAGTTTATTGAGGGGTTATTTATATAGAGCATCATACGTATTTAAAGTGTAAAATGTGATAAGCCCTAACAAATATATAAACTCACGAAAATTATCTATACTTTTTTAATGTAGATTCTTTTCAGTTCCTAAGTAGAAAGTCATATCATCTACAGACAGTTACATTTTTATGCAATCCAATCTTTTATCCGATCTTACATCTTATTTTTTCTCATATTGTTGCACCAACTAGGACTTCCAGTACCACGTTGAATAGGGGTAGTGGGAAGGGGGGGACACTGTTTCATTTTATTGTTCCCAATCTTAAAGGGAAAAACATGCATCCACTCAGCGTTAAAAATGATGTTTGCTATAGTTGTTTTGTCTGGTTTAGATGTTCTTTATCAGGTTAAGACACTTCTGTCCAAATCTGCAAAGAGATTATTTGCCCTTCCTTCCTTCCTTCCTTCCTTCCTTCCTTCCTTCCTTCCTTCCTTCCTTTATTTATTTATTAATTATCATGGATGGGTGTTGAATTTTGTCAAAGGATTTTTACAAATCTATTGAAATAATCATGGAGCTTTCCTTTTCTAGTTTGTTAGTACAGCACATTAAATAGATGAAATTTTGAATGGTAAACAATCCTTCCTACATTGAACCCCACTTGTCACCACGTGTTACCCTTTTTATATATCTTGAGTGTTATTTAATAATAATTTGCTTCAGATTTTTGCATAACATTTGGAAAATTTTTTTCAGTGAAAACATATGGGCCTGGAGGTTTCTTTGTTGGCATGCTTTTGATTAAAAAAACAAATTTTTAAAAGCTATAGGATTAATCTGTTTATCTACTTCTTGTGTGAACTATGTATCCTTCAAGTAATTATTGATTCATTTTTTTCTAAGTTGTTCACTTTATGAGTAAGAGTTCTTTGTAGTATTCCTTTATTACCTTTTAAAAGCCCCTGCATCAGTAATGATATTTTAGCCCTGGGATGGGTAAACTTGTCTTAACTTTCTTATATCTTTTAAACAAGTCAACTTCTGGTTTGGTTGACTATTTTTTTTTTTTTTTGTAAAATTCATTGATTTTTACCCTATTATTTCTTTACTTCTGTGGATTTGTATCCATTTTGTTCTTCTTTCTCATTTTTTTCTTTATATTATAAAAATCTTAAGCTACTCTACTGAGATCTTTCTTATTTCTAATATAAATTTAACACCACATATTTACCCCTAAGCTGTGTTTTAGTGGCATCTCACAATTTTGCCATATTTTAAATTTCATTAATTTAAAAATGTTGTTTTTAATTTTCCTTAAATTTTTGCCTTTGACCTATAGATTATTTCAATGTATGTTTATTTATATACAAATACTTAGGATTTTCAATAGGTTTCCAGTTACTGATTTCCAATTTCATTCCGCTACAGTCCAAGAACATACATTTTTATAGCTTCTATTCTTTTAAATTTCTTCAGGTTTGCTGTATGGAATGGATTATGGTCTATCCTCATGTCAACTCAGAAGGAAGGTTTATTTTACTGTTATTTGTGGGAAGTTTTATAAATGTCAATTAGCTACATACTCCAAGATTCCATTTATATGCAGGTCAGTTGAGACAAATCAAATATGTTATGAAAAATATCAGTACAAGAATTACCTGTGGGAGACTGGGATATACTGGAAAACCCCATGAGGAAACTGTATGGGATGATGAAATGTCTGTGCTTTGAACTGAGTGTTATTTAAATGATATGGGTCTATAGATTTTCAAACTTACCAAATTTTATACTTAGGATCTCTACATTTCACAGTTTTGCAAATTTTGCCTGAATTTTTTTTTTTTAAAGTTAAAGTACAGGAGTTTTCTCAGACCTTCTAAATTAAATATATAGTCTACATAATTTTAAAATGAAAGGAGAGATGGGGCACCTGGGTGGCTCAGTCAGTCAAGCCTCTGGCTCTTGATTTCATGGGAGTAGAGCCTGCTTAAGATGGTCTTTCCCCCTGCCACCCTCCCCCTGCTCTCCCTCTCTCTCTAAAATAAATAATAATAATAATAATAATAATAATAATAATAATAATAATGGAGAGGATTTTAATGGTTTCAGGTCTTTCAGGTTTTTAGGTCTTTCATGAATTTTGAGTTTATTTTTGTGTATGGTGCAAGAAAGTGGTCTAGGTTCATTCTTCTGCATGTAGCTGTCTAGTTTCCCAACACCATTTGTTGAAGAGACTCTTCCCCAATGAATATTCTTTCCTGTTTTGTCGAAGATTAATTGACCATATAGTTGTGGAACGTGGTTGGAGCTAGAGGGTATATATAATGCTGAGTGAAATAAGTCAGTCAGAGAAAGACAAATATCAGATAATTTCACTCATATGCAGAATTTAAGAAACAAAGCAAATGAGCAGAGACAAAGAGAGAGACAGATCAAGAAACGGATCTTAACTGTAGAGAACACAGTGATGGTGACCAGAGGAGAGGTGTGGGTGTGGGTGTGGATGAGAATGGGCAAAAGAGGGGATGGGAATTAAGGAGGGCACTTGTAATGAGCACCAGGTGTTATATAGAAGTGCTGAATAACTATATTATACACCTGAAACTAGTATTGCACTGTAGGCGAACTGCAATTTAAATAAACATTTAAAAAAATAAATGATTTTTAAAAATGAATGCTGAGATTTTTAACCTCTAGGTACTCATTAAAGCTTAAATTTGTGGTAGCATAACTATGCTACTAATAAATATCAGTGTCACACCTGCCAACTTTCAAACCAAAGTTACAACAACCTCTCAGTTTCTTCTTTTTTCTTTTTAAAGACTTTGTTCATTTATTCATGAGAAAGTGAGAGAGAGAGAGAGAGAGCAGAGACACAGGAGGAGGGAGAAGCAGGCTCCATGCAGGGAGCCCGATGCGGGACTCAATCCCGGGACCTCAGGATCAGGCCCTGGGCCAAAGGCAGGCGCCAAACTGCTGAGCCACCCAGAGATCCCAACCTCTCAGTTTCAAATTGAAAATATGCTTCTTAAAAACCTTATGGCATGAATTCAAAAAAAGAAATAATTGTAGTGTTATCAAAACTATTACACTTGATCTTAGCCAAAACCAAGAAGTCATGTGTTATGAAAACTATTATGCCACTGTTACTAGCATCCCCATTATCACTCTCAGGTTATCAAAATCTTTTTTTTTAAGATTTTATTTATTTATTCATGAGACACAGACACACACAGAGAGAGAGAGAGAGAGGCAGAGACACAGGCAGAGGGAGAAGCAGGCTCCACTCAAGGAGCCAGAGTTGGACTCGATCCCCGGACCCTTGGGTCACACCCTGGGCTGAAGGCGGCACTAAACCCCTGAGCCACCCGGGCTGCCCAGGTTATCAAAATCTAATAATCATATTGGATAAAAAGTATCGTGATAATTATTTTTACCCTCAAGAGTTATCTATTTTTTTTTCTTTCTCACTTTACCTGGTAATTTCTTTTGATATGATGATATGGCAAGGCAAATAAGATTACACAGGACTGTCTATCCAATTTTCCACTCCTTAATCTATCTTAAAATTTCATCAAGTTTACACTTAATAATGGCCTGCATTCAAAAATAAAATGCTACGTTAATGTTGTTGGCTAGTTTAGGAGCTAATACTTACTAAGCACGTGCTATTTTACTAACACGGTGGTAAACACTGGTTAGTTTCATTTCATTTTGTCCTCACAATTTTATGAGAAGGCACTATTATTCCACATCAGAGATCACAAAATTGTGATACAGGAAAATTTAACTTCTTCACCGTTGGTAATTTGGGAAACTCATACTCAAAGCTAAGTTAGTAAGACTATCTTGTCCATGTTTCCATTACACTAGAGCGCTACCAAATATTCCCATTTTCATCTTTTATCAGTATACATTAATGATATTTTTAATATCTCTATCTGCCTAATAAACAAAAATGGTTTCTTAATAACCATTAAAGCCTCTTTTCTCAGCAATCTTCTTCACTTTTATACATCCCTTAATACATATTTACATATATTCAATTTTAAATAGTTCATTAATACATGATACTTAGAGGTTTACTTGGCCAGATTCTGTACTGCAGAAAGTCACATTTTTATTGTGTGCATAATGAATTTAAAGTCACAACTAAGGAATATTATGACTCAATGTGGCCTTTTCAAATTGCTCTCCGTCAGAGTAAATAGTCCCAGATGTTCAAATAATTCCAATTTGAGGTTATCACAAGGCCACTCTTAAAAAAAGACTTCAAGCATCGTACTGATATTTGAAATATAATTTTTATGAGCCCACAAAATATATGATTGTTAAAAGCTAAAACACACAACAAATTGATCAAAGCTAAAACTAACAAGTGTTGGGTAAATTTATCTGTTCCATCTTCACTCTTAATTAAATTCATTCCAACTCATTTTTTGGAGATGAGATTCAATCTTTCAATATATAGCTACCTAACTCCCGTTAATACGTACGGAATAAAGGTTCTCAAAGAAACTAAATAATTACTAGAATCAAGAAACTTTTTTCATCTTTCCTTTGATTTTTTTTTGAACCAAGTGAATATAGATTTAATATAGCAAGACATGATCTTTACTCTTAACTAAATGAATTAATTATTCCGAAGTCTGACATTAAATTTACAGTTATCGTAAAGTTTTAACTGCTATATTCCATAAAGTGATCTTAAATTGTACAAAACCATGTATTTTAAAGAACTGCCAGTTTCATTCTTTGTTGTATCTATGGAGCTAAGCACTTGGAGGTACTTTTCATTCCTTGAATTTATAAATGTGTTGACCGCTTTCAAGACCTAAAACCATGTTTATCTGTTCAGCAGTTTTGTCAGACTATTATTGTACTCAAAATTATTTTTAAAAATGTTTTACCTGCCAAAATTATTTTTCATGCCCCCAAATTCCTTAAAGTTCATTAGATTTGCCCTTGCCAGTGTTTCTCCAGTCTTTAAGCTTAAAATAATTTACAACTTGAGGATACCTGTGTTCATAGTGATCAGAGGCAGGCAAAATATCTCTGTAGCGTGGTCAGTGAGCTGGCTTTATTTCCTGGCATAATTTAAATGAAATCATCTCATATATTTGATGGAAGCCTGAAATGTAATGCCTTTACATCTAAGAGGCAAAAAGCACCCATGTATAGGTAAGACAATTGACAGAGTGAATTCCCCAATCTTAAGCAGAACAAAACCACACCAAACCCACAGTTCTCTGCGCAAAAATATATGCTTTCATACCTGTGTAGTGGCTGAAGATGAATTTTCATGGGAGTCACCTTTTTTTAAAAGTATTTAGATATTAGGCAAGGACTATTACTTGATAAAATCAAATTGCTGAAAGTTCAATAGGAACAAATAGAATTTCATTGATGGCTTTGTCTCCCTGGTTTCTAGAGAAAGATCACCTCTCACACATTTTTTCCACTCTTCAATCACGGTGATTAAACATGTTCTCAGTAAATAGGAAATGCATTCTATGTTTCTCTAACTAGTGTTCACCGAATAATAATTTTGGTTGCTACGCCCTTAAAAAATACACATTACATCAGTAAATAAGTATAAATCAATCTGTGAAGTGTGAGCTTAAGTCTGTGTTTTGATGTTTCATACAAGATCGTTTGCATTATCTGCTGCCATGGCTTTTCTTTAAAAATACTTTTAACTAGTAGTTTCTAAGTGTTTGTGTAAATTGCTAATCTTGATCTGATACGAGTTTTTCAATCCGTAGCTTAAAACTGAAATGTTGGTAATGCTGTATAGCATTACAGCATATGAAGCAGACGTAAGACTCAAACTCGAGTAAAATAAATGTAATTAAAATTTTACGAAAGTTCCCTTAGATTAATTTTCTGGCAGTCGATAGTAACAAGAAGCAAATATGGTAAATATCGGTCAACCATACAACAAATAGCCTCTGTAAATATATGAAGGATTTGAGAAATCGTACCTATCTCTCAGATCCATCAGCCTGGAACTGTGAAGTTAAATAAGACCTGACAATATTAAAGTGTCACGGCCTAAGAGTGGCGGTGGTAGTACGTGTGTTGGGGTGGGGATGCGAGGGGAGTGGAAAATCACTGTCTTTATTGTACACGAGATGCGGAATTAAGATAAAGTAATGGTTTGCCTAATAGGTTTGCGGAGCCAGTTTTTCCTTGAATCTAATCCAATTTGTTATTACAAATTTCATTTTCATTTAATTGGAAAGTTTCCTTCCAGTGCAGGGGATATGATTTCTTTCTCTACATTCCTGCACCCTGCCCACACATCTTCAAGATATAGATTGTGCTTAGGCCATTTATAAATAGTTAGATTTAATCAACAAGGTAAACGTTCATATAGCAATTATTGCAATTAGCCTCTTTGATGTTAATCACTTCTGTTTGTGTTTTCCAGACTTCATTTCCTATGTCCTTAATCGAAGTAACTTTACTCTCCTCCTAAGATGCCAACTTTTTGAGTCATGAACATCCTTAAAAATACAAGGGGATCACCTTGAGCTCCAAAAATGCAAATCAACTGGAAAAACACCAGCTGGCCTTAATCTTTCAACACTGCAGTTTAGTCTGCCTGGTGTCAGCAGGCTAGCAGGTATTCTTTTTATAGAAACAGAACTTAGCAAATGTAGCTGCTGTTTCCTTCTTGTCAAGAGTGAATTTCTCCCTTCCCCAGCTGTAGCCAAACACTCACACACACACACACAATCACACAACTGCACACAAAGATACACTTGGGGAACAATAGCCTGTTCGAGGAAGTTACTACTAGGATGGGGCATTACATTGAAAGTACTGCAGTTTTGTACTAAAATAGCTTTAAAATCTACATGTGTTTTTGCTGTCTTTTCCATGAATTATTAGTAGCAATAAAATAAAATATAAATAAGATAAAATGTCACAAATTATATTTTCTTCTTCTTTCTTTCTTTCTTTCTTTCTTTCTTTCTTTCTTTCTTTCTTTCTTTCTTTCTTTTTTTCTTTCTTTCGAGAAATGAATGCCAGGTAATAGTCATGAAAATTAACCTGAGCTTACGCTCCAGTTTAAAAATAGTCAACTGCAGTTCACTCTGGTAAAACCTCAGTATGTTCTGATTGTCTCTCCATCCATTCTTTTGTGTCCTTATTTTTAAAGCATATGATAAGTCACTGTCTCCTTTTCTGTGTTACTGTGTCCCAAAAAAGATAAAGAGGTAATATATGCAACCCAAAATAACCATTTCTTATAATAAGAAAAGGTTAAAACCATTTATATGGTGACTCATATAGACATCAAGTGCTGTAAATGTACCAGGCA
The DNA here is from genome assembly GCF_003254725.2 of Canis lupus dingo. Classification (NCBI taxonomy): domain Eukaryota; kingdom Metazoa; phylum Chordata; class Mammalia; order Carnivora; family Canidae; genus Canis; species Canis lupus. Next base: position 27,344,963 of record NC_064278.1, read on the forward strand.
TGTGATGGCATAATCTGAGCAGTAAACCCACTCTAATTTTTTCCCATGAAATGGGACATCATTTAAAACTAAACATTGCAGAAACATGAAACATGTCCTGTCATCCCTGAGTAACTACTTCCAATTTTCTATTTACCCAGTTCTTTCTCTCTCTTTCTCTGTTCATGCACCATATTAAATAACCACATGTCATACACTGCATAATAAATCAGATGGCCACACGTATTCTTTCTGCCCACCGCTAATCTGCAGTTGCCCCTTCTACTCCATAATAGCTTGCATGACATATTTTGATCTCGGACACTTTTCTCTATAAAAGAACAGTGATAGATGCTCTTGGGCAGTGATGCTCCTTGACTATGCAATTTGTACTAGCTCTGAGATGATGGCAAGATATTGATTTATATATTTTTTAAAGATGTTATGATTTATTCATGAGAGACACAGAGAGAGAGAGAGAGAGAGAGAGAGGCAGAGACACAGGCAGAGGGAGAAGCAGGCTCCATGCAGGGAGCCCGATGTGGGACTCGATCCCAGGACCCCGGGATCACACCCTGGGCCAAAGGCAGATGCTTACCCACTGAGTCACCCAGGTGCCCCTCATTTATGTATTTAAGCCCCCATTGAAGGCCGGCCATTGTTCTGAGTCCAGTGGGAACTTCTGGGAATCAAGGCCAACTGGCATGCGGTGGATCCCCCCTGCAACACTGAGTGAGCTCAATGCATCTACTCCCTATAAAAGAACAAGGTGTGTTCACAACACCTCATGTGCAAAGAAAAGAACCTCCAATACCTAAGTCATTGCGCGTGTGTACCTTACATTTGTTACTATTTCCAGTGTAGTTTTATAGGCAAAGAAGAAAATATGAAATAAAAGATAACCATACTAAATTTTAGTTCATTATAATACACACGTCCAGACCACAGAGAAATAAGTATGACAACTGGATGTCCTTACTTTTTTCTTTACTATATGTTTAAATATGTACAGCATTGTACAGTACCTTGTTTATAAATTTTAGTTACATAATATGTCAAACAATAATTTTAAAAAGAGACATGATACTGTTTCTAAGATCAATATAGACCAGCACTTTTCTGTCTATGTTTTAGATATCCCTTATATGAACTCAAACGTACAGATATAACAAGAATTCCTTGACCCTTTCCCCAAACTATTTTTCCCTAGAGTTTAGTTATCACTTAAAGTAACTATGAATTATCCATTGAATTTTTAAAGATGTTTTGCTATCTGTGTATGTATTCATAGATATATTCACCTATATCAGTCTAAATTCTCTATAATTTCATAAATAACATAGTAATAAACATATCTGTTTAGCTCAATTTTCATCCAGATATTTTGATATTTATGTATATTGTTACATGTATCTCTATTTCAACAATAAGTGCTTTGTATTTGTATTCTAATATGTGCAAAAAAACACAATTTAGTTAATCATTTCTTACTAATCAATAATTGGTTTGCTTATCCCCTTTTCAGTTATAAACAATACTGCAAAGAATAGTTTTGAATATGTCTAAAGTAAATAGAACATGTCTCTTGCCTTCATGTACAAGGTCTCTAGGAATTGAGATTAATGGTGAAGTCTGTGTCGTACATAGAGTAAATATCTTCAAATTTACTAGTTTTTGCCAAATTGTCACCAGATGATTGAACAAAATTACATTTAAAATAGGAACGTATGAGTAATGAGTGAAATTTTCCCACTCAGACCTTGATGTTATACAATTCTATAAATGTTAATTTTGCCATCTCATTGGTCAGGAGATATGCATTGTAATTGCATTACTCTGATTTCTAGTGATTTAGAGCATCTTTTCATGTTTACTAGTCATTCAAATATTTTCTTCCATGACTTGTCTATTTATATCATTTGCCCAGCTTCCTATTGATGACCTATTTTTCCTGTTTGCCTCCTGGAAGTTATTTAATACTAAAAATACTTAGATTTTAAAAGGTTGCATGTAACTTGTCTTCTTCTGTGGGTTTTCTTTCCACTTGTAGGTCTTATAGGAAGATATAAAGAAGTTCTTTTTTCTTTTTAAGTTTTCATGTCATTAAATATATCAGTTTACCCTTTTTATGGCATGACATTTCAAGATTTAAATAAGTTGTCTTTCCTACCTTGATATTATAAATAAATTGATAAGGTATTCTTCAATTTTCTTTTCTTTTTAGATCTTCAATTTCTGTGTATTCCGTTTATGTACATGGCATAAAGTAGGGACCTATATTTTATCTTTCAATAAAGATAGCAAGTATCCTAGAGCATAAATTGAATGAACCATCTTCCCCTACTAAACCAAAATGCAATTGTATTAAATACCAAGTTTCTATATGCATATCTGCTCCTGGATTATCTATTTTGTTCCATTAAGGTCTGCATGTTATACTACTCACCCTTTGAGTAATTAAGTATGTTAGCACTTCTGGTACCACAGCGATTCTTAGACATTTCAGGCTTTTCTTGCCACTTCCGTGGATCATATAAATTTTTATGAGATGATGAATTTGACATCACTCCATAAATTTTTATATGTGGTTTATGTATTAATTTAATATTCATTATCTATTGTACACCTTAATTTTATTTTAAAAATTTAGGTTTTTTGATATGCTATTCAATGGATATGCAAAGTTTCACTATTTTTATTATTGGAAATTTATAGATTATTTCTATTTTATGTTATAAATAAGAGTTTTTATATGTTGAGTTTTTATATGTTGTCATTTTTATATGTTGTCATTTTATTTACATAGGCATGTTTACATGATATATAAATTTTGTTTATATATTATATATAAAAATCAAGAAAGTTAATTATAATTATATATCATATGTGTATTGTATATAATTATATATAATATGTATATAATGTAACTATGTATATGATATGTATAATATGCATATGATATATTATGTACATATATACTCACATATATATAAAAAAATATATACCTGGGTCAGAATCTCCCAAGTGGGAATATTAAGGCAGATGGTACATGTATTTTGATAATTCTGAAATTATTTCCTATAGGTCCTTTGTATTTATAATGCTACATGCAACATAGGTCAATTTTAGGTAAATCTGTCTGCATTAATAATGAAAAATAGCATACTAAAATGTTTCAAATTTGACACACTATAGGTAAGATATTGTTTGTATACTCCCCACCGCCTGCGCTCAAAGGGGACAATTAAAAGTCCCACCCACTCTCTGTATCCTGCTCAAATCCTAGCTTGTTTGTGTGAAGTTGCCTGGGTGAGGTTGGATGTGGCTCTAACCACACCCAGGTTGGATGTGCCTGGGTGAGATTGGATTTCTCAGGGTTGAGAAATCTAAAAAGAAAAAGATGAAGATTGGGCTCCTCTGCTTCCCCCTTTCTTACTCCTTTACTGCTGAAATAGAAATACAGAGAATGCTCTTCCAATCCAGAAATTTTATAAACATTCATTCATTTTTTCTCTATATCCTCTCTGAATTTTTAAAAATATTATTGCAAAAAAAAGTATTTTCCTTTTACTTGTCAAATTTAATTGACAGATTTCATCTCATTAGACTATAGGATCTTTTGAGGCTCTTGACTACCTTTTGAAGCTCCCTCATTTCTCAGCATTGTGGAAACTACACCGTCTGGATTCTGCTACTCCTCTGAGAGTCTACGATTTAGTCATCATGGTGCATTCACCAATGAGTTTTCCCGGATTTTGTTCTCGTTTCTCTTTTCTTCACATTCAAAGATTTTGTTGGCTTAAACTACAATCTATATGCTAATGATTCTCAAATCTGTAGCTTCAGGTCTCCTATGTACAATAGATTATTGGACATAGTTACTTGAAAATAACAGTACTGACTCAGAATCTAACATGATTAAAAATTTAAAACTGCATCAGTGTCTTTTACACTGCTTCTTATCCTGCCATCCATTCCTACCCCAGCCCCACCTCTAGTCACCATCTGCTCCACCTGTTTATTCTTCTACATTCTCAGTTTGGTAAGTGACTTAACAATTCCTTCAAGTCAGAAACCTGGTGTCAGTCTGAATGATCATTTCCCCCTTTATAGCTATATCCAAGTAAGCATGTTTTTTTTTTTTTTTTTTTTTTTTTGTCATTTCTGAATCCTAAATACCTCTTGTACTGGTCTGATCAGTACCAATAGCTCAAATTTAGGTCTTAATTTTTCTCTTGCTTGATTGTCATCATATCCTAAACTATCTTTTTGTCTGCATGTTTAGGCTCTTTCCCATCCATCCTAATTCTACATGGATGATTCTTAAAAATTCCAACTTAATCAAGCTACATTTTTCTCTGCCTGAAATCCTTGAAAAAGTCCAAGTATATGAGTCCTTTATTACTGACTTCCTGCTGACCCTTTTATACTTTTCTTTATCCATCTTATTCCAGATACATCGTACAAAATTCCCAACTCTCTGACAATTTAAAAGCTCTGTTCTGGATTTTTGCACCTTGTTTACTCTGCTTAAAATGTCCAATTTGATACTATTCATCTCATTAATTGCTATTTTTCAATACAGTTAAAGCATTGCTATCCTGTAAACATTCCTCTGAAAACTACCAATTTTGCTCTGCCTTCTGTATAGTTGGGGTTCTCTAGAGAAACAAACCAAGAGAGTGTGTGTGGAGAGGAGAAAAAGAGAGGGGGAGAGATGGAGAGGGAAAGAGATCGATTGATTTTAAGGAATGGCTCATATGATTGTACAGGTACAAGTCCAAAATTTGTAGGGTAGGCCAGCCAGCTTGACAGCAATAGTCTGAGTCCAAAAGAGCCAACTGGCAAAACTTCTTCTGGCTCATGGGAGGCCAGTCCTTGTTCTGTTAAGGCCTTCAATTTATTGGATTAAGTCCATCCAGATTATGGAGGGTAGTTTGCTTTACTCAAAATCCATTGATTTAAATGTTACTCTCATCCAAAATACACCGTCAAGGAAATACACGAAATAATGTGTATTTGATCAAGTAGGTGGGTGCCCTGGCCCAGCCATGTCGACACATAAAATTAATTATCACAAGTACCCATTTCTGTGCTCTGGTTTCATAATTCTTAAGCACTCTGGCTAAGATTTTTTAAGGAGAACTATCTAAAAACGGTTCTACTTTTTAATAAAAGAAATCCATAAGCATAGTATAATAGTCAAATCATATATAAAGGCTTGTAATGAAAAATAAAAATCTTTTTCCTTTTCTTTCCCTTTTTCCCGTCTAACTCCCTAGAGAAAACCACTTTTTTTTTTCAGCGTGTGGTACCTCCGGTTAGTTAATTGCATATTACAAACAATATCTTATATAGCTCTTTCTTGTTTTATCAGCTATGGATATGATCTCTTTGTTTTCACACTTGGACCATTCCCAATAAAAATTGGCCTTTCTCCAAAAGTATTTTTAGGTCCTCTTTATCCTTTTTTTTAAAATACTAAAGCGATATGCTTAGAATTTTATGTATTGGCATTTTTTATTTTACCCACTTTGTAAGTGGAGAATATCTGTACTTTTTCCTCCTCTTTGTTTTCTTCCCTATATCTCCCGCATCTATCAAATGTTATTGTTACATTATAATTTTTATAGATTCTTCATTTTTTTTCTTTAAACACTAAAAAAAAAAAAACCTGTGTGTACTTTCTGTATGAATGTATCATGTACTCACATTGAGAGCTAGGTGAAGCTATATTCTATTTATGCCTTAGCTTTAGAAGCCACATCGCATTACTTCTTCCATGTTCTATTGATGAATAGTGAGTCTTTAAGCCTAATACACATTCAAGGAAAAGGTAAGATTAATGACTAACTTTTGAAGGGGGGATATCAAGGAATTACAGGCATATTTTTAAATTATTCCACCTTCTTTACCACATTACAAGAGTTTTGTTATAGCATTTTAGTTTATATAATAGCAATGAATCTTGTTTTTTATTGCATTTTATCATTTCCTTTATGTTGGACTTAATATATGCAGAAGAGAAATCTATTGCTGCTGACTCTTTACACGCCCCTCTCCCATACCTTCCTTCCTGAATTTTCCAAGCTGTTCCCCCCAGTTTTTTGACCAATCAGCAGAGACTTTTGCACTGCCTTTGAATTTACATATATCCTTACTTTGAGTCACCCTCTCTCCACAGGAAAGAGATAACCAGGTCACTGCCTGTAGCTGTCATCATTAGAGGAATATTTCCTCTTACCACTGTCTTTTAGAGTCATTGACTGTGTCTCTAATGCAGAAGTAGTCCCTATTCAGCTTGCGGTCGTATAACAAGTTGACACATCCATGACGTTTCACTCCCTATCAGCTGGTTATATCTGTGTGACTTGATGTAAAGACATCAGTGTAACAGTGGTGTGTGCTTTATGTCAATGGTTAGTATAACTTCCTTATCCCCTCTAGATACCCTTGGGCCCAGTGCTGAAAGCGACACCTACATTTCATGTCGGAGTCCTGTTGGACCCACTTCGTCTTATGATGTATGCAGCTCATGATGCTCCTTAGTTAGAGTCTCAGTATTTCCTGGGACTCTCTATATGCCAAGAGGTGCTTTGTGAGTGCTGGAAAGCTCTTTGCTCCAGGGATCATGGCTTTGCTATAGCACATTACTCAAGGGCCTGTACTTCACCTTTCTTATTGTAGACCTGCCAGAGATTCCACATAAGCCTCTTCCTTTACCACAAATACCTCTAAACCTGAAATCTTCTGAGTCATATGCTGTAAGTATCAGAGCTTCTTGCGCCTCAGCCTGGACCTGCCGAATTACCCTTCCTGAAAGCTGTCTGTCTCCAACTAAATGGGCTACAGTGTGATCCCAAGCAGAACATGCAGGCATGAAAACCCAAAATATATTATGCTTTTTCCTTTATTTCTGGAATGTAAAAAGTGTAATAAATGGTACTTTACTTTGTGGGACTTTTCTAGCATGTTCCATACCACTGGAAACTAAAACTTCGCTAACGGCGCAGTCTCTGTCTGTGTTTAGGGTCATCTCCCATCAGGCAGGGCACGCTTGTCTTGCTAAGGCATCAGGAGCACATGCTGCTTGTCACTCTGTGCTTACTGGGTCCTGTTAACAAATATCAATATAGTGAAGAAACGGTGTGATGTTCTGCATAATGTCCTCTTCTCCTCTGGGGTTCTCTCATTTGTGCTCCTACCAGGAAGTTCAGTTCCCAACTGAATCTCCCAAGGTCAACCCCAGCCTACAAGTGACAGCCATTCCTGAGCTTCTCCATGATGATTACGCACCATCTTCCTCAGCTCCCTAACCCCACCAGACTATTTCTTATTATCTTGCTAAACAAAGTATCCTCCAGGCCCCACAAAAGAGGCAGCTGCTCTGTAAATTGAGTTGGTCATGCTCAACTCTCTTAGCCTAGTTAATATTTTGGCTTCTCTGTGTAATTTATTGTGGGCTATTGTTTTTCTAAACTTACTAGGGCCTTCCCAGGAGCTTATCGGGAACTTCTTGGGCTCTTACTTATGACAAAGAAGAGTGCCCCATATCAACAAACTCTCCTATACCCAATTTTGTGATAATTTAAGATGAATGTGGAAAATGTTGTGAGTTAAAATACACACTCAGTAAATAAGGGATAAAACTCTAAGGTTTTGAATGTAAGTGCGCCATATTAGTACATATTAGGAGAAATAATAAATTAGATGGTAGTTTGATGAGAAATTACCTAAAATTCAAAAAGTGTGCATTTTTTAATTCTCTTAATTATATGTTTTCAGCTTATGACACATAGGTTTTTTTTTTTTATTCTGAGTTTTAGGCTTCTATTATTTGTAGTATCAATTTAGTATTTTAAGTAAAAGTGATATTTTATTCTTCATCTTTCACTCAACTAAAGATTATCTGCATTTATTAGACAAAGAAACTCTGGTATCCAGAAAAGGAGGATCCTTACTGAATTGGTCGGTATCACCTAATTATTGATATTATATGTAGTCAGGATCCATCCTTTCCTAATAATGTAATTTAAGTTATATATTCACAATAAAAATCTCCAAGGTATAGATTGTTTTTATTCAATTTGATAAGGGCTCTTAATGTTGAGTCTCTTGTTTAATTATCAAAGATGCATTCACTAATGCATGGCTGGGTAATGGCTCAGATAATAGAGTCCAGGACGCATGTATAACCAAGAAGATTATGCTTGTCCTCCTGGTGGTTAATTATGGCAGGATACCAATTTCTTTAATTATATTGTCATACTAACAACCAAGTACTTAGGTAGCCATCATTAACTATTTAATAGTTTACTGCTATTCTCATAGGAGCTTAAGAAATAGAGTAAACAGTGGGTGGCTGAAGGCCAACTAAAGACAAAGAAATAAATTTGAATGGAGGTGAAATTACTGGAGTCAAGCATATGGATATAAGTACTAAATAATGGAGACTAATTACCCTGAATCTTAATATTTTTTTTACCTTCTCACTATATCTAAGTGTCATGCAATTACATACCTCAGATGCACTACATAAAAAATGTTTTATTTTGCTAATAAACTCTATTAAATAATCTATATAAAGGTAATATTTCAATCCTTATTGAGAACATGTAAGGTACATGCATTATATATATTACATATATATTTGCAATTTTATTTTTTTAATTTAATAGACAGTTTATTTACCAAGGAGTTTTAGGTTTACAGGACAATTTAGCATATGTGGATTTTCTTCCATCAACAGTCTTTCACATCATCAAATTATGAAGAGTCAAAGGTCTCTCAAAAAGGGTCTACATTTTCAGCCCTGAAATATAAAGAGCATGGATGTCATTACTTCTATTCCAACAAGAGGAAAAAAACCTGAAAATCAATAACTTTTCTTGAACCCATCAGAAATGAGGTTGTGGAGCAAATTACCTACAACCTAAAATCCAGAGAGACAAGAAAATCCAGTTATATCTAAGATCTGCTTACTCAGGCCATGAACTGATGGGAACACTTAAATGTTAACTTTTGAAAAACTCCCAGGGGCTGCAATCTTAGTGAGACCACCAACACTTTCATGGGCTTTTCCCCCACCACCCTACCAGGTTTTTGCAGTGAGAATCTGAGAAAAATTCCCTGTAGCTCTGGCCTAGGGAGAGTAAAAGAATTCTAGTGATATATGCCAGAGCCTTCTCCATGAAGAAGCCTACATTTCAGGGATAAGGACTTTACCAGAGCAAAATTATGAAACTTTGTTTGGATTGGGGAAACCGTCCCTAACCCATTCCCATATTTTCTTTCTGTCTTACATAAGATGACTGTGAGGCAGTCAACTCTGGAACCAGGAGTAGGGGTCAGAGGGAAATAAGCTATGCAACTGGAAAACCACTTATGATTTCACAGCCTTGAGATGCAGATGCATTTAAAGTCCTACATTTAACCAGATTAGAGAATATTCATCCTCCCCTACATTTAACCACCACACCAGCAGTAGCAGTGCATTATATTGACAGAAATACAAGATACTAAATTTCCCTAAGGGATGTCCATAGGGGAGTCCAAAGTCAAGAGTGGAGAGAAAAGCAATGACACTAAAAAAAGCAGAAACCTCTGGAACTCACAGCTAACAGCAAACCTTACAAACAGCCTGATTCCTAGCCAGATTGATATAAATCTTCATACTACATCCTATTTAACTCGGTATCTATTGCCTAATACATGTCTGGCTTTCGACAAAAAAATTATAAGCCGTGTCAAAAGCCAAGAAAAAACACACACTGAAGAGACAAAGCAACCATCAGAACCAGAATTATCTATGACACAATTGCTACAATTATCAGACAGGTCATTTAAAATAACTATGATTAATATGTTAGGGGTTCTAATGGAAAAAGTAGACAACACACAAGAACAGATGGGTAATGTAAGAGCGAAATGGAAACCCTAAGAAGCATCAAAAGGCAATATTAGAAATGAAAAATACAGTAACAGAAAGAATGGCTTTGATGAGATCATCAGTAGATTCAACACAGTCAAGGAACCAATGAATATGCTTCCAAAAATGAAATGGAAAGACTAACAAGAATGAAAAATAACAGAGTAGAGGGACGCCAGGGTTGCTCAGTGGTTGATTGTGATCCCGGGGTCCTGGGATCAAGTCCCACGTCGGGCTCCCTGCATGGAGCCTGCTTCTCCCTCTGCCTGTGTCTCTGCCTGTCTCTCTCTGTGTCTCTCATGAATAAATACATAAAATCTTTAAAAAAGAAAAAAAAAGAAAAAGAACAGAGTAGAATATTCAAGGAATGTGGGAAAGTTCTCACACACTAATTGGGATACCAGCAAGAGAAGAAACACTGAATGAAGCAGAAACAATTGAAGTAATAGTGGCTGAGGACATTCTATAATAAATGACAGATACCATATCACAGATTTAGGAAGCTCAGAGAATACGGACCCAGATAAAGATCAAACACACACACACACACACACACGCACACGCACATGCACACGCACACACTCCTAGGCATATAAACTGCTGAAAACAAAAGATAATGAGAAAAATCTTGAAAAAATATCCAAAGTCTTCAGCTTACTAATATTGAGGGACATTTTTCTCATTATCAAAATAGATGTTTTATTAATTAATATGGAGACATCGTAGATACAGCCATAGATATATTTCTGTGAATATAAAAGGCAAATATGCTTGTACACACATATCCATTAGGAGATAAATCTGGTACAAGTACATTTTGAGATTATAGTTCATAATGTAAAGATTTTCCTGAATAAGTTACAAATAAATATGCACTGAGAGATATGTGGGAATAAAGAAATATGCTATTCATGTTAATTTTCTTTTTTCTTTATGAACAATATATAATATTTAAAAATTATATACATATATGTTGCAGTGTGATTTGGATATGGATAGAAGCATCTAGTTTTAAAACTTAAAATGTCTATTCATCCTATCAGCATTTTATCATCTACCAACTTGACTTCTGAATAATTGAAAAAGTTATGTGGTTGTATTTTCCCTTATGAAGACGGCATCTATTCTCACTAACTATATCAGATTCCTTGCCATGGTGACATTTCCAAATTTCCACATTCCTGAGGGCAGATTACTAACCGTATCAAATTCTGAATTGATTATTTTGCACCTATAACATCATCATTTTACAATTTCTTAATTTATGGTAATTAAACTTCAGAACTACTATCCTCATTCTCCAAGCTATTCAATAGTTTAATAAATTTTGAAAACTCTCCAAAATTCTACTTCCAAAATGACATGCAAAGCCAGGCTTCTTCCTTTGTCTTGGTTTATCCAGATACTTTTCCCCTTAGGGAAATAACATTCCTGTTTTTGACCTCTCACTAAGAATATAGTACTTATGCCTATGCTCATTAGCTTCTATTTACAAAAGCCATTAAGTTTTCACTCAACAAATAAACTGATTGTGAGCCTCAGATAAGATTTGGTTCTGGAAAGTACTTTAGGTTCCAGCACATCGTTAAAATAGACAAATGTGAGGAAAATATATTAATGTCTCTTGGTTGGTTTTGTTTTCTCTTTTCAGACTGTTACATGAAAAGGTATTTTCTCTTCCTGGAATACATGGCAAAATAACATGCTATTTAGACTCTTAAAATGTGGCAAATGTCTTTCCCTAACAATAAATAAATTCTTTCCAATGCCAACATATAACAAACACACCCACATAGAGCAGAAATAGTCCTCTTTCTTATATAGGAATAAGAGTTTAATCAGTACAATATGATTATAATAAATCAACTTCTAGTAAGAAAATCTTTTAAAAGATAATACAGTATATTAAAATATCAATAAAATGTTAATTTTTAAAAAATTAACATGCTTCAGAAATTCTGGCTGCATAGGCAATTTAATGAAAATAATTATGTGGTTAAAATGCAGTCTGGAATATATTATGGCACATGACTATATTTTCATTTTGAATCATGGTTATGAATAATACTTCTTCAATAAATGGTATTGGCTCAACTGACACTATTTTTTTGGTATGTTAGCTATAGTGGGGTTTTTAAATCTTGTCCTTACGTAAAAGAAAAAGCCGAATATGTCAATGCTTTTGAAATAAATAAGGATATTAAATATTATAAAAAGTGAATTCTTTTTATAATCTGTGAAAACTATGAAATTTTAAATAATCTTTAATTTTATTTAATATTTCTTTGCTTTTAAAAGATAGCATTTATTTATTTGAGAGAGACAGAGCATGCGTGCGCACACGAGTGTGGGAGAGGGCCAGGGGGAGAGGGCGAAGCAGACTCCCCACTGATCACGGAGCCCCACACAGGGCAGCCTCCTGAGCCAAAGGCAGATGCTAAACCAACACCCAAGCCTCCCTTGAAACTAGGTGTGTGTATGCATGTGTGTGCTTGTACGTATAAGTTAACATGCACAAGTTCAAAGTATTTGAATGTTTTATCTCAAAATTACAACAAAGAACTATCTGGCTTTAAAATGTCAATAGTGCCAAAATGAGGAGCCCTGCTCTCAAGAATTGACCATGACAAATATTGTTTAGGGTGGAGTGAAATGTGTGCTCCATGTACTCCTTTCTGCCGATTAAACTTGTAAAGCTCTTTTGTAAAGTAGTTTAATGACATGCTATCAATTTTTAATTGTATACATGCTCCGATTTGCTAACTCAACTTCTAGAAATTATTCTAAGCATCTGATTGAATAAGAACCAAAAAACTGCATGTGAATTTGTACATCACAGCATTACATATGATAGTGCTAAAAGCAGCAAACTAATTATCTGAATGTGGGAATATTTATTTAAAACATGATAAATACATAAAATTGAGCCTTTGTAGGGGGGTCTTGGTGGCTCAGTTGATTAAACGTTCAACTCTTCATTTGATCTCAGCTCATAATTTCAGATTTGGGAGATTGAGCCCCACATGGAGCTCCACTCTGGGTGTGGAGTTAGTTTGAGATTCTCTCTCCCTCTACTTCTACCCCTCCACCCCCACTTGTGCTCTCTCAAAAATAATAAAAACAGAAATTAAATTCAGCAATTGTTCAAATATTAGAAAATAATCCATATCCCTGAACCATTATGGAAAGAAAGCCATGGCATATAAACAAAATGAAAAAAAAAAAAAAGCAGTGAAAGCATGTATATCGGGAGTTTATTTATCATAGACACATAGTACAAATATTGCAATATACATACAATTTTTGTACATGGAAGGTACAGACTGTTTGCCAAATTGAAAGCAATGTCTAACTCAGGGTCATGAAACAAGGAACTTTTAAAAACCTTCATTTTAACACACTATAATAGTTGATTTCATGTAATAGTGGGTGTTACCTTTATATTCACAAAGTAGGTAACTGTGATGAACATGTATTATTTGCATAATACAAATGATTAAAATGATTCTTTTTAATTAACAGCTTCTGCTCAAGTTTTGAACTAATTTTAAGGTGAATTATACTAAAATAGGTTTAAAAAGAGGTCAAGTTTAAATGTTTAGATTCTTAAGGAAATTTTAGGCTTTAAAATTACTCTCAATTTCCCAAGAATGGAATTTTAACTACCTGAAAAATTAATTTATTTCATCATGCATTTATCTATCCGTTCATCTATGCATTCATTCATTCACTCAGAAGAAGACCAGATTTTGGTTTTTACTGACAATTCATATATAGTACAACTCAAAAACAGAATATTAGAACTATTGCTGAACTATACAAACAATAAAAATGACATGTAAGTGGTCAGCAAATCAGCAAAAGCAATAGTAGTTGTCAGTTATATTGAGATTTTTCATAAACTCCAGTACAGTCATTCTTTACAATTAAAAGGGGTTCTGGAGATGCACATTAGGAAAAGGCTTGTCACCATCCTTCATATTTGTCCAAGAGCGAGACACTAAAGAAAATAAAAGAAAAATTTTTTAAAAGCCTGTTTACTTCCTTGGTTATTTGAAGGGAAGAGTTGGAAAGATAAGAAACACGTAAGATTAATTTCCTAAGTACACCAAGTAACCATAGACAAACCAATCAAACACATTAACAAGCCATTGATTAAAAGTCAAACACTAAAAAAAAAAAAAAAAAAACCTCAAACACTATTTTAACGATTTCTCTGAAAATGTTGCTCGATAATTATATGAATAATTTTAAATTTAATGCTCAAGATATGGTTTAAAAGAATTTTCTAGTTTATTAAGAAATTGTCAGAATACCAATGATGTTTTCTTCACATTTTTAGCATGTTAGATAATTTGAAATATTTAGCCTACTATTAGACTCTGTAGAGATACAATACATATTTATCTTAGTATAATGGGTGAACTTCCACATTCTCTGATGTTTTCCCAAAATACCCTAAAAGGAATATGGTAACCGGCACATCTGTGTGTACCCTTAAAAGCTACCAGAGGTAAATCTTTTGGGGGTATCCACTCTGCCCATGACCCTGAACAGTGCTCGCCTGTTAGCCTTTTCACCCTGTAGAACCTGGGCAGCCTTTGCCTATTATTATCATTATTAGTTTAATTTGTAGTCACTTAGTCCAGACCTTGCTTTTTTCTACCTGCTTAAGTACTAAGGCTGGAACATTTCAAACTATCAACTTTTTTTGCCAGCCTGCTCCTGCTTTCAGATGCATTCGGTCAGTGTAAGGCGCTGATGAGTAGAAGTTTGAAGAAGGAGAGAGTGACACTCTTCCTATTTCTGATTCCTTCCACATTAACAGCAGACACCTGTGGATCCAGTGCCGTTTAGCTCCCTCTGTACTATCTGTAGGAAAATCCCTGCTCGCCCGCCCTCGCCATGGCAGCTCCATCCCCAAAGTCCCCACTCTGAGCCATGTCTCCATCCATTGGGTCTTTCAACCTTCTACTGGCAGTGGCTAAGTTCTGAGTATTAAATCCCTTGTCTTGAAATTGCTAGTATGGGTTCCGTTTTACTGATTGGATCTTGACTGATAATGTGTAGACTTTGAGGTGTTTGCAGAGGAGAAGTTAGGCTGCAGACACATAGGTGGGGGAGCACACCTCACCATCCGGGGCAGTGTTCACCCAGATAAGCAAGATCACCGCGTTTCCCTAGCTGCTCAGACACAGAGTACTCTAACCGGCAGAATCTGAGCCCCACCGAAGATGCTTAAGGAAAGCAAAATTCATCTAGAATACTCAGCAATCCCCGAGAGAAAGATCAAAGGTAACACACAGAAAAGGTGGTTGATAAAATATAAACTGCTAGAAGAGGCAATGCTACCTTGATCAGGTACAATATGAAATCTAGGAGACTCCGGGAACGTATACACACACAACAAGACCTTCTGGCACTCAGACTCATGACTTATGATCTACAAAAATTTCACATTTGACATTTTAGCTTATAGTTAACTTGAATTAGTTAAAAAAAAAAAGTGAAATTTCTCGAAATACTGTGCAAGGGAAAGCAGACATGCATTGAAGACCAGATCTAATACTGAAATGACAGGAGTTTCAAAAAAAGAGGGAATAGCAAGTCAAGATAATTAAATAATGCACCTTTGGGCCACTGGGGGCTCAGGGAAAGCAGCTCCTATTACTGATTTAGACAAAGCACACTTAGGGCCTGAGTTTCCGAGATCAAGAGCTCTCTGTGTGTATCGGGGAATGGAGGGAGGGCGGTAGCAGGAAAGCAAGGAGATGGCTCTGGTTAGTGCACAGCCTCTGCCCTGTGTACCTTTTGTCATTTCATGGGCATTGCTGTGCTCCCCGGTGAGATCATAATAAACGTCTGCAGAGAAGACCTTATCATCATTTGCCAGATCCCTTAATATAGTGTTAGGCCCAACTTAAGAATATTTGGCTTTGTGTACAGAGTCCTTCCTCCTAGATCATCTCATCAGGTTCTCAGAACAACACTGGGAAGTCAACATGGAAGATGGTTTGCCTCATTTTCCAGGTGAGACTATTGCTGAGAAATGGTAGACTAGAAGCCCGTCGGGCCTCAAAGTCCATGATACCACATGGGGCTCAGTCCATGATACCACACCGCCTCCCTTGTAGGGGCTGAGGAAGGACCTCGAGTGGAGGCCCAAGGGCTACCCTGGTGCCTGGACCAGGGGCTGAGGACCACCTGGAGAGGCGGTGCTGCTGGCACCACGGCAGGGCCACGCTGAGTGAGCGGGGCGGGGGGCCTCTTGCATGAGGAGCGGAGTCACCCGTTCAGCTACAGGGTCCTGGGTCAGGACAGGTCGCTGCCCCACGCTGCCAGGGCTAGACACAGGAGGGGGCTGATGGATGATGGGCAAAGGGCGGAGGCCCAGGAAGGCAGTGCAGACTGTCTGGGGCGAGTGGAGGGCAACCTGGCTCACTTCAGTGTTGGCTTTTTTTCAAAACAGGAGGCTTTTAAAAACCTGAAGTAATGTGATGTGACAAGTGCTCATCTTCAATTCTAAGACATTAACACAAATATATAGGAAGCTAACAACAAAATAAATGTAAGGAAATTGGAAGGAGTTTATTGATTTTTAAAAAGCAGAATGTGATGGAGTGCAAGACCGAGACATTGTGGTCACGCGCAAGTGCCTTGTGATCCGACTCCCTGGCCAGGGTGTGACTGCCAGTAACCTCGCTGCTGCTCTCTGCAACCCCTAACTGCATCCCTGTTGAAGCCCTGCCGATAGCGGAGTAGGGCCAGGGATGCTGAGGCCTGCCCCTGGGAAAGGTGGCCCAGGGTGGTGACGTTGGCTCAGGAACTGTCAGAGAGCCTCACGTCAGAATGGCACTGTGATCTGAGACCCTTCCACCCCGCCCTCCTCATGCTTTCTCTCTCACTTGGGATTAAAGCCAAGGGTGGTCTGATGCCCTCCCCCCCCAGACTCTCTGTTTCCTCCCATTTCCTCTTTTGGCCTTGATCCTAATCATCTCTTGCACAGCTAGCTAACCCGGGTCAGGCGTCTGCTGCTCTCAGGGCCAGAACTAACACAAATACCAGCATGCTTGTGGTCATCGAAGGCAGTGCACAAACCAAAAAATGAACTGTTTCGGAGGACCAATAAAATAAACACACACTTGGCAATCCTAGTCCAGGAGAAAAAAAAAAAATAGAAAAAGATACGTAACCTAAAGGACTAACTGCAGGTACTGAGAAAATTAAAAATAAGACCAGGAACGATGTATGAAAATAAATTTGAAAATGTATTTTCTCACTCAATTATTCGTTCATTCATTCATACATGTAGTATGCATCCTATGTTCCAAAGATTAGCTTAAGCACAGGTGTGGCAGCAGTAAACAAAATAAGCAAAAACCCCCCAGCCTTGTGGATTTGATGTTGTAGCCGAGAAAACAGTAACTATGGTTAATCTGTATAATATTTTACACGGTAAAATAGGGCAAAAGAGTAAAATAGAGCAGAAAGACATAGGAAGTACTGGTGGGTAGGCAGGAGAATGGGGAAATTTCAGATAATGTGGCCTGAAAAGACCGATCAAAAAGGTGATATTTGAGTATTGACCTCAAGGAAGTGAGGACACGGGCCTGATAAATACATGAATTTATCAGGGAAAGTTCATTCAAGGCAGAGGAAACCGCGGAATCCCAAAAGCCCAGAGTAGGACACATCCAGGGTGTTTGAGAAACGGCAAGGCAGTGTCTTTGCCAGTGAGAACCGGGGAGAGAGCAGGGGTTAGAGGACCTGAGGGCAGCTTGTCTGATCATTCGGGTCCTGTAGGTCCCAGGGAAATTTTGAAAAATAAGTGAAATGCAGTGATCTGTACTTAACAGCTTCACCCTGGCTTCTGTGTTGAACCTTGACCGCGAAGGACCGGAGCAGTAAGGCAAGGAGAACAGTTAGGGAACCGCCCCAACGTTCCAGAAGACATGAGGGTGGGTTGTGGCAAGTGGTCAGCGGTAGATTCTGATAAATGGTCACATCCTCAATATATTTTGGATTAAAAATTGACAGAAGGTGAGGTATGAGAAGAAGAGAAGAAGCAAAATCACTTCCTTTTTCTTCTTGTTTCCTCCTGAGTAAGTAGATGTCTAGAATGCTTGTTCACCGATTTAAAGAGGAAGACAGAGAAAGAGGATGGTTGGAAAGGGGGTCTTCAGGAATTTAATTTTGGCTACATGAAGTTTGAAATTCTTTTGAGAAATCCAGGTGAGGCTGTACCAAGTCTGGGGTTCAGGAGACCGGTCGGGCTGAGTTTTCCATGTCTGAGGGTCATTTTCATTTTGACGTTAGGATGATAAGGAGGATGGACTCAAGAGAAGAGGGAGGTGTTCAAGGACTGAGACCTTTGATGCAGAAAGAGTGGTCTGGGGATTTGGAGGAAGAGGCAAAGAATAAAAAAAAAAAAAAATTAGGGAGTAGGCTGTGAAGAAGGAGAACCAGACAGGTGTCACGTCCAGGGAAATCAAGAAATGGTCTCATAAATGATAGAAATCACGTGGGTTGGACACTGCTGCTGCGTGAAGCCAGGTGGGCACAGGATACTGACGCTGGAGGGGACTGATGATTCAGAGCATTTTCACTGGAACAGCGGAAGCAAAGAAGAATCAAGAATTGGGAGGAAAGAAACTGAAGACAGCACATCATATAAAATTGCTTCAGGGAGTTTTTCTTAACAGGAAGGACAGGAATGGGCCCATGACTGCAGGGGAGAGTGAGGATGAGAAAAAAGGAAATGAAGGGAGAATTAATAACTTATTTTAAATTGTTTTTCTGGTAACCGACGTGGGAAATGGCTTCTTTTTTTGTCATCTCTACAACAGGGGGCTGCAAAATGTCTCTTGCGTAGACATACGAGCAACTTGAGGGCTAAAGAGAAAACCCCACACAATTTAGAAAGATCCATTAGCACGTGTGTGGTCGGTATATGGCAACCATAGGACAACTGTTAAGTCCAAGAAATTTGGTAATTATCTTCCTAAGATAGTACATCGGGCAAAATCAGGACATTGCCCCACCGGGAGATGCTGGACCATGTCTGGAGACCGTTTTGTTTGTCACAACTGCAAACAGGGTGCTGCTGGCATCTCGTATTAGGGTGGAGGTGGGAGGCTGCTGAAGCTCCTACGGGGCCCAGAGCAGACTCTCCTAACCAGGAAGTATCCAACCCCCAGCGTCAGTAATGCTGAGTTTGAAAAACCTGGGCATTTAGTATATGAAAAGTCATGAAATATTCTTAAGATTAGACTGTAACCATACTGGATATCTTTGATAGAGACCCCACCACACCTCCTATGCTCTGCATCCATGCCTCTTTTGGACATTAAAGGTTGATTGATGCACTTCAAAAAAAAAAATAAAAAAAAAAAAATCAAAAGAGGGCTACGTTCCTCAGAAGGGGAGGTGCTGAGTCTCACTCTTGCAGAGACCCAAGCCCTTCAAAAGCCAGTGTTGACGGTGACTACCCACGAGGTCCAGAAGGAAGAGGATCTTTGTCAATACAACTTCCCTCCAAGTGGTGAGGTGACCCCTCTGGAGGTGTGTCATCCTGCACACAATTTGCCTAACACACTTCCGTTGTTCTAATTTCTAAATCCTCAATCTAGGTTTAGGTTAAAAATTGATATCTCAGTGGTTGAGCATCTGCCTTTGGCTCAGGGTGTGATCATGGGGGCCTGGGATCGAGTCCCACATCGGGCTCCCCGCAGGGATCCTTCCTCCTTCCTCCCCCACCTGCCTGTGTCTCTCATGAATAAATAAATAAATCTTTAAAAAAATTGATTTCTCATGGAGGGTTGCTTACCCCAGGAAGAAATCCATAAGAAGAAAATATATTCATCACATATACACAGGTTCCCTGCTCTGGTGATGGTTAAGTTTACCACATTAACCAACCGTACAGATTGCTCTTTGTTTTACAATCTGCAGCCACACTTCACTGAGTTAGGCAGAAAATATTTTGCCCATGTTCCTGCAAGTATCACCATCCATATTTTGTGTGATTTAAAAAAAAATCCTCTTATAATCCACATCAGCATCTTGCACTGGTTAAGTCCATCCTTTGAAACTGCCTCAACTCTCAAAGAGCCTAAGCAGTCATGCTTCTGAAACTCTGATGCTAATGTCCAAACTCTGGGCCACACAAAACTCACCCAGGAAGTAGTTGTCACCATTTGGAGAGAGGGTCAATTTTTCCTTGATTTTACTGTCTTAACTGATAGTTTTCTTTAAATTTCCACAAAGAGTTCTTCAAAAGCTATGCTTTATTCATGTACTCGGTATCCATGCGTGTTGTATCATGTATACCCTATCATGGTTTCAGGGCAAACATTAATATGTTAGTAATTTTAAAATGCAAAAATATTAATGTGCACAGATTTTCTTTTCTGGACTTTTTTTCTCTGCTTATAAAAAGGCACATGAGATCCCTTGACATTAATTGAGTTGTTAAGTTTCTCAGAGGCATTTCTGTCAACGCTGGTAATAGTTTCACAGGTACATAATTATATTAAGCTTTCCCTCAGTCTAGTGTCTACCAGGGCCTTATTCTTTCTGGGAAAATAAAAATAAAAAAGATGATGATTCAAGTAAGTTTTATTTCCTGTTATTGACCAATCACTCCTTAATCTCATCCCCAGCTAGTGGAAAAATCTATCTACTTAATTTTATTAGTAAATGATTTTGCGGCATCTGACCACATCTAACACATCTAATAAGAAGAAGGCAGCATATAAATTTCCAGGCAATTTCAAGTGTGGATAGCAAGGATGAATTCAAGATAATGTGAGAAGAAATTTATAATAATTCTCTGGAAGGAGCGAGATCAACAGGCACTGTTTTTACCTATCATATCAGCACCCTGAAAAATCAACATTGTTAAATATTCAGTAGTTAACAGGAATGATTTTTCCCTGGCATTCATTTTCAAAACAAAATTCCAAACCTGTTAAAGCAGCAACAGTTTCCCTTATGACATTTAGATAAATGATGGAGACACACAAATAAAGGTCATTCTAAGCATGTGAAGGCCAAGGCCTTCTCCATTTCTCTCGCAAATTAAAATTATGTAAGATCTCTACTGTGTAAAATTATATTTTTAAAGAGCGTGTTGTAACACGGTTTGCTTATTTTTGTTTTTGCTTCTAGTATCAGATGGAAAGTCCAAGAAAAAAAAGGGAAGTATCTGTTCATAGCAATTCCTCGTGGATCAGATGAGAGAAATCCAAACGAATTGGATGGAAATCCACTGTTAGCACATGCGAAAGTCCAGGCAAGAATGTTCATCATGTTGGGTGAACTTGAGCCCAGCTAGTAGATACGGGTTAGAGCCAAGGAGGTCTTCTGGAGCAAAACTGAGGCAGCAGCCTCTTTCCCCCTCCTTGGAGCAGCAGTCTCAGGGAGACTCCAGGGAGTCTCACCTTGGTCACATCTAGGGGAGCTAAGGAAACTCATCATCACTGAAATACTCTTTTGTGCAGCCCAAGAGGCAGAGGCCCAGAAATCAACATCCTACCTGAGAAAACACCCTAGACCATGGTTTTATGGCCCCGTTTTTCTAGAGTCTATAATTATTCATTCCATAATCAATAATTCTCCCCAGTTTCACACTGTTTATCTCAGTCACCATAAAAGTCATCATTTAGCATTTTGCTCATTTCATATGATCTGAACTTAAATCCCATACTTTTCCATAAATCCTTCTATGGTCTCTCCTTACCCTCCTTCCTTTCTCTTTCTCCAATATCTTTGCTCTATGGACTCATCAACTTCTACTCTCCTGGCACAGCTCCGCCCTCAACATGGTCACAACTGTAGCTCTGGGTTGCCTCGGCTTAACTAAATCTCATCATCCTCTGCAAAAACTCCTTCGTTGGCCTTCTCAACATTGGTTTAGTTTTTTTTTTTTTTTTTTCCTCCCAAGTCGTACATAATGGGGGAGAGAAGACTCGTCACCTTTTTTTGCCATTTCTTGACAGTAATATTTTCATTTTCCTACAAACGTTTTACCCCTTAGGAAACTGCAAACTTCTTCACTCCTGGTCTCATACCTGATTCACCGAGATGACCAATTGTTCCAGTTTTCCCAGGACTATGAGGGCCCCAATGACAAGGACTTTCAGCTATAAAACCTCAATAATTGGTCATCCTATTCCTGACCCAGTCACTGTTTCAGTATTACTTTTCTCCTGATACCCAAGACCATCAGTTCCCCATGACCTATGTAACATCCTAAACTTGCTGTTTATGGCTACCTCACTTCCCAATAACTTGTTTACACTCTCCCACTGCCATACTTTGAAAATTACTGCTGCTAGAACTTGCCACACCATCTCTGGAGTCCCAGTTATCCAGTCTCATTTTCTAATCTCTTTTCCTGTAGCTCACTCTTCAATATCTTTAACAGTATCTAGGCCTCTTAGAAACAGCCAAGATATCAATCCCCACTGATCGGTAATTTTTAGTCTGTCCATTCTGGTTTGTATCATGTCTCATCTACCTTCAGTTCTATGATCCTTCATAGGCTGTCATCCAGAGGAGTTTTCTCAGTGAAGCCCTACTCTACCATGATATGAGTCAGCAGAGTGTTCTGAGTCAGAAACCAACACTGGCCTGATTGAAACTACAAAACAGTTCCCACAGATTGACTAGATTAGTTTAGAATTCCGCAGCAACCCAAACCTAAGGGTTAGCATGATTGTGAAGATGAAAGGGAGATGAAATTGTATCAAACATTATGGCGGGAAAACACAGAGCATTTCCTCACTGGGGTGTACTAGGAGCCTAGCTTGGCCCAACATAGTGGAATTCGAGGAGAATGAGGAAAGGACTTCAGAAAAGCACCTGATAAAAATGTCTTTCCACTTAATCTGTAGGGTAGGATACAAAATGCGTATGAATATATTTGGATTAGAATATTGAATTCCGTAAGGATACAGTGTGTTTTTAATTATGCCAATAACAGACATCTAGTTAAAAATGAAACAAAAACAAAATTAAAAACACATAAAACTAAATAAATGGAGCCTAGGTGCTGGTAGGGGTTTTAATTTACATAAATCTTAAAGAAAAGTCATGCTAGTATAACCTCAGAACGAAAACATACTTATCAGCTGTATTCTAAAGAGATTAGTATTAGTTCATTAATATTTAAATGTGTACAGGGGAAAAATAGCCAGGAAACAATAACCATGTACAGTAAACAGAGAATATCATAATATTTTTTGTACACATAGCCACCAGAAAAAATAAGCCTATTTTGAGCTGTTATAGGCAGTATATAATACTTTTAAATTTTATTTGTAAGAATAGATACGCCATTTTATCATTTCTTTTGGTAACATGCTGGCTGATTTTTTTTTAGAATTCCGTAAGCTTCTTAGGGATTTCTTAAAAACAACAACAAAAACAAACACCCTCTCATATATTTTACTATACCAGGTGTTTAAGTAGAAAAATATCCCAATTATATAGCAAGCTATATTCGTATTAGGGTATATGACCCACAATCTTTTCATGACTGGCATGCTTATAGAAATAATCAAAACTATAAAAGAAAAAAACATAAATGAGTTAAGACATTTTTCTCTGTATGTGAAAAAATGTGCTAAATCATTTGTTAAAGGTCAGCAGTGAATTTTTGACCATATTACTCTGGAAAGAATCATAGATACCCATTAGGTCCCAACAAATGTAGAGATAGAAGGTAATACGAAAAAATAAACACACCTGTCATTAGTGGAGAAAGAAAGCCTAATGAGAAATATGACCTGATTTAAGTTGATCTTAAGTTCCCTTTTTAAGGCCTTGCAACCTCGGACTGTGAATAATTAATAGCAAAAGTCCTTCTGAGCTCCCTCCTTCTGCTAATGTCTGTCAGTTAGATGTGGAATCAGTTAGTAGGCAGTGATTTCTTTTCTGTTTCCTTCATTTTAAAATTCGTCATCTAGACCAATTATTTTATTTTCTGAGTTTGTGAGACTTCTCTCTTTTAAATCTTCCAGAAATTACAGTATTGTCCCAATTAAAACCATATAAAATTTAAATAAGTTACTATGATCAGTAGAATTATAAAAACATTAAATGAATTAATGATTAGCCACCTTTGGGGTTGTTACTTATTTAAAGGAAAGAAAAAAACAACCAAGATCACTTCTGAGATGTCCGGCACCACAGTGAATGTCATTCCAAGTAGCAATCACACTTTTTCAAGATAGTCACTTCAAATATTTTTCCTTATATTTTTTTCTTTGATTATAGTAGTATAATATTCAATTTTAGGCTGACAAAAAAAATTTAAGAGTAGTGCAAAGAATATTTGTATGCTCTTACCTAGATTCCCCAATAATATTTTTTAAACATATTTACTCTCATGATAGATTTTTTTTTCCTCTGAATCATTTGAAAGGAAGTTACAGGGAAGCTGCCTGTTTATTCGTGAGTAATTTATTGCCAATTCCTAAAATCAAGACACTCTCTAAAATAACTTTAGTCCAATTATCGTAATAAGAAAATTAACATTATAAGATAATATATAATCTTCAACGTGTAATTAGATTTGGCAGTTTAACTGTCCCAATAATATTGTTTATAGCAAAAGAAAATTCCAGATTATGAATTGCATTCAGTTGTCATGTCTTTTTAGTCTTTTTAATCCACGACAATTTCTCTGTCTTTATTTGTCACAGATTGATCTTCCAAGGGGTAGATCAGCTGTTTTGTAGAGTGTTCCTTAGGAATGGTTTATTTTTCCTGATGATTAGCTTATGTTTGTTTGTTGTGGTTTGAATCTACAATATTCCTGATGGTGAGTCTTTTCTGTGTATAATATGATGAAATAACTATTTTTTCTATTGTGATTTTTAATTTGTCAAGGTGCTAGTGAGGTGGATTTGAGACAGCTTTGGGACTACGTAAATACAATGTTGGGTTACTTTTCAAACTTCCACCACTAGTTTGGCCATGAATGACTATTGCCTAAATTAGTTTTTATTGTTATGGCAACCTGGTGAATTTAGGTCAAGGGCAGGAAAAGTAAAAGATATGCCTGGATTATCATTGCAGTGACAAAAACGCAAGGTAGCCCTCAGAGATTAATAAGTACAAGTCAAAGAACACAGAAGCCACTTAAAGGGACTTCACTGACCAAATCTGGGACAATTTGAGCATCAAACTAAGTAACACTAGGAAAGATTTATAGCTCGTTGACTAAAATAATCAATGAGACCATTCTGAAACAAAATATTAAGAGAAAATGTTCCCTTATAGAAAATATTCAATCAATAAATATAGAAAAAAACATAATTCAAAATCACCATATGAAAAGAATTTTAAAAAGCAGCAGCATGAGTCAAAAGGAGAGAATTCCAATCAAAAATCTAAATTCTGCAGGTCATGGATCATAAGTCACTGAAGAAGAATTTTGTGTTCTTCACAGTTTTATCTATGACAAAGCCCATAGTAAGTCTAGCTCTAACTCGGCGTACCATCCCTATCGTAATTTGAAGTTAAATAAGGTGTAAACTGAAGAGCGTGCAGAGTCACACCTCACAGCAGTGTGTAGGACACAGGAGGTGGGCGCAGAGACTATATGTAAAAACAAAGCACACTCTGATCACCCGCTGCAAGTGTACGGGAAACCATGCCTTCTGGTTTTGGAGACACATGTTTGCCATCTGCTCTTTAGACAGGTAGAAAAACTTCATTGCATTTTAAGAAATTGGTTTTGTCTGGTCAAAATATACTTTTCCTAGCACGTCGTAAGGCTAAGGAAAGCCTAAAGGAGCATGTGCCCTAGCCTGTGTCAGCGTGGGAGAGGGGAGGAGGCTGCAATCAGGCCTTAGTTTCTCCCCTTGATCAAAAAGTCATAGAAGACGGGCTGCCTGGGTGGCTCAGTGGGTTAGGCGTTGGACTCTTGATTTTGGCTCATGATCTCATGATAAAAACTGTGTAATTACCACACATCATTTAATCTCAGTTAATATCCTGTCCTCTGGACTCTCTCTCTAAACTTCCAAAGTAGGTCAGATTCCGGGCTGCCTGGGTGGCTCAGTGGGTTAGGCGTTGGACTCTTGATTTTGGCTCATGATCTCTTGATAAAAACTGTGTAATTACCACACATCATTTAATCTCAGTTAATATCCTGTCCTCTGGAATCTTTCTCTAAACTTCCAAAGTAGGTCAGATTCCATTAGAGAAAAGTTTTTATCTAACAGTTATAGCCATGGATTGACTACAGCCGCAACTTACTATTTATTTGTGTGATTCCTTAATTAATGGTCAGCTCCTTCACTGCTCTATAAGTTCCAGATCAGGCATTATATTTTGCTTTGTTTTGTCTTCTTCAGCTTTCACAATCTCCATGAGGACTATGATATTTCTGGACATGGTGTATGTCCTCATTAATGGTTAACCGAACCAAACGTAGTTGGGGGGGGCGGGGATGCTAAACGTAGTTTAGAGAAATGGAAGCTAATGTTGAAGAGCCGTCAAGAAAATAACTGTGGGGCAATCCCTTTCATTTTTCTAAATGATTCCTCTTCCATCCAGGATATCCTTCGAGGAGTCTGGCCTGGCATCACTGTTTTGAAAACATGAACCAGAAACAGACCTAAGAGTTTTAAAAATTCTCAATCCCAACATTATCTGTCATTACGAAACACACTCTAAACTGTGTGCATGTGTTACCTGGGTTAATATAACTCGTTAATGTGTGTACTTTACCTCCCTTTTAGATGAGAGATTTCTGGTTCAGAAACATCAAAGCTTTTGCTCAAAGTTACAATTAATATTGGTTCAGCAGATATTCAAGCCCAGGACTTCTAAAGATGTGCATTCGGTGCTAGAGAGCTATCGCGGTGCATTCACAATTTAGTTTGTATAATTTGGTGATGGTATCTTGGCATCTGGAATTTTTCATGATAATTTGATGCTTCGATTGTACTTTATTCACCTCCTTAACCTTGCCAAACGTTAGCACAACTGATCTTTTCACGTTGACTGCAAGGGGGAAATGCAAAAATGCTAAAAAGAGTTTTTAGACCACAAGCTATACTTACTGCTCTCAGCCAGGTGTCATGTAAAAAGTGCTTCCGTGACAGATATCCCCAATGATATGGGATCGATGTATTATCTTTAAAACTAGATTATATTTTTAAATAATCACTTCTGTTTTCTGACTTCAAAATAAAAACATATATATTTTTTAAATATCAAATTCTGGAGACTAAGCAGCAAAAACACCAAAATTTTATTGTCTGCCGCCTGAATTTTAGTGTCATGCTTACTTCCAGTATGTTCACATTCTAATATGTTTCTGATTCTCTTATATATTTATTCACTTAATATGGTTTAAGTTATTTCAAATCTGTGGCAATAAAGGTGTTTATTAAATGGCTGTATATTCTATAAAATGACCAAGTGTTAAAAATAAATATGTATGGAGGTTTGGTTGTTCCTTGGTAGACTATTATCTATTGAGGCAACTTGATATTTTGAAGAATCGAAGTAACTTTTAACAAATAAACACCATAGTTATGTAAGGGATCTATGTTTCTCAGTCCCTGATCAGTGTTGGATACCGGTAGAGAATTTTTCAGTTCCTAAAATAGTTTATATACCTAGAAGTGCTTTTCTAATATTTATACAAAGTGAGAATTTCACAAAATGACATAAAATATTCATTCTCTCTCCAAATTTAATGCTTATGAAAATTCCATTTTATCACAATGTAGTTAAAATGCATTAAGTCTTCCCTATCTTCGTGCATTCAATCTATATTTTCCACATTCCTTTTTTCTTAAGAAATCTGAGACACTGGGTCATTTCTTTCTTTGATATATTCATACTATATTAAATTTCCATCTTCATAATTTATTAATACTCTAAATTTGTATGATTCTTTTCATTTTCCCAGTGACTTCACCACATTTATCTCTTTTTATCACAATAATCCTATTTTAAGTGGGGCAGAAATCTATTCCTTTCACCATTTAGGAAATGAATACTTGGATTAAAAGGTTGTCCAGGACCAGACAAGGAGTAATGGAGAAATCTTAACCTTGAATCCACTACTTCTTTTGAATCCTGGGATTTTGTCTGTTATCACAGGCTGCCTTTTATTACATTTTATTAGGTCAGATCTGCCTCAAATCTTAAACTTGCACAAATCTCCTTTATCCAAGTAAGTATTCGTTTTAATGCTGTGATTAATTCAGAATCTAGTAGAGGTTATTTTATTAGAAATTTAAGTATTCGTAAAATAGATTAAATTGTCCAAAGTATTTTGAAATCCCCGTTAAGTGCTAACAGACAGAATGCAGGCATAGAAACAATTGCTATAAGGAGAAGCTATTCGAAGAGCAGTGGGAACGTGCAAAATACATAAGATTATCTGGGGGGGTAGAGAGAGCCTTTTTTAGAGGACTTTGATTAAATGTGGAGCTCTATTCGCCAGATGGTTGGGCAAGAGGATGAGGTCATCATAAGCAAAACGAACCACCTCTGCAAAAGCATGGATGAGGGGAAGGCCAAGGAAAACAATTTAATTTACTTTCATCATGATTGAAAGTGAGAACTCCATAAGTTCTTTGTTCTTACTTTGTATCATATGTAAATATATATATATGTAAATTTATATATATTTTACTATATATATACATCTGTGTGTATCATATATATACACATATCATGTATATATATACATATACACAATAATACACACAAACAACACTATATATACATGTATGTATATATACTCTTATTTTCTCTCTCTAATTAGAAAGCTCATTAAGCCCAAGGAGCATGCATTATCAATCTCTGTAATTTCTATGACACTTAATGCAGTCAGTGCTTAATGGGTCATCGTTTAGGTACATGGTGTTTAGATACATGCCAATCCAGCAATGGGTTTCCATTTTCTGACCATCTCTCCTCCAATTCTTCACTTACTTGAACTAACAAGTAAGTTATTTTTATTATTGTGCTTGTATTAGTATTCTATTCCACGTGAGGTAAATTTATATGTTATCTAGACCAGTAGTAAATGTGTAGATGATTTTACATTTTCAATTTAAAATAACCTAATAAATTTTTATTGAGTAGCCACCAAAAGAAAGTGAAAATCTAAGTTCCCAGAGGTATATGGAAAGGAATAAATATATGGTAGTATTCTTGAAGAACTCTTCTGTCTAAAAATTCTCAAAATCGTCCATTATTTTCAACTTAAATATTTTTAACAACTCGGTGGAGACAAAGATATATATGTCATTTTTCAAGGTAGTAACTTATGTTGTATCAATATAGTTAGATCGAGAATTGTAGAGACTAGGAAATCACTGTATGTATAAGCATACTGTCAAAGTAGAGAAAAAAAAGAAAAATGTTTCATTGAGTATCTGCCTCTTTTAGCAGTAGCTATGTAGCAGACATGGGGGCCCCACAAGAAATCTTACTTTATTAGAATTTTTATAAGTGTTTGTTGTTTTAAAGCACTTTATGTTCTCTAAATCACTTACAGAGTAAAATTGTACATTAAAAAAAGGGGGGATTGTGGGTGTAATTGATTTCAGGAACTAACTTACCTTCAATTTTAAATGCCAAACTGTCCATCCAAGACTGCAATTAGCCACTTGTGAAAGAGAAGTTCTATTAGAAGAACCCCTTTAAAATGTCACTATAAAATTTTATTTTGCCAAGATAATTGCTTACTTGAATTGCCAAAAGCAATGTATTTTTCTAAGGAGGTTTTATAAAACTCTATATTCTCGAGATGTTTATTTCTGCCATAGATATTCAAAAGTTATAACTATTTTCAAGTTTGCTATTACTTTGTTGCTGTTAATGTTGCCTTTAATCTATAAGATTTCATCAGAACTTTTCCGGACGGGAAACAGGATAGTCAGTATGGAGAAGCGGCCTGGCTCTAGGACAAGGTGGCACTGTCAACATTCCACAAGAGCAACATGTATTTTGACATCGTGTTAAGAATAGATATCTAGGGACGCTTGGGTGGCTCAGTGGTTGAGCGTCTGCCTTAGGCTCAGGTCGTGACCCCGGGGTCCTGGGATCGAGTCCCACGTCGGGCTCCCTGCATGGAGCCTGCTTCTCCCTCTGCCTGTGCCTTTGCCTCTCTCTGTGTGTCTCTCATGAATAAATAAATAAAATATTTTTTTTAAAAAAAGAATCGATAAATATATTGGGGAAATAAACTATTAAGGCTGGGAAGGTACCACTGGGAAAAGTTCTAAATCATAATTCTAGTCCCAGAGCCCACCCTGGAGACATAGTGTTAACTTTGTTGAGGACAGAATTTGAAACACATCTTTCCACAATACTTTATCTGATCATTCACTCTTTTCGTTATTCAGCTTTTATTCATAATTTATTATTTTTTGTAAAATATTTATTATGGAATATATTGAATGTACAGAAAAGCATATTAACTCATGTATGATTTAAAGAAGAATAAGAAAACTAACATGTTTCTATCCAACACTCTACATGAGAGTGATATTATAAATATTCCATGTCAATTTACCAGATTTACCAAATAAGTCTCCATTTTTACCCCCTTCCTCCTTCCTCTCCAGAAGAAATCAATATAAACTTTCTGTCTCATTCTTTACTCAAAATTTTGTCACACTTTCACATATACGGTATTTGCTTATTTATTTTGTTTAATTTTATTTATTTATTCATGAGAGACACAGAGAGAGAGGCAGAGACACAGGCAGAGGGAGAAGCAGGCTCCTTGCAGGGAGCCCGATGTGGGACTCGATCCCAGAACTCTGGGATCACGCCCCGAGCCAAAGACAGACGCTCAACCACTGAGCCACCCAGGCGTCCCTACAGTATTTGCTTTTTAAAATTGTTAATTTATGTGTATGGGATAATTTGGCATTCTTTCACAATTTGCTTTTAAATTAATAATTAAATGTCCGCTCCTCCAAAACGATGCCTGTACCTTACCTCCCATTTGTCTCCACTGCTGTAGGATATTCTATAGCACTGGTAGGGAAAAGTCACAATATATTTATCTATTCTTCTATCAGTGGGCATCCGGGTATTTGGGTGCTTAACGGCTGTTGCTGTTATGAACAACATAGGGTATGGTCTTTACATGTATTACATGTATTACATGTATTTACATGTATTACCCAGGGGCAAGGAATCCTCTAGAATAAATATTACCATAAATATGATAGAATTGAAGAGACATGGAGAATGTTCACTTTCTATTTTATTGAATAATTCCCAATTGTTTACCAGAGGAGTGGTAATCAATCGGCTTTCTCAACACAACCCTGATGCTCCACCTCAACAAGTGGTATTGTCAGACCTTATTACTTTGCTAACATAGTATTGGGTGACAAAGTGGGGGATGTTGGATGTGGATTTTGCTGTGCTTTTAGTTTGTGTTTCTCTGTTTACTAAAATCCTTTCAGATATAGATTAATTTTTATGATTTTTTAAAATTTGAGTATAGTTGACACACAGTGTCAGAAGTTTCAGCCATACAAGTTAGTAGCTGGACAAGTCCATGCGCTGTGCTACAATCACAAGAGCAGTTACCACCTGCCTGCAACATCACCATTACAATGCCATTGACTGTATTCTTTATGCCGTGCCTTCGATTCCCAAGACCCATTAATTCCATAACTGAAAGCCTGTACCTCCCGCTCCACTTTACCCATTTTGCCCAACCCCTCACCCCCATCCTCTCTAGCAACCAGCAGTTTGTTTAATTTGTTTTCTGTATTTATAGGTCTGATTCTGTCTTTTATTTGTTTACTCATCTTTTTAGATTCTACTCGTGAATGGAATCATGGTATTTGTCTTTCTCAGTCTGACATGCTTCACATAGTATCAGTAGCATAATATCTTCTAGGTCCATCCATGTTGTCTCAGATGGCACTATCTCATTGTTTATGGCTGCATAATATTCCACTGGGTATATATACCACATTTTCCTATCCATTTATCTACTGATGGACACTTACGTTGCTTCCATACTTGGCTATTGTAAATGTTGATTGTTCACATTTAATTTTTTCCTAAAGTCTATCTCATCTGATATTGATACAGCCCCTAGGTTTTAATATTAGGTTTGTACATCTTTTTCCATAACTTTATATTCAATATTCTTACTGAAGTATTATTCATGCAGAATGTTACTTTCAATATTTTTGTCCATAAGGTGTTAAATGTGTTTCTTATAAGCAGTATGTGAAAAAAAAATCTCAGCATACAGTTTTTCTCTATTATCTAATCCATCTCTTAAGATTCTGAGCCACAGCCCATACGCTGCTCTCAGAATCAGATCTCAGTAGTCTCAGCTTCACAGCTTCTTTACAACAGTGTGTAATGAAATCCTATAGACCATATTGTTATATATTTGCTGTTTTAGTAATTGTTTAATTAAAAGGGCTCTCTTAAAATAGTAAAGAATGGAGAGTTGAATTTATCTTTTTTTTAAGATTTTATTTATTTTATTTATTTTTTATTATTAAGAGAGAGACGCAGAGACACAGGCAGAGGGAGAAGCAGGCTCCATGCAGGGAGCCCGATGTGGGACTCTTTCCCGGGACCCCAGGATCATGCCCTGAGCCCAAGACAGATACTTAACTGCTGAGCCCAAGGCAGGTGCTAAACCACTGAGCCCCCCGGGCATCCCTGGAGAGTTGCATTTAAAACAAAATAATCCTCATAATCATTTTTCAGAGAATAATGAATAAGAGGCCTACATCAACACTATAATTGTATGAATTTACTGCCATTTTATGATAATTCATATAGCTGTCCCCTCACATATCTGTAGATATTGCTCTTTCATCTCTGCATTCTAGGTGTCTGGCACACGAGGAGCACCTGTCAATGCTTTCTGAATGAGAAAAACTGTATCAAGTGATTCTTATTTTACAAAATATATAGTACTTGATATGAGTCACTACCCTGGGGAAATACAGCGGTGTGAAGAGGATAATGAAGAAAGAGTGTAATCTCCGACTGTTCATATTTCTTAATAGGATATGAATTTCATGGGGGCAGTTATAAAAATTAGTATGAAGCTTCAAAAAGTCAAATTTTAGCCTCAGTTTTGTAAAGTTATGTTCAAAATTGTGTCCAAGAAGAGCAGCACAAGTTAAAGAATTGGAAATATTCACATGTAGCACTATTTTATTTTATATATAGTAATCTCAAAAGCACAGCTTTACAGATTAATATGAATATAACTGGAATATTTCTGCAACTATTGATGCTTTTTTTCTACTTCTGCTCTTTCAACAACCCTCATGCTCTCTTCTCTCATTTTTATTTCTTAATTTTTCATGTTTTGACTTATAAATTGCTTATAATTAAGCTAGAGTAATTTGAGCAAGAAAGTTTATATAGCCCTTCTCTTCGTTAGCTCTTATATTCATCACAAATGCCATTATTTGTCAAAATACTTTATTAAGAATTATAAAATGTTTGTTGCCACCTGAAGAACAAAAGTGGAAGTCACCTCAAAATGATAGCACATTTTTTAAGCCTATTAGAATTTAATAAGTTGATTTCCAATTTAGTTTTAATAAGGTTATTTTTAGTTTTTCTTCAAGGAATTACCACTGTGTATCACTTCCTACTTTCCTTTCTGAGTCTTAAATAAAACAATGGATCATCGGAGGAATTAATATTCTGAAAATGGCTGTCCGTATTGAGCTTACCCCAGATTCCCTAAACGTTTGAATGACTAATCATGAGCGTTGGGTTTTATAACATTTTAAATGCTTTTTTTTTTAAATCACTTGTTTTCCAAAACATTTAATTAGACTGAATTCATATACCACTGTGTTGCAATCTTGAGATGGAATCCCCATCTAGAGATAGAGTAATGGAAACTCATTCCATCCCTATTTCTTCCTGAGTTTCTGTTTCTCTAACCATTTTTTAAACCTGAGTCCCTAGTATTTCATTCTAAATGCCCTAACTACTAGAGTGGTTTCATTTGCCCTTCCAGCAAATATATATATAATATATCTTATATGCCAGAAAACTACTATATGAAACATGTAAAGTATGTAACTGAGAATAGAGTTGACATGGCACCTGTTCTCAAGGAGTTTACACTTGATTTGCAGACATATTATTCCTACAGTCGTGCATGTTGTAAATTCCATGACATAGAAGTACACATAACCATATCACAGCTGGCTTATCTAGAGAGAAGACTGGGAAAAACAAGGAATTAAATAGGAAGAGTACACTCTAGAAAGAGTGCTCCAGAAAGTGGGAACTACACATGGGAATGAGTGCAGTGTAATTCAAAGGACCAGGGAAACAAAAGCCAATGGAATCTATGCACCAGACACTAAGTCCAAATGTCCCCAGGCGTACTATAAGCCCAGAATCTACCTACCACCACTTCTGCTGTTCCCGCTCCTGACCTTGGGACCAGCAGGTGCTGATCCAACCGAGACTTCTCTGAAACAGAACAAGTACCACCAGGTGACTGCAAGAATGACTAAATTCATAGCTACACACCAGAGGTTGAGTCTCCTTCTTCCATTTAAAAAATATATATATATGAAAAAAATAGGAAAAATAAAGAGAAGCAAACTGAGTTACTTTGTATGAGGTTGAGATAAGAAATTTCAATCTCATCAATACGCCTTTCAACAATGCAAGGTGCAGAAACTTGGAGCACATGTTGCCTTTCCCAAAACTAGAATTTTAAAAATTTCTTTTGTTTTTAATAACTTTATCACTTATCAATTGCTGTCAATAAGTTTTTAACTGAATCATCACAGAATTTTCTGAATTAAAGAACATGCTCTGTACGATTATAATATACTATGCTCTCTTGAAACGATTGCCTTCCTATAGTGCTTTTCTTCTTTCTTTCTTTTTCTTTCTTTCTTTCTTTCTTTCTTCCACATGCTCATCTTCTTTGGAATATTTTCTGGATTCACCCTACTTATCAAGATAGTAAGAGAATAGTGAGGCCTACGTGTATTTGTATATATTGTCTCTTCTATAATGGATGCTTCAATCTGTCTTGACCAGAGAGACCACATCTATATTCCTCTACGAAACATTTTAGGTTTGTCAATACAAGCCCAGGACCTGCTCAATACCTTTGGAAATCCCAAATACCTGGGGAATAACTAAACTGTATGTACTCTGATGTTTCCAGTGTGAAATAAGATGTCACAATTGAGGGAAGCATGCAAGTCTACAAAGATTATTGTATTATCTTTTTTTTTTTCTAATAGTAGAAAAGAGACCAGGCCTTGGGGCTCTGAACTTGACTAAAGGAGAGAAAATGTAGACTTGTAACTATGGAGGAAAAAAAAAAATGTTTTCCCAAACCGTGGTTTAAGACTGACTTTTAAGGAGAGAAACACACAGTTAAGAACTTCCTGGTACCTGGTGATGGTCATTATGAGCCATAAAATCTAATATTTGTAAATTATATTAAACTTGAGAGTAAGCTGTGGAGAATAACAAAGTCATTATCCATGCTCTGAGGAGCAAAGCAGTCACCATGGACAGATTCTGAGATATTTTGTGTTTAAATATTACAAAAAAGTGACCAAGAGTTTTAAGATGCTCGTTGAAAAACTACACTATTTTATGACATGA
This sequence comes from Canis lupus dingo, assembly GCF_003254725.2. NCBI lineage: Eukaryota > Metazoa > Chordata > Mammalia > Carnivora > Canidae > Canis > Canis lupus. The sequence goes on from NC_064278.1 coordinate 27,380,514, forward strand.
CTTTGTGATCATTTTCTCTCCCCTCCCTGCTCTTATTTTTATCTGGATTCATCCTCTCTTGCCCCAACCTTTTCTAGCCCTGCCTGGGTCTATTAAAAAAAAAAAAAAAAACTAAAACAAAACAAAACAAAACCAAAAAAACTGTTGTGCAACCTTCTATTTCATTAAAATATAAATCAAGTTTCAGGCACCTGGGTGACTCAGTTGATTAAGCATCTGCCTTCAGCTCAGGTCATGATCCCAGAGTCCTGGGATCAAGTCCTGTATCTCCCTATCCCTCTGCTTGTGCTCCTTCTCCCTCTTTCTAATAAATAAATATATTTACTATATATATATATATATATACACATATATATACATATACAAATACTATATTTACTATATATTTATATATATAAATCAAGTTTGTAATTAAAATACACAACCAACACTATAATTCTGTAGGTACTTTTACTTCTTTTTCTTTTTTTTTAAGTTTAATTCTGTGGGTACTTTTTCTTTTTTTTCTTTTTTTTAAACTTTATTATTTTCTTAGTAATCTCTGCAACCAATGTGGTGCTCCAACTCACAACCCTGAGATCAAGAGTCTCACGCTCTTCCAACTGAACCACCCAGGTCCCTCCTATAGGTACTTTTTCATAAAATCATGACTAAATTTCAACCAATAAAATTTCGAGTGTTTTCTAATGGAGCCACGCTGTTTTTAATAACTATTAACTTGTTCAAGTCTGTGTTTCCTACTAAGAAATTTTCCTATTCCTTTTGGCCCCTTAGGAATAGGTCAAATGCAGCAGCACTGGCTACACCTAAACCTGGCATGAATTCTATCTGTAGGGATCTCTAATGATATGTACAAGTTTCTCAGGAGCAAAAATACCTCCTTTTTGGCTTCATATTTCTACACTGTCTTGTCTTATTCTGTTAACGGAAAAAAGAAAGAAGAAAGGGAGGGAGAGAAAATCCTCAGTGAGGGAAAATACCTTAGCAGTATATATAATGCCCCATCCAGAAGTGTATTTAAGAAGGCCTTGGAAATTCAAGGTAAGAAGAAACAGCAGTAAAAAAAAAAAAAAAAAAAAAAATTAAAAAGAAAAAGAAGAAACAGCAGTATCATCCTTTATACTTAACAATCATTGACTAGATTAGTTGTTCCCTGGAGTCTGCAGTGGTTCCCACTCACGATTTGACCAGCTGATTGAATAGGAGAGGAAATCAAGTAAGTAGTCTGAAAGGGAGATTGCATAATATGAATAGTAATTGTATGTAATTCTAAAATTAAATCTACCTCTCTATCTACCCATCTGACACATCTTAGAAAAACATTATAAAGTTCTAGGATTTTATCTTGCTTATTCTCCTGGTTTGCTTTAGGTAAGCGCTTGTTAATAATAGCAGCTGTTGTAAATCCAAACCCAACCAAGCCCTATTGTGCCCTTAGGTTTTGTGATTTATTGTGATACCTTCCTTCATACGGAGGAGATAGCCCACTTTTATTTTTCCTGAAGTACAAATATAAAATTGCTGCTGTTGAATTATTTCTGCTGCAGTTAGGGAGAAAAGAGGAAAATGAGCTTCACTAGGTAAGCACCTGACATGATGAAGCTCGTTTTCTTATAAATTATGGCAAAGGAATAGAAATAATTAACTTAGAACAAACATATGTCCAAAAAAGCAATGACTCTTCTGCGAATTTGCTACGGCAAAGATAACTACTTTTCACATTATATGGAAAGGTTAGAAAAATGAGTAGAAATATTTTACAAATATTTTTACATAAGAAACATAAAGAACTAAATAAAATATATTTAATATGTCAGAAGAAAACTATTTAAAATAAAAAGCTACACACTGCTTGTTTGGTATAGATATAAAAATACATAAAAGAAGGTATTGTCATCTTAGCGAGGCCAAAAGAGTAGTTCAAGAAATCTGAGTTTGGTACCTAATTTATCCATGAAAGAGCTATGTGCTCTTCTGCAAAGGACAAAGCCTCACCTGTGTTACTTTTGTCATGTGTGAAAATAACAAATGTTGAATTAAATGATACCTAGATTCTATTCAATTTTAACATTTTATAATTTGGGAAATCTACATTTTATATAGTGATATGTATTTAATGGGTTTTTAAATCTTTAATTATAGTAAAAAGCGCATAACATAAAAGTTACCATCTCAACCATTTTTGTAAGTCTGCAGTTCAGTAGTGTTAAGTCTGTTCACATTTTTTTTAACAGATCGCCAGGACTTTCACATCATGCAAAACAGAAACTCGGTACCCATTAGGCAGCAATTCCTCATTCCTCCTTGAAGCCTCTCGTAAAACACCTTTCTGCTTTCTATTTCTATGAATTCGACTACTTTAGATACCTCATATGAGTGGAATCATAGAGTATTTGCCTTTCTGTGTTTGGTTTATTTAACTTTAACATAATATCCTCAAGATTCATCTATATTTGTGACATGTGACAGGATTTCCTTCCATTTTAAGACCAAATAAGATTCCATTGTATGTATATATCTCACTTCATCTGTTCATCTGACGAACACTTGGTTTGCTTATCCTCTTGGATATGGTGAATAATGTTACTTTGAACATGATGTGCGATATCTCTTCAAGACCCTGCTTTCAAAAAAAAAAAAAAAAAAAGACCCTGCTTTCAGTTCTTCTGGATGTATATCCAGAAGTGAGACTCCTGGATCATGGTGGTTCCATTTTCAATTTTTGGAGGAACTAACATTTTTTTTCCATAGTGGTTGCAACATGATATGCACATCATATATTTTAAATTTGTACTTAATTTACTGCAATCCTGCACGTTCTGATTTTATTCCTTATTTCTTAAAACATTTTGTAGAAATTCCATAATCATTATGGATGGACCTACCCGGCAATCACTTATGTTCTTGGTGACATCTCAAACCCTGTTATGAAGCATCTGGCCAGGAAAGTTAATTGGGAAAGTTATGAAGACTAATAAAGTTACTTGTCTTAGGTTTGCAGACACCGATACGATCAGTGGAAATGACCTATTCTTTCATTTTTCAATAATTTATTTACGTCTGGCTAACTATGGGGGTCACAGAGTAAAGGGGATTGAGCATTCTTTATAATGGCAGAAGGGGGAAGCAGAGGGAGCTGAATGTGATCTTCCCCTTTCAAACTATCTGCTTAGAATCCTGAAAGATCAGTCTGACTTTAGAGGATGAAGAGAAAGCTGTGTTTGCATATCCCGGGCTAAATGATTTGGAGCTGCTCCGTTCCTTAACTGTTTGAAAGTTGTGATGTTGCAGAAGAAAGATCTGAGGAAGTGCCCTTTTCTTATTTGGAGCTGCTACTGCCGTTCCAAAATTCTCTCCAGGGACAGAGTTGCATGGTTCGGTCCTTTGGGAGGGTTCAGCTAAATTAACCTGCTCACTAGAATCTGGATAAGAATATCTGTCTCTACAGACTGTGTTCCAAGATGAATATGGCTTAAAAGACATACCTTCCTTTCTTTTTCTTCTTTTTTCCCCTGCTGCAAAAATTAGGTGAAGAATAAGTAAGGCATGTATTTACAGTTCAAAATTTTGCGAAACGATACCAGCTATGAAAAACATGTATAATGAGAAATTTATATGACATGAATTTTCCAGTTTATTCAATTAATTTTATATTTTTTAAATAACGTGTCACCAGATGGGCAAAAGTAAACATTTCTACAGGTTTTATGCATCTGTATGCTCAATCCCCCCAAAACTATGCATTGTCATATATGCCAGGCTTTGTTTTAAACCATAAGGGGACAAAACTGAAAGACATTTATCTAAAGATGACAAAAAGGACAACAACGCACAGATGAGTGTGCAACAGGGACTATGAGAGAAAGTTGCCTAAACTTCCATGATTCCGTGGAGCAGGAGCAGGTCATTAAGGGAATTGTGTGTTACCATTATTAGCCTGAAGTCTGTAGCGAACCACTGGAGTGTTTTAATTAAGGGCGCTACATAGGTTTATTTCGGAAAGATGATTCTGGCAGTTTTTGGAGATTTGAATTACAGAGAGGTGAGGTTGCAGTAGAGATAGTGGTTTGGAAGCCGTCCTGGTAATGCAGGTAAGAAGGGATGCCAGACCCAGTGTGGGGATGGGAGGACAAATGCCAAACGTATTCATGTCACTGAAGTGGACGTACGTGAGGATCATCACGGATGAGGAACATAGTAGCAAAGAACCTACCAAGCATGCTTAAGACGTCTTTCTAAACAGTGAGAAATAGCCTCCTGATTTCCTGTGTCACAGTTCCCTGTCTGTATTATTCAATTTACTTACCAAAAAGTCATCTCTGTTTATGGATCCAACTTTCCAACAGCAGCGTTGGTGGGTGATACTGTTCTCATTGCAAATAGCATCCTCCTCCCAGCACCCAAAGCAGAGAGGCCCTTCATTTCTTGTTAGGTTAGACTTCTCTGTGCCACTTAACAATCTTGGTAATTCTGTTCTTGAGTTTTCTCTTAGCACAATGCCCGGCATATAACAATTTTTCAATGATATTACCCTCTCCGCCCCACCTCTTACTTCTTTTCTTCCCAAATACCAATCCCCCGTCCTCCTTTACAGAACTCCTACAATTTCACTCAGTCTCCATCACTGTATTTATTTCCTATATCTTCTGTTTAAAGTTGGCAGATTTCAAGTTTCTGTTCTTGATCCTCTTATTTTAGATTAAATTTCCCCTGAGTAGCTTCATGTCTACTCTCGTCATTTCGGTTTCTGCTACGACCCAGAGACCAGCTGCTCTTGTCTTAGTAGTCTCATAACTTTTCAAATTAGTGTGTTTTTATAAATGAATTTTGGAAGTCAGCGTTGCAAGCACCACTTATGCTCATTACATGTGACCATCAGCAAATGGCTTTTTCTGCTGGGCCATGTGGGATGTAGCACAAGAATGGATTCTGCTATTTCTTCAGTTAGAATGGTCTCTACCACCCAATTTGCTTCTCAGTGCAAATCCTGAGATTGACTCAGGCATCTCTCTACAACCGTACCACTCAACCCATGATTTACGATATAGGTGGAAACAATCAGGCGTTTTGAGAGACAGCCCAGCTTTGTTCCATGGCATGTTCAGGGCCATGATTTATGCAAGGAGAAACTTGCCATGGAACATATGGAACTGGGATCACAATGTAGAATAAGTTGAGTGTCTGGTATGGATAAAATCCTTGGGAATTTTTAATCATGTCTATATGTCAGGTTCCAGAAAATAATCCTGTTTATGCAGACCTGGGAAGGGAGAGGTGGTATGAGGAAGGTACTATTGCTCTTATACAAATAATTTCTATTAGATACGAAACACAAGCAAAGGACTCCTCTACCCAGACTTTCAGGGTATACTAATGCATCCTGTTCTTCAACCATGAAGTGCCCTGTTATCATTTTTTTTAAGATTTTATTTATTTATTCATGAGTGACACAGAGAAAGGAAGAGACACGGGCAGAGGGAGAAGCAGGCTCCCTGTGGGAAGCCTGATGTGGGACTTGATCCCAGGACCCTGGGATCATGCTCTGAGCCAAAGGCAGACACACAACCACTAAGCCACCCAGGTGTTCCAAAGTGCCCCATTACCTTGACCTCAGAGAGCCCCTTCTTCCTCTAGCATTCATAGTACTTATGTTCTTTATGTAAATCTACCCCTACTCCACATAGTATTTATTTTTACAGATAGATAAAGAATATAATAGAAGTCCATAAAGTCTGGCAACATGGTCAATAGTATTTTACTGTTTTACAGATTCCAGATGTTTTTGATAACACGATGCAAATTTGGCAGACATTAAAATACCCTTTATATTATTGGAGGTGTATGTCAAGTAACTTAACCTGGTGTAGGAAAAAGAATAAATTTAGAAAAACAAATCATGGAATAAATAATTCATACCCGGAAGATACCTTAAAAATCAATTTATCATCAAATTGCCTGTCTATTCCCCAGGCATCTCTATTAAATAGTTTTTATTTGGTGAAATTATATTAAGTAAAATAAGCTCTCTTATAATCGCTTCCTTTAGTATTAATTCCTTCTTGAGTTTCATAAACGATTTTTTTTTCATAAACGATTTTTAATTTATTTTTCACCCAATCATCACTAAAGTTTTAAAAGGCAACTATGTCCTAGATTTGCCAAATGTTTATTGATCTTCAAATTCCATCATTTGGTTTTATTGATTTATTCAACTCTTTGTATGTATTTTGGTTTCTTTCCCATTTAATTAACTTCTATTTTTTTTCCCTTTATTAAGTCCTTATTTTTCAAAAATTTTGATGAGTCAAGCATTTGCAAAGCCCTATAGAGTTCTTCCATAGCATGGCTCTGTGAAGTAATTAATCTTCTAATTGCTTTAACAATTTTAACACATTTTATCCCAATATCAGATCTATGAAAAAAATACTATTATTATTCCACTTAAAAGATGGAGAAACTGAGGGAAAATTAGTTGAGTAACTTTCTCAACATCTTATAAATGGTAGGTGGCAAAGCTTGAATTCAAATCTAAGTAACCTTAAAAAAAAAAAAAAAAAAAAAAACAAAAAAAAAAAAAACAAATCTAAGTAACCTGACCTTAGAATCCAATCTTAACCATTATTCTTGGCTATGGTTCTTTTTTTATTATTAGGTTTGGATTTCCATAATTATACCCAACTCTAACTTTTTAATTAAATAAGCCTTTCACTTAAAAAATATGATTTCCTATCTTATGGAGAGTGCATTTAAGGCAATACATTTTATTCTGAAGATCTCTTTGGCTACGTCCAACATGATTTGGCTTAGTGCTCCCAGAGGCCTCATTTATTACTTTCCTCTTCAACTCAAGAGCAGTTTTTAAAGTTTTACTTCTAATTACGCAGTGTTTTTTAATGTGATATTTTTGTTTTTGCTTCTTGCTTTTTTGTTTTTAAAAATATTTTATATCAGTTTCAGATCTTTATTTATAGATCAGTTTCAGGTGCACAGCAAAATTAAGAAAATGAAGAGATTTCCTACATATCCCCAGCCCCCAAAACATGCACAGCCTCCCCCATTATCAACATTCCCCACCAGGATGATGCATTTGCCACAGCTGATGGACCTACACTGATACATTAAAATCCATAGTTTCCTTTAGGTCTTCTTGGCACTGTGTGTTTGGACAAAGTATAATGACATATATCCATCATTTTAATATCACATGGAGTATATTCACTGCCCTAGAAAACCTCTATGCTCAGCTTACTGATACCTTTCCACCACCTCAACTTCTGGCAACCACTGATCTCGAGAGTTTTGCCTTTTCCAGGGTGTCCCATAGTTAGAATCATACAGTATATAGAATTTTTAGATTGACTTCTTTCACTTAATGATATGCATTTAAGCTTCCTCCATGTCTTTTCATGGCTTGACAGTGCATTTCTTTTAAGTGCTGAGCACTTCATTATCTGGGCGTACCATAGTTTTTTATCCATTCACCTACCAAAGAGCATGTTGGTTTCTTCCAAATTTTGGCAATTGTGAATAGGACTTCTATAAACATTCCTGTGCAGGTTTTTGTGTGGATGTGTTTTTATCTTTAATTTAATTTTGCCATGAAATATATCAAATATGGAGATCAGAGAATAATTCTAAACACTTATGTAGCCACCACACATAGTTAATGAGTGGTAATGTTTACCACATTTTTTTTTTCAGAAAAATAAAATAAGGAAACAAAGGCCATAGAAATTGTTAAATTACTCTGTTTATCCTTTACTAATCCCATTGCCCTCCTCTTCCCAGAGATCACTATCATTCGTACTCAAGAGTTTATATTTCTCCATATACTTCTCCTTATCCACAGTGTCACTTTCCACAGTTTTATTCGCTCCCAGTGAGTCGAGGTCTGGAAGCAGATGATCCTCTTTCTGATACATCAGAGAAGCTCAATAGTAGCCTAATGCTAAATCACAATGACTACAGTCATTAGCCTCACTTCATCTCATCACCCAGGCATTTTATCTTTTCATATCATCACAAGAAGTAGGGCGAGTATAGTAGAATAAAATATTTTGAGAAACCAGTCACATAACTCTATTACATTATGTTATTATAATCGTTCTAATTTATTATTAGTATTTATTTATCCCTTACTGTTTATTATTTATAAATAAATAACTGTATTCCTGGCATCTATAGAAAAAACATAGTATATATGGAGCTCAGTATTATTCATGGTTTCAAGGCATCCACTGCATCATGGAACATATGACCTACAGAGAGAGGGGCTACTGTATTTATGCATTGATAATATATATTTTGGTGTGTTTTTAAAAATTGTTCTATAGAGCCAAGTGTAATTCACTTTTCTAACCCAACACTATGTTTTCAGCCTTTGTATGTTGATAGTTAATACATGTCGTTAATAATTAAAGATTGTTCTCAATAGTTTTGTTGTGAAAACAATGCTACGTCCTAATACTTGTATTCATGTTCATAGATATAAGAATTTCTCCAGGGCCTGTTCCTAACATCGGTGGTGTTGTATTGTACAGTATGTACATCTATTAGTTTGCGAGGTGTTGCTTAGCTCTCAAGAGTAATTGTAACAATTTACTTTCTCACCATTTGTGTCTGAAATTCCTTTTTCTCCAAATTCATTTCTATACTTAGGACTGCCAAAGCTTTAAGTTCTTGTCAACTTACCAATGATATACTTAAAACAACAACAACAACAACAACAACAAAAACAAAACAAAAAAAAAAAACCTTTACATTTCTCTGAATACTAATAAGGTGAAACATACACTTTTATGGTCAGTTTGGCTTTCTTTTTTTCTGAAACACAGTTTTCCAAACTTTTGCCTATATTTATTGTTTTCTTCCTTTCTTTTTGGTTTTCTAAAAGATTCACCAAAGTTACTTAAATATTCCAGATGCTAAATCTTTGCATTGGTTGTTGGTTGTTCAGAATTGTATTTGGTTGGCTTGTACTTGAATGCAACTCGTATTAGAGCAGACATGTCCAGAAATTGTGGGAGAGGAACAGGATATGTTATCAAGCAGGGAGTCTCAGCAATTTTTCTCCTAAGATAGAGGGGATGCAGGAATCTATCACTCCTGTTGTTCTCTAAGCCAGCCAGGATTTTGTATGATTTGGCTGCTCAATACAGCAAAGGGAGATGACCTGTCCATGTCCTGTTGATCATTACTTTAGGCTTTCAGCTCTCCCATAATTGGCTCCCTATCCTCTAACTCAATGGAAATTCTTTGCTAGCCTATGTTTGGGCTCTAGTTTCCTCTAACTCACTGATTTAATCTTCTTAAAATATTTCAGAAATTTCTCAAATACCTGGCCTTCTAACAGAATCTGTTCTTTATTTCTAACACTGTTGTAGATTTATTTTTTTATTTCATATCCTTTTTGTTATTTTTAGAAGTTTTAGGCAGGAAGAGAGCTAGGGGTATATATTGATCTGCCATTTTTGTTCATTACACATTACAAAAAAGGACTTAATTTTTTTTTTTTTTAGCATACTCTCAGGTTCATAGAAAAGCTGAGGGAAAGTACAGAGATTTCCCATATTTTTCTGCCCCCACCCATGCATACCCCTCCATTTTCGACATCCCTCACCAGAATGGTACATTTGTTATGATAAACCTATGCTGACATGTAGTCACCTAAAATCCATAGTTTACCTTATGGTTCACGCTAGATGTGGTACATTCTATGGGTTTAGAGAAATATATAAAGTCATATATCCATCATTATAATATACAGAGTATTTTCACTGCCCTAAAAATTTTCTGTGCTCATCCTATCACCTTCCCTCTCACATCAGCCCCTGGAAACCACTAATCTTTTTACTGTCTATAAACATTTGCTTTGTCCACACATTTTTAAAATAGATCTTAGCATTATGAAGACACATTTTTCCTTAAATCTGAACTGACTTTGTAGGAAATGTGAAATACTACATTCACTGGTTACTTGTCATTCTAAGATTTCTTCCCAGATTATTTTAAACATAAATAAATAAAACAAACCAGACACCCTTAACTTCAATTACTTGAAATAATATTGGAATTCTGATATTAAAATTGAAGCTCAAATGTTAGCGAGCAGTCAGCACCATGCAGTAGTTGAGATCAAGATTCATTAAATCATATATGAAAGACTGTATTTCATAACAAAAGATGATTTATAATTCTCAATGTATAATGCAGGTGATACAGAACAATGGACAACTTTTGGTTACATAGAATTTAATGTCCACATTTCTTTCCACTTCTGGTAAAATCCTACATTAACTGTTATAAAGGATCAAGAATGGCATCAGTCCATCACATAAAATGAATAAGGTAGTTATTGAAATTTTATAAGCTAGCAAGCACATAGATAAGCAATAACTGACTTATCTGATTAGAGGGGAGGGAGCAAACAATAGTGAGCAGGTTAGTGGAGACAGAGATTCAAGCTGTCAGTAGATTCTTTGAGAGTTTTGGAGAAATTGAAAAATTTCAGAGAAAATTCTTATAAATGTCCACACTTGGGTACTCCCAAGTAAAATTATCCATTCACACGAAGGTTTTGGTCATCAAACCTCTACAAGGAATACAGAGTTTCTAATCAGTTCTTTGAGATCTTTCTCTTTTTTAGACAGCCAACTTCACCATATTTACAAGAACAGCCTTGTCTTGACAGGAAACAGAAACAAAAATCATGAATGGACAAAGAAACAAACCAAGACATCTTGTTCTATTTTAGACTGACAAGGATAACAGAAGATCCTAAGATTGTACAGAAGAGGGGAATAAAGAAATAGAAAGCAAAATTGAAAGCTGGAAAATAGTAGAGTAATGCTTTCAAATTTTGAGGGACTCCAACTCATTCTCACTGAAATGTGAAATCTCAGGTATGAAAATCCCAACAAATTTACTTGCAAGTCTTCTTTCTCAGGATGCTCTAGTAGAGTGATGGTGAGTTCTCAATCAAGATGAGAGAATAAAATAGAGAAAACATGGCTCTAGAAAACAGTATCTCTAATTCAAGAGAAAAGTGAAAGGAATTCTGAGGATATAAGCAAAGGAAGTACCCCATATAGTGTATTGTATAATTTAATACTGTATGATTCCATTTGTATAACATTTTTAAATGAAAATAAAAATAGGAATGTGAGACAGATTAATAGCCGCCAGAGGCTTGGGAAGGGGGCAGTGCAGATTGGGGTAAGGGGAGAAAAATGAGTATCGTTATAAAATGGCCACACAAGGAATATTCTCAAGGTGTTGGAGCTGCTAAACATCTTAACTGTGCTAATGGGCCAAGAACCTACACATGTGACAAAAGTCTATAGAAAGTAATACACACTTATACACACTAATGAGTGCAAGTATAACTGGGGGATCTGAGTAAGATAAGTGGATTATATCCAGGTCAATTTAGTGTTTATGATACTATACTAGAGTTTTGCAAAATATACCATCAGGGAAACTGGTTCAAAATGTACATGAGATCTCTCCATATTACTTCTTACAGCTGCAAGTGATCTAAGTTTTCTCAATAAAGTTTTCGATTTAAAATCCTTTAAAAAAATAAATTACAGTAGAATTCACTAACTCAGATGTATAAAAATATCTATATCATGATAATTGGGAAGAGAGTGAAGGAGTATAAACTGTGTACGTACGTGTGTGTGTAGGAAAGATGCAAGAATTAAACAGCTTTATATCCTATATAGGAAGCTGAATAATGTATAAAACTGAAATATAATTAAGGACTATTAAAGATGTTACATAAAAAACATGAAAATAAATACTTCCAATAATAGTTGAAGGAGTTAGAAGTGCATGTCCTTAGGAAGGGGGAATCTACAATGGTATTAGGAGAGGTGAAAGATAGCTATGTTAAGTTTTAAGCTTTGTTGTATTATTTTCATTTTAAAATTATATACACAGATCATTGTGCCTTGCTAATATTGGAAGTTCATAAATAAAAAGACTAAAAATATTGTGTAAAGATTAAATGGCAAGGCAGGTTGAAAATCTAATGTTTCAAAGTAAATATATGGCTAGGGCATACATATAGATGTGTAAAAATAGATTTATTACAAGTATTAACTACTCATCTTTGAATGCTGCATTATAGGTAATCAATAAGCTATCTCTTTTATAAAGAAAAATTAATAATGTGCAGAATATTAAAAAATGGTTACTTACGCTTCTTGGTTTTGAATTCCTGGGATGTGCTGATTCCCAGTCAACTTTTAAAAATTATTATATATATATATATATATATATATATATATATATATATATATTTTTTTTTTTTTATTTTTTTTTTACTTTATTTTTAAGAAACAATATGTCTGTAACTATAGATAGATGCAGACCTTACACAGGTGTATATAATGTATTCCTAACATGTTTAAAAATGAAGTTACCTTAAAGACAAACAATAGACTCCAATATTGTGGGTTAGGGCATGTTAGTCGCGGCAAGTTTCCAAATAGTCTTCCTTCACCATCTCTGATTCCTGCCTGTGCCACCTTCCTCAGCTCCAGGAAACCCAGGGTAGTAATGAGTCAGGGATTATGTCTGTTTTGCTCATCATTACATCCCTAGGAATTCTTGCCTGTTACATAGTAGATTCCTAATGAATGTTGATGGAAGACGAAAAGTTTTATACATACAAATCTCGCTTGTTTTTCTATTAATATTTTATGATCATTGTAGAAAACCTTCCCTATTCCAACTTTATAAAAATATTCATGTGTATTTTTTGAGCATCAAATGTTATTTATTTGTTCATTTTACATTAACTCCTTAACAAGTTTAGAATTTGATTCTGGCGTGGTACTTGAAAAGTAGCCAAGTTCTTTTTTTTTCCAAATACATAACAGTCTTTCTAGCCTTACTTTTTGAAGAACTATAATATCTCTATGGAGTCCAAATTACTCTCCTATGATACGTCAAACTGGCATGCTGTATTATTTTGCAATTTTGTAGTATTCGTTTGCCTTTTGTAGTGCCAGAGCAATAGAGACTTAATCATTGTCGTTTTACAAAATGTTTTAATGTAAGACAGTTTCTGGGATTTAAAAAAAAAATATCTTAAATAACTTTAAATGACAACATGTGTTCAGTGCAGAATTCAACAATATAGAAGTACATAGAATGATAAAAAAGACTAATGTATTTGAATTTGACTTTTTATACCACTCCCCCCCACCCACCCCCCACCCCCGGAATGCTTCCTGAGTTGTATTCTAACTAATAATATTGGTTCACCAGATGCCATTTTTATTAGGTTTTTTCATGGTATATTTTTTTACCATATCTTCTCTCTACCCTTTGTGATACTCTGTTTTGGGGGGTGAATCACTTCCAAAGAGTATGTAGTTACTTTATTTTCCTTTACTACTGTGAAGCTTTGTGTTTTAAAGAAGCATAGTTTCCTAAATGATAAAATCAAATTTAAGTAATTGATGGTATAGTATATTACCTTATCCTACATCACGTTCTATAATTTAGGAAAAAGTCACCTTTTTCTAGTTATGAAAGTTGTGACATAATTCCATCCTACCTCCCAGCCCTTCTTTTCATCTTCTTAATATTTCTAAGAAAACTGACAGCGATTCAGATATTTCATCTTCAATTTCTTTCCAGTATTCTTGAATGGATGTCATTCAGGCCAAGAGATTTGCATTTTTATAGAGCAACTAAGTGCTCTCTAAAAATATCCTTTCTTAAAACTTCTATATCTTAGGCTTCATATCACCTTTACCAATGTTGAGTCTACCTTTTGTCATCCAGGTGGCTATCCACCTGTCCAGAAAAAGCTGAAAACCTGAGTAATTCTTTGCTTATTTGTTAGCAATAAGAGAAGTGAGCAAATAAACTGGGCTTTATTTTTAGTATTTTTTGTTTCATAGTAAATATAAGTTAGAGGATCACTGTATGGTCATTTAATACTTTTTTACAAGGATCATTTTTATACTAATTTTGCTTTAAAAATCTATTTTTACAAGTTCATGCCAATTTGTTATAAACTGGTTATTGTGCTCTCTATTCCATCTTTTATATGTTTTATTTCAGTGTTTCAACTCTTCAGTTATCCTTAATATTTTTTCTCTCTCTTAGGATCACTTGTGGTTGTATCTGCAGAATTTTATTTCTGAAAGTAATTCATTATTATTAATATTTTCCTGTACATGAACCTATATTGCCCTATAAATGCTAAAGCTTCATAACTATTTGTATTCTTAACTAGGTCTTATGATATAAAAAAAAAACACAAAACTTTTTTTTTGAAGCATGTATATTTTACTAGACTCAAGTAACCAACCTTGACAGTAACAAATTCTGAGTTCGAATTGAATCGCTTCCAGATTTTCTGTCATTTTAACTTCCCTGCCAAGCAGTTACTTCTTATTGGTTAGAATTAAGTACAGAATAGCAATTCCTCTCATCATTCTTTCTAGCTTCTAAGAGATTAAACTGACAGTAAGGCCAGCCAAGTATTTACCAGACCCAGCTTTTAACAGAATGAATTTTTCAGAAGGTCTGAAAGATTAAATCTTACCTTTTTAAAATATTGCCAGTTTCTTAAACTCTGTGAGTTTCTGTTCCCTTATATATGAGATAGTAATACTTTCTCTTGCTTGTCCGTCTCCCATTTATTCATGTACTAAACATATGGGACAAAAGAATGTTGAAATATTTTTTTAAAAAACTTAAATGCTCTATAACTGTGCTCTAGATTTTATTTTATGTACGCATTTTGCAAATGGTTTTGTTCATTGGGCCACAAATCCTACAAAATCAGAACTGTCTTAATATCCTTCACCATGTGGAATATACCTAAATAGGTTATCAAATAAATACTTTGCTTTATCATCTATCATGTAACTAGTCACACATAAATAGAGCAATAATAAATTATTGATCCATACACTGAATTACTATGAGTAATTCATTTAGGATTTAACAGTTACTCTATTTAGTAGGAAAATAAATGTCCCAAAAAGTGGCCACCTCCTAATCCCCAGAGCCAGAGGATATGCTAGATTACATGGCAAAGAAGAAGTAAGGTTGCAGATGGAATGAAGTTTGCTTATTAGCAATGCTTGAAATAGGGATATTATCCTGAATTATCCTAGTGGGTCCAATGAAATCACGATGGTCCTTAAGAGTGGAAAAGGGTGGTTATAACAGAGTCACAGTCTGAGCGATATGCTATGACAGCAACTTGACCCACTCCTACTGGCTGGAGGAAAGTGGTCGAATGAGGAAGATGGCCATGAGCCACGGGAAGAGGATATACAGGAATTGGAGTCTTTCTTAGAACCTCAAGAGGGAATGCAGCCTGATAACCACTTGTATTTTAGCCCACTGAGACCCACTTCAGATTTCTACCTCCCAAACCATAAGATAATAAATTTGTGTATTTTAAGCTACTACATTTGTGATAGTTTGCTTCAGCCATCACAGAGAACTGATACAATCTATATTCGTTTGTATTGTTAGCACCATTGCAAAATAAACATGTTTCTGAATAAAAGCACTGTTGACAACTGCATTAACTGACCAAAGATAGTTGTGGGATTGTAGAAAACAGATGTCTTTCACTGTTGCATTCTAAGTGCACTCACTTTGGTAAAATGACCAAATGGAGTAAAGGCAAAACAATTGTTTTACTAAGTCTTTTCCAAGACAGTTACTTAAGATGATTTCCTTCTTGTAATTCTCTTGCTAATTAATATGAAGCACTTTATTTAGCGCTTATGGAAATTGCTAACCATTCAAAAGTTGAACATTCAGTAAGAAAATTCAAGACTTCTTTTTGTTTTCATTAGGTGAAACTTTAAGGCATATTTCTTATGAATACCACTACTGGCTAACTGGAAGTGTATATTGTTTAGAGATTTCATCTTCTGAAATTATAAAATTAAAACTATTAACATAAAAATAAATATTGCCATCACAAAGTTGCATACATAAATACATGTGCTAGCACATGTGTGCACATGCACACAGTACACAACCCCAAAAATATGTTGAGGAAGTTGCGTGAAACAAAATATTTGTCTCTATATTACATAGGTAAGGAATTGCCAAGAAGTATGAGCTTAACAAAATCAGATAAGCTTACTCTGAAGATTAGAAAATACATATTTTTAGAGGCAATATTTTTATCATTTAATTAATCTGTACTTTATTGTTTCTCATATATCATTATGACAATCTCCCCAGTTATATTGAGGTTTTAAAAGATTATTTGATAATTTTAGAGCACTTAAGTTATTTGATACATGTTTCTATAATTAACTAATATTTATTTCCCTCAGTATACCATAGACTAAAATGCAGCAGGGTTCACAAGTTTTGTTTTTCTCATTTTGTCTCTATATCCCAGGATTTCTGGTAGAGTAAACGTCAGTGGTATTTGTACAGTGGATAGTTTTTATTATAGAATGAGATCTTAATATTGAAATCTTAATATCATTTTCTAAATATTCTGGATAGAAACATTTCTATGTTAAAAAAAAAAAGCTGGACTAAGTTTGTTCTGTGCCAAATGACAAAGAAGACTAATATTTTATACTTTTCCTGGGTAATGTCCAGGAAATACATGTCAATCATTTGGGAAAACAGTCTAAGCTTCAAATTATACTGGATGTTATAGGTTGTCATCTAAGGTACAAATATCTAAGATAAGACTCCAAAGACCCTTATGCCATTAGAAACAACTTCAGCTTCTAATGTTTTCTATTTTAAAAACAAATAAACAAAAATAGAAGAAGAGGGAGAGAAAAGAAGAAAAATAACTGTTTTAGATAACTAGGATTTGTACCTCTAGATCAAAATAATGGTTTAAATTGATTAAAAATGCTTTGATATGCTAGGTTTTTAATGTATTTTGAAAGGTATTACAAATAAATTAGAAAAAGAAAATTATGAATCAATATGATCATATTTCCAACTGGACTTTATAGTATTCTGGGTATTTTTAACCCTAGACACATTAAATAAATTATTTGAAATGAGATTATTCAATATATAGGAAATAAAAATGGCAAAAAGTCATACCCACATGGTATAAGTACACTAATAAAGAAGTTTTTAACTTTGAAGCATCATATCAGATCAAAGACTTTCTTAAATTAAAGGAAATCTATTGAGAAGCAGAAGAAAATCTAAATATTTTTATTTATTTATTTATTTATTTATTTATTTATTTATTTATTTATTATCAATTTATTTTTTATTGGTGTTCAATTTGCCAACATGCAGAATAACACCCAGTGCTCATGCCATCAAGTGCCCCCCTCAGTGCCCATCACCCAGTCACCCCCACCCCCGCCCTCCTCCCCTTCCACCACCCCTAGTTCGTTTCCCAGAGTTAGGAGTCTTTGTGTTCTGTCTCCCTTTCTGATATTTCCTACTCATTTCTTCTCCCTTCCCTTTTATTCCCTTCCACTATTATTTATATTCCCCAAATGAATGAGAACATATAATGTTTGTCCTTCTCCGATTGACTCATTTCACTCAGCATAATACCCTCCAGTTCCATCCATGTTGAAGCAAATGGTGGGTATTTGTCATTTCTAATGGCTGAGTGATATTCCATTGTATACATAGACCACATCTTCTTTATCCACTCATCTTTTGATGGACACCGAGGCTCCTTCCACAGTTTGGCTATTGTGGCCATTGCTGCTAGAAACATTGGGGTGCAGGTGTCCCGGAGTTTCACTGCATTTGTATCTTTGGGGTAAATCCTCAACAGTGCAATTGCTGGGTCGTAGGGCAGGTCTATTTTTAACTCTTTGAGGAACCTCCACACAGTTTTCCAGAGTGGCTGCACCATCTAAATATTTTTAAATGGAAGAAATTTTTAACACAAACTAAAATTTCCCAAATATGTTCTCATCTGTTACAATATTTAAATGCTTCACACCTTTTTTAGGATTGAGGTAGTATTTACTAATGTCAAACCAGCCAGAGGGAATATTTTAAGAGAAAGAAAAACATCCTATATTCTGCTTGGTAATACAACCAGTTTACTTCATTTCACACAACTCATCTTTTTGACTAATGTCCTGTGAATAAATGTGCAATTTCTTTTTACCAAATCTATACTCATCATAATTGGTAAATACTTATAGAAATGTATAGGTAGGTGTTGTAAAATAATAGTGAATACATATGAAAATTAAAAGGTGGTACTGCATTTATCCTTGTGTTTGTCAGACCAAAATCAGAGGAAGGAAATTCAAAATCAAAAACAAAAATCAAAATGTGCATGCAGATAGGAGTAGTTTATGAAATATGTGCAATTTTAAAATTAAATAAATCATTTAGGTAGGAGATAATATGGCAGCATGGTAGAAGGACCCTAGGCTTGTCTTGTCCCTTCAACACAAACAACTTAACTATTAAATCATTCTGAATACAAAAGAAATCGACCTGGGGATTAATAGAACAAACTCCACAACCAGAGGGAGAGAAGACACCATACTGAGGGAAGTTGGAAGTACGGACATATGGTTTGGGGGGAAATGGATTGCAGGTGCTATGGAGGGTAAGAACACTTACCCAAACCCATTGGCTGGGAAAAATGTGAGTTTTTGCAACCAGTGGAGCTTAAAGGCTAGAGTTTTAAAGGTTTGCAGGCTTGGCTGGAATAGAGCCCTGAGAGCCCTGCCCTATTTCTGGAGAGAAGGCAGGTAAACAACCCTGGGGCAGATGGCATGATCTGAGGAACACTTTAGGTGCACAGGGGGTAGGGTGGGGAGGTTGATCACCCTCCTGGAGCATATCTGTGAGAGTTTGCATTCACAGAGATGACTCTCTGCAGGTAAGAGAGCTGGCTGGCACCATTTCCCTCCCTTGCCCTCGGCATAAGCATAGAACCACCTGCAATAAACAACATAACACTGACACTGGCTGCCTAAGCTTACACCAAGTCCTGCCCCCCTGCTCTCTGCTGGCACTGGACTTCTTGGACAAGTGTGCCTCAGTCTCAGCACAGCAGGCCCCCTCCCAAGAAGACCAACAGATACCCCCACCCATACCACATCTCCCAACCAGAGAATTCTATAAGGCTAGAAGCAGAAGTTCTAATGGAAGTAGCATCAGGCTTAATTTAGAAGCAGACTAGAGCATACCTAGTTAAAACTTACCACACTCTGACCTAGGCCACACACAGCCCACTGCCAGCCGCTGCAGATGATTGGCCTGAAAGATAGAAGAGCCAAAACAAAGCAACAGACTGAGCACAGCACACACTAGAGACACTCCATAAGGCACCAAGCCCTGGACACTATATGACCTTTTCTTCATAAAGCCATTGCTCTCAGGAGCAGGATACATAATAGGCTTTTATAATACACAGAGGAAGACAGACACTTAGACAAAATGCCAAGACAGATAAATTCAATAAGAAAAGTTAATCTAATTAAAACAGATGTAAGAATATGCCTAATGGAGAATTTAAAGCAACAATCTTGAGGATACTTGTCAGACTTGAGAAAAGAATGGAGAACTTCAGGAGAGTCTTACTGAAGAGATAAAAGAGTTAAAAAAGAGTCAGACATGAAAAATATGATAACTGAGATTCAAAATAGACTGGATATAATGGACATGAGTATGGAAGAAGCAGAGGTATAGATATAGATAAGTGATATAGAAGCTAAACTTTAGAAAGTGATGAAACTGAAAAAAAGAGAAAGAATTATGGAGCACGAGATTAGACGTAGGGACATCAGTGACTTCATCACATGCAATAACATTCATATCATAAGTCTCAGAAGAAGGACAGAGAAAAGAGGACAGAAAATTCATTTAAGGAAAACACAGCTGAAAACTGCCCTTATCTGAAGAAGGAAACAGACATCAAAATCCAGGAGGCACAGAGAACTCCCATCAAAATCAACAAAAGCAGTCCAACATCAAGATATATTTAAATTTGCAAAATACAGTGATAAAGAAAAAATACTAAAAACAGCAAGACAAAAAAAAAGTCCCTAACTTCCAAGGGAAGACCCATGAGGGTACTGCAGATCTCTCAACAGAAATTTGGCAAGCCAGAAGAGAGTGGCATGATATAGTGAATGTGCTGAATAGGAAAAATCTGCAGCCAACAATATTCTAACCAGCAAGGCTATCATTCAGAACAGGAGACATAAAAAGTTTCCCAGACAAATAAAAACTAAAGGAGTTCATAACCACTAAATCAGCCCTGTAAGAAATATGAAAGGGGACTTTTTTTGTTGTTGAAAGGGGGCTTTTTGAGTAGAAAGGAAAGATCAAAAGTGACAAAGACTACAAAGGAACTGAGAAAATTTCCAGAAACAACTAAAAAAACTAGTAATAAAATAGCACTAAATGCATATCTATCAGTCATTACTCTAAATGTACTTAATGTTCCATTCAAAAGACATAGGGTGTTAGGATTCAAAAAAAAAAAAGAAAGACCCATCTGCATGCTGTCTACAAGAGACTCATTTTAGATCTAAAGACACAAGCAGATTGAAAGTGAGGGGATGGAGGAACCATTTATCATGTAAATGGACATCAAAAGAAAGATGCAGTAGCCATACTTATATCAGACAAACTAGATTTTAAACCAGACTGAAACAAGAGATTAAGAAGGGCACTGTATCATAATAAAAGGGATTACCCACAAGAAAATTTAATAACTGTAAATATTTTTGTATGCAACATGCAAGCACCCAAATATATAAACCAATTAAAGGAAACATAAAAACTTATTGAAAATAATATAGTAGTAGGAGACCTTAACACAACACTCACATTAATGGACAGATCATTAAGCAGAAAATCAGTAGGAAATAATGGCTTTGAATAATACATTACACCATATGGACTTAACAGATATACTAGGAACATTTCATCCTAAGTCAGAACACACATTCTTTTCTAGTGCATTCTCTAGAATAGATCACATAATAGGTCACAAATCACATCTCAACAAGCACAAAAAAAAAAAAAAAAAGACTGAGATCATCCCATGCATATTTTCTGACCACAATGCTATGAAACTTGAAGTCAACCACAAGAAAAAAAGTTGGAAAGACCACAGATACATGGAGAGTAAAGAAAATTCTACTAAAGATTGAATTCATCAACCAGAAAATTAAAGAAGAAATTTTTAAAATACATGATAACAAATGAAAATGAAAACACAAAGGTCCAAAACCTATGGGAGGCAGTAAAACTAGTCCTAAGAGGGAAATATATAGCTATACAGGCCAACCTCAAAAAGAAAAAAAAAATCTCAAATAAGCTAGAAAAAGGACAACAAGCAAAGCCTGAAGCCAAGAGAAGTGAAATAAAGATTAGAGCAAAAATAATGATATAGAAACTAAAGAACACAGTGCAACAGATCAATGAAACCAGGATCTGATTCTTTGAAAAATGAATAAAATTGAGAAACATGTTGCCAGACTTATCAAAAAGAAAAGAAAAGGGACCCAAATAAGTAAAATCACAAATGAGAGAGAAGAAAAAACAACTAATAGCAGGGAAATACAATTATAACAGAATAACATGAAAAAAATACATGCCAACAAAATTGGACAGCCTGGAAGAAATGGATAAATTCCTAGAAACATAAACTACCAAAACCGAAACAGAAAGAAATAGAAAACTTGAAGAGGCTGATAACCAGCAAAGAAATCCAATCAGTCATCAAAAATCTCCCAACAGAAAAGAGGTCAATGGCTTCACAGGCAAATTCTACCAAACATTTAAAGAAGAGATATTATTTATTCTTCTCAAATTATTCTAAACAATAGAAAGGGAAGGAAAACTTCCAAATTCATTCTATGAGGCTAGCATTACCCTGATACCAAAAACCAGACAAAAATTCCACTAAAAAAGACAACTATGGGCCAATATCTGTGATGGACGTGGATGAAAAATTTCTCAATAAAATACCAGTAAATAGAATCTAACAGTACATTAAGAGAATCATTCACCACGATGAAGTAGAGGTTATTCCTTGGCTGCAAGTGTGGTTCAATATTCACCAATCAATCAACATGACACACCACATTAATAAAAGAAAGGATAAGAACCATATGATCCTCTCAATAGATGTAGAGAAAGTATTTGACAAAATACAGCATCCATTCTGATTAAAACTCCTCAGGAAAAAAAAAAAAAAAACCTCCTCAGAGTGTAGGGATAGAGGGAACACTTCTCAATATCATAAAAGCTGTTTATGAAAAATCACAGCAAATATCATCCTCAGTGGGGAAAGACTGAGAGCTTTTCCTCTAAGGTCAGGAACAAGATGTCAGGAACAAGACAGAGATGTTCACTCTCATCGCTATTATATAGCACGGTACTGGAAGTCCTAACCCCAGCCATCAGACAACAAAAATAAATAAAAGGCATTCAAATCAGCGAGGAAGAAGTAAAACTTTCATTATTTGCAGATGACACGATACTCTCTAAAGAAAACCCGAAAGACTCCATCCACCAAAAAATTGCTAAAACTGATACACGATTTCAGTAAAGTCCCAGGATGCAAAATCAATGCAGAAATCTGTGGCATTTTATACACCAGTAATGTAGCTGCAGAAAGAGAAATCAAGGAATCAATCCTATTTATAATTACAGCAAAAGACATTAGACACCTAGGAGCAAACCTAAAAGACCTGTACTCTGAAAACCATAAAACACTTATGAAAGAAATAGATGATACAAAGGAATGGAAAACATGTTCAGGGATTAGAAAAAAAATGTTGTTAAAAACCAAAACAAAAAATAAAATAAAATAAAAAAATAAATAAAAATAAATTAAAAATAAATAAAATGTATACTACCAAAAGCAGTCTACACATATAAGGCAATCTTTAACAAACTACCATCAACATTCTTCACAGAACTAAAACAATCCTAAAATTTGTATGGAACCACAAAAGACCCTGAATAGCCAAAGCAATCTCGAAAAAGCAAAGCAATGCTGAAAGCATCACAATTCCAGACATCGAGTTATATTATAAAGCTGTAGTGATCAAAACAGGATGGTCCTGACAAAAATAATAGACACATAGGTTAATGGGACAGACTAGAAAGCCTAGAAATGGACCCACAACTATATGGTTAATTAATCTCTGACAAAGCAGGAAAGAATCTCCAATGGAAAAAGGCAGTCTCTTCAGCAAATGGTGCTGGGAAAACTGCACAGCAACGTGCACAAGAATGAATCTTGACCACTTTCTCACACTATCCACACAGACAACAATTCAAAATGGATGAAAGACCTAAATGTGAAACAGGAAACCATTAAAATCTGAGAGGAGAACACGGGCAGTCGCCTCTTTGACATCAGCAACTTCTTACTAGCCATGTCTCCTGAGGCAAAGGAAACAAAAACAAAAATAAGCTTTTGGGACTTCATCGGAATAAAAATCTTCTGCACAGTGAAGAAGACGATCAAAACTAAAATGCAACCTACTTAACGGGAGAATTTTTGCAGGTGATGTATTTGATAAAGGGTTAGTGTTCACAATATATAAGGAACTTATCATACTCAACCCCCAAAAAACAAATAATCCAGTTAAAAAGTGGGCACAACACATGAACAGACATCTTTCCAAAGACGTACAGAAGGCCAACAGGCACATGGAAAGATGGTCAACATCACTCATCATCAGGGAAATAGAAGTCAAAATCCCGATGAGACCTCATGTACAAAACTACAAGGGTTATCTCACACCAGTCTGAATGGCTAAGATTAACACAGAAAATGACAAGTGTTGGTGAGGATGCTGAGAAAGGGGAACCTCTTGCACTGTTGGTGGGAACCCAGGCTGGTGCAGCTGCTCCGGAGAACAGTGTGGAGGGTCCTCAAGAAGTTGAAAATAGAGCCACCCTATGACCCAGCAATTGCACTACTGGGGATGCAAAGGATACAAACATACTACTTTGAAGGGATAGTACACCCCAATGTTCATAGCAGCATTATCAACAGCAGCCAAATTATGCAAAGAGCCCAAATGACCTCTGACTGATGAAATGGATAAAGAGGAGGTGATATATATAAATATAATAATAAATAAATATATATAAATAAATATAAATATAAATATAAAATAAATAAAAAATAAAATGAATATAAAATATAAATATAAAATAAATATAAATATAAATAAATATATAAATATGACATATCGCCCAGGCATCAAAAAGAATGAAATCTTGCCATTTGCAATGACATGGGTGGAGCCAGAGTGTATTACGCTAAGCGTAATAAGTCAGTCAGAGAAGGAAAAATACCATATGATTTCACTCATGTGTAGAATTTAAGAAAGAAGACAGATGAACAAAAAAGAAAAAAAAGAGGCAAACCATAAAACAGACTCTGAACTATAGAGAATAAACTGAGGGTTGCTGGAGGGCCGTGGGTGGGGGGTGGACTAAATGGGTGCTGGGAATTAAGGGGGGCGCTTGGTTATTTTTGTTTGTTATTTTTAAGGTTTTATTGATTTATTCATGAGACACACAGAGAGGCAGAGACACGGGCAGAGGGAGAAGCAGGCCCCCTGAGGGGAGCCCAATGTGGGACTTGATCCCAGGCTCAACCACTGAGCCACGCAGGCACCCCTAAGGAGGGCGCTTGGGATGAGCATGGGCTGTTGTATGTAATCACTAAATTCTACAGCTGAAAATAATATTACACTGTATGTTAACTGTAATTTAAGTAAAACCTTGGAAAAAAAAGTCAATAAATAAGAAATTCAAATAAAATAAATACCATTATGTTCAGAAAAGTTAAATTAAATCATTTAATTTTGGGGTGCCTGGTGGGTGATTCAGGCAGTTAAGCAGCTTCCTTGGCTCAGGTCATGGTCTCAGGGCTCTGGGATGGAGCCTGGTGTCAGGCTCCCTGCTCAGGGGCAGTCTGCTTCTCCCTCTACTTCCCCCATTGCCCCGCCCCCTCCACACTCATTATCTCTCTCTCTCTCTCTCTCTCTCTCTCTCTCTCTTTCTCTCTCTCTCTCTCGTAAATAAATAAAATCTTTAAAAAAATTTTTCGACTCCAAAGAGATCCTAAGAGGTCTTGCTATACCGATCATGATGATACCTCTTCAAATGACATGAGAGGTTGATATGATATGAGTGTTTACTATTTTGTGACAATCACTCAGGCTATGATAAAATATGTATTTAGATCTAATCGCATCTCCACTGGAGGTAGGTTTACAGCCCTAGCACATTACCCCAGTGATACTATGTGTCAAGTGAAGATAATTCTTGCCCTATAGATTTTTTGGTAAAGATTTGAGATATTTGTTAAACTGCTCAAACTGCCTTTGGCATGAGGCAGACTAATACCGTAGGTAAAAGAGTAAGACACCTTCTTGGTTAGATGGGACTCACTCAAAATTGAAGAATATCAATGCTATCACCAATACGGATTTTGTAGTTAAATAACGGAGATACCAATATTAAAGAAACACACACACACACACACACACACACACAGGGCCATATGCTCTAAACATGGTTTCTTTTTACAGAGCATCAGGCTTAGTAGCACTAAAGTAAAATTTATCCAGTTAAAATATACTCTTATAGTCACTGGACATAAAAGTTTTAAGGTTGATTTTTTTTGGTGATCTCCTTGGTAAATATAAAATGGGCCATGGATTTTGTTGATTTTTTTTTTTTTTTAGGAAAAAAATACAAATAAGACATTCCAGCTCTACCAGCCACAGCAAATATTTCAATAGGAAACAGCTTTTCTGTAAAAGTAGAACAAAATAATAGTATTCTTTTTGTATTCCTAGAGCAATAAACTTTACGCAGATGCCCTTGGCCTAAACACATTCTGAGAATTACTTCATTGTTCAAGAGCAACATTTTGCTTTTTAACTGTCATGATTACTGAAGGTTTTATTGTTCAAATGCAAAAGACATTTTTTTTTTAATATAAGAGCTTTGGCAGTTGGTTCATAATTTCACATTGTTTTCATGCCAATTCCATTATTATTATGGGAAAATCATGATTCTTATCTGTAGGTCTCTTGGGATTTTAGAGTAAACTTGCAATATCATATTGCAGTCCATTTTAGAAAATATTACTGCTTTTTGGTTTATGGTCCATTGCAGTTCAGAAAGAAATAAAATAAAACTAGAGCTTACAAGCAACACCAAGTATGATTAACTTTGTTTTTATTTTCCTTTAGAGCCCGGGTCATTCTCTAACATACCAGATTCAAACAACCAAAATTCTTATGAGATAGTAATGCTTAGGAATATTATGGAATAGTTTAATAACTGTGCAAAGCATTTTTAATGCATTATTGCCATTTATATTGTTTATATACGCAGTGTGTTCATAAATTCTAGAGAAATGCTAACATATATAGGTATATTTATAAAAATATATTTTTAATGGTGCTCTTAACCTCAAAAAATTAAGAATAATATGATTCCTAAGGGGAAAAAAGAGATGTATAATTTGTTGATGATGGCTGTGTTAGTCTGCTAGGGCTTTCATAACAAAATACCACAACCTGGGTGGCTTGAACTGCAGTCATTGCTTCATTTTCTCACAGCACAGAGGCTAACAGTCCAGGATCAAGGTCTGGGTTAGTTTCCGGTAAGGCCTCTCTTTCTCTGTGGTTGGCCACCTTCTCATGATGTTGTCATTATGGCTTCTCTGTGCCTTCATGGAATGAGGAGGGAAAGGGATGGAGTGAGGGAGATCTTCCCTTTCTTCCAAGGATACCAAGGCTATTGGATTAAGTCCCCACCCCTTATGACCCCAATTAGCCTTAATTACCTACGTAATGGCCCTACCTCCAACTATAGTCTTATTAGGAGTTAGGGATACAAAATATAAATTTGAGGGGAGCACAATTCACTTCATAACCATGGCACGTGTTTTCATTTGCACATTTACTCCACACATTTATTAAGGACCTACTACGAGCAGGCGTTCTGTTTAGCACCAACATGCTTCCTCCCACATGGAACTCGCAATTCAGCCAGGAAGCCTCTAAACCTTTGCTATTTATTGAGTTTTGAGAGCTCTTTATGTATTCTGGTCTCAGAGTGGTGAAATTGAGCTCCGTGTCCGGCTCTGCACTGGGCATACAGCCTGCTTAAGATTCTCTCTTCCTCTGCCCCTCAGCCCCAACCTCAAAAAACAAAAGAAGACAAAATAAAACAAAAAAGAACAAAAGGACTTTGGCTTGAGATAATTAAATGTCTTGCTGAAGATAAGTGGTAACGATTTAGATTTAAATCTTGATTGATTTAAAAATTATACATTTATTATGTTATGCCGATTCTTTCAGTCTAAATCTGTTTTTTTTTTTAAAGAAACTTTGTTAATTTTGGAGGAAACTTGTTAATTTTGATGCTTATAAATATATTGTCTCATACTTCCTATAAAATTTACCATAATTTCTCAATTTAATTGGAAGCATGTATGTAAATAAAGGAATGGATACATAATTAATCCGACTTTAACATTAATACTAACTTTTTAATAGGGAAATAATTTCAGCTTGAATCCATTTGTTATTTAAGGGAGAATTGGCCATTAAATTTCATTCACATTAAATGTCTGAAACATATTCAAAAATGAGTTACAAGCACAGGAGATTATTGCTTTGTTTCAGAGGGAAACTTACCACCCTTGCAGAATTCAAACAGTTACATAAGATATTGAAATAAACTGTGATAAATTTGATAAACAAAGTATATGACCTTAGATAATACATAACAGAATTACCTCATGGTCTTTCAGCAGATTTAGGAGTTTCATATCTTACATTTACCAGGGAAAGATTAAAATTTACCTCGGTAAAGAGGGAGTTAAAGATAAAATGATGTTTGCAAAGACCCAAGGGCAAGGGAAGGCATAAATACTAAGCCAACTGCACAAGGTGCCATATGGCTTATATATAAAAGTTAAGGTGAGAATGATCAGAAATGACACAGGGAGACGATCGCCAACACTGCTGAGCACTATGTGCCAGACCTTTCTTTTAAGTCTTTCATGTAGATCATCTCCATTATTATTCATAATATATTTCTTAATTAATACATCTATTTATTCCAATAAATGTAATATGCTCAACCAACATGTTATATAGTTGGTAAGACCAACCATGGCACTACAGCCAGATTGTCTATCAATTATTATGTATGCAACTTTGGGGAACTTACTTAACCTCTCTATATTTTATTTTCCTCATCTATAAAATGGGATAATAATAGCCCATCTCCCTGTTATACTGTGAGGATTACATGGACTAACGAATGGGAAGCACTTAGGTAGGACCTGGCATGTAGTAAACACATATTTTAGTTATTAATAATATTATTATCCACATTTTATAGAAACTATCAGAGTGTCCCTGTTAAAATATAAGTCAGAACTTATTAGTATTCTGCTCAAAAGCCAGGATTGAGCTCCCGGCTTATATAGAGTAAGAACCGAATCCTGGGGCCTGAAAACATATCTCAGCTTTTACCACCCTCTTCTTCCTCCCTTCCCCAGAGTTTCATTGGCAACCTTACTGTTCACCAAACATTTCACTTCAGGACAATTATCCCCGTCATTCTCTCTAATCAAAAAACTCTTCCTACAGTTATAATTTACACCTTCATTTCTTTTAATTTTCTTATGAGAGAGGTTTAATGACCACCCTGTATAAAATGAGACCCCTCCAAGTGAATGGAATTCATACATATAATTTATTATAGTGATATTATTTCTGTCTGCATCTCAGTTCATCATGGCATTTTTCTAACCAGAATCAACAAATATTGAGATGCTATCTTTCTCAATTAGACTTCCCCACAGAGCAGAGCCTGAGACAAGGATTTCAGTGTAAATAGTTTAATTGGTTGTCATCTCAGAAAGTAGATGTGAGGAAGCTGGGAATGAGCTAGAGAACAAAGCAAAATCCACTAAAGCATGTGTTCTTAAGGTCGTTATCATTGTGGGCAAGTAGGGCTAAATTTTGCTCTTTAGATCTCTTCTGAAGAACAATGTAAAACACATAGCCTTAGAAATGTCTCTATAAACAGCACTGTCCGATAGGATTTTCTGATGATGGAAATATTCTATATCTATATTGTCTGCTATGATAGGCATATGTGACTATCAAGCAATTAGAATATGGCTAGTGTTATTGAAGAGTTGAATTTTTAATTTTATTTAGGTGTAATTAAATAATTGATTCAAATATTAGTAGCCATATATATCACATCAACAGGAATACATTTTTAAAATATCATATCAAATGGGGTGCCTGGGTGGCTCAGTTGGTTAAGCATCTGACTTGGTTTTGGCTCAACTGATGATCTCAGGGTCATGAGATCGAGCCCCATGTTGGGCTCTGTGCTTGAGATTCTTTCTTTCTCCCTCTGCCACCCCCCTAAGTCTTTATCTCTCTAAAATAAATAAATAATAAAATAAAATATCAAATTATGCAGAAAATAATTTTTAAAAAATCAACACCCATTTATGGCAAAAACTCTCAGCAAACTAGGAAAAGAGGAAATTTCCTGAACTTGATAAAAAACACTTACAAAAACAGCTACAACTTCCATCATACTTAAGTGAGGAATTTGCTTTTTTCCCTTGAGATTGGAAATATCCTCTTTCGCCACTCCTCTTCATTATCATACTAGAAAGTCCTAAAGAGTACAATGATACAAGACAGGAAAATAAATGGTATACCTACTGAAAGGAATAAGTAAGATGTTTTTGTTCACAAATGACATACTATAGAAAATCACCCCAAAACTTGATTTAAAAAATCCTTCTGAAATTAATAAGGATACTTGTACAGCAAAGTCTTAGAGTATAAACTTAATATACAGAAGTCAATTACTCTCTTATATACAAGCAAAGAACAAATTGAATTTGAAATGTTAAAAGATATACATTATATATCATATATGTATAATTGATAATAATACCAAAAAACGAAATACTTAGGTGTAACTCTAATATGCACATGATCTATATGCCTAAAACTGTGAAACTCTAATAAGCAGAATCAAAGATCTAAGAAAATACAGAAATAGGCCAGGCCCATCAATGAGAACGCTCATTATTGTTAAGATGCCAATTCTTACCAAGTTGATTCGTAGAATCAACATAATCTCAATAAAAACTTCAAGCAAATTATTTTGTAAATGCAATAAAACTGATTCTATGGACCTAGAATTACCAAAAATTACTGAAGGACATTGGAGGACTAATACTCCTGACTTTATAAGACTTACTATACAGCTTTAGTAATCAAGTCAACATGGCATTGGAAAAGAAGAGACCAATAGGCCATAGACGAATAGAACAGAACAGAGAACATTAAATAGATCCATACAAATGGTCACCTGATCTTTGACAAAGGATTAAAGGGAATTCAACACACAATCTCAGCTCAAGCTCAGTATATCTGAAACGTCCATTGTTAAGTGTGATGGAGATATATTCTTAAACTATCAGTAGTTTGTCTATGACTCTCCTTATCTCTGTCCAGGCACATGCTGAGTAGCCTTATGGCACTCAGCATATCTTATGGAAAGATATTCCTCAGTGAAAGCAGGAATAGAAAGATGTATTCGTCTCTTGGATTTTGAATCTCAAAAGTTTATTATTTTAGAGGACAGAATGGCTTAAAGCTCTAGTAGATTATACTCTGGGGAAGAGCAACTTCCTATCTCACCTACCATCATCCCTCATTATATTTACTTGCAGTAGAAAAAGATCTATGGGCTGGAAGGGTGGGGAGATTCAAAAAGAAGTAATTGTTAAATAAATACTGATTAGTCCCTTGTTACATGTGCTGGGCCTGGGGGTGAGTAGGCTGTAACACACATTCAAAATAGAAATAAGGGATCCCTGGGTGGCGCAGCAGTTTAGCGCCTGTCTTTGGCCCAGGGCGTGATCCTGGGGACCCAGGATCGAGTCTCACGTCGGGCTCCCTGCATGGAGCCTGCTTCTCCCTCTGCCTGTGTCTCTGCCCCATTCTCTCTCTCTCTTTGTGTGACTATCATGAATAAATAAATAAAATCTTTAAAAAAATAGAAATGAGATGCATCAGTTCTGAGGATCAGATATAAAACATGGAGACTATAATCGATAACACTGTATTGTATAATATAAATGATCTAAGAGGGGAGAACTTAAATGTTCTCACCAAGTAAAAGATAAGTACGTGAATTGATGAATGTTTTAATTAACTAGATGGGGAGAATTGTTCCCAAAGTACCCATATATCAATCCACCACTTTGTGCACTTTAGCTGTTTTACCATTTCATGTGTCAATTATACAGCTAATATTTTTATAAATATAGGTTTATAAGCTCCAAGAACAGAAACCTTTTCCCCATTTTGCATATCAAATTCAATCAAGACTGCAAGACCCTAAAAGAAAATTGGCTACATCAGGTGTATAGGCAACTGAGGTACTTGGCAAAGTTTCTTCTGTGCTCCAGCATGGTATGGGAACCAAAAAGGTCACAGTTTTCCAAGAATGGAAAGAGAAAGGAAGGAAGGAAGGAAGGAAGGAAGGAAGGAAGGAAGGAAGGAAGGAAGGAAGGAAGGAAGGAAGGAAGGAAGGAAGGAAGGAAGAAAGAAAGAAAGAAAGAAAGAAAGAAAGAAAGAAAGAAAGAAGAAAGAAAGAAAGAAAGAAAGAGAAAAAGAAAAAGCGAAAGAACCATGGGACTTGACATTTTCTTGATAGGAAGGAGAGTGACTAAGCAACAATTTTTGAAGCCTGTTAATACGTTGATGGAAATCTCTGCAGCTTTCTGAATGGCCATATAAGATGGAGGAGAAGTGCCACTCCCATCATATACATCTTATTACTAGACAAGTCCCACAAATCTCAATTTAATTAAGTTTATAACATTCAAACCAAATAGACTTCAAAGTAAATTGAGTTGTAAAAAATATAGAAAATTATGCATCTCGGCTTACGCTGAGCTTTTGGACAGAGATACATGCCCACTCTATAGGTAAAAGCTCACGTTTCAGGCTCTGCTCTGCCAATTACTAATAAGAAATGGAAAAAAAAGAAAGTAAGAAAAGAAAAGGAAATGAATCTTTGGGCAAAAACTTTAGTCCAAAGTAATAGAACACTAACCTCTATCCCGCCATCCCTTGAAGCTAGGTCTTCGACAAGTAAATTGTAATACCCTACATGCAGCCAGTTTGCAAATAGGGAAATACAACAATGCAACTTTAATGGTTTCTGAAGCCCATAAACTGTTTTTTTTTTTTTTCTTTCAATCACTTGCGATGTACTGGGGACTCTTTATAGTACGATGTAGAAATAAATTACATGAGTTCTGCCTGTAAGAAGCCTTCACTCTATGGAGAGTATGACATATTCTGATAACATTTCATTGACAGAACATCTTATCACAGGACTAATTTTCAAAGCACTTTTTTTTTTTTTTTCTGAGTAACAGCACGTGAATTTCAATGGAAAGGGTAGGCTAGTTGCTGGCTGTGCAATATAAGAAGAACTCGAATATGGAAGAGGAAGGGAGCACAAGTATTTGGAATTGAATTAGCAAAAACATCAACGTGGGAGATTCGCATGGTTTATGTCAAGGGCAGTGGGGAGCCTGGTGGATCTAGGTGAAACCGAATGAATGAAAGGAGAGCAAATGTATCATTCCACGTGTAAATCAAAAAGATGAGTTTGAAGAACAAAGAAACAGCCATAGAAAAGGGAGGAGGTACTGATACATGCTGCTCAATGAGTATAAACCTCAAAAACATTATGCTAAGCGAAAGAAAACACAAAATATCATATATTACACCATTCTCACGAGATGTCCGGAACAGGTAAGTGCATAGAGACAGATGCAGACAGGCGGTTGGTAGCAGGGTCAGGGGGCAAACAGGACATGGGGAAGCCTGCTCAGTAAGCGTTGAGTTTTATTTGGGGGCAATGAAAATGTCTTGTAAATAGTTAGAAATAATAGTTTACACGACTTCGTGAATGTACTGAATGCTACCGAATTGTTAGTGGCATAACAATTTATGCCACTAATTTATTTTCATAGATCTGAAAATAGATTTATGTTATGTGAATTTTTCATAAAAATAAAATGAAAAAAAGTTTTAAATGAAGAGACCATTTCTGAGCAGGCTGGTGAGCACTCGACAGCAGGGGATTCACATTCACCAGCACCATATTCTCTCCAAATCCCTCACCAAAAATGTTTAGGACATGCTTCCATAAACTGATGCATTGTGTCCCCTGAGTCTTAATATCCTGGCTGCATATATTGAACACCTTGACTGGTCATCTGTTGGTGGTAAGACTTTAGCGTATCTTCTAGAAACTTCATATTTACTCAGAAGTGCACGTTCTCAGAACGTTCTATTATTGTAACCATCCTCCTAGGAAACAGTACAATAAGTGTGTCCCACCTTTGGCCAAATTTAGTCCATCACAATTCATTATGGGTCATTGCTTCATGATGGCTTCCACCATTAGCACATCCCTCCGCTCTCACCTCTAGAACATCACCGTTTTACTAGTCAACAATTCAAACCATTCCTGTCTGGTTACTCATCCTTTTTCCCCCCATTAGACAATATCTATTCATTGCAACTAGAATAATTTTACCAAGAGTGGTATAAATTTGGGGTTTTCTTTAGGTTAAAAAAAAAAAAGAATTACAAAAGTAGACTGGTCATTAGACCTGACGTCTTCGAATCTTTCTGGTGCCTCATTGTAACCCACGGCTCCCATCTTTAAGGTCATGTCACAATCCAAGATATCTCAGAACATCAGGTTCCAAGCTTTAAGCAGCTCTGAAGAAAAAGTGTGGGGAGTAAGAAAAATTGGGACACAACCCAGTTAAGTCAGCTCTCTTTAGGAAACTTTCTGAGAAGTCTCAGATAACACGTCTGCTTATGTCTCACAACTAACTGCGATGGAGTCAAGGGAATAAAGTCTTCTACACAGTCACTGGCCTCAATAAAATTGGAGTTTTTATCCTTAAGTTGAATTGCAAAATGTCTGCCAGGCGGGTGGCCAGCAACCTCCTCCTTCTACATGTTAAATGCTATATACATACATATATCAGATATTTTACACCATGTATTTGGGTTATATAGTATGCATTATGGATGCATATGAACCACACCAGGCATTATTTTATAAGCTATCATTCATTAAATATCTATTAATGACCTACTGTGTTTTTGGCACTCGAGTAAGCACTGAAGAACAAAATCAACTGGTTCCTGTTCTCAGAGAGCTTAAGGTCTATGAGGGAAATAGTCTTTAATTTTTTTAAGATTTTATTTTTGTTTATTTGTGAGAGAAACACAGAGAGAGGCAGAGACACAGGCAGAGGGAGGAGCAGGCTCCATGCAGGGAGCCCTATGAGGGACTCAATCCCAGGACCCCGGGATCATGCCCTGGGCCCAAGGCAGATGCTCAACCGTTGAGCCCACCACTTGCCCCAAGGGAAACATTCTAACCTTCTTTAATCCAATAATATACAAATAAGTATAAGTTAAAGAAGAAACTTCTGTGATAGCACAAAACAAAGCAGGTGACTCATTCTGGGCAGAGAATCATCTGAATATTCACCATGAAACTGATACATGAGCTGAGATCTGAAGGGAGACAACCGTGAAGTCAGTGGCGAGGATGTTCATAGATGGGGAGGACACGAGGGTGCACACCCAGTGGAGCGAGGCAGGGAGGAACCCAAGACACCTGGTGAGACCAGGGTTTAATGGCTGGAGGAGCCTGAATGGAAGACCCTAGTGGTCCATAAAAGTCCTCTTCAACAGCGTTAAGGGATTCAGTTACCTCACGGGCTCTGAGGCCCACCACTCCCTGCTTCAGGCTCTGTCATTAATCCAGAGGCACTTTCTGTAATTCTACACACAGAATGCTCTTTTGCCCCTATATCCACTGCACTTCTTGGGCCTCGTCTCCCTTCCTGTTCAGGCGCTGCCCTCCTCCCTCTCTGTAGACAGCACTTGTTTAAATCACATATATTCCTTTCTTTTTCCTTTTCTTTTTCTTTTTCTTTTTCTTTTTCTTTCTTTTCTTTTTCTTTTTCTTTTTCTTTCTTTTTTTCTTTTTCTTTTTCTTTCTTTTTCTTTTCTTTTCGTTTTCTTTTTCTTTTCTTTTTCTTTTTCTTTTTCTTTCTTTTTCTTTTTTCTTTTTTTTCTTTTTCTTTCTTTTTCTTTTTCTTTTCGTTTTCTTTTTCTTTTCTTTTTCTTTTTCTTTTCTTTTTTTTCTTTTCCTTTTTTTTTTTTTTTGTGAGAGACAGTGTGCACGTTCGGGAGAGCAGGGAGGACAGAGGGGTAGAGGGAGAGGACGAGAGAAAATCTTAAGCAGGCTCCGTGCTTGGTGCTAGAGCCTGATGCGCAGCATAATCTCAGGACCATGACCCTGAGACCATGACCTGGGCCCAGATCAAGAGTCAGGGGCTTAATCGACTGAGCCACCCAGGTGCCTCTAAACCACTTACATTCTTTGATGCAAAGCATGTAGGACCTTCATGATACCTTCCCTGACATCAACCATATACCCTCAGTTATGGTCACAAAGTTATCTTATCATAACCTGTACAGACTTCTGTTTTGTTTCCTTCCTTGTTATCTTGCATTTTCTGTTTTTATATCTGCCTTCGCCACTAAACTTTGGGCCCCTGGAAGCCAGGAATATGACTTACTCAAGCTTATTTCCCCATTAAAAAAGTTTGGCACAGTCAATGACTCAACAAATAGTTGCTGAATGAATAAATGAGTGGATATTGGACATAGTGATTTATTTTACTTTATGAATCTGATTCTAACACGTCACATTATTGTACTAATCTGTCAGAGGCTTCAAAATATATAAGGAGAAAATAAGTATAAAATCATACTTCTAAACTTTTAAATTCAGGCTTCCAGCTAGAGAACACCATTGGGGTTGTTTGATGAAACCTTTCTGGCTCTAATACTAAAGCTCTTTAGCGTGAATGAAAATGAGTTGTTTTTACCTTAGAAAATGAGTTGTTAGGAATTTTGGTTGAAGATACTTTCTATTACATCTGGATGATGTATGGTCTGTAAACACTTTACTAATTCTATGACTTACTAAAAGCTACGGGTCCCTCAGACTACCTTGAAGTGGAGGGGCTGTTTATCGGTAGTAGATATGCACCGTGAAACCTGTTCGCTGAGAATTGAGATAATGACAAACAAACACCATTATTTTGGGTTATGGTCAGTATATCTAGTTAGAAGAAATTCAAATGTATACGTTTTGCTCTCATTTATAACTTGCTTACCACAGACCTTAAAGAGGGTTCTGGACCCAATTCCACTGTGTTGGGGGGTGGGGGCAGAAGTCCCCAGGGCCCCCGAGCAAGTCTCTGCAATTCCAGCTAACCCCACTGTGACACCATCAGATTCCACCGTGACACCATCCGATTCCATAGGGTAAGTGTTCAGTCCTGCGAAATATCTCCCCACCTCCACTTCAGATACCAGTTTCAAGTCCTGGTTGTTTCCTGTGCTTCTGACAAACTGGCTATAAATCAGAGTTCCCGTGGCCTCCTCCTTGGGTTCAATTAATTTGCTGGAGTGCTCCCAAAACTCAGGAAAAACACTTCACTCACTAGATCACCCGTTTATTTTAAAAGGATGTAACTCAGGAAGAGCTCCATGGAAGGGATGCACAGGGCATGGTGTGGGGGAAAGGGATAAGGCTGCCAAGCCCACCCCAGACATATTGGACATAGTGATTTCCAATGTCCACCAACTCTAGACCCCCGATGTCCACCAACTCTAGAAACTAGAAGCCTATTCTTTTGGAATTTTCTAGAGGCTTCATTACGCAGGCATGATTGATTAAGTCATCAGGCAATGGTGATTGCGCTCAATCTAGCCCCTCTCTTTCCTGGGAGGGTCATTGGTGGGACAGAAGGTTCCAACCCTCTAACCACAGCGTTGGCTCTCCAGGCAGCCAGCCACCATCCTCAGGTTACCTAGGGGGCTTTCCAAAATTCACCTCATTCACATAACAAAAGATACCTTGATCACTCTCAACACTTAGGAAATGCCAAGGGTTTGGGGAGCTTTGAGTAAGGAGCCTTGAACAAAGATCTAATATATATAAGAAAGAACATGAAGACTCCTAACTCTGGGAAACGAACTAGGGGTGGTGGAAGGGGAGGAGGGGGAGTGGGGTGGGGGTGACTGGATGACGGGCACTGGGGCACTTGACAGGGTGTTATTCTGTATGTTGGTAAACTGAACACCAATAAAAAATAAATTTATTATAAAAATAATATATATAAGAAATATTTTTTGGTTTTCTGAATGACCAAATATATATATATTATTTTTCATAAATCGTATCCCATTTTAAAGTCTCACACCAAGAGGACTTTTTCACAAGTTTCTGGGTATTTATTTATTTATTTATTTTACTTATTATTATTATTATTTATTTATTTTTTTTTGTAAAATTGTACTGCTGTAATACCTTGATCCAGTGATTCTCTGAAGATGGAAGTTGTTTCACATCTTCAGGAGATAAAGGTATATACTAATACATTCGCGAACAGGACAAGTGATCTACAGCACAGTGAGGGGGGGTCGGGGGGAGAAGGGGCAGTGGCAGGAGAAAAACAACGGTAATTTCTATCCTGTGGTACTTCTTGGTACTGAAGAGACATATTTATTCGCATCAACTAAATGCATCTTTTCTGCAACTGTAAAGAATGAGAGAGGCAGATATTATTATCTCCAATTAACTTATCTGGATAATGAGGATTTAGTAACGCAGATCTGATATGGTTATTGTGTGTTTAAAAGACACAAATGTAAAGTGTTTAGAACATTTCCTGAAAGATAAGAAGTGCCTAATATATGTTAGGTTTTATTATTATATTCACCATTCCTAGGGAATATCTTCAGGCTGAGAGATGTTTATTAATTTGCCAAATTAATAGAGTTTAAAGGCAGGATTCAAATGAATCCCTTCCGGCTCCAAACATAGCATTTGTCTGCACTGTATTTTTCAAAAGAGATTGCCTTTTTAAAAAAGGCTTTCGGAGCATCTGCCTTTAAAATCAAATTTGCTAATCATTTTAATGAACAGAACTGCCCATGAGTTGGGGAGGGTGGATGGCAACATCTGTATCTTATCAGGGCAATGCAGAGGAGATTTAATCTAAGAGGCTAGATTTCAGCAATCAAGGTTAATTGGAATGGAAATAATTTAGTTTGGACTGCATTTCAATGCTTCAATATCAAAATTTGACTTTAATTAAAGCATCAACTCAACTATAAACTATGATATTATGTTTCCCCAAAAAAAAGACAGCCTCTTTGACGAAATATAGATACTATGATTTGTTAAATCCCAGTGATAGGGAGTTAGGATAAAATATCATGATCTGTGTTAGAGAAGCAGAAGTGAAGCATGATGTTAACAGGATGCAATAAAGATAAAGGCTTATAAAGCTTCGTCTGAATTAGAGCTTATTTCAGCTCATCAACCACGACTGCATTGTTACATGAAAAAAAAAAGCGTGCTTGTATTCTTTATAATTTTTTAAAACGATCCCAGTATACTCACACATTGTGATGTCTCTGATGGAAACACACTCATTTAATGGCCGATTGGTAATCCTATCATTCCTAGAGCAAATATAAAAATGAGAGAGGAGTGAATTTTGGCAACAGCTAAATGGGAAGTGTTCAGTTAGCTCTGATGATCATGTCTTGAACCTTGAGTATTAGGAAGGACGCCGCTCTTAGATGAAAGATGACAGTGTGTGGTGGCACGAATTCATGGGAGCCCCCAAATCGGGTGAGGAGTATAGTAGCCAGCATTGCTACAAGGTAGGAAGTTTCTCTCACTGCAACATTTATAAGTGGACTTTCAAAAAATCCTATCAGGGGCGACTGGGTGGCTCAGCCAGTTAAGCATCTGACTCTTGATTTTGACTCAGGTCATGATGTCAGGGTTGTGAGGTCGAGCTCCACTTTGGGCTCTGTGCTCTCAAGGTGGTCTACTTGAGATTCTCTCTCTCTCCATCTCCCTCTGCTCCTCCCCTTGCTTACACGAAATCAATCAATCAATCAATCAATATTTTAAAATGTCTTATTATATTATTAGCTTTATAATAATTGGCTATGTGCAGATTAGCTACTGCTAATGAGAATTTACAGAGATTTAAGAAAATGTGTTTTTGTTCTTTAATAAATAAATCTACAACTCTATGGAGAAAATCCTCTACAACTCTATGTTTCATGCCTTCCGATGTATACCTTATTAAATGAATATGCATTAATTAATAAATAAAAATTTAAAAATTAATTTTTAGAACTATACACTTTGATTAAACACCTAGTTCAGCCTAAGTCACTTGCAATTTAATTTGATATTATATATGACTGACCATTCTGAACAAGTTTTCAAACATTCAAGACATTTATTTACTTTTTTTAGTCTACAAATGTTGGTGCTTGGATTTGTACTCAAGCATGTCAGAATCCAAACTCTACGCTCTTTTTATTACATCACGTGTTTCCCAGGCAAAGAGATCCATGTTACATGGAGGAATAGTGGTCCTTCCCTGGAGCCTTTTGTGCTGTGGAATTGTATGGAATTTCTGGACATCTCCCATTTTGAAGCTCTATTTTACTTTCTAACCAATGATCTCTGGAACTGGGCACAAGGACCACTCGAACTGGGCCAGGAATGGTAATTGTTTTACCAGAAGTTGCTTGTAAAATCAACAGGAAAACAGGCATCCAGACCATAAAACTGTCCGTGTAGACTTTCTGAAGACAGAGTAGCTAAGTAATGCATCATAATACCAATGAAGTAGTTGATCAAAGTGTAAAAACAAAAGTGCCTCAGCATGTCAGCGTCTACAGACAACTATTTTCTTTTTTTTTCCTTTTTCATATTTATTTTGATACTTTCCTTGGTTTGCTGTAATCCTGTAAGAACAGCAAGAAAAGGATAACCACCTCAGAGCAGCCAGCTTTATAGAAAACGGATTATCAAGCTATTGATTTTTGGTCAGGGTCAAGGCCCCCTTTGCTGCTCGCAAAGGGATTTGCAGTGTTTCAAAACGGTGTTTGAAAGTAGGCTGCAACTTTGCTTAATTTTTCAAAGGTGTACTTGCTAAGACAGAGAGACTTCTAATTCATCCCTGACTTTCACATAGGTTGGATTACAAGGCAACACTTTGTCTCCTCCTTAAATTGTGGATTCTTGTATACCAGAGAGGTCAGCATTAATTATACAGCCCACAGTGCTGCCCCAAGGATCCCTTCGTTTGTTTTGTTAGCGTGGTAAAAAAAAAAAAAATGTGTAAGCCTAATTTGTATTTTTTATAGTTTGAAGGGCCATATAGAGAATGATCTGGCAGATGATAATGGATTTTATTCTTCGCGGTCAGGTCTTCATTTTAGGGTATTTGAATAAATGCTCCTTCTATCTGTGGTTTCACAATAATACTACTTAGCTGTTTGACTCCCTATGAGGTTATAAAGTTTGATCACCAAACTTGGGTTCTTTCTAATCTTGGTGGGGATCCATCCATACTTAAAAAAAAAAAAATCATTTGTTTCTTGAGGCGATTTGATTAACTCAGTGTTCCCTGTGTTTATTACTTTTCCTCCTTCAAAAACATGATTCACTTGAATGAAGAATAATGGGAAGAATAATAGGAAGTTCAAAATACGCGTGATAGTGTATATAAGATGGGTGATGGGCAACTAAACAACTGAGTTTCCAAGATATAGACTCTGAGGTAGAGATTGAAGTTCAGGAACTTCCTGGGGAGTGACCTGAATATCAGTACAAGTGAGGTGGATTTACAAATAGGATTGTGTAAAGAGAAACTTTGACTGCAAAATAGTCATGACAAAGTCTTCTCAGCCAGGGGGACTCCATGGGGAGTTTTGAAGCTCTGGTGGTCCTGCAGGGTTGTCCCAAATTGGGATGTGGGGCCCACATCCACTAGTCATTGGGAGTTAACTGTCCCTAGGAAGAGGACCTGAGCATGGGAAAAGTGACTGTCTTTAACAAAGGTTAATTAGAAGAAAAGGACTCGGTTAACAGGTGCAGACAGCAACTCTCCCAGGTGATGAGGGAATGTATGCTTCACTCTTGCAAGCTTGTTTTATGTTTAGTGACGTAAATGTGAAATTTGTTCATTAAGTTGTTGTGGAATGAAAGGAGGTAATGTTTTGTCTTGTTTGGTAAAACAACAATTTAATTTTTTTTTTAAAATAATAATGTTTTGTCTTGTTTGGTAAAACAACAATTTAAATTAAAAAAATAATAAAGATGATAGGGGTTTCAGTAAAGATTATGACTTGAATACATCCTTCTGAGGCCCCTTAACTTCTGGCTAAAGGAGTTTCACCTCTCAAGCAAGGATAATCATCACTGCACAGGTTCAAATTTGGATGATACCTTCCTCCTTGAGCTACAGACACCAGTATCAGTTTTTTGGTGGCGAGGAGTGTGGGGAGATAATAGATACCTTAGGATTTAAAGAAGGAATTTCATGTTGTCAGTGGCCCTTGGAGAGAGAGTCAACGGTGGCGTTGTTGTCTAGGAATCATCCTGAGGTGATAGGTAGTGTGATTGAACTAACTAGTAAGAATTCACCAAGCACAAGGAGGTGGACCACTCTGTCCTACTTGCTGTCTGTGGCTATACTAGGCTGGGAGAAAATTTTGTAAAAGCTGGATCATGTTGATAGATAACGAGTTAAAATCAGCAATATACCAAGAATCCAATATGGTAATAAAGATA
Source organism: Canis lupus dingo (assembly GCF_003254725.2). Classification (NCBI taxonomy): domain Eukaryota; kingdom Metazoa; phylum Chordata; class Mammalia; order Carnivora; family Canidae; genus Canis; species Canis lupus. The sequence goes on from NC_064278.1 coordinate 27,422,337, forward strand.
AAAGAACTTAATGGCAAATCACATTAGAGATGTAAAAAGGATATTTATAGAAGAGAGAAACACAAATGAGCTTTTGCAAAATTCTCAAACACTAGAAACCAAGAAATCCATTTCCTTCACTAGGTTTTAGGGAAAAAATGAAGAATAAAGCACTAGCGATATTTTATATTTCCCCGTGTCAGATTAAAAAAAAATTAAATCAACCCTTCTAAAATGAGGAGCACAGTAATTATGTAACTATAATTTCTGCCTATGACAACCTAAACATTATTCTGTCATAGTGCTTAAAATGGTAGTTTATTAAAAAAAGTTCTTAAATATAGGGGTCAAACTGGTGGTTACCAGAGGAGAGGTAGGTAGGGAGATGTGTGAAATCGGTGATGGGATTAAGAATACACTGATATGATGAGCACTGAGTAATGCATAGAATTTTTGGATCATGATATTGTATACCCAAAACTAATATAACACTGTATGTCAGTTATATTTGAGTAAAAAAATAGATTATACATCCCAAAAAGTGAGTTTATAAACCCCATTATTTTATAAATTCACTAATATTAAAAAAATCTTGTATATATCTATGATAATCTGCCAAAATATCTGACATAATATGAGGTATGTGTTTCCTTACAATATTAATTACTGAGAGTTATTGAATTGATCCTATGGTATGATACGTTAGGTTATTGGTAAGCATATCGTGATGTACTTGTTAGACAAAAGAGGCTTAATTTCCTATCATTTGAAATAGCCAATGACTGAAAGGTAAGGTAAAAATTTTCTGTAAAGTGTTATACTTATTCTCTTTTTAAAATGTATATTATAAAATATATTATACAACCAGCCTAAAATACACATATTAAAATCAGAGTACATCTTATAAAATATTTTAGTCACTGTCAGTAAATTATTTGATGGGATTATGGATCATTTACAAGGTTTTTCTCAAATTTATATATTGAGTCATTTAACACAAGAATTTTGTTCAGAAATTATGACAAATTCTATTTTTATTTTTTGTTAAGACTACTGATGTTGTCAAGGTTGTTCATTTTCCAAAAATGGATAAATTTTAGCAATAGTTAGCAGTTGGTAATATAAGTCAAGAACACTGAGGTTTTTTATCACACTCGGAATATTTAATTTCCCCTCCATCTGATAATAATTTTGCATGTAAAAAATAACACAAAACTATGTCAATTTGAAATAGCCACCCACACACCTTATGGAATTAAAATATTGTGTGGGATTGAAATCATGAGTATATTCTGTAAGCATGATCTCCAAAAGCATATTTTTGTAAAAAAAAAATTATAATAATGACAGTTGTTCAAACCAAATGATTTGATATTTTAACGTCAGGAACTTGCTCAATAGTTTCTGGATCTTGGTTTATAGTGTTAACCAGAGCATTTGGATTTAAAGGACATAAAGTCTCCTGCTAGTAAAATATAGTAACACAAAATTTTAGAATGGAGAGGGAACAGAAAGTCCATGAAAAGCAATCATTTTTTAGCATTGCGTGGAGGGATTTTTTTTTTTTTAGGTGCATATTTTCATTGTAGATGAAAAGGTTATTTTCTCTACCAATTTAAACAGCAGTTTTCTAGCATATGGATACAATCTAAGATATAGGGTAAACATATTTATGATGCCTCTGAGAGCTAGCTTTAACATCTGAACAGGCTTGGCAGTGTACAAATGGGATACAAGGCAGGCTCTACAATTTCACATAACTGATGGACACTTAATATATGGTAAAAAGAAATTTGACAATTTCTTTCCCTCTTGCCATCCATTAAGTGGGTAAAGTTGTTTACTACACATACCTGAGCCACTCAAAGCAATTTTCAGAATAATTTTTCCATTCAAAAACCCTTGAGTACTAACTGTTCCTTTTATATTTAATTTAAAAGTAAAGGCGAGGGAGTAGTATTCTTATAAACATGCCCCATATTTTTCTCATTAGGATAATTTTCATGCACAAAACAATACTGTATAAAATAGAAAGAAGGAAGAATTTCATTAACTGAAAATGAAATGTGTAAAACTATAAAACAAAACGTTATATAGTCATTTAAGCTTACTCGTGAGCACTATTTTTCTAGTGGCCTTATTAAAATTTAATTCATCAGGTTTACACTCTAACAACTAAAGAGAATTTATAATTTTTAAAAATATTGATGATAATCTTCAAACGTTCTGGAAATTTGTGTTTTAAACCATTGCTTTAGGGAACTTAATGTTCCTTTTTGTCCTATAAAAAATTAAATAGATTAAATAGGAATTTATTTTAATATTTTTTAAATTCCAAGAAGTAAAGCACCTTAGTTAACTCCTTTGTCAATAACTACTGTTTTTTTTTCTATTTAAAAATATTGAGCATTAAATTGTCTTTTAAAGGCACTCAGTGAGCTATTATATTAGTTGGTATTTTTAGGTCCCTAGTAGCAGGTATGTGAGGACACCAGCCACATTCAGGTTCTCAGATACATCTTTGCTGGGTGCCTGGTGTATAGATGGGGAATGCTCAAATTTCAAGAGAGAGGAAAACAATAATTATTTTACACTATTTAAAGTGAATGTTCAAAAAGTAATAAAAATGTAAACACCTGTGTTCTACCAACACAGAGTTGGTTAAATTTAACATAATACCCACCTTCTATAATTCATGGTTCCTAAGTCTTGAGAGGTCAGGTTGGAGCCAGTGGTATCAATTACTGGTAGCTTTAAAAACACGTTTTTTGTTTTGTTTTGTTTTGTTTTGGGGTTCATTGGTGGGGGAAGAGTTGTTTGTTTTCATTACAAAGTTGGTATTTTATTCTTTACGTGGTCTGTTTATATAAGTCATTAATTGGACTTCTGTTTCTTGGTGTTATTAAGGCTTAATTCTGCAGTGGAAGAAAATAACTTAATTGTGCCATCTGTAAAATGTTATCACCAAGTTGTCCTGTTAACCTAGAAAAAAAAAATCTCTGTATATTTATCCAATTGCTTGTTCCTATTGTGAAATCATTTTGTTAGAGGGAAACACATAGTAGATATTTGATGAATGCTCTACCTTGGAGGAGGTATAGGTAACTCCACATGCTGGACTGTCTGCTATTGAGGCACACACAAATTACGTTCAATTCAGCTGACATTTGTTAAGTGCTTATTATGTGGCAGACATTACATACAAATTATACGGAAACACGAGGAAGATGTGGATGCTGCTTTTGCACAGTTCACAAACTCTATAGGCCACATGGATACGTAAACAATTAATTAAAACACTTTGGAGTCTAAGTGGGAGGCTCTACATACACAGTGTGGTTAAGAGCCCAGTAGCCCAGAGCTCAGATCCAAGCTCTCCCACTTCCTGGCTGTGTGATCTTAGAAGTCACTTACATTCTCAAAACTTCAGTCTTCTGTGTAAATGAGAGATAATAAAAATGTCCTCATAGAGATGCTATAAAAACTAAATTTGACACCCAACTATAAAATTGGAAACTCAGCGCCTGGTATGCTCTGGGATACTGGGCTGCTGAATCTCTAAACATGGAGAATTATCCAATCATCCTTATGTTATTGATCTCTAGTTTTCTGTTGTAATTAGTTAAATCCATTGAGTGAATTAAGTCCGAATCGTGCAAATTCTTTGAAATGAAAACTATGTGCTTTCTGCAACTGTTCTTATGGCAACTATATACATACACACACTCAAAATCACACATGTGTGTATATTTAATTAATTCGAGTTGGTTGATTAGGTTCTTCAAATCTATATACTTATTTTTCTTTACTTCAAACCTGAACTATCTGTGTTAAAAACTTCAACTGTGGTTATGTGTCTATTTCTCTTCTTAGTCAATTTTTATTTTTTATATTTTGAAGCCATGTTAGTAGGTACATCAAACTTTACTGGTACATAGATAAATACTGTCCAGTTCAACTGCTACACAGCAGGGGGCCAGGACTGTATTTAATTAAATTTAATTAATTAATTTAATTAATTGCCTTAATTTAATTAAAAGACTATATCGCATCATGATTTACATTAATCTACTCTGGTGTCGAAGATGCATTCACTTTTGCCGCTAACAGAGGAATAAAAGAGGAATTTAACACGTATTGTCACTTCTGTGCCTTTTGAAATGTTCAATGTAGTGCTATTCTATGTCATTCCCTGAGGGATATTGCACTGTTTATTGGTATATTATTTGGAAAAGAGGAGAAACTCATTTTCTTCCACTTTGCTCTTCTTACCATAATAGCTTTTTCTCCACATGTCAAAGAGTCAATGTAAAGATTCAATTTCTTATGATAGCTCTCCTAACTATACATTCAGAAATTAGGGAAATATCTTGTTCCCATTGTCTCCCCAGGTCATCTGAAACCCAATCCTAGTTCCAGGCTGATAACAGTGAGGTGTAGGGATGTGGAGTGCAAGAACAAATTGGCTTTCCCTTTTAAAATAACTATTTTAGCTGAATGGGATGAACCATCACTGTGTCATTTAATGGAAGATTTTCTGCTTTCACAGAAGGGAGGAGGGGCTATATTCCGGCAAGTACACATCCTCTGAAACCTATCCTTTCCTGATAAATACACCAAACTGTATATAAGGGACGTAGAACTGTGAATTTAGCATTATAGTGCTAAATATCTTTGAATGGAGAAATATTAGAGATATTCTCAGATTGCGATACTTTGCCCTTGCTCAAGCATGAGGCTCTTTAAGGCAGGCGTGTTATTATTCACTCTTTTCTTTCTAGTGCTTGACACAGAACAAGACATAGAAGAGTAAATATTTATGAAAAGAATGAATGAATGTTATGGTTCAGATGTTTTCATCAGACACCATTTTATTTATTTTTCAAACAAATATAACATGGCTTCCAAGGGAAATGTGTTTCAAATTCTAAACAAAAGATTGAAAAATGGACATTCAAATGCAAGCAATGAAAAAGTTGGGAAGAAATTCATAAGACCTTGAGGGCTTTAATTAAGCAGGAACTAAATAATTGATGAAAACAACAGATTTCCAATCTAGAAAATATACTTTAATTATCTAAACATATTTCAGTTATTTTTTAAAATAATAGATCAGACCTGTGCTATAAGTTAACATTTTTAAAATTTATTATATTAGACATTATGATATACATAATTAATTTTAAATTTTGCACAAGAGATCTTTTAATGTGATTAACATATATTAGAGTAAGTCTATGAGGTGATTTGTATATATCCTCACATTAGACACATGAGAATGTCAGTTGTGGCTAGAAGTTTCTTTTGTTCTTATCTAAAATTCTCTCCTGAAGGCCAAACTTGAAAAGAATGTGTCTGAAGCTCTTGGCAAACTATTTTTGTCAGAGAGATTTCAGAAAAAAAAATTCTTCTAGCAAGATGAAAATCACTAGGCAAGAAATAATTGCTCCTGAAAAATGCCTTATTTTCTTTGGCTCTTACACAATTTGAAAGCTATACCAGAATTGTTTTGGATGGAACACTTCCATACATTAACTATGGCAAGGACAATATTTGACAGTGTGATTCCCCATACAGACAAAGTAGATATTACCTTCATTCCCTATAGCCAGAGCCTTTACACTTAATTTGTTTACTTGAAATTTTGATTCAGAATACTTTAAGGTTTTACTATTTTTTTTTTTATCTGGGAAGAAAGTTTTTAAATTCTAGGAAATCAATTATACCTAAAATAGTTTTATGTGCCTCTGTAAATCAAGCGATCAGTGAACCAACTCAGGAGGCAGGAATTTAAAAGTTGAACTTGTTTCAAAGATCTGTAACACACTAAACTTGAATTTCTGATGTTTCTAGCACTTTAATGGCCTACTTTTTAGATTCTACAAAATTTATCCTACTTTTTTTTCTGGTTGACAAAAGTGTTATGAATTCACATTCATTACCTATTTAATAGATTCATAAAATATTATAATAATGTAGTGCTACTAAGGCAGCTATAGAATTAATTTTATTCAGTTGCACCTGGGTGGCTCAGTTGGTTAAGCGTCTGCCTTGGGTTCAGGTCATGATCCCAGAGTCCTGGGATGGAGCCCCACATCAGGCTCCCTGCTCAGCAGAGAGCATCTTTTTCCCTCTTCCTCTTGCTCTGTAGCTCTTCCTGCTTGTGGTCTGTCTCTCTCTCCCAAACAAACAAATAAAATTTTTAAAAAATCTTTGAAAAGATAAAATAAATTTAAAAATAAAGAATGAATCTTATTCAATGGTCTTCTCATTTTTAAAGACTTGACAAAATATTGTCTGGCAGGACCAAATATCAAAACTATGCTTTCTTGATTTAGGAAGCATGGTTGGGTTCCTCAGACATCAACCTAAAGGTTACATAAGTTAGAAAAGTTAGAAATTATTCACTGATTCCACAAACTACACTACGTGCTCGCAGCTTGGTAGCATAGCACATCATGTACCTATCCATCCATTACTCTCAGTCATTGCGTAATTATCCATCATTATCACAAGTTTATAAACTTATAGAGCTGAAACTATGGCTACTTTATATATCTTATTCCCCAAAGTTATAAACCCACTCACAAAACAGACGTTTGGTGACTACCCCTCTCTCTCTCTCTCTCTCTCTCTATATATATATATATATATATAAACAAAGAAGCAATGGATAAAGTCCTATTTGCAAAGGTTGATTTATAATCACTAAAATATATTAGCCCAAATGTCTTTCAACTGAAGGATTTTTAAACAAACAATGGTACATCTTGCAATGGAAACTACTTTACAATGAAAGAGAAAGAACAAATATACACAATAATATGAATAAACCACAAATGCAATATTATAAGTAAAAGAAATCAGATATAAATGGTGATGTCTCGTACAATGTCATTTATAATATTTCTTGAAAAGGCAAAATTATAAGAACAGAAAACAGATAAATGGTTTTTAAAGGCTGGCTGTGGGAGTGATGGGTGACCAAGAAGGGGCCAGGGGAACTTTTGGATGTGGCAATTTTATATCTTCATTGTCATGGAGATTACACTACTTTATTCATTTACCACTTACATTTTTTTTTATTTTGATAGTGTATCATTCAGTGCTCAGCAAGAAAAAGAGAATCAGAAGGAGATGCCTCTTAAGAGATTTATTGTATGAAATTTACTTAAGCAATTATGGCTCTGGCTACGTAAGTTCAAAATCCAGGGAGCAGGCCATCAAGAAGGGTAAGCTGGAGCACTCATGAGCTGAAGCTGCTGTCTATAGGCAGGATGTATTCATCAGGGAAGCCTCAGACCAGCTCTTAAAGCTTTTCAGCTGAACCAGGCCCACCAGATTACCTAAAATATCTCCTTTACTTAAAAGCCAACTGATTACAGCCTTTAATCACATTGACAAAATACCTTCACATCAACATCTAGATTAGTGTTTGAATAACTGAGAATCATAGACTAGCCAAGTTGACATCAAAAACTATCATAGCTTTAACACTCCTTTGAAATCAATACGATTGAAATGACAGCCATGTCTCCAGGGTGGTTGGAGGATGGGGGGTGGAATCCTCATCTCTTCTTTGAGATTCTTTTCTGGTCTTAGGAAAGAATTCCAAAATTGTATTTTCCCCCAGTTCTAACCCATCACGATTAGATTCAGTTTAGATTCAGTTGCATTCCCTTCATATATTATTGTTAGGTGTCTCACAGAACCATTTAGCTCAAATAATAACCCTTTAACTTAATTTATTATCTGCTGAACATGGACCTATTTTTTATGACTCTTTTAGCATTATGTCTATTATAGCTCAGAGAAAGTCCCCAGTATCTGTAAAATGCAGAACAGAATTTAACAATCATTTATGTGTGTCATTGATACATGTAAAATTCAGTAAATTTTGTTATTATAAAATAATCCCGGTATTTATAACTTCTAAACACATGCAAAAGAGCTCTAATCTCTTTTTTACCAAGGGTTTGTACTAGAAATTTGCTTCTTCTAGAACTCCATTTCACAGATACTTTATCCAGTCGTAGGACTGCCACACCGATTAGTTTACGAAAACCTAAAACTTCTCCTAAATATATCTAAAATAATAAAGAAAGGTCACTCTTCAAGAGGAATGTATCTTGTGTACAAATAGTTGTGTGATTTTTAATATCATGACTGTAAGTAGTCTGAAATGTTTAAGGAGACTGTTCTTTAGCACAAACAGTGATTTTATTATACTTTTTAAAGGTAACATAAAAGTTAAATGAAAAAAAATTAAAAATTAGATAAAGTATTAGACATATCCAGGTTTATAAAAACCAATATAATTTCTAATTTATTTGAAGACTTGGGTATGAGGATACCGACAGAGTACTCCATTCCCAGATTTCATCAATAATAAGGAGCAAGAAATAACTAAAAGAAAGATGAATCACATATCTCTTTTTATCAAATAGAAAAAGTTCGATAATTGAATCTTTTTGAAAAGTACCACAATACCAGGAAGAGAGTGTCCTGTTTTTGTTCCTGTCATCCAACCCTTTACATTTGTTCCTCAGTAGATAAAATTCAAGAAAGTTTTTACTACATTCTTGTAGAAAGCAAAAAGTTCAAGGACTCTACTTCTGTTCTCTAACAGGGTAGAAGTATGTTTCCAGGGCAAATGAGGAGCATCTCAATCGGGGTGTCACTGGGTGTAGCATTTTATACTTCTGTTGAGTTGCATCAGGACAAAAAATAAATTGAAAATTAAAAAGTAAAAAATATATATATTGTTTTGCAAATTTAAGACTATAATGAACTTCTAAGCAAATTTTTTTTTTAAAGCTTTTAACAGGAATAATTGGTAAAAAGGAAAGGGTGATGTGGATGCCTATTTTTTGCTTTGTAAAATCATAATTCTAAGGTAATTTTATATGCCCCATTCTCTTAATACAGCACAAATGATAAAGCAGCTTTGGGGAGAGGAAGGGAGAGAGTAGTTGGAAGCATTTAAGAAACTTCATTTGAGAAATAATGTCTCAAGAGCTTTACTATTTTAATTTTATAAACTAAGAACTTCATAAAAGCTCCACCAAAGTGCCCTTAATAACAAAGGAAAAGAAAGTCTATACTGCGATGTAGGTGGCACATCTCAAAGCAAAGGACTTACTGAGGCTTCTGTTTTATATTTAATGTTTACATTATTTTTTGTATTCCTGTAGTGTGTAATATTTCTCTACTTTACTGTAGGGATTTCACTAAAATTTCCAGGAAAACTAACATCCAAGAAGATATGCCAACTTCATCCAGTGGCTTTTCACATCTCTGGAAGTCTTCATGGCCATATTAGGAAAAAAAAAAAAAAGAACCCTTGTGAATCTTTAATTTTTCATACATAGTTTCTTTGCAGGTAAAAGAAATAAGTTTTTACATAAAATTATATGTTCCATTAGAGTATATGCTTTTGATGAATAGACTTCAGTAACCCTCATTGTTCCAGAATATCTATTATCTAAAAATGTAATAAAAAGACTTTAGAAGTGCCCTAACACCTGCTCCTGTTCCTCTAAACGTTGCTGCCATGCCCCAGGTCACCCCCAACCACATGATACATATACCTTAGCCACTCCAGTAAAATGGTATTGAATCTTAGGAAACATTACAGGTTTTTTGCTTCAATTCCAATATGTAAACAGTGTGGAACTTGATGCCTCAATCTTCATAATAAGGTTAAACTAAAAGAAACAAAACAAAACTTGACTTTTCTTGGACTCGTCAGAGAAATGAAGTTGCAGAGCAAATTGTCACCCTGAAAACTAGAGGGAGATGCATTCAAAGGGTCACAGCTCAGATTTGCTTACTTGGAGAAAAAGGCACTTGACCCATAAACTGTCAGGAGCATTTAGATGGTAACTGTCGCAAAAGGTTGGATGTGTGACAGCGTGTAGACTAGCTTCATAGTGAGGGACTCCTGGGGACCTCCAGTCTCAGGTGGGCCCTCAGACTTTTGTGGGCCTTATCTCCAGCAACCCCATCAGTTTCTCAGGATAAAGATCGGGGAAAGATATCCTTGTGGAACTTGTGTAGGGAGAAAAAGAGTAATAATTGTGAAATACAAGGGAAAATAATTTAAATGATAATTAATTTAATAATTTAAATAATTAATTTTGTTTTGTTTTGTTTTGCACATGGTTTGTACTTTATTTGGCAGCTTGATCTTAACATTTAAGAAAGAACTCTGCCCTCCCTCACCAGCCTTCCCAGAAATCCCATCTTCCTATTCCAAGAGCGACAGCAGTACATTGCTGTGTGAAAGGCTAGAGCCATGGCCTTGGCACGGTTTCTGGCTCCAGTCCCACAGAAGGGCAGAGAAGCATTGCCCAAACCCCACCACTGGGTCAGAGCCCAGGTAAACAGCAGCAATCACGTCTGACCCTTTATGCAGATGCAAGCCCAATACTCATCCGGGCTCCTACGTCTTCCCAAGGTGACCCTATCTCATCCACCACTGGACATACTTCTGGACCCCTCTCAACCCACTCTGCAGAGGTATGCAATGACGAGCAGATTCCTCACATCTCTGGCAGGTGGAGGAGAGTTCCAGAAGTGATGGAGACACAGTCCACTAGCTGGGCCCCAGTGAGGTCGTGCACGTGGTAAGTGAGGCCAAGTCGCACCGAGGCAGGTGCCCGCCGGCCCAAAAGCTCTGATAGGAGTAGCTCTTGGTACTTGGCCTTCCGGACCATGCTGAGGACAGCCTGGCGCCCTTTAACAAAATATTTGATGAATCTCCCAGCCCCAGGCACGGCTAGCCACCAACTCCCAGCATCTCGGACGGTGAGGACTCCAGCATTCACCAGATGCGTGATCTCTGGGTCCCTGAAGCCAAAGGTCTCTGTCATTTGGTCCTGCTGGAAGCTAAGGTCCCCACAGGCTGGAAGTACCAAAGCCAGAAACTTCTGCACTGCCCCAGCATATGGTCGGCCATCACAGGCCCTGAGGACTCTGGTCCTGTAGTCCTCAGTGAAGATGATCCCATGGGCGTCCAAGTCAAAGCCTAGCTGGACGATTCTGATCTCCCCCTGCTCTTGAAGCTCCTTCAGCTTGTGCCAGCTAGAAAAGGGCATTCTCTCATCCCAGTCCCCTTTACACTTCTAATATCACAGAAAAGGGCAGACAATAGTCAACAAGTGAAGAGTTTTGAGAAAATAGATTGTAGCCTAGTAATAAAGTGGAGAGAAGGAGAAAAACTCTATATCGCTTGGAGAATATGATAAAGGTCAGCTCCCTGAAACACAGGTCCACTGAAAGATGGAGATTTAATTGAAAAATTAAAGAAGTTCTTTTCCTTGTACACACCTTCCCACCACACCAACAGCGCATGTGTAAGAGCAAGAGATTATAGTTGAAATAACTGCAAGATACAGACTCTCTCTAAGGAAGAGAATTCAGGGAACTCTGAAATGAGGAAAGGAGATAAAACCAAGGGCACTAGAAGAATAGTGTCCTCAGAAGTACCCTTAGCTACAGTAAACATTAAACAGCACAACTTTTACCCATATTAACATAAATGCTCAACTAAAGGTCTATTTACCTCAATTGCTATTACCTAATATCATTGATTCCTGGATATTACAAACATGCCTGAATTTCAACAAAATCACAAGACATATCAAAAAGTCCAGGAAAAAAGCATACTCTGAAGAAACAAAGCCACCATTAGAAACAGACTCAGATATGACACAGATCTTGGAATTATCATATAGAGAATTTAAAGTAACTATGATATCACCACACCAAAAAATGGTAAATATGTGAGGTGATGGATGTGTTAATTAGGATGGTTGTGGTAATTAACACATAGATATATCAAACCATCATGTTGAACATAATAATTATATACACTTTTTTTGTCAAGTGTACCTCAAAGAAGCTAGGAAAAATTAAATAAGGTAAATATGAAAAATATTTTATGAGCTCCATTGGAAAAATAGATCACATGCAAGATGGGCAATGTAAGCAGGAAGATGGAAGCAAACAAAAAATATCAAGAGGGAATACTAGAAATGGAAAAAACTGACAGAAATGAAGAATGTCTTTGATGGGTTTCATCAGTAGACTAAGTACAGTTGATAAAACAATCGATGAACTTGGAGATAGGTCAATAGAAATTTCCCAAGCTAAAATGCATATAGAAAAAAGAATGAAAAAGTATGTAGAACATCCAAGAACTGTAGGATAGTTATATCCAAAGGTGTAATTTACATGTAATTAGGACACCAGAAAGAGCGCAAAGAGAGAAAAGAGCATAAAAAATATTTGAAGTAATAATGACTGAGAACTTTACAAAATGAATGACAGACACCAAGCTGATCCCTGGTGCATCAATCTCAGAGAACATAACCAAGTAAAATAAATACCAATAAACAAACTTAGGCATATAATCAGAAAAACTCCAAAAAAACAATGACAAAAAAAATTTTGAAAGCAGTATGTGGGCAGGCTTATTTTTAGAGATACAAGGGTAAGCATTATCATCGGATTCTTTTTTTTTTTTTTTTTTAATTTTTTTTTTTATTTATTTATGATAGTCACAGAGAGAGAGAGAGAGAGAGAGAGAGAGAGGCAGAGACATAGGCCGAGGGAGAAGCAGGCTCCATGCACCGGGAGCCTGATGTGGGATTCGATCCCGGGTCTTCAGGATCGCGCCCTGGGCCAAAGGCAGGCGCCAAACCTCTGCGCCACCCAGGGATCCCTTATCATCGGATTCTTACAAGATATTAGGCAAGCAAGGAGAAAATGAAATGAAAGAAGACCACTGCTCTAGACTTCTTTACAAAGTAGAATTATCCTTCAAAGTGATAGTTATAAAAACTTCCTGAGACATAACAAAACCTATGGGAATTCATTGGCAGCAGACCTTACCTGCAAGCAATGGTAAAATAAGCTTTCAGGCAGAAGAAATATGGCATAGATCAGAAGCATGAGATCTATATAAAGAAAGGAAAAGTTTTACCACTGGATTCATAATTACTGGAAATAGAATTAGAAAGAAATATCTGCAGTATAATGAGAAAAGATAAAATGCAGTCATGCAAATGCCATATAAAACCAGAGAAGGCAGGAAAAGAGGAAAAACTAAAGAGTATATGTGACAAAGGGAAAACACTAACAAGAATGTTAGATATTAACCCAAGTATAAAATAATTTTAAAGACAAATGATCTAAATAGTAAATTTAAAAATGGATTGTCAATGTGGTAAAAAAAAAAGCAAGAATATACTTAAAGTATATATGACATATATACTTTATACATATCAAGTAAGTTGAAAGTAAAGAGTAGAGAATGATATAATATGACAATACAACTCAAAAGAAAGGATATAAATAGAAATTTATTAATATCAGACAAGACAGACTTCAAAACCAGAAATATCATTAGGAATGAAAAAGAGCATTACCTAATGGCAAAGAAATCTGTTATCCCAAAAGACAGACAACCCTACACATCTATGCAACTAATACCACGGTGTCAAAATATGTGGGGCAAACTGATAGAACCTAAAGGGGAGATAAATAAATCCACTCTTATAGTTCGGAGATTTCAAAACCCCTTCTTTGGTAATTGATAGATCAAGCCGACAGAAAATCAGTAAGGATATAGAAGACTTAGAACAACACTATCAATCAACTTGAATTAATTGACATTTATGGAATAATCTTAGCTATTTGTCCAGTTGATTTGAAGACACATGTGCACACAACAGCCTGCATGAGAATGTTAACAACAGCCTTATGCATAATTGCCCAAACCCAGAAACAACCAAGATGTCTTTCTGTGGGTATATGGGTAAACAAATTGTGATACATCCATACAATAGAACATTATTCAATGATGAGAAAGGATCAAGTATCAAGCCACGCAAAGACAATGAATGGATCTCACATGCATATTGTCAAGTGAAAAAAGCCAGTCTGAAAAGACTAAGTACTCTACCATTCAATTTATCTGACATTTTGGAAAAGGTAAAGCTATAGAGACAATATTAATGGTTTCCAGGGGCTTGGATGGGAGAAAAGTTAAATAGGTTAAAACCCAGGTGATTTTTTTTTTTTTTTTTTTAGGATGGTGAAATCATTCCACATGATACTAATGTTGGGTACATGACACTGTCTGTCTCTAAATTTTATAACACAGAGTGAACCGTAGTGTGTGAAGTTTATACATCGTTTAGGAGGTTAGAGATGCCAGGATGGAATGTCTGATGTGACAAAGGAATATGTTTGTATTATAATCGTATGAAAAATACTCATGAAATCATGTAGGGAAGTATTTACATAAATAATTTTGGAAATAAATTTATTCTCTAAGACTGAAGGCATCATTAACTGTACATAAACACTGTGTTCTAGTTGATATACTTCTTTCCCATTGATGTAAATGTTAACTCTGAAACCATTATATATATACTATAATTATATATTCATATATTTATATATATATAAAATATATAAAAATGGAATTGAACAACTAAGTAAATGGATGGGACTAAGTTTCTGGTTGGAGTGGAGGATATAAATAACCAAAAAGTTCAATGTAGCAACGTATTAGAGTTGGAGACATCAATATAAACTCGTGGTTAGTTTAATATAGATACTAATGGTTACTGTAGAATTATTTACAGGTATTTGTATCTACATGGCTTAGTATACACCCCTTTATTTCCTTGCTCTGTCAGCTGAGAGAGCCTAGTAGCAATGTCATCCCAGGAGCAGTGAGCACACCTGGTATTCAGATCTTGCTTTCTAATTACCATCCTCCAATAAAAGGAAACAGAAATCGTGGAGTAATGGCTGGTGTGAGGGTTTCAATGGCAAATAATACAAAACAAACTTGGAATATTTAGAGTCACAGAAAGCTAAGAAGGGCTCAACAAAATCCCAAACCAACCCTGCAATGATGAAAATATGCCAAAGGGACACAAGAGCCAACTGAAAGAGCTCCCAAGAGAATTTTGGGATCCACTTTGCACAACATTATATGAAATAGTATTGGATTAAAAGCAAAGTACAAAATAAAAAACCATGAATCCATACTCATAAATAATAAATAAATACATAAATAAATGGAAAAATCGATCAATCTCCCATGCCAAAGAATTTCAAATAATTTGTGTACATACTCCCCACTCATAGAGATAGAACATAATCCCCAGTTCTTAAGTGTGGGCTTCTTATAGTGATTTCCTACTGAAGTGCAGACTATGGAAAGGAACAATAGAGAAACCTGAGACACACTACGCTAACCGGGGGATCAAAGTCAATATTGACAGTGACCAACTCACATCGATAGCATGTACCCTTGATCAAATGTGGTGAGAATGACAATTTACCACTGCGGTCTTCCTCCCTTAAGCCCATAATCCCAGTCTAATCAGAAGAAACACATCAGACAAATCACAATTGAGAATATCCTACCAAATACCCGACCAGAATATGGTATCAGCCTAGCCAAGAGGAGGATAGGCAAATATGATAGCTAATATGATATTCTGGACAGGGTCCTGGAATAATAAAAGGACACAGGTAAAAACTAAGGAAATCTGGATAAAAGTATGGACTTTATTTAATACTGTGTCAATATTTGTTCATCAATTGTGACACAAAGACCACATAATATCAGATGTTGTAATAATAATAATAATAATAATAATAATAATAAAGTTGGGTATGCAGTGGATGGGAACTCTAGTATCTGTGATTTTTCTGTTAATTAAAATTTATTCTAGAATTAGAAAGCTTATTTTAAAAAGATAACAGTTTCCTGTTTGCCTGTGAAACCCTTTAGTTTTTTTTTCTTCTCTTAGAATTAGAGGTCAGCAGGTTTGAGGAGAACAGAGGAAGCAGCATGCCCATCTTGAATTGACAGTGGACTTAAGGGAGCAGCATAACTAGAAACGACTCTCACATCCAGCACCAAATATGCCCAAGTGCGTACATTTTACAGAGCAGCTCACAATTAGGTCTTAAACACACAGCCCTAAGTTGTCACTGTAATAGAGCATACTAATTGCTATTCATAATGACAATTCTAAATTTATTAACATACCAGATTTTATTAGAATACTGTTTACTAAGTCAGTGGAGTATGTAATATATTTAAAATTAATGACTTTTTAGAATTTTAAGGGTATTGAAAATTCACTTAACTAGAACACTTAAATCCCTAATGATAGTAGGTGAATCATTTCCAAACTATATATCCTGAATTCCATAACAGCAATTAGATTGTATATAAATGATGTTTCCATTAGCAAATCTCCTAGGGATGAAGTTGCATGATATGAAAAGTATATTCGCATTTGACTTTTTGATGCAATATATTGTCTGATTCTTTAAAAAAATGATTCTAAATATTAAGTTGCCTTGTATTTCTGGTTTAGTAAATGAGCTATGATGTTCTTTGCATAAATTAAAATGGCTTTCTATTCCCATTTTACATAAATGATACTTTGTCTTTATATAAAAATATTATGTTAAAATGTTTTCTCATTTAAGAAAACAATAACTTCTGAGAGTTTATGCAGCATTGCCAAGGAAAATTTGAGGACAAACTTTTTTCCTTTTATTTGTAGAGTGATATTAGCTGGAAGATATTTGTAGATACTTTGTTTTTTCACCCTGGAAATTTCAAAATGTCATTCACCATGATTTTATTGTAGGTTAGGTTATTAATTTAGGCCGTGCAATCTAACTGAGTCTTTTTCATCCAAATCAAGGGTGTAGAGTGGGGGTGAATCAATATTCTTTCATACCCTCCCGATCAGTTTTGTGACTCAATATTTAATGCATTTGCTACCTTGAATCAATTTGTTCTTTATTCTTATTTTGTGTGTTTTACTTATATACAAACACCACAAATATGCTAATGAATATTAATTTTGCATTGCTTTGAATATCCACATTCATCTACTACTTTCTTTGTTACTCTAGGATTTTGTAGGAAGCTGACCAACTCTCAAAGCCCTACGATTAGGGCTTTAGATCTTCTGTCCTTCATCGTCAGTTCCTTTCAGGATATGGAAACCATCAAACCTGGCTAATGCATGATTTTTCTGGGCAGCTTTTGCATCTATTACATTTGTATGGAAAATATGGTTTGGAATTCAGTTGCCTCTCCCGTGCTAGCTTGAACCTTCTTACTGCTCTTTTTCTGCCTACTTTTGCTGTTTCTCTATGTGGTGTGCCTGCGTATGGGTGATACATTATTTTAATTAGCTTTAATTTTTATTTAAATTATCTCAGTTAAATAGTTCATATGCTCCTTCGTCTTTCCAATAAATGGCATGACAACTGAGTTATGTGTTATTGGAACATTCTTCCTTGCTAATAACCTCTGGACTGTGTAGTGGCATCGTTTGAAGCCCAAGTCACTAGTGTATCATTACAGGTGATTATTTTCTAATTACTTTTATTGAAAAATTAAATTTATTTTGATTAAAGTATCTTAATATTCAATGCTGCCTTTGATCATTTGGACCATTTCTGAGTCCCTTACCAATATCTTTCTTACAGTTTTGAAATTTTTCAGAGGCTTAAGACTTCTTTTTTTTTTTTAATTTTTTTTAAATTTTTTTATTTATTTATGATAGTCACAGAGAGAGAGAGAGAGGCAGAGACACAGGCAGAGGGAGAAGCAGGCTCCATGCACTGGGAGCCCGACGTGGGATTCGATTCCGGGTCTCCAGGATCACGCCCTGGGCCAAAGGCAGGCGCTAAACCGCTGCGCCACCCAGGGATCCCAAGACTTCTTTTTTTTAATCAGGATTTTCTCTCTCTTTTTTTTTAAGTTTGCTTTTATTTATTTATTTGTTTGCTTGTTTGTTTATTTATTTATTTAATCTTTATACTCAATATAGGGCTTGAACTCAAGACCCTGAGATCAAGAGCTGCGTGCTCTTCTGACTGAGCCAGCAACATACCCCAGAAGATTTATTTTTTTTATTTTAATTTTTAAATATTTATTTATTTACTTTGAGGGAGAGAGAGAGAGAGAGAGAGAGAGAGAGAGAGAGAGAGAGAATGCATGCACAAACACTGAGAAGGGGAAGACGGCTCCATCTCACAACCCCGAGATCCTGACCTGGGCCAAAATCAGGAGTCTGACGCTTAACTGCCTGAGTCACCCAGGCACTCCGGTCAAGATTTCTTTTTAAATAACTGGTTACTACTTCAGTATCTTGCTGCTGTACTGCTGCCTCTCAGTACAGAAAAAGTCTGACTATATTTTTAAATATAATAAAAAACAAAGCAAAATAATACAAACAAAAATAAGTAGCACTGTGATATTTCTTATTAAATGTTTTATCTCATGGTGAATATACAGACCTCTTAGGATATGAGATAACATGAGCGTTTTCAGCTTAGCAGCAATTCCTTGATGATCCTTCTCTGTTTCTTAAACCAGTGGACTTTAAAAAAAAAAAAAAAAAGAAAAGAAAAAAAGGAATGAACTTTTGGAATGCTCAGCCCTTTATTCGAGGAGGTCCCAAACCCAAGCTTCAACCTGGATCAGCTTATATGGTATAAGGCCTCATCTGAACAGTGTTTTGCAGCTAAAAATGGTGTCTATCCCATCAGCCTCAAACTGGCAAATAGTGTAAAACAAATGCTTGAAAAGTACCTCAGGTATTATTGGAAATATGAGAGATCAGTCATTTAGCTTATCAATCACATCAGTTTACTTGTAAAGAACATCTCTATGCTTCCGTGTAACACAATCACAAAGGGAGGATAGATCACACCCATCACACTTTGCTCCTCGTGTATTCCATTAGAGTAAACGTGCTAGTTATTTCTACACTAAATGGGGAAGTCATGCAGCTGATCACATTTTACTTGAGAGCTTTTAGAATTTATATAAGTTTGCAAGGATCTAGCATCTTTATTTACCCTCGGCTCTAAATCTGTGAGAACTTTATTGCCTTTTTAGTAACACTTCTACAACCATGAGGAAGGAATCTCAGATCTACTCAACAGAATCAAATTCCCAGATGCCTTTCACTCTCTCTCCTTTCCCTGCCCTGCCATCCCATTACCATTCTAGACACTTCTCTGCACGCACGTAACTGGATATTCCAGACCTATCTATTCCTTTTTACTGATGGATTTCTAGTCCTTCGATTCAAACCATAAACTATCATGCCTTCCTAATTTTACACCTAATCAAATTTCCTGCATTTCCTGGATGTAGATCCTCAAACCTACCAACTCCTTATATTTGCCATAACACCCTACTGAAGCCCTTCATTCTAAGTAGTCTCTCGGCCTTTGTATCTTCTGACTGGTGGTGATCCTGTTATTACTTATGACTTGCTGTGAACATGCAATTTTACTTTTGTCCTCTGATAACACAATTAAGTACCTATTTCCAATAGTACAATCACAAAAATGTTTTCCACTAGGAGCAGCTGGGTAGAATTGGAAATTTAGAAAATTAGAAACTGAGACAATGTAGTAAACTTGCCTTTTTATTTCTGGCCATATAAAAATCTTTCCATAGTGGTAATACTCAAATTAATGCTTCTAGTGTCAAGCATTTGGGCTTTAACTGAATTGATTTATCTGTGTAGCCAACATAAGCTGCTTTTCTTTGTGTCATTCTGTATTTTAGTGGCACTTTAGCTTTTCAACATATGAAATATGCTATCCTATGTATAAATAATTTCTCCATAGGATGTAAGACAAGGTCATTAAATTTATTTTATATATTGATTATGATACCTTTTGCTGATTAAGACTTAATGTGGCCCTTTCATTTTAATTTAATACTGTTCAATTTTTAAAACACAAATTGTCCATTTTATTGTGAATCAATAGAGTAACTGTAAAATCATAAGGGTTTTCTCACTTTTTATGTGATAAAAAAGCAACTATAAGAATCCATTGAAATTAACCCCCTGATTAAATTGCAATCAAATACGGTTTATTCCTGTGCATTTTTCTTACGTATGATTTTCTGGACTAAACTAATCCAAACTAATACAAGTGCTAGTTTGGAACAACATATCCGTGTGTGTGTGTGTGTGTGTGTGTGTGTGTGTGTGTATTCTCTCAAAAATAATCTATTGCCATTAAGTATAATTATATATATTGGGAAAAGGATGGTATTGAGATGAAGAGTGATGAAATCAATTCATAGATGTCAAACTAAAAGTTATCAAGCATATTAACAATATTTTGTGATGTCGAAGATCACTTTTTTTTTTAATTTTTATTTATTTGTGATAGTCACAGAGAGAGAGAGAGAGAGGCAGAGACACAGGCAGAGGGAGAAGCAGGCTCCATGCACCAGGAGCCCGACATGGGATTCGATCCCGGGTCTCCAGGATCGTGCCCTGGGCCAAAGGCAGGCACTAAACCGCTGCGCCACCCAGGGATCCCGAAGATCACTTCTGAGATATGATTGTAGTACTTGAGGATGTAGGCTCTAGGCTACCAACCATAACTTTACCAATTATCTGCATATCAGTTTTTCTACAAATACTAATGCTGTTTAACTTCTAGTGTTATTGTGAAGATTAAATGATATGATGTATATACAGTTTTAAGCACCATGTACACTACACAGTAGGCATTCAAGTGTAACATAATAGTAATACTATAAGTTCTTTGATAGAATCCCCAAGAGGCCAGAGACTCCAGAATGACATATAAACCATAGAGAAAAGAGTTGCTATCTGGTAAAATGCTTGGATCTCTATGATACGTACTTCGATCACTTGCTTCCCTGGTTCATTCGCAAAAGGAGGTCACACTTACATTTGCATTTCTGTCCAAACAGTTGCAAGAACCTTCCCACTGGTTAACAAGCATTCTGATATTTGCAGGAGTCACGATTCTACGTATTTCTGCAACTCCCAGGTTTGTTCATGGACGTTTAATAAATAATTCCTCACTAGTCCTAAGTGCCACTTAGGGCAGCACAAGTAACTCTAAGTCACCCTTTCAGACTCATCTACAACTATCGATCAATGGACAGCACTTCCCTTTTATTTCAATTGCCACTCTACTGCCTGCTTATCTCAATTGCCACTGGAAGTCCTGCTGCTCCTGGTAGAACAGAAGGATCCGGATGCTTGAATAAAGTGCCATACAGAAGGCTGAGGAAAGAAGTGGTCTTGGAGAACTTCCTGCTCTCTCCGGCCCCTCCCCTTGCTAACTGTTACCTGCTTAGCTCATTCAGCTGCTGCTGTTATGAATATGGCTTCTCCAGTGGACAATCATTTCTCTCAACGTCACATTTCACGAAGGATGAGCCATGGCAGTATTTCTTAGGCCCACAGTCGTAAAAGTCTCGTCATTCATACTCATGCATCCCTTCACTTGAAGAAAATTGGATACCAGGATACTGAATTGGGTTCTGGAACCAGCATCATGGTGTTTGGTGTGGGTATTAAGTATGACTTTCTGATCTAGACTGGTTGAAAGGGAGTTTCATGGGAGTCAAGCTTGACTTTTATTATTAATTATTATTATTAATTATTATTATTGTTTTCAGTATTGCAATGACTATTTGAAAGAGTACATGTTTTCTTTTAATTTCAGCATGGGATAGGGGAGAAGCAACAATTTTCTAAACCTCTTTTTTCAAGACACTTGGACAGCAACCAGAAATATTTAGATACAAATACATGTAAAGGTCCCTTCCTCCCTCCCTTCCTCTTATAAATATATAAATAAAATCCTAAAAAAAAAAGGAAAAAACAAAACAAAACAAAAAAACAAATACATGTAAAGGATGTCAGCCAAGTTCATTAGGCAGCGCTAAATTTATTGAGAGTGGGATATTGTTTTATAGCACCTGCAAAACGTGCTTATGCCTGGGTAATATCCGCGTAAATTTCCTAATAAAATAGAGAGGACCAGTAGTTCATGGGATTTCTATGACTTCACTTTAAGCTGGTCATTTTTCTTGATGAAGCAAATATTAAAATTATAACTCTCTTCAATATCTTTAAACAATATCTTTAAATATTATATAAGGAAAAGTAAGATTAAGAGACTTAGAATGTGTAATATGAATAGCTAGTTCCCTGATTTGTAGAACACAAAACTTATTCTACACGAACAAAATTCTCAACTGTCCATGAAAAAAAAAATTGAATCTCTCAGCCATTTTCTGGAAGGGACAAAGTTTAATTTCATTAGCAAAGCAAATACCAGTAGTAGCACATCGGTACATCAGTTAAATAGTATAATTTCATTAGGTATATATTCTACTAGGAGATGACTGACCTTCCCATAAAATGAGAGAGATTAATTATTTAATCTTTTCTATACAGTTAAATCCATGGCAATTTATGGAAATTATTACAATTATCTCTACATAGAACATATATATTACAAATTTTAAAATTCTTGTTAAAACATGAGGGATGATTACACGAGTGGAACTTAATCTCAGCAAATTTTATTTCCATTTTGGCAAGAGGATTTCAGAAATTCACTGTAGAGTAATTATTATAGAGTAGCTTTAAAAGCAAAGCACCCCCCTTTTTCATTTGGATTTTAAGCAGTTTTGCAACAATCTTTATTTGATATTTAGAACAATCCCATGAAATAGACACAAGAACACTCTGAATCTGAGTTTCCGTTGAGAGCGTGTGAGAAGAAAATGCCAAATCCAAGACCAGAAACTGGGTGTTGTGACGCCTATGCCTTTGGTTTGTGTATCGAACAAGGTGTTCAAATAATAACAAAATCTGGACATGTCTCCAAAGAAGAGATGCAGTTGGTAGATAAGCATATGAAAACACACTTAATATCATGTAATTAGGGAACTGATAATTCGAAAAACGAGACCGCTACACACCCATCAGGATGGCTAAAATCTAAAACATTGGCAACAATAAATGCTGGCGAGGATGTGGAGCAACAGGGAATCACATTCATTGCAAGTGGGAATGCAGAATGTTAATATCACTTTGAAAGACAATTTGGCGGTTCCTTACAATGCTAAACATAGCCTTGCCATATGATCCAGCAATCATGCGGCTAGACATTTATCCAAAATAACTGAAATCCACAAAAACCTGCACACAAATGTTTATAGCAGCCTTATTCAAAATTGCCAAAACTTGGAAGCAGCCGAGATGTTCTTTAGTTGGTAAATGAACACACAAACGGGCGTATCAGTACAGGGGCGTAGTATTTAGTGATGAAACGAGCCGTAAAGACCCACGGGGAACTTTTTTTTTTTTTGACCCACGGGGAACTTAAAATGCCTGTTAACTGACAGGTGAAAATTTGAAAAGACTGTATACTTTATGATTTCAATTATGTG
The DNA here is from genome assembly GCF_003254725.2 of Canis lupus dingo. Classification (NCBI taxonomy): domain Eukaryota; kingdom Metazoa; phylum Chordata; class Mammalia; order Carnivora; family Canidae; genus Canis; species Canis lupus. The sequence goes on from NC_064278.1 coordinate 27,445,633, forward strand.
ATATTTTGGAAAAGTCAACACCATAGAGGCCAGGAAAAGATAAAGGTCTCCAGGGACTTGATGGTAAGGAGGAGGGTTGAGCTCGTGGGGCCTAGTGAATGTTTAGGGCAGTGGAACTATTCTGGGTGATATCATGATTGTGGACACATGACACGACACATTTGTCAACGCCAGCAAACTGTGCAGCACAGAGTAAACCTTAATATAAATATAGACATCTGCTCATTATAATGGATCAGTATTGGTTCATCAGTTGTAACAAGATATTGCGAGGCAAGATATTAACAACAGGGTAACGGTGTGCCGAGGAAAAGGGTTTATAAGAACTCTTTGTACTTTTTGCTCCATTTTGTGTAAACTTAAAAATACTCTAAAACAATAAAGTACATTAATTAAAATAAAATACACACTGATTTAAATTCTTGTATAATGTGTTTGTCATGTTCTACCATTATCTTGTAGGTCACTACCCTCAACTTAACTTATACACTATTTTATGTGTGTATATAAAATTTAACATGAAGGGGTTCCTGGGTGGCTCAGTGAGTTAAGTGACTGCCCTGTGATTTGGGCTCAGGTCACAATTTAATGGGTCATGAGATGGAGCTCCCTGGCAGGCTCTGTGCTCAGCGCAAATTCTGCTTGAGATTCTCTCTGCCTTTCCCCCTACTCATGTGCTCTCTCTCTTTCTCTCTCTCTGTCTAATAAATAAATCTAAAAAAAAATTTAAATGTGAGACAGAACAATGCATTAAAATAAAACCTATAAAACAAATCCTAATCATTTGAAAACTTAATAGGTTTCTTCACCTAAGATCTTTTTTTCTCACAGCTGCTCAGAGAAAATGAATCCTGCAAAGAATGGCTTAATGAAATTGCAACTCTTTTTCCCGTTACTAATGGACACGATGAAAGCATTCAGCAAAATAAATGAGCATGTAAAATATCTTATTTTCTTTCATTCTTTTCACTCTATTTTCCTATCACAAAAGCTATTTTTTTACCTTGTTTATCTGACCATTTAAATGCTTTTCCCATGGGGGGCCTGGGTGGCTCAGTCGGTTAAGCCTCTAACTGTTGATTTCAGCTCAGGTCATGACCTCAGGGTGGTGAGATGGAGCGTGGTATAGGGTGTGCGCTAGGAGCGGAGTCTGCTTAAGATTTTCTTTCTCCCTTTCCCTCCCTACTTGTGCACGTGCTCTGTCTTTCTCTCTAAATCAATCGGTCAATCAAGAGAGTTAATTTTGGGGACATCAAGGAGGTTCAGTTGGTTGAGTTAATCAACTTGATCTCAGTTCAGGTCAAGATCTCAGGGTTGTGAGATCATGCCTCACGTCAGGCTCTGCGTGAGCATGGAGACCAGTTAGGGTATTATCTCTCTATCTCTCTGTCTCTCTGTCTCTCTGTCTCCCTCCCTCCCTACTGCTGGGGTGTGCATTCTCCCTTTCTAAATGAATTAATTAATAAAAATACTTTTCCCCAAAATCTTGAACTTGGCCTTGATGTTTATTTCTATACCCCCCTAACTCTTCCATATTATGACAATGGTTTTCTTACATTTTAATAAAACATATTGTGTAACTGTACCTATGTGTCAGATATTTTGATACCGAATTTCAAAACATTCATATTATATTTTGATGTGATATAATAGGGTTATGAGTGCCCTTACAAGGAGTCTCACTATAATTATCTACTTAAGACACTGTATTTTTATGGACTCATTTTATGTCATTTAAGATAAAATTTGAAATGTCTTATTGAAATTATCTGATGCTCATCATTATTTGACCCAGAGGTTAGCGGTAAGCTTACACGAGCAGAGGATAGCTATGTGGTGTGTACATGATGGATAATGTTTTCACTCAAAATCTCTTCTCAGCCCTTAAAGAGGGGACTTTTTATCACTTCAGTTATAGAGTTCTTAGACACAGTAGCTCTGTTCAGAAAAGGAATCTGCAGCAGCCAGAACTCTGGCTGCGCTGATGTAATGTTCTCAAAATGTGGTCCCCAGACTAGGGATCAGCAGCCTCAGCATCACCTGAGAACTTGCTAGAAATGCAAATTATCGGCCCTTATCCAGGAGCTACCGAGTCAGAAACCCTGGGGAGGGCGTTCAGAATCTGTATCCTCCGGGTGATTCTGATCCAGGCCAGCGTTTGGGAATCAGTGCTCTGTAGCCTCGGGTACAGCGTTTAGACTCTCGGCTCTGAGGCAAAGTCAAAGAGTAAATCAAATTACTGGACAGAGTAGTAGCTCCTAGTTAATACTGAAACACGGATTAAAATTAAGACGAAGACTCCACACAACATAGTATGCTTCAGATGCACATACTACCCCCCCTTTTTTTTTAATGACTTATGATAAAGGTTAGATCATAGAAATGAGAACTTTTCCCAACAGGGCTTGTGATCCCGGAGCTAATGGGGATTGCCAGAGTTGATACATGTCTGTGTCACAACATAGATCACAGACCAGTACCCCTAAAATTTAGTGTCCTGAAATCAAATCAGTGATAATTAGGATATAAGTTTTCAAGACGCAAGGTCATTTGCTATATAACACTCTTATGGGGGGAGGAAGGTGAAGGGGTAACTTGTTTTCAATTAGTTCATCATTACACCTGCACATTATCATGAGAAGTCACGACTATACTTTTCTTTCCTTTTCTAAAGAAAGTGAAGGATCTTCCTTGAGAAAACGTCAAAGAATGCACTGAAGTGAGCTGGTTCATTGGGAGAAAAATTAATTTTTTGTCCATGAGGCCAATAGTTTAAACTCAGACCAGTCATATATTGAATGCAAACTAATGCCGGCAGTGCTGTTTACGTGGAACAGCTGAGTCGTGAAGGGAAAATATAGTTGAACGTCAATGTGAAATGGTTTATCCTGGGGTTTTCTACCTATCGCCCTGACATTCAACAACAGTTTGAGGTTAAATGTTACGGATTTATAAAACTTATAAGAGCTCTATGGAAAGTAGTAGTTGATAGAAATGGAATGGATTTCCCCTTATCTCCAAATTTCCCTTTAAATTTATTTCTGTCAACAGTTACATTCTAATGTTATTTTCTCTTGTCTAGAATATATAGCTTCATCAAGAGGTCCTCAACTGCATGTATGATACGATTTTCACAGAATTATTTTTTTTAATCAGTTCCTCGCCATCATGTATTCCCCACATCAATGGCCCCACCATCAATTTAGGAACTTGATGGAATGTTGAAATACCAATTATTATTTTTCTTTCCTGCATAACATAGCTCTTTAATCTTCAGTTGGGTACACAGTCAAGCGCTACATTCCCAAACCACTGGTGTGACCACGTGACAAAGTGATAGCCAATTGTCACATGCAGCTGTAAAGCCCTTTGCTTAAAGGGAAGGGCAATGCCCTCCCTTTGCCCTCCTTGCCTTTGCCTTTGCTGAAGCACGTCTGCAGGGACAGGAGCCAGAGCAGTCACCCTGGGTTACAAGACGGGAGCCACGTGGCCAGTCCTGGAGAACACCCAGGTACAAGACCCGGGTCACTGACACCATCAAGGCCTGCATACATGCTGACTATGGGGATGAGAGAAATGAATCATTTCGCTTAAGCTCTTATTGTTTTGGGGGGTCTTTTAGAGAATTTGATGTTTACGCTCCCTGATATACTGGGGGGACCTACTGTACTTCACGTGTATACACAGGTTTGTTTATCGAAAGAGAGACAACACACCTGTTGATATAAGATAAAAATAAAGGGGAAAAGCATTGTTATAATGTGTTTGCTTTTTCAAATCCTTGCTTTAACTTTTTTGATCCTGAAACTCAGTTAACAATAATTACTGAGCACATTCTAGGCTCAAGATACTCCTCAGGGCTGCAGGGATGCAACGGAAAGCAAACCAGCCAAGGTTGCTGCTCTTAACTGGTCTTCCTGCTGCTAGGGAACTGAGAGAGCAAGCATGTATACATACATAACATGGATTGTACACATAATAATAAGACTAAATTGGTGCAAAAGTATCTTAATTTCTTTGAAAATTAAGAAAAATCCCAAACAAGGATTATTACATCTCTTACTTAAAATCGGTTAAAAAAAAAAAAAAAAAGCTATTTAAGAAATTAAGACTCCTTTCTCCCAAACTCCCTGACCCTAGCCCCCGAATCATCCAACTTAATCACCGTCAAGTACTCTTGAATAGCTAACCTTTCTGCCTTGCTTTTCTGCAAATCGCTATCCGTTTACTATCCATTTACCGGTCTGTAAAAAATTATATGCTAATTTAATTATACCCAAATGAGAATATACTGTAGTTATTGGTCTTGATGTTTTTTTTTTTTGTTTTTTTTTTTTTGTTTTTTTTTTTTTTTTTTTAAATTTTTTTTTAATTTTTATTTATTTATGATAGTCACACACAGAGAGAGAGAGAGAGAGAGAGAGGCAGAGACATAGGCAGAGGGAGAAGCAGGCTCCATGCACTGGGAGCCCGACGTGGGATTCGATCCCAGGTCTCCAGGATCGTGCCCTGGGCCAAAGGCAGGCGCCAAACCGCTGCACCACCCAGGGATCCCGGTCTTGATGTTTTTAGATAAAAATCTTAATAGAGACAAAGCTTGTTTTTTTTTTTTTTTGAGAATTGATCTCTAATTTACATTGCGTGCATTTTCATTAATTTTTGCTAGTTATTTACCTTTAATGGACATATTGGTTGTTTTCCAATTTTATGTATTACAAATATTCTGCAGTGAGCCTTCTTATGCTTGTATTTTTATCTCTATGATATTATTTCGGTATAATAATTTACAAGAAGTGGGTGGGATGGCTGAAGATGGGATATGCACTTTAAAAAAATAAGAATAAAACCAATTTACTCTTCAGAGAGTTGTATCCATTTACATTACCACTAACCTTAACTAATACACGCCATCAATCTATTATTATCTAGAATAATCTGATAGAAAAAGTGAGTCAATTATATGTCATGCTTATTTGGTATTTCTTTTGTTTATTGTTTGTTTATATGTTTTGTTTCTTTTTCTATGGCCTTTTACTTTATGGATTTTGATTTTATGTTATTTGGCACATAAATGCTTGTGGATGTTATATTATCTTCTTCAATTGTATTCTTTGATATTTTTTTACCTCAAATTCTATTTCACAGGGTAATAATGTAAATACTATGGTTATCTCTCTGTCTGTGTTTAATTATTCTATTTTCTTCCTCTTTACATTCAACTTCTCTATCACTTTATATTTAGGAATATCACTTGTTAGATTTTGTAATCTGAAAGGCTTTCCCTTTTATAGGATAAATTATTCCCACTCATTGTGAAAACATATGTGCTTGTCAGATGCTTAATTTTTTCCCTTTCTACCATCCATTTATTTTTATAATTTCTCATTGTCTTATTTTTTCTAGATAAAAATTTATTTTCATAGAATTTAATAATTAGTAAAAATGACTTTTTTCTTCATGTAGAGGAAAATGATCACTTAAAATGTGAGTATATGCAAGAAATCCAAAGAAAAAATAATCATAGTTTTACTATTGAGAGATTTACCTGTTAATCTTCGCTGTAATACCATGAAGTCATTTTTTAATGTCTTGTCAATATGAATAGGGGTGTTCTTTTTATACAAAGATGCAATTTTGTTTTATTTTCCTACGGTTTTTTAGACCAGTGTTATTTCTGTATTGTATTTAAAATTCCAGTGTTATATTAGTTTCAGATGTAAAATATAGTGATTCAACAACTCCCTTCATCACCCAGTGCTCATCATGACAAGTGCCCCCCTTCATCCCCATTGCCTATTTGACCCATCCCCCACCCACTTTCCTTCTGGTAACCATCACTTTCTTCTCTATAATTAAGAGTTTGTTTCTTGTTTTTTTTTTTTTCTCTCTCTCTCTCTTTTTCCTCTTTGCTCAGTTATTTGTTCCTTAAATTACACATATAAGTAGAATTATATGGCATTTTTCTGTCTCTGACTGAATTACTGCACTTAGCTTTACACTTTCTGGTCTATCCATATCATAGCACATATACCTGGTTTCTTAACTCTGTTGCAGGATTCAATTTTTGTAAGTCCTATACAGTCTTTTGGTATATTCCAGACACTGTTTTGCCAAGGTCACCAATGTCTTTCAAGATGGACGACTTGAGATCACTCTTCTGATCTCTTCTCACTTGACCTATCAATAGCATTTTTCACAGGTGATCAATCCCTCCTTAAATTTGATTCTTTTTTTTTTTTTTTCCTGGAGGAAGGTGCTTCCAAAGCATCATATTCTCTTGGTTTTAAACACTTTTTGACAGCTCATTTTCTATCTTCTTTTTAAGCTACTTTTCCTAGAGCCAACCCCGATCTGCCCTACAGCCCTCTTTCTATATACAAGTAATCTCACGTGATTTCTGATGCCTTCATGCTGTGAATGGCCCTGATTTGCCCCTGGCTCCCATATGAGTATCTCGATCCTGACTCTGGACTTTGTACCTGGCCATATCTACTCTCTCTGCTTGTACATTTAAAAAGCATCAAAAAAAAAAATAAAAAAAATAAAAAATAAAAATAAAAATAAAAAGCATCTCACACTTATTTAAAAAAAATAATAATCATCATCTAAACTTAGCATTTTTCACAAAGTCTCTAGACTTTGCCATCTCAGGAAACTGCACCACAACTAAGGCTAAATTCTGTTATTCCGTGTTAGCCTTTTTATCACCCCACATCCAAATCTATCAGAACTCTTGTCAATCTAGTTCATAACGATTTCCTTGATTTGTTATCTCATCCCCATCTCTACTCACCATTATAGATGAATTGCGTCTATTATAGTATCTTCCCAATATTGTCCCTGCTTTCACCTATCTTTTATGATTCTTCATGTACTAGTTATGGTGCCATTTTCTTCTTCCTCCATCCATCCTTTCCTTCTTTTTTTTTTTCTATGTTTTTACTCATATATGTGCCTCTATGTGTATGAATGTCAGTCATCTTTTTCTTCCACCTCCCTAGCTTCCTGCTTCTCTTCCAGTTCTTTCTTCTCCCTCAGAATTAATATTAAAATATGTCAACAAACTACATGTACTCTCACTTATATTCTTGCCTGTCTTTGGCAAATATATATACACATGTTCTTGGTTGTTTTTTTTTTAATACGAAACCAAATCCTATTTTATATTTTTCTTTTGTTTGTATACTTCTTACACAATAAAATAACCACATAATCCTACTAAGTCAATAGGTATAGATACAGTGTATTACTCTAATAGATGCAAAGTCTTTAACATATATAATAACATGTAGCCATTTATTGATGATAATTTCCCATTTCCAGGTTTTTCTAATTATGAACAATTAAACAAAATTGCATTAAGTGTTCTTGTGAATATCCTTTTATTCTGTTTAGAGAGTCCCAGGAATACAATGGCTGGGTCAAAAGTTATATATAATTTTAATGTTAATCGATGTTACCAGATTGTTTTTCAAAAGACTATAAAATGTAGGAATGCAATAACTGTTTATCTTTATCTTGACTAATAATATAACTTAATGTTATCTTTTTGGTAAGTTAGTCATATAGCATCCAATTACATTAATTTCTTTGGCAACATATTAGAAATGTCGCTTTGGCTCTTAAAATAGCATTGTCCTGGCATCTATCCCAATGCTACTTATTATAATTGAAAATTAAGGGAATTAAAAGACAAAAACCCATTTTCAGTATCAAATAAATATACTAGTCAGTACGTGATCTACCATTCTTTTAAGACATGTTAAAAAAAAAACGCATAATATCAATTGTTTAATTTACCTGTTAGGGTTGAACCTAAGCAAATTCGTGAAATTTCTCTCTGATCCATTTTGCATTTTCACTAATTCCCACATTTCCACAATTTCTGCATTTCCTCCAGCCATTCAAGACGCACATCCTCAAGTAGAAAACTAAATTGATGTTCTGTTCTTCCAGGCCTGACCAATATCAAATCTAGGGAAGTTGCCAATCAGAGAGATTAAAGCTTGAGAACAAGATAATACCTAGTTTATTCCTTTTCTTTTAGAAGTGAAATAACTGCAGCTAAGTCATGATTCATTCAGTGTCGCATGGTTGCTTTAGCTGGACGTTATTTAAGGCGAGTTCCAGTGAGTCTTTAAATGTAGTACTGTCTTCACAAATTCAGGTTTCGTAGTTCATGGGTTCTAAGATGCCTTTTTGTTTTCAACATCTCCATAACTCAGATGTCTTATAATCAGTGGCTTCTTGCAGTTAATTGACAGTGCTTTTGCATTTATAGTGGAGATAAAAAGGGTACGTCTTATAATTGATGTGGTATTGGATCTGGTAGATCACGGTATTTGTTTCAAAGAGGCCGCACTTTTAAATCCAGCAGACCTGAAATACAGAAACAGGGATATGGGAGATGGACCTCCTACTTTTAGGTAATAATTAATAATAACCTCAGAAAGTCACCATCTCCTTTCAAATCATACAATAACAGTATCGGCTGCAGATAAAGTCAATAACGTTTATTCAATGCATACCTCATGACTAGTATAAGACACCAGTGTTGGAATAACTTGATTAACATATAGCTCATTTTTAAAGATTCCCAGCATAGCTTAGGTTCACTTGTGGCATAATTTCACTCAAATATGTTAACACCAAACTAATTATGAAACCCCATATGCTTATAGCTTTTATGTAAATACAAATTAAAAAATAGAAATCAAATAAAAATATTAAAAAAATCCAAATTTACCATCTTAATTTAATACAACAGATGATGTTGCTTTGCTGAAACCAAATCCAGTCTCAACATGGATGTTTTTATGAGTATTTGTGTGTCAATAGTGATCTAAGTACGCCTGATGATTAGGGTGCACACAGGTGCCCTATCACGTTTCTCCGGTTTAACGCCTTTATCCACGCAGATGTCATGATATCATTTGGTCTTATCTTAGAATAAGCAAAACATTTACGTGTTAAGTTTTTAGTTTTTTCCTCATTAGTCCAACACAATAAAAGTTGTAATACCTGGCACCAATGTGGTCACAACTAGGAACCCAAACAAAAGAGACATATAGCGACAACACCTAGTTACAAATTCTTGTTATAGGATTTCGCAAATGATCAAGAATATGCTTATTATGTTAGGATTGTTATAGTAATGAAAAGGAAAGTTTTGAATCCCAATAATAGAGTCTGGAATCACTAAGAACACATCACAGACACATTTGAAAAACACTGAAATAAGCTTTTCTCTCTCTTTTTTTTTTTTTTTTTTTTCAGGATGAAGTAAGAACAGGAACTCAGTGCCTAGAAGCTCAGGTAAGGCTGGGGTGCGGGACCCAAAAGTGAATATAATTTGTGGATCATTCATTTTAGTGATGGGAAGTTATCCAGACAAACAGAGTAAAAGCATCCAGAGCCTGTAATGACAGGAAGTAGGAAGTCTCAGCATGCGGGGGTAGCAACATATGGTCTGAAATAGCAGCAAGGAAACTGGGGGGGAGATTTACTTCCCTCTGAAAGAGCCGGACTGAGCGAAGTGGGGCAGGGATTGAGGATGGGGGGTCCAGCCACTGGTCTGGGAGAAGAGGCAAGACGTCGGTCTCACGTCTCCAAGGAACAACATTGTCCTGAAATCTGTGTGAGCCAAGAGGAGGCCAGGAGCAATACCTCGTCGGTGCACAGAAAACTGACATGGAAATTTGGGTTAGGGAAGCAAGATGAGGAAGAGGAAGTGAGGTAAATCAGTATCGGCACAGGGCTTAGGGGATCTTGATTTAAATCCCAATTGGAGAAGGAGAAAAACTGAAGTGTGGTTGCAAAAAGGAACTGCACACTGTTTTTAGATTAATATCACTTACACAGAACTGTCATAATTAAATTACTAAGTGTAGTTTTTCAAGTCGCAAGTCGCCAATGAAACCCAAGTGATACAGGATTATCCCATAAGATATTTAAAAATATTTTCTGATGATGAAATATTGACTCTGAGTGTTTAGATATTTAAAGCAGGTCTCCAGTCAGACCTCCTAAGTTCTCCGGGTGATTGAGAGGGAATATTTTATTTTTAAGAATTTGGTGGCATCCTTCCATAGAAATAATCCACGTCAAGATGATTACTAATAACTGAAATCGGAATTGTTTTAAGTAATGAGAATAGGCCATGGATTTCAGAGACTATAGCATAACAGGAATTTGGAGATGCTTACTTGTGTACCTACTGCCTTTACACCGTGACAAAAAAGGAAAGAAATGAGAACAGCAAGATGGAAGAGCACAATAATTTGTCACTACCTACTGATCTCACTTTACTGCCATAGAAAGGCACGCTTCCCTGCCAAGACGATGGGGAAGCCCTGGTGTCCCACCCGCCTTCTATCTTCGTTTTTAGCAAAGTTGAAATGAAAGGTTCTGACGTTTGCTGTAAGAATTCCACTCTGGGTAGTGGTTGTTACGGTCAGACGCCGGATGGCACGTGGGGGGGGGGGGGGGCGGCTCACCATTCCGAACATTAACTTTGACCTGATGAAGAGCCCACAGGTAACGGGGCTCATTGGTAGGGACACAATGACTATCGTACAGTGGGATTAATCGTTTTATTTGATTGATCATTATAGATGCGGCTGCTCAGTCGAGATAAGGGGAAACAAAAGGAAACTGCGCTCGCTTCTAAATATGCCTACTGAAGTTCAAGGTCTAGGTCCAGAATCTGCATATTATGTAATTTTGAGATAGATTCCCTCCTGTGTAGGCAGACAACGAGGATAAAATTTAGGCAAAAAAAGGCACATTCTTTTATAACCGGCCTCACCCTTCATGCTTTAGCAGCAAATCTATGGTTTGTTTATTGCCACCTCTTGTAGGGCTACATGTGACAGTCTGGAGCCACCTCATCATACCATGAAACGTGTAAGTGGTAAAAATAGCCTGTTCTGACAGTGAAAAGACTCTTCAGAGATTAGAAGATATTTCACTGAAGTTTATTATGATGCCTGTGTATCCTAAGATATATACATACACATGTGTGCTATTTATGACATACATATATACACTCTATAAACTTTGCCACTAGAAAACACAATATGACTTTCCAGATAGACGGGATTCTGCTCCACAGGACAATTCCTATAAATGTTCCTGTTTTCTGAACTGGAAATTGAGCTTCACGATGTAGATAAAGATCTGAACATCTTGTCAGAAGGATTTGGAGAGAATAACATTTCAGAAAACCTAGCTTAGATGACTGTGACTTGCAAACACAAGAAAACTACATTATCTGACTCTTTCCCTTATGACCCTTCTTCCCTTTCCTAAGGAGATTCCTCGGTTTGGCTCAGTATTAGTGAAGACCTTATCCCCGGGTCTACCAGCTGCAAGTTTCCCAAACTTCAGAAGGCGTCACGAAAAACGTCCAGGTCAGTTAGTTGTTCCCAAAATGGTATTACAGAGAATCCCTGCATCCTCAAAATACAAATAATAATAAAAACAAACTGCTGTAATGATAGGTGCCAAGATGGATTTAATTTCCACACGCTATTCAGTGAAGAATACTCTTTTTTATTTTTTTTCTGATAGATCCTGTGCATACTGAATTCTAACAAATCATTAGGCGATCTGTTCCACGGAGTATGTAAGTTTTAGAAATTCCTGCTCTCTTTTTCTCCCAAGATTTCCGCACTCCCCCAAGTGGATATCAGAGAAATTCAGCCAATACCTCTAAAGGACTGTGACGCTTCATCATGAGCTATGATCAATCCACATCAACTTTTTTTTTTTTTTCTCTTTGTTTGAACTGAAGCATGGCACATGCAGAATTTTCCTTAGATGAGTCTAGCACTGCCCTCTCCTACCTCTGTCACTTCTGACTTACTCACAGCAGTGTCCCCTCTGCGGGAAGCACTTCTTCTGTCCCCTTGTCTTCTCTTCCTCTCTCCAGGGCTGGTGTCCGGGGGGCGGCCGGGCTCCCTGCGAGGCCGAGGACCGGGGTGTAGTGTGCGGAGCCCCCGCCGTGCGGAGCCCTAGGGGTGGGCGGCCCGAGTGCAGATGTCCTGACACCTCGACCTTCAGACAAACAAGACACACAGTCAGGTCGTGCGGCGGCGCCGTCCGCGGTGACCCGGGAGCATCACCACGTCCACGTCCACGTCCATGTCCACGTCCCGAATCTGCTTTAACCAATTAGGCCGCCCCAGGCGACAGGGAGAGCAGCCTGCGGCACCTGCCCCGCCCTCCCCCGCTGCCTCCATCCATCCCCGGGCGGCTCAGGACTGGCGCGCACCTGACGCCCCCTCCCCCCCCCCCGCCCCAGGAGTCACACCTGCGCCGAGGCCCAGGCGACCCGGCCGGGGAGGGGGCGGCTGGGGCACCTGCAGGCGGCCTGGCGGCCGGGATCGCAGCGCCCCGTCCCCTGCTTGCCCGGGGGACCCCAGGGGCTGCCGCGCAGGGGGCTTTGCGGTCTGGTCCCTTCTAGCGCCCGGTGTGTCGTGCGTGGGAAGAGGGACCCGGGGAGGGACGCGAGGCGCGCGCGTGGCAGCCGCTCCTTTGCGGCAGAGCCTCCCATCCCTCCCCGGGAAGGGCTTTAGGAAGCCGCGGGGCTCTCGGGAGATGGGGGCCCGGCCCTCGCCTCCCATCCGCTTCCACTCGCATCGCCGGGAGCCCCCCCCCCGCCCCCGCCCCCGGGCACAGGCCGCCGGCCCCGCCGCAGCTGTCAGCGCAAACGCTTGTGATCTCTGCGGCCGGGGGCGGCCGGGGGCGGCGCGGGGTGCGGGTGCGGGGCGCTCCCCTTCTCTGAGATGCTGAACCGGGTCCAGCCCGCGGACCCCAAACACGCGGCAAACTAACGCGATGCAAGAAGCCCAGTGCGCGGGGGGCGGGGAGGGGAGGGGGCGGGGGGCAGCGCTGCGGGCACCTGCGGGGACCTGCGTGCACCTGCGCGCACCTGCGGGGACCAGCGGGCAGCTGCGGGGACCCAGCCGCTCCCCTCCGCCCCCTGCCCCCTCGGCCCCCGCCCCTGCTCCACCTCGCAGGAGTCCCCCGCCCCTCCCCGTCCCCCTGCCCCTGCCCTCCCCGCCCCTCCGCCTCTCGCCCCCACCTCGCAGGCGTCCCCGCCCCTCCGGCCCCCCCAACTTGCGACCCCCTGCACCCCCCGCCCCCGCCCCCACCTCGCCGGAGTCCCGCGCCCCGTCCCCCGCCCCCTGCAGGCCCCCGCCCTCCCCGCCCCCACCTCGCCGGAGTCCCGGGCTCCCGGGGGGCGGGCGGGCGGCGGCGGCCGCGGCTCGGCGGCTCCCGGGGCGCTCCCCCTGGCGGGGGCGGGGGCGGGCGCCAGCTGCGCGGCCGTGACAGCTCCCCGTGCCAGCCCAGTGGCTCCCTGCCATTGGCTCGGTGCGGCGGACCGGCGACGCCGCGCACTATAACAGCCCTCATGCCCGCCGGCCGCCGCGACTCCCGGGCCGCCGCCGCCGCCACTGCCGCCGCCACTGACGCGCTCGGGGCCCTGCGGCCGGCGGGGGGCGGGGGGCGGGGGGCATGCGGGGGCGGGCGCGGGGGCGGGCGCGGGCGCGGGCGCGGGCGCGGGGGCGGCGGGGGGGCGGCGCGCGCGGCCGCGGGGCGGAGTGAGCGTGGCCCCCGGCGTGCGGGGCGGCGGCGGCGGCGGCGGGGCCCCAGCGCCGGGCGGGAGGCGGCGGGGCCCCATGGAGTGTTACTACATTGTCATCAGCTCCACGCGGCTCCGCAACGGACACTTTCGCAACATCAAGGGAGTTTTCCGGGGCCCCCTCAGCAAGAACGGGACCAAAACTCTGGTAATAGCTCGCGCGCGTCCCCGGCCCCGTCCCCGGCCCCGTCCCCGGCCCCGTCCCAGTCCCCGTCCCAGTCCCCGTCCCCGTTCCCATCGCCGTCCCCATCCCCGGCCCGGTCCCCGCCGCGCGGGGCGCGTGGGGAGGATGCGGGAGGCGCGGGACCGCGCAGGTGTCGCCGCGCACGGGGGCCCCCGAGCAGCGGCCCGGGGGCAGGGGCAGGGGCAGGGGCGGAGGCAGGTGCGGGCGCGGGGGCAGGTGCGGGCGCGGCTGGGATGCGAGCGAGGCTCTGCCGGTCCGGGGTTTCGGGGGACGCCCGCTCGGAGGATGCTCTGCCCCGGCGCGCCCCGCTCCCGGAGCTGGGGGGGCCGCGGCCGCGGGACCCCTGCCTGGGAACGCGCCCCCCGGCGACCCCGCGGCGCCCCCGGGCCGGGCGGCTGCAGGGGAGGGGGCCGCGGGGCAGCGGGGGCGCCCGGAGGGCTCCCGAGGGGCGGCCGCAAACTTCGCGGGGACAAGTTGTCGGGGCTGAGCCGCCCGGGCGCCCGCCGAGCCCCCCGCCCCCCGCCAGCCGCGCACGCGGGAGGTTAGAGACCCGCGGGGTCACGGGCCGCCGGCTGGGCTGGAGCGCGGGCACCTGCTCCCGGGGGCTCCTCGCGGGGGGTGGGGGGGGGCTGGGGCCGGAGTCGCACCTGCCCTCCGCTCCCCGCCCGGTTACAGACCTCCCCGGGGCCCTGCCTCCCGCGTGCTGGCATCTGCGGAGCAGGGAAGCTGCAGGGAAGAGAGCAAAACAAAAGGGGGAGAAGGAGAGGAGAGGAGAGGGGCAGCTCCCTAAGGTTAAGGAGCGCCAGGAGAGCGGAGCTGGAGCCAGGTGGCCGCCTGCAGGTGCCTGCATCCCCGAGCTCTGCGCCTCTCCTGCTCCTGCTCGGGGCAAAGTGGTGACTGAGCCTGAGTCCACCGACTGGAACTTTAAAGCCGGACCCGATTAGTCCGCATTTTAAAATAGGATTCTGCATGCATTTTTTTTATTATTATTATTATGAAACAAACAAACAAAAAAAGTGCTGTGATGTTTTCCAAAAATGAAAAGTTCTCTTCTGAAGTTTTACGTGAATTCCGGCATGGATATGCATTTGATTTATTTTTCTTTCTTTTTTAAAAATTTTTCCCCCTTCAATCTAAGGGAATCCTCCTTGCAGCTGATTTAAGATGCAAACAAGCAGGGTTAGTTTGTGGCTTGTACTGTTGGGGGTGAGACTGGTGTTGCAGGGAGATTGAATCCTCCTTTCAGCTGATTTGAGATGCAAACAAATCAGGGTTCGTTTGTAGCTTGTACTGTTGGGGGTGAGACTGGTGTTGCAGGAAGGAGTGAAAATGCTCACCTGTGGTCTTCAGAGCAGTAGGCAAAGGCCAAGGGAATCATTGAAATTGCGTGGGCTCTGATTATTTTCTTAACGGACCTGGCTGCGTGGGAAGGTCAATATTTTGGCGGGCGAGCCCTTCAACTGGAAGAAAGCAGGCGCTAGCTTGTTTTTTCTTTTTCTCTTTCTTTCTTTCTTTCTTTCTTTCTTTCTTTCTTTCTTTCTTTCTTTCTATTTCTTTCCTTCCTTCCTTCCTTCCTTCCTTTTTTCTTTCTTTCTTTCTTTCTTTCTTTCTTTCTTTCTTTCTTTCTTCCTTCCTTCCTTCCTTCCTTCCTTCCTTCCTTCCTTCCTTCCTTCCTTTCTTTCTTTCTTTCTTTCTTCCTTCCTTCCTTCCTTCCTTCCTTCCTTCCTTCCTTCCTTTCTTTCTTTCTTTCTTTCTTTCTTCTTTCCTTTTTTTTTTTTAGAGCTTGTCTTTTCAATAAAGTTTTGCTTGTGGGAAGGATGCAAACTTACTGAACAAGAGCTCTATAGTTGCAATAGAGGTAAAAGAAAACACACACACCAAGGTGCATGGGGGGAAAAAAGTTGCAAACCAGAACTTGGCAAAATGTTGGTGATGTTGATTCTTAAATCAACCTTGGGTTTCTAACACTAGTTCAGTGTAGTTAAGCTGATTTGTTTGCTGTGGGTGTGAAGTCCATCCGAGCCTTATCACTCATGTTGACAGGAGCTAGGTTGAAGTCTAGATTTGCCAGTGTAAGTTTGGGGTGAAGATGTGTATTAAAAAGCAGCTACCTACACGAGATGAATAAATCAAAATATGGGCAAATGTTGGAGCAACAAACTGGCGTAAGAAGGATTAGAAATAGCTCTTATCATATTTCTTTGAGTCAGAGTAAAAGGACTTACAGGGACTTAATAGCTTATCCTTCCAGATTGTGTTTTTAAGCTGCCCAACTTTATATTTCCTGTGAAAGAGATTTGTACTGGGTAAAATCACATAGACTTCCATCTATGCTCCAACGCTGTTTGAAGCTGTTACTTTACAAGGTGACTTATGTCATATGTTTGTTTTTTGTACATGTCTTTTGATGATTTTGTTATTAGGGAGAATGAGAGTTATGCCCGTCTTTAAGTACCGTGGGAGAGATCTAAACATATTCATAAATGAGTGTTTTTAGGTTCAGTAATATCGAGACTTAACCTAAAAATGTATTCTTCACAACACATAGGATGCTGTGAAAACTTAGTGGAAGCTAAATTGTCCTACGAGATAAAAACAGAACCTGAACCTTGTCAGAATTAGGAATCTTAAGAAGAAACACTAAATGTACATATATTTCATTTTGAACATTTTCCAGTAAGAATGTGTGGTTGTGACTTTCTAATCCCAGTTTCATAGGATAGGCATTATGAGCCCCCTTTCACTTTCTTGTCTATTTGATTTTGACATATTTCAAATTTTGCCTTTAAAAATATCACTTTTTTTTTTGCGTTTTGATATGTGTGGTACGTTAAAGGAATCTTGACAATATTTCAAGCGTTTTTTCTTACTTGAGGAAAGCACAACTTAAAACCACCCAGGGAAAAGGTACTTTGATTTTTCCAAAGAAATTCCAATTATTTTCAATTAGTGGATGAGTAATGGGTATTCTGAACATTTTTTTAAGTCATATTTTTACAAGATTTAACATCTTTCAAAATTATTGAATGATTTAAGACAGCCTATAACTGCTAATACAGTGTTCTTTCATGAACGGGAAGTTACTTATAGACTAAAGGTACCTCGGGCGCTGGTGACATTGATTAATTGCTTTAGCCCTAAGATCCAGAATGTAATCCTGCTACTTATCCTGAGGAGATTATCAAACTGTACAGTCTTTCCATAGGTCATATTATGTCCTTTGCACGTACAATTTTAAAAAAGATACTTAAAGATTAAGCCTGTTGTTAATCTTGACCTTACTTCTGAGCTCTTAAGTACATTCCTCCTGACGATTTTAAGTGAGAATGTACAAATCTTCATTTTGCAGTGTCTTATAAGCAAAGAGAAAGGTCACTCTCCTTGTCATGATTTCTGTTATAATCGCATCGTATCTGTGATAAGGCTTTAATTCCATGTAATAAGAGGTAAACTGATATTTTACGAGCGCTCCAGGATACGTCTGGGTAAGTTATATGGGTCAGGGGCAGTGAAGAAAGTTTACCGTCCGTGTAATTCTCGTTCCACTTCTTAGATTATCCCTTAGATATAACCATTGTGTATAAAATCGTTTATTGGCTGAGGACGTTTTGATATACGTATGTTTTGTCAATTGAACCACAGAACTCCTTTGCCCTACTTATATATTTAAAGACTTTTAATATAGAATGCTTATATATTTAACCCATAATGTAAATAGACATTTGATCGCTTTTAATATGGCATTTGGAACTTCGGAAAGCATCACTAATGTGTTCATTACATTTCGTTAGTCAGCATTTTTGTAGCTCATAAGAGTATTATGTCTTTTTTACTGACGGTGGAAGTAAAAACACATGACTGGGGAATTTGAGGTCATACAGTCAGTCAATATTATAATGCCAATTTCCTAACCCCAGACATACTTCCTTTATAGTTTAGATACTAAATTAGGGATTCCATAGGAACTGGTGTGTTACTATCCACACTGATAAGGAGGCGCTGTTGGTGTTCCCTGTCTCTTGAAGGCACTCTATTTTTCCACTTGCCTTAGGGTATGGAGAAATAGATTCGCAGGATAATTTGAATTCAAGTATATTTTAAGTCCCATCCTCCAGTATGCAAACATCAATAATTTCTGCCTGGCCTAAGCCCTGTTCCTGTGGGCTGCCCTCCTTTTCCAATAGATTAAGTACTAGCGTTGGCAAGGCAAGAAGTATTGATTTATTAATCAGTTCTCAACAAGTTTGTTACGTGGACCAACCACTTAAATGTATTGCGATGCCTCGATTGCAAAGCACTATCCTAGGCGCCGCAAGCTCTGTGTTAAGCATCACGTGTTAAATATTATTCATTAAGATGTATTCATGTACGCTCCTGTTCACTTCAGATGTGCTTCAGAAATATTCACATATTTTGACATGTTTGCAGGTTTCTTGTCACTCAGGACATTTTCATATGTATTCATTTTGAAAAGAATGAAAAAATTCTGGATTTTTCCCTGGGTGTATATAGGAACTCACTAGAATTAAGAGTCTTTGAAATATATTCTATGGCCTTTTGTTCTAATTATCATGATCTCGTATAACAGTATTATTATTCATGTCATTTCCTTACACATTTCTCCATCTCCTAGAGAATGGAATTTAGAAGGTCTCTCCCCTCATTGAAGCCCATTTATGTGGCATCTTTAAAATTGTGCTTAAGACGGAAGAGACCAGTTGTTGAATTAGCGCTGATCAAAAATTATCATCGTGAGATTAATATCCTCAAGAAAGGTTAGGGGTGAGGGTGGGTGATGGCGATATCTTAATATATTCCCAAACTTTCCCACCTTATAAACTTCTTCACATAATCAGTCCATTATATGTTGTCCCAAATGTCTTTTAAAATATTACATATTCAGTATCAAAGACCATCTCGTGTCTCACCATTCTGAACTTAAGGTGCCGTGTATGCTTTGCTATCCTTCTTTTTTTATTCTAGCCAAACTTTGCAAATGTGCATTTTTAGAACACATTTTTCAAGTGGGGAAAGTAACTTATAATTGAATTGATATTATGACCTACTCAAAAATGTAAGCAATATCATATAAAATTATATAATTTGTAATATATAAATAAGGCAAATGTTGTCAAGTAATGCCCGTAATTCCAACATACCTTGGTCAGTGCGTTAAATGTCCAGTTATTTTTGACAGCTGAAATTCAGATCGTGACTTGGTATCTTGTCATCACGTCTCAGTTCCTCGCCTGGCTCCTGGTGACTGCAATTACATTTTTACTGAAAATGCAGCCGAGCCAGGGCCTTGGGGACCACCTAGTCCCGGGGTTCCCATGGTTGTATTCAGGGCCAAATTCACGTTGCAGGAGTAGTTTGTTCGGTGTGCACTGCGTTTTAAAGTATTTGGCTTTCAACACCATTCAAAGAAGAATGCACTTGGCAGTTTGCCACCGTCTACGCGCTCTTCACTGTGATCTAGGTTTTCCACTTAGTTACGTTACCATCCTGCCCAGTGAAGGCCCTCGAATTTCCCACCCGAGTGTCTGAGAATCAAATTTTACATTTGGGGAGACAGAAACATTTTCGCCATTCTGCAATGTGTCCTTCATTAAGTGCCAACTTTTCAATGGACAATAGTCTTCAAAAACGTTTTGGCACATTGACATTCTTTTTTTTTTTAAGATTTTATTTACTTATTCATGATACAGAGAGAGAGAGAGAGAGAGAGAGAGAGAGGCAGAGACACAGGCAGAGGGAGAAGCAGGCTCCCTGAGGGAGCCCGATGCGGGACTCGATCCCAGGACCCCGGGGTCAAGCCCTGGGCCGAAGGCGGCACTAAACCGCTGAGCCACCCGGGCTGCCCACATTGACATTTTTATAGTATCTGTTTGCTGTCTATTGATTGAACTGCTTAAAAGTATTCTCTGCATCATACTTCTAGGAATGCTATCATCATAAAGAAGTGCATGATTTGAGGGTCATGCATTTTAAAATTATCAACTTTTGCGCAGGCGGCTGGTATTTTTTGGTTGTTTCTTGATTTTGGTCCTTTTAAAAATTAATATTGAATATAATTTTATCCTTTAATTTATACTTTTAATAAGCATGTTTAGTTAATGTAACACATTTGGAAAATAGTTTTTCGAAAGCATTATGCACAGGGGAAATAATATTTTTGATAATCGTCATGGTAATTCAGTGTTGACATACTTTCCTCCAGTGACCCTGTTTAACTGAGATATTACTATTTTAGGCAGCAGCTGTATGAGGAGTTTGAGTAATCCTTCCAGAAAGACAAAAAGATAGCAGTTTTAATCTGTGGTGTACTGCAGCCGATATTCAGGAAGAATTTATGCATATCACTTTTTTATATTGCTAACTATAAAAAATAAGAAATATGATTTTATTAATTCTTCTTTCTAAAAATCCTAGCTGAAACCATTTGGTCTGTTTTATCTCATTCTAAATTATTCTTTGGCCCTGAGGAAATATTTACCACCTATACTATATTACGGCGATGTTTCCAACTAGCAAATTTTCATTAATTTTATAAATATATCACAGCACACTTTCTATCACAGTATAAGATAAAATGGGGTAATAAATAATTAAAACTTAATCCTAGTTGTCAAAGTAGACAAGATTTGTTACCTCATACAGTACTCTGGGATCTTCCATAATGGTGTGACACCGTTAGGGGAAAGTTATATACTTTTCTAGATGTAATTGTATTAAAAACTTATGATGACAATGACATATTCAAATTATGAGAAGACACTTTTTTTTTTCCCTAAATAGCTTTAGAAAAATGAGCTTTGCTGTGTTTCATAGCTAGCTTCCGGTGTCAACCAGAAGAGTGGCCAATAGTTTAATCAAATACTAATCGTGTGGCTGTGAAGGTATCTTGTAGATGTGGTTAGTATCTACAATCCATTGACTTTAAATAGAAGAGATGACCCTGAACCAAAATGCATGAGTCTCATGCAATTATTTGAAAGGCTTTTAGGGGAGAAGTTGAGGTTTCCTGGAGGAGAAGAGATTTGGTCTCAAGACTGCAGGATCAAATCCTGCCTTGAATTTCTAACCTCTTGGCTAATTCTACAGGAACCCCCAAAACCCATAGTCAAAGAGTCAATTCCTAATTCCCTAACCTATGAATCTATGTATCATCCATCTAATCTCCCTCCTATTAGTTCTGTTCTTTATGCGAAGAACTCTGACTGACCTACTGAAGATTAGTTTATTACATCTCTTTTACAATAAGGTGACTCAATATTTGAAATATAAATCATATTTGAGTTTAATTGAAAAGGGGTGAACTTGACATTGTTAAACTCTTGAGGTTTAAAATTGATTGACCTTCTCGTGGAATGTTCCTGTTACTTTATCTGAAAAGTATAACTTTATTTTAAACCTTTGCCTGGGTTACAATCTATCCTCCATCATCCCTGCCTGCCTCCCCACAAAAAAACCTTCTATAACGGTGTGAAATATACTATTCTCATCTGTTCAGCTCCAACAGATAGTCACACAGGCATTTATTGTATTTGACGGAAGTCAGGCTAGCTTTCAATGAGAAAATATTTTAAACAGTATCGGGAGTGCATAATTTGGTAGTTTAAATTGAAGACAATAGTCTTTAAAGGGTGGCTAAGTAAAATGAAGGACTTAAGTTTTTCAAAACAAAAATGTCTCCATAAAAATATACAGAATGTCGTCAATGCCCCCCAACCAAAAGCAACTAGAAACGCAACTCTAGTTGAACCAAATTGGACACATTGGTACTCGTTGGGACCAGGTAAACTGCACACCATGGGGGACCTTGGAGCATTTCAGGAAGTGGGGGTATGGAATCATTTTATAGGATTTGGGATTGGGAGAAGTGATCTTGCGGAGGGTTGGTAAAAGCACTCTTATTCTGGATACCGTGAGAAAGAAGGACCGATTCCATGGTTGGTGACTTCAGTACTTCTTACCTAGGAGGCCGAGAATAGAGTGGGGGAAGGTTGTAACTGGGGGAAAACAAACAAACAAACACAAACAAAAAATCCTGCAAAACAACAGCTTTTGCTCACATTGGCTGGCAGATGGGTGTGTTTGGTAACAAAAACAGTGTTTTCGTTTTTGTCCGTCCTCAAAGATGATTGCTGAGTGTTCTTTTCTGTCCCATCGTGCTCGTAGACAACCTTGTCTAAGGTTAGTGGGCCGTGAAACTCTTTGTGTTTGATAAGAGAAAACCACCCTTTACTCTTAGATCCAGGTGCGCTCTTTGGTGACAATTCCCAAGGACTGCTTTTTTTTTTTTTTTTTTTTTCCTCCTCAGATATGACAAGAGAATGGCTAGTGGTGAGCAGTGGGGAGGCAAGGCCATCAGGGAAGATAATTTCAAGGTCATGAGATCCAAAGCTGGGGACTTTTAGGGATGAAGGAGGGAAGGAGGATGGTCAAGAATTATCAAGGTGGAATGAAGAAGACTTGTGTCCTGCACTGGCACATTAATATGAGGATGTGGGGAGACAAAACATCTACCCATCTCTTGAGAGAGCTACAGGGAAATTTTTTTTTCCAAGAGAGACAGTTCAGTTGGAATGAAGACATGCAGAGAAACTTCAGTGGGAGGCCTAAAGCTGTAGAGATTTCGTCAACATCAGACATTTCAGAATTCAAGAAGGCACAGTCCCGGTGTTTTAGGGCATGTGGAAATACAGAGGACCGTATCAGAAAAGAGGATGTAACAATCACATGGGTCACATGGGGATCGAAGTCCGAAGAATGAAGAATTTGGAAATTCTGGGCTCCTTGTGGTATTGACATCATTGGGGATGGAGGGTAGGATACAATTGGTCCTGATAATCCCAGCGCAGGCAGTGGCAGCAGTGGAGTGGCGGGGGATGACGGAGAGGTAGGGGTTCTGTGGGCCGCGCTCAGTTCTCGGGCTCACCTTTGACTCCTTCTGTGAGCCTGAATTTTGCATGGCCCTCCTCTGAGCCTCAGAGCTTCCCCTTGCCCCCTGCTGAAGCCTTATGGCGGAGGGGCATGGTTAGTTCAGCCACTGGAGATTTAAAATATTAACGGCAATTCAGGGGCCCCTGGGTGGCTCAGCCAGTTAAGCGTCTGAGTCTTGGTTTCAGCTCAGGTCGTGACCTCAGGGTGGTGAGGTCGAGCCACCTGTCGGGCTCCGTGCTGGGCGTGGATCCCGCCTGGGGTTCTCTCTCTCCCTCTTCCTCTGCATTTCCCCACCCCTCACCACCCCCCGCTCCCACCCTCTCTCTCTCGAAATTAAAATAATAATAATAAATCAATAAAAATAGTTAAAGTATTAACATTCAAAGGTTAACCCATCCAAATGGCCTCGTTTGTGTCCTTCAGGTAGGAGACACCTAAACAATTTAACGGAGAGCAGACAAGTTCAGAGAGACTCTGAATCAGGTCTGGAGCTCAGGGAGTGGTGGAGCACCTTAGATGGATTATGGAAAGGAGGGGAGTCTGGAGCAATAAGTTACTGGGAAAGGAGTAAGACCAGTTGCAGAGAAGGAATGGGTTTAATGATGAGAGGTTTGTGCTGCATTATTTTTCCTCCAGCTGGCCAAGGACAGAAAGATGGGCTAACATATGGGTCCTCTATTTAATGACAACATCTGAAGGGACGTAGTCCAGTGGCTTCCGTGGGAGCGTCCCTGGAGATAGTGTAAGGTTGCCTTTTCAAAACTTGATAATACCTGTCCTTGCTGAAATGAAGCAAAGTACCTTCATGCCAGGGAAGAGAATGAGTGCTTTCAGTCGAGGATTATGGCTTGCGTGGGTTGGGCGTGTCTTGCTGTCTCCATCCGAATACTCGCTGTCGTGCTCACACAGTGATTGAAAGCACAAACCTTTTATGACCAGATGGAGCTGAGCTCAAATCCTGGGTATGCCCCTGTATCAGCATGTAATGAGTGGAGCTGCTTGTCACCACACCCCAAACATCAACCCTGTACCTACGTATCTGTGTTTTAATTTTTTTATAGATATAATAGAAATAGGCAAGTAGATTTTTTTTTTTTTTGACATGAAGTAGCTTGATAAGGTCAAAGCCAAAGACTTTGATTTTATTTGTATTTTTCCCACAGTTCTAAAGTGGTTACTACTCCAACCATCACATCTGTATTCTAATCTAGAATGAAAATGAGTAAAGGAGGAAGGACAAAAAAGAAAAAAAGTTAAATCTTTTCTTTTCTTTTCTTTTCTTTTCTTTTCTTTTCTTTTCTTTTTTTCTTTTCTTCTTTTCTTTTCTTTTTCTTTTCTTTTTCTTTACTTTTCTCTTTTCTTTTCTTTTCTTTTCTTTTTTCTTTTTTCTTTCTTTTTTTCCTTTTTTTGAGAAGTCCTACCCAACAGTGTTTGCTTACATCTCTTTTGATGGAGCTGTGTCACACAGAACCACTACTAAGTGTGGGAAGGATGAAAACATGACTTAAAAAAATGATTAATTAACCTGGGCACATTGCTAATCCCAATAAAATCAGTATTAGTAAGAAAAAGAGATAATTGATGATACTGGAAAAGTCCACCACAACCAGTCACTGGCTTTATGACCTTGGTCAAGTTCACCTTTTTATCAATTATATTGTGTTTAATGGAGCAGATTAGAATATCAACCTGGAAAATATATTGCAGTTATAAATGAATGCAATTAAAATTAAAAATATGAATGGAAATACAATTAAAAATATAAATGAATTAAAAATCACAAATGGAAAGTAAATCACAGGGGTTTGACACATAATAAACTGTAACTAAATGGTGGTAACTATCCATAATATTTCACACCGGGGCATTCAGATCTGTGTTTGAATCCCCGTATTCAATTTAATGTATAAATGTACATAATTAGGATGCTTTGGTACTGAACAATATCAGCATTTCTTCTTCTTTTTTTTTATCCCCCTCAGTTTGTCCATGACACCTCTTGCAGGCTTATCCTTTTTTTAAATTTAAAGATTTTTATTTATTTATTCATGATAGACACAGGGTGGGGGTGGCAAAGACCCAGGCAGAGGGAGAAGTAGGCTCCATGCAGGCAGCCCGATGTGGGACTCGATCCCGGGACTCCAGGATCACACCCTGGGCTGAAGGCAGGCCCTAAACCGCTGAGCCACCCAGAGATCCCCACTTATCCCCCTTCCGAGAGTCATAAAGTCTCCTTCCTTAAGTATGGGTTGGACCTTGAATATTCTAGGAGATCAATTACAATCTCACGAAGGCCTTCAGACAGCAGCCATCCTTTTGACTCGTAAAGCACGTGGAACTAGAATACCTGTCCTTTGAAGACACCGGCTCTTTAGGCAAGCTTAGAAATTCTTTCAACTCTGACTGGGTGACGGGCACTGAGGGGGGCACTTGATGGGATGAGCACTGGGTGTTATTCTACATGTTGGCAAATTTTGAACACCAATAAAAAATAAATTTATTAAAAAAAAAGAGAAAGAAATTCTTTCAACTCTCTTGCATAGAGATCTCCTCCACGGCTCGGAGTCCCCTGCAAGGTCTTGGATCCCTGCTGGTCCATGTTCCAGAATCACTACTTGCACTAGGGGGCGGCATGGCATTTCCTCTTGCTCTTCCAGGGACAGGTGTAGTAAATACTCCTAGATTAAGAGAGGTGTCAGATATGGCTCTTTACAGTTGCATGAGCTGAAAGTCACTTTAAAGTGTCACCAACCAGGCCGTACGGACATGCAGCATACCTGGGACGTACCTGCTGCATGCCTAATTTGCATATGTCACCACGTCATTATTTTGTTCCTTAGTCACGTGTGATGTATGTGGCAAAATGGAACTGACGAGGAGTTGGCGTCCAGCTATCCCCTACTGGGCTGTCACTCTTGACCGTAATCGTGTCATTTCCCTTATTGAAGTTGATGGTTCTGGGTTCTTCTAAGTAGCTTCCAGCCGTTTTATGAATCTTAATGCCTGATTTGTTTTCATGACACAGTTAATTCATAATTAAATTCAATGTACATTTTCCCAGGCTACGTTACCAGGCAAAAAAAAATAAAGGTGGACTGTGACGACCGCTACGTAATAACACGAGAACAGCTAACACGGGACGCAAAGAAGCCTGCAGGTGCGAAATGTGACTCTATCATCGCATGATCGCCGTGGCCTGCGTTATAGAAAAATAGTTGAATTTGTCCGAGGCTCAAATTTCCCAGTTTCGTTAAGATTTAATGGCATTTCCTCCATACAAATTGGGATTACCTTTCTTAGAGAAGATGTGCAGCTTGTATAAAATAACACAAACTGTTGTGTTTGTTACTAATCACTGTGAAATTATTGATGCGACATGACAGATGGGATTTTTATGCATCAGGACTTAAAGGAGTTGATATGATGATACAGGCTGCAACTCAAAAACTCAGAAGGCTGGGATCCCTGGGTGGCGCAGCGGTTTGGCGCCTGCCTTTGGCCCAGGGCGCGATCCTGGAGACCCGGGATCGAATCCCACGTCGGGCTCCCGGTGCATGGAGCCTGCTTCTCCCTCTGCCTGTGTCTCTGCCTCTCTCTCTCTCTGTGTGACTATCATAAATAAATAAAAATTAAAAAAAAAAAAAAAACAGAAGGCTATTTTTTTTTTTTTCAGGTAGCGTGATGCTACTGCAATTTCAGGGGTAGCATATAACCCACTGCTGTCCTGGAGAGCCACGTTAAAGACAATCTCTTACCGTATGGTTCCATGGCAAAGGCTTTTGAAATAATAATAATAATATTATTATTAAATTAATTTTAATTATTAATTAAGTTAATAATTAATTAAATTATTAATTTTAATGATGATTAAATTATTAAAATATATAATATATTTTGTGATATATTAGTAAATAATATTTTGAATAAATAGTAAATAGTAGTAGTAGTGATAATAATAACAATGACAACAATAATAAAAATAATGTGCTCCTCTTTGGACAGTGCCTCACATGGTTCTAAACATTATCTGATGATGTAAGAAAAAAACTGGGAGGAAAAAAAATAAAAAACCAGAAACTAAGGATGTTGTTTACTCATAATGTTTAATCGCTCTAATTAAAATACTGTCTCAATTCAACTCCCCTATGCTATGATCAGTAATCGTCCCCCTTCCAGGCACTACACATCCCAACTATTTTGACTCATTCAGTAATCCTACCAGTGATGGAAACCGTAGGTTTTGTAGGTTATGAGAGAGACCCTTCCCTCTTTCCTCTCAGCACCCTACATAAAATAAGCATATCTCTTCAAGGACACAGGCAAGGTAGACCTGCACACACACAGCAAAATCATTGTCTCTCTGCGCCTCTCAACTCCCCTCTTGCTAGACCCCCCACCATCGTCTAGAAAAGCAGAGAGGATGCTCTTATTGCAGTTTCAGCCTGACTGAACGTTTGTTTCCCAGGATCCTTTCTGCAGAGTTCTACTAACAGTTTCGGCTAGATCCAGGGATCAAAACATTACTTATTTGAAAAGTGATTAAGAACTCTACCTCCCCCCCCACCCCCTCCCCGGCTCAGCCACTGGATATGCTATCAGATGTCTGACAATAGCAGCGCTAATATTTAGGGAAATCTGAGGTAGCCCAATGACCGAAGCTCCACTGGATGGCCACAATCCTCGTAATTAAAAATAAAGAAGAGAAAAAGAGAGAGGAGGGAGAAACAGGAGGGAGTGAGAAAGTGAGATAGGAAAAAGAATGGTAAAGAAGGATCATTATTCTTAGGCAGTTAGGAATATACACAAATATACCAAGGTATTTCCATTTAAATAGTTGGGTGAAAAAAAAATAGTTGGGTGATGGTGCATCCAGGTTTGCCTGGGATGATCCCGGAATGCTTAATGATGGCCCTGCCTTTCAGTCTCTGATTTGGACGGTAATCTAGATGAGCATCCTTTACATATCAGAACCCCCGCAGTGACAGGAATCCATCTGAAAAGACTTCCCATTCTCTCTCCTGGCCCACTGTTCTGCATCATTCTAGGATTTGTAGATTCCCGCAAGAATGCTACATGTGGGTGATGTCATCAGTACAACACTCGGCTACTTTTTTTTTCCAGTGACACTGAGCCCTGTACTCTGCCAGGATGAAAGGAAAAGTTATTCTTTTTTTTTTTTAATAATTATTTTTTATTGGTGTTCAATTCGCCAACATACAGAATAACACCCAGCGTTTCTTTCTTTCCGCCTTTTGGCAAGTTTGAATTTAGCTGCATATGGAAGAAGGGAAATCCCGAGGCAGGATGAGCCGGAGGCACAAGGTCACGTGAGGTCATGTGAGGCAACCGCAGCAGAGCCAAGAGGAGAGGGGGCCTCTATGCGGGTCCTGTGCTCATGGGTGAGCCGGGCCTGGTCAGTGGAAGCTCCTGGGGCTGACAAGCCAGCTGCCTTATCCCGAGCTAACTATTTTCGTGGCAAGATTTTGCCCAAGCATTCCCAGTGTGGGTTCCTCAACAAGCCTCGTTGAGCAAGGTCACCTTTGAATCTGTCAGCTACCTAACGTTCTTCCAATAAATGTGTTTTATGCTTCATTTAATGAGTTAATTTTGGTTATTTTTAGTGAGAAACTAGAATTAGGACAAGTGCGGAATTGGTGATTTTTTTTTTTTTTCCCAAGGACATGAGTGTTTCGCTGGGTTTTATATCTAAAGAGTTTTTGACAGCATCCCGCTCCCTCTTTTGCTTCTCGTCATCCCCCTTCCTAATTTTCCATAGCGAAAGGTGCTCAGCCTCTGGAGCTACACTTAGGTTTGAATTCTGACAGTATGACCTGGGCCAACCATTTATCCTTTCTTAGTTTCTGGGTTTTTGAATTTTTATCTATAAATAACAAAATTGTAATTCATTTAGTCCCTGCTGTATACCAGATGTTAAACACATTATAGAAATCATATGTAGTTACTGCTGAAATGCTGTAAGATGGGTATGTGTGAACAGGATTATTGTGAGGATTAAATAATATAATGGAATTCTCTACTTCAGTGTCTGGCACATAATCAGAGCTATTGTTATTTTGTCATTATTGATACCTTACAGAAGGCTCGTCCTCCTTTCCAAAGCTAATACGTGGCCTTGTGCTTTTCAGGTAGAACCCGAGGGATGCCAAAGGAATAGTGCTGAGTGTAGGCGCTTTAGGAGATCCCATGAAAAATAAGCCAGGAAGTTGATCATGACGTTTAGCATCTGTATATAACCTATGAGTGGATAATCTAGCTTATTCTATGCAGAAATAACGTTCTCTGGTATATAGATTTCAAACTAGATGATCATAATTATCACCTGAAGATTTAGAAAATACAACATCCGGGGCTTCACTTGGCATCTATGGGTAGGGTTCAGTAATCTAGCTTTTCTAAGAGCTCCCAGACGCCTCTCACTGTCCCAGGATGAAAAACATCGTGTTTGGTTGCAACGAACTTGTTCCAAAAGGACACTTGGATGTCACACTTATATATTTCTCATTGAGAAATGAGACCCTGTTCTTCTTTCTTTGGTTCTCTTCCCGACACCCCTCCTCATCCCACCTCACCCCCAAATAGATCCTTTAGAAAGCTGGTGGACATCCACTTGTTCACTGTACGGAAAAATGAAATTAGAAAAAGTTTAGTTTGAATCTAGAGGATATAATCTTAACATTTAATAGAGTCTCACATCTACAGAACTGATGAAAATGTTATGAACATTTCACCTTACAAACAGCAAAAAATCCAGTTCCAGGTTCATCTTTGTGAGACAATTTAGTTAACTTAGCCAGTTTCCGTCTCAACCATGCTTTTGATATATTAATTCATGAAGACATTAGAGATAACAGTGCACTTCATAGGATTTAACAGTTTCCAATGTATACTATTTTCTTTGGTCAGTGTGTTGAACAGCAAAGCAAATGGCCGAGCTAGTAGATAAGCATCAGGTATTTTACAACGTAAAAGACAAAAAGATGAATAGTTTTATGAAATGTAGGGTGGTAGTAGGTACTTTTTTGAAAAGTATAAAGAATATTTAACAGTGGTAGCCTGAATTTATAAATAAAATCATATATGCTAATTATATTCTTTTTTTAAAGGTGTTTTTTTTTCATTTTTTAATAATAAATTTATTTTTTATTGGTGTTCAATTTACAACATACAGAATAACACCCAGTGCTCATCCCGTCAAGTGCCCCCCTCAGTGCCCGTCACCCAGCTAATTATATTCTTATTGGATTATATGATATATCTCAGTTACCCTTTGGGATTAAAATCATTTTATTTAAAAAATTTGTGTAAATACTGAATGTTTATATGTAAGTGATGAACCACTAAATTCTACTCCAGAAACCAATATTACACTATATGTTAACTAACTGAAATTAAAATAAAAACTTGAAAAATTAAAAAAAAATTGTGCAGGTATTCTGAAGTCATTATTTACAAATATGCAATTACATTTTATCATTGTTTAGAATTTTTATAAGGTGATTATGATTCCATCAGAATCAATTCCATAATTTTTTAATATTTTATTTAAATTCTATAATTATGTGGTTGAGTCATTTAATAATTTGATAAATCATCTGAATGTCTTTTCATTAATCTTATCTAAATCATATTTACTTTTTCTTTTTTTTTTAGGTTTTATTTATTTATTTATTTATTTATTTATTTATTTATTTAAGAGAGAGAGTATGCACACGTGCACTCAGGTGAGCAGGGGAGGACTCAGTCCCGCCACACTGAGATCATGACCCCAGCCGAAATCAAGAGTCAGACACTCAACAGACTAAGCTACCCAAGCATCCTTAAATCATATTTTCAAACTATATTTTCAAATCCTAAGAATACATCAATTCATTTAGTTAACTTTTCCATTTCTGAACACTTACTCTGTGTTAGGTCCAGGGCTAAAACTTTCAAAAAAAAAAAAAAATCTCATTTCAGTAACTCTTTCATTTGGTAGTTACAAATGACATTTTACAGATAAGCTTAGTTTTTAGAACTTACTGAAGATTATCTATGTTGTCTTTAACTCATAGCTGTTGTGTGGACACTGTAAAGAATAGAAAGGAATGCTAAGTGCTGACTTAATACACGTATGTCCATGTTCATTACATTTTGTTTAGTTAAGGATACAAAAACAATGAACTTCACCTATTCTCATATTCTAGAAAATATAGATGGATATGCTCAGGGATTTAGAATTCAAAATTCTGTGTATAAATCTTGAAATAGTTCCTCCAAATATCATGATTTCCTTCTCAAGAATAATTTTTAAATTTCATTTCTCTAATAATTTCCCTACTTTCGGTACCAAGGTCTGGATACTTAATTAAAAATTTGCATTATTGCCACTTTGTATGTTTATCGATAAGGTGTTCAATAAAGACATTTTCATGATTCTTTTTCTTCATATAGGTAACCAGACAGAAGCTATTTAATTAGTAAAATACTTAATTTTAGTAAACTTCAGAGCTTAAGATATTTTTCTAGTACTTTCAGTTCACTTTGCCATTTTTTTTCCTCTAGCTTTTGTCACTCCTAGTGTTTGCAATCTTCTGTTTAGTGACTATTAAGAGTAATGAAAGCTCTCAAACTAAAGCAGATAATGAGTTACTTGCAAGTCGTTTATAGCTGAAAGAAGCACCATCATTTTCTAGGATATATTGTTGGGTTTTTCATTTATAGGAATAAGATAAGAGAAACTGTCCATTTTCTAATCACTGGGCTTTGCAGCACGCATTTGTAAAGGGTTGGCTTTCAGCTTTAGACAGTTCATAATGTGTAGGTTATCCTCCTATCTTTCTCAGAAGATTATTTTCAGGGAGAATACAAGAAAATGAAAAGATCTGAAGCCTTTGAATATATATATATATTATATATATATATATATATATTATATATATATATATATATTTTTTTTTTTTTGGTAAGATGCTGGTGCTTCTAAATTTATTTTCTCCTAATTGCTGGCTATGGCTCAAGGAAATGCATGGGGGATGGACAGGGTGATGCATAAAGCACCTTGGAAGGTGTAAACAGAAGGGAGCCTTTGAGCAGCCCCGTGGTGTTACTTGTAAGGAGCTTTCAACTGTCTTCGTCAGTTTGGCCCAAGATTGAACCGTGTGTGTACGTGTGTGTACATATAATCAAGATAAAAGGTCTAAATGAAGTTACAAGCTTCTGGGATATCTGGGAGGAATAGAAACATGTTTAAGGGTTAAGGATGCCTTTATGCTAAGAAAATATTATAGTAACTTTTTTGAATTAGAGAGTAAAGGCAACATAAAAAGAGTATGAGTTTTTAATCAGTTAATGTTATAATCTACATTTCACTTAGGGAAAACTAAAGAGAATCTAAGGTTCTTAACCAGAGATTATAAAAGCTGTGAGTAGTTCAGCCTAATTTTGTCTTGAGCTATGTTTTAGTCACAATCATGATGCGTTAGTTAAATATATTAATCTTATGATAATAATGCTTTAAGCGCTTCCATTTTACAAAGAAGAATAAGAGGTCAGTTAATTGTATAATGCAACTTTCATATGTTGTTTGCAAAATTCATATTTGACATCCTACCTTTAAAACAGCTGATTAAATCTATATATAATGAAAATATATTAAATTAGAAATCAAATATATATTTTCAAAAATAAGTATGCAAGTATTCCCAGGGAAATACATATTTTTCTTTTGTAAGTTTTAATTTCCTGTCACGATTTATACAGGTTTGCCAGAGAATCAATAGTGACTATTCATTCCACTTATTGAAAAATACAAATAAAGCCAGTTTGTACAAAAACATTTCAAAAATAGAGAGTAATCACACTTAACATAACTTGAGTTGTTGCCTATCAATTCCTCATACCTGTTTTGTGTGCCAAATGCTGCACACAATAAAATTGAAGTTCATTAACTTTCTTAAATACAAGTTAAAAGAAACAAATTGTGTGGCAGAGATTCCCCCGAAACGTGAAATAAAGGGCAGCCCTGGTGGCTTAGTGGTTTAGCGCCACCGTCAGCCCAGGGTAAGATCCTGGAGACCCGGGATCGAGTCCCACGTCGGGCTCCCTGCATGGAGCCTGCTTCTCCCTCTATGTGTCTGCCTGCCTCTCTCTCTCCCTCTCTCTGTGTGTCTCTCATGAATAAATAAATAAAATCTTAAAAAATATATATAAATAACAAATAAATTAACGTGAAATAAAATATATGGCTTTATTTTCTGCTAAAAATGTGCTAGTTTTGCAAATTGATTCACAAAAGGAGAGAAAGGCGTAAGCAATGACTTTCACCAGAAGGAAGACGGTCAGTAAAAAATAAGGTTATACTGCTGACCGTAGATAGGAAACTAAGTGATCTGATTTTTTTTTATTCTAGCGATAATCTCTCATTAAAAATTGACAAAATGAACTCATGTATTTATTCATCAAATATGAATTAAGCAGGATAGTGACACTATCTGATGGTTCTCCCTTCCTCCTCTAGTAGTCGCTTAGTCATCAGGGTGTGGAATCACACCTATTCTCCTTGTGAAAGGAGAGCATAATAGCACAGTAAGTGGAGAGGCAGGAAAAGAGACTTTCAAATGGAAGACAAAAAAATAGTAAATAACTTCAGAGATGTAATGGACATTCTTCAGAGAAGTGTTATAATTATTGGTAGGGTAAAGAGTGTCATTAATTACTTGATCAATTTCATCAGCTGTAAACATGAACCCCCTACCGATATTTTTATAATTTCAGGATCTAAAAGGGAGACGATTGTCTTCAATGGTAGCAAATGTTTAATAAGATACCTCCCAATTGAATAGTTGAATCTCTAATAATTTTATTTTTTCTATATTTAATTTCTTATTACCAAGGTTAATAGATGGTTGGTGCATGGATAGATAAATAGATTTAAACAGTTAATGACATAGAAAGAATAAAGACAGACTGCTGTTAATTTCTGTTAATTTTGACATTTCAGAAAGCTAGAAAGGAAATATCATACATACACCTGTAAAACACTCCTGAAATTTTGTTTCCCTAAACATATTTTCTGTGTCTCATTTTTTTATATACATTTATCAAAGCTATTTTCTAGATAAAATATTTGTTCTATTTTTAACAAGTGTCAGATTTTTTAACAAGTATTTGTGTACGTAGGATCCAGATTTAGGATCCTGACTGTTTTCTAGTAAAATAACTTATAAATTTGCATATTAGTCCTGGTAGCAAGTTATTTCCCGTTATCGGTATTTACATTAATAATTGCATGTGTACATATATTTGCATGACTTTTATGTATATTTCTAGGTGAACAAGTTGATATGAGTAAAAGAGCATTAGATTTAGAATTTGAAGATTTAGTTCCTGCCCAATTGTCTAATTAACTACAACTTAATTTTTGGATAACTACGTATGATGCTTGAGAAAGTATATATCTGCTCTGAGATACATATATTCATTTATTCCTATATTCCTATAACATATTTACTGATTACCTCCATGTGTCAAGTTCTGTACTCAGCACAAGTAAAACAATGGAAGGCAGTAAAGCCTTTGCTTCTAGAATGTACTGTCTAATGCAGTGGTCTCTAGAAAGTGCACAACATGCTTTACAGGGAGCAAGTGGAAATAATAAAAATCATCTTTATATTTGTGATTGTCTCACTTTAAAATATTTTATAGTAGTTTCTGCTACATAGAAATGCACGTATGTATTGGCATATTAGCTTGAAAGTCTTTTGTGAATAGTGTTGTGCTATCTAACAAATTCAGACTGAATTAGTATACGGAAAAAGAATCAAATGAATTGAAAGATGTTATAGCCAAAGACGATATAATTATTAAAGATAGGTTTACATTTTTTTGACTTGAACATTCTGAAGCATCACATATGTAACATCCCCTGTACTTTTGCACTTAATCATCAATATGGACATACTGTGTTTTATACACATTTCCAAGCATTTGGTTTGGATTAACACGTTGTATCTTTACAGCAAACCTATTGGGAAGGTACTCAGTTATATCTAACCTGTACGTGTCGTTGAAATGCAAGTAATTTGTCTTCAGAGCCAGAGTTCATACCCACCTTGTTAGCCTGTCTCTCGCATGTCAAGTGCGTTGATAGAGTGCAATGATAATGGCAGATCTGGAAATAAGTATAGTATTAATAGCCTTCATCTATTTTTCATTATTTGCATCTTTACATTGAGTCATGAGAAAGGCAGTCTTTCTTTTGCTGTGAAGTAAATCTTTCCCCAGAGCATTAATTTACAGTTTCCTGATTATATTCTTTAAAAATTATGTTTGAATGATCATCAACGATTGAGTCAGATTCGAACCCTACAGTGTGCAGAGACAACTACATCCAGACCTGGAAAAATGGAGCCTAGTGAGATAAATGCTCTGCACCGATAGGAACCTCAGTTTTGCACTAAATATTAGTACAATATTTTAAATTATATAGAATGCTGAATGAAAAAACTTTGCTAACTCCTTTGATAGAATTCCTTTCTATTTACTGAAAATGATTGAAATGATATATACTTTGGGGCATATCAAACTATTATTTTCATTTTTATGTCAATTTTAATAATGTATAAATGTTATTAGTTGAGTTGCTTTCAGAGAATGCTGATAATTTTATTTTGTATTAAAACCAAATATAAAGTAGTCCTTTATGTAAGTTAAGTTGTAGGAAATGTTCATTGATTCCAAAATATCTATTAGGCATCTGTTTAACAGGTGACTATTGTGGGAATAGGTGCTAGAAGTGTAAAAGTGAGCAAAAGCACACATTTCCTGCCCTCATGAAACTTATGGTTTAGCAGGGGAGGTAGCTGTTAATCACTAGGTGTACCGTATTGGGTTCATAGGGCTGCCACAGTCTAGGTGGTTTGAAATAACAGAAATTTATCCTCTCACTGTTTGATGCCAGAAATCAGAAATCAAGGTATTGGAAAGGCCATATCCCACCTGAGCCTACCTGAGCCTTTAGGCGAGAGTCCTCTCTTGCCTCTCCTAGGTCCCTGCAGCCTCAGGCATTCTTTGGCCTATGACAGCGGAACTCCAATCCCTGCCTTCATCTTTACATGTAATCTTGCTTTCTGTGCCTGAATGTCTCTGTGTCTTCATATGAGATTCTCCCTGTGTGTCATTCCTTCTTTTCTTATAAAGACACAGAACATTACTATATTAAAAGTCCACCCTATTCCAGTGGGTGTCTTAACTCATTACACCTTCAAAGACTCATCTAAGGCCATTCTGAAATACTGAGGGTTGGAACTTCAACACATCTTTTGGGGGGATGCGGTTCAATCCATGACAGGTATCCTTGCAAGCTATGTTAGGTGTCATGAAGGAAAGGTGCAACCAGAGTGAGGGTATGTGCAGCGGGAAACAGACCTAAAGTGGAATTCAAGGATGGCTGTGTAAGCTGTAAGTAGGCCAAGGTGGCAGGAGGTGGGATTCAATGGAGAAAATGGAATGCTCATGTGCCTTGTAGAAAGAAGACACTTACCATCTTTGAGAAACTGAAGAAAAGCCTATATGACTAGAGATTTTAGAGTTGGTGAGAAATTGGTAGAGATGAGACTGTGCATAAGTCCACAAAATGCAAGATTTGGGTTTCCTTTGAAAGCATACTGAACAAATGATCTGATTGTATTTTGAAGGTATCATTGCAGCTCTTGGGAAATATGAGATGGGGAGGGTATAATAAAGAATGGATGCAGCCATACCAGCGACGGGTCAATGTAGCAGTCTCAACTAGACATGGCTTGGACAAAAACCATGTATTTTGAGACATATGTACGGATTTAAGATACATTTATGAAAGAAACTCACCAGGATGTATGATAAATAGTATAAGGGGAAGGGAGTTGAAAATATGTGCCAAGAGTGTTCCTAGATTACTCTTGTAGCATTGGACATGAGGTAGTGATAACTAATATCATTAAATGTATCTTTGGACATGGTGAACATGAAGTGCTTTTTACAAATATTTCAGGCACAGGGTTAGGTGTATGGGTTTAGAGGTCACAGATAGGTTCTGGGTTAGGAGATATAGTTGAATAGTCATTGGTCATTCTTGCCTCATTCCAGTTTCCTGTCCTTGCCCATCTCTACTGAGGAGCAGACCTGGGATTCATAAAGAACTCATGATGTGCACTATATTGAACAATCTCCAGACACAAAGCCACAGTCTTTACTTTTTTAGGAAGTTCCATCATCATTTTAAGTTTCCGGTGGAAAAGATAATTCTTAAAACTTGGGAGTTTTAAGTTGACGCTTTTTTTTCCAGTTAATTTTTAAATTCATGATTTTTTCATTCCTTTTTATCTTAAATTCTAAAGGAGAAGACTTGATGTCTCTCCACAGGCATTCTTTTTTGTTGTATCTGTACAGTTACCAATGATACTCAAAAACAAATGCTCTCTGGGAGATGCTTTTCAGGTCTGTGATACCAAGTGTGCGTGAACAATACAAAGACACTGGAAACGAAAGAGCTAATGTATTTGCAGAGAACATGTGTATATTTCAAGATTAACTAAGAGTGAGTCACTTTAAACTGTTCTCCAGAGGCTAATTTGAATAGATAATCACACAAGTAAACTGAGGAAGGAAAAGGATCTGGAACTGGGAAACAGATTCGAAAGAAAATCTTTTAGTAAATGGAATGTCATTCGATTATTTGCCTGTAAAGTAAACTAGAAAATAGCATTTGAAGGAGGGAAGCCCACATGATAAATATGTGATACTGCATCGAGAAACCAGGAACTGGAACAATCTGTTCCCTCTATCAACAGCAGCACTACACACACTAAAAGCCATATGCTATTAAGCAGGCAAAAAGGTCGTTCTCTCTCTTTGCTGGAAAAGTGAGTCGTAGATAGATGAGCAACGATTACTTTGTGGAGGACCCTTCTTTATTCTAGTCATGGAAGAGGTAACTAAAAACGTCTCAACATTATCAACTGTTTCTTAATTGAAATCCATATAATAGTGAATATGTAACATTTCTCACCCTCAAAATTCAAAAGCGAATGGAAAGTTAATATATATAAAATATTAAGGGAATGAAATATTGATGATTTATGAGATATTAGAAGTTATTTCTTCCAGTAAAATCCTGACCTGAAATAAACAAATGTGCATTTTCATGCCTGCATGAAAGAAAAACCCAAACTCTCAAATATAAAGCAAACAAAAAAATAGTCCCTACCTATACGTTTTTTGCTTTGGATAAAACTGTCATGTGCAGAAGAATAGTTACCAGGATTTGGGGAAAAAAAATCAAGAAATTATTCCAGAGTTCCCAAGTATTTTGTGTAGATCCCGAATAAGAACATGTCACATTTTTCATATTTCTTATGTTAGTTGTTCCAAGAAACAATTTATTGAATTTTGTGTCTTTTTTTAGGATGAGATCAATGGTTATCAAAATCATGCCAATTGTTCATAAATGATACCTGCTGAATATTACAGTAATACACATTTTTTAAAGCTGACATCTAAACCCATCATTTAACACCAATGGAAGTCTTTTGTATTTAGAAGTATGATTGTCATTACACTGTCCATAGTCTTAAAGAAAGAAAAATACACACACCACACACATGTGTATGATGAGGCAAAAAGTCGACAGCAATATCATGAATGATGTTGTTTGGCGGATCGGTTAAATGCAAAGCATTACTCAGATTATAACATTCCCCTGGGCCCCAAAATTTAAGTAAAGAATCTGAGTTTAAAGAGAAAACATAATCAAGAGACATTTATAAGAACAGTAGAAGGAAATCAGCGTTTATTTAGACAGTCAGTCAAATGGACTAAGGGTTCTTGGATACACCTGGCTGTTCCAAGAGTCTTACAGGCAGGTTAGATTTCTCCGTAATTGATTGACAGGAGTAGTTAAAATAACGTTGGCCCATTGATCCATTTGCAATTATCAGTAGATTAAAGCAGTTTGGCTCCATTTTACTCATCTGTTCTTTCGTGTAATGTTGATTAAAAATACTGTAAGAGCAGTTGTGCAACACTGTTAATGCACTTCACGCCTGTGAGTTGGGTGCTTCGGAGTCATTAAGGTGGTAAATTGTAGATTATATTTATTTTACCACAATAAAAGATAGGCCTGAGAGTACTGTAAATCATATTCTAGTTGTGAATACGATGCTTCTGACCTTCTATGAAAGTCTCTCATCTCACTCGAGTCCAAATATAACCTTAGCTATTTAAATTCCAGTATTCCCATCAAAATACGCATGCATGTCTGCATGTGAGGGATGTAGTTAGTCTATATCATAGTTTTCAGACCACCAGCAATGAATATAAAAGCCTGAGTTCATGTGCCAACTTGGATTACTTACAATCTGGAGAAGACATGCACTTTCATACATTTTTTTAATTATTCGTCATGTAGATTCTAGGTTGTAACTAAAATATGGATCTCCATCTGTAGTGTTCTAACTTCTAGAATCCTATAGTGGATTTCTTTCCTTCTGTGAAGGACCACTATACGCTTTCTTCCTGAACTTCCAGACACCTATTTTCTATTTGTTTTAATTATGGAACATTCTTCATGAAAAGTTCATCTTTTGGAATTGATATCTGTATAGTATTTGCATTTATAAGTAGGAAGCATAGCAGCTGATTTAATTAGTGATACGTAGGGGCACTGGGGTGGCCCAATCAGTTGAGCTTCTGCCTTTGGCTCAAGTGACCCTCAAGTTCCAGAATTGAGCCCCGTGTCGGGCTCCCTGCTCGGGGGGAGGTCTGCTTCTCCCTCTCCCTCTGCCCCTTCCCCTGCTGTTTTCTCTCTTTCTCTCTCTCTCTCTCTCTCTCTCTCAAATAAATAAATAAAATCTTTTAAAAAATAATGAATGGTAAGTAATGCTGCATTACGAAGTTTGAGAAATCTACCATTTTGGGAATGGGGGTAGGGGGATGGCATACAGTCTGCTTCTGCACGTTGGGTTTCAGTATCCTATTGCTTATAGCAATAAGGGATTGTTCCATCTGTGTTGAGAATGTTCTCCTATTGCTTCTAATTATTAAAACAAGCAGGATACTTTGATTCTATCAAAAAGGCACTCAGGTATTATCAGAACAATTCAGTCTTTCAGAAGTCTGAATTTGTAATTCAAGAGCATCCAAATGGCAATGTTAAGGGTCAAGCTGATAGGGGAGGAAGGGCAGGCATAACAATAAGTGTGTTCTTTTTTTTTTTTTTTCTTTACTAAACCCAAGAGAGAAGAATATAAGTCAAAATTCTATATTTTATAAAAATGTTAGTTACCAGATTATAAAAATATATTAAGGATATAACTGCCTTCCTATCTTCTCCCCCCCAAACCTGTGTTAAAACTTATTGGAAAATTTTAGTCAATTTGAAACTTTAAAATTACTATATAATGATCAGGAACAAACATTATCTGGATCTGTATTATCAAAATAATCTGGAGAAATAAATTATTATCTTTTATTACATAAAGATTAACAACATAAGTAAATTGTTATTTATAGTGAAAAATAGAAGGCATAAATGGATGGAAAGGTAAATAAATAGCTAGATGAAAATGTACGGTGTGGGGGCACTTGGCTGGCTGAGTTGGTTGAGCATGCAACTCTTGATCTCAGGGTTGTGACTTTGAGTCCCACCTTGGGTGCAGAGATTACTTAAAAATAAAATCTTTTAAAGACATTTTAAAAAATAAAAGGTACAATTTTAAGGTGAACAGATTTTCATAAATTTGTTTCAAGCTATTTTAGGTTTTATAGTGTTGAGTGGAGTAAATTAATATTATTTTAGTACCATGTTATTAATTAGTGATAGACTATTTCATCAATTTCCTTTGTGCCATATCCTTATTACTTAATATTATTTCTAGAGATTACTTTAGATAAAAAAATTAAAGATAATTTATTTTATTTAGATTTTCATCCAGCTAAGCACCAACAGTCTAACAATTGGTATTTCATAATATGTAATAGAGGGCAGGGTAATTTTCCATTCTTTCTGCTTGTAACCTAACCCTGATTGTTGTGAATAGGTTGCATTTTGCAGTTTATCTTCAGTGTTGGATTTCCAGCATCATGAATGGAGTAAAAATGCTCATTTAATAAATTTCTATACACCAATCTGGGCTTTTTTTTTAAAGATTTTATTTACTTATTTGAGAGAGAATGTGTGAGCATGAGCGGGGGGAGGAGCACAAGCAGGAAGAAGGGGCAGCAGGAGAGGGAGAAGCGGGCTCCGTGCTGAGCAGGGAGCCTGGCATGGGGCTCAGTCCCAGGACCCCGGAATCACGACCCCAGCTGAAGGCAGACGCTTAACAAACTGAGCCATTATAAGCTCTATTAAAGGCTGTGTACGAACAGAATTATCACTTCTGGAATTTTTAGGACCATTTTGGATACATACTACGTGTGAGAGGTTAAAATCTACATTGCCGTCCTAAACCCAAGGAGCTTGGAAAATAGATTTTCCTTAGCCATAAGGAGATGTATACATTTTACATAAATAATTATTTCAGCATCTGAATTACATAGAAATAGAATGCTTCCAAAGATCAGAATCTGTGCTCAACAGTAGGGTGTGATTATTTATCTACTCATGCTGCTCTCTCTCTTAAAAAAAAAAAAAAAAGATTTTATTTATTTTAGAGAGAGAAAGAGAGAGCCTGCAAGATCTGAGAGGAGGAGCGGAGGGACAGGGACAAGCTGACTCCACACTGAGCGCAGAGCCCAACGTGGGGCTCCATCCCCCAACCCTGAGATCCTGGCCTGAGCTGAAATCAAGAGCTGGACACCCGGGCGCCCCTCATGCTATTCTCTTAACAGTTTTTATAACGATCGCAAATCCAGAAGTGATGTCTCGATGATTGAAAATGCGAACATAGCCCCATCCTCTGTGTCTCATTTGCCTAAAGGCCGTGTTTTAAGCAAACACACGATGTAGAATTTAGCTGGCATACTTTAAATGTATTTTGATGGAATGAGATCATCATATTAATAACAGTCATTTTCCTTTCTTCAAAATGGTTATTTACACAGATGAACTGGTTAGTTTCGTGAAAATTGAGATGAAGATCACCAAAAAAAAACCCCAAACATCCAAAGACACGTGTGGATAGGCATTGCGTAACATCAGAAAAAGAATTAAAGGCCATTCACAATAAAGGCAGTGTCTTTATTAATGGGTAAAATTACCTCGGGTGAGTGTCTCTATACTCTCAATGTGTAATTTAGCCCCAATACAAGGATAAACATACAGTTAAACAAAAGACATGTTTTAAGATGGTGCTTAATACTAGCAATCTAGTGTGGTATAATGCCAATAGCAGAGAAGGCTAAATAGGAAATTCATTAATTATGCTCTGTTTACCATTTTATTGTCAACTCTGATCATTAAGATGATCTATCTTGACTACTCTCATTAGTACATGAAAGTGAATCATCATACAATTGGATTTAATCAGCATATCAAAATTTCATATTTGTGCCTTTCCCAGAAAGAATAAATATGTTGACTTACTGCTATCTAGGATGAAGATAATTTATATTTCATTTTAATTATATATATATCTTTCAAATTAGTCTGCTTTTGAAAAACTGTTATATCACACAGAAA
The DNA here is from genome assembly GCF_003254725.2 of Canis lupus dingo. Lineage (NCBI taxonomy): Eukaryota > Metazoa > Chordata > Mammalia > Carnivora > Canidae > Canis > Canis lupus. The sequence goes on from NC_064278.1 coordinate 27,488,065, forward strand.
CATTTTGTTACTTAACCATTTTGCATTTTTTCCATTTTGCATTTTTACTGAAAACTTACACAACCGTGTTCCATTTTTTTTTCCCAGCCAAATTGTGTTCTTTTTCAGAGATCTCACCTTTAAACGAATTGCATCTACAACAGGCCCACGCTGAACCAGTCTAATAATTAGTGTGAGCTTGACATTTGTTGGATGATTTTGAATGTATGAGCAGATATAACCATATAAGTCATGCGTGTCTAAGAAAGAAAACATATTATACTCAAGTATTGTGATTTCAAAGTTTTATTTTGATCTGATTATTAGACATTCTTTAAATCACACAGGTGATGAAGAGAGATTGGGAATGGATTTGTTATAGGGAGTTGTTCAAGTGAATGTGTCAGCGAGGTCAGACCCCCAAGTCTCGAGGACTGTCAGCCTTGGGATCTTTAATTCATTAAACCAACATTGTGTTGAAGTGACCCTCAACTTCCTAAAAGTATTTTGAGGGAATTAAAACAAATAACTGGTTCCTACAATATTTATTCACTGTAGTTTCTGAACTGCTGCAGTAGGCCTTATGTATAGCCAACCCATATCCACTTTGAAAAATCTTCTATTCATTCCATAGTGAGCATGAGCTCTTAAGAATATCAATATAATGACTTTAAGGCATGCCCATAACCATTTAGGAATGGCTTTACTGAACACATTACTTTTAGGGAAAAGGAAAACTCTCTAGAGTTATATGTAAATAGTTTAGTGATAACTAGAAATACAATACAATTATTTTTATCCTATTATTATTCTCGACTGACCACTCTGACCTGTTGACTCTAGATTTCTTCTCGCCTTTAATAGCTTAACCCATGGCCAGTTTTTCTTTTCCTGAAATATACTTCTTTTTTCTTTTTTTTCTTTTTTTAAGATTTATTTACTGGGGACGCCCGGGTGGCTCAGTGGTTGAGGGTCTGCATTCTGCTCAGGGCGTGACCCTGGGGTCCTGGGATCGAGTCCCCCATCGGGCTCCCTGCAGGGAACCTGCTTCTCCCTCTGCCTGTGTCTCTGCCTCTCTCTCTGTGTGTCTCATGAATAAAACAAAGAAACAGAAATCTTTAAAGATTTATTTATTTATTTGAGGGAGAGAGCAGAAGAGAAGGGCAAAGGGAGAGGGAGAACCTCCATAGACTCCCCACTGAGTGCGGAGCACGGAGCCCAACTTGGGACTGGATCCCACGACCCTGAGATGGAGATCTGAGCCGAAATCAAGAGTCAGACCTTAACTGACTGAGCCACTCAGGCGCCCCTGAAGCACACTTTTTAAAAATTTACTTTCATGAGTATTTTTGCATGAATAAGGTCTATTTTTCCCCATTTTGGGGGAAAAGATATTTACATTTCTGTAATTCATAAAAATAACTTTGTTATGTAAAGATCATTGGCAGTTATTTCTCTCATCATATACAGGTGATTCTTTAGAGTCTCCTAACTGGTGGTGTTCCTAGGGACAAATCATTGGCCAGTTTAATTACTTTTCCTGTGAAGTTGCTTTGTTTTCTTACTGGCTTTTCTGAACACATCTCTTTCCTCCGCTTTTCTGCTGTTTCACTAGGATACGCGTAGGTATGGATTTCTTATTACTTATCCTGATTAGGAATCAATGGGGTCTCAGATTTAGTTCCTATCTTTCCTTTTTTTTTTTTTTTTTTTTTTTTTTGGTTTTTTGGATTTTTTTTTTTTGGGGGGGGGTGGGAAATACTCAGCTATCATCTCTTTGAATGTTGCCTTGTGATCTCTCTCACTGTTAATACCTTCCAGAGCTCTGTTTAGATTCATGTCAAGCCATCTCACTCTTTCCTCCATGTAATGTAGTCCCTCTATATACGTCTGAGCAAAAATAATAAATATTTTTTGGGGGGGTTATTTTTCCAGTTCACTGATTCTTTCATCAGTTTTATATCTAACCTACTACCACTTGACCTATCCATTCAGAAAAAAATCTAATTATAATTTAAAGAATGTAGAAATTTCACTTGGTTCTTTTTTCCTTTTTCAACATTCTTTTATTTCTTTAAGAAAAATGTTATATTTGCTTTTATTAATTTTTTTCTGAGAATTATAGTAACTGCAATCTTTGCATGTCTGTTTCTTGCTCTTGTTTATATTAGTTTTTATGCATGGCTCCCGTGTGTGTGTGTGTGTGTGTGAGTGTATTGTGTGTCTGCGTGTGTGTGAAGGTGTTTTTTATTCTTTTGTTGATTTGTTTCATATTATAGTGAGGGACTAATTCTCTTTTGGATTTTGTTTATAGGCATTCTTCATGTCTTAGGTTAAGGGTGAGTTCATACGGTGTTTGCTTTTGCCTACCCAAATTATTTCAAATAAATTAGTTTTGGAACACGGCTTATAAAGTGAATTTGGACCCTTGGAGGATTAAAATTTCAGATGGTACATGTAGTTCTTCTTTTCCCCTTGATGCTGTTTCAAAACAAATACTGATAATATTTCAAGTTGTCAACATCTTTAGAAGAGGCAGTTTAAGAAGGCTGGGAAAGGAATGTTTCATTTCTTGCCCTTCCTTATTTATTTTAGTGAATAAGTTCCGACCTGTTAGTAATTTCTTATTAGTCTCCATCCCTTGGAGGCGTCCTGTTCTAGTTCCTGTCTTCTGCAATCTGTACATAGTGTCAAAGCTGTGGCTCGAGATCTTAGATTCTGTAGAAACACTCAGTGAGATTGCTGACATTGGTACTTGCTTAGTCCCTGGTGTTCAGTTTTCTTGAAGATCTCCAAGGTCTTTATGTTCATGGTAACTCATTAATGAATTTAGAATTGTTTTTTTTTTTTAAGATTTTATTTATTTATTCATTGGAGTCACAGAGGCAGAGACACAGACAGTGGGAAAAGTGGGCTCCCTGCAGGGAGCCTGACATGGGACTCGATCCCAGGACCCCGGGATCACACCCTGAGCCAAAGGCAGATGCTCAACCACTGAGCCACCCACGAAACCCTAAAATTGTTTCTTTTTTTAAAAAAAAAATATATCCAAATACCTCCGTTAATAGTAACGTTAATTTCTAAATATATATTTTCTTATAAAATAAATTATCTTGTAACAAACCCTACCATCTAAAACAGAGGGACATGTGAATTTGGAGAAACAATTTAAGCACTGACTTTTGAAAATGGGTCCTATATTTTATTCATTTTATTCTAGTGTCTTTGATTTCGTGATTACTATGGCAACAAGTTTCTTACAAAATTTAAAAACCTAAGTTGCTAAAGCCACCCACAATAGGTAGTAGTCAACAGAATATCCATTAAATTGTCCAAAAAAATAGATTTCTAACTATTATAAAAAATAAAATAAATAGCAAAACCAAAACAGTTAGTCAGATGCTGAATTATATAATTTTCACTAAATATTTTTCTTATTGAACCATATGTCTAGTTTATGGGAAAAAATTAAAAGGGAATTGTTTTCAAAATCTTTGCCTTCCAAGAAATATCAGCTCATTGACATTAAGGGTTTATACTTTGTTTACCTAATGATCTCACTTGCAAGAAATTTTCAAAATTAAAAATATTAAACTTATATGCATAAACATAGGTATAGCATTAACTATATGACCATCCCTGTATCATTAAGAGTCTTTTAGTACATCAAATTTAAAATATCAGTTTAGCCATTGAAATCGTGTGTGTAAGGAATGCATAGCAACCTGACAATTTTGTAATGTTAGTAATATAATGTTAAGGAGAAGAGTCAACATTTATACATTTAAGTTTATATGCTTGCATATAAACTGATAGGAAAAAAAATTAAAAAGTAAAAATATTTATGTTGGTATGGTGAAATTGCATATGCTTTTAAAGCATACTTCATGTATTATAATTCTGTTCTTATAATCAAGATAACCCTGATGTAAGTTATATCTAATTCAAGATAAAGTTAATCATGATTTACTATTTAAAAAAAATATCCATTTGCCATCTAGAGCTGTAAACATCTGTTCCAAACTGGTTAGCTCAGGACTCTATGTGATGATGATGTAGCATAATTTGGCATGTGGGCCAGTTATTTTTTCTAGAATAAGGTCTCCAGGCCAACTCATAAAGTCAAATTTCCAAAATTAAAGGTCTAGGGGGATTTTCTTGCAATTTTCAAAGCTATATATATAAACCTTATAATAAACTAGATTGGAGACCAAAGGGAATGGATTCAGGATACCGAGAGTTGTTAGATGGGCACATAGAAAACAATTGCATAAAAATACACAACGAATGCCTCAAAGTACAGTTTCAACTTCATGTGGCATTGACATGGAAAATTACCGATGTTAATCAGAATTGCTATAAGCTGTCATAATATTAGCCAGAACTTCAGTATTAAAAATTATAAATTTAGCAGGTTAATCTCTGATCTGTTGAAGACAACTGCACTGAATATTCTGGAATTGCTTCTTGGACTAAATATAAATGCCTTTCCTGAATGTGCATGTTCTTTTGGGCACAGAAGGAAAGGATATGAGAAGGGATGCCGTGTGATTACTTGTTCTAGTTTCCTGCATGTTATGTCCCTGGCCTTATGCTGAGTGCTGTGGATACGAGGATGGATTATCTCTGAAGGGACTTAGAAGGAGAAAGCAGTCACAAAATGCGAGTGCTTGATCTGAAATCAATATACTAAAAAATGTGTTCAAGCAATCTCTGGTTAATGACTGAAAAGCAGGGTTGGTCTTCTAGGATGCCAGGTAGTCTTTTTTGAGTTACTTCTTTATTGCTTAATGGTGCTTTCATTCTCATTTTTAACCATCAGGTTCTCTGCACTGCAGCAGGTTCCATTGAACTCGAGCTAAAATTTAAGTGACTGATCAGGACTGGTATGTTACATTCCTAAGGGATTTTCTGCTTCTCCTACATTGACAGTCTTTTACACCTACACAAGATCCTAGAGATAATTTATTTCACTTCTGTTCAGAAATCTGAAGTCTGCAGTCCCAAGGACAGGCCGTGACCTGTGCAAGGTCATTAGCTATTAAGTCATAGAGTGAAGACTCCTCCATTCTCCATTGTAATAAGGGCAAGAAATCTAAGCTAGACACCTGCCCTGGTTATTTACAGGAAGCTCTTGATGCCAAACATTTTTCTCTAACCTCTTATGTCTTCAAAGGAATATTGTATAGAAATATAAGTAGGTCTAATACAGTGCTTTATGTGTTTTGTGGCTCCAAATTAAAAAGAAAGAGATCCAGAATTCCTTCATTTATGAGAGAATTGCTTTTAAATGCAATTCTACACAAAAGTAATATTAAAAGAAAATTCTAACGTACAAAAACCCAAGGTTAGTTTGCTCATCTATCACTTATAATGGAAGCTATGCAACTAATGATCCATTCATCATTTTGAAAATCTACTTCCAATGTATTAGGCTGCTAAACGCCTGCAGATCCAGGGAACTGGAGTGAGGCTATTGTATTAAAGTACTTTAAAGTTGGAAAGTATGAAAAATAAACTCTTTACCAAGAGCAATTGTAGAAGTATAAATACATTCTTAAATATGTAATACATAAGTGAAATAAACCACTTAAAAATAAATTTTAAAACTGATTATTAAAATCGATCGAAACATAAAAAAAGAGGTATTATTTGGTAATTTTTACAGGTTAGATTTAATAAATGTGTGATACAAAGTCAAGAAATATTTTTAGCCTGTGAACACATTCTCACAACGATATTGCTGTTGAATTAAAGCATTGACATTTGGCATAACCTTAGGTAATTTTCAAAACAGTGCTGGATACTGTGATAATGTATGGTTTATACGTTTTATGATATAATAGTAGCTTTCACGTATCCCAGACCAACCTGTCATCTGTGCACATTTCTGGGTCTCTCTGAATTTAGTGTGTCTGCAGGCAATAAAAACAAATTTTAACCTTTACCTAAGCAAAGCATGAATGGGAATCTACACCTCATTTCACTCTCCTATCCTGCAGCAAAAACAAAACAATACTGGAACAGAAACCTCGGGAATACACTCCAAACTGAATGTAGGGGCCTTGGAGATGCCCGTTATTGCACTGGATTCCAATACTGTGAATGTATTAAGGTGCACGATGTTATGCCTGCTTCATTAGTGTATTATCTTAGGTAATAATACTGAAAGCTGCTGGCGTGGCATCTTCAACTATAATTGATTCTGCATTTTTTAAATGAGACTTATTTAATGCTAACTTAGGAAGCTTTTTCAATATACTTAACAATCAAGGCAACACTGGCACTGATCAAATAAAGTGTATACAGACAGTGCATAACTTACACTAGTTAATATCAGGGTTGAAGGTAGAGATGTATTTTCATTTTCCAGATGAATTAAGTGGAATTTGGGAAACAACAATCGAATTGTTAAATAAGTTCAAGAAGTTAAATAACTCGGTAAGTTGAGTTTTAATCTACAGATACTTTTTCCCTTCTAAAAATAGATAATTTCGATTTGTGAACTATAAAGCACTAAAAATCAAACCGAAACAAACAAAATAAAATAAAAAATCCACTTCCTTGTACTGAAATGAAGGCAGATACTGTATTAGCCTACCAAGAATTTCACTTTATGAGCCACTGAGGCAGTATACTTGCATAAGGGAAAATGTGAATATGAAATTATCAGGATCTCAGAAATGGATTTCTATTAAAAGGGGCAAAGTATAAAAGAGCTGACATACAGAAGCAGACATACAAAGTCAAATAAAATTAAAAATGCAAGAGCTACATAGTTGCTTTAGCAGCATTATTAAATGATAACAGAATGTGAGACTCGGACGAAACATTTAATATACACACTGGTGTTGGAAACTGGGTACTTTTACAAGCCCTTAGCAGAGGATAATGATACAACATTTTTGCAAGTAAATAGGAAGTAGCTATTAAAAATTTTAAATGTTCATGCACTCTACTCCAGTAATTCTATTTGTAACATACTTCGAGTGCTCATTTCCAGCAAGGTATAAATATGACCTCGTTTTATATTTTCAATAACCGAATTCAACTATATGCTGCTAAATTATCCTTCCCTCGCCCTTAATGACTGCGTTGGCAGGTTCTACTACATTTTGTCGACGTCTCCTTATCACATTGAATACCCTTTGGTTTTAGCTGTCAATCTCCTATCCGAATGAAATTTCCAAACTACCTTATATCCTCTTCTTTCACATCAGTGGGTTCCTTTATTTGGGGTAGGAGAAAGGAAAGGAAAACAAAAGAGTCAAATATCACTTTCCTTGTCTGGCCAGAGTTGTAGGCTTTCAGTCAATAAATGGAATCTTCTCAGTCTACGTTAACACCTATGGATGTCTCCAGGAAGCAGATACAATTCTTGCAATCTAACCTACCTATATAATCACAAATGTGCACAAAGATATCAGTACACATCTATACATGGTCATGCTTTTTGAAAAAACAAAATAAGTAAAATTAAGAACAATCTGAATATTTAATATGAGGGGAAGAGTCGGAGGAAGCTTTCCTCTAAAGCTAAACTTTCGAGTTTTGTGTCCATCTGAATGAGTCCCATCTAAGCTCTAGGATGGATTCTGGCCCTGTATTCACATAACAGCCAAATATTTTTGTAAAATTTGCAAACTTAAGGTATTTTAAATGCAATTGGTTAAGACCATTGCTTCTCTTCAACTTCCTAAAAATATAAGTAGTATCATAGGGTATTGGACATTCCTTGCACCGTGTGAAGTCTGATGGTTACAGAAAAAGAAAAAAATCACGTGGATGAGCATCAGTGTGATAGTGGAATGGATTGAAGAGAAAAAGTATTGAAGTCATAAAACTGAAGTTTCTCCAATTTCAGATTCTTCACTAAGTCAGTTAATAGATCAAAAGTATAAAGTTGCTTACAGAATTATGTAGTTCAGGACAGTGTGGCAGTCATTCACAGAGTCATTTTAATTGCTCTTTTGTATTCCTTAATTTCTGATTAACTTTGTATATTTTAAAGAATTATCCACTATACCCAAATGTGGTTACAATAGAAGAGTGTTAACCTTGTGGGAACACACACTTAATCTGCGTGGTAGACAGACTAACAACCCCCCAAAGGTGTCCACAGATTAATCCTTTAAAACCTATGAACCTTTTTAACCTCCGTGGGGAAAAGTAGCATTGCACGTGCAATTGAATTAAGGCTCTTCAGATGGGGAGATGGTCCTGGAGTATCTAGGTGAACCCCATGTGATCACAAGGGTCCTTATAGGAAATGGAGAGAGGACAACTGGAGGCGGAGGAGATGTGATGACAGAAGCTGATGTGGGAGAGGAGAGAGAGAGATTTGAAGATGCTGCCGTATTGTTAGTTTTGAGGACGGAGATGAGGACTGCAGGAGGCCTGTATCCTCTAGATGAAGGGTAATTCTAAATCTCTGGAAGGAACCCAGCCCTGCCAACAGTCTGACATAAGCTAAATAAGAACAATTTCAAGCTTCTGCTTTCCAGAATGGTGAGGTAATATATTCATGTTGTTTTAAGCAACTGAGTTTGTGGGGTTTTGTTATAGCAGCGATAGGAAACTAGTACTAACAAAAAGAGAATTTTGTGGTGTTTGTTAGCAGTACATTTTCATTTATTTTTTTTTTTACATTTTCATTTATTATGTTCTTCATTGAAAGTATCCACATTGTTCAAAATTTTGTATTAATAATTTTATATTATTTTTCTTTTTAAAAAGGTATAACTATGAGATCTACAGAAATTGGATCGTACTGTGCATAAGACAGTGGTTAAGTTTTATACCATAGGGCGCCTGGGTGGCTCAGTGGTTGAGCATCTGCCTTAGGCTCAGGGCGTGACAGTCCCACATCTGGCTCCCTACAGGGAGCCTGCTTCTCCCTCTGCCTGTGTCTCTGCCTCTGCCTGTGTGTCTCTCGTGGATAAATAAAATCTTAAAAGGAAAAGTTTACACTTTTTTTTCATCTTCTGAAATAACTAAATATAGTGTTCTGATGATCAAATTGATGTTATCCTCAAAGAAAGTACTTTGGGAAAGACCTAGATCTTTTGTAATTCATTTTTTTTTAATTGTATATACCTGTTGGGAAGAGAATATAGACACATTCAACAAGACAGTTTCTTTTCTTTGACACTATAAACACTTCTTCATCTAAAACAGCTATGCATTGTCTAATGCTGAAAAGGATCTCCTGTGAATGTTTAGCAATGAAGTCAAGCCAGATGCTTCACTTCGAGAATCAGGAATATCATGGCAGTAGCAATATAAACTTGTCTACTTGTTTTTATTTAAAAGTCATTAAGCACCACGGCAAAGTAACTCGTTACTGCTGTTCAAGGTACTATAATCACCTCGCCTGGAGAGTCAGGTATGGAAAGCACCACACTAATAACGAATCTTATATTTATATGGCAAAGGTGTTATTAAAGAAAGCAAATAAAACACGTTCTCCACAATCCTACCCCTTATGCTTTAGTAAATCTGGATGAGTTAATAACAAGCTGAGCATAATAACAAGTGGGTGCTGATTAATTTGACAATTCAGTATCTCATCCCTTTTTTTTTTTCTCAGCATCTCATCCTTAATTGCTCAAGTATTCTAACTGAACTCATCTTTTTATATATCATAATACTTTATCAAAATGCCCGCAGTAAAAGTGTGCAAGTGTTTTCTTGTTGGGAATCCTAATGCTTTTTTATCCTCCTGCCCCGAAAAGGTGTTTTGTTTGCTTTCATGCTAGTTTCCTAATACACCACAGTCTCCAGTGGTTCATTTAAGGTCACAGACCTGCATGCGCTCACTCAAAGAGTTGATAGGCAGTGATAGCATTAAGGAGATCATAAGAAACATTATTAATTCTCAGTTATTGTCTCTCATTAGAAATGAAAGAAAAGCCCTTTGTTTCTGAATTTCCACTGTGTTTAAAAACATTGGAACTTTCAGATTTGTATTTTAACTTATTTTCTCTTACTCATTCGGTTTTGTGATTCTAACATGGGTCATTAAATAAAGCTTGAAGAAGTAAAAATTATCATGAGTATTTCCAAATAGCTCTTAATTTTGGTGTGTGTATGGACACATATACCCACTACATGCATTATATAGAAGGAAAACAACTTGCTTTGATGAACGGTCGTTAAGACCGAAACATGATAAATGTCTTTATCCAAATGTTCACTAACTCAATGCCTAAAATGGAATTTTATCTCAATGGCTCTTCCATTAGAACAAAACCACGACGATGCCAGTGAAATACTCACTAATTCAACCTTTTTTCTTCTGTGTGTGTTGCCAATGTAATTTTTGAACGTCATACGATATAATTTAACACGTATTCACTTCCATGTTAATGTACAGTATTTTCTCTCACTTTATTGCCCCTCAAATTAATTGCTCACTTTGAACTCACCATCCTTGATAGCGATTGTTATTTTTGTATTCAATCTGCATGAACAGCTCTCCAGCATGAAATTTGAAAGTTATTTCTACTTAATGGAGGCCGTTCTCAGTGTTTTCTGTAAATAGTTTGCTGACAGCCTATGAAAAGCATGATCATGCGTGACTCTCTATTGGACACATGACAACATTATTTTAAGAATTTCACACAAATATTCTGTATCGATGTTCCTCTTCTTTGTTGAATACAGAAGCACGGACAAAGCACTAGGAGGGAACAGTATTTCTTCTCATGCTCTTTGAAATCGAGAATTTGACACGTTATTTAGGTTCTCTTTTCCCCATCTTCACTATTTCAGTTCGAATCTGCCACTGATGTTGGCAACATGAAAACAAAACAGGGCATTGATGTGTAGTCATCTTTACTGTAAGGACAAAGAGCAAGAATGGGGGAGAAAGATCCCCCTGTGGCCCGAAGGTTGTTAGTCCCATTAATGGTGTTTAAGGCCCTAGGACCTCGCGGTGGCAGCTCTGATGCTCTGACCCCTCGAGAAGCCACCTAGAAGCAAAGACGCCCTGGTGGCAGCACATACGCGGACCGGTGACACACACACGCTGGCCAGATCTTGGTTTCTACGTCCATTTCCCACTAGAAGGAACTGGAACACTTCAGAGAAATGACTAATTCCAGAGTTGGGTCAGGAAAAAGCACTAGAGGAGTCTGAATATCTTATTATGAAAGAAAGTAACAAGATGCTTAAAAAGCTGAATGGAGGCATGTGGTCAACACACAGGGGCCAGTTTGAAGGAGCCCACTCTGACGAACCTTGTGACAAGTTGAACCTCAAAACGAAGGACAGTATTGACAATAATGAATTAAAAACTATCAAAAAAGGGGAATCCACAAGTCAGTAGTTGCTGAAATTTGCTGAACATTGGAATCACCTGAGGATCTTTAAAAATAAGGGTGTCAGACTCACACACCCCTGCCTACCCCCGCGCCCCCCGCCCCAGACATTCTGTGCTTATTGGTATGAAGCGTGAACGGAACATCAGATTTCTTTTTTTTTTTTTTCTTTTGCCTTAAAATTCATCATGCAATTATAAATACTTGGAAAAAAGAATATTTTTCTAGAATGTACTTTTTAAAAATATGTGTCTTATAAGTAAAGGAAGTTCAGCTTTTTTTCTAGCCTTTCTTTACTTTAAGCTCTGGAAACTGATCTCCTCAACATGTATGTCATTTGGGGGCCAACTGGAACATTTTCCTATTTCTGAAAAAAAAAAAAAAAAGACTCATTCTAGGGTTTTTGCCATAGTATATCTTGTGTCAGATTATAATGTTCAGAGGCTCCAGTGGATTGTGAGAAAACAGATGTGCACAGTAACATGATACGAGGGGTTAAATAACTTATCTTTTTCTCCAGTTCTTTCTTTCCTCCCATTTGCCCTGCTATTTCTGGAACATAAGAGTCTTGAATTTTTAGTGTTCAAGGTGTTTTTTTTTTTTTTTTTTGTTTTGTTTTTGTTTTTTTTTAAACAGTGCATTTCAGTGGTACTAGTCTGGTACTTAAAGGTCAATTTTATAAAAGATGATTCAAGTTAATTCCATTTTTCACTTATCTTCTCTGTTCTATTTTTTAACCTCGACTGTTTTTTTTTTTTTTACTAGAAATCATACCACAGTTTTTCCTATTTTATTTCTAAAACACTGAAATTATCTTGTGTATATTAAAGCATCAGAAAACTAGAGAAGTCTTGAGGATAAGAATGTTATATACATATCAATTTTCTCTATCTCCCAGCTAAGCGCCTGGGTTAGGACACAGCATAGGAGATGGGTTCAAGGGGTGTGTGTGTGTGTGTCCTTGCCTGAATCCTAATGATCATAATGAAAACTGCCCCAAAGCAGCCTTTCCACATCACCTATTCATTTTCTCTGTTATTTTTTCAATATTCTTTTCTGTATTCAATTCATTCCATGCTTCTGATTATGAAGATGTTTTAATGACCAGAGTCCACACTTCTCATGACTGTCAAAATTAAGTCCTAAATCACTTTGGGCTGTTAAGAAGTCAGGAAACATCTTACATAAAAAACACGGGGTTCATTTTCTAGGGTACTACTTTTTTTTTTAGAAGTTATACTTCAGATGCTTTAGATCAGAAGCACTTTACTTCTGATATATGCTAGTGCTGTTTGAGCTTAATGACATTTAAAAATAATGTGTAAGGCATTTTTAAATCGCTATATAATGATATAGCCACGTGATATCAGCCATTGCTGAAACAATATCAATTCTTAACCTGCACGTTTTTCAAGTATGTCTTATTCCATATTTAATTGCAGTGAATGGCGTTTAAAATTAAAATCTACTTTTAGAACCAGGGGCATTTTTTCACTTAAGAGACCAATTTTAATCTGCTGTAGGTGGTTCTTTTGGAACTCTTGGTAATTATATAGTAAATGAGGAGAAGACAAGATGTAAATTATTTCGTGAAATATTTTCCCCAACCTTGCAAGATATTTTAGGCAGAAGGAAACTTCGTACCATGCTAAAAAATGCATAATGTTTACAGTGACGACTTGATGCTCTCTGGGGAAAGAGACTTAGGAGAACATTTCTAATAATGTCTGAATGATTATTTTAAAACTTTTCCATATTTGCCAAGAAAGACTGTTTCTGTTTAATAGCTAGCTAACATTTTATTACTGCCTTCCAAATATGAAAAAAAAAATGGAATGATGCAGTATTATCACCTGAAATGAGTTATGGTCAGGTTCCTAATGTGCTAGTCATTTCGTTTAAAGCAGGAATGGGAAGAGTGCAGTAACTTAAAATAGATTTATGTTGTGTGCATTTCTATCTAGAATTAATACATTATAAAATATTCTGCAGGCACCATCCGTTCTTCTCTGTATTTTTAGAAAATAACATTTTTAATGGATTTCAGACTTATTGTGCTTAACAATAATTAAGCTACTTTGTTTGAACTAACCATTTTTATATAACCTTGAAAAAGGTGTAGCCGATGTTTGGGCGTAGTAGCCCCGGGGGAGCAACAAAGTCATAAAGGCAGGGATCAAACAAATTTCCTAATGTAGCCCTCGCATGGGGTGAGGCATCCCTACCCCATGCCATTAGCTAAAGGACATTGTCCTCCTCCTTCACCAACCGCCCCCCCCCCCCAAGGGATGGTTAGGGCCATCTTAGCCAGGGAGGTTTGGGAATGTTGGAAAGAGTCTGTCAAGGATTCCTCTGGTCTGGAGTTGGCTGCAGGGATGTCCTGCCTCCTCCTGTAGGACATGCACGGCCTCCTGGAGCCCTGGGCAAATTGTCTCCCCTCTGGCAGTCACATGTTGTCCGATGCTCTCTGTCCCATGATGCTGCCTGCCTGTCATGTAGGAACAGTCATATAGGAACTTCGGGGGGTCCTATTCGGGGCCCTTGGCTACATGTCAAGGAGTGCTTTGTGGAATAAGACCTTTGAATGTTTTTGATCATTCCGTGCACGTTCTTTAAAGTCCGTACACCTTCAAAATGGGAAGTTCAAAACAGTTTCCATCAGATTTTACATCGTGGTTGAGTATATAGATTTGGTCATGATACAGAACCAAATATCCATTACAACCAAATTTCTATAATATAGAACTTATTAGATTCGACTTATATATCCTTTGCTGGCTTTTTTTTTTTAATGGGTTACCACTAACTGTGGCTCATAAAAATCACCATTTCCCGTGTTCCACCTCCATTTTTCTCATTATTTTGTGAGGAGAAAGAAGAATGGATACTTTGAAGGTACAAGAATGATGGATATTTCTGTCTTCATCTCATTGCTGCTTACTGCCCACCACTCCTATTCCCAAAAGCCACGTGCTCACATTTACCTTCCCTTAGTCTTCCTCAGGAGTCCTAATTACGGCAAAGTAAACTCAAAAAAAGGTTTAATTGCAGGCATCTAATTCCACCTCAGAGCTCTAGTTCATACTGCTGGACTACATGGACCTTCTTAAAATAGGAATCTCAGTGGTCGCTCTAGCGATATGACAATGGAATCATTATTTAATGTCTACATTTTAAAAACATGTGTTTCTTTCTAATACATTTTGTTTCCTGAAAGGATATTTCTTCATTACAATCAAATGTTTAAATGTTAATAAAGTACTAACAGACCACAGGAAATCTTTCATGATGCGTCTGAAAAACTTACATTACCTAAAATGGGCTTTAAAAAAAACCAAAACAAAACAAACCTGAGGAATGATGAATAATAGTGTCACCTGCATTACTTAACTTGGAAGATTGCACTTTCCATGTGCACATTTTTATGGTTAAGTTAATTAGAAGATGAAGTGCTTTAAGGAAAATAAAATTCACATAATTGCAACCCATCTTCTCTGTTCTCCAAACAGTAAAACGTGTGGTTATGTTCATAATATTAAACGTGTACAGCTTGTCACTTCCTCGAGAAGAGAGGGTTTCGATAGCACCCCTGATTCCTGCCTGTCCCAACGTAAAGAGTGTCCCGCCTGAAACTCATAGGTCTTCCATTTTTCGCTATTGCTACGAGAACTAAGTTCAATTTCTGGAATGTGGCCTACAAGGTCTCCAGCGATTTGGAAAAGTGCTTCTCTCTTTAGCTCCACTTCTTTCCTTCCCTAGCTTCATACTATAGCTTAACAGGGTTCTAATCGCTTTGTGTATAAATTTACAGAAAGTAACAGTTATGCCCATCCTTGGGAAACCGAGGCTCACTGCAGGAAGTACCCATCCGTGGAGCTTCGGCCATGACAGGCCCTCAAGCGACCCCCAAGGCTGAGGAGGTTGAGCATCTAGTCTTGAAATGTAACCTACCCCTGAAGGAGTGTGACGCTCCTCTGACACTGCGGTGGAGACCTTGGGCAGCTCCATCCATCAGTCTTCTCGTACAACGCTCTGTAGTTCTTCGTGAACTTGTTCTTTTCCTCCATGCCCTTGCGCACACCGTTCGTTCTCATTGAAACACACTCTTGCAAGCTTTATTCTTACATATTTGCTAAATATCTTCTAGGACCCAGCCCAGGTATCACTTTCTCTAGGAAGTCGTTTTTGAACTTTGAAGATCCATGAGATGAACCTCCTCAGGAACAGCCAAGTACACTTTGTAAAAACCCTGCGAGTGTTCGTAAATACGCAATTTTCTGATTCTTCTGTTTTCTTGTTCCCCTGCCTATTGATATGCTCGAGTACTATTTGTCCAATTTACTTTTAGATTTCTAGCAGCTAATGCAGTTATCAAGGAGTGGATTTGAACTGGATGGGAAAAGAAAAAAAAAAAAACAAGACTGGAGATATTTTACATGTAATAAGTTGTCAGACTTGACATATTTTATAATTCATCTGGATTTTAAATATTGAATTCGTTAGATTTTCATTCTGGGAGAGGATAGAAAAGTAGAGATCAGGGTAACTGAGTAAGCATATAAATTTGGGCGTGTTCATTTCATAGAGCCGAACTTAAATCTATGTCAAAATGCAAGCAAATGAACACAATTCTAGGAAATGAACATCATTAACATTTTTAGGAAAATGATAAGAAATGGTAACCTTTATTTCTTATTTCATTATTAAACTGTTACACTTTTACATAAAGTGCTTTGGTCAGGTTTCCATTGTTTTTTTTTTTTTTTTGGTAGTGATTTATCAGGTGGCTTCATAGTCAAGTCTGTAAAAATTTAAGAAAAAAATACTACCAACACCGCATGATTTCTTTCATAAAAATAAAGGGGGGAGACACGCTTCTCAACTCATTTTAGGTTGCCAGCGTTTCCTTGGTCCCAACAAGGCAAAAGCAGTATGAGAAAACTATAGACCGATAGCTCTCCTGAACGTAGATAGAAGCATTATTACCAAATGATAGCAGTTGAATAAATCGACAGATAAAAAGGACATGTGGTGATGGAGAGATGACCAAGTGGGGTTTATCATAGGAATGTAAGATTGGTTAACAAATAAAAATCATTTAATTCATTTTACTAGAATAAGGGAGGAAAAACAGATTATCATCATAATGATTTAGAAAAAGGTTGGACAAAGGTCGAGATTAATTTATGATAATGGCTCTAAACAGCTAAAGGGAAATTCCCCATCCAGAAAAAAAGACATTTACGAACAATCGACAATTAACATCAGACTTAGGGACAAAAGACTGATTTATTTTCCCCTACATTGGGGAATAAAATGAGAATGTCCACTCTTAACTACTTTTATTCACAATTGCACTACTTGGGAATATAAAAGATAAACAACAGGTACATGGAACAGGAGGCATAGATCTCAAAACATGCTGCTGACAAAAGCATTTAGACACAAAGGATAATCTAGAGTGACAGAAAACAGACCTGGAGCCTGGGGCCAGGAGGAGAAACCAAGGAACTTTTTTGGAATTATGAAATGTTCTGTATTTTGATCATGGTCACTATGCAGCAGGTGTACACATTTGTCAAAACTCATAGACACGTAGGCTTAAAACGAGTGTCTTACCATCTGTAAATTATACCTCAAAATGTTTATTTTAAAAAGGAAAATGCGTTGTTTTATGGTGGGATAGAAAATACACATATCCTCAAAGATGTCACCGGATTTAATAACATTATTTCTGAAAGAGCATACCCGGTTATTTCTTAAATGTTAAGAATTTGTAATTCTGGGACACACGGGTGGCTCAGTGGTTGAGCATCTGCCTTCAGCTCAGGGAATGATCCTGGGGTCCCAGGATCCAGTTCGCCATCAACTCCCTGCAGGGAGCCTGCTTCTCCCTCTGCCTGTGTCTCTGCCTCTCTCTCTCTCTGTGTCTCTCATGAATAAATAAATAAAATCTTAAAAAAAAAAGAATTCGTAATGCTGCCATGACTACTTCCAGCATCTATCTTATCTTAATATTTTTACATTATATTTTCTAGATTTTAACTGTGACCTGATGCAGTGAGTGAGGTTTTCCTTCATCAAAGAGATCAGCCCATTATGGTGGGTTTTCTGCCTTTGTTGATTGCCTGGAATGAGAAAGAAAGCACTCCATATTAATGTAAATTGGATCTTTAACCCCAACGAATTGGCAGCACATTGACAGGATGAATCAAAGTCACAATTCCGTCTGACTGATGTCATAATCCGAGATGTCCTCTCCTTTAATTCTTAATGTCTGCTTGTCTTCAACACACACACAAACACACAATATGCTTCCCTTTTACATGGCCAGGGACTCTCTTCCTGTGCAGAAAGGCTTCCAACAACCTACAAATTGCAATGTTTGCTGGCATCGCTGTTTTTTCTTGATACGAATTTTAATTATATGATTCCATACATGTGTAGCGGTCTTTTTTTACTGATTTTTTTTAAATGATATTAAATTATTTTCATAGGTTTTCTACCTTTATTACTTACTAAGAGAAACAATATTTCCTTTGTTTGTTCTTAGTTTGTTCTTAATATTTCCTTAAGTGGCCCTCATTTAATATTCTTGGCCTTACACTCCAAGCCTTTCTCCTCCATTCCTTGTACTTCCCTTTTAATGGATATTTTCTTATTTATTGAATCTTAGACACACTAGGTGAGGGCTTATTAGTGTTCTTTATAATAAGAGGATGATGCTTCATATCTACTTCAAATTCCCTTTTTGAAGTTCAAGGTTTGCTTATTAGCTCTTTATATCAATGTTCTTAAAAATAAACTGTGATAGTTTTCAAACTGCATCACTTAAAATACAACAGGAAAAAAAAACTTGTGGAAATCAGATAATATATTTACTTCCTTCCCCCTCCTTTCTGTTTTCTTTTTTCCTTCTTTCTACATTATCTGCGTAGGCATATGGCAACCAGTTGCTCAGTGAGCCAAGTTTCATTAGTGACTCTGGCAATATCCCCAACTCATTCTTCCTACTACCCCACTCCTATACACACAACTAGGGCATAACAATTATAGAAGCTCTTCTGTGCCAAAGATGGAAGAAATCTAAAGCGCTCACACCTGAGGGTGTGCTCTCAGTTCTTGTTCCTGTGTTCTTACAGATCTAGGTTCTTTGCATGTTAAAAATCAAGATCTTTTACAATGATGGCCTTCAAATAGTCTTGATATGATCATGGATGATGGTGTGATACAGTTCAGAGAATCTACATCATCCCATATTAGTTGAATGTAAATATAAAAACAATTATGATCTATTCGATTGATTTCCTACCGCTTTAGTGAGTACCATAGTGATCTTGAATGGTGAAACTAGATCAAAAATTGTAGACACAGAACTCCACATTAGAAAAATATGTCTGCCTATTTTCTGACACAGTGTGGAGGTCGATATCCTGATTGAAAAATGTCACTTAAGGCCTAATTGTTGATTTTCCTTTAAGCATGAATATGTGCTTGCTTATTTATTTATTTATTTATTTATTTATTTATTTATTTATTTATTTATTTTTCTATGATGAGCAGCATGTTCATATGCAGGAATGGTGCAGTAGAAGGACTAAAAACCCAGATCTCAGTTCTGTTTGTCACTTATTAGTTGTATGATCCTCATCAAATCATCCAAATATTTTGAACTTTAGATTTCTCTTTTAAAAATGGAAATTAAAATACTTTCTAACAGCATTTTACTCACAGCAAACTTATGAAGAACATAAAAAAGTATACTCTTGAAATACTGCTTTGAATAACTTAAAAGGATATATACACATTTTAGATACTATTACTTTTCAGAGTTTATCTTATTTTTACAATATATTCATGATACATACCTCAAATGAGTATACCTCATGATATATATACCTCATGATATACCATGATATATACCTCAGATGTAATGAACGTATTCTACTAAAACTTCAAATAAAAGTGTATTTATGGATTTTCTGGCTCTTCCCATAGTGGAGAACGTAGAATCAAGAAGAATCATTTTATTACGGACTCTTCTAAATTTAGTATTACATGTTAAGAAAGTTACTAATATTGTAAATAGTGAATATATATATATGTATTACATATAATAGTGAAGATAGATTATACATAAATATATAATGAATATATAGTGAATGTATATAATATGTATTATATATATAACACAGAAGAGAAAATCTCTGGGAAACTGAGTACAATCCAGCTGACAGTATAGATCCCTTGGAGTCAAGAATATCCCACACAAAATAAATTCTATTATTAGCAGGCTCCTATAACTATTGTACCTTTAAATTCTTAGAACACTTTAGAGTACCTTTAAGGTGAATCATATTAATTCAGTCATTTGTTTATAGGGGCGAGAGTATAGAATAAGAAATCCCTCGTTCTACTTCTAGAAAATGAATGATGAAGTAAATATGTAGAAATTTAGCTGTCAGAGTTAAAGGTATTATGATAATCATTGGCAGAAAGGCAAGAACCCATGAAGAATATGAAGATTGCAATAGAACTCAAATATTTGTAACAAACATATGATTAACTGCATTTTGAAAAGGGAATTTTTTTTTTTTTTTTTTGTGGGTTGAGGCAAGCTTTTAATGGAAGCTCTCTCGAGTGAGGTTCCATGGGCCCACAGAAAAGGGAATATTTGGATAGTATTTAAACATCCTTTCTAATCCATACTACTAATGCATAAATGAAAATATTTGTATATAATTTTGCCTTCTAATATTTTTGCGTTTTGGCAAGTATTTTGCTAATCAGTCTTTATATTCTTAAAGGTAGATGTACTATTGCAAAGTAAAATATTAAAAGACATAAAGATTCATCATGATTTATTATAAAACCTACAAGCTATGTCTGACAAATAATATCAAATTCTGTTTTTCAGCAAACCTCGTTTTAGACATCTTATGCCTTATGGTAATATACTCATTTAGTCTTATAATAACATTCAGTATTTACATCTGATTTAGGAAAGGTGGTTTGTTCCTTTTTAATCTGTTAAGAGAGTAGAGGTAAAACATTCTCAGTATATGGAAGCATTCCAGTGCTGTGATAGGCAAGCAAGATGCAGATTTCTCAAAAAGCTGCAAAACTTTATTTCTCAGCTTGCTTTTCATTTCTTAACCTATTGAAAGGACATTGTTAAGGGAATAATGTTGGGCAGCTATCTTTCTTCTTATACTATTTTAAGTCTCTGATGTTTAATATTGCACCACAATGGGGCAGCAGTCAGCAGGATTAATTTTCTTAAATAAAAGTCTATCACAAGTACCTGGTGTTAGGCTTTTATTTAAAGAGTAACAAGAAGTTTATGTTTCCTTGCTTCGTACGTTTGGCATCAAAATTATTACC
The DNA here is from genome assembly GCF_003254725.2 of Canis lupus dingo. Taxonomy (NCBI): domain Eukaryota; kingdom Metazoa; phylum Chordata; class Mammalia; order Carnivora; family Canidae; genus Canis; species Canis lupus. The sequence goes on from NC_064278.1 coordinate 27,508,749, forward strand.
CGTGTGGTGGTTTAATTGTGAGAAGTTGATAGAGACTCTTCTGATTCATCAAGGGATCCTGGGTACCAGATTAGCCTCTAAAATCCAGTACATGATATAAACCACAATAATGTAAGGTACCTCTTGCTATTTATATTTATTTTCTATTTTATTATTTTTTTTGCATATTTATTTTTAAGTTTATGATGCAAGGCATCGTAGTGGTTGCAGTAGTTTCATATTCAGCACTGTCTGCATGGTTTCTGCATTTCCATTTCTGCTATAACAGTTCTTTTTCTGACATATAAGGTGTTCTCTTGCTTTTAAATAAAATGCTAGTTGTATGTTTTGTATGTGCACTATCAGCAATTTAAAAATTTAAAGAAAAGGTACTCTAAGGCCACGGTCATCATGTTCACATGATTATATTAATTGGAGTCTTTTCTTTCGGCCTCCTCTGTCAGTGTTTCATCCATGTGGAATACGTTAGCTTCAGATACACTTGTCTTCAACACCAAGGAGACTTATTGGCATACCTAGGCTGAAACTCTCTTTAGACATTTGTTTCAGAATTTGAAAAAAACTTAGACACTTACATTGGAGACATTTGGTTGTCCCCTCATTTATTGCTAAGGATACGATGACCCAAAAGAGCCAGCGCAAGATAATTCAAGTGACTTTTTACTTTTCATAGAAGATGGGAATAATTGTTTTCAAATATCCATTTCTTAGACATAGCTTCTTTAGAATTCTTTAAAAATAAAGTTCTAGTGGGAAGATGGGGAAAAAGTTACTATGCTACATCAAGGGGTGAACGTTACAGCCAAGGGGACGTTACAAACTATGACTACATTTAACACAATATTTTAAGCCTTTTAATTATTTCATTCATAGGAGTTTGAGGATATGGGGTTTTAGTGAAATTCTTGATTGGCGGTGTTTCCTAGGCAGTTAAGATAAGCAATTTGTGAAAGAGAGCTCTTTGCATTCCTTTGTGAAGTAGCAGCCTCTCCAATATCTTTCTAAGCACTTTTCTTCCTAGTTTTGTTTAGTGTGGACCTATCTTTTGACCTTCTTTCTAGCTCTTTCTACTTTGTTCTTTCATATTTCCTCATTATGTTGTGAATCAATACAATGGTGATTGAAATCATCTTGCTTGATTGCAGATTCAAACAACATGTAGATGTTCTTGTTTAATAGCTTATAAAATAAAGATTAAATATTTATATATACAAATTTCTTCAACATTTAAATGTATACAGGTTACTCCCATAATACAAAACTAATTTGGTTATAAACCAAGACTACCCAAAAAATAACAAGTAAGCGTATTTCTTCAGCTTTTGCTGTAGCTATCAGTTCAAATACTGGTGTTTTGGTTGGTTGTTTTATTTGTTTGTTTGTTTGTTTGTTTGTTTTGTTTTATGACAGAGACTCAAAGGCAGGCAAGGGAGTGGGAAAATTTTATAGTGGGAAAAAAAAACAATAACAAGAAAAGAAACAGTTCAATTAAAAAGTGGGCCAACACCATATCGAAGAAGATAAACAGATGGCAAATAAGCATTTAAAAGTATACTCTACGTTGTATGTCACCAGAGAAATGGAATTAATGGTACTCCATTTTTGGAATTAAAATAAAAACTTAACTTATGGGATCCCTGGGTGGCTCAGTGGTTTAGCATCTGCCTTTGGCCCAGGGCGTGATCCTGGAGTCTTGGGGTCGAGTCCCACGTCGGGCTCCCTGCATGGAGCCTGCTTCTCCCTCTGCCTGTGTCTCTGCCTCTCTCTATGTCTCTCGTGAATAGATAAATAAAATCTTTAAAAAGAGAAAAAAACTTCGTTTAAGAATATGAAACAAATGTATCATGTGACTTCAGATTTTAAATTAAGCAGTCCACTAACTACACATGTCAGAGTTCTTTCTCTTTGAGAAATAAATATAGTGCCAGTATTTCTTAAAATCTGGCAAGGTTGGGACACCTGGGTGGCTCAGTGGTTGAGCGTCTGCCCTCAGCCCAGGGTGTGATCCCTAGAGTCCTGGAATCGAGTCCCACATCGGGCTCCCCACAGGGAGCCTGCTTCTCCCTCTGCCTGTGTCTCTGCCTCTCTCTGTGTCTCTCATGAATAAAATAAAATACAACCTTTTAAAAAAAAAATTGTCAACGTTTACAAAGGGCGGTTACACACGGGTACTTTGTTCTTCCACTTCTCCCACTCCAGTGCTGGACTGAAGTTTGGGCGCCTGTGTTTTTCTGGCTGTTACTTAAACATTTTCTGGCCTAGTTTGTGCATAAGAAGAGGCTTATACTAGCTCTGGTTAGCTTTTATTTCAAGGTTAACTAAAAATCCTGGGATAGGAGAGAAAGCATGAGTTAGGTACATATGGGGTGGACTTGCAATGCAGTAGGATTTAAAAATGGAGAGAAAGAAGGGATGGGAAGGAATAGATACACCAAACGAGAGGGAAGATCACAATTTGGTTGTGAAAGCCAGGAAGATCCTGAGAGTTCATGGCCGTGACTAGATACGGCTCATGCGTCTAATTACAGCCTGCGGTGCTGCGGCTCATCTGGCTTCGCAGGGCACTTGCATACCTCGGTTACTTGGCAGACGGGTGTGCCCGTATCATTCAGACATCCTACTTCTTACAAGCCTATAGCAATTTTTTTAATCTCCTGTGGTGTCTTATTTTAAAATGCACTTTTTGTTCGAAAGTAATATTTAATCTGGAATATTTACAGAATCTAAATCCTGTTTTTTTTTTTTTAAGTGTATTCATAGTATCACCCAAAAAAGCACTACTGTTAATAGGGTAAAAATACCACCTTTACTCTTGGCTGTGCAATGTACATGTTTTTTTAAGCTGAAATCATGTGGTATATGAAAATTGCATCTTCAAATTATACAACATTGTCCAACGATAGGCAGCAAATTTTAGAAACAGGTTGTTAGTGGTTATATAATGTCTGTAGTGTAAATATATCATGTTACTCATCCCTCCACACTTCTAGTTTTTCACACTCCTGGTTCCTTAGGTAATATTGTGACAATTTCTTTAATAATTTTCATCGACTTAGGGGAAGGTGGTAGTTATTATTGCTACTTTTGGATTATTGAAGTCTAGTTCATTAGTATTACTCCTTTAAAATTTCTAGTTTGGCCCATTTTGGGGGGCTGAAAAAGTATTTGATTAGTTTTATTCCACAGATACTTGAAAAGAAGGTACATTTTTTTTAATGAGAATTAGAATTGCTCACTCACAGACATATGCACACACTCTAATTGTTTCGTTGTTCAAATTCTACTCAGTTTCCTAATAACTTATCAAATGCTAAATGTAAATGTTTTCTGTAAACATTGGGTATAGTACTTTTATTACATAGGTGATGCTGGTAAGCAGTAAATTTCGCTTTATTACCATTATAGATCTCCATAAGGCTTTGTACATTTTATTTATTATATAATTTTAAAATTGCCAGTTGATCAACTAAATTCAGCTTATCAATCATTAGTTGCTAAAACTCTGATTTGACTAATAAACACAATAAACTACTTGTGCTTAATTTAACTTTCTTTTAAAAACCAAATCTGAAGACCTCTTTATTTTCAGTTAGGAGTTTTATATGTTTTTTATAAATTCTCAAAACTGTTATTTTTGCTATTATTTTGTTGGTCATAATATTATATTAGCATTTTGTTTTATATATGCTTATTTTTTATTCTTTCATTTCCCATATAATGATTTTTTATTTGGTTGTTTCATTATTCACTATTTTTGAAAATAAAAAACCTTTAAAGATTCCTGATAGTAATTGTTCTGCAACTTTACAAAAGGTATGATTAGGTCTATATTTCCCAATCATTTACATCACCAATAAAGATATCTTTAGTTGTCTTTTTTTTTTTAAGATTTTATTTGTTTATTCATGAGAGACACACGGAGAGAGGCAGAGACACAGACAGAGGGAGAAGCAGGCTCAATGCAGGGAGCCCGACGTGGGACTCAATTCCAGGACCCCGGGGTCATGCCCTGAGCCAAAGGCAGAGGATGAACCCCTGAGCCACCAGGTGCCCTTAGTTGTCCCTGTGAGGTAGTAATTGTACTTTTATCCCACTGCCAGCATTTTCTCCTCTTCACCCAATAAGCAGTATAATCTAGGGCTGAGTAATCAAACCACTCTTTCTAAATTACCTAATATGTTTGATGTCAGAATTATTTTTGTCGTTCTAAATTTAAAATATAGATTTTAAAATATAATTTTTAAATCTCTTTTTTTTCCTATTCAAATGCTTGCTGGAAGTTTTGGGGGTTTTTTTAGACTATTTTGGTGGGAACATGGTACGCCTTTATCCTCTTCCATTTCAAGTCTTTTTTTAATCAGAAATTTCTCTTCGGTTATGATTTTGACCTTTATTTCTATTCTGATTGGTGTGGTTTCTATAATTGTCTCTCATCATTTAAAATTCTTCTTTTTCTTCTACATTTCTACAGTTCTTATTGAATCTAGCTCTCTTTTAATTCCAAATCTTAAATATCATCTGAGTCCCATTGCTTTTGCTTTTGACTCTTTTTCCCCCTCCCATCTGAGCCTGTTGTCTTCTGTGTCAATTAGACCGTATCTTTTCTTTTTTATCAAAGGATTCAAAAAGTCTTCTAAAATGATTTATTCCTATATTGGACATTTTCTCAATACATTTATTATTTTTTTTTTGTCTTTTTCTCTCTCTCTCTCTTTTTTCCTTTAGAGAGGGTGAGAGAGATGGGAGAGGAGGGGCAGAGAAAGAGGCAGAGAGACTAATCTAAAGAGGCTCCACGCTGCGACCCAGTGTGGGGCTTAATCTCACAGCCTTGAGATCGTGACCTGAGCGAAATCAGAGTTGGATGCTTTTAACCAACGGAGCCACTCAGGCACCCCAAGACATTTATTTTCTAAGGAAAATTTGGGTTTCATCATTTGATACATATATTTTAGAGTCCTGTACTTACCCATTCTTCCGTGATCAAAAAGACTTAGCTGGTGTTTTTCAATAAAATAAATCTTAAGTGTTAACACCTTCTTATTTTAATTTGTTCAAATTCTTAAGTTTCATTTTATTTGATGATACATACAAATCATAGAGGAGCACAGAGGAAAAGTATTTTAAACATCATAGAAAGATCTTTAATTAACAATTTATATTCTCAAATCCAGGAAAGGCGTATTTGAAGGAGTTAAGTTTGCTTTTGTTTTAAAGGAACATCAGGAATTTTCAGAAGTAGTAAAATATTTCCTCATTGGAACATGTAAAAAGAACTGGAATGTGGAGCGTTTCTTATATCCACTGGGCACCTGGGTGGCTCAGGGGTTGAGCGTCTGCCTTTGGCCCAGGTTGTGACCCCCAGGTCCTGGGATGGAGTCCTGCATTGGGCACCCACAGGGGCCTGCTTCTCCCTCTGCCTGTGTCTCTGCCTCTCTCTCTCTGGGTCTCTCATGAATAAATAAATAAAATCTTTAAAAAACAAACAAAAACAAATATCCACTAATCACTCCTATCTTCTGTAGCTTCTAGTATCACAAATGGAGTGCCAACAAAAGTTATCGCAGGGTTTGCAGGTTAGGAGAACACATTTCCTACATGTAGTACAAACTTAAACTTACTTAGAAGATCCATGTTTTTGGTGATAAGACTCATTGTAGGTGATGATGCTAAAAGAAGCAGTAGTCCTTTCCAAGATAATGAGATGTTTCCATCCCAGTTGATAAAATACATTTCCAAATAAATCCTAGATTTCACAACTTAAACTTGTAAATGGCTAAATATTTTCTGGTGAGAAAACTGAGTTTGAATGATGATGCTAAAGGAAAAAATACTTTCCAAGGTAATAAGTATTTGCATACCAGTTATTATAATTATATAAAAATATATGTTAAATTTCATAGCATTTAACTTCACAGCACATGAAATGCAGTCGTATCTACAGTGTTACAGATTCCTTAATGTGATACCTTTATTTTCACCCAGATACAAAAATGTAGATGTCTTAGAGCACACACTTGTCTTTATGCAGCACTGTTCATTTTATTGTTTGGATTGAATTGAAAGCCAATTTAATCAGATGACATTGATTTTTTTTTATTAGATTTTTTTTTCTGGTTGTTTAACATCTTGAAATGCAATTAAAGACAAAAGTATTGTTTTCTGATTTTCATTTTCTTTTTAAGATTTATTCATTTATTTGGTGAGGGAGGGACAGAGGAGTAGAAGAGAGAGAGTCCTAAGCAGACTCCCGCTGAGTGTGAGGCTCAATCTCATGACCTCGGGATCACGACCTGAGTCAAATCAAGGGTGGCCAATTGACTGGCTGACTGAACCACCCAGGTGCCCCACTGATTTTTAAATTTTCAACTTAATATTCACCTTATTTATTATATGGGATATATGTCCATATTACTGCACACTTACCTAAAGAAGAAGTTCAGAAGTTTTCTTGCAGTATTTTATGTCAATAGTTTATTGAAATCTCAAACCATTCCCGTTGTCGAATGTGTAACTTCCTTAAGGTTCCTGTTTGGTTTTAATAATTCAATGCCGGCAGCCCGGGTGGCTCAGCGGTTTAGCGCCGCCTGCAGCCCAGGGCGTGATCCTGGAGACCCTGGATCGAGTCCCACGTCGGGCTCCCTGCATGGAGCCTGCTTCTCCCTCTGCCTGTGTCTCTGCCTCTCTCTCTCTCTCTCTGTATCTCTATGAATAAATAAATAAAATCTTTAAAAAAAATAAAAAAAATAAAAAAAATAATTCAATGCCATTGTTAGATTTTCTTCTGTTGCTCTTTGAATATGAAGTATTTTAAATGACATGTTCATGTAGTTTTTAACTGATGCTTTCTCCTGAATTAATTTTCACACTGAAATCTTCAAGTGGGTAAGCAACACAAAACAAGGAGTCTTCTGAAAATTCCTTAGTATAGTTCTTATCCTATCAAGCAGAAATACTCTATATGATAAAAATGGAGTTTTTTTTTCCCTAAGACACATTTTTAGTGATATTATCATAGTGAATCACATCTAAAATAAACTGCATCTTAGATTATGATAATGTCCTTCATCTCCCAATTGTTTTCCCATATTATATTTTAATACGTTGCATTTCTACACAGCCTTTTTTTTTTTTTTTCTCTCCTGGTTAGGACATAAAATTCCAGGGAGTCTCTGGCTATACCAAATCAAAATGCCATAGAAATAATACTCTTGATAGTTCACTCTCGTAACTTCTAACTCATCTGTCATTTCCCTTCTCCTGAACACCAGGGTTACGTTGGCACCTGGACAAGTGGGAACACTTGGAACACCATGGGCAATGGTGGGAAATGTGGGTAACCGCGTCAGGATGTAGGATTTGGGCTTGTGTTAGGTGATTGGGGAGAAACTTTAAAGAAGCTGGGGTATTTTTTTTTTTTTTATAATTGTCTTTCTTAAATGCTTTCAACAAAGAGGAAGAACTAGAGTGAGTTTGAATCTGTGACTACTAAAGAAGCAGCGGTGATTCATGTTGGCCTGGATGGAAGATGCTGAGCTTGTTGTTTTGGACGTTGTTCATGATTCTGTGTGTGTTCAGATATGATTACGGAGTATTTGTGTTTGTAATGACCTATCATGGTGCCAGAGTCGCCCTGTTTGATATTGATGACTTGTTAAATTGTTTATATTCAACAGGAGAACACAGTCAGCGGTGAGTGCCAGATTAGTTCCTAGATGTCAGGGGCTGCTTTTCTCTTCTCAGCTCAAACATGACAAGTTAGGAAAAGATTGTGTGTATGTGTGTTTGTGTGTGTGTGTGTGTGTGTGTGTGTGTACACATTAATGTTTCCCCACAATCAGTTACCTGATTCCAATTTGCAGTGAGAAACTTTAAGAATAAGTAAGAAAAATTGTATCAAGTCTTAAGGTTAATAAGGCACAGAAAAGTAAAATTAGTAAATGAAGCCTATATATGGCCTAAACTCAAGAAAATATGGAAATGAAAGGAAAAATCTAAATATTTCTATAAATCGACTTACAAAAATTTATATATGAAGAGAATTGAATATATCACCTGAGGGATCCCTGGGTGGCGCAGCGGTTTGGCACCTGCCTTTGGCCCAGGGCACGATCCTGGAGACCCGGGATCGAATCCTACATCGGGCTCCCGGTGCATGGAGCCTGCTTCTCCCTCTGCCTGTGTCTCTGCCTCTCTCTCACTCTCTCTCTGTGACTATCAGAAATAAATAAAAGTTAAAAAATATATATATATATCACCTGAGAATTTGATATTAATTATTATTGAACAATTTAATTTGCCTAAAAGAAAATTATTTCAATAAAGCTTATTGATTTCATATATTATTTTGGTTATTTGAGAAATGCATCAACTAACCAGTATTGTGAAATGTTTACATGATATATGGATGAAAATTCATTATAATTAGGGCACTTAATGCTTCATTTAGTGTACTTTTAATTAAGTATAATATTCACTAGCACTTTCTGTCATTATTATCTGTGCTGAGACTTATTTCATCTTATCTGAAACTTATCCCAAAATAATTTTAGTAGTTATGTGAAAACACAAGGTAAGGAATGATAAATGTGACTGTGGAAAATCATTCTAAACCTACATCACAATTCAGAATTACAGCACCTACAATCTCAGGGAAAATTAAATAAGAGCTTGTGTAGTAGAAAGTGATGTTAGACATGTTATGCTGTGTGACCACAGGGCAGCCCTTAATTTAATCCACCTGGTCATTTTGAGCAATGCATTACTTTTTTCTTTCAATTTATTATTCACCTTATAATATTTGAAAATCTCAGGAGAACTGTTTTGAATGCTATTTGTAGAAAATTTATTACACATTTTATTAATTTATTAATTTTCCCAACTTTTTTTTTGAAAAACTCTGAACTATGTAATACAGTGAATACCCACATAATTTATCTCAGACTATCCAATCAGCAATATTTTACACATTTGCTTTATTTCTCTTTGTGTATATTTCTGCATTTGCATATGGGCGGAGTCATTTGATAAACACTTGAGACATACTAATATTTCCCCCCTCAATTCTTACGCAGTTGTTTCAAAGATCAAAGACATTGGCCTAGGTCACCATATATTAACACACAAGATACTTACTATGAATATATTATTATTTTGCATATAATCCGCAGTCATGTTTTTCCAGTGATTCCAAATCGTGTTTTGGATGGCCATTTTTATGGGTTTTTTTGTTGTGCTTTTGCTTCACTGTGTTTTGGTCCAGATTCCAACTGCAGATTACACATGGCGTGTAGTTGTCACATAGCGTGCATTTCTAAGGCATTTTAAGGTTGTGTATAGCGCTGCATGTATTTTTAGATTTAATGTATTTCTTTCTTTTGATGCCAACACGTGGTAATATGTATATCATAAAAGTCTTAAACTTGACCCGAAGGCGGCTTCTTTTAAAATGATGATGGGATACTGAAATAGATTGAAATACGAATAAAATACTTCATTCGATATGGGTTTATTTATTAAACTAACTTAAACCATCTTGTTGCCACATGGAGTTACATGGACATTGAGTCCTCAGGGAGAGACCCTGTCTTCCTAAGCCTGTTTCTATTTGATGTCTAGTTATTTTCCCTTATTCACCTATATTTTCCCTTCTTATCTCTAAGCATAATCTCCCGACTGTTCCCTCATAAGGATTTTGAAATCCTCATTTTATTCCTGACAGACCACTTGCAATACCTTTTCAATTCAATATGAATTTATCCTTATTGTGCTCTAGTCACTGACTATATATCTTGGGGGAGAAGAAAAAGGACTAACTATCTAAAATCAATGCGCTTTGCAATACTACAATCTAGTTGGGGACCATATATGGGTCACTTCTAATATTAAGCGAAATCTGGGTTTCATGTCTGTTTCCTGTGCTTCTATATCTATTTATGACAACGTCTATCGTCTATCTAGCAGTAGTTAGAAAACGCACAGTAATGTCTACCCTTATTCATTTTGTATCATAATTAAACTAGTTGAAAGCAAAGCACCAAAACAGTGTTTTTGAAAATCAGTTATAAATGGAACTCAGTCACTACATAAAGGAAAATTACTATTTTCCTGCTTCCTTCTGTTTTTAAAGAATTTTTAAAAGCCCAAACTTTTCTACAAACCTTTTATAGAATCTGATAGGAAAAGAAAAGTATTTATATAAACTTAGTCTTAATATCACATATGCATTTGCCTATCCAAAATCTTATTTAGAAAATGGAAAGTCTGATACATTTTAATAAAGATAAGTAATTGGACAATAACTCTGAGGTTAAATTGAGGTATGTCTGGCTTAAGACAGTGATGACAAAGGTATTCATGTTGCCACTCCCTCATTCTCTGCTCTAGGCAGAGAGACATCGCAAGTAGATGTCTGAGATGGAAATTTTTTTTAATTTTTTTTTTCTGGGAGCCTATTATTAATCTCAGTGAACTTCAGAACACATAGCTTAATTCAACAGTCTTCAGAAAGGCAGAGAGAATGATAATGGAGTGAAAAGGAATAAGTGTGTACAACACGGTGAGAAGGAAACTTTTTTAGAAGAATTAGAAGAATATGGAAGAGAATGGGATCCAGTTATAGAAGTCACAGAGTTGTAGTTTGAGTGACGAATTTGGCATGAAGATATATTTTGTCTCTTTTGCCTAGTGTTAACAAATTATTTAAACATCTTTGTACAGAGCATATGTTTCCCATATGTTTTATGGCTGTTACCTGCCTCATTTGTGAATACATTCATTTAGGTTTCAAAGAATGATAGCGAGACGAACCAGAGCTAAATGAGAATGTTTGTATCAATACCAGTCTTCTATTTTTAGAAGTGTTCATATTTCATAAAGTTTAAATAAATCAATGGAAATAAACAGGAAGGCAAACTGCATTTCAAAGTAAGTCTCAATACAAATATAAATCATGTACTTAGATTTTTATTCATTATAAGTACAAATAGTATAAATTATGAATTATATATTAAAATAACAGTTTAAATTCCATTGAAATGAAATTGATAGAATGAGATAAAATTAAGATTAAACATTACCTGTATTTCTAAATCTTTTCTTGAGCATGAAGAATGATCGTTTCATATTAATAACTCATCCGAAATTATTTGAAGCAGATTGGTAAGCTAATTTTCAATTCTTTGTTCAAACCCTTCATTTAATACTTTCATATCTTAACTGATTAGTATGAAAAAAATTAAATACTATTTTCTTTTTATTGTTTTGCAACAGTAACATTGATTTCTCAGTTTATCTTCCTCTTCTTGTATCAGGTAGAGAAAAATAATTTGATGCCGTCAAATGTTTCGATTTCAATATATTATGCTTAAGTTCTTCTGGTTCAGAAAGTGTTTAAACCAGAGGAAGTATTGTTCTTGGCAATGGCTGTGTTGCAATACATTACTGTTCTTGCTGCAGTTCTTGAAGCCATGATCTTTATACTTTATAGACTATAATTACGTGCCCTTTTGTATTGATTAAATAATTGGATCATTGATATAAATGACTCTAAATATAAGTACTTTGTAACTTGAAATCAGTAGGCTATATCAGAATCCTGCAATATCTCTAAACCTTTATTATATTAATTTTTAAAGCATAGCCTAGTATTCAATTATTTTAACTTCTTTAAAATAACAGAATTTGACACTGCATCATATATAGTTCAGATAGCTATATAAATATCTACACACATACACACTCTTGTTGAAATATGATTTGAAATACTGAAAGCAAAACGTTTTGAAATATGGTTTAAATAAGTAGTTAATAAGTAATAGATTTTTATTTAAGCAATTGCAGCAATTAAAATTGACAATTAAGAATTAGCCTTAACAACAACAACAACAACAACAAAAAGAATGGGATCCCTGGATGGCTCAGCAGTTGGATGCCTCCCTTTGGCCCAGGGCGTGACCCCAGGGACCTGGGATCCAGAGTCCCACATTGGGTTCCCCACAGGGAGCCTGCTCCTCCCTCTGCCTGTGTCTCTGCCTCTCTCTCTCTGTGTCTCTCATGAATAAATAAATAAAATCTTAAAAAAAAGACTTAAAAAAAGATAAAACAACAACAACCACCAAAAAGAAAACAAAAAGAAAAGAACTAGGCCTTCAGTCACAGAGATCTAAAATCACTGCTTTTATATGATAATTTATGATCATGAAGCTGCCCATGGGGATGCTAGAATGCACAGGAAACCTGCCTTTAGTGACTATTCAGTTTCTAATAAATAGCCCTGTCTGAACGTTATTTTGAAAAAAAGAAAAAAGCATCTACTGTGTTTATCTAAGCAGCTCACCTATAGAAAGTACACGTAAGACGGGAATTTTAATTTGGAGATACTCTCTTGAGTTACTGTGTTAGTTTTCCCTTGCTGTGTAACAAATTAGGCCGCCTCTAGCTGCTAGGAACAGCCCACATTTATTATGTCAGGGCTCTGAAGCCGTGGGCCAGAAGCCTGGCACAGCACGGCTGGGTTCTCTGCTCAGGTTCTCACAAAGTCGAAGTGAGGATGTCAGAAGGGTTGGGCTCCTATTTGGAAGACCACAGTCAAGCTCCTACAGGTTGTGGGCTAAACTCGGTTCCCTGAGATCCTGGAACCCAGCGCCCGTCCCCTAGCTGACGCTCAGTCGGGAACCATTCTGTTCCGGGAGCCCACCTGCATTTTTTCTCACGTGGCCAATTTCAATTCAGAAAAAGCACATCATGAGTCCTTCTCATGCTTTCAGTTTTAATGGTGATCCCCTCTGCCACATTCTCTGTGGCTTCCTTTTCTGTCTCCCTCTTTCACTGTTGAGAGGCATGTAGAATTACCCACCCAGAATAATAAAAAAATCTATCATCTATCTATCTATCTATCTATCTATCTATCTATCTATCTATCATCTATCTATCTCTCCAGGATAATTCCCTATTTTAAGGTCAACTGGTTAATATACTTAGTTTCATCTGCAAAGTCCCTTTGCCTTTTAACATAAGTTATAACCATGGAGATAACACTAAGAGGTGGGGATGAGGGACACCAAAATTCTGCGTACCACAGTTACTTTTCAAGATCTGTACAGTTAATACAAGATGGTCTTTTATTTTCAAATGCTTTTTTACTCAATAACAAGCATTGATAGAGTAACTTCAGGGCATGAGCAAATACAGTTGAATATGAATGTACATTTTATTTTTTGCAGATTTTAATAATGCATACCATAAATGGACTTTTTTAAAAATAATCTTTTATTTTTTATACATTTTTAAAAACATTTATTCACGAGAGACAGAGAGAGAAGCAGAGACACAGGCAGAGGGAGAGGGAGGCTCATGCAGGGAGCCCGATGCGAGACTCAATCTGGGACCCCGGGGTCACACCCTGGGCCGAAGGCAGATGCTCAACCACTGAGCCACCCAGGTCTCCGGAAAAAAAATCTTTTAAATTGGTATCACAATGTGTTCTCTGTTCAGAAGTTAGGAGGACACATTCATTTCAAAGCATACACAAATACTAGGAAGTATGTTGCATCTTTAAATACGATATTATAATCTACTATACTGGATTCAGGATTCATGTACCCTAAGTTTTTGACTAACTAAATTCAGCAGAGACAACCTGTACAAATAAAACAATATGAATAACTAGTTAATATCTAAGATAAAAAGTTATATTGATGTGCTTCCAGTTTGAATTTTATATTATAATACAATCAGATACTGTGGTACCAACATTTTTTGCGGTAATCTTTATTGCAGCAGTTGTATGAGTATGTTTTCTCATGATCAGCAGAAATTCTAAATTTCCAAATTGTATGCTACCGTCTCAGGCAGATTAGCATAAAATTTAATTTGTGCTAATTAGCCAGAGGTGAGGGAGGGAAATTAACTTGACACATTAATTTTGCATTTACAGTAGTCTTATCATAATGTGCATGTGCATGGGGAATTTATTAGTTATTCTCCTTGCATCAATATTAGAATTTACTTCTTAGGGTATCTTAACTGGGAGAAAATATTTGTTTACAAAATATTTTGCAGTGAAAATTGAATTGCAGAAAACTGGCTACCTAGAAAGTAGTTCCATAAGATAATTGCATAGAAAATAGTTATTATCAATCACATTCGATTTTGAATTTGATTGGATTAATGATGTATTTACTTTTCAAATGTTTATAATATTGAGGGTCTAAGAAAGCAAATAATCCAAAATACCAGATAATTGAATACTTATGAAGTGTGCATACCTTAAAAAAAGCAAAGTATGAGGTCAGAAATCTGCTATATACTATATCTTCAATAAATGTATTCTTTTAAAACTATCTTACTGATTTATATTATTCATGAATTAGTATATTATTTTCTGGTTGTTAAATATTCTAATTTTTTTGACATTTCAAGATTCAGATCTTTAATGCTAACTTTCGTTAACTTTCAGTAAAAGTTATTTCCTTGATTCAGTGGACATTCAGCATTTGTGAAACACCAGTGACTAACTAATCCTTTTCTTTTTTAGATGTCTAGTCTTTCTTTGACTCAGTTAGCCAGTGTTAGACTTTGTTGGGTATACTTTATCATACACATATTGACATATAATGATCTATTCCATCTGAAATTATGATTGAAGATCTACTATGTCCAAGGTATTGTTCTGGGAGCAATGATAATGCAATAGTGCATGGCATAGAAATGCTGCCCTCTTGGAGGATTACATAATAGAAAGTGCCATCAAACATTTATATACAATTATATACACACTAGAGGAAGAGAAAAGCCAGTAAAGAGGTATAAATCAGTAATTTATTTGAGTTAATTGTTATTTCTCAGGCTCTTACCTGTAACATAATCCAGTTTACAAATCTATATAAATTTCAGGGGATTCATATGTTAGGTAACATATCCTAGAATTCTTACAAAAATTAATTGAAATGTCTTTCATATGAAAATTCTTTAAAATCTCTAAAAAGCATTGTATGATTTATCCAATCAATGTAAAAAACATGCTTTTCAAAATATCTTCAAATTATTAAAAAATTATCTTTAAAATGTCAAAAGATCAAGCATTCTTAAAGGTAGTCCTCTTTGTTTCTTTGAAGTAATGTGATCTCTTAGAACGTGAACTGATATTTGGTGTTATCTACTTCGAAGAAATTTAGAAAAGTGAAAGAATGAGTTTTAAGAAAAATACAGTCCAGTTATCTCAGATGGAAACTTAAATAAGATGATTTAGAACATCTGTGAGATCCCATGATTCAAAGACTTATTATTTTCTATATGTTTATAATTAGCTATAAATAAAATACAATGACTTTTTTATTTTTTCCTTACAATTACATTCAAACAGAACATCAGCTTTTCGTTAATTATATAATTGAAATAACATTATTACTTCCTCAGTGCACCAGTTTTCAAAAGAAATCTATGATTTTCACAGTAAAAGCTTGGCAGGAAATTTAGTTGCTAGAAGCAACAGGAGCCACTCTGAAGATTTGAAGAATCATGAAATATGCTATTTTGGATTCTTGAGGAAAGGAAAAATATTGGTTTCAAGAGCTATTTGGAAAGTTACACCACTCCACTTGCAATGATCAAGATTGTACAAAATCAAACAATGGTCAAATGACCTTCCTGATTGATGTCTATTATTTGAAACGGCTAGAGAGGACAGTGCATCTACAAACTCAAAGAGTCTATATTATGTCAAAAGAAATAATACATATTTTTAAAATTTAATCTATTAACAGCGTAATTGCTGTTGCCCTAGAATTGATAGGATTAGACTACAGAATTTGTCATTAATTTAGGCTTCTTTCCTGGTCAGTGGAACATCTAAGGGACACGATTCCCTCTTTGGTGCCAGTTTGCTGTAGAGCTACTGAGCACTATTATCTGCCCGTACCCACTTTCCTGAGCCTCGTGAGGGAGATCTGCTAGTGGTAGCCGCCAACAAAATAACATCCTATATCCAGCCCCATCCCCGTCCTGTGTATGGAAAGGAGGTTATGAGACAAAAATAAACTATATAAAACAATTCACGTAGTAATCCTGCCATCTCAAAAGGATAAATAACCATTTTTATAATCATGCAGGTTCACTGGGCACAGTTTTTTTGGTTTTTTGTTTTTGTTTTTTCCAGAAATGTAGTCACATGAACTTTTGGGTCTATATTGATTAGATGATGTATAAATTGCATACAAATGAAGTTCTCATACATTGTGTAATTGTAGTTATGAGACCTTTTTTATTGTAGGTTCTAAAGGAGAAGACAATTTCAAATCATGCTCTACCTCTTATTTTTCTTAAAAAATATATTGAATTTTCTAAGTTTTAGTATTTTCTACTATGGAATGGAATTAATAATATGTGGGGTTTTGTTGTTGTTTGTTTGTTCGTTTTAGTTTCAGGAGTAGGATTTACTGATTCATCAGTTGCATATAACACCCAGTGCTCATCACATCAAGTACCCACCTTAATGCCCATCACCCCGTGACCCCATCACCCCACCCATCTCCTCTCCAGCAACCCTCCATTTGTTTCCTATAGTTAAGAGTCTCTTATGGTTTGGCTCCCTCCCTGTTTTCATATTATTTTATTTTTCCTTTTCTTCCCCTATGTTCATCGATTTTCTTTATTGAATTCCACATGAGTGAAATCATATGGTATTTGTCTTTCTCGGACTTATTTCACTTAGCATAATACCCTCTAGTTCCATCCTATAATACATATTTCTTGGGTTAAAACATGTAGGATATGACTACCAAAAATAATGGTAGTAATTACTGATTTCCTCTTTTCATCGGTCTATATAAATACCTACTATCAACAATGAAACATTGAAAATGTCACTTGAGGAGTCCAAAATAACTGAGTAGGTCAATAAACACATGAATAATGGAATTCTTTTCAAACTCTTTTATAATTAAATATTTTAATATAATAGCAACTGTCTTGAAATCATATGTGAGGGATCCTTCTAGATGCTTTAGTTACCAAGTTTAATTTCGTGTGTCAGGGAATTTGTGCCTGGAACTGGACATGATTTTTAACGAGGAGAGAGAAAATACAATAAAGTAACTGAGTAAAGTGGACGGTGCATTCTCTCCCATGTTTCCAATGAAAATGGAATTTTCTTAAACAAGTAGAAAATATGTAGAATCATTTTAAGTTATCATCCAGTGCTTCTTTTGGTAGTCGGAACTGTTTTAAATGCGTAAGTTGCCTCATTCAACATTCACAAAAATTTTGTGAAGAATATTCTATTATTGATTGGAATCCTATTAGTAAATGACAGAGAAAGCACTCAGCATTGGCCTGCACATGCGCGTACACACACCCACAAACAAAATCAGAATTAAAAAAAAATTTTTTTCTCTTAAGTTAGTTCCAACTTCGTTAGGAAATAATTTGTTATTTTTATATTTGAGTACATTACATTTCTGTGCAAATATGAATAAACTCTAAGCCCAGTCATTTTTCCCCTTTCTCTTGTCTTCTAAATTATATCCTTTGTTCCTTATCCCAGTGATTGTCTCTGGCTTTTAAACTATTCTGTTTTGTTCATATTAAAATGTTTTCATTTTCCACTAATTTCTGAATGGTAGTTGAGCAGGGTTAGAAATCTAGTTTAACATTGAGTTTTGTACAGCATGATGAGGCTTTTAGTGCATGATTTTCTGGCATTGTTATATCACATGTGACGTCTGTTGTCAGCCTATTTGCTATTTCTTTTTAGATAAGTATGCCTTTTCTATCTGATAGTTTTACTTTTTTCTTTTTATTCTAAATGTTATATATTATCAATCCGGTACGTTCAGTTGTTGATTTGCTTCAGTTTACCTTCTCAGCGTACTTCTGTCATCATATTTCTGGAGAAGCTTATTTTTTTCCTCCTTAAGAGAGGCTTCCTTGTCATTTCCTTTATTTTCTTTTGGAACTTTATTAAGACATATGGTACAGCCTGTCACCATAACTCTCATGTCTTTTAATGGCTCTTTCATGGTTTTATTTCTTTTTAAAAAAAAAAATGTGTGTGTATTGCATTCTGGGTGATATTCTCTATCTTAGTTATCCAGTTCTCAATTTCACTGTGACTGTTAGATATTTTAGTCTCTATTGAGTTTCTTAAGTGACTGCATATATTTTTATTTTCCACAATTTAACATTTCTACTTATTATTGAACAGAATTCAGAGTTTTCTTATGCTGTCCTTTACTTCTCTGGGGACTCTAAATTTACTTATTTTATAACATTGTATATAGCATTCAAATTTCCTCTAGAGTAAACCCATCTTCTACTGCTTGTTTGTTGTCTTTCTTTAAGTTTTTGATTTTAAAATGTTAGATGCCCTTGAATGCTTCTATGTGTGTGTACACATGTGCGTGTGTGTGTTTCCCTTCACCTCTCCTTCTCAGATCCCTTCTTCCTTACCTGGTAGATTTGTGGTTGCCTTCTTCTGACTTCCTGTGGTTGAACCAGGTTATACTATCTAGCTGGGAATTTTTTCTTGTGGTAATAGTAGATATATTATGGATTTGATATCTCATCAATAATCAGTTTGTTCCTGAATTATGGACTTATAACTGGTTCATCTTCCTCTCTAAAAAGTAATCATTTTTTTTAATATAATATAATAAGCCAGGACCCCAGGAGGTGATCAGTATGGGCTTTTCAGCTATTTCCTTGGATTGGGAGTGTGTCACTTCAGATTTTGTTTTGAGTCAAAAGCCCAGACATTTTTATCCCCCATCTGTGTAGATATGCTGTTGGCCCCTCTCTGTCTACCTCATGGTGTCCATTATGGTCTTATTCAAGGAGACTATAACCCGGATAGAGAATATCAGTGCTCATCCTCATGGCCAGGGGAAGCCCCAGCCAGAGATGAATGGGAAGCAGAGTGGTATTCGAAGTGGGAAGCAGAGGTATTTATGGCTTAGAATACTTCCATGAGTTTTCAGAAGAGACTAGAGATGTTCCGCAGAAAAATTGGCTCTTTATCTCAACAGAACTGACCTAATTTTCATTGCATGACCCTTTCCTTTCTTGTTCTGGTAACTACTAATCTCTTCATTACTTGGGGTCTAGGGTGAGATAACAGCTCTCCCCTGGGGTAGAGAAACCTATTGTTTACGTTACATCTTGACATTATTTGGGAATCAGTCCCTTTATTAAACCTTCCTGAGTCATCTTAATATCAGTGTGTTGCCACCATCCTGCTGATTGATTAATAAGCCATCTCTCGGCAGGAGAATTCCAGTATCTCTTGCTCGATTCTGAAGTAATAGTCCTACTTATCTGCAGGTTCAGATCCACTTATCTCTTTGTTTTTCTCTTCCATATCTGTCTGATGAAATATTTAATTCAGTTTATGAGATTTATTAAGGTGTGCTATTCTTCTTCTAAAACGACTTCCCTATCACTGCTGTGTGCTTTGAGCAGGGGGTGGAGTGAGTCAGTTGTTCATAAAATGAAATGAAAATGTTACATTGACTAATCTCTTGACTTCCTCTATTTATGCAATATTAAAGTTTCCAAGGCAGAGAAAACTTGAGATATTGCAACGGTGATAGTTGCAGGGAAATACTTTCAAATTATCCAAGAAGCTATTTATAGGAATTAAAGTTAAATGGGTGTCTCCAAAGGCCAACTGGATGATAGTCCTAGAATTCCTGACATGGTATGGGAGTAGAGTCATAAAGATAAATGTAGGCTACCTGTGTAACATCCTAGCTTGTTGCATGATTTTGTGCCCTGTGGTCCTAACAGACTAAAAAAGACTTACATACTCACCATGTAAGTGTGTGCGGTAGTGGAAATAAATGGGACCTTGGGTCCAGAATCAGACAGAAAGAGACTACAGAGGTTCTATATAGAGAAAGCTCATCTGTGAGCAACTGTTCAGCTGTTTCTGTAATATTCTTGCTTGCTGTCATTACCCCATACTCTAAAGTCCCAATAGTTGATCATTTAAATTCAGGGTAATGGGGGCACCTGGGTGGCTCAGTGTTTGAGCGTCTGCCTTCTGCTCAGGGCGTGACCCTGAGGTCCCAGAATCGAGTCCCATATCAGGCTGCCTGCAGGGAACCTGCTTCTCCCTCTGCCTGTGTCTCTGCCTCTCTCTCTCTCTGTGTCTCTCATGAGTAAATAAATAAAATCTTTTTTAAAAAAATATCTCATCATAAGAAAAAGAATATAGGAGAAAGAAAGGGAAAAGAGGAAGGAGAAGAGAAGAAAGGAAGGAAGAAAGAAAAGGAGAGAGGGAGGACAGACAGAAGGAAGGAAATGAGGAAGGAAGAAAAAGGAGAAAAATCAGAGCCAACTTAATTCTCAGGTTTGTACATTCCTCCCAAATAAAAAGAAAGGCATTTTTTGTGTTCGGTGTTCAGATGCATTTGAGAACCCATGTTTATGCATATAATTAGCCTGTATTTGCCCCTTCCCAATGCTTAGAATCTCCATAGCTCCCTATGACTTTTGTCTGTAATGCGAGTGGGGACTTTTGTCACAAATCAAGTTACACCTTTACCAAAGCCTGATTATTCCATTGCCAAGAAAGCTCGGCTTTGCTTAAATCCCATTCAGCTGTGATGAAACTCATGCAGAAAACATCATTGCTTGTGAGGGCAACTAGTTTTCCAAGGCCTATGAGCTATGGCAGTATCCTGTTGGCTGATAAATTGCAGTGTAACAGGACCAGTGCTACAATAAGTATTGATTTCTTTTGTGCATCGAACTCATTTTGCTACAGCTTGTGAATCGCCTTCATAAGCTGACAATCCATTAACTTTAGTTTGTGTCTCTTCCTTCATTATTGCTTTCTTTTCTTTTTTCTTTCTTTTTTTTTTTTTTTTTTTGGTTTGTTTGCGGTTTTATGCTTTACTACCTTTAAACTAGATTGCACAAGAAAAATGAGTAAAGGGAAAATTTAGCAGTAGCTTACAATTTGGAGATAAATAAATGGCTTTATTAGGTGAAACTGAATTTCTGTCGCTACCTCCAAGGATGGACTATAAAGCAAATGACGTAAAGGAATTAAAATATCTTATAGAAAAATAGGTACTAGAATGATTTGAATTTTATTGTAAAATATGTAGTTTTGAGATTTTATATAACTTACATCCAAAACAAAATGTTTTACCTTATTCATTTCTTCATGTCAGATCTGATATTTTGTGTAAATGCAAAGAAGATACATTTAGAGCATAACTCCCACTATCCTAAATTGCCAAGTAATAGTTTTTGTTATGAATTTGAAGACTTAAAACACTTTTTTATTATTGCTTTGTGTCTGTTCCCTTAAATTTCTTTGTATTGTTGCATCTCAGAACAACAGTTTAAAGTTAAAAATGTAGTAAAATATTGTTAAAATTTAAAAGATTTTTATGCCGTTATTACTCCTGATTATTTTAATATTGGCTGACTTCATCTTCAGCAGAAAGTGGTAAGAGTACAATAATTCTGAAGCATATAAGAAAAAGAAAAAGCGGGGGCAGCCCGAGTGGCTCAGCGGTTTAGCGCCGCCTTCAGCCCAGGGCGTGATCCTGGAGACCCGGGATCGAGTCCCATGTCGGGCTCCCTGCATGGAGCCTGCTTCTCCCTCTGCCTGTGTCTCTGCCTCTCTGTGTGTCTCATGAATAAATAAATAAATAATCTTAAAAGAAGAAGAAAAATAAAGAGCGTATCTTTCACATTAGCTTAAAGAACTAGGAAAAAATGCATCACCACAATGCATGAAGACATGAAAATGAAGAAACAGATGCATAAGACCATAGTAGAGAAAGAAAAGGAAGATTTTTTTTTAATAAAACAACATAACAAAAAAGGAAGCAAGAGACTAAAGTTGAAAGAGAAAAATAAAACTACATTGGAAATCATAATGAAAATTGAAATTGTGGAAAATAACTTTAGGATATGGAATAATGAGAGGATTTCACTATATACAATACAGGATGAAGACTGGGGGCAGACAAGGAAGAAGAAGAAGTGGAGATAAAAGCAAAAACTTAAGTGTGGAGGAGAGAGAATGCTGATTCAAGTTAAAATTTACGTGCCTTCCTGGTTTGGGAACCAAAAGGACTAGAATACAAATATTAATTTGAAGAAAATGAGTTAAATACAATTTATATAAAAAACTTGAGAAAAAATAAGTCATACAAAATGTCAAAAAAAATACAAATCCAGAAACATCTAAGTAAAAAGATAACAAGCGTTCACTATTTTAAAGTCATAATGAAATCCCACATATTAGCAACCATTTATATGGAACAAAGAAAAATCTGGTAACTTTTTATCTAATATTTACTGAGTTAATCATGAACTTAATAAAATAATGTCAATGGTCTATACCCACCAACCACCCAGCCAGTTGATTGCTAAAACCACACAGTTGTCTGTTAAATCATACATATACCTTAGCCATATATGTGAGTATGTCAGTCTGTAGGAGTATTTGTGCGTATATATGTATATTAGGGATAGAAAGATGGGTGATAGACAATAGGTAGATAGAAGATAGACACATGCATTTATGTGTGTGTGTGTGTGTGTGTATGGAGAGAGATTACAGGTATATGCTTATGTGCACAGATAAATTTGCATCTATATGCATATATAATAAAAATATAAATATTGCATTACTTAAAAATCTAGAATTATGTTATGATAAGTGATCACCTAACCATATTTAATAAGCTCCCCTTTACTTACAATTCAAAAAAATGCTGTTCTATATTTGTAGCTGAATGAAGAGTTGCCACTAAGTATAATAGATTAATTTCTGGAGATGTCATTAAATAACAGTTTAGGGCACCTGGGTGGCTCAGTGGTTGAGCATCCACCTTCAGCTCTGGTTGTGACCCCGGGGTCCTGGGATCTAGTCCTGCACCGGGCTCCCCTCAGGGAGCCCGCTTCTCCCTCTGCCTGTGTCTCTGCCTCTCCATGTGTCTCTCATGAATAAATGAATACAATCTTAAAAAATAATAATAAATAAATAAATAAGTTCAGGCTAGATGACTGAAATCACAATACCTGAATTGAAATCGTGGCTACCTCTGTTACTAGTTATGTGACTTTGGTGCATTATTCAGTGCCCATTGTCTCACTATCCTCATCTTTAATTAGGAATAATAATCTCACAATTTAATTATTGTGAGAACTAAATATAGTAAGATACTCAGCTTATAGAAACCACTGAAAATGTATTTGTTGACAGTGTTGTCATCACCAATCCTGTCACCACTGTTACTGCTGTCAGGTCTCTTGCCCTCGTGCCATAGTCTGGCATTCTCACTCAAGCACAAATCTAAGTCTTAAAAAGAAAAAAAAAAAATCCAACACACATATGAAATACTGTTTTACTCAAAATTAAAGATGAGTCATTATTAGAAAATCAATTAAGTAAAAATTTGTGGAAAAACTTTACAAATTACTAAGATGTATTACAGAAATATAAACCTAATTTTTACCAATTCCATAGTTATTTTACCTTTGCTTTGGCAATAATTTGACTTATATTTGCACATAAACACACAGAGAAATATACGGCTTCTTTAAAGAGGAAATCCCATATTTAAAAAACCAACATTATAAGATATTAAAATCATGCATTTTATTCTATCTTGTTGCATATATCTAAAAATCATTATTTAAAAAGGTGCTAAAACAGAGACACCTGGGTGGCTTGATGGTTTCATGTCTGCCTCTTGCTCAGGTCGTGATCCCGGGGTCCTGGGATCGAGTCCCACAATAGGCCCCCTGCAGGGAGCCTGCTTCTCCCTCTGCCTGTGTCTCTGCCTCCCTCTCTGTCTCTCATAAATAAATAAATAAATAATTTAAAAGTAAGTAAGTAAATAAATAAATAATGCTAAAACAAGCCACTTATTGTAGAGCGAAAATTGTGATGCCTACATTGTTTTTTTTTATCTACAAATTAAAAAATATTTTTGAAAAAGTTCTAACTTTATTATGTGTCAAATATAGAGGGTTTTTTTTTTTTTACTTGTCCTAAGTCACTTAATTCTCACAGTAATCTTGTTTGATGCTTAATTATTTTTAAGTTTTATGAGTGAAGAAAGTGAGCCCAGAGAGATTCAGTAATATTGCAATGGATTTATAGCTAGTAAGTAAAAATGTTAATACTGCAGCCCTCTACTTTGTTTTCAACATCTGTATTTTCCCTCTGTTTTCCTATTATTTCTCTTGTCATTGCATGAGATTCTTTCCTCACTAAATATGGTTAACAAAAAATAGAAAAATAAGTTTCTAACTGGATAAGCAAATATACATATATTTTAATATATGTAGTATCACTAATTGTTCATGCTTTTAGGTTGCAGTCATTAAAATTTGAAGATCATTTATTAAATAAAAACAATTATACACTAACACTTTCAATAATGCAACAATACTGGAAAAAGTGACGATATGCATATTAATGGCTTTTACTGAGTACTCCTACAATTACTTTCATAATAACATGAAAGCAATCGAATCCTGTGCTATAGTCATTATAAAGATTCCTCATAAATCATTTAGTTTGTTAAATTAAAGTTGATATAATTCCATCCCCTGAGAATGTTTAGAGGTTTAGTTTTAATGAAAATGTGCTGAGAAAAAGATATCAAGTTTGCTGTTGCATTGAATATTTTATGATACCTATTATATGAATTTTTTATTAGGAATATATTTTATTTCACTTTTTTCAAACCTTAAATATCAAACATTAGGAATATTTTTAAAAAGCATTTTAAAAACATGAATGATGTGCATATAATTAATTTTATGAACAAACATTGTTTACTTAAATTTACTCAGTTGGTTTGACAGTATTATTAAGGAAGAGATAAATCTATAACACTTGCTATTAAAGATGAGTTAATTTTTCATAATTTAAACATACTTATTAGATGCATAAATACAAGGTGACAAAAAAAATGAATGGCTTTTGCCTAAACACTGCATTCTGTTAATGCAGTAAAACTGAAAAGAAAAACAAAATTCTGTTATCACCAGATGTATCTTATTTGATGATTTTGGCTATAACCAATAGAAACACAAAATCAATCTGATTCAATTATGCATGATTTATTGTCTCACAAAACAGGGATCTTAAAGCTTAGAAGGACTCTAGGTTTAGTTAAGTAGATATCACTGATAACATAATTTTCTTCTAGCCCATCATTCTTGATGTCAACACATTTAAATACTAATGATCTAGACAATGAAGAGGAATCAGTCATCTCTTCCGTGAGTAGCAGATTCACCCTCTTATCTTCACATCTCATTGGCCTGATTTGGGTCAAAAAATCAATGCTTGGCAAGAGAAATGGAATTATCATGAGCAATACAGATGGTGCACAATCATCTATGTGGAAAACATGTGGAGAACTAAGTACGAGGCTGATAACACTGAGCATACAAACAATTAAACACACAAATAGGAGAGAAATTCAAAATGGTAAAATTTGGTAAAAATGCATCTTTCAAAAAGGGCACACTTTATCCATGTTATTCTTTGTTTCTTTTCTTTTGTCTTTTTTTCTTATTTATTTATTTATTTATTTTTTTATTCTGTGTTTCATTTCATGATTACTATTGAAAATAATTTAGTTGTCTGAGAAATGTTAAAAATTATTTTTTTTTCTGGGCTTCAATGTGCTAGACAAACTGTGTCCTATGCAACTCTTAGTTAAAGTTATTACCTAACATTTCACATCTGAAATTACTCTTTTCGGCCTAACCAGTGTATACTTGATGTTGGAGGTCAAATGAATGATAAACCCCAAGCAGGCATTTTGAACTTACTTACCTGGTAGTCCCTACCCACAATTTCCTGTACTAAAGTCCCTGAATCTTTGCCCTAAAGGCTGATTTTTCAAAGTATTGCACTACAGTATTCCCCATCCCACCCCCACCCCCGCTTTAGTTTCAATGGCTAAACCAGTTCCTAAGCAGACTTGCTAAATGGAAAAAATAAATACAAATAGAGGTAAGATAGGGGTGGGAGGGGGGAAAAACCCTTAAAAACTGTGAAATGCTAGATTTAGGAGCATGCTAGTATATCCAAGGGTATATGAATATAGATCTATATTTTAATAATGAAATTAGATAAAATTCCTATATTTTCTTTCTTAACAGAGCAGAGACTTTATTTGTGATATTGTCGGTACTCTTATTGCATGTGGCATTTCATGTCTTCAGGATGTCTAATTGGGGCCTCATCATTGTCCTTCCTCTAGATAACATCCTGTACTCAGCGGTTTCTTTTGTGGCATGTGTGATTATTTTTCCTCAGTAACCTTTTATTGACTGCCAGAAATGTCTATTAGCTTGATCTTCTCTTCCTTATTTAGTTAGCTATTCCTTTAAAGCATAAGTCTGGCCAGATGTAATGATAAGCAGGCAGATGGCTCTAGAGTGATTCTTCTTTGATAAGGAAGTAGCTTCCTCTGAAGATGTGGCTCTACAACTGGCCTGGCCCAAGGCATAATAAGTGAGTCTTGAGCTTGCACAGAGTGCTTTTTAGTTCCATGAAGATGGAAAAAGATGAACATAAACACCGATATTTAAGAATAAACAACCTTCATTTTCTTTGTGAATATTGTATTCCCTGACGAAAGGGTATATAAATAAAATATTTATAGCTGGAAAATTGAGTCTCTGTAAAAAAAATAGAACCTCATTGTTGACAACTATCCAATTAATGCAACTATAAGAAAATTGAAATTATAGAAGTTAATGTATTTTGTTACAGAGTTAAACCAAATCTGATCTTATTGATGACTTCTACCCATTGGATATACAATCTACAGCCCACTGTTTGTATTTTCCTTTTTGAAAGAATGGTGTGCATTTGCATAATGAAGAATGTTAGTGTGATATTGCTAGAAGTTGTCAAAGGTCAGTACCTGAGTAGTATCTGCTTTATTCAGCATTTGTTACCATTTTTATGGATTTTTGAGTTACATCAGGACAACACGTAAGACAATCGTGGATGTTGAAAGATGTCCAACATGTGGTCTTTGAGGAAATGAAAATATAAATTGTGGTTCATACTTACTTAAAGGACTTAATACAAGAACTAGAATACATTACCTTGTGTGAAAATTAAAATTATAAAATTCAGTAGATTAGAGATAACTAGGGGCTCTGAAGAATAGTAAGTGGGCAATTATTGCTTAATGGTTGAGAGTTTCTGCTCAGGGGTATGAGAAAGTATTGGAAGTAGATAGTAACAATGATTGTGTAACCCTGTGAATGTAGTTAATGCCACCAAATTGTATACTTGAAAATAGTTAAAACAGTAAATTTTTGTGTCTCATATACCTTACCATAATAAAAAATATATTCAGATAAGCACACCAAGGGTAAAGACAATTTCACGACCATATATTCAATAAGCACTTTTAAGTCACAGCACAAATCCCCTATGGAGTAAACATTGTTTACTATAATAGTGACATGAATCATGTATATTTTTCCATTCTTCTCTGTTGAGGATGCTAGATAGGCAAAATTTATAAACCAGTGGAGTAATCCTCTGTCTCTCTCTGTCTCTGTCTCTGTTTCTATTTCTCTCTCCAGAGTAAATTCAACAATACGGTTTAATATGTGATGTACATAATTCATTGTGCTTTTAATAATCTCAAAGTTATTTTATTAAAATTATTCTTTAAGAGCATAATTTTCACATTGCTAAGTCCTTTTCTTGGCAAACTTTCTCCTAACACGTTAGCAAAACTCAAAATGAAAGAAGTTTGCCACTCTTGCTTATTTCAGTATTTTAACTGTTTTCAATAATTTGTATTTTAAATTTTCTTTAATACCAAATGCATTTTGAAAAACTGTTTTGAATGTTACTTGCCTAAGGGTATAAAATTATTTTTGTTCCCTGGAAAAAAACTCGTTTTAATGGATAAAACATCATGAACAATTAAATGAAATAATGATGCATTTCTGTGCTAAAGGGAACATTTTAAAGAGCTACAAAGTAAAATACACTTAATGATACCCTTAAACGTATTTTTAAAAACATCTCAATTTGAAATATGCTACTTATCTGCCAATTTTAAGAAAACTCAAGAAAGAGAAATTAATTAGGACTTTAGTGTATATCAGATACTGTTGAAATACTTCTAATTTTTATGGAGAGAAGATCTAGATCTTATGCCCTTAATAACTAACAAATCTATAAAATCATATAGATATGGATGTAAATCTATAGCCTGTGTAGTGTAACAAATAACTGCTAACCTTAAACACTTGTACCCACTGACATAAGGAATATGGCATCCATCGCGAAGTGCGCCATCCTCTCAAGCTTTGAACTGATTTACTTTATAATGTTAATTCTTCTGAACGTCAAAGCTCTCACCTCAAAAAATTCATATATTGAACAATACTCCAAATCTGAGATTTCTTGTGCAATTTTTTTTCTAGATGGTTTATTTTTAAATGACATTCACCTAAAATTTCTCACAATGAAATACAAATAATTTCGAACTTAGCAGTGTGGTGTTCAGGCTTTGGTCATACGCCCTAATGGTGATGTGGCCATTGGAAAAGAATCTGTACAGCTAACTTTGTCTTCTGAATGCATACGCTAATAACACAGCTAGAGCCCCAAAATAATTCCATAGGAAAATGCACTTAGACACTAGTGGTGAACAGTAACATATTTTGAGAAGGTACAGTAATTTGAAAAGTTTTGTCCTAATATTAGGACCATGGTTCAGGACAACATGATATCACTAAATTCTAGAGATAAGTATCTTTAAATCTTTGCTGTATTTGAATATGTGATAGAGTTGGATAGATTTGATGTGATTCTTTTATAAATATAAAATCTTTAGCTCTCATCCATCATGTTTAAACTTAAAGCTCCGCCTTTCTACTTGAGGTCCATAACAAAAACTGGATAGGTACAAATGGCTCCTTAGAATTTTCCTAGATTCTGTTTCTTCTCTCATATTCTGGGTAACCTTGTAATACACTCTGTGGTATAAAACCCATGGCTGTACGTAAAACAACATGTAATGTAAGAATGAAAGAATTGGGCAGTTAGCCATTAGATGGCATGATTTTTCTTTTTCTTGGAAATATATAGAGAAATAAAATATACCAGATTTTGACAGAACAATTTTGCCAAAAGAACAATTCCTATCATCCTACTTACAAGACATCTTTTAAAAATCACTAGACCTAAGGAAATATATAGATTTTTCTAATTAGTAACATGAATTCTAAAGTATAAAATTTAATAAGCAGTGGTCTGTAGGGCGGTCCTTGAAGAAATTTTAATTTTCCCAGCCAATGAGAATGTAGCATTAGGTTTTTCAGTAGAAAAACAACAAAAAATGAAGCCTACCATAAATTTGTGAACGACAAATGGTGATGAGCCCATCACGAATTTGGTGTATGTCTGTTCTCGGAATTTGACGATCATGGCAGTGTGTATTTTGTAAAGACATCAAGGAGACCTTGGTCATGTAATGTGATTGCAATTCCCTTTCTCATCATCCATCAAATAATATGCATGCCTTCTGTTTTTGTCATTCAGTTATAACCCTCATATACAGTGATACATGAATAATTTGATAAACTACTCTTTAATAAGTGCGGGTGGGTTGGCAATAACCTGTTAAGGCATAAGACTTACAACTTTTTAATAAAATATTTTAACAGAGGAGAGATTCTAATGATGGAAATTGCTTTTTAAGTCACAATCCATTGTATGAAATATTACTCAAATACATGCCAGACAAAGAACTTTTAGCACCTCTTTGTAAGCCATTCACTAAATCAACAAACGCTTACTGGATGTCACCTTTGTGAAGTAACCAAGGGAGTCCTCTCTCGCCTGATCTCTGATTAAGATTCGTCATCACCCAGAGTAGCCAGCCATCTACTGAAAACAGACGTGTCCTTGGAAACGTGTCCCATTTAATGGTGGATAGAGGAATACCACCCATATTTTCCGTTTTTTTTTTTTTTTTACTCCTTTTCTAACTAAGCATGTTAAACTACATCGTGTAAAAAGGCATATGAAAACAGATTCTACAAAATTTTTATTTGAAAATAATTCATGGAAAAGATAGGATACTTATTTCATATACTCAAAAACTCCATAGTAATTTGTTAAAGTATATTTAGTGGGAATAATTTGTTTAAGTGTTATATATTTAATGAGGCCTCCATCTGTATAGCGCCTTTGTGCAAGCTGCTTTTTCGTCAGCTCCATGGTCATGATTTTCCTCCTCAGTGTAATTTTAACAAGGTGATACTTAGGACATTCAACTTGCTGAGCATAAGACCCTCAAAAGCTTCGCCTATCTCTCCTTCTCTGAAGTACCACTGGTTATTCTAAACTAGGGGGAAAACAAAAACAAAAACAAAAAAAGAACTAACAAGACTAGAATAGGTTAATGCTCTACAGGATTCATTTTCCTTTTGTTCTGAGCTAATTGCTATGAGGTGTAAAATCACACGCAAAAGGAACATATTCTAAATGTTGATATTTAAGATGCAGAATTAGATTATATTTTTACATTTTCACTTATGAAATGTCTTCTCTGTTTAGACAAGTTTACAAAAGTGAACCTACTTATAAACACATGTGTAAATACATAATATCACAAACTTATACTTCTATATGAAATATCAAGATTTCTTTTTTTTTCTAAAGATTTTATTTATTTATTCATGAGAGACACAGAGAGAGGCAGAGACACAGGCAGAGGGAGAGGCAGGCTCCCTGCAGGGAGCCCGATGAGGGACTTGAACTCAGGACCTTGGGGTCATGGCCCAACGGCTGGCACCCAACCGTTGAGCCACTCAGGTATCCCAAAATATCAAGATTTCTTAAAAAAAAAAAAAAAAAAACCTCCAGTGGTCTGATTTGGATATAATATTGATATGAGCATTCATTTTTAAGTTGACTATACTATTTTGAAATACCATTGACTATCTCTTAATATAGGTGAGGGGGTACAGCATAATTATAGAAAAGTCTTCAGGGACCCGTGGGTGGCTCAGGGGTTGAACATTTGCCTTTGGCCCAGGGCATGACCCCGGGGTCCTGGGATCGAGTCCTGCATTGGGCTCCCTGCAGGGAGCCTGCTTCTCCCTCTGCCTGGGTCTCTACCTCTTTCTCTGTGTGTCTCTCATGAATAAATAAATAAAATATGTTTTAAAAAGAAGTCTTCATATTTCTATTTCATTTGCTATTTTATTTTGGTTGTATATTTATTTTTCTGTACATTTTAATCCTTAAATATCTCTCCAAGAACCGTGAGAGTACAGTCACCCCTGTGCTCTTGGAAATAACACTTGGAGGAAGTACAACAGACAAGAACACACAGAGACGGTTTACACTTCCTCATGAGAGAAACAAGGAGAGATGTTTTATAATTTCCTCCTTAGATAAACTGTGGGTAAACTCATCTGTAAGTGAAAGATACTTTCTAAAGGTGTGTATTAGATTTTAGTTCCTCAAAAAAAAATAAATAAAGGCAGTTCAACTGTATAACCTTCTAAAAGCTTGATATCCGATTAAGTATGTCTTGGTCTAAACTAAAACTGGGCACAGAAATCTATTTTTAAGAGACAAAAGCAGACAAGTCACAGTCCAACAGTACGTGTGTCCGTACACGTTAACTGGTGTGTGTGTGTGTGTGTGTGTGTGCACGTGTGTTTAAATCCAGGGCACGGCAGTTAATAACAGCAACGCTTCACACACACTGATTCAGCACTTAATTTTTATTAGAAAACCCCAACTGTCTCCTCTCACGGTGTGAATGTGTCCGCCTCTAGGACTAGCACCATGTGTTGAATTCATTACAGTCTTTCATCGGATCCCAGGAGAGTTTATTCACAGATGTAGATTTACTGCCAACCACCCATAACTGTCTGTTTGGCCTTCACCGGGAGCCCAAAGACAAGAAATTATCTGGTGGAAATAATTCATTGCAAGCATATTAAAATAATAAGCATTACTCCTAGTCAGTGATGCTGGAGGTTTATAGTTTCTGACACTTGACTCTGGTTTTGTGGCAGCCCCCAGGATTTATGTGTAATATCATATGTCCTTCCAATGTCGCACAGAAGAGCCTGAGTTTTTACAGCTTCAAAGAAAGCTCAAGGATGCTGGCACCATAGATCTGTCTATTTTATTGATTTTCCCATAAGTGTATTTAATTATTCAGTGAAGGATCCATTTAACAAACCCATCTATTTTTAACCAATTAAGTTCACATTAAAGATTTACCAATATCATTCTAATAATAGAATGTTTCATAGTGTTTAGTCAGCAACTACCTGGTGCTGTGATTCTGTGTCCTGTTGTGAACAGAAACATCTAAAGTCAGTCTGCTTTCAACACAAAATGAAGAAAAATATATGTAGCTATCGCCTTATAAAGAATGATGTTTAATTATTGACGGGTCACGGGACTATATACCTTTCTGGCATCCATAGAAATATTAAGAAAGGAAAATATGATTTCTACAGGATTAGAAAGCTTCAGATGTGGTATTACAAGTCTTAGAAAGAGGATGATCCTATAAAATTAAGGAAAGAAGTCTAATAATTCATTGTGGAGTCAAAACACATATATTATTTCTGCCTATCTGCCGAACATGTTTACTAAAATGCAGGGTTCTTATTTCTTCATATTATTATATTCCTTTTACTGCTAAAGGAAACTGAAGATTAAAAGAATTTCTTAAGGGGATCCCTGGGTGGCTCAGTGGTTTAGCGCCTGCCTTTGGCCCAGGGCGCGATCCTGGAGTCCTGGGATCGAGTCCCACGTCAGGCTCCCCGCATGGAGCCTGCTTCTTCCTCCTCCTGTTGTGTCTCTGCCTCTCTCTCTCTCTCTCTCTCTCTCTATCATGAATAAATAAATAGATAAATCTTTAAAAAAATAATTTCTTAGAATGAGGCATTTTTGACTATCTTTTTTGGTAGGCCTTTAAAAACCTTATATTGTATACACGGCATCTTCTAAATCAATGAGTGTCCATAATGCCTTGATAAAGATAAGCCAATGTTAATAACATGACTTTTTTTTTTTTTTTTGCCTCTTAGCTCAGGTTTATTTCTACTTATATTGTATTTACTTATATTGTAAATCACTTATATTACTTATATTGTACAATACTTACATTACATAACCCCAAACACATAATTTGTTCATTAATTTGCATTCACGTGCTATTTTCTCTGAAGCCTAATTTCATGACAAATATTCATATGTGCAGGATATATTACAGTGGGCTCCTATCCCCTATACTCCCAGGAGGAAAATTCAACTTTACTTGCCTGACACTCACTTCCGATACATTTATGCTTTAGCTCTGAACATATATTTAATTTTAAATCTACCTAAAAAAGGCAAAACAAAACAAAACACTTCCCAGCTAGGCCTATACATTGCTTTTCTTTCTTTCTTTCTTTCTTTCTTTTTTTTTTTTTCCAATGTGTACATAGGTGGTGTGTCTCTATATTTTTTCTACATATACCCTTCCATCTTCCATGGGTATCAACCTAAAAAATAACCAAAAAAAAAAAAAAGAAAAAGAAAAATCTCACTAGTGCTCACCTGCTATCAGGACAAAATCAGTGATGCAATTAACTTAATTGTTATGTACTAGAATCACCGAAGTAACATGCTGCTGTAAACTGCAAATGATATGCGGAGATCTGTGTAAAACGGAGACTGCCACAAACACTTGTTCCACACATCGGATTCTCTGGTCTGTGGGTAACTTCTTTTAGCAGCTTGGTGTTTATCGTTCCAAAACTAGCATTTTGTATAATACATGTATATTTTATATTCATTACTATTATGTAACATGCACATATGTATATATAATATACATTTACACAAATTGATGAGAATATACATATGCATATGTAGTTTTCAAATATATATTTAGTAGCCTAACAGGATATAACTGGGATTATCTAGGATTGGCTTTCCTAGAAGCAGAGCCTGAGACAACAATTCAGGTGCACGTAATTCACTGAAGAAATGCTCTCGGGAATAAGGTTAGCAAATTTAGCAAATAAAAGTATGGTGCGCCTACTGAAATTTGAATACTAACATAATATATATGTATTTTATTGTAATTCAAATTTATCTCAGTGTCTCTTATCTGAGACGCTACTGAGGGGAGAGGGAGTGAAGACAGAGGGCGAGCGAAGGAGCCAAGCCAAAGTGTAGGATCAGCAACAGTGTAGGGTCCGTGGGACCCTGGCCTGATTCTGTGGGGCGCTACGGTTCTATGGAAAGTGTGAATTACACTATGAAGTTGGTGGCACGTTGGGCTGGCCTCTTGTACCCGCAATTCTCAGGAATGGCCGCAGGCTGTGAGGGTTGGATATGGGGAAGTAACCTCCTGGAAGGCCCACACTCATCCTGACAAGGGCAGTTCTCCAGGGAAGATGGTCGCTTTGAGCGGTTAGTGGGCGACAATCACATTAAATACAGACATGTTTATATGTTCATGCATGCAAGCCAACAAACACTCATCGTCTTCCTTGCGATGGAAATACCTCGATTTACCTGACCACACGGGTTATAGATTATCAACAAACATAGGGAATGCCTTCTCATAGCTGGCACGTAGGACATCCCTTAATCAAAAGGTGGGTTGAGGCTTCTTCTTGCTTTCTGTGGTATCAACTCTTTTTTTTATAAATTTTTACCGTTTTTGCTAATACCTGAGGTGGCCACATCCTCCACTTATTACTCTACAAAACCTAGATTGCATGATTTATTGAATAGAGTGAGATGGGTGTTTTATTATCTCTCCCCATCATTTATAGTCTTTATAAGTCAGTTGTAATTCGTACGAACACTGTGTAAGAGTTCTTTCTAACTGGAGTAACCAATTATAATATCTATTGGGTTTATATATTACTACCAATGGGGAACTTTCATTCCTGCACTTCCATAATAATGATTTCAAAGATATTATAGCTCTTTCCAGAATATGATACATATATGAGTCTCATGCCAAATGACACCTGCTGGTCAGAGGAAAAACAAATTGGTTTTTAAGGAGCTAAAAGCAGGTCAAAGAATACTTTCCAACAAAGTCGAGATTGGATTAAGAAAACCCAAAAGGAGGCCAAATGAATTGTGTGTTAGAAAAAATGTTGATTTCAAGTGTTGGGAAAAACCAGGTTAAATTCAAACTCGAATTGAAGCCTCTGGGATATAGGATGAAGTTTGGAATGTACAGAGATAAGAACAGGCTAGAAATAGATCATAAAGGTTCAGGTTGATTAGTGGGGAGCTTGGGTGTATCTGCAACTTGCCTGTTTTGGATTTCTAGGGTTTACTCTAGAGGACCAGAGGGTCAGGGAAACACACCTCACCATAAGTTGTTAATAAAATATTTATTATTCCAGAAAATGCAATACCATTTAGCATACTCTCATTGAATATCAGCAGCATACGCCATGATATTTCTATATCATACAAGTGAATCAGTTAACCAATCTTTTAAATAGTTCGACAATATAAGTTTATTATAAAATTAACATAAGTTTCTTCTTGGGAATTTGAAATATAAAAATGTACAGGAAAGAAGAATCCACCTTTAATCACTTCTAAACAACAATTGTTAACTCCTCTTTATTCTTTCTTCCTGCCTTTTTTTACTAGCATATCACTTTAACATGATAGTAATTGAATTACTTATATAAAATTAAATATCCTGATTAAAATATTCATTCTCCCTGACCCTATATAAATATTCTCTTGTAATTTAAAAATGTAGAAACAAAATGAAATTAAGTATCACCCAGAACCCCAAGCCTAGAAAAACAACTAGTGCTATTTTGGTATTTTTAGGTTATTTATTATTCAGCATTAAAAAAAAAATAGTGATTCCATGGGGCACCTGGGTGACTGAGTCAGTTAAGTGTCCAACTCTTGATTTTAGGCCAGGTCATGATTTCAGGGTCGTGAGATCAAGCCCCATGTTGGGCTCTGCACTGGGTGTGGAGCCTGATTAAGACTCTCTCTCTCCGCATCCCTCTCTGTCCTTCTCTAAACAAATAAATAAGTAAATTGCTATTCCAAGAACCCAATATAAACATCAACAACATAAAATAATACTAACTTTTATAATGAAAAGTAAATTTATGGTGATCTCTTCCTCTGTGAGGGAGAGAACTATATTTTAAATGAATTCTGTTAACACATATCCCTATTTTAAAAATCTAGTTGTTATCATTACAAGATACCAAATTAAACAGGACATAATGTCGATTTAAGAGGTCATCAACAAGTCAAGACAACCTGTGGTATTTGTGACGGGAATAATAAAGCTCAAGAAAGCCAATTTCTGTAACACGAAAGGTGATGAAGAAAAGAAGTAGTTGAGTCACCCACCATTTGCCTCATCTTTGTTTCTGGTTGTGGAAGCTGTATGAAACAATTTCGAAATCCAAGTGAATTCCCAAGTTTGATATTTCAGTTGATTAAATAACAACTACCACTTATAGTAGGAGTGTTAGAAAATCATACTATATTGCTAATTCCGTAATTTTATTTAATCTGCTAATGTATGAATCTAAGTACAGAGTTAGAGTCACAGAATAATATACTTAATTGTCCACAAGACATGCTGTCATGGAAAAAGCACCAATCAAGATAGAGTGATTCAGAGAACTAATCTTATCAAAACTGAGTGTTTAATTGTTTTTCTAAAATTAAATAATGTGAGAAGTTACTACCAGAAAAATGACACAAATGCACATAAAAGTCAGCAACATGCATTGCATTCTGTAATATTCTAAAAGTTAGCTTTCTGCTTGATTTGTAGAGCCTTCTAATTTAAGAACTACAAGAGGGTTTAGAGATCATGTGTCTACTTCTGTGGTTTTTAAACCATACACAGTAGAGCACAAAGATTTCACAAAGATGGGGATTCCCAGGTGGCTCGCTCTATCTATCATCTATCTATCATCTATCTATCATCTATCTATCTCTCTCTCATGAATAACTACATAAATCTTTAATAAAAAAGATATCACAAGGACATCAGGATATGATGTTGATTTCATTGGTTGGCTCTAGGTCCTCTGCTCTCACTTGAATCAAAGCATGTCTACCTTATAATCCACATATATTAAACTTTTGGGTAATATTTTATTTAGAAGAAAATCAGCTGCTTTAAGAAAGAATGAAAACTCAGATTTAATTTGGGCCTATTTTATGTCAGATATGAGAAATTACCACTCATTCTAGTCAGGTTCACACACCGGTTAATTCAAAACCAAGGCTAAGTCCTCTAAAAGCGCTAAGTTCTGGGGCACCTGAGAGTCAGTTAAGCATCCGACCCTTGATCTCAGCTCAGGTCTTGATCTCAGGGTCGTGAGTTCAAGCCCCGTGCTGGGCTCCATGCTGGGTGTGGAGCCTACTTAAAAAAAAAAAAAAAAAAAAGTGCTAAGTTCTTTCAACTGTATACTTCTGCTGTTTGTGTGGATTTGAAGACCCAAGTCTTCTAAAAGTGCCCAGATAACATCCTTCCCACTAAACCATAATAATGTATACAGAATATGCAACCTAGTTTGTGGTGTGAAGCATGTGAACAGTTTAACCATTCTAAGAGGTTCAATATCCTTAAGGTTTGTAAGTTACGTTAAATTTTAATACCCGAAGTTTTTTCTCCAGGTAGGGAAATTATAACTTGGATAACTTCTCTTTTAAAGCTAAAAAAAAAAAAAAAAAAAAGAAAAAAAGAGAAAAAAATTTCAATCACATCGCCATAAAAAGAAATATACCACCACTATCATCATCATCCAGCAGCCTAAAAAAGACTATCTCATTGGCTGCGATAAGCTGTTCTACCTAAATCTTTGTACCTTCATCGCTTTTGGGAGAGAAAGATTAAATCATACGAAATAAGTGATCCTTTCCGGTGTCATTTAGGATGCTTTATCCTGCACGTGGCAGGAAATGCTCATTTAATTTGGCTTCATCAATGGAGAAATTTATTACTCCACATAATAGCAATTGCAGACATATGGTAGACTGTGAGGCTTGATGGCTCAGCAGCTCAAGTATTTCATGTGTAACCCAAGTTTTTCTCTCTCAGTCTGGCGTTCTCAGGGCTGGAGTTTCTCCTGGTGGGAAATAGACATCTGAAGAAGTTCTGTTCGCCATATCCAGACCTGATAATGTCCACAGGTAGAGGGAAAAATACGTTTTCTTAGGACTTTCTCATAGAAGATGATGTCTTTGCAACCCTGCTGATTTGCTGTCATGACTGATGGATCAGGGTTGGCTCAAGTGAATATTCTTGTACCAGTCACTGGGAAAGGAGATGAACTGAGTCAACCATGCCAACCCTTGGGACGAGGTATAGGTTCACATTACCATGAAACACATAATTATGTGCATGGAGCATGAAGGTGGACACCTGAATAAAACTGGGAATCTGTGACTGAAGAGGGGGCAGGAGGGGATGATGATTAGGCAAATATCTGTGTCCACCGCACAATGCTCACAACATATGGCTGTATTTATAATCAGTAATTATCAATGGTAATGAGATTGGACAAAGTGAAACTAATCTGAATTTGAATAGAGTCCTCAAATATCATTCTAGGAATTCTTACCCAAGCCTTCTCTCTAACCATTTAAACCTTTGTTAGAACCAGTTTAAAAATAACAGAGCAGATTTGCACTGATGATACTAATCTGAATGATTTCAATGAGTTAAATATTTAGGCATCATGATGCTTAATGATGCATTGATTAGAGAGATAATTAAATGCTGAATCCGAGTCACCAAATGACCTCAGGAAATTGGCATTGAAAATGACCAGAGCCATCACCAAACTGCACACCTCATTGTTTGTTTGGACCTAAAGCCTTGAGCCAGCTTGTATAGCATGAAGGAGGTCCATTTGGGAACCCTGTGTAACACTACGTGGCATGTCAGGCTAACCAGAAATGTAGTCCTGGAGATCAGTCTACTGTTCCTATGGTCATCATACAAAAGAATTCCACGGAGCCTATCACATGGGGGTCACTAAGATATAAAATAGAAAATTATAAACAATGACAAACAACATTTATGAATTCTTATTTTGTGGTGTCAGCTCTAAACAATGACAAACAACATTTATGAAT
Source organism: Canis lupus dingo (assembly GCF_003254725.2). Classification (NCBI taxonomy): domain Eukaryota; kingdom Metazoa; phylum Chordata; class Mammalia; order Carnivora; family Canidae; genus Canis; species Canis lupus. The sequence continues at coordinate 27,547,909 of NC_064278.1, forward strand.
TCTTATTTTGTGGTGTCAGCTCTAAGTGAACTAAAAATCTGCAACAGAAGTACAAGTCAAGTGCTTCTATTAATGTTGTCATCCTAATTTCATAGATAAGAAAATGGATCATGGAAGGGGTAAGAAAGCCACATGTCCCATCCCCGAAACATGGCACCAGAGCCCACACGCTCCTAAAGACTATGCTATCCTGCCTCTAATGGAGGTGCAAGAAGAAATACATAATTTTAATATAAAGAACTGGCTTCACTTCTGAAAAGAGAAAGGGACTGATACACCTATTTAAGAAAGGATCTGGGATTTGAGATTATTTTCTTATCCTAGAAGATATATAAAATGAATGCATGTACAATATTTTAGTGTACTATTTAAATAGTGACTTTTTTTCTTTTTGCAGAAGTCTGTTTATTTATACTGCTCAGTGAAATCTTTTGAAACCATGTATGTTACTTTAGTTCATTTCCAGACTACATAGTTCATAGGGAATATAGAAATAAATTTGGTGTAATTTTATAAGAATAACACCAATATTCCAAAATCAAATTTATAAACTTAATTTAAACCTGGGTCAATTATTTTCCCCTATAAATAATGTCTTGCATTTTTTACTAGATGTATAGTTGGTCTAATGAATGCTCAAGTGTTCTTGTTAAATGCATGAATGATCGAGTAAGTAAATTGTAACTTAGATTGTCAGTTCTATAGTTTTCCATTTTATCTACTGAAAACTATCTTCTTTATAAAAACTGGTATTCAGGACATTTGGAGTTCATATAAATCCATAAGCATTCCAAGGCTCTGGGCAGCGTGTAATCAAAATCGAATCCTGAGAATCCTATGAAGTACATCTGAAAGTAATAAAAGTTAAATACAAATGATTGACGGTAGATAATAAAGAACATATATATCCAATATATGCAAATCAAGAAGAGGAGACTTAAGCAATGACATAAGGGCAGCCACAAGTTTCACTTGAAAGGCAGCCTTGAATAACAAAAACCAGCTGAAGACAGCGGTTTCTGAAAACACAATCAACAAAAAGTCTAAACAGGTGGAAACTGCCATTGGAAATACATGTGAGAGGAGGCAGTTTTCCCTTGACATGTGGCTTTGTCTAAACCAAGCCAGAACTGCATCTACAGAAAATCTGTAAAAATTCTAAATGGTAAGTGAATATGTGTATACAATTTGGAAAGTACCGTTGATCACATGTTAACCTATAAGAGAGAGAAAGAAGCGGATGTTTGTGCAGTGTTTGCCTTTTTCAAATGGCATATAAATTAATGTAAAACAGTGATTAAACCCTCCCAAAATCAATAGTCTCGTAGTAAATAGAATACGAAGAGGCACAGAAATGGGATCACAGTAGAATAAAGCCAGTGACATTCAACATTTCTAAGGTAAATTGTTGGGATTAACTAGAAAGATACATTATAAGACAATATAGAAAAAGCAAGAGTCCTTTCCATACCACCAAACTGTATGTTTTGTTTCTTTCAATCACAAAATTTTTCAAAATAATTTGTAAGCATTCCTTTTTTTCTTCGGGTTGTATCTTAGTTATTTTATCCTGTTGCCTGAAATCATTGGTAAGAGGGCAAATCACCATCAAGTTTTGATTTGGATGAGGTGAGCTGTTTTGCCTGCCCCTTACATTCATCTTATTATATACGTAGACATATTTTATCAAAAGGGGGAAAAAAAAACACGATGAAGTGCCACTGGATTTCTAGATGATCAAGTGGGCATTAACAAATTGATTTTTTTCAGAAATCAGGTTCTTTCTTTTCCTCCAACTTACTATCATAAAAATCTAAAGGCAAATGAAATGTAATAAATTCATAGGACAGTCTCCCTGGGAAAATGCTATTAGCGCAGAGTTGCTAACCAGCGAACAAATTACTGCAATTAGAATTACCTGAGTGGCATTGTAAGGCCTCTCTGCCTCACTGAAGATATATGATTTCAGAATTTGTGTTCCTTGCATTAATATTAAGACTCACTGAATGAATAAAGGGAGATATTTAATGATTATTCATTTGATGGTAGGACTTGGTGTCAAAAGGTGTTCCTCAGAGTTTAGATTCTTGTAAATCTGGTGTAATTATCCATCCTTTGGGAAATTAAACATCTCTATCTTAAAATAAGGTCTACAAGGAAAATCACTCTTTATAAGCTAGTTGGAGAATAAAAACTGCTTTTATTTAAAGAGTCTTGAGTTCTTCACTGCTAACACATCTGCCTAAATCCACACATACTAACATATTTTAATTATAGTCAAGAACTGTATGGACCCTTAATCTGTGATAATCTTCAGTAGTCTTTCTCAAGTTTTGATTTGATGAAATAATTGAAGTGAAACGGTTTTAAAACTATCATCTACCATAGAGATATGAATTTATAGGCAAGAAACTGAAAGGATCAAGAGAAAATCGGAAGAAACACAGAAATCAAAATACTACTAGGCTCCAATAAGAATAACAGGAGAATGAGAGCTGTCTAAAATTCATATAATTCTCTCTCTCTTTTTCTCATTATCATCTATCTACGTATCATCTATCTACAGATATATGCAGCATATAACTCATTTTAGCTAAACCTTCAACAATGAAACTTACACCAAACTCAGGTTAATAATGTAGAATTACAAAAATCTTAGAGAAAATGTTACATTTCTGTAAAAATGTAGATTATTAATTTAAAAATAACTTATAGTTTCTCAAATCATCATCTTTTGAATTATCTTCTCAAATCTGAATTATTCACTTAAAGACCTAGAATCAATTTTCATCAAACTTTTCAGGAAGGATTGTACCATAGATGATAGAATTAGAGTCAAAAATTTATCTCCAAAGACAAAAAAAAAAAGTTCTGAATAATTTGATGAATTTTAACAAAAATTTATATAGCGTCTAGTATTTTGCTTCGATAAATCAGTTTTAGGACTCTGGCTACTTTAGACTCCATTTAAAGAGCAGAATGTGTCAATAAAATAGTTGTTTTCCCATTAAGAAACATTGCCAAAATGTATAAAAATGTGTATTAACATGGTGCACTTCTGCCCTTAATTAGCTTGTGGGTACCAGGAGAAAATGATGACACAGCGGAATGTGGCCATGACTGAATGGATCAGGGTTATCTGTGGAAATTCCCTCACCCTGATGGGCAGGAAGAAGAAATGCCTCCCAGGAGTGATAACACTAAACTGTGTTTTAATAGTGCATCTTGGTGCACTTAGAGACAAACGAGCGTTAACGTGGAAAAGTGGAGAGGCTGTTGATTATCAGAGTCGCAGTATGGAATGCAAAAGATGTTGGCCTTTATCCTGTGAGTGATGACAACGTTGTTGTGATATTTAAGCTGTGCAAGTGTAAATCTCAAAAAGATCCGTTGATTCTGACTAAAACTAAATAAGCATCAGCACGAAACTCAGAAGTACATGCTTATTTCAAAAATCACAGTATTTTCCGTGTACACTGTTTTATTTCAAAGATGTGAAAAGTATGAACTATGATGATTCCTCACATTAAGGACCTTAAGGAAAGTTGCAGGGGTGACCTCGTCTCAAATTTTAATACAGTTAAGATAAGATGATAGCTGATAAGTGAATCAGAATAATTATGAGGATGTAAAGAAGCTAGAGAACACTACCAGACTGAGTTTCAGGAAGGCTTCATAAAAGAAATAGAAGTGAACCCTCGAAGGACCAGTAGGATGGCCAAAGGAGAAATAGAGCCGTTGGGAAAGTAGTTCAATATGCCTGCCCGTTGAGAAAATGCTCAAAATAGTTTAGGTTAAGTTCATGTGGAATAGTGGGAAAATAAGGCAGAGAGATAGAGAATGGTTGGTTTGTAAAATCCCTTTAATGAAAGAGTTGAAGGGTTTGGACTTTCATTCATAGAGTTTTTCTTTCTTTCTTTTTATTTTTTTTTTCATTTTTTTTTCATAGAGTTTTTCGAAGAGAGAATGAAAAGCCCCAATCAAGTGTCTTAGCCTAGGTTCCTGAGAAAATATAGTCTGAGGCATACATTTATATATATATTTTTTTAGGGAGTGCATCTCCAAGAACCGAAGTGAAGGGCCGAGGGTTAAAGCTAGGGAGGAGAAAGAGCCAAAACTAACTCAGTCACTTCTTCATGGGACTGATGCTCAGTCCTTGGGAGGTAGGTACCCTGAGGAGCCATATAACGTGTGTCAGGGCTGCTCCAAATGGAGAGAAGAGAAGAAGTAAGAAATTTGTAATCACTTCTGGGACATCTGGGGGGCTCAGAGGTTGAGTGTCTGCCTTCGGCTCAGGGCGTGACCCTGGGGGTCCTGGGATCAAGTCCTGCATCGGCTCCCCATGGGGAGCCTGCTTCTCCCTTTGCCTGTGTCTCTGCCTCTCTCTGTATCTCTTATGAATAAATGCGTAAAATCTTAAAAAAAAAAAAAAAACAGCAACAATACTTCTCAAATTACATTGGTTAAACATTTACCTCATGGGTTGTTAATACCCCTGCTCTTCTGGATTGGACAAGCATCGAGGCCAGGTCAGATATGTCACCTGAGGGTGCTCAGAGAGCCTAAGCTAGAAGCCAGCGATGCATACATAGAGGGTAGGATGTATAAAGGAGATTTCTGATGTGATGATATTTTATAAGAATGGATGTGGCAACCTAATCAAGAAGAATATATTAAAGATGGAAAGATTAATTAGCAAAAGAATGAAAATAGGCTTAGATGGACATAGTAAATACCTCTATTAGCATAGTAGTATTTGGAGTGAGAAACTGCAGGGAAAAATAATATCAGTGCCTAGCAGGTGACTGGACATGGAATGATCGAAGGCTGCAAACGAACAGGATGCCACATTTTTAAAGCCTGGTTTGAATGGTGACACCAATTCTCACGGGGAATGTTCTTCTGTCGTTGTCGACTTTGTTTTCTCAGCAGATATTAGTGTTAAATATACTGTAGACACGCAGAATTTAAAATCCGCTGTTTTCATTAGTAACAATTTTCTAACCATGCGTAATAGAGAGTTCGACTGCACTGATGATGCAGAATTTATTCTTATTTCCACTTTTAGTGAATATATTTTCTGCTTCCTATCTCAGAGTGCAATACAGCAACCTTAGTCATTTGTGCAGTAACCTAAGGGGTCAGGGGATGACTTTTCTCCAGAAGAGTAATGACATCTATTATTTCTGTTTTCCAGAAGTGTAGGATTATACGGCATGATCAAAAGTTCATTTCGGAGAGCTTCGATGATTTTTTTTAACACAAAATAACTCCCCCCTCCTCCACACAGACAATATTTATGCATTTTAACATATGAATATTTCATATTCATCCCAGAAACTGTGGTTCAGAGCTTAAACACAGAGAAGAATGGCTGTCACTGCACAATGTTACCTGAGCAACAGACTGATGACTGACATAACCTCTCCCCCGACTGCATGACCACTTTGTTCATGAGCCTACTGGGCAATGAGACGGCGTGGCCGGGGAAGGGGACAGACTGCTATCCACAGAACAGGTCATCCCGGCCACTTGATAATTAAAATCCTCCTCTGCTGAAATGATTCTTTGCTGGGCATTCACGTGGAACACAGACGTCCAAACGTGTTCTTGCCCGTTCAGAGACATCCATGCGCGTACCTCTTCCCCAGATTTCCTTGTCCCCAGTTTTCGAATCCCATCCCTTCCAAGTCCCTGACCGTCCTGCCAACCCACTGGCCACAGCCCACAAGGTGGTCTGTAATCGCACGTCTGGCCGTTTCTCTAGGCCAGTGAAATGCACCACCAGGTGCGCTGCTCAAAGCTCTTCCCGTTGGGAAGGGTCCCCTCACCGTGTTCCTCAGCGACGCTCCAGAAAGGGGCTGTTGTTCTACCGGCCGCCCCCTCTCAGGTGCTCACATCATGACACACCATCTGCAAACCCGTCCCAAGTCTCTTCTCCTTCGGTCAGAAGAGAAGAAGAGAAGTTCCCTGGAGGCCACAGGTTCACAGAGAGAGGGAGGAGACACTGGGAATGCAGGCCAAGGGCCTGTGGGCCACTTTTTCAGGTAACTTACCTGTGCCTACAGGGCCCTCGTGCTGCATTCCACGCTGTAGTGCTGCTGTGCAAGCCCGTCTTAGGGCTGGGTGAGTCGGAGACCTGGGCCTCTGGCTCTGATGACATGTGGGTACACTAAGAATGACATTCCAGCTCTTCATTTTGAGTCATTACAAGACCTGCCTACTGTTCCATCTCCCTGTCCCTGCTTCACACCCTCAAAATTCTTGGCCTTAACTCCTGTTGAGCCTTCCACGGGGCTGGTCCTTTCTTGTCGGTCAGTTTTCAGCTCACGCATCATCTTCTCAGTTAGAACTTCCCTGAACACTGAATCCGATCCCCTTGGATATCCTGTCTGTTACCTGGACAACTGTCCAATTAACACTTTTCTCGAGAGATGTGTCGCCCCATGAAATGACCCTGGTAGTTGCCTGCTGTGACGTGGGAAGGGTTGGTGAGGCTTTGTGCTGCCGCGGGGGGTGTTGCCCAATTTCCCTTGGTCTGATGTCTGTCCTCAAACCGTCAAAGTCTGTTGTGACTCTGAAAGTAGATTTTTACCTGAAGAAGCAAGTTTTCTGCAGGTTTTCTTTTACCTTCACCAATGAATCCAAGTAATAACAGATATGAAGCTATATTCGTGTGATGGTTAGTTTCCTGTGTCGACTTGACCAGGCCAGGAGAGGCCCAAATATCTGGGCAAACGTTATTCCTGGGTGTGTCTGTGTGGGTGTCTCTGGAAAACATGAGCGTCTGAATTGGTCCAGAGTAAAGCAGATGGCTCTCGGGGGGTGGGAGGGCACCATCCATCCCTCCCTGGGCCTGGATGAATAGAACAAAAGCACAGAGGCAGGTTGATCTCCTCCTCTCCGCCTCATTGCTTGAGCTGGCCATCAGCCTTCCGCCTTCAGCTCTCCTGGTCCTCTGTCCTTAAGGCTGGGTTCTATACCCTTGGCTCTGGGGTACTCAATCCTCCAAACTACACAACTGACTTTCCTGGGTCAAGCTTACAGGTGGCAGATCAAGGGACTTCTCAGCCTTCATAATCATGTGAGCCAATGTCTTATCAAAAATCTTATTTATGAGGGGATCCCTGGGTGGCTCAGCAGTTTAGCGTCTGCCTTTGGCTCAGGTCGTGACCCTGGGGTGCCGGTGGGGTGCCCACAAGGAGCCTGCTTCTCCCTCTACCTGTGTCTCTGCCTCTGTGTGTGTGTGTGTCTCTCATTTATAAATAAATAAAATCTTAAAAAAATCTTATTTATGAGAAAAATATATATATCTCCTCTATAATCCTAATGATTGTCTTTTTCTGCAAAACCTAACCAACACAATTGGAAATGTATTTAGATTGCATTCATATATTTTATTCATATTGAAAATTAAGTCATTTGAATATATATACGAATATATATATGAACATATATATTGAATATATATGAATATATATTGAATATATGTGTGTGTGTGTGTGTGTGTATATATATATATATATGTCTTCTCTGTCTGCCTGTCGCCGAAACACAACGTGTCAACAATATCTGTCTTCTCTGATTTTTTTTTTTTTTTTTTTTTTGCTGTGTTTCCACCGTTATTCTGAGGGCAGTCCTGTGAACGAGTGGAGATTTGATAAGGCTAACATCAGTTGAATGTAAGAAGTACTGTTGTGTAGTTGACATAATTGTAAATAGTACATGTTGCATATGAGTGTACAGTTCAATATAATAAATGATTTAAAAAAGACAACTGATGGTCTCTTTTGGAGACCAAAGAGAACTATGAAAAAAGAATTATTTTAATAAATGAGACATTGTAGAAGATGATCCCTAAAGGTGATTTCCAGATAAGTAAAAGTTTACTTGTGGACATGAACTGTGTTTTTGGATTTCCTGCTGTAAGCACAAGCTTTATTTATTTATTTTTTAAAGCTTTTATTTATTTATTCATGAGAGACACAGAGAGAGGCAGAGACACAGGCAGAGGGAGAAGCAGGCTCCATGCAGGGAGCCCGACGTGGGACTCGATCCCAGGACCCTGGGGTCATGCCCTGAGCCCAAAGCAGACACTCAACCACTGAGCCATGAGGCGTCCCTAAACACAAGCTTTTTGGCTTTTCTTTCTTTTAATTTTTCCCTTTTTTTGTAGTATTATATTCGTTATTGCCAGCCAGATACATTTTTGCCCCAAAGGCCTATATAACATTATATATAGAAGCATAAATTATAGGAATTATTATTTTTTATTTCTTTTATATATACAGCTTATTGCATATAAATATACAATGTTTATGTTGCTTTGGGGGCTTCATACTAGAAGTTCAAATAGCATTTATGAGAGGAAATGAGACATCTGTGTCTACTTTATCTTTGCCATCCCTTTTTCCTGACCCATTGGAAGAATCCGCATGTTTTTACCCTCCGAGTGGTCTTCTCAAGCTCGGAGGTGGTGTGATCCTATGCCAGCAGTTGAGATACTGCCTCTTGATTTCTAGCCTTTTGATCGTGACAAAGATTGCTATTTTCTTCACAAGCCAGCCAGCTCTGTGTGCTATTCTGGGAGCCATTCCTGGCCCAGCCTACCCTCCATACTCTCCACTGACTTGGTATGCCTCTACTGCCCTCTATTATAAGCCCCGTTTACGCAATATAGCTAAATTTGATTTTGTTTTCTGCAACTTCAGCTTCATCAATGAAAGGATCCAACTCCTGCTTCAAGTCCCGTAACCATGTAGGACTCTCTCTTGATGAAACCTCTCATTTCAGTGTTGATAAAAATAACGAGCTTTCTTCTAGGAGTGATAAGTTGTGTATGACACCCTAAGGAACCCTATCTTGGTAGTTCTAGTTGTGTTTCATGCTTTTCCCCTCATAGCATAAGCCCCTCAAATGGTAGCTGTGTGCCATGTTCCTGTTATATACCTTACAGGACCTCCTTCTTCTATTTGAGAGGAAAGAAAATTATAAATTAGATTACATTTCAGGAGTATTACTAACAATCCTAGACAACGAAAATGTTAATGATGCATTCATTTCTTAGATAGTTCATTATAAAAGGAACATATCCAATAATCTAATTAAATGCTGCCTCTTGTACGATTATTGTTCCTTTTCCGTATATATAAAAATGCATATTCAGTGCGAGGCAACGAAAAATGGTCCCTAATGCCAAAATGGAAATGATGTGCCTTTTGAGATGGAAATGAAATTTTTATTTGGGTTATTTCATATTCAAGTTAATACGCATGAGGAATGAAATAAGGTCATTTTGAGACATTTTAGTGATGTGCAGATGCTCACTAAAGAAGAGGCTGAGAGTAAGATTTTGTTTAAAAAATACTAGCGTAGAGATTTCACTGGTTACACCTTTAGCAGTTATAAGAAGTCGTTCCACTGTATTTTAATTTTTTAACCTCTCATTACCTCTGATTAATGAGAATTACTTCTACACTATATATAAGGTGACGTGTCATTAAATTGTGTCGGAAATGGGTGACAGTTTCTGAATGCTTGCCTTGTCTGACTAAAAACATAAAAACCATCCAGAAAGATCCAGACGTCTTGTTCCTGCATCACCTACTGTCCATCTCACTCTGACAGTCTCAAATGAGCAAAACCAAAAATCACGTGCACATGCATGCACTGTTCCCTTGCTGCCGGCACTTAAACTTCTCCATTTTACTGTGACACTTGCAAATTACTAAGTGTGCGTCATTTATACATCTAGAAACTGCATTTCCAAGTTCTACACTGGTTACCACATTTTGTTTTATTTTGTATGCTAAAACACGTTTACATTAGGTCAGATAGATTTCTAAAGATGACCTCTGCAATTTGGCTACCATTCCCAAGAGCTAATAAGAGGGTGAGAAGAAGCCCACCCCGCACCCCACCCCGTACCCCAAATCAATAGCAGTGCCATTCATAGAAAAGTAAATCTCCTCACGTGTCATCAATGTCACATATTTAATCAAACACCAACAAACCACAACTTCTTCATGGCGTGTGGTAGACTCCTCAGAAGAAGCTGGCATAACCCTTAAGCTCTGCCTTTTGAGGGCACTGAATGGTTCATATTTTGGTCGATTCGAATTTGAATCTTTTTCTTTAATGTGGATTTTCCCCTGCCATTCTTGCAAAAGGGTAGCTTACTCTAAAATACAGTGACGAAGGTGTTACAGTTCTGTATCGTCTCAATATTTTCATCTTTAAGTAGGTCTTCACGATCACTGGTTTCAAAAAGTTTATGTTATAGATGATGACACCGCAGCCTACAATATTTGTAACTCTGAAAAAAAAAAAAAGTGAATGTGAAGAGTGGGTTTGGGCTGCGGTGTTGAAGACGAGCACTGAAAGAAGTGGTAAGGCCTGTTTCACCTGTAGAGGAAGGGAACAACCCGGGCAATTAATTACTCGTTTGTCAAGAGGGTAAACCATGGCTGCGTAAACGTCATAGAGGATACTACAGAGAAAGGAGACGTCGCATTGCTTGCTCCCTTCCCTCTGTGCCCTCTTGGTACTAAGATCAAGGGAATGTTGAAGGATAAGTATTGGAAGAGGTCAGGTCACTAAATGTTTCCCTTTGCTCTGGCTCTGGCTTCGGTCCATGCTTCCATCTGATAGCAGACCAAGAAACTGCTCACTAAGCGGTGCCCTGAGGGAGTAGGCGTAGGAGAACCTTGGAAAGTTTTTAGCAGAAATTGATGAAGTCTTCAGAGTCAAAGGTTGGTTTTTGGTCCCCAAGAGTCAACGTAGTTTCAGGCCTCAACTCCTGTTGCTTCTGTAAGACTGAGTGTTCTGTACGATGACGGGAAACTGTAGGACATACTCCTGTGGGATGATGGGGCCCAGGTGACACAGACCCCAGCTGGTGAGTAGCCAAGCTATTTAAAGTGCACTGAAGGAGGTCACTTCTCTGCAGATAGGTCCAGTTTTGGACCTGAGCTTTGTGGTTCTTTAGAGGAAAAAATGATGTAAAAGCAATGGTTTTTTAAAACGTAATTGTTATATAATTATCTGAAGTATTTCACTACGTTTATCAATATTTTAGTTGTTTTGATAAATACCTAACTGTGTCAGAGAAAAAATTGGGCAGAGATTGGATTCAGACCGATAAACAATCACAAGATTTTTACATTGGTAGTTCTTCACTGAACGTGCTTTGCCTCCCAGGAACGCCAAGGATGCATGTTTCAGGGGGACACTCAAAGGCTGTTTTACGCCAACAGGACCAACACATATGAGGGTGATATTTTTGCGAACAAGCCGATCAAAATTCTATGATTCCTATAAGCTTTGTGGCTTGCAAGTATGGATTATGTTTGCTTGTTTATTTATTTATTTTAAAGATGAAGGGATTTTTTTTTAAGATTTTATTTATTTTTCATGAGAGACAGAGAGTCAGTGACAGAGGTGGAGGGAGAAAGCAGGCTCCGTGCAGGGAGCCCGATGCAGGACTCAAACCCAGGACCCTGGGATCACGACCTGAGTCAAAGGCAGGTGCTCAACCACTGAGCCACCCAGGCGTCCCAGATTATGTTTAATCTAAATCACTTTACTCTGGTATAAATATCAGAAAGTATTTTTAACTTATAACTTTAGTAAACAGGGACGGAATTATTTAGAAAGCCAAAGAAAAAGGTTGTGGCTCTGGAATCACTAAATGAGAAATACAACCATAACTTTGTGTACCTCACCACTGCTCATGATTACTAATATCTGGGAGTACTCCTTTCATGCATTTCTTCCAGGCAGCACTTGTACATTGTTGTGATAATTTTTTTGCAAATATTATTTTAGAAATCTGTTTTGTCCAGATAATATTTTAATATAAGCATTTTAATCATCTTAACATATCCTTTTAATAATGCTCTTACGTCTGAATGATCAGTGTAATAGTTGCATAAGACCTCATGATGTATGGATCAGAAAAAAAAATCATTAAAAATTACAATCTGCATGAGTAACAGCTCATGACATAAAAAGGAAAATTGGCAGAAAGATCTCAGTTGTGGCGTAAAAATACATACTTTGAAAGCATATTAGTTATTGGATACATGGTGTGAAGGTGGGATTCACTCACTTTCAGTTGTCTATACTCTATTACTAGACTTGATAAAATTCACCCCGTGGAAGTGGATTTAGGAGAAGTTGTGGTTGGCGTGTGGATGTGTGTGGACGTGTGTGTGCGTGTGCATACAGAAATGTCGAGGCCTATCTAGCATACATGGTGACAGGGAAATAATTGTTAAGAGGCTGTTAAATGGCAGGTGTGGTCTTATGTGTTTTATGTACATTAATAAATATTTTACTGCCCCAACTGTCCTCTTCTGACCACAGTATGGGACACCCTGGAAAAGCCTGTATGGAAACCCCATCTTAATTTCTAAAATGTGACACATAAACCCGAAACACTGCAGCTATGTCATCCTGGCAGGGTGTCAGATATAGAGACAAACCAATTAGACAACATGAAATAATTAGTACAACGGTTTACTGTAATTTGTTGAAAAATGCCCAGGAAAAAAAAAAAAGAAAAAAAATGACAAAAGAGAATCCGATTCATATAAAGCTACAAAGCTTTTCAAAATGAATTTTTCTGCATATCTCTCTCAAGATCTTCCTTGTCCTTCAACTGCTCTGAAATCTTATTTCCAAATTTCTAAATTCCTTCCAGTTATTTATTTTTTTTCCTCCTGCCCTGTTTATTTTAGCATATTTTTGTGTGTGTGATATGAAGACTTAACATAAGATATGCCCTCTGAGCAGATGTGTAAGTACACAGGTCTAGTCCTGTTGAGGTGAGAAGCGAGGTTCTGGTCTCACGGAGTCGAAGAATGGGTGTCGTGGCCAAAGGAGAGTGAGGAAAGCCATAGTTTTATCAAGGAAGGATTTAGAAAAAGCTCACAATGGTGAGGGGGTCCCGACTAACCGGGTTGCCAACGTGCGCCTCCACCCACAGGCTTCGATTTAGAACTGAGCAGGGAGCCTGTGGCCTTCACATTCTTGTGGTTTGAGTAGATCCTGACGATGCCATCTCTACTCGCTTGCTTCTCCTTTGGGGCCTGCTAATTCTTTGTCGGTCACAAGGTGACTGCCATGCAAGGCCCCGCCTCTGACGCCCTGGGCCGCAGTGGTCTGGTTTGTTCCCTTATCTCTGGTTTGTGACACCTCCTCACTTCTGGGTTTCTGTGACCCTGCAGTTCCCTACAGCCTTCCCTCCCTAGCGCTGCGTGTCCCTTACCCACTGTTAGCTACGGCCACTGAGGTGTAGAGTAGACCTCCGAGGTTCTCAGGGTGCTGACCTTTCTCCATATTTTCTGCCTTTGAGATCTCCTTATTGGTGGTGTTTTCACCAGTAACCCCTTCCTGCCTTTTCAAAATAAGATAGTCAAGGTCTTTTTGAGGCATCTCCGTGTTCCACCTCATGCATTTTCCAAATTCTTCACAGAAAATGTCCAGGACCCAATCTGGCAAAAATACAATTCTTGGGATCGCTGGGTGGCGCAGTGGTTTGGCGCCTGCCTTTGGCCCAGGGCGCGATCCTGGAGACCCGGGATCGAATCCCACGTCGGGCTCTCGGTGCGTGGAGCCTGCTTCTCCCTCTGCCTATGTCTCTGCCCCTCTCTCTCTCTCTCTCTGTGACTATCATAAATAAATAAAAATGTTTAAAAAAATACAATTCTTCCTAGAGAATCATGTAGGAGAGAAGGGAGAAGTAGTGAATTCATACAAGTAAGAGTCTCTTTTGCTGCCCTCCATGACGGGAACTGGTGAAAAGAAGCTATCAGAGTCCATATAAGGTGTCAAAAAAAACCCTATCTCTTTTCTTAGTGCACCCATAATTCCATGTTTTTTAATTTAATTTAATTTAATTTAATTTAATATTTAATTTAATTTAATTTAATTTTATTTTAATTATTTTTATTTTATTTTATTTTTAGTAATTGGAGAAACTGGTTGGGGCAGTGACAACAAAAGTGATGATTTTTCTGGTAGTAAAAAGTGGCTGCTTAGGTCTATGGCGCTTAACTTTATGTTTGTGAGAAGAGTCAGCTGACCAAAAATAAATCTGTAGTATGAAAGTAAATCCAGTGTTACCGCTGCGGTCCTCGTCATCCCAGGCTTAAGGACTCTGTTGGTGTGTCTGTCTCTGCAGTAAGTAATTTAAACACTGCATTGTATTTAATACTTAGTGATGAGGGAACAGGGCTAGATGCACAAAGTACAACCAATATCCCAGGAATGACTCCCACCCAAGATGGGATCTGTGTGACATTCTTCAGGAAGTTTCCGATGTTAAGCCCAATGTCTTAATGTTAATGCCTTGCTAAAGGGAAAAGCAATCTAACTTGACAATGGCAAGGCCTCCAGTATCTTGTAGGTCCTCATTAGTGTATGAAAATCCTTTTGAAATCTCCCTTTTTTGCTTAACCTCTCCCAATTCCCAGGTATATAATCACACGCGCCCCACCCCCCTAATAGGCCCAGGGCAGCCGCTCTTCCTTCCCATGGGTCCTGTTCCCGGGCTTTCATAAAACCACCATTTTGCACCAAAGATGACTCTCTTGGTCGTCCGCCCGGGACCTCACCTATATTCCAAAACTTCATCACTTAGGACGGTGTAAATGAACCATCAAAGAAATGAAAATATCCTTCTGTATCTGTGCTTTGTGTAAGGTAACTGGATAATAAATGGTGCTCACAGAAAATTTTCCATCTGAAAACTTTATGTTTTAGGGATTTTGCATTAAATTTGCTTATTTGGAAAATGCCAATGTATAATTAAAAGCTGTTATGAGTGTTTCTGAAAACTGGCTTGATTTTGAAGTTTCACATCTATAACTAAACACAGTGTATTTAGTTTACCAATTATATCTATAATTATCTCAGGATTGCTTAGAATTCCTTTCAGAGGAATTAGAGAAAAGATGCTTTACTCAATATTGACATGTGAAACGGCTAAATATAGGTTCTGAAAGTCAAATAATGTCACTGGAATACTTCAACAATGGAAATAATCACTTTTGGTTTCTGTACCAAACACGTCAGCGTCACAAATAGTTGAATACAAATAATTAAGGTGAAATTCTCTTTTATCTTTCTTAAATGGGATCATCAATTTAACACTGAAATGATGTCCTACAAAAATAGCCATCTCCCAAAAAAAGTTTCATCAGAGTACAAAACTTTGGCATTGAAAGGGATTATAAAATATCTTGAAAACTGCTTCATGTTAATAGTATTTACCCTACAGGAAAGTTTAGGCTTCATTTACAGTGTGCAACCATTCAAAACAGCAAAGCTTTGCTAGGCTATTAAAGTAATCATCCAATATAAGAACATATCACTGTGAAGACACCATCTGGCATGATACAGAATCTGGGGGACAGGATTGGTTTTACTGTGGATTTTTAGAGAAAGTAAAAAATAACGTGGGTAATCTGTTAAATAGCCCTGTACAATATTAAAAATTATCACCAGCCCAGGAGGTAAAGTAGGTACATAAGCACATTAAAGAATATTTCTTGATTTTATTATAGGAATTTATCCGAAACTCCTGTTTGAAGAAATCATACATTTAAGTGGGAAAAAGTCTACAGGATAGGAATTTTTAAAAATTGCATTCTTGACACATATCACCTGCTCAGCAGCTGTGGTTGGCCCATGAGGATATTCTCCAAATGCAACTGAGGGGGAGCGGACTATACCTCTCCAAAATATTCCTCTTTGACATAAAGATTAACTTGAGCTGGTTATTTTTTTAAGAAGAAAGGAGACAAAAGAGAAGCCCTGTCGGTAGAGTCACCTTTTTGTGCGAGACGTTTACACGTACGGAGGAAGTCTCCATTTTACCAGGCAGTGGAGGATGACTACATCTCTAGAAGCTCAGTAGAGAAAACCAGACTTAAATCTGCATCCCAACCATGTCCTTGTTTACTGTGCTTTTCCTGATAACCTCCCATAACTGGCCCCATCCCTCTCCCCCAAATGTCCTCTGCTGCCTTCAGCTGGAAACAGTATTTAAGGTGATGGTTTGTGCCATTTTGTTGAGTTACACAGTTTTCCTGTGCATTTCCCATGCGTACAGAAAGTATACTTATTCCTAAACTTCCATTTGTTTTTCTCCTGTTAATCTGTCTTTTACTACAGGAGGGTCTCAGCCAAGAACCTAGAAGGGCGAAGGGAAAAAGAAATTTACCTGCTCTACAGAAGAAATAGTCACTTGATAGTTCAGTATTATCATAAATGATTTACAAAAATGTTAAGAGAGAAAACCTGTCAATAGAGAAGAAATTAAAGCAGGTGCACTTTGATTAAAAGCTCATCTTATTTTACATAGATCATAAGAGTTGCTTTAGCTATAACTACAAATATTGAGACTAATTGTCATGCAAGGGTATCAGTGTCATTATTTTAGACCCATGATATACCTTTCAACATGGTGCATTAGTATTTTGATTTGAAATTACAAAAGCTGATACACTTTAATGAGGATTATTTCCTTAAGTAAGCTGTTTATTTCAAATACATCTTTTTTATTGCTTTCAGCACACATATTACTCCGTTAAAATGCACATTTTAATCACTATGAAAACAACAACTGCTTTCCATATGGTTAAGTGGCAGTATTATACAATGCATATCAAACTGCAGTGACTGGCATTAATACATGTAATGTTTCCAGGAATATTTCGGTCACTAGGTTGGCTTGTAATAGTCCAGACATTTGAGGACTTTTATATTCAAGAAATAATTTGTTTTGCTTTTTTTTTTTTCAAATACTTGTAAATGATAGATGAGATAGATGGGATAGATGGATGGATGGGTAGATGGGTTGATTTTCAAAGTCTGTCTTATGCTGTAAAAACTTTAATTGACACACTCTTGAAAATGAGCATCACTCCCTGAGTAATATTAGATCTTGACAAAATCCTTAGTAATGTCGAACTTAATGAGGTTCAGAATACTCTTGGCAAGTTTTTTTTTTATATCCTTCCTAAATTTCTGTTTATTCTTCTCATTTTAACTTTATTTTTCCTCCTTCTCAAAATCTCTCAACACTTATATATAAATTTAATTTTTGCTAAACTATGTACCAGGAAAAGGCTGTTATAATCTTGCCTCAGGCTGTTTGCAGTAAAAGAAACACACTAATAAAATGAGGCACATAAATTCTTGAAAGATGGAACAAGAAATGACTTTAGAATTACATTTATTACCTTATGTAAGTAAATGAAGTATATAGAATATATGCATGTAATGCTCTATGTGCATTTATTTGAGTTTTAAGTGGAGAAGAAACTGCAGTTGCTGCAGTTTAAAAGAATATTTATGAGTCTGAAATCATGGTATTTCCCCTAGAAAGCAGAAGGAGGGCATTATGGTTGTGATGGGATTACATAATAATGGAAATCAGGCAAATAATCAGAGTCTCTTAATACACTACTACGTAGAAGCAAGGGAAAACTTCGGAGGATGTGTATTAAATAAAATTGCCCGGGAAACAACTCAAGTTAAAAAAGATACTAATACTGATGATATTGGTCAATCGAGCGAGGAACAGTCATGGTGTTTTTTGCCAAAGTCTTGCTAAATACATACCTGGTGCAGATTCTAAAAATATGAATAGGAAGTGATTCTACTCCTACGGGAGCTCACCATCTACTCATAGAGAAAGACATGCAAATAGATGAATTACAATACGATCTGAGCAATATTGGAAATGCATACGTAGTACAGGGACAGCGCAGATAAGGAAGGGGTGGTAGAATGGACAGGAGTTTGTCAAGCAGATAGGAAAGTAATTTAGCAAGAATAGCAATATCTGAAAAATATACAGGTGGTGGGTTGAGGGCTCTAGACTGAAGCCTAAATTATGAAATAAGAGTAATGTGAAAGAGTCACATTTCTCTTTATGCAGAGAAGTTTAAACATTTTATTAAATGCATGGAATTATTACTAGAATAAGTAGAATATTTTATATTTTTTAAAGATTTTATATATTTATTTGACGAGAGAGAGAGAGAGCACAAGCAGGGGGATCAGCAAGGGGAGAGGGAGAAACAGACTCTCTGTTGAGCGAGGTGCCTGATGCGGAGCTCGATCCCAGGACCCGGAGATCATGACCTGAGCTGAAGGCAGATGCTCAACCAACTGAGCCACCCAGGTGCCCCCAAAATTTTTTAAATAATTGAAATTTTATCACCAAACATGGGAGTAACAAACAGTGGGTAGCTGCTAGGACTTTGAAATCAGAAAATTTTGCATTTCAATCTTAGTTTTGCTTGTTAGAAATAAAATGAACTTTGAATATTTCTTAGCTTTTCTTTCTTTTTTTTTTTTTTTTAGATTTTATTTATTTATTCTTGAGAGACACACACACAGAGAGAGAGGCAGACACAGGCAGAGGGAGAAGCAGGCTCCATGCAGGGAGCCCGATGTGGGACTCGATCCTGGGTCTCCAGGATCACGCCCCAGACCAAAGGCGGTGCTAAACCCCCAAGCCACCTGGGCTGCCCTTTCTTAGCTTTTCTAAATTCACTTCATATTGTATAAAATGGGAATAATACTTACCAGTAAAGTTTCTAATGAGTACACATAAAATGTGCCATTGGAACATGTAAGAATTGATTTATGTTAAGATGTAACTATTACCTTATTATTATTGTTGTGAAGAAGATATTGAAAACAGTATTCTGTGTCTGTAAGAATCAATATTCTTTCTTCTGCTATGTAACTTAAATACACTGTGTTTATCATTATGTATAGTAGGATTTTTATTACACTGGGGAGTAAAGCGAATGTAAATCTAATATGACTTTGACATCAATTTAAGTAGACTCTCACCTCTAGTCATAATCTTCCACTGCCCAACATTTTTTAATCTGGATTTGGAAACTTGTTATTTTTAAGTATTTATGATTCACAAGAAGTTGCAAAACTGCTGCAGAAAGTTCCTGTGCACCTACCCTCCAGCCTTTTCCCTTATTGGTTGTGTCTATACCTTAGCAAGTATTAAAACCAGAATACAACAAATATAAAAGTATACCTCTTTCCTTTTTTTTTTTTTTTTTTTTTTTTTACTTTTTGCATAAAAGTATAGTTCTATGTCGTTTTACCACCCAGGGACATGTGTGTAACCACCACTGCAGTCAATTTATAGTATTATTCTATCACCTAAAGATATTCCTTATGCTACTCCTTTGTAGTCATACCATCCCAAGATCCCTAATCCCCACCCAAGATTCCTAATCCCTGACAACACATAATATGTTTTCCATCTCTGCAATTTCTTCTTTCTTTTTTTTTTTAAAGATTTTATTTATTTATTCATGAGAAACAGAAAGAGGTGGAAACACAGGCTTCCTGCAGGGGGCCCAATGTGGGACTCGATCCCAGAGCTCGGGATCACGACCTGAGCCCAAGGCAGACGGTCAACCACTGAGCCACCACCCAGGTGTCCCTCTGCAATTTATTTCAAGAATGCTTTATAAATGAAATGCTTTTTTATTCGGCATAATGTCTCTGAGGCTTACTGAAGTCATTGGTGTTTTTCCATAGTTGACAGCTTTCTTTGCTGAATAGTTGTCCATGCTATGGATGTAACTGCAGTTTGCTTAGCCATTCATTCATCATAGGACATTTTAATTATTTCCAGATTGGGGCTATCACAAGCAAAACTGCCCCAAACAACAATTTATGTGTTTCTGTGTAGAGATTAGTTTTCATTTCTTTTTGAATAAATGCCCAGAAGTGCATTTTTCTAGGTTGTATGAAATGCATATTTTTAGAGTTTAAGAATATATCAACTATTTTCCAGTTTGTACCATTTGACCTTCTCCCCCAGCAATATATGATACTTTTTGCCATATCCTCACTAATATTTAATATTTTCACCATTGCTTTATTTTAGCTGTTCTTTTTCTTTTTTTTGAGATTGTATTTATTTATTCATGAGAAACACAGAGAAAGAAAAGCAGAGACACAGGCAGAGGGAGAAGCAGGCTCCATGCAAGGAGCTCAATGTGAGACTTCATCCCAAGACCCCAGGGTCATGGCCTGGGCCGAAGGCAGGTGCTCAACCGCTGAGCCACCCCAGGTGTCCCTACTTTGCTAATAGATGTTTACTGATACTTTATTGTGGCCTTAATATATTTAATAAGAAAACAAAATATTTTTTTCATGAAAAAATATTTCTAAATAGGCAAGAAACTCTGTCTTTTTTAAGTATTAACTGACATTTGGGGGAAAAAGATAATTTTGCTATAAATTATTAGAAAATTGAAGAAATAGGAATAAAAATATCTATTTCAAAAAAAATTAAAAAATAAAAAGAATAAATAAAATAAAATAAAATCAAAATATCTATTTCAGGTTAGTTGAGACTGAAACCGGACTTTCTGGACTAAAGTTTAAAAACATTCCACATTCCATGAGGAATTATATAATTTTATCTGTAAGCTTCAGGAATAACAATGACAAAGAAAAAACATATCTCAATTATATGTGGAATCCAAAAAAGGAGAATATATAGAAGCAGGGAGTAAAAGGGTGGTTGTTGGGAGGAGGGAGGTGGGAGAAATAGGGAGATGCTGGTTGAGGTATAGAGTTGTAGTTACTTAGGATGAGTAAGTCTAGACAGCCTAGGCATGACATGATGGTTATAGTTAATAATGATGTGGTGGGGACTGGAAACTTGCTAAGAGAATAGATTTCAGGTGCTCTCACCAACACACACAAAGGAGACTATGTGAAGATAGGAATATGTTAATTAGTTTGAGTGTACTAATTATTTTACTCTGTATAGGGCTATCAAACCAGCATGTTATACATCTTAAATATACAATTGTTATTAAAATATAATAATAGAAAACACATTTCTGTTATCCATCTTCCTGTTGCACAATCCCCAGGACTCACACTCATTATCTCAATATAACTGAAAAAAACATACTTTTGGAAAAATACAGTTATATCCCTTGGGTATGACTGTCTTAGGTCTTAGGAAAGTATAACCCCTAGTTACAAGTGTGAATTCTCAGAGTTGCAGCTCCATATTCCCTAAGTTTAAATAAATAAATAAATTAAAGGTCTATGTGTAAGATATGTTAAGATAACAAATGATTTGGGACACCTGGGTGTCTCAGCGATTGAGCGTCTGCCTTCAGCTCAGGGCGTGATCCTGGGGTCCCGGGATCGAGTCCTGCATCGGGCTTCCTGCATGGAGCCTGCTTCTCCCTCTGCCTGTGTCTCTGCCTCTCTGTGTGTGTCTCTCATGAACAAATAAATAAAATATTAAGAAAATAAAAATAAATGATTGTAGTATAAAATGTGCTACTATAATATTAGAAATAGAGTAAAACTCAGAATTTAGGTTTCTAACATTGAGAAATTACATGGAACTAGAAAGTAGTTTCCTTGGTAATTTAACCAAAGTAAATCTTCTCTCTAACTGAAATAGCGTGCACACACACATACTCACACACACACCATAACATTTCCTTTGCATTTTCTTAAAAGGGACTTTTTTTTTTTTTTCTTTCAGAACATATGTTAGCATTTCATTTAGGGTCTTATTAAAAATGCCCTGGCATTTCTGCTTGTCTGAATAGAATTTCACTACCTCACACATCTTGAGCATTATAAAATACTGCATTAACCTTTCTAACAGAGCTTGATATGACACAGAAGATATATTTTTTCCGGGAGAATGTATTATTCATTAAGTAAATAGTAGAAGCAATATGAAAGAATTGTCTGAGTACTAAAATTTAATCAAAGCAATTAAAGTCAAAGGTGTTAATATATTGCTAGACATATTAGAGTCATTAAATATTGTTGGACTTTTCCTTCAGGAATGAAATAGACTCCTACTTCAAGTACTCATCTGAACTTTTATTATGCCTCATCATTTTTGTACTAACTCATGATGCTGAATTTATTCCAAGTACTTGTGCGTAAGATACTGTGAATTTTACATTATTTTTCTGTTGTGTCTATAGTTGATAAATCATTTGTAACTCACTATTTATTATATTACTGCTTTAGAGACCTAGTATAATA